>NC_090337.1:43797513-45235758 GCF_035084215.1 Heptranchias perlo
AACTCACTGCATTGAACCTAAAATCCCACACTTCCTCTTTTGACAGCTGCTTCAGCTCATTAACTGACCACAACGAGCAAGTTAAGTGCTCTCAAGTGGAACCCCGCTGGCTTTAATTGCCTGCGGGATTCCCACCAGCGGGGCTTTCGCGCGCAGCCCCGCACGTCAGCGCGGGACCCGGAAGTGGCCGGGATTTCGTCCGAATCCGGTCACGTGATTGGAGATCGGGATTTTCGGGGCCCCCCCGCTGGAAACCCGCAGGTAACCCGACCCTAAAATCGAGCCCCAAGGTTCCACAAACAGAAAATAAATGGATGGCTGGATAATTTGTTTTTAGTGATGTTGGTTGAGGGAGGAAAGTTGGTGAAGATGGTAGGAGAACTCTCTGGTCTGCTCTGAATAGTGCTATGGAATCTTTTACGTTCACCTGAGCAGGCAGATGGGGCCTCAGTTTAGCAACTCATTCAAAAGGTCGTACTCAGTACTGCCATAAAGGGCTTGAATTTAGCAGGCCTGCGGGTTCCCAGCGGGTGGTCCTCCGGGAGCGTCGAAAACGCGAACGGCGAAATTAGTGGGTTGCCCACGCGATCGTAGCAGGCAACCCACTAATAGGAATCAATTACCTGCTCCTCCGGGGTCCACGGCGCTGGCCTGCACGTCGGGCGGGCTGCGCATGCGCAGTACGATCTGTCAGCTGGAGGCTCTCTAGTTAAAGGGGCAGTCCTCCACTGACAGATGCTGCAACCAATAGAACAAATTGCAGCATGGAGCAGCCAAGGGGGAAGGCTGCTCCCAGTTTAATGATGCCTCACCCCAGGTATCATCAGATGGGGTGAGGAGGAGGGGGAGGACACAGATCTTCCCCCCGGCAGGCGGGAGGAAGCGGCCTGCCTCTGCCACCAAGAAGGCCTGGCTCGAGGTGGCAGAGGGGGTCACCTGCGCCACCAACATATGGCCCACCTGCATACAGTGCAGGAGGCGCTGCAATGACCGCAGTAGGTCCGCCACAGTGAGAACACGAAGTCTTTCCCCTACACTCCGTCTGCCACAACACTGCCCCCACCCCAAATCTCCTTCGGCACCGCCAACACTATTCTGTCACATCACCCTTCATGCCCACTCACACCCCATCCTCATCTTACCTCCACCTACTCACCTCGCCAGTACTCATCCTGCCACTAACACGCGACCCAATCCTCATACAATCTCATGGCTCCATCCCATACTCACCCTCTCGTGCATCTCCCTCACAGCCAGCCTCACTCAACCTGCCACCACCTGTGCTGCAGCCACAGGGCATGCATTACATATGTGCAGTAGGCAGCGTAAGGCAAACGTCTCGTCAGCATGAAGGGGGTGCACAAGGGTGTCTGAGGGTTTGTCATGGGTGTTACCCATATTGAATTTCAGAGCAACAAACAGCACACATTATATTGACACCACCACTGCCATGTCTCCGCGAATCCTGTCCGTTGTGTCCAATAATGCCCGCTCCTGGGTATCACTATGAGGACCCACCACTGATGCCACCCATCGTGTTACTGCAGAGTAGGTGCAGCTGTATTTGCAGGGCTCGTCCACGCAGACGACTGAGAGACATCGGCGGTGTAGCCGGCTGCACCCTGGAAGGATGCGGAGGAGAAGGTGTGGAGGGCAGTGGTGACTTTGCCAGCGACAGGTAAGCAGTTGGTGCTGGGGCCAGCCAGGAGCAGCTCGGCATGAAAGAGGCGGCAGATCTCCACGACTACATGTCGAGCGAATCTGCGCCTCCCTGTGCACTGCTGCTCGGAGAGGTCCGGGGAGCTGCGCCTCGGTCTGTGGACCCTGTGGCGAGGGTAGTGCCCTCTGCGACGCGTCTCTCTCTGCGGTAGCCCTCCCTCCTGCTGTGCAGGTGGGCGTGCAACAACACCGTGTTGGGGGGATCCACGTCTCTGCGGCGGACGGCGTGGACTGCGAGGCTGCTGGTGCTGGTCATGCTCTTCGTCCTCCGAGGGTGTCCACACACCACCCAACTGGCAGGTGTTGGTCTGAGGGGTTGTGCAGGGTAGGTGTGTGGGTCCTCGGACTGGGGCTGCGGTTTCGTGTCGGTCTGTCCTCTGGCTTGGCGGGGGGTGGTGGGGGGCAGGGGTTGCCCTCTGTGACGCGGTGGCCTCCTGCGTGGGTGAGGGCTCTCCCCCGTGGAGCGCACCTTGGCACCTGCCACAGGCTGCTGGCTGCAACACGCCTGGTTTGAATGGTCCTGTTTCCCCCAGTGTGGGAAACTGACTGCCTTGAACCTAAAATCCCACACTTCCTCTTTTGACAGCTGCTTCAGCTCATTAACTGACCACAACGAGCAAGTTAAGTGCTCTCAAGTGGAACCCCGCTGGCTTTAATTGCCTGCGGGATTCCCACCAGCGGGGCTTTCGCGCGCAGCCCCGCACGTCAGCGCAGGACCCGGAAGTGGCCGGGATTTCGTCCGAATCCGGTCACGTGATTGGAGATCGGGATTTTCGGGGCCCCCCTGCTGGAAACCCGCAGGTAACCCGACCCTAAAATCGAGCCCCAAGGTTCCACAAACAGAAAATAAATGGATGGCTGGATAATTTGTTTTTAGTGATGTTGGTTGAGGGAGGAAAGTTGGTGAAGATGGTAGGAGAACTCTCTGGTCTGCTCTGAATAGTGCTATGGAATCTTTTACGTTCACCTGAGCAGGCAGATGGGGCCTCAGTTTAGCAACTCATTCAAAAGGTCGTACTCAGTACTGCCATAAAGGGCTCGAATTTAGCAGGCCTGCGGGTTCCCAGCGGGTGGTCCTCCGGGAGCGTCGAAAACGCGAACGGCGAAATTAGTGGGTTGCCCACGCGATCGTAGCAGGCAACCCACTAATAGGAATCAATTACCTGCTCCTCCGGGGTCCACGGCGCTGGCCTGCACGTCGGGCGGGCTGCGCATGCGCAGTACGATCTGTCAGCTGGAGGCTCTCTAGTTAAAGGGGCAGTCCTCCACTGACAGATGCTGCAACCAATAGAACAAATTGCAGCATGGAGCAGCCCAGGGGGAAGGCTGCTCCCAGTTTAATGATGCCTCACCCCAGGTATCATCAGATGGGGTGAGGAGGTGGGGGAGGACACAGATCTTCCCCCCCCCAGGCGGGAGGAAGCGGCCTGCCTCTGCCACCAAGAAGGCCTGGCTCGAGGTGGCAGAGGGGGTCACCTGCGCCACCAACATATGGCCCACCTGCATACAGTGCAGGAGGCGCTGCAATGACCGCAGTAGGTCCGCCACAGTGAGAACACGAAGTCTTTCCCCTACACTCCGTCTGCCACAACACTGCCCCCACCCCAAATCTCCTTCGGCACCGCCAACACTATTCTGTCACATCACCCTTCATGCCCACTCACACCCCATCCTCATCTTACCTCCACCTACTCACCTCGCCAGTACTCATCCTGCCACTAACACGCGACCCAATCCTCATACAATCTCATGGCTCCATCCCATACTCACCCTCTCGTGCATCTCCCTCACAGCCAGCCTCACTCAACCTGCCACCACCTGTGCTGCAGCCACAGGGCATGCATTACATATGTGCAGTAGGCAGCGTAAGGCAAACGTCTCGTCAGCATGAAGGGGGTGCACAAGGGTGTCTGAGGGTTTGTCATGGGTGTTACCCATATTGAATTTCAGAGCAACAAACAGCACACATTATATTGACACCACCACTGCCATGTCTCCGCGAATCCTGTCCGTTGTGTCCAATAATGCCCGCTCCTGGGTATCACTATGAGGACCCACCACTGATGCCACCCATCGTGTTACTGCAGAGTAGGTGCAGCTGTATTTGCAGGGCTCGTCCACGCAGACGACTGAGAGACATCGGCGGTGTAGCCGGCTGCACCCTGGAAGGATGCGGAGGAGAAGGTGTGGAGGGCAGTGGTGACTTTGCCAGCGACAGGTAAGCAGTTGGTGCTGGGGCCAGCCAGGAGCAGCTCGGCATGAAAGAGGCTGCAGATCTCCACGACTACATGTCGAGCGAATCTGCGCCTCCCTGTGCACTGCTGCTCGGAGAGGTCCGGGGAGCTGCGCCTCGGTCTGTGGACCCTGTGGCGAGGGTAGTGCCCTCTGCGACGCGTCTCTCTCTGCGGTAGCCCTCCCTCCTGCTGTGCAGGTGGGCGTGCAACAACACCGTGTTGGGGGGATCCACGTCTCTGCGGCGGACGGCGTGGACTGCGAGGCTGCTGGTGCTGGTCATGCTCTTCGTCCTCCGAGGGTGTCCACACACCACCCAACTGGCAGGTGTTGGTCTGAGGGGTTGTGCAGGGTAGGTGTGTGGGTCCTCGGACTGGGGCTGCGGTTTCGTGTCGGTCTGTCCTCTGGCTTGGCGGGGGGTGGTGGGGGGCAGGGGTTGCCCTCTGTGACGCGGTGGCCTCCTGCGTGGGTGAGGGCTCTCCCCCGTGGAGCGCACCTTGGCACCTGCCACAGGCTGCTGGCTGCAACACGCCTGGTTTGAATGGTCCTGTTTCCCCCAGTGTGGGAAACTGACTGCCTTGAACCTAAAATCCCACACTTCCTCTTTTGACAGCTGCTTCAGCTCATTAACTGACCACAACGAGCAAGTTAAGTACACTCAAGTGGAACCCCGCTGGCTTTAATTGCCTGCGGGATTCCCACCAGCGGGGCTTGCGCGCGCAGCCTCGCACGTCAGCGCAGTACCCGGAAGTGGCCGGGATTTCGTCGCGATCCAGTCACGTGACCGGAGATCGGGATTTTCGGGGCCCCCCCCGCTGGAAACCCGCCGGAAACCCGACCCTAAAATCGAGCCCAAAGTGTCAGCCTGGAATATGTTTAGGGGGAGATAAGACTGCTTTCTGTCTTTTTCTGCCCACCAGTTTTTGTTCCCCTGTGCTTTTCCTGCACGCATACAAATGTGAAGACCCAAGAAAAAGCATCCAAAATCATTTTCTTTATAGTATTCATCTAACTCTTTCATTGAGAAGAGAGTAATTATGCATTAAGCATGGGAATAGAGGGAATGGAAATTGAAGACGTGGGCAGGAGGAGGAGAGAATGATTTAGAGCCAGACCAAGAGCGACTTTGGGAGATCGACATGGCTGCACAAATTGGCAAGCATCTGGCAGTACGTCCCACCCATTTTTCAGCTCCCGCTCAGTCAAGTCAGGTCAGAAAATGAGCGCTAAGCAAGAGCGAAATTATGAATTTATCAATTTAAAATAATAGTATCAAAAGTTTGGATGGCTACATATTTTATGGCTATATTACTTTATTGGGAATCTCTCCAAAACCTTTATAAGTCTTAGATATTTGCATCCTGTTCAGGGTTGCAGAGCTTAACATCAAAAATACCAACTGTTAATTATTTAACAAAAAGGTATCCAACTGAAAGCTTCTCACTCTGAACTTAAACTGAGGCTCACTTTCCTAAGCAAAATTGCCACAGAACCTGGATCACTTCAAAGAGGACGACTTCCACCTGCAACTGTTTTTTGCTCTTTTTCTGAGTTAAGCAATACCAGTAAACTGTGACCACTGAGAATCATCTAGAAGGAACCAATGAGAAGAAATGGCCGTAAGCTGGCAGGCTTGTTCTCCCATTCTAGGTCCCTCTTCAGCAATAATAAAGAGAGTTCATGGGCATGATTTTAACTCGGCAAAACGGGTGGGTTGGGGGTGGGTGGGAGGGCAGTAAAAATTTTTGAAATCTAAAAGCCGCCCCCAACCCGCCTATTTCCAGTTTTAACGGAGGCAGAACGAGGGGTGGGTGACCAACCTGCTCTCAGGAGGCAGGTCAGTCACTAAAAGCCGTCAAGGAGGCAGCGGGCCTCCATTTTAACAGCTTTTTGTTTTTAACCTCTGGGGCCCAGGATTCTCGGGCCTTCTACTTCATGCCATGTGAGAGGAGGCGAGAAGGCTCGAAACAGCAGGTAAGTACCTTTACAGCACAGCTTGTGCACCAGGAGGAGCAGGAATGCTTCCCCCAGGCCCAACAAGCTTACCTGCAGCAAACTCCCCCTGCGATCTCCGACCCCCCCACGATCTTTGAACCCCGCGATGACCACCCGATAACTGAGAATTGACTGCGCACCCCCCCCCTCCCAAGGTGATCCCTGCACCCCCCCAACACCGATGACTGAACTCTCCCCCCGGTGATCCCTGACCTCCCTATGACTGACGCCCCCACCCCCAATGCCCTTCCCCTATCTAACACTTACCTGTTCACATCCCCTTCCTTCCTTTTCTCTTGTCCGACTGAGGCCAGCCTGTCAATCAGGCTGGCCTGTCGGGCGGGAAATTGGCAAAAAAAAAGTAAAAGACGTCCTTATGTCAAAATTGTAAGGATGTTCATCAGGAATTCTCCCCCCCACCCCTTCCTAAAGCTACATCATTAAATAAATTTAAAACAGAAATAGACAGTTTCCTAGAAGTAAAGGGAATTAGGGGTTACGGGGAGCGGGCAGGAAATTGGACATGAATTTTGATTTGAGGTTAGGATCAGATCAGCCATGATCTTATTGAATGGCGGAGCAGGCTCGAGGGGCTGATTGGCCTACTCCTGCTCCTATTTCTTATGTTCTTAGGTTCTTATGTTCCTTCCCGGCTCCCTGATAAAATCATGCCCCATATCTCAAGTTTGTCAATTTGGTCTACTCAAAAATTTCTGACAGAAGGAACGGGGTCTGAAAAGTTGACCTGATGGCTGTTCAAGAGAAGAAGGAGCTTTCCTACTGCTGTGGTATCCTTGCCCAGCAAACCTAGTTAAGGAATATTCAAAAAAAAGTTACGTCAATTGTAAAATTCAGCCACTAAGTAGTTCCTTAAGTGGCCCCAAGGCTGTGCCAACACTCAATAAATATGCTTGTTGTCAATATTGGGGCCAGTGTTCTGAGAGGCTCCCAAACTACCAGTGGTGTCATCTGCAGACGATTCCTCCATACCTGCACTTACAGCATGTTGTGCTGGAGATGAAATGCTGCCAGTGGCAATCTGTCACCCTCCTCTGACATTTAACATTTCAGTAGACTTATTGGCATGCTCAGGTTCTTTCTCATATGCTATTGTTGGCTCAAGAACTGTTTATTGGCTTCAGCATGCTGACACCTTTATGGTGAAAATTTCTCTTGGCTGAAGATGATTGGTTCAGTGAGGGGAATACAACCTGCTCCTTTTACTAATGGATGGGACCAGTATCTTATTTTTCTATTCTAGCAATGTTACAGAAAAAAGTTCAGTGGCATTACCAGCTGCTATAGAACACCAGTGATGAGATGTATCTATCTTGCAGACAAGGACAGGTTTTCTAATACATACACTGAATCCACAATTCAGTCGGAAAAACATCCTTTCCCAAGGAAATTCCATACTAAGCCAACTGTTCTCATCAGAATTCTTTGTTTGTTCAGCTCAGTATAGAAAAAAAGCTCCCATCCCTGTGATGATTGCTACATTGTACAGGCTCTGTGAGAGAAAAGGAGATATAGGGGGAAATTTGCTCAAATGTTTGCTTCCATTGGCTTTTAACTACACCAGGGAACCGCACAAACATCTATTGACATTTTCAGAGAAAATATATTTGGTAGGTATTTTGTGACAATGCACCTGGTTAGGTTATCATCTGAACCAGTTGTGACTGGGATTTTAAAAAAGTACATGGCGATGAAATAGGAAGGAAGGAAGAGAATGAAAAAGCAAATAAATAACAGAAACAGCAGAGATTGAGCAAAAAAGCAGAACAAAATTGGAAAAGCAGCGAGAATAAACAGAAGCAAGTGCCGCAGAAAATGCAGGGGAAAAAAATGTGATGTACTGGAAGATTTTTAATTGTGATGCTGAACAATGTAGAAAATATCTTACAGGCACTACCCAGCAGACAATACATAAGTGTGCCATGTAATATGATGCTTCCTGTCATTTGAAAAGATGAAATGATTGGAGCTGCTGGACTTTATAGTGGATGTCTTGAAGAGGCCCTAACTGCTGATACTGTAGCTACTTTCTGACTAAAAAGTGTCCGTCATAAACCCCTGATGGAAGATTTGTGGGGTAGGGTAGATGATTTAAAAAACTACCATTGTAATTATTCCAGAGAATAGATGATCAAAAAAAATGTTTACTTTACCGGCAAAGTGGGGTCACCTTTTTTTTAAAAACGCAACTAATTTACTTGGTTTGGTTGAAAAGCTTTTCTACTGAAAGCACTTACTTTTATATGTAAGTATGCCTGACTTTTTAATTATTTAAACTGTAAAAATAAAGCTCCATTTCCCAGTAAGCTCCAGTAAGCAACATCAACTACATCCCTTTCACTGTTGCTAATGTGCCTTGAATGTCCCATATTTCCGTATACTTTCTGTTCCACAAGGTCATATTATATAATTACTGTGGAAGTCTTCAGCCCAGCAGGTCAGATCACATCAGCAAAATCATACACCTTAGGAGGTCCTTATCATGCCTTCAGGAAAAATGTAGTCACGTTCCCTTATTTAACTCTGCCTCATTCCCAACCCATAAAACAGAATTATGCCTTAATATATGCCTTAATACCAATTAGACTGTAGAGAACAATTTTTTTTAAACGTCCTCATTTTTTAAATCTGGACTTCCAGCAAATGAACAAAAATATAGCTCTTTTGAATTGAAATTGTGCTGTGCAATATTAGTAAGGAATGTTAACATTGTCCGCTACATTAACAGAAGTGTTTATCTATTTACTTTAAAGCCATTAATTCCTCCATGAAAATAGCAGAAAAAGGAATTGTAAACAAATCTGGAAAAAATTTCAATGCTGATATTTCAGTGTGATTTCCTTGACCTTTGACTTTTTAAAAATTTTAGTGGTTCCATTTTTCTGTCTTGGAGTGTTTTCCCTTTATTTGCAGCTTTATTTTCCATCTTCCTTTATTTAAAACTTCCTTTTCTTCTGTAGCCTTTTTTCTGTGAGAGTATTAAATCCCTCAATTATGTTTCTCCCATTCCCACACTACATGAGGACAAAAAGCATGGGCAGGTAATCTGCACCCAGCACCAGCAGATCTGCAACAGTGGTCCAGAGAACATTCTTCCTTTGACTTTCCCCGGCTCCTGTTTTCCTTCCCACAACAGCATAGCTGAGATTAGCAACATAGTAATATGCTGTTGGAGGAGGGGAGATTCAACCCTGCATTCCCCCACTGCTCTAATGTTCCAATAACCTGCAGCTCCCTGCTGCCCTTCTTTACTTTTCTTGGTTTTCTTGGTGGAATTAATCTTGTTTACACAGGTCCCCTTAGAATTCCCTGAGAGTTTATTATTCTTTCTAGGATCTTTGTTTCTGTGTTGTCTTTTTGAGGCTCCTAAATACTTCTTGCATCTTGTCTTTTTTAAGTTTTAAACTAGAAGTCAACCTCACCTGATCTCCCTGATCTAAATACCTGGGTGTCACATGGGAAACAGCATAATCTGCTTTATCTGAATTTATATTGGGCCATGGAGAAAGATCACAAAGATCTCAGTTTGTGATTATATTACTCATTCCAATTATTGTTCCTTTCCCAGAATCTAACATGTGACATATATACTGAAAAACATTGAAAATTTTAATCTAAAAAAAAAGTTCCAGGTTTCAATTTCATTTGTGCCTCCTTTTCCCATTTATTTTCCTTGTTCCTTTAAAAAATATCTATCATTTATTGTTTATTGTAACACAAAATTGAAAAAGTGAAAATCCCAGATAAGGTTAAATTTTTGTATCGTGTGCAAGAAGGTGAAAATAAATCTTTTAACTAGGAAGTAGCAATTTGGATATTGTATTAGTCAAAGAAACATCCAAATAGTTTTTTTAAAAAAAAATGTATTTCAATGTTTCCACAGAAAGTAGCTCGTTCCTCCTTTCACTCCATGCAAAGCTTATAGCGAGCCATGGGGGCAATATCAATCATAACTGAAAATAGTAATACACACATTGGGGTGACCAAGTTAATATAGATGCAGGGAGGTACAGTAAACTAAGATGGGGGGAAGGGAAGAAAAAATAAGGGGTACTCAAGACATGTATCTATTGGTGTGACCTCATGGATTAAAAGTCATAGTGGTTGCATTATCTCACATACACGTGATTGAAAATGACCCACATATGAATGACAAATATATATCTTAGTGTTTAATAGCCAGATTAAATTTTGTGAATCTCCCCTTTTGTAATATCTACTAATGGATTTTTATTTTTCCTTTTTTACAATCTCATATTTTCCTTTGTTTCTCTTCACATTACTTTATTTCATTTTCTTTCACACTCTCTTGCCTTTGCTTTTTAATTTATTTTATCTTTCAATCTTTCATATTTTCTTCTTCTCTATTTACTGCTGTGCCTAGTGGATTTTTAAAAATTCTTCATTTATTTAAAGAGCTTATACTCTGCATTTGGATTAGCTATTCAACTCTCTCCGCCAATAACAATTTTTTTATTGCCCAGCTCCACTTTCATTTCTTCATTATTTCCAATTTAACTTTTTTGAACCAATTTTCTTTTCCTTCCTTGACTCACAGTTTTCCTTTCACAATTTTAAAAGGAAACCTGACTGTTCAGAAAAGTGTTGTGTTATTCAAACAAAGTTATATTTACGGTGGAAGGAAAGACAATTGCAATGAAGAGTTGGGAACGTAATATGGGAAGTCAGCTTGGCAAAGAAATCAATGTCCTTGCAGTTTTTACAGTCTGTGTATGATGTATGAAGCATTTTATTCATCATCCTCAATAACACCAGGGTTCCGAGTGGACCAGCTGGTCTGATTTTTAAAGAAGGCTTTGAGGATTGTGACTAAGACTTTATCATTCATGATGAATGCACATTCCTTCTGTCTATGACCACAACCAATTGGTTGAACCCAATTGAGCATCAAAGATTTTTACTGAGATTTTTATGTTGATATGAAATGTAGGGGGGAGATAGCTTTACCCATGGAATGAATAAATAAATAAATAGAGATAATATTTCTTCAGATATTACTGGATGATGACAAATCAAATAAGGATCAACACAGTAGGAAATTTATCATATGTCCTAACTTAATCTTTAAAGGTCTAAAGACCCAGACATGCCTCGCATCTACCCACCATGACCATTTTTTGTATGGTCACAGATTCATTGCGACACTACACACATAATGCTCTGCTTACCCATTTTATAACTACTAATGACTTTATTCTGACTTGATTTCATATTTTAATGGCATATAATTTCCTCTGGATGAGATATAATGATGAAAATGGTCAATCAGAAAAATTTAGTATCACGGTTCTAATATATCATTTTCTGATCTGTGAGTCCCGATTTTAACCTAACTTGCCCTGCAGGTATATGTCGAATACTCGTTTTACACTCTGCCTGATTGTACGCTCCATTGACTGGGCGGGCTATATTATAACCGGGCTGTGCTGTTGATCAGCCTTCATTCCCCATGCTATGCTGTTTTCACTGTGCCAAGTACCATCAATAACTACTGTCCATAAATTGTAAACAATTTTACAACACCAAGTTATAGTCCAACAATTTTATTTGAAAATCACAAGCTTTCGGAGGCTTCCTCCTTCCTCAGGTGAATGTCAAGAAATCTTCGAACCTTTCGCATTTATAAATCACAGAACAATACCTGGTGATTACAGATAATCTTTCCAACTGCCCGTTGCCAAGGCAATCAAAGTGTTCAGACAGAGAGGTGTTACCTACAGGACCACCGAATACACAAACAACCAAAAAAAAAACAGAGACAGAGAGGCAGAAACATAGAAACATCCGGAAGGAAGAGAAAGACAGCAAATGACCCGTTATATTAAAAACAGATAACTTTTGTTCGCTGGTGGGGTTACGTGTAGCGTGACATGAACCCAAGATCCCGGTTGAGGCCGTCCTCATGGGTGCGGAACTTGGCTATCAATTTCTGCTCGACGATTTTGTGTTGTCATGCATCTCGAAGGCCGCCTTGGAGTACGCTGACCCGAAGGTCGGTGGCTGAATGTCCTTCACTGCTGAAGTGTTCCCCGACTGGGAGGGAACCCTCCTGTCTGGCGATTGTTGCGCGGTGTCCGTTCATCTGTTGTCGCAGTGTCTGCATGGTCTCACCAATGTACCATGCTCCGGGGCATCCTTTCCTGCAAAGTATGAGGTAGACAACGTTGGCCGAGTCACAGGAGTATGAACCATGTACCTGGTGGGTGGTGTCCTCTCGTGTGATGGTGGTATCTGTGTCGATGATCTGGCATGTCTTGCAGAGGTTACCGTGGCAGGGTTGTGTGGTGTCGTGGACGCTGTTCTCCTGAAAGCTGGGTAATAGGGGATGGCCTCTTTGACGTGGTTAGGGTGGAAGCTGGAAAAGTGGAGCATCGTGAGGTTGTCCGTGGGCTTGCGGTAGAGTGAGGTGCTGAGGTGCCCGTCTTTGATGGAGATTCGTGTGTCCAAGAAAGAAACTGATTCTGAGGAGTAGTCCATGGTTAGCTTGATGGTGGGATGGAACTTGTTGATGTTATCGTGTAGTCTCTTTAGTGATTCTTCGCCGTGGGTCCATAGAAAGAAAATGTCGTCGATGTATCTGGTGTATAGCGTTGGTTGGAGGTCCTGTGCAGTGAAGAAGTCCTGCTCGAACTTGTGCATGAAAATGTTGGCGTATTGGGGTGCGAATTTGGTCCCCATGGCTGGTGTAGAGTGCCGAGACGTCCATCGTGGTGAGAAATGTTCCTGGTTCAACTGGTCCGTGGGTACTGAGTTTTTGTAGGAAGTCTGTAGTGTCGCGACAGAAGCTGGGGGATCCCTGTACGATGGGTTTCAGGATGACCTATTTCAGGGCACTCTACACCAGTATCCCCCACGATGACGGCATCGCTGCGACAGCATCAATACTCAACACCAACAACAGCCAATCTCCAGACGCCATCCTACAACTCATCCGCTTCATCCTGGATCACAATGTCTTCACCTTCGATAACCAGTTCTTTACCCAAACACAGGCCCTGCGAATACACAGGGTCTGCTCAGACGTGGAGGAACGCGATGGACACCTACAGACGCTGAAAGACGCCCTAGTAAGAACGGGATATGACGCTCGACTCATCGATCGACAGTTCCGACGGACCACAGCGAAAAATCGCATAGACCTCCTCAGAAGACTAACACGGGACGCAACCAACAGAGTACCCTTCGTCGTCCAGTACTTCACCGGAGCGGAGAAACTACGCCATGTTCTCCGCAAACTTCAACACGTCATCAATGACGACGAACACCTCGCTATGGCCATCCCCACACCTCCACTACTAGCCTTTAAACAGCCACCCAACCTCAAACAGACCATCGTTCGCAGCAAATTACCCAGCTTTCAGGAGAACAGCGTCCACGACACCACACAACCCTGCCACGGTAACCTCTGCAAGACATGCCAGATCATCGACACAGATACCACCATCACACGAGAGGACACCACCCACCAGGTACATGGTTCATACTCCTGTGACTCGGCCAACGTTGTCTACCTCATACGTTGCAGGAAAGGATGCCCCAGAGCATGGTACAATGGCGAGACCATGCAGACACTGCGACAACGGATGAACGGACACCACGCAACAATCGCCAGACAGGAGGGTTCCCTCCCAGTCGGGGAACACTTCAGCAGTGAAGGACATTCAGCCACCGACCTTCGGGTCAGCGTACTCCAAGGCGGCCTTCGAGATGCACGACAACACAAAATCGTCGAGCAGAAATTGATAGCCAAGTTCCGCACCCATAAGGACGGCCTCAACCGGGATCTTGGGTTCATGTCACGCTACACGTAACCCCACCAGCGAACAAAAGTTATCTGTTTTTAATATAACGGGTCATTTGCTGTCTTTCTCTTCCTTCCGGATGTTTCTATGTTTCTGCCTCTCTGTCTCTGTTTTTTTTTTGGTTGTTTGTGTATTCGGTGGTCCTGTAGGTAACACCTCTCTGTCTGAACACTTTGATTGCCTTGGCAACGGGCAGTTGGAAAGATTATCTGTAATCACCAGGTATTGTTCTGTGATTTATAAATGCGAAAGGTTCGAAGATTTCTTGACATTCACCTGAGGAAGGAGGAAGCCTCCGAAAGCTTGTGATTTTCAAATAAAATTGTTGGACTATAACTTGGTGTTGTAAAATTGTTTACAATGGTCAACCCCAGTCCATCACCGGCTTCTCCACATCATGGCTACTGTACATAAAGATTACTAAGTGATTACTTTGCAACTATGGAAGATGCAATGCCCTTAGTTTCTCAACCCCTGGTAAAACATTCGCTATCAGGTGGGGAATAACAAAATGAACTGCTTTCTAACATATGCCACCAGGACCTCATTTTGTTCGAACACTGTTCCAAATTCTCTTTCTTCAAAGGAAATACAAACATGTCTTGGAGAACAAGTCCTATATACAGCCGAGATAAAACATTCCACTTTTCAAATATTCAGAACGTGGAACTCTCATTCATTTCGTTAAGAGCATCTTTTTATGCTCCAATATTTGAAAATCAATAAATAAGAGCTTACATTTTACTATGGTGTCTCTTAAAAATTAGTTTCCATGCAATATATTTAAAGAGATAGTATATGATTTAAATGTATTGAGTTGTGGTAAAGTGCAGGTATGATGACCCACTCTGTTATGTCTTCAATCTCATCTTCGGGAGGTGTTGAGTGCTGGCAGGAAAATATCACCAGGTCATTTTTATGTACATCCCTGTAGGTTCAGACTAGGTTGACATGAAGCCTGTGAGCAGGACCCTTGTCTGCTCTCTCAGTCACATTTACATGGTTTAGGGAAGCAATGGAGAACAATGAATTAGATATTGGAGAGAAATTAACCTTGAACAATAATGAAAAAAAACATAAATGATGACTTATGGTTCCTGCACAAAAAGTGTTTTTTTTATATTGCTGCAAAGGATTCACAATAGTGCATCCTTAATTCATCTGGAACTATTCTGCTGCAAGGTCATTTTATCAGGTACAGTAACAAATGTAACTGCAAGTAGGTGACATTCATCACTGATCATTGTTACCCATGCTTTGTCAGGAAAACAGGGTCACGCTAACAACTGCAGAGTTTCCATATTGGTAAAGATCCAAAATCAAAGCCCCAGTAAAGAAGCAGAATTATGCTTTCATTTTCTATATTTTTAAAGAATTATTTTTATATATAAAATCTATACATACATATAATAATATGTATGTGTAGATTTTAGTTTGGTGAAGGAAATTCATATTAGGGCAGAAAAGATGCAACAATGACACAATGGATAACAAAGGTGAAAAAGATAAGTAAACTTGATTATTCGCCAATCACTGAAGGTACCCGATCAATCCAAAGCTGTTGACAGAAAGCTTAATCAAGCATTTAAAAATGTTCAAAAGTCGTTGATCATGTACCAAAATAATTATTTTGGAATCTGTATAACCCAATGGGAAGGCCATACTTGTAATATTGGGATTGTGATTTTGGGCACAGACCTTTAAGAGGATATTGATGCTTTGGCAGTGGTTTAGAAAAGAGAGAAAGGATTATTTACAGACTTGCTGCTATAAATTGGATAGCCAAGTGGAGAAAGTTAGACTACTAGAGCCTGGTCTTCAGTTACTTCCAAGCCTTTATCCACAGAGATTCCTCTTACACACACCACACCCTAGATAAGCTCTCATATAAAAATATGAGAGTCCCCACTTGATAAACACCACCTGAATACAATTAACACTAATTGATATAAATCACATGATACAATTCACACTTACAATTCCAAAGCTGTATGCAATCTCACAGGAGCTTGTTGATATATTCGAAGAGGAAGCCCTAATTAGCCAAGTACACAAATAAAGCAGACATGAACCTCCTCCAACGAAGGAGGAATGGACACCACCGACAGATACTCCAAACTATTTCCAGAAAAACAATTATGATTTTGTACAGAAAACCTTTACTCCATACTATGAAGCATACTATAAGCACTATTTAGGTTTACAAATTTACTTTATCTCTTGGACTGGGGAAGGTATTGAGTGTATAATGATGTTCCATATGGCGATTCTAAACTACTACTTCCTGTTATACTTTTTCATTTACATTAAATTCAGAATTGATCAAAAGCCTCCTACTTTCTTGAAAGCCACAGAGTATCTAGAGATTTCCCAATCTGGAAGCCCCACTGATTTAGCACCTCCATATTTAAGATGACATATGGCATTGACAATTAAGGAGACACCACTTCCGGCATTGAAACCAGTACTCCAAAACCTGTCAGTGGCAAGATGGAAGTTGACTCCAAGGCAACAAATCTGAAGTCAATGCTGTAATTAGCTGCGGTGCCGTAAGTGCTGTGCCGATAACAATTAAAGGTGATGTACCATGAGTCTCAATTCCAAGATAAACAATTGAATATACTGGAAATAGTATGCAAGGTGTTCCTTTACTTTCTCTTTAACAGTGCTACCTTTACTCATTCATAATACATTTTATCAAAATGAGATATTAAATTCCACATAAATTAGGAGCTTGCTCGAACTACTGCAACTGGTACTGCGTTGACAGATTGAGAAAATACCACAAAATCACTATGAAATATATCATCTTATGTACTTCAAGTAACTTAATGTAGAATTGTTCATAGTCCATAGCATTGCATTTGCATTAAAACTTAAACTTGTGCAGAACACATTTACATTACCAAATTAAGCTTTTAATATAACGATAAACACACTACAAATTAGCCTTTCAATAAAGAGTCAATCTCAGCTTTACAGTGAACAGGCAACAGCCCACATTATTGTGGAAATCTGGATACTAAGAATAAGAAAGTGTTTGCATATAACTGATAAAATAATGTATATTTTTATTAAAATGTATAAGTCAACACAAAGTTATCGTGACAGCTACCCTGGGTCATTGCATTTTGTACTTTTTGCCACCACCTATCTATAATTAATAAAATATATTTAATTTCAAATACAAACCTGATAAGCTATTTACTTCTCTCAAATTTTGCACAACAAATCAAATACACTCTTCAGCTTATCATAATGCAGCTATAACCTATTTTTGAATGGTAATGAGTGATTCATTTAAATCCCTGAGGTACAGGTTAATATCTGTGCACATTACTTAAGTGTATTAGAGTAATTAATTTGTAGTAATGAATCAAATACTGATGCATCATTGACCTATATTATTCCCAAAATCATCATAGTAGAAATACAAACAAATATAATTATTGGATATGAAATTATATGTATAACAAATATTTACATATATATCTCCCTTTCCATCTGCATGCCCTCTTCCTCCAGTTGGCTAAGTAATTTAATACTCCAATTTTCAATACTACAATAAACATTCAAAGGACATTTGCCTTCAGAGTATAAAGTAGATTGTTGTTCTCTACCTTGCAGCCTGAGAACGGACAACCCTTATTTCAAATACTGATAAGCAGGCTGAGGGGAAAAAATGCATAAACATTGTTACATCCCCTAACTCCAATTGAAATCATAGAATAATAGAATGATACAGCACAAGAGGCCATTCGGCCCATCGAGGCTGTGCCAGCTCTTTGTTTGAGCTGTCCAATTACTCCCACTCCCCTGCCCTTTCCCCATAGCCTTGCAAATTGTCTTAATTCTTGAATGTTGTACTTCAAAAAGAATTGAACAGACCCATCATATTGAGTTGACATTGCTAAATCATGTCATTGCATTAAACAATAAAGAATAATGCCAACAGAGTTTCAGTCAAGTGAATACTTTAACTGAATATTTATAGCTAAGTTCCTCCAAATTTCTACATTGACTTACCAGGAAATGGAGGTACTTAGAGTTTCATTTTTGCTTTTATCTGAGCACTTAAACAATAATACAGGGGAAGAATTGTTTTGGCCATTATGTGTAATAACATCGTAAATGTATTCAAAAGGGAACGCAGTGCAATTCTTCCTCCATAGTTTCATTCACTTCATTTCAATTCATTTAATAAACATACTCGTTTTTATGTGATATAAAAAACCTACCTACAATCTTTTGGGGTGCTATGTCAAATTGGTCCAGATTTTGCTGCCACAATAATGGCAAATCCGGATAATTCTGTGTTACAGTCTTCTCATTGTGCCTCGATGGTTAGACTTTTTTCTCTCACTCTTCAACTCGAAATTTTATGCCCTGAAAGTTGCTGGAAGTGTGAGCTGATAGCAGCACGGCGAGGGCAATAGTGCAACTGGGACCTTGGTGAACAACAGGACCAACAGTCTATCTCCTTAAACAATGAGATTTAGGGATTGAGAAAGCACCAGAGGAATAAAGAGGACAAAGGAAATATTGTAAATTAGTCATATCAGGTACAGAAGAGAAATAAAGAGAGGGAAGAATTGGATTGAGAAAGAGAGAAACAAAGAGACAGAAAGGAAAAGTAAGAAAATAATTTTAAAATTTAAAATTTAAATAATATCCAACAACAATTTACTACCTGGAAGAATGAAACTCTGCAGTTTTAATTGTTCCCTTTCTGGGCCGGAGAGGTTGAGTGGCATTATAGGAACTTAAATCTCCTAATTAAAAAAGTATTTATGCTGTTAAGTAGCAGCCCCAATATTTTGCGGTGAATTTAATTGGCAATTAATGCGCAAATGCAGCAATTTTATGAAGGTAAGCTGCCGTTTTCGCGAGGCTGACGGGGGAGCAGCGCAAATCGTCCAGCAAGTTGTGGCAATTCTCAATTCACAGTGTATCTCTTCCTCGCCTCAAATTGTTGGACGACTTACACATTAATAACGGCGACACCATTAAATGAGCCATTATTTTGGCAGCAAAATCTGGACCAATTTGAACTAGCACCCCAAAAGATTGTAGATAGCTTTTTTACACACAGGAAAACGAGTATGTTTATTAAATCAATTAAAATTATTGCTAAAGGAGGGCTGCAGTTTCCTTTACAAAATCTTTTTTTAAATTTTCCAGTGAATGATGACAGCTGTAATCAGATGGCTGTATGCACAAAAACATAACCCTGTCACTTGTATTCAGATTTGACCGTCAGGATTATTTATAAAAAGTCATTAAAAGTCACTTGCTGCATGAACTGGTTTCTGTGATACAACAAATTAACTTTACTGGAGTATGACTTCCTTTCGAGTAAAAGATCTATAAAAATGTTAGGTGCCAAAGCTTGAGCTTTTCAGGCTTGTGCTGTCACTTCATTTGACAGTTGAGTATATAACCAGGATGTAATGTCCCATGCAGTCAGCAAAAATATATAATGGAATAAATGATATGGTCTGACAAAAATAAACAAAAGTACTTCTGTGTTGAGTGGAAGTAATTTCAAGTTAAATTTATGGGCTCGATTTTTGGACGTCCGAGCCGGCGGGTTCGTGGCGGGGGGGGACTCCGAAAATCGGGGATTCCCGGGGCGGGTCCGAAGCCCGGCTCCAACCGGTCCACTTCCGGGTTCTCCAGTGACGCGCTTAGATGCACGCGCAGCCCCCGCATGTGGGACTCCCGCCGGCAATTAAAGCCAGCGGGATGCCACTTAAGGCAATTAATGTGATAGTTCAGGTCGTTAGGCGGCCTGATTTATAGGATATTTTAGGAGGGGTGGGATTTTCATCTCAACTGAGTGTGTTTCCCGTACTGGGGGAAACACTCACAGTTGAAATGGACGTGTTGCAGCCATCAGCCTGTGGCAGCTGCAAAGGTCAATTTGACCGGTTGGGGTGGGAGACCCTCACTCATTGCAGGAGGTCACTCTGTCACTTTGGACAAAGTTTGGTCTCCACCACCCTCCTCCTAACAATAAAATTCACATCTTGGAACCTCAACCCTGGTGTGCAGACATATTTTGCAGACCCCCTCAAACGTACATCTTCCGGATGGGGGCCGCCATAGTTGCAGTCATGACCTCCTCGGAGGATGAACAGCATCACCAGCCTCGCCGGCCATGCCGTCCACCTCTGACACGTGAAGCTCCACAACACAGTGCTGTGACACATCCACCTGCACAGCAGGAGGAAGGGCAACCGCAGAGAGAGATGCGTCGCAGAAGGCACTGCCCTCGCCACAGAGTCTACAGACCGAGGCTCAGCTTCCTGGACCTCTCTGAGCAGCAGTGCACACGGAGGCTCAGAGTCACTCGACATGTAGTCGTGGACACCTGCAGCCTCCTTCATGCCGAGTTGCTCCCGGCTGGCCTGAGCACCATCATCTTACCTGTCGCTGTCAACGTCACCACTGCCCTCAACAACTTCTCCTCCACATCTTTCTAGGGTGCCACCAGGGACATCGCCGATGTCTCTCAGTCGTCTGCACAAAAGAGCCCTGCAAATACACCTACACCCACTCTGCAGTGACACAATGGGTGGCATCAGTTGTGGGTCTTCATGGTGATCCTCAGGGAAGGGAATTATTGCACAAACCAGACAAGATTCGCAAAGACATGGCAGTAGTGGTGACAATATAATATGTAATGTGAGTTGATCAGAAATCAAATATAAGTAAAAACCATGACAAACCCTCAAACACCCTTGTGCATCCCCTTCATGCTCACGACACGTTTGCCTTCCACTTCCTACTACACATATGTGATGCATGCCCTGTAGCTGCAATACAGGTAGTGGCAGGTTGGGTGAGGCTGACCGTGAAAGAGAAGCACGAGAGGGTGAGTATGAGATAGAGCCATGAGATTGTATGAGGATTGGGTTGAGTGGTAGTGGTGGGATGAGTACTGGCGAGGTGAGTAAGTGCAGGTAAGATGAGGGTGCGCTTTGAGTGGGTGTGAGGAGTGATGTGATAGAGTAGTGTTGGCAGTGCAGAAGGAGATGTGGGGTGTGGGCGGTGATGTAGCAGATGGAGTGTAGGGGACTGAGTAAGTGTACTCACTTCAGCTAACCTACTTAGGTCATTGAAGCGCCTTCTGCACTGTATGCAGGTGCGTGATATGTTGGTGGTGCAGGTGACCTCCTCTGCCACCTCGAGCCAGGCCTTTTTGGTGGCAGAGGCAGGCCACTTCCTCCCGTCCGCCGGGGAGAAGATCTCTGTCCTCCCCCTCCTCCTCACCCCATCCAGTAGGACCTGGAGTGAGGCATCATTAAACCTGGGAGCAGCCTACCCCCTGGGCTGCTCCATGCTGTAATTTTGGCTTCTTTCTGCAGCATCAGTCAGTGGAGGACTGCCCCTTTAAATAGGGCTCCTCCAGCTGACAGCCGATGATGCAGGTGCGCAGTCTGCCCACTGCGCAGCTTTCCAGTGCGAAACCCGGAAGCCAGGGTAAGTGGCTTCAATTAGGCTGCGAACGTGTGCGGAGCACCCCGAATTCACTGGGCACGTTATCCACACGCCCAGTCGACCCCCCGCTGCCAACCCGCCTCCCTCCTAATATCGAGCCCCATGTGAAAGTAGAGGTGTACTATTATCAGATATGGTCACAGCTGAATTCAACAGAAAGTGATAATGTGGTGAATTATGGAGATGAGTGAAGCAGTGGAGATTTTTTTCAGGACAAATGAATGTTTGATGGTAAATCAGGTTACAACTGATCTCAGTTGTTGGGAAGATGGGATTTTGGCAGATTTCAGACACCATTGGAGGGGGAAAAAAAATCTGCCCAGCGTTTTACAATCAGTTTTCCAATAAAATGTTAGCAGAAAATTAAAGCATCCAATCATGCAATGGCACAAAGGATCAGAGTTAAGCAACACAACTAGCTGGAAATTAAACCCATGATCCTTATAAAGAATAGAATGAAAATTTCACCAGCAATACTGACTGGAAAATTGGACAGTGAATGTACAAAAACCAGAGTAAGCCAAAATTGACAGTGTTAACTAGAAACTTTGGCAAAGAAAATGACAGCCAGAAGATCTATCGTATTTTAGATTATGAAACACCCCATACATCTTAAGGCTATACGCAATCATGAGAAGAGGTAGCTCGATGGTTCAACAGAATCTCACCCTAAGAAGTCGGCTTAATACTAGAAAAAATAATAACACCAAGAGGGTTGTCAAAGAGAAAACTGCAACCAAGCACTGTGGCAGATGCACAAGTCAAGGAGTCGCCACTAAAAAAATAGTTTGAGAAGAAAGTCCTCAATCATTTCCTGAGGGATGCTGCAAGGGGGTGGGAAAGGTCCATGTTCAAAGCAGCTCCATAGAATGTGCTAAGTATTTCACTTGTTTTTGCTTGTTTATTACTATTAAACAGCAACAATGTTGTCATTTTTTCAAATGCAGAGAAAACATCTACTTTTCTTACTTAGTATAACTCGCTACTTACTTATTAATGTATAATTGCATTAATTTATGAGGGTGTGGAGGGTGTCCAAGTGGAGTGAAACTCTCTAACTTCATTTTCTTCTCTAATTGGATACACCTGGACCTTCTGGCTTAGTCACAAGACAGGTGTTATCAGTATCATTTGTCCTTCCAGCACCATCTACACAGAAAACTTGGGCTACATTCATACTGTTGCTACCCGTCTGACACTGGTAGTTAAACGATCAATTCACATTTTGCAATATCTGATTTATATTTCCTGGCCAAGAATCTCAGGGCAATGAAGCATACATTCTTGTCCAAGTCATAAATTTAAAGGGTAGAATTTCCACATGGGTTCTCCCTTTATCCCGGCAGAAGTTTGGTGGAAACCAGAGAAAAGGCTACACAGCCACTTCTCTGGGGTTTCCGCCAATCTTCCACCAAAGTTACAATTGGAGATCAGGAAAATGCTCGAGGAAATTCCAGGTGTAAATGTTTTGAGACCACAGACAGGAGCATCTGCTTCTCAAAGCAGGGTGTCACACCACTTCACTCGGAACAGACCTGAGCCTGGACTTATATTGCCACTTGTGTGTTGCTGGGTAGCAGTTATGCAATAGGTTGTAATCATGAGCACAGTGCTATTTCATCATTTAGCACACATGTTCATTGGATCTGCAGAGCATGACAATGTAATAGCAGCACAGAAGAATTAGCACCAATAAATTAATGTAAATTCCAGGAGACCTAATGCAGAATGGAGGCATGGTAGGAAACATGTGCCTGAACAGTATACTTGATAAGTACAGCCTTTCCTCAGGGGCAAGAGAAGTTGTCATTCCTGCAGAAACATCTGACTGTTAGCGCACTTCATTCATTCGTTACTATTTAAACCAGTTGAAGTTATTGCTGCCTGTACTCTATATGACCCCTTCAAATTGCATATTTAACGGATTTGTTAAAGGAAAATCGTGTTTGACTAACTTGATTGAGTTCTTTGATGAAGTAACAGAGAGGTTTGATGAGGATAGTGCAGTTGATGTTTACATGTACTTCCAAAAGACATTTGTTAAAGACCACACAGTAGACTTGTAAGTAAAATTAAAACCGATGGGATTAAAGGGACAGTGTGGATACAAAATTGGTTAAGGGACAGGAAGCAGAGAGTAGTGGTGAATGATTGTTTTTCAGACTGGAGGGGAGTATACAGTGGTGTTCCCCAGGGGTTGGTATTAGAACCATTGCTCTTTTTGATATAGAATAACGACCTGGACGTGGGTATGCAGGGTATAATTTAAAAGTATGCGGATGACACAAATCTCGGAAATGTAGTAAACAATGTGGAGGATAGTCACAGTCTTCAGGAGGACATAGACAGACTGGTGAAATGGGAAGATAGATGGCAGATGAAATTTAATGCAGAGAAGGGTGAAGAGATACATTTTGGTTTGAAGAATGAGGAGAGGCAATATGAACTAAATGGTGCAACTTTAAAGGGGGTGCAGGAATAGAGAGACCTGGGGGTGTATGTACACAAATCTTTGAAGGTGGCAGGACAAGTTGAGAAGGATGTTAAAAAGCATACAGGATCCTGGGCTTTATTAATAGAGGCATAGAGTACAAAAGCAAGGAAGTTATGCTAAACTTTTATAAAACACTGAATAGGCCTCAGCTGGAGTATCGTGTTCAATTCTGGGAGGATGTCAAAGCCTTAGAGAGGGTGCAGAATAGATTTACCAGGGATGAGGGACTTCAGTTATGTGGAGAGACTGGAGAAAGTGGGGTGGTTCTCCTTAGAGCAGAGAAGATTAATAGGAGATTTGGTAGAGGTGTTCAAAGTCATGAACGGTTTTGATGGAGTAAATAAGGAGAAACTGTTTCCAGTGGCAGAAGGGTTGGTAACCAGAAGACGCAGATTTAAGGTGATTGGCAAAAGAACCAGAGGTGAGATGATGAAACATTTTTTTGTGCAGTGAGTTGTAATGATCTGGAATGCACTGCCTGAAAGGATGGTGGAAGCAGAATCAATAATAACTTTCGAAAGGAAATTGGATAAATACTTGAAGTGGAAAAAATTTACAGGGCTATGCGGAAAGAGCAGGGGAATGAGACTAATTGGATAACTCTTTCAAAGAGCTGGCACAGGCACGATGGGCTGAATGGCCTCCTTCTGTGCTATAATGTACGATGATAATAAGATCCCTAATCTTATGAAGAGCTAAATGTGACATATTCAACGTGACTTCTGGTTAAGTTGGGCTTCAGCAGTGTTTTTTCCAGTAGAACATGCCGAGAGATTTTAGGAAGTTTTTGTGGAATAATGTACTAATGAATATTTGTGGGGATTCCAGATATGGGCCAGTTTATTGCTTGCCATTGCTGTCTGAAGGCTTTCCATTAGGATGTAGCATGCATTTCATAGAATGGTTATGGGCTGAGTGGCCTCCTAGAAGGAGGCCACTCAGCCCATTGAGCCCGTGCCAGTTCTCTGGAAGAGCAATCCACTAGTTCCACTCCCCCACGCTTTCCCCATAGCCTTGCAATTTTTTTTCCTTCAAGTACTTATCCAAGCCACAAATGAATTTGCCTCCACCATCCTTTCAGGCAGTGCATTCCAGATCATAACCACTCGCTGCGTAAAAAAGTTTTTTCTCATGTCGCCTTTGGGTCTTTTGCCAATCACCTTAAATCTGTGTCCTCTGGTTCTCAACCCTTCTGCCAATGGGAACAGCTTCTCTCTATCGACTGTCTGGACCCCTCATGATTTTGCACACCTCTATCAAATCTCCTCTCAACCTTCTCTGCTCTAAGGAAAACAACCCCAGCTTCTCCAGTCTATCCACGTAACTGAAGTCCCTCATCCCTGGAACCATTCTAGTAAATCTTTTCTGCAACCGCTCTAAGGCCTTCACATCCCTCCTAAAATGCAGGGCCAAGAACTGGACACAATAATCGAGTTATGTCTGAAACAGTATTTTATAAAGGTTCATCATAACTTCCTTCAGCGATTTGTGCACATATACCCCCAGGTCTCTCTGTTCCTGCACCCCCTTTAGAATTGTACCCTTTTATTCCATGAGCTTCAACTTTGCTGACAAGCCTATTATGTGGCACTTTATCAAACGCCTTTGATATACACCACATCAACCCTTTTTTTTATGCACATCAACACTACATCAACATTTGTCCCGGAATATTTCCTCTAACCGATTTCGCCAAGTTCCATGAGAATGCTTGTTGTACAACCACTTTTTTGGTCATTTTGTGTCTTTCTAAACCTTTATTTCCTGCTTGCACCACCCTTCTAAAAGACGTAGGGCTCGATTTTCGCATCCCTGAGCGGGTGCGTTTGTGGCGGGGGGACTGCGAAAATCGGGGATTCCCGGGGCAGGTCTGGAGCCCGGCTCCAACCTGCCCACTTCTGGGTTCCTCGGTGACACGCTGACATGCACGCGCAGCCCCCACATGGGGGACTCCCACCGGCAATTAAAGCCAGAAGGATGCCACTTGAAGTAATTAACCAAGTACTTCAGGTTGTTCACAGACCTGATTGACCTGATATTTTAGGAGGGTTGGGATTTTCAGATCAACTGGGACTGTTTCCCGTACTGGGGGAAACACTCCCAGTTGAAATGGACGTGTTGCAGCCGTCAGCCTGTGGCAGCGGCAAAGGTCCATTTGACAGGTTGGGGGGAGACCCTCACTCATTGCAGGAGGCCACTCTGTCACTTTGGACAAAGTTTGGTCTCCACCACCCTCCTCCTAACAATAAAATTCACAAACTTGCACACTTACCCCGGTGTCCAGACACATTTACCTACTTTGCTGACCCCCTCAAATGTACATCTTCCGGATGGGGGCCGCCACAGCTGCAGTCATGACCTCCTCGGAGGACGAACAGCATCACCAGCCTCGCAGGCCATGCCGTCCACCTCTGACATGTGGAGCTCCACAACACAGTGCTGTGACACATCCACCTGCACAGCAGGAGGGAGGGCAACCGCAGAGAGAGATGCGTCGCAGCAGGCACTACCCTCGCCACAGGGTCGACAGACCGAGGCTCAGCTTCCTGGACCTCTCTGAGCAGCAGTGCACATGGAGGCTCAGAGTCACTCGACATGTAGTCGTGGACATCTGCAGCCTCCTTCATGCCGAGCTGCTCCCGACTGGCCCGAGCACCATCTTCTTACCTGTCGCTGTCAAAGTCACCACTGCCCTCAAAAACTTCTCCTCCACATCCTTCCAGGGTGCCACCAGGGACATCGCGACGTCTCTCAGTCGTCTGTACAAAAGAGCCCTGCAAATACACCTACACCCACTCTGCAGTGACACAATGGGTGGCATCACATGGTGATCCTCAGGAAAGGGCGTTATTGCACAAACCAGACAGGATTAGCAAAGACGTGGCAGTAGTGGTGACAATATATGCAATGTGAGTTGCTCAGAAATTCAATATAAGTAAAAACCATGACAAACCCTCAAACACCCTTGTGCATCCCCTTCATGCTCACAATACGTTTGCCTTACGCTTCCTACTGCACATATGTGATGCATGCCCTGTGGCTGCAGCACAGGTAGTGGCAGGTTGAGTGAGGCTGACTGTGAAAGAGATGCACGAGAGGGTGAGTATGAGATAGAGCCACGAGATTGTATGAGGATTGGGTTGAGTGGTAGTGGCGGGATGAGCATTGGCGAGGTGAGTAAGTGCAGGTAAGATGAGGATGAGCTTTGAGTGGGTGTGAGGAGTGACATGATAGAGTAGTGTTGGCAGTGCAGAAGGAGATGTGGGGTGGGGGTGGTGATGTGGCAGACGGAGTGTAGGGGAATGAATAAGTGTACTCACTTCAGCTGACCTACTTAGGTCATTGAAGCGCCTCCTGCACTGTATGCAGGTGCGTGATATGTCGGTGGTACAGGTGACCTCCTCTGCCACCTCGAGCCAGGCCTTTTTGGTGGCAGAGGCAGGCCACTTCCTCCTGCCCGGCGGGGGAGGAAGATCTCTGTCCTCCCCCTCCTCCTCACCCTATCCAATAAGACCTGGAGTGAGGCATCATTAAACCTGGGAGCAGCCTTCCCCCTGGGCTGCTCCATGCTGTAATTTTGGCTCCTTTCTGCAGCGTGAGTCAGTGGAGGACTGCCCCTTTAAATAGGGCTCCTCCAGCTGACAGCCTATGCTGCGCATGCGCAGTCCGCCCGCTGCGCAGCTTTCCAGTGCGAAATCCAGAAGCAAAGGTGAGTACCTTCAATCAAGCTGCGATTGCGTGCAGAGCACCCCGATTTCACTGAGTGCATTACCTACGTGGCCACGGAAATCACCCCCAACATACATGTTGGATACAATACAATTAGTCGCTATTTCAGCAATGTTTGCATATCTTATTTTAGAGACTTCCTATCCAGGATTCAATATTTACAGCAGACTGTTAACCTCATCCATGCAGTCAGGAATGTTCAGTGCATTACAGTACTGAGGTGTCGTTTGTGCATTAGATGTTAAACCCAGGTCCTGTCAGCCTGCTCATGTGAATGTAAAGGATCCCAGGACACTATTTGAAGAAGAGCACAGAGATCTACTGGTGTCCTAGTTTAAGGGAAGGGTTAATCAGACCAGCAGCCAAATTATGCAAGCTGACTTGAAGTAAATTGAGATTGTAATAATGTTAATTTTTAACCTTTTTTTGTTAAGTAGGATCCTTAAATTGTAATGTCGTAAAATAACTAATTGATGCTACAATTATACAGCTACTCAGCAATTCTAAGATGGTGACCACTGGACTTTTGAACTGGAACTGACCCATACAGCAACGGCAGTTTCAATATGCTTGTGTGAAGTATTCACCTGATAGAGAATGTGTCTTAATGGGATACGTTAATTGATGACGTGCCAGTGTGTTTTATTCCCAAGTTTGAGGAGCTGTAATTACTGATTTGTGATGCAAGGTTGCCAGAAAAACATCTGAGTAAACAATATCTTTTTAATTAAAGTTTATGTGGGTGGGAGTATCAGGTAGTGTGGTCAGTGCTGATGGATACAGAATCAAAGACAAGCTTGTGGTTAACTGATCCACATGGTTGAACAGCAATTCAGTGTAAAAGGAAAGAAATATGCAATTAGATAACAAAAATAAGAAGGTATACTAATCTCGTTAGCATAGCGGAGAAGGAGTTCCTTAGTGAGGGGTTCAGTTTCTTGACTAAGCTATTGATAAGGTTTCTTATTACTTTCTCCTTATATGGCATTGTTTTTAACTTTTGGTATAACCAGGCAATGTTGGGACATGCTGATGGTCACGTAACAGAAGTACGAGAAATGTATTAAAAAGTAGCAAATTATGGTAAGAATTTAGATTTGATAGTTCGTTCAACCTGAATACTGTGCTCAGAAATGTCATGCATTAGAGTTCCCAATCATCATTGCCCGATGTGGTTGTAAGTACAATTTTAAGTGTATGCTTAAATACTGTTGCATGTACAATATACTTAATAAATCCGTAAACGCTTCATCTTAATGTTTCAAGATCCTTATTGCTTATGAGGAATGGATAGACCATCTAATCATAAACAAATGCATCCTCTAACACTAGTCAACCAACAGCCCAAAAACAGATTATCTGGTCATTTATTAATTTGCTGTGATCCTGTATGCAAATTAGCTACCATGTTTGTCTACATAACAGCAGTACTTTAAAAGTAATCCATTCTTTGTATAGTGCTTTCGGACATCCTGAGGAAGTGCAAGTCGCTATATAAATGTAAGTTCTTCCTTTTTTTCAGGGAAGCCTTCACCAATTTTTCACTTCTTTGACAGCAGATTTTATTTGCGTCTCCCAATATTTGTTTTCAAATCAAATGCCTAATTGATTTTTGTGTTTCAAGCCATCATGAGCTCTACTAAAATCCACCTTCTTCTTTGATTTCTCATATACTCTGCCTGTGGCCCTCTCTGGGATGTGGGCATCCAATAGGTTTCATTTTAAACTTCTAATTATTAAGAAACTTGGCTGTCAGTTTCTACAGAGGCAAGGGTTGGGGCATATCTTTTAAGTTCAAAATAATGGTTTTGTTGTGTCCTTTCTGAATATGGGTTCTTCTTAGCTGAGAGTTTCAGTACCATTGTTCTTTGTTGTTTTCTGTAGAGACTGTCACAATGGGAGCCAAACTCTACATGTGCATCAGGTAATCAATTTTTCCTTGTTTGAAGTGCGCATCTAAAATACAAATATTAAATGAGGTACCACTTTAATAGCAGTAGTAAACAATGACTTCTACATTTTGGATATCAACGAGTCCTCTGAAGGGTTCCTCCACTTTAGAGACATACTGCTACGTTTGCTGAAACTGGCCATTCACGAGAGGCAGTGCTGGATGTGGGCTACGGAACCCAAATTATTTTCTGATGAGAGATCAAGGAAACAATTATAAATTCAATTGCTGGGCCTGATCGTATTCTCCCACAGGTGTTCATTTTCAGCAGTGACTATTGGATAATGATCAGGAACAGGATACCTGGCTTCTCTATCCATTTGTAGCGCTCTTAACACTGCCCCTGCTGAGAACAGCTAACTCAGCACAGACTGGCAATGGAACTTGGGGTCTTTTTCCGGTTTGTAGAGCTCAGCTACTCACTGGAGCCAGCATCTTGAGCATTTAATAGGTTCAGATTTCATCACAATTATCCTGGACCACCATGAAATAAATTTAATTTAAACTCTTTTCTGTTACTGCTACTTCTTTTAAAATAGTAAGTAATGGGAAACATAAAACAGAGGTAATAGTGTAAATTTGAACATTTAGTGAATAAATACTGAAATACTTCCTCAATATTGAGACATGCATTACAACCATCCACGTACAGGAGAATTAGATATCGTTAAATATAATAATTATTTAGAAATTATGCAAGATAAAAATAATTACAGGTTTTATTTCCTCCTAGAGTTGTTTGAGTCAAAGGAACAGGAATGTGTATATTTACATTATGGTCAGCAAGTTTAGACAGGTCTGACTCCATTCAGCTATGAACATGTCAAAGTAATTTATCTAATGGTGTAACCTGTGCCAGTGTTTGAACAATTTCCTGATATGATCATACTTTGCTGCTACTCTTTATAACCTGGGGCATGATTTTTGAAAACCACAGCAGCCAGTCAGTAGCCTAATTGGGAGGATCATTGGTTCTCCCCATTGATTAACCTGGAAATGGTTGCCCCTGCTCTACATGATCTACTGCAATAAGTCGCTAGGGAGAAATTCAAGGTTGGAATGAGTGCAGAGTTATTAAAAGAGCGACTGAATAATTCTTGGAAGCAAGCCAGAAAAATTATTTTATAAGTATGAATGACCCATAACTCGAGCACCAGAAACGCATGCAAATTACCAAGTTCTTTTCTTCACAAGTGAAGGAACATGTTGAGCTCACCACAGACTCACAGAGGAGGTTCTCCTGGGTCTGCACTCAGATGCACTGGATCACATGGGCACAGCAAATATGGGAACATTGGGTGGTTCAGAGCATACTGCTATAAAGGAACCCACCTGATTGTGCTCAATTAATTTAAATAGAGGATAGTTGGTCGGGTTCCTTTAGGCTTGAATCTGACCCGCCCAATTTTCCCATATTCGCTGTGCCCAGGTGATGCAGAGAAATCTGGAGTCATTCTTTTTTCTTTAATGTGTGTCCTCTGACCCCTCCCTAATTTTTATCCCAAACTTCTCATTTCTCACTAAGCATCCTTCAGCTAGAAGATTAATCATCTCTGGGCCATGAACCACTCAAAATTAGCTAATAGGAAATATTCTTATAGTAGGGAGAGGTGGCTGTGCCAGTTTTTTTTTCACTGTTCAAATAAAATGTCCTACCACAGAATGAAGTTCTGTCCTATTGCTAGCTGAGAAACGATGAAATAAACTCTTGGCAATGGCAGGTGAGCTCTGCTGATTTGGGGATCTGAACCCAAGATAACTGATCATCTGGCTGACAGCCAAGCATTCTATTTGTACTACAACTAAGTTCCCTGAATTCTCTAATTATTCTGCTAGCTCTTTCTTCTGGCTGCATTTTGAAATAAATCTTCAGATTTTCTTCCAAGACTATACTTCCTTATTAATGGCTGCAAATGTAACTTCCAGATAATAATCTAAAGGATTTAAGGTATTTTAATAAGATCATCCTTTCAAGTTGTTGCTATTGTACATCAAGCTTCTAGCAGTTGGAACTCCAAAGCCCCAAACCTACCTGTAGAACAAATGAATTGTTAGTCATTGCTTGCCTGAATGATGAAAACTGCCAGACTGCTGCCTGAGTACTCTTATCTTTTTATTTCATGCAGACAATTACTAGTAATGTAGGCTGCAAGATCATTCACTGCTACAGAATATAAGCAGCTCACTGGTATAAACACTTTAACATTCACTATAATATAACAAGTACACCTTGAAACAGCTCTACAGTACTTGATAGAAGTGATTGTTGCCAGACAGTTAAAATGACAATGCAGATACTATGATCTATCTTAATGTCATCGCAATGAATGATGTATTTGTAATGAGTGCATAATCGCTGCAATGAGAATTACAATCGACCCTGCCTTTACCCTACGAGTTATAAATATAATGGTTATCAGCAGCTGATCATAATAGATTTTCTCTTTCTCTTTTGTTACAGCATTAATCATTATTAATTTTATTAGAACTATCCTAATATAATATATATAAAATTCTGACTCTCAATTATTTTTTCTCTTCTACTTACCTCTGCAAAAATCTGACTTGCTAATGTTAGTAATGTCATTATGTACGAAATAAAATATATCTCTCTTTTAAGTCACTATCTCCTGATTTGTATTCATTTTAATCACAGATTTGATACCACGTTCTCAGTCATTAAGCAGTTTGCATACTTGACCTGGAAACATGAATCATAAAATGGTGTCTTGTCATTACGCTTCTCATTTATCCCTTTCTGCAACACAGTGTGAGCCATATTAAAATGCAGTCATTTGTGTCTTAAACAGTATTCCAACTCATCAATGGTTCTTGTCTGAAAAATTGCTTCACAGTTCAGCTGCCCAGCCTTCATTAGATGAGTAATGTTGTTACACTTATGGGGTAGTAGAACAGAGAATATTTTCATTTTAAACCAATGGTTTTAATGTTGGTGTAAAACTAACGCACATCTTAGAGAACTTAAGGTGATGTTGGAATCAGTCTACAATGGCTCGGAGATCTTACTGTTCTGACCGAATATCTGTAATTCATCAGCTGCATCTGCTTCATCTTTACTCAGCTTTTATAGTGTCAGCCTCACCTATTACCACAAAACTTCCTAGAATGGGCACAGCCCATTATTCACTGAATTGAATTCTCATTGTTCATCATCTGCCAACACATACATATCTCACCCTTCTTTATTGATACCTCGTTACAGTGCCAGTTCACAGCTGACTAGCCCTTAGCATGAATGCTGCATCATTTTGTGTGGAATTGTATTTAAGTTGTCTAGTTTTAGTGTTCTGTTTAGATTACATTCTCATTTGAACATAATGATTTCCCAGTGGAGAAAGCCCCTACCCTGTTAGTTTATGTCAATCTTGCTCATATCATCAAATGGTAATAATACTCAGTGAAATAATGAGATAATTTCCCTGCAGAAGAGAACTTTCACTTCTTCACGTTAGCAAAATGACATAAACTGACTTAATTCTATAGTGATCGCTCCAGACTTTTTGTCTATAACTGTGACCATAAGTTCCTCTCTTTAAACAAGTGCCTGCTTAGGTTAACAATTTTTTTTTAACTCAAGTTTCTTCCTCCAAAATATTCACTTCTTTAGTGACTAAAGGGCTGGTTTGAACTTGACCCACCCAGCAGAAACAGGGCAGTAGTGGATTTTAAATCGCTGTGGTGAACTTACCGCCCTGTTCCCACTCCGTCATTATATTTACTGGTGCCTTCTGCCTGGGTGACCCAGGCGCCTGCCTGAAACAGGTGGGAGCCTCATTACTGAATACGAATTGGGGTCCCATGACATACATAGGACCACAATGTAACTTTGAGGGGCAAATGGGTGGAGCATGTGCGGTGAAGAGGAAGAGGCCCCAAAAAGGTAAGTGAAAAATTATTTTTGTGGGGCTACAAAGAGCAGGAGAACTTTTCCAGGCTCCACAAGAATTTAGTGGGCTGCTGCCACCCCAGGCTCCTCCCTCCTTCGTAATTCGTCACCCCAGATCTATCCTCTTGCTGGCCGGGTCGGCCTATCGACCACCCGATATTGTGCCAGCCCTTTGGTGGCATGCAACTCTCCGCCAGTACACTAATGAGGCCCTGCCTTTGAAGTGGAGCAAGCCTCCTGCCAGCAGGATCGGCCAGCCAGTCGCCTGAGAGCTATGATCTACTTTTAAGTCTCTTCTTTCTACTGTATTCTATTAGCTGCTAAATATCATACTCTAGCCCAGATTTTCTGATGAATACTACATGATTTTCATCCCATTTTCCATCATTACAGCCTCATTTATATTCAATGGTAATGGATGTGCAATGTTGCTTGGCCTACAGAAACGGTGGAAGTGGTCATAAAGGGTGCAGCAGGTACTACAAGACTTCAGAGATCGATTATTTCTCAGATATTCATCCAATTTTTCACTGTTGACAAACTGCTTTATGATGTACCTTTGTGGTTTCTGCTGTGGGACTCCCAATTCTCTTTTCCTCCATTTCTAAAGAGAGCCCAATGAGTTTCCTACTGGGAATATCCCTTATCTTTGTTCTTTTGGACGAAGAGCTGAGAGAGAACAAACTGGTCAGGAAGTACAAGCATACAGAGCACCCACTTGCTGGCTCCTCATTAGTATAGTGGTGAGTATCCCCGCCTGTCACGTGGGAGAGCCGGGTTCAATTCCCCAACGGGGAGGTTACACTTTGGAAAAAGCGGGAACAGGATACTGAGTTAGATGATAAGCTATGATCGTTTTGAATGGCGGAGCAGGGCCGACTGGCCACCTCTTGCTCCTATTTTCTATGTACCCCCATACCAGAAAATATAGACAAAGGTGTTCCCCATCTCCAGTTGACTCAGGAATTGTGCTTCTGAAAGCTGTACTTCACAAAGGAAGCCATTAATGGGTTATGTCATATGCTTCAACCAGGTCCACACCCCAGATCCATCACAGGCACTGTACTGTCAATGACTGTAATGCCATTGATTGGAAAAGGTACAGCTGCTGTGAACTTTTATGCAACAGGGTCATTCCAGGATTTTCCTGAGAACATCAGTAACATTAGTCAATAAACTGTACACCGATGCATAAAGCAAGTCATAGATGCATTGTTTATTAGAGTCAGCCAGTTCATCATCTGCCCCATGGACAACAGACTGCAGCATGACATGGCACTGCAATTGTACAGAGTAGCAATATTGTATAAGGTCCGAGGAATCATTGATTGCAACCATATGACCATACGTGCTCTCTTGATCAATGCCACTGTGTATGCCAATTAGAAAGGATTCCATTCTCTGAATGTGCAGCTCATTAATGACCACCAGTACTGTATCATGCAAGTAAATGCTCCCCTTCCTGGGAGATATCACAGTGCCTTCATTATAAGATAGTCCAGTGTGCCAGCACTCTTTGATTCTGAAAGGCAAGTCTCTGGGTAGCTCTTGGGACATCAAGGCTATGGCTTATGACACCTCTGCATTTTCCCAGGACACCAGTTGATCACCTACAACAAGGTTCATTCTTCCATCAGAGTCATCACACAGCACACAGTTGGAAAGTTGAAGGTGCACGTCAGGTGCCTAGATTGGTTTAGGGATGTTCTGCAATTTAGTCTGGCCACAGTCTCAATTATCATGGTTGTGTTCTGCCTGCTGCACAGCTTTGCCTCACCACTGAGGCCCTGGAGAAAGAAGGCACCCAAGGGCAGCAGTGGGCCACAGGAACAGAAGTATTCTCAAGAGGATGCAAAAGACAACTTATTGCCAGCTGCAAGAAACGACAATGCCAATCTGGTACATGAGGTCTTACCATGACTACCACGTCTGGCCACTGCAGCAGCAGTCCTGTCTACATCTTCCCTTCCCTACCAACTACAAACCTTTCTCTGTGTACATCAACTCAGACAGCTCCCGCTCATGCTACTTCATCAAAGCTACTTCCTTAACTCAGCAAAAATAACATCTGCGTGCACACTACTTTAATGCTATCATAGTTTTATTTTTACCCTGTACTGTTTGTGCATCTTTACTTCTTCTTACCACTGGGCTGCCCCTTGATGCCAGTTATGTTTGAACTCTTAAACCTAATTTAGTGCTTCTCCTAGGTGTTAGTTGAGTGGCAGGAATGTGAAAGGTCACTAGCTGCTGTGTCTCAAAATGAGCATTTTGGGAATGAAGTGGCACTTGTTCCATGGCAGTTAGGCTCTATGACTCTTATGTTGCTGTATGGGCAGCCTGGCCCTACCTCCTTTCAGCCACATGTGCAGGCAGCTGAGGGGGTTGGCAGGAGAGAAAACATGTGCTACAATGCTGAGAGACAGTAGTGTCATGTGATCGCATTCCTTCCGTGCCTCCAGTACCATTGACTCTGCATCGTCAGTGATAATGGGACAACAGATCTAATGGTAGCCATGAGGTCAGTGAAGCCCTGAGAGAATCTTGTCTTTATTACAAACCCAATCACTTGGAAGCTGCAAGGAACAGCCTTTTCCAATCTGGTGCCCGAGGCCTCTGTGGAAGCAGTCTGAGCATCCACAGCAGAAGCACACTTAGGACCTCTGAAGTGGGGGAGAGGCTCCACTCCAGATCGGTCTAGGGCTACAGGTTAGATAACAGTTCTAAATAGAGCAGACATCCATCAGAGTGCAACAGATGTGGGAAATCGACTCCTTAAATTGACCCACCATCTGCTGCACACTGTCTGAGACCATCCTCAGTGTTTGCATGTTTCATGTTCTGCAAGCATACTTCTTTCAAAAGTACAACCAATGAGATCTGAATCCACAAGTTGCTCAGCCGTGGGATGATATCTCTTGATCAGCTGATCAGCAATGTCTTTCTTCTCTTGTTCCATGCTCAGCTCCATACACTACTCTATGCACCCTCCTTTCGTTCACTCTCTAATGCTTTTTGGGTGCATGTCTCTGGATTGGTACCTGATAGGAAGAGTGTGATTGATGGCTTGCGTGATGAAGCAGAGGGAACTTATTGTTGTTCTTCTTCCTCTGCTTCATTATTTGGTGCATCTAGAAGTGGATAAGAGGGGTTAGAATGCTTTGCTATGGAGCAGAATTCATATGTGACTTTCAGCAGATGTCGTCACGAGGGTTTCGAGGTTCAGTTTACTGATATTAATATGGGTAAAATAGGATGTGAAGGAAGAAAAGCAGAACGTTGTCACGATCATACTTTCTCATCTTTAACTCCTCTATTGGCTGCCTCCCTGGAAGCTTGAAAGCTTCCTCTTCATATGGGTGAGAGGGTGGAAGTTGGGGGAGATCGACCACCTGTCATCAATCACACTCTGGTGTTGTGGGTAGTCATCTTTAAAAAGAATGCAGAATTTAGAATGATAACTGATTGCCATGGGATGCAATCAAAACCAAGTGTCAGTATGGAGACCATAGTGAAACCCCAAAATGCATGAACCAAACAATTAAAATCTATGTGGGGCTTTCAGTGAGGTATCTGTATGTAAAGTGAAGGCATAAGTGCAGGGGAAGCCTGGGGGTGTAAAGGGCTCCATGCTACCTCCTGGGCATTAAAACACATTAACACATTTTTGGGGGTAGGGTGGAGGGTGCAGTTGTGCACAGCAGACATGCTTAGTGTTGTGCATTCTTGGAAGGCGCAGCTGGCTCTTCTTACCTTGCCTGGCATGCTAAGATCATTCAACTTTTTGCAGCTGAGTTGCTGTGTCAGAGGTCATAGAGTTGGTACTCACTATTACTGGCCCTCTTCCACAGGGTCTGAGAGGACTTTAACCAAACAGAGCCTTTCTCCTCTGCAACACTTAAACCAGCAGCATTTCCCTTGCTGCTTTGGACAACCCGGGGCTCTGTGGCTTCCTGCAGAACTAAGAGACATTTCTTTTCATTAACAAATCTTCAGCCTCTGCTCCCAAGCTGGTATTCAATATTTTAAGCTGCTGAAGGGGGTTTAAATCCTGCAGTGACACACTATTTCTCACCCCCAAACAAGCAAATTCTCAGTAAGAGGCCTTTCTAGTGCCCGAGCTCATCCTCAGTATTATAATTAAACTGACTCCAGAAGTTTTGGTGGGGTCAGCACTCACATGGCTGGGAATCTTGCATCACCACACTTCCCGAGGGGAATTGCACCCCACTGGAAAATCTGGGCTTGTATCTTTACGCTTTGCCTGTCATGCTGTGTAGCTCCCATCTGTACAGAGAACTTTCCTCAATCTAAAATATGCATTTCTGTCTTCTCCTTCCACTCCCACTTCATTCTGGCTAAAGATCTCCACATGTTAATAATCCTGAGATCGGCTTCACTTCATGCTGCATTTCCAAACCATTTCAACAATCCAATGGTACACTCTAAAGCAATAACAAGGTCAGTTCCTCCACCAGGGTCATCACAGAGCACACACAGTCCTGCACGAGAGGTTTGCTGATAAAATCAACTTGCACTGTATTAAAGGGAATGTGGGAGCATAGTTAGGAAGTTGGCTAATAATCAAAATTTGCAGATGACACAAATGTGGGGAGCCTGGTTAACTGTGAAAAGGATTCTAAGCATCTTCAGAACATTGATAGGTTGGACAGATATATGTCAGATAAAATTTCATGTAGAGAAATGTGAGGTGATACATTTTGGGAGGAAGAATGAGAGGAAGTACACAACAATTGGTAAAACTCTAAACAGGACAGAAGAGTAAACAAACTCATGGGTCAGATAAATAAATCTTTAAAAGTGGGAGGACAAGTTCATTAAACTGTAAAAAAAATGGAATCTTAGGTTTTATAACTGGGAGTATAAAGTACAAAAACAAAGAAGTAATGCTAAGTTTATACAAATCAGTTAAAATACTGTTAAAAATGTTTTCATAGCTTCGCCGGAAGTGTAGCAGAAACCCAATTTCCACCACACTTCTGGCGAAGTTACGGCGGTGGAGCGAGAGCACGCCCGAGGAATTTCCCGGTCTTTGTTACCTCCCCAAGGTGGCAGCTGCTAACTTCCATGAGTCTACTGTCACTGGTCCACATTTAATCACCTGGCCTGCAATGCCCCCACTGACCCATAATGCCTCCCAAACAGGGCATATTGTTTTGTTTTCATGGAGTCAATGATACCTCCTTTAGAAGTCATAGGCACAACGTTCTGGATACAAAAAGCACTATGGTTAGTTTAAATTCTAAATATCTCAATTCATATTACAAATCGATTAGAATTCATTTACAATGTATTGCTTTTTTTTCTATTACAAGCTTCTTTGCTCCAAGAGTACCCCCAACCAGTAAAGTCCCTGGCTTGAGTCATTCAGTTTCCACTTCTTCACTTTGGTGGAGTAGTTGCAAATCTTTGGCGATATGCCAGACACTTTAGTCTAATTAATATAATTAGCACTTTCATTTTGTTCTCTAATGTATCAATGAGTCAGATTCTGACTGGGCACCTATGAGACTCAGAACTACTTACAGCAGGTCTGTTTCTTTCCAAGTGAAAATGTTGACATTCTTTTGGTCAGGCATTCTTCCCTGCTCCAACAACTTCTCCGAAGCCTTACTGCCCCACCTCATTTTCTCAAGGGCCCTCTCGCTGCTTTGCGTCCCACTCTGAGAACTCCCATGCTGTTCCTCTTCCTTTTCTTAACGCTTTTGCTGCTGTGTTGCTTCTCTTACTGAGGAAGTCACAGCTCCCTTCTTAGGTTACTTTCTGTCATCGTTTCTGTGACTGATGGCACTTCCCACTACATAGCTGCTGTAATCCATTCCAATACCACCAATATTTGCCACTATGCTCATACAAAATTATAATCTGATCTTCAACATCTGCTGTGGATGCGATGATGATTTTAGAAACATCGAGAGCTCCACCAGCAATAATACATGACATTTCTAGCTCCTTACCTAAACATTATTAAACTGAAGATTTGTCAGGAAGATTTACTCCACTGTCTAAATTCTAATCTTCTTCATTGTGCATGCACTAGATGGCACTGCATGGTGTGTCAAAAGATAATAAAAGAGATTAATGTTATTTCCCCCCCAAAATATCCTTATATAACAAATATAACGATTGTTGTGTCTGTTCTGCATTCTCATTTGTAGTCTGCTCATTAGAAATACCAATGTTCTTTCATGTTACTGCCTTTTCATCCAAATCCTTCCACTTTGAGTGGTTAATGTAAGTGTTGTTAATTTGCCATCCTTTATCTTCTCCTTCTATCTCATTACAGTAATTAATAGCAAGATAAACAGGACCACTTCATTTATTCCTCATGTGAAGTGGCTCAGTGTTTGTTTATGGATAAGGATTTTCATTAGTCCAATAACAACACAGCTTGTTTCCAGAAAGCATTATGGACAAACATCAGAAGCAATTTTGTTTTTCACAGGCCTGACACAGATCATCTGTAGTGGAGCTGTAATAAAATAGCTGTATAATACATAATTGTCAAATCAAGCATGAAAATTGAAAAAGAATAATGTTTCAGTAGAACTGTACCACACTTGATCTATAAATTGCTGGTGATAAGAGACTCTCCATGAACAGGAAATAAAGCTCAATTGTGAAGTCTATTTTCATTACGTTAGTCATGGAGGGCAGCCTATCATGATATCAGTGTCTCGAAACATTCATTGCAAGAAAAAAAGGTCACAACAGCTTTGAAAGCTAAATCAACTAGCATAGAGTGTACTGAGCAAGAGGAAGAGAGACGAGAATATATTTTTTAAATTATAAAATTGGAAAAGAATGAGCAGTGGAAGATTAACACCAACACTCAATGGCCAAATTAAATCAATAGATTATATTATCAATAGGATACTTTTTATTCCATCCATAAATCTACCAAACATTTTTTTTCATCCTGACACTCACTCCACCACCAATAAGACCTCAAAATGAGAAAATTACAGAATACTTTGGGATAGAATTTCCACAGGGGTTCCACAATCTCCCACCATAACTGGTGGAAGATTGATGGAAACCCCAGAGAAACTGGCGTATATTTCCGAGTAGTGCATGCTGTTGAATATTTCACTGCTGGCTTACTTACTGAAAGAAGACCATTGTGTATTTTACAATCAAAGTAGCTCCATGATCTCAGTGATAGCTCACCCCTCAGAACTATAATCTTCACAATGCAGCATAGTAGCTGCATATTAGACCATACTGCTGTGGTTTCCGCATTACACCAACACAGCCTGTGTAGAATAATTTGGGTGAGAAGCTACCTGAAGTGCACTTAAGTGAGAGGTATGAGCACCCCTGGAGGAGGTGTCAAGCAAATTTGAGAAATTTCCAGCCCTCCATTCGCTTTTTACTGTTAATTCACTTTTAATGTACCTGACATCTCTCCTAGCATTAAAATTCAACCAGCAATCTGAATCTGGTGAGCACAGCTCTACTGGTGTATGTAGATCTCCACTTTCCCTGAGCAGATAGCAACGTGGGAACCGATAGCATAACTCACCTCTGCTGGCTTTACATTGTGCTCTACAGGTCTGCATTAGAACACTCATTTTCTATTCTCAAGTAACACAAGCCATTAAATCTGTCACTATCAAGTGCTGGGTGCTGGGGAGCTGCTTTCTAAAGAAGAGCAGTGAGTTCATGTTCTGGGCAACGCTACTCCCTCAAACAGCTGCACCATTACCTACATAATAGAAATTGCTGCACTTCAAAAGAAACGTTTTCCATGGAATAAGGTCCAAGTATTGTTTTATTTATTAGACATTTCAGAAGAAATATTAAAACTTTACAGGGTAGATTTACAACTTACCCCTAGGGTGTAAAATTGCTGCTGTTGATCAGCCACTCATTATAGAAACGCCCAATTTTCAGTGAAATTGATTTCAATGGAAATGAAAATCAGGCAGTTTCTATAACAGGCACCCCAGTTTTACACCTGAGGGGTAAGTTGTAAATCTACCTCACCTCTCAGTAGAGAATGTCCTTTAGTGTAGAAGTACTTACTCTCATTTATCTGATATACAAGTTACGTTCGCTAATTTTACCTCCTATTTCAACACTGAAAGATGCTCCATTGTTTTGAGAAGATTTTCTTTCTGGAAGCCAAATGGAATTACGATTCATTTTGCAAAGCAGCTAATACCAGTTAAGGTTGGGAGGTACTAAGCTGTAAACAAAGGAAATTTCATCTGACACTGCTTTCAACAGTTGTCGTGGCTCCCAATCAGCCTCTAGCAATGAAACTGTACCCTGTTCAGTGAACACATTCATTAAGCTATCCACAGCAAAAGTCAGCTCAGTGTCTCCATTCAGAGCTACAAAACAGGCTTTAACTAAATGAATAATGTTGTTAACTAGAAACTCTTAATCAAACCTCATCTGTGTTGAGACCAATAAATACTAGGCTGTAGGGATGTTGGAAAAATGAGTGAGGCTGCATAAGATGTAGACACAGAGATGCAAGGAGTCAAGTTAAAAGAGTGGGAAGCAGCCAGAGAGGCACTGAGAAACAGAACTGATAAGAGTAGGAAGCAGAATTAAAGAAAACTTCAGAGGAGAAACAAAGAGATTAGAATCAAAGATACGTGTGGGGAAGGAATTTTTCATTATATATGGGTTCTGACTGAATCCAATCTAACTTCTTACATTAAACAATGACTGTTAAAAATAATTGTTTGTCTGATTTCTGCCTCATGTATGAGTATGTCGTCAAGGTAAGAATTCTTGTGGTGGCTATTTGCAGCAACACTGTAAATGTATTTGAAAAAAAATTCACTGTTCAGTATTTCTGGCAAAGTCGTAAAAATATTCTAAAAATAATGTTTATGGTTTTGCTGGAAACATGAAATAGTAAATATTCTCAAACACATAATAAAAACAGAAAATGCTGGAAAAGCTCAGCAAGTAAGGCAGCATCAGTGGAGAAAGAAACAGAGTTAACGTTTCAGGTCGATGACCTTTCGTCAGAACTGGAAGATGTTAAAGAGTTAAAGTTTTTAAGCAAGTACAGATGCAGGGAAAGGGGGAAGGGAGGAGAGGGAAGGAAAGAACAAAAGCCAAGGTCTGTGATAGGGTAGAGGGCAACAGTGATTGAATGACATAAGGGATGATGGTGCAAGACAAGGAGGGTGGTGATGGGACAAGTTAAGAAACAAAAGATCGGTCTAGAATAGCAGTAAACTGCAACAGCAGAACCATAACCAGCAGCTGCAGTCCAATAAATAAAACATTTTAAAAAATGGGAGCAGTGGTTATGGTCTGAAGTTATTGAAATCAACACTGAGTCTGGACTCAACACTGATTTCAATAACTTCAGACCATAACCACTGCTCCCATTTTTTAAAATTTATTTTAAAATTTTTTTAAATCTTTCTATTTATTGGACCGATCTGAGCTTTTCCAGCATTTTCTATTTTTATTTCAGATTTCCAGCATCCGCAGTATTTTGCTTTTGATTCTCAAATACATGTCTGATGTTGGTACAAATTGTGACCAAGGGGCTAAAGTTCTGCTCTCCTGCTCCAGGCTCAGAAAACTGGGTTCAGAATTAGTGTGATGGATTTGCACTTGCCCTGGGTTTTCTGATGGGCATGCATGCCCACATCCCATGAATGAATAAGAAAAACTCTGAGCATACTCTGAGCATTCACAAAGTACTTCCCTTGCTCTTAAAGAGATGGAAGATGAGGAGGAATTCTTCAAGCAGGAGGAGAGGCAGAAGCACCTGCACCATTGGAGGGCGCAGTGGACACAGGCATATCGAGGGCCTACATGTATGGACCAAAGCAGCTTCTTGGACATGTCAGATTACTGTTTCTTAGGCTGTTATGCTTCATCAGGGAGGCCATATCAGAAATTTGCCAGATCCTGCAACCTGACCTCTGTTCTGCTCGTGGCAGTGAAAGTGACAACTGCGTTGAGCTTTTATGCCACTGGCTGCTTAAAGTGTGTTACGGTGACATCTGACAAATCAGTCAATTTGCAGAGCATTTTTGCATCCAGCAGGTAAATGAGACATTATTTGCCAGGATCAACAACTACATGTCCAAAGGATGTGCAATAGCAGCAGGGGAGGGCCCATGCACTTTTATAGAGTGGCGGAATTCTTGAAAGTTCAAGGCCACGTCTATGCTATCCAGGTGGCCATACAGGCTTCTACCAGGAATGCAACCAATTTCATGAACAGGAAGGGACTCCACGCAATTAACGTCCCAGTTGTCTGCAGTCATCATCACTCCATCAATCAGGTAATTGCCAGGTACCCAGATAAGAGTCATGAGTCTTTTATCCTCTGCCTGTCAACAGTCCACCCTTATGTCAAAGCTGGACAGCCCTAGATGGATGGTTATTGGGAGACCATGGTTCATGCCCTAGCTAATGATACCAGTTCACATCCCTAGAACAGCAGCAGAAACTATAATGAAGCCCATTACTCTATCAGGAGTCTGGCAGGAAGGTGGAGGGTGGGGAGGGGAGGGAATGCTTCTGAACAGACCATAAAAGGTGTCCAAAATTATATGGGTGCGCTGTATTCTTCATAATTTGTAGTAGAACCGAGGCCTCATCTTCCCCCTCAAGTGGACCTAAAAGGTCCCATGCCACGATTCGAAGAAGAGAGTTCTCCCCAGTGTCCTGGCCAAAATTTATTCCTCAACCAACATCACTAAAAAAAAATGACCTGGTCATTATCTCATTGCTGTTTGTGGGAGATTTCAATGTGCAAATTGGTTGCCACTTTTCCCTACATTACAACAGTGACTACACTTCAAAAGCACTTCATTGGCTGTAAAGTGCTTTGGCACATTCTGAGGTCATGAAAGGCATTATATAAATGCAAGTTCTTTCTTTTCTTTCCATCTTTACAGAGAGGCATCGCTATGCAACAGGGGCAGGAGAAGGATCAGCGACCATAAGGCAGATACAACAGATTTGACAGCTCCACCTGAGCAATGACATGCTTGTGAAATCCACCAAAGAATAATTCTGAACTACTTCAATTATAAGATCCTAGCTTCCCAGTACAAGCATTCAAAGATCAGGTTACCCCAGAATGACATACCAGCCCCAAATGTAAGGTCCCCACACGCCACCTCAGCCACCATGAATGTACATCCAGGCATATGCTCAAGAATAAAGGTATAAGGTCCCTAATGAAGCAACAACACCAAAATCAAGTGCAACGGTCCTTACCATGACCTCCCATCGGTATGACCTCCAAGGTTCCCTCCAAAAAATGAGCTGTCACTCATGCTTCTTGGGAATTGGCAGACTCTTGATTCATCTCATGGTTATGCAAAAGAAGTTGATTTTCTACCTTTGCAGCCAATAGGAAGTGCAGATGCTGCACATTCATGCAGCGGTCCAGGAAGTCCCACCTCTTAATGGCTTCTGCACCCCCAGTGCTTGATATAAATTGTGCGAGGAGTGCACCTGCAGTATTCAAATAAGAGGACAACAGAAAACCCAAGGAGTAATAGATAAGCAAAATGCACTGATGCAAATGCATTTGTGCAGCCTATGCGCAGGGAGAGAAATTTCAGCTTTCTTTTCCCAGAAATTCCCAGAGGAATTCTTACCTCCAAATTATTTAAGAATTTAGATATATTCTAGCAATTACAACAATACATTGCAGTGGCTTAAAAGTATTTTCAGGAATATTAATTCACAGACAGACACAAGGGCCCCGATATTACCAGGGATGCAGGTTGACAGCGGGGGCGGGGCGACTGAGCACCTGGCTAACCCGCCCAGTAAAATCGGTGCATTCCCCACGCGATCGTGGGTAAATTGAAGCCACTTACCGTGGCTTCTGGGTTTCCCGTCATCAACCTGCGCAGCGGGCGGACTGCGCACCCGCATCACAGGCTGTCAGCTGGAGGAGCCCTATTTAAAGGGGCAGTCCTCCAATGCTGCTCCTGCAGCAAACAGCCAAAATTACAGCATGGAGCAGCCCAGGGGAAAGGCTGCTCCCAGGTTTAATGATGCCTCGCTCCAGGTGTTACTGGATGGGGTGAGGAGGAGGAGGGATATATTCTACCCGGCGGACGGGAGGAAGCGGCCTGCCTCTGCCACCAAGAAGGCCTGGCTCGGGGTGGCAGAGGAGGTCAGCAGCAGCAGCAACGTATCCCGCAGCTGGATCCAATGCAGGAAGCGCTTCAACGTCCTAAGTAGGTCAGCCAAAGTGAGTACACTTACTCATTCTCCTACACTCCATCTTTCACATCACCGCCCCCACCCCACAACTCCTTCTGCACTGCCAACACTACTCTGTCACATCACTCCTCACACCCACTCAAACAACATCCTCAATTTACCTGCACTTACTCACCTCCCCAGTACTCATCCCACCATTACCACTCAACCCAATCCTTATGCAATGTCATGGCACTGTCTCATACTCACTCTCTGATGCATCTCTTTCATGGTCACCCTCACCCAAACCAATGCATTCAGCGGTTAGCCAGGTCACCATCCCTCACTCACGCCTTTCTACTTTCTCCCCTTATAGGAGAAGAGACCCTAGAATGCATGGGAGAGGGCGAAGACCGGAGGGGGGCTGCAACATTAGGTCGTCCTCACGGACGCGGAGCAGGAGGCTCTTGAAGTGAGCCACACCCTCGAGTGCTTGTCCGTAGGGGACGCCAAGACTGCCACTCGACAAACGGCTGGTGACAGAACTTTAACATTCAGCACTCACAATAGCAAATGATGTTAACATGCCTTGCCACCTTCAGCACCTCAACATCTGTCATCATGCTTAATATTGCCTTCTGTTCTCTTACAGGGACTTCAGCGACTGCTGTGATGGTGGAGGACAATTCCACAGAGGACATGCCGGCCTCTGAGGGGGCACCGTCACATCTGAGCGAGCCATTCACCAGCGCAGATACACACACCTCGGTGGGTCCCCATCCTCACTTAGTTGGGGTTGCACATGGTGAGTCACCACACACGTGAGCCCGAGCAGACACTGGTGGCAGGGGCAGCAGTGGAGAGTCCGCGTCGGTGGGAGCACTCTTCTCCAGGCTCTGCTCAGCTGAACAGAGGTGCTTAACCCTGGAGGCCATCCATAAAAAGGAGAATGATCGAGAGGCAGCAGTACATTTGCGAGGTGCTGGAACAGGTGCCACACGCACTCTCCACAATTGCGCAGAGGATGGAGTCGTCCAACTCCTACATGAGTGGAATACTGTCACAGGGACGTGAGGGCATCTCTGAGATAGTGTTGCGGGTAAGTGCGGGAATGTCTGCGATGGAGGGAAGGCTAGCCTCCATCGAGCTTCAAGCACGGCTCAACAATGAGGCCACTGAGGCCCTGACAACAGCTGTTCGGACTCAGGGTGAGCAACTTTCTGCCGCCTTAAACAGACAGGCAGATACACCAGCACTGGCCTTACAAGGCTTCACACATGTCCTCCAAAGTGTCGTTCAGTAGAGTGGTGTGGGCCTGGCCCAGGGAAGGGATGATGGCGAAAGGGCACAACAGACAATTATACTGTGTCCCACTCTGTCTGGCACTTATTGAAGCGCTCCCCCAGAATGATCAAGGCACCTGAAGCGCATCTTGAGCAGCCCTATAGCCTGCTCAATTGTAGACCTGGTAGCGATGTGGCTGTCGTTATATCAATGCTGTGGCTCGCTGGGTTCCTCAGAGATGTCATGAGCCACAAGTGCAGGGGGTATCCCTTGTCCCTGAGGAGCCAGCCCTTGCGGGTGTTCGGTGCGTGGAAGAGGGGCGGGATGTTGGACTCCCGGAGGATGATGGAATCGTGGCAGCCGCCAGGGTATCTGGTGCACACGTGAAGGAATCTCTTGCGATGGTCACAGATGAGCTGAGTGTTGATGGAGTGATTGCCCTTCCTGTTGATGAACAGTCCTGGCTCATGTGGAGGTGCTCGTATTGCTGTAGGGGTGCAATCGATTACACCCTGCACCCGTGGGAAGTCAGCCACAGCGTGGAATCTCACTGCCCTCTCCGTCTGGCTGAGGTCATCCATGGGGAAGTTGATATCGTGCGAGGCCCTGTGGAACAACCCATCGGTGACCTGCCTTATGCACTTGTGTGCAGACGACTGAGAGACCCCGACGATGTCCCCGGTGGCACCCTGGAAGGATCCGGAGGCGAAGAAGTTGAGGGCAGTGGTGACTTTGACAGTAAGAAGATGCTGCTCGGGCCGGCTGGGAGCAGCTCGGCATGAAGGAGGCTGCAGATGTTCCGGACTACCTGGCGACTGAGTCTTAGCCTCCGTATGCACTGCTCCCCAGAGAGGTCCAGGAAGCTGAGCCTCGGTCTGTAGACCATGTGGCGAGGGTAGTGCCTCCTGCGACGCCGCTCTCTGTTGTTGCCCTCCGTGCTGTTGGTGCGTGATGCAGCACTGTGTTGTGGAGCTCCACGTGGCGGAGGTGGACGGCGTGCCTGGCGAGGCTGGTGATGTTGCTCGTCCTCAGATGAAGTGATGAATGCAGCCATGGCGCCCCCCATCATGACGATGTGAGTTTGAGGGGGTCCGCAAAGTAGGTAAATGTGTTTGCTCAGCAGAGTTCAGTGGAGTGGAAAGACAAAGGTCTTGCAGCCAAAACTTTGTCTGAAGTGACGGAGTGCCCTGCTGCAATAAATGAGGTTTTCCCCCAACCTGTCAAGGAATCCTTTGCATCTCCCACTGGCTGCTGGCTGAAACACGTCTGCTTCAACAGGGGGTGTTTCCCACAGCACGGGAAACACGCTGAGGATGCTTCAAAATTGCACCCCTGCCAAAATCTCCTGTCAATGAGGACTGTCAAGGACCTCAACTATCTAAATAAGTATGTGAATTGTCATCCCGCCGGCTTTAATTGCCGGTGGGAGTCCCGCATGCGGGAGCTGCGCGCACACCCGAACGCATCACTGGGGAACCCGGAAGTGAGCGGGTTGGAGCCGGGCTCCGGACCGCTCCGGGATTCCCCCTTTTTAAGAGCCCCCCCGCCCCCAATTCACCCGCTTGGCCATCCGAAAATCGGCCCCATGAAGTTCCTAGGTGATAGCAAGAAATCAAAACAGCAGAGACCAAAATCATGCTAATACTCAACTGACTGCATTGTATTGTGCACAAACATTACTCACTAGTCACAGTGAGGTTCAGCACAGAATCGCTGATATATATATTGCTGATATCATATAGAGTAAAATAGATGTCCAAATCAGCGTGTTATCCTTCCGTACAGTCTGCCATTAAAACCCTAGAGAGATAAATGCAATGATTGTCGATTTTTTTAGAAAACACACCAAACCTGCCATCTGGAGCTAATGGAAACAAAGATAGAATTTTACATAACTTTGAAATAATGGACTTGACCAATCAAATTATTTTAATAGGTTTTGCTGGCTGAATAATTCCCTTGTTGTTCTGGGTATACTGACAGAAAATAAATTTATTAAAATGAGTAATGTAATAATATGCCACGATGTTCCATTTTTCATGAATTTTCTTGATTTATGCAGACAGTTCTTTTAAAAAAGATAATGTAATGAAGTAAGCTTGACTCGTACATCAATAGTACGTTTCCTAATTTGTGCAATTTGTTAGCAAACATCATTACATACAACTGTAAATGTCAGGTACAATATATAACAACAATATTCCTCTCCGCTAGCGTGACCCTTCGATTTGCTGTCACAGGGTCTGAGCCATATGCACTGCCTGCAGTTCCGATTCATCTCTCACCATTTTCACTCTCATCAGCAATTATTCTGGTCATCCAGGACCTTCATCTTCCCTTTAATTACAATACTAGTTGCAGCAAGCCATAGTAATAAGAGTCAGACTTGTGGGTAACGGCTAGAGCAGGAAATTTTGCTGGTGAATTTAATTGGCTGCTTTGGGATATTTCATTAAAAAGGGCAAATTGTGTTCCAACAGATTACTGCCAATTCCATGGGTGATGTCCAAATGCTTCTTCAAAACCATTCTCAGTATTCCACAGCATGATTGCATTTCTACCCAGTAAAATAACCTGCATTCAATACAGTCTTTCTCCTTATAGACCCATCAGCTATTCAGGCAGAGGGGGTAAATCATGACTGTATCCCTCTTGAAGTCATTTGAAAATCATTTGATCATCACTAATCTCTTACTGCATAAAATATTTGCTCAGGCCAATCCTCAGTTTTTTAAAATTACAATAGAAGTAATAGTTACACAAGAAAGAAAAATTGTCAAAATTAAAAGAAAATAATGTTTATATATTACAAGTAAGAGTTAGAAACAGTGCAAAGCAGACTTAGAACAAGGTGTGTGGAAGATAAATTACATTCCAAGAATAAGAAAAGCCATACAAATGCAGGTAATTGCACCAACTGGTCAATGGTATCAAAAACCCTCTGAAACTAAGGTTAAAGACAAGGCTGAAATAAAATGAATGAGAAATGTTTTGTGGGATATTCTGGTCTTTATAGCTGCTGACACCAAGGCAAATCCTTCCATGGTCAAGGATTTTTTGGGGGCAGGGGAAGAAAATAGTCCTTGTCTAAGAACTATTTGCATATCTGAAACTCCTTAGGATATTTTATTAGATTAAAGACACTAGGCAAATGCAAGTTGTAAGTTGCAATAAATGAACCAAACAAGAAATAGACTTGGCAGGAAACACAATTCTATCAATGTTTAACTTACACTATCCAAGCTTGCTTTCTCTCTGTTTTCCTGCATAGACAATGTTGGATTGGTGCAAAGTTATTAATAATATTGCAGCTAATGATCATTGATTTCTGATTCTTGAGGATTTAAAGGATGGCAATAAATAGACTAAATTCTTTAATGCTGATGAGGCTGCTTTAGAAACAATGACATGGGCACATTTAACAGTTATTAATCCAGGATCTTTGAACTCTCAATGTGTAATTACAACTGCTTACAGGAGTCTGGTATTCAATAGGGCAATGGATTTTAGTTGAATTTTTTTAAAAACTCAAAACATAAAAAAATGAAATGAAAAAGTGCCCTAGTGCTGCCAACAGACTTAAATCTCAACAGTTTAAACCGTGTAATGTTGATCTGTCAGAGGGGATCCTGCATAGTATCAACATCAACTAATTCAGCTGTAACCACTCTAGGCACTGTTTTAGAGCTGCAGCACTTTAAAAGATCATGACAGTGCCTAATCTCTTACATATACAATTTTTTTAATGAATGTTGTGTTTCCCAATCTTGTTCTTGCGCTTACCCTGTGAATACACTGTGCGGCTGTGACAAAGAATAATGAATAGAAAAGACATTCGGATCCATTTTGATTTAAATTTGTAAGGTGAGTGCCTCTATTTCGAATTGATGATTACTGCAGCCAATGACCATTAATTTCAAAGGACACATTTAACAGACTAAGCTCTTCAATACTGATCGTATCCAAAGAAAATCTGATGGCACTGGCACGTTTTGTGTAAGTGGAAGGGAATTTTCAATAATGGAATTAACTCTGAATTATTTTGTTCTTCTCGGCTAACCGTAGTTGTAGCACTGGTACAGTTAGTACACTGAGGTGCACAGGAGAAGGTAAGAATGATTGTAGCACTTTCAAAAATTTTAGAGAATAAAATGTCCATGATTATTGAAGTGGACATTCAAACTGCTGCATTGTTTCAGCCTGTAATGGGTTGCTGCATTTGGACATTACTTGTACCATGCAGAAGCTAGGGATAAACCATGAAATTTCATTTGTTAAAAGTCTTGGGAGAAAAATATTGGTGACTGCAATAAAACAGAAAACAATCCTCAGCGCTCAATAAAGTGATAAGGAATGTGATTTTTTTCTCTTTGGAACATGCACTGCTAAGTCAGATATAGCATCTGTGACTTGTAGTTCACAGCTCCCTCTACAATGCTTATATGGCTCAGTCCTAAAATCAAGTAAAACTAAGTCAGGACTCTTCATGACTCATTGACTGAAATCCATTCTCCCAAAATTACAAATTTAATTTTTCCATCTGGGTAAATCTGTCGAATAGATTTTAATGAAAGGACGTGTTAATTACGTATATTGTAGTTCCACAGTCCATAGAGATAACAGCAGTAGTACCAGTGAACTTGTATGTTATTATTCAGAAGTACAGGCAACCTAAAAAAAAAGATCTTGGAAACAAGGAAGAAGTTGATGTTTGAATTCAAGAGAAGTACTTCAGCTTCTGTATATATTTATTCCACATTTTCTTAAGGTTATCTCACCTGCATCTAATCAAATCATGTGTCATAGTAAATAATGCTGCATATTAGAGATTATCGCAGTTCTATAGAGCAGGATCCCCCACCCAATTTCTCAATCTGTGCATGCGGGATCTCTGTTTGAGCATGTCAATCATATGTACATGATAAGCCAGGAAACTCCAATGGACAAATCTGCTGCAGAGGACAAGACTTCCTTCAGCCACTGGCTGCCAGACATCATACTGTCCCTCCATCATTAGGAAGTATCTAATTGCTCAAGCATGCTGGTGTCTTTTTACAGCTCTTGCTTTATTAAGATCAGATGATTTAATTAATGTCAGTTTTTGATACTGAAGAGAGTAACCAAAAGCAAAAAGTTCTGAAGTGATACTAACGATATATGCCTTATATTGTCTTAAATAATGCTGAGCATATTGTAGTAAGAACTATGTATCAAAAATAATAGTGCGAAAATGAAGTTGCACTACTGGCAACACAATTTGCTATACATCACTGCATCGAGGAAAAATACTGAGGTAAAAATATAAGTCTCCACTCATAACAGTTCATACTGTGAGCAGCCTTAGAATATTCAATTAATTTCAGTTGTGAAAAAATGTATGCAACTGTTTCTTAAAATGGGTTACAGAATTTAATGCATATTTGATTGTCCTCATCAGTTCTCAAAAAATATAAAGTTTTCCCTTTCAAAATTACTATGAACTTTTATAGGAACATAGGAACAGGAGTAGGCCATTCAGCCCCTCGTGCCTGCTCCGCCATTTGATAAGATCATGGCTGATCTGTGATCTAACTCCATGGGCTCGATGTTACCAGGCCTGCGGGTTTCCGGCGGGTTGGGTTTCGGGAGCGTGGTCAACACACTCAGTGAAATTAGTGGGTTGCCCGCGCGATCGTAGCAGGCAAACCACTAATTGGAGCCACTTACCTGCTCTTCCGGGCTCCGCGCTGCTGGTCTGCGCATCGGGCAGGCTGCGCATGCGCAGTACAATCTGTCAGCTGGAGGCTCTCTAGTTATAGGGGCAGTCCTCCACTGACAGATGCTGCAACCAATAGAACACATTACAGCATGGAGCAGCCCAGGGGGAAGGCTGCTCCCAGTTTAATGATGCCTCATCCCAGGTATCATCAGATGGGGTGAGGAGGAGGGGGAGGACAGAGCTCTTCCACCCGGCGGGCGGGAGGAAGCGGCCTGCCTCTGCCACCAAGAAGGTCTGGCTCGAGGTGGCAGAGGAGGTCACCTGCACCACCAACATATCGCCCACCTGCATACAGTGCAAGAGGCGCTCCAATGACCGCAGTAGGTCAGCCACAGTGAGAACACGTAGTCTTTCCCCTACACTCCGTCTGCCACAACACTGCCCCCACCCCACAGCTCCTTCGGCACCGCCAACACTACTCTGTCACATCACCCTTCATACCCACTCAAACCCCATCCTCATCTTACCTGCACCTACTCACCTCACCAGTACTCACCCCGCCACTAACACGCAACCCAATCCTCATCTAATCCCATGGCTCCATCCCATACTCACCCTCTCGTGCATCTCCCTCACGGCCAGCCTCACTCAACCTGCCACCACCTGTGCTGCAGCCACAGGGCATGCATCACATATGTGCAGTAGGCAGCGTAAGGCAAACGTGTCGTGAGCATGAAGGGGATGCACAAGGGTGTTTGAGGGTTTGTCATGGGTGTTACCTACATTGAATTTCAGAACAACTCACATCACACATTATATTGGCACCACCACTGCCATGTCTCCGCGAATCCTGTCTGTTTTGTGCAATAATGCCCGCTCCTGGGTATCACTATGAGGACCCACCACTGATGCCACCCATTGCGTTACTGCAGAGTAGGTGCAGGTGTATTTGCAGGGCTCTTCCGCGCAGACGACTGAGAGACATCAGCGGTGTACCCGGCTGCACCCTGGAAGGATGCGGTGGAGAAGTTGTGGAGGGCAGTGGTGACTTTGGCAGCGACAGGTAAGCAGATGGTGCTGGGGCCAGCCAGGAGCAGCTCGGCATGAAAGAGGCTGCAGATGTCCACGACTACATGTCGAGTGAATCTGCGCCTCCGTGTGCACTGCTGCTCGGAGAGGTCCGGGGAGCTGCGCCTCGGTCTGTGGACCCTGTGGCGAGGGTAGTGCCCTCTGCGATGCGTCTCTCTCTGCGGTAGCCCTCCCTCCTGCTGTACAGGTGGATGTGTCACAGCACTCTGTTGTGGAGCTCCACGTGTCAGAGGTGGACGGCGTGGATGGCGAGGCTGGTGATGCTGTTCGTCCTCCGAGGAGGTCATGACTGCAGCTACGGCGGCCCCCATCCGCAATATGTACATCTGAGGGGGTCCGCAAGGTAGGCACATGTCTCCGGACCCCGGGGTAAGTGTGCAGGTTGGTGACTTTGACTGTGAGGAGGGGGGTGGTGGAGGCAACACTTTGTCCCAAGTGACAGAGCGGCCTCCTGCAATGGGTGAGGGTCTCCCCGCCCCCCCCACCTGTCAAATGGACCTTTGCAGCTGCCACAGGCTGACGGCTGCAACACGTCCAGTTCAACTAGGACTGTTTCCCCCAGTGTGTGAAACAGTCCCATGTTTCTCCAAAATCACACACAGTCCCTTAATCAGGTCAGTTAATGACCTGAACAAGCAAAATAAATACACTCAATTGGCATCCCGCTGGCTTTAATTGCCTGCGGGATTCCCACCAGCGGGGGCTACGCACGCACCCCCGCACGCCATCGGGGAACCCGGAAGTGGGCGGGATTGTGGCGCAATCCGGTCACGTGCCTGGATATCGGGATTTTCAGGGCCCCCCCGCTGGAAACGCACAGGAAACCTGCCGGTAAAATAGAGCCCCATATACCTGTCTTTGGCCCATATCCCTTAATACCTTTGGTTGCCAAAAAGCTATCCATCTCACATTTAAATTTAGCAATTGAGCTAGTATCAATTGCCGTTTGTGGAAGAGAGTTCCAAACTTCTACAACCCTTTGTGTGTAGAAATGTTTTCTAATCTCGCTCCTGAAAGGTCTGGCTCTAATTTTTAGACTGTGCCCCCTACTCCTAAAATCCCCAACCAGCGGAAATAGTTTCTCTCTATCCACCCTATATGTTCCCCTTAATATCTTATAAACTTCGATCAGATCACCCCTTAACCTTCGAAACTCTGGAGAATACAACCCCAATTTGTGTAATCTCTCCTCGTAACTTAACCCTTGAAGTCCGGGTATCATTCTAGTAAACCTACGCTGCACTCCCTCCAAGGCCAATATGTCCTTCCGAAGGTGCGGTGCCCAGAACTGCTCACAGTACTCCAGGTGCGGTCTAACCAGGGTTTTGTATAGCTGCAGCATAACTTCTGCCCCCTTGTACTCTAGATATAAAGGCCAGCATTCCATTAGCCTTATTGATTATTTTCTGCACCTGTTCATGAGACTTCAATGATCTATGTACCTGAACCCTTAAGTCCCTTTGGACATCCACTGTTTCTAACTTTTTACCATTTAGAAAGTACCCTGTTCTATCCTTTTTTGATCCAAAGTGGATGACCTCACATTTAGGTCACATATAGGTGACGTAACTTATCAGTATCAAGAAAAGGTGGAACAATGGTGCAGTCAATTAGTATATGGTCTGCGGCACTGGGTTTGAATATAAAACAGACTGTAAGGGCTCTAACTGAAGTGACTGTGGGTGATTTTAACCCAATTCCTAATAAGCACACGTCCACAGAACAAAACCACAATAATCAGTCAGTAATTATTACCAACTTAGCATTTGGAGTGGCTGCAAGGATGACTGATGGGGGAAAATGGGAATCTCACAATGAAGCAATGGGAGTTGCTTATTGGAGTTTAAGGTTAAAACAAATTGGTGGAGTGCAGGGAACATTACTGTACATCTAATTTGTACTATACATGACCTGGGAATATTTGATGCTAACACTGGATGTGAAACTCAGAGATTGATTCCACAGCACTGACATCCATCACCTTAATAAGCAGAAAGTGTGTCAAAAAATACAAGCAGTGCCAATTCATATACATATATATATATAATAAATATATGTATATATATAAAAAACTTAAAACACACACACCATATACACACACACACCATATATACACACACACCATATATACACACACACAACCAGTGTTAGCAACTAACTCTAACCACAGTGGCCTCATTCGAGGTAATTTCCTGCTTATGGGGTCATTTTAAGTTTAGGCAATCATGTAAAACGTGCAATTTTAGATCAGCCACCCATTATACACCATTCCCGATTTTCCTCTGAATTGACTTCAGGTCAGGCTTTGGAACTAATGGGGCCACCCATATCCAGGGAAGCAAAATATCCCTTTTCAGATGTACATCACCAATTTACAGCTCTCACCATATTAACAGGTAACAGATTAACATCCAAAGCAGGAAATATAGTCACAAAGGTAAGCTATTTTTTTCTTTTTTTGACGTCTAAAAAAAACAATTATAGGGCTGATTTTGTGATTTCATAATCCCCAGAGGCCCCACACCCCAGGATTCTCAACAGCACATTGTCTGACTTAATACGACAGAGGTCCACTAATCTATAATATGTTATGGATCTGAAATTCTTGGAGCCCCACTGCTCTGCTGGAAGTATGGCGGGGTGGAGCTTCCTCACCCCACTGTAAATCCCATTTACATCATTGAAGAAGATGTTCATGCCATTTTTGACATTCCTTGGATGTCTACCATGTTTGGGGCCAAGAATTTCAGTGGTTCCTTGTTGGTTGGAGGCAGTTCTGGCTGAAGAAGAAAAATGTTTTTTTCGAAGAGGTTTCATTTTCCTGTTGCCACTTTCCGAACCGGCATTGAGGGCCCCACATCCTCCAGGTTGTCATCTTGACATGCAAGAAGTTTGCTTTATGCAGGCATACTTAGCATGGGGTCCAAGTGATGCAGAACTGGGAGAATTTCTGCTGAGTAATGTTATCTTGCCAGAGCTGCCTCTTCTTCAGATATAAGCCTATCAGGGAGGGGAGGGGCGGGGCAAATATACAAAGTGTCTGACTCCATCTTTTAGGAATTTCTCATCACTAACAAATGGGGTAAAGACCCCACAGAACCAGGTGCTGCCCCAAATTCACATCTGTCCTCTGCCTCAGACACACGCTCCCTGGCCCAGAAATCTCAAGCCCAAAAGTCTTGTGTCTCTACAATTGAATTAGCTTGACTTTTACCATCTTCACTGAAGTATTTACTTGAAGAGCTTAACATCTCCCCCCACCCCCCAACAAAAGCCTGGGCTTGGACCTTGATGGTCCCTATTTTCACTCTCCTTTATGTCTCAGGAACGATCAGTTCCTGGGTGCAAAACAGAGGGAGAATGAGCAGAGGCCAGTAAAATTGAGTCTCTGCAACCCTTGGTGTTGCCCAAGGATTTCTGGTGCTTTCCATTACGGCACACTCAACCTCATTTTCCTCACTTATCGCTGGGCAGGCACCCATTTGAAGGGGCACCAGAAATGCAGGCGGACTCACGTCATGTTAGGTGAAGCACGCTTCAGATGTGATCCATCTAACTAGCACCTGGGCTGAGGGAGGGGTAGGGGGAGAAATACTGAGACCAATATTTTTTCCCAGAGCTTTGGTTCATGGTAAGCAGAAACATGTGCAGTATGCACAATCTCCCAGGATGTATCAGCAGTATTTAGTCAGACCAAATGCTAGAATATTCACTTTAGTTTCCAGCAGTACTTGCTTGGTTACTCAGGTACAATGTTTACTGGGTCAAGCCTGAAACAAAGTCTTTTAACATTTCCATTCAGTATAACATCCCTTAATGGTTGTGGCAATCACAGGCAAGTTTTATTTGTCCTCACAATGGCCAACTTGCCCACATTATCATTTCACAAATTTGAGGTACTAGCTAGACAATCACACTCTTGTTTATAGTTAATAGCATGAACATAAGGAAGCTGCCCCCTTCCCCTTCCCTCCCCACCCAAGCTAGCAACTATTTTCAAGACAGCATAGTGAATTGCTTTGCCCTCAGGCTCAGAGACAAAGGACATCCTTTCAGCATGTAGCTCAAAGAGTTACATTTAAAAATAAATTGACCAAGCTAAAAATTTCATAAGAAAAAGAATAGTACGTTAATATTTCATGCGGGATGGCACCTTGCGTCATCCCAATCGGAAGCCTCTCATTCCTCAGGCCATAACAGTAATTACGAGTTTGTTTTCCCCAAAGACTTCAGGTAGAACATGACATTAGAACCTTGTCTGAGGAAAACTATTTTCAGTGGCTTATTTTCACAGAAAGAAAGAGAGTGCGAGACAGAGGGGTAGAAATAGATATGCATTTTGCCTGTTTCCCAGATGTAAGATGGGGACAACACATACCAATATTTGGGCGCAAAGTCCTGCACCCGATATGCGGTTGGGGCACGGCCTCCACCTGAAAGCAGCACTGGCCCAATTTAAATATGCAAAGAAAGGGCCCTGCACCTGTTGCAAGATCCTTTTGCCATAATGGGCAAGAATCGGTCAGAGCTTCTGCTGCGCAAGCTCCGACAAGTTTTTTTTTGTTTCTACAGCGGCCTAACCAGCGTTGTAGACCAAGATTATGTGGTCCTCTCACCCATCAGTTTAAGCACGTCACTGTAATTGACTTCAATGGAAAGGAAAATTAAGTGGGGTGTAAACTGAGTCGCCAATTCGCTACTGCCCAAGATCAATTTTACCCTCAACATATTTAACGGTGCAAATAAACTTCCTATAGAAAGTACTATGAGTAAATAATTTACAGATAATAATTAGATTAATTTCCATTATCTGTAAAAGGAAGTATTCACAATTTAAATAAGATTAGTATTCTGAAGTAAGGCTGGATTGTTGTGTAAATATTAAGCAGCGACTGCAAATGCCAGTGAGTTTCACTGCAGTGGCAGATGCAATTAATTAAACTGCAGCATGCGTCACACGGCAGGGATGAGTAAACTGCTAAAGTTCTGGATACTCCATTCACTCCAGTTCAAATAAACTGTACTCATTAAATTTAAAATCAGCACCAGGCATTTTAAAACTCTCCATTTGCACCAGTACCAGCTTGCATTTATTAAGAAGTCCCTTCTAATCCTTAGCCTAACATGGCATACAACCTGAACTGTACAGCACATCACTGTTCCTTTTTCTTCACACCGTAGACAGATCTCCCAACTTATCTATTGCTCTGAAGGCAAATCTTCTTACAGATGTTTCAGGCTTCAGTTGTATCAATGCTGCAGACTTCTCACCCCAATGTTCAGCATTTGCAGACAAAAGCCAGATTTACACAGTAACCAATAATCAAGGTTTTTCATAGAAAGACTCGAGGATACCTTTGTTGGGTTCAGGATTATCCCTTATTCATTGTCTCATCCCATAAATATCTAGGCTTTCTACACCATTGCTACAGAATCCTCATAATGACACCAGGGGCATGATTTTAACCCTGAAGAACAGGTGGTTTGTGGACGGGAGTGGGGGGGGGCGGGGGGCAGTAAAAATGTTAAAAGTTGGGAGCAGAAACAAGTCCCGGCTCCAACGCGCCGAAAAATGAGTTTCACCCAGACGCAGCCGGGTGCGTGCGTGCGTTTCGGAAACCCGGAAGTCCCGCCAGCAATTTAAACCGGCGGGATGACATTTAAAGGGGGAATTAAGATAGTTGAAGTACTTAAATCAATTAAATTTACGGGGATTAAGGCAGACAAACGGTTTTAACTCTGTCTGAATGTGTCTCCCTTGGCCTCTGAAACACGCCATGGAAACAGAGGCAACTTGCAGCATTTAGACATTTAAACCAGTGATTGACAAATGGGGATAAAAGGTGAGTTTTTGCAGCAGGGCAAGCAGTTCTCTCAGACAAACATTTGGCTGTGAGTTCTGAGTGTTTAGACTCAGGTTTCTTTGTTCACAGTCAGAATTCTTCTGTTCAGACATAGTTGCCTGCAATTTGGACCCCCTCAAACTGGCACCATCAGGATGGGGGGAGCGCAATGGATGTGTATCTGAGGAGGAGGCACATCACCAGGCACGGCATGCAGTTCTGGGAGGTGCAGCTCCACAATTCAGAGGTGCGCCACAGGGACCTGCAGAGGAGCAGTACACTCATGAGAGGCAGAGGCTGAGCTTCCTGGACCTCTCTGAGGAGCAGTGCCTACAAAGGCTCACAGTGAGTCGCCAAGTGGTCACAGACATCTGCAGGCTCCTTCATGCAGAGCTGCTCCCGACTGGGCCTGGTGGCCACACATTGTCCGTCGCTGTTAAAGTCACCACTGCCCTCAATTTCTTCGCCTCTGGATCTGACCAAGGCACCACGGGTGACATCACCAGGGTCTCTGAGTCGTCTGTCCATAAGTGTATATGACAGGTCACGAATGGCTTGTTTGCCAGGGCATCCGACTAGGTCAACTTCCCCATCATCATGCCAGGGAGTCACTCATACTTGATAGATTCTCATCGGAAGATCTGCAAAGTGACTACAGCCAAGTACTCAGACCACCTGTAAGGACCACCAACACCAACGCCTCCCCAAACTCAAGTTGCACAAAATAGTCATACAACAACACATACACCCACCGCAAATGCACCAATGGGTGGCATCAACTCGCCTTTCATGAGCAGCCACATGTAAGGGTTCTTTCACAAAAGGGACTCAAGGATGGGCAAGACGTGGCAGTGGTGGTGAGAATCATAATATTTAATGTGATGTTAAATAAACCAAATAGAAGTGAAAAACATTCTGTCAGACATCCTTGTGCATACCCTTAGTGATTACAAAACCGTTGACTTCCTCTTCCTACAGCTTTCACATGGTTCTGAGGGATAGGATCTACAGGCATTTGGAGAGGCAGGGACTGATTAGGAACAGTCAGCATGGTTTTGTGAGAAGAAAATCATGTCTCACGAATTTGATTGAGTTTTTTGAAGGGGTAACCAAGAAGATAGATGAGGGCTGTGCAGTAGACGTGGTCTACATGGACTTCAGCAAAGCCTTTGACAAGGTACCGCATGGTAGGTTGTTACATAAGGTTAAATCTCACGGGATCCAAGGTGAGGTAGTCAATTGGATACAAAATTGGCTTGACGACAGAAGACAGAGGGTGGTTGTAGAGGGTTGTTTTTCAAACTGGAGGCCTGTGACCAGCGGTGTGCCTCAGGGATCGGTGCTGCGTCCGCTGTTATTTGTTATTTATATTAATGATTTGGATGAGAATTTAGGAGGCATGGTTAGTAAGTTTGCAGATGACACCAAGATTGGTGGCATTGTGGACAGTGAAGAAGGTTATCTACGATTGCAACGGGATCTTGATAAATTGGGCCAGTGGGCCGATGAATGGCAGATGGAGTTTAATTTAGATAAATGTGAGGTGATGCATTTTGGTAGATCGAATCGGGCCAGGACCTACTCCGTTAATGGTAGGGCGTTGGGGAGAGTTATAGAACAAAGAGATCTGGGAGTACAGGTTCATAGCTCCTTGAAAGCGGAGTCACAGGTGGATAGGGTGGTGAAGAAGGCATTCGGCATGCTTGGTTCCATTGGTCAGAACATTGAATACAGGAGTTGGGATGTCTTGTTGAAGTTGTACAAGACATTAGTAAGGCCACACTTGGAATACTGTGTACAGTTCTGGTCACCCTATTATAGAAAGGATATTATTAAACTAGAAAGAGTGCAGAAAAGATTTACTAGGATGCTACCGGGACTTGATGGTTTGACTTATAGGGAGAGGTTAGATAGACTGGGACTTTTTTCCCTGGAGAGTAGGAGGTTTAGGGGTGATCTTATAGAAGTCTATAAAATAATGAGGGGTATAGATAAGGTAGATAGTCAAAATCTTTTCCCAAAGCTAGGGGAGTCTATAACGAGGGGACATAGATTTAAGGTGAGAGGGGAGAGATACAAAAGGGTCCAGAGGGGCAATTTTTTCACTCAAAGGGTGGTGTGTGTCTGGAACGAGCTGCCAGAGGCAGTAGTAGAGGCGGGTACAATTTTGTCTTTTAAAAAGCATTTGGACAGTTACATGGGTAAGATGGGTATAGAGGGATATGGGCCAAGTGCAGGCAATTGGGACTAGCTTAGTGGTATAAACTGGGCGACATGGACATGTTGGGCCGAAGGGCCTGTTTCCATGTTGTAACTTCTATGATTCTATGATTCTATCTCCTGTGGCTGTAGCAAAGGTAGTGGCAGGTTGCTCAAATTCATGCCCAGGCTGCTTAGGTGCTTTCGGCCTGTGACCTCTGGGTTTTGGAGCCCATGAGGGTCCCTCCAAAGACTGCTCCACCTGCACCTGTGCAGGGGCAGATTCGGCCACCTGGAAAGGAGGCAGCATTGCGGGTACCGGTTGAGGAAGGGCCAATGGGTGAGACATGGGAGCGTTTTGAGTGGCGTCCCCACTTTTATGTCCCCTTTTGCCATCATCCCTCTCCTGGGCCAGGGCTACATCCTCCTACCACCCTGCTGGAGAACAGTTTAGAGGACATGTGCGATGCCTTGTTAGGCCAGTGCTAATGTAGCTGCCTGCCTGTCTAAGATAGCAGAATGTAGCTCACTCTGAGTCCGCACGGCCGTTGCCAGGCCTGAATGGACTCATTTATGAGCCATGCTTGAAGCTCAATGGATGCTGCCATTCTCTCCATCGCAGACATTCCCACACTTACCTGCGCTTCCAATCCACTAGCGATGGAGTTGGACTTCTCCATCCTCTCCACTATTGTGGCGAGTGTGCATGGCACGTTTTCCACTCACTCGCAAAGTTGGTCCTGTACCTCTTTCATTCTCCTTCTCAAGGATGGCCCCCGGGGTTCAGAATATGTGCCAAGCTGAGCAGAGCTTGGAAAGGAGTGGACCCACTGACATGGACTCTCCACTGCTGCCCCTTCCACCAGTGTCTGCTCATGCTCACATGTGAGTGTTGATTCACCGGGTGACAACCCAACTAACTGTCTAATAGGACCCACCCGAGGTGAGAGTATCTGTGCTGGTGGATGGCTTGCTAAGATGTGAAGGTGCACCCTCAGAGACAGGGAGCTCCTCTGAGGAATTGCCCTCGACCACGTCTTCGGTCTGTGACTCCCCTGGAAGAGAACATACAGCAATATTAAGAATCATCTCAGAAGTAATGTTGCGATGAGCATACTGCGGTGTGCAACAGCTCAATCATTGATAACGTCAATCTATGTTGTGTGTGAGGGATGTTAAAGTTCTGTCATCAGATGATTACGGGATGCCAGTCTCAGCATCCCAACGGCCAGGCACTCCACCGTACGAATTATCTCCAAGGCCTACTCCTCCACCTCTGTGAGGGCCACAATTTGTAGATGCCCCCCTCCAGTCCTTGCCCTCTCCCTTGCATTCTGCGCTCTCTTCTAAAAGGGGAGAAAGTACAGACATGTGAGTGAGTGAGGGTGATGTAGTCACTCGATGGATGTATTGCTTTGGGTCAGGATGACAATGAAGCAGATGCTTCAGAGGTGACTATCAGACAGGTTATCATAGAATCATAGAAAGGTTGTAGCATAGAAGAAGGCCATTTGGCCCATCAAATCCACGCCAGCTCTACGCAAGAGTAATCCAGCTAGTCCCACTCCCCTGCCCTATCCAGTTCCCTTTTGAAGGTCATGATAGAATCAGCCTCCACCACCCCCTCGGGCAGTGCATTCCAGATCCTAACCACTCGCTGTGTAAAAAAGTTTTTCCTCATATCACCTTTGGTTCTTTTGCCAATCACCTTAAATCTATGTCCTCTGGTTCTTGACCCTTCCGCCAATGGAAACAGTTTCTCTCTATCTATTTTGTCCAGACCCTTCATGATTTTGAATACTTCTATCAAATCTCCTTGCAACCGTCTCTGTTCCAAGTAGAACAACCCCAGCTTCTCCAGTCTATCCATGTAACTAAAGTCCCTCATCCCTGGAATCATTCTAGTCAATCTCTTCTGCACCCTTTCTAAGGCCTTCACATCTTTCCTAAAGTGTGGTGCCCAGAACTGGACACAAATTCCAGTTGTGGCTGAACCAGTGTTTTATAAAGGTTCATCATGACTTCCATACTTTTGTACTCTATGCCTCTATTTATAAAGCCCAGGATCCTGTATGCTTTTTAAAACCGTTTTCTCAACCTGCGATTTGTGCACAGATACCCCCAGATCTCTCTATTCCTGTACCCCCTAGTTTATATTGCCTCTCCTCCTACCAAAAAGTATCACTTCGCATTTTTCTGCATTAAATTTCATCTGCCATGTGTCCGCCCAGACCACCAGCCTGTCTATATCCTCTTGAAGTCTATCACTATCCCCCTCACTGTTTACAACCCTTCCAACTTTTGTGTCATCTGCAAATTTTGAAATTGTGTCCTGTATACCCAAGTCCAAGTTTTTAATATATATCAAGAAAAGCACTGACCCCTGGAGAACAGAACTGTACACCTCCCTCCAGTCCAAAAAACAACCATTCACCACTACTCTCTGTTTCCTGTCCCTTAGCCAATTCTACATCTATGTTAGGAGTCTTACAACACCAGGTTATAGTCCAACAGCTGGCTTTCCCAAATCAACCTGGTGTTGTAAGACTCCTTACATTTGTCCACCCCAGTCCATCACCGGCATCTCCACATCATATATCTATGTTGCTACTGCCCCCTTTATTCCATGGGCCGCAATCTTGTTGATAAGCCGACCATGCAGCACTTTATCAAATGCCTTTTGAAAGTCCATATACACCACATCAACTACATTGCCCTCATCTACCCTCTGTTACCTCATCAAAAAACTCAATCAGGTTAGTTAAACATGATTTCCTTTAATGAATCTGTGCTGGCTTTCCCTAATCAATCCACCCTCGTCCAAGTGACTGTTAATTCTGTTCCAGATTATCGTTTCTAAAAGTTTCCCCACCCCTGAGGTTAAACTGACTGGCCTATAGTTGCTGGGTTTATCTTTGCACACTTTTTTGAACAAGGGTGTAACATTTGCAATTCTCCAGTCCTCTGGCACCACCCCCGTATCTACGGATGTTTGGAAGATTATGGCCTGTACCTCAGCGGCCTAGAGTGTATCCCATCCGGACCAGGTGACTTGTCTACTTTAAGTACAGCTAGCCTTTCATTACCTCTTCTTTATCAATTTTTAGCCCATCCAGTATCTCAACTATATCCTCCTTTACTGAGACAGTGGCAGCTTCTTCTTCCTTGGTAAAGACAGATGCAAAGTTCTCATTTAATACCTCAGTATTCCCCTCTGCCTCCATGAGTCGATCTCCTTTATGCTCCCTAATTGACCCCACCCCTCCTCTTGCTACCCGTTTACTGCTTACATACCTATAGAAGACTTTTGGATTCCCTTTTATGTTGGCCGCCAGTCTATTCTCATACTCTCTCTTTGCCCCTCTTATTTCCTCTTTCACTCCCCTTCTGAACTATCTATATTCTGCCTGGTTCTCACTTGTGATATCAACCTGACATCTGTCATACGCCCCTTTTTTCCGTTTCATCTTATCCACAATCTCCTTTGTCATCCAGGGAGCTCTGGCTTTAATTGCCCTACCTTTCCCCCTCGTGGGAATGTGCCTAGACTATACCTGAACCATCTCCTCTTTAAAGGCCACCCAATGTTCAATTACAGTTTTGCCTGCCAATTTTTGATTCCAATTTACCTAGGCCAGATCTGTTTTCATCCCATTGAAATTGGCTCTCCTCCAATTGAGTATTTTTGTTTTAGAGTGGTCTGTGTCCTTTTCTAAACCTTATGATACTACGATCGCTGCTCCCTAAATGCTCTCCTATTGACACTTGCTCCACTTGACCCACCTCATTCCCTACAACCAAGTCCAGCAATGCCTCCTTCCTTGTTGGGCCGGAAATGTACTGGTTAATCACACTGCATCAGGATTGGGGTGAGTAGGAGAGGTGGGTACACAAATGGCCGGGGGTGGGGGGCAAAGAAGTACACAGAAAGCGAAGGTGAGTTGAGACTGAGCCTTAAGTGGGTGTGAGGAGTGATGTGAAGGAGTAGGCTTTGCAGGGCAGTGTGGGGGGGAGGGTTACTGTTTACCACGGAATGCAGGTCAATCAGTAACTGTACTCACTTTTCCTGACCTGGTTAGGTCATTAAATCTCTTTCTGCATTGAAGCCACGACCAGGGCACCGTGCTTCTGCTGCTCACCTCGTCCGCCACCTCCAGCCACGCCTTCTTCGTGACACGACCAGGTTTCTTGCTGTGGTCTGCAGGGTACAGCACATCCCTCCTGCTCTTACTACGCCCAGCAACGTCTCCAGGGCGGCGGCAGAGAAACTAGGTGCTGCCTTCACTCTACGAGGTTCCCCACACATTTTTTCCTCCTTTCTCCTTCAAAATGCATTGCTGGAATGGCTGCACAGCTTGAGGACGCAAAACCCGGAGGCTGAGTTAAGTGGCTCCAGTTGAGTCGCGATCGTTTGGGAACAGTACGATTTTTTTCTCCAGGTTTCCCACCCGATTATTGACCTCCTCGCTGAGAATCCACCTCCTAGTTAAAATCATTCCCCAGGCCTCCCATTTCAGGCATCTCTGATAAATACTTGCAGCATCTCCTACCAGACAGACACCAAACTTTTCCTGTATTCTTATTCCAGGCTTTCACAACAAACATTCCCAATTGTGAATGAATCCTGCATACTTCATGTCCTATATGATTCTGGTGAGATTATGACCGATAGTCTATTTATACATTTAAAGCATATTTATTGAGATTTTGCTGTTTCTCTTGGAAGATTAAAAATAAATCATATGACCATCAGCCTCTCCCTTCCTCCTCCTCCCCCAAGTCCAAACTAACCTTTTTAAAGTAATTTTCATTTCTGACACTATCCACAAACAAAATTCAAATTCTCCACTTTTTAGCCTTCATGTCACTTATTAGAATAAAGTCCGTAACTCCTTAAATGGCATATGTATGTGAATCACAGAATAATTACAAATATCAAGCTCTAAAGCTTAATAAAGAAACATAAATAAATTGTTAGGTTTCATAGGGAGCTTGCTGATTTAGCTATGCCTTGCATTGGTGACTGATTTTCCCCAAATCCTATACATTGTGCCAGTACAAAATGGGACTTTGATTAGTATCTGCTCTTCCAATGCACATTACCAAATAAATTGACTGAATGAATAATTATCTGACCCTTTTCCAATTGTCATTGCTAGTCTATGATGTGACATTCTTTGGATAGCAATTAATCTTTGTGCCAGAGGCAGAAACAAATCAACTAGGCCCAGCATACATGGTCTAGGTCTCTACTAATTGCATGTCTACTTTACTCAATTGATGACTACATTGCCTTGGATTCTTTTCTTAAATAGTGATCACTTAATCATATTGTTTTAAATCTATTCATCGAGTTCCAAACTGCATAACCATTTCCAGTTCATTTCTATTAAATATATCCATTTCTGGCCCAGAAGCACCTTTTAGTGCAATAAATGTTGTCAGCTAGTTAGCCCCAAATCTAAAATTAATATGTAAATATGGAGAAATGTTTTCATATCTTGTTTGCTCCTTTTTATTATCTCTGTGAATGTACTGTCCTTTCAGTTAATCTTTTACGTTTACAGCAATACTTTTACGATCCTCGCTTCTTTATTTTGCTTCCTTGCATTTTCATTAATCTTTATTGTTTTCCTTTTAAGTTCACTGCCCTACCTGGTATATGTATTTTATAAGCCTTTTAATTTCATAGATTTGACCAAGAAGTTAGGCACAACACAAGGATTCCAATGTACACTACAAAATGTGAATTTATTTTATTGATTTGGAAAAAAACATTTGTGTGAATAATTGTAATAATCACTTTGAGGGATCTTAGTGCAGAAGAATTAAACACTTTTCCATTTTTGACACTCTGTTTCATCATTAAGCAGTCCAGGTCAGGTATCAAATAGTTAGATGCACAGTAAAACTCCCTCTACTCAACACCAACTAGATGCCTCAATTTAATGCTTGCTTGAAAGAATACTGTCCTAGTGTGACATATTCAATTACTCTCACCAGTCAATCTATAGCATCTGAGAGTGAGATTTCCAATCTAGCAGCAAGTTAGGCATAGCTTTGTGCCATGAATATCCAGAAAGAACTGAGTTAAGAGTGTCTAAACTCAATTCACATGAAAAATTAACAGCCAACAGAGAAGATATAAATTCTATTCGTGTGATTCTGGATTTGAACTCAGGTTTAGAGGTGAGAGGCTAATGGGTTGATTCAATGTACCATTTAGTCCAAACAAATTGTGAATTTACACTGAAGTTCTCTTACAGGTGAATGAAAAATCCCACAAATGATGTACAATTACTATTAGAAAATTGGCTTGCTATTGATGTTTTGTGTAAAACAAAAGTATTTAATCTATTAGAAAATAAATTAATAATCTGGTGAGTCAGTTATTCAACTGAGATATTTGGCTTTACTGTGTCAAGTGATGGATTTTCTTTTAAATCCCCAGAACATTCTCAAACTACTCAGATTCATTACACAATGGACCCTGTAACCTCAATCAATTCAGTAGTCTGTCCAATTTACATAGCTTGATTCTGAAATGATCACATACTTCTTCAAAGTGTTCTTCAAGGTAAATAAACCATAGTATAGTTACATATTGTAATGCTGTGGGTTCAATCTGAATAAAGAAGCAAGCTCATACTGCAAAGCTACTAAAAAAGAGCGACTATATTGATTGCTTTCACCTTGTCCTACCTCTCCTCTTGCCTGGATATACTTCTAGACTACCTCAAGATTTACATACTCTGAGGTAGCAAGTTTCCTGTGGGAGTCAGAGAGCTTTCCGGTCAGATCTGGAGTCAGGTACGGCTGTCCTCTCTCCGCGGTCTTGTTCGTATATTGTATTGAGCTGTTTGCCGCATCCATCAGGAAGGACATGGGTATCGGGGGGGGTTGACGATCCCAGGCAGCAGATGCTCTCAGGTTAAGGCCTCCCTGTACATGGATGATGTCATCGTCTTCTGCTCCGACCAGCAGTCAGTCCACACACTGATGGGCATCTGTGACCATTTTGAGCCGGCCTCGGGGGCCAGAGTGAAACAAAATAAAAGTGAGGCCATGTTCTTTGGCAGGTGGGAGACCTGATCCTTTGTCCTCTTCATCGTCAGGTCCAACTACCTGAAGGTGCTGGGGATCTGGTTCAGGGGGGCACCTGGCCTGCACAAAGAAGCGGATCGCCAAAGCCAAACAGAAGCTTGGTTTGTGGGTGGGGTGATCCCTCTCCATAACCAGCAGGAACTTGGTGATAAGGTGTGAAGTATTCATGGTGTTGCTCTACGTGGCCAGAGTCTGGCCCATTCCCCACAACTCCTCTGTCACAGTCACCCGAGTTATCTTCCACTTTGTCTGGAGGTCCAAGGTAGAATGCGTCCGCAGGACCACCATGTACAAGACCCCTGAAAAAAAGAGAGAAGAGCATCCCAAATGCCGCTCTAATCCTGATGGCCACCTTTGTGTGTGGCTGCCTCAGGATATGTGTAGAGCTCCAGTATGCAAACGCCAAGTGTCACTACGTGCTGGGTTTCTACCTGTCCAACACACTGAGAAGGCTGGGTTTGGCCATGCTGGCCGAGCAGGCGCAGGACGTCCCATCCAGCTGGACCGTGCTCCTGACCTATCCCAGGTGGAGATGTTCCTGAGGTGGACCACAAGACCATCGACAGTGGTCAACTCAAAACGTTCTCAGAGTCCTGCAAGGAACTGAGAGGGTGGACTCGATCAGTTTCTTCCCCGACCAGATGGTCGATGCCATTTGGCAGAACATTTCGTCGAAGGAACTGACCAACAGGCACCAGGATGTAGCCTGGATGGTGGTGACAAAGGCCCTCCCAGTGCAGTCCTTCCCACACGCACGGAACCTCAGCGCCACTGCGAGCTGCCCTCGAGGCTGTGGCGGGAAGGAGACCACCTCCCACCTCTTGATGGGCTGCCCCTTTGCGCAGAGGGTGTGGAGAGCGATGTGTTGGTATCCGTCCCGGTTCATCCCAAATGGTTCGGTAACACAGGACGCTGTGCTCTACAGACTGTTCCCCAGTTCACACACTGAGACAGATATCACCTGCGGCTGGAAGACCATCAACTCAGTGAAGGAGGCCCTTTGGTCCGCCCGAAACCTGCTGGTCTTCCAGCTGTAGGAGCTGTCCACGACCGAGTGTTGCCACCTGGCACACTCCAAGGTGCAGGAGTACGTGCTGCGGAATGCACTGAGGCAAGGTGCGACCTACACAAAGGTTTTATGGAGAAAGGCCACTGTTTAGAGCCCTCCCACCATTGTATACCGAGGGGCTGGAAACAGGGAAAAACCCCCTCGGGCAGAATGTAAAATGATAAATGAACGTAACGAAATGTACTGTATCTGTAACCGGTAACAACGGTAATACAATGAAGCACCTCAGGGTGCCAGGAACAGTATTTACAATGTATGGTGCATAACTGCATTGATTGTACAGAGATCGTTGAACTACACTGTATGTACCGTTGCTAATTGTATGACATTTATTGTATTGTTTGAAGCATAACTTGAAATTGTATTGTATGTACCTTTACAAATTTTATGAATAAAGTTTATTTTGAAATATAAAAAAACAAGTTTCCTGTGTTCAGTCAGAAGTATAAACACATTATATTTAAAGTCCTTATCTGCTCTTCCTGTGGCACAAACAGCTACATGCAAGAAGTACTGTTGGAAATTCTGCGAGGATTATCAGAACTCAAGACTATAACTCATCAGATTATTTTGTAATTGTGCAAAACAAATAGTTTTTACTCAAGTTTCTAGCCCACAACATCCTGCATTAGTTCAAGAGTCCACACTGATGAAGCTTTACAGACAATTGTTTCTGCCCGTCGAACTGTCTCACAGATAAGTTTTTCACTTGGAATACCAAACTTCTAATGCAGAGTTAACCATTACCTCCTGTGTCAGAGCTGTAGAGACGTGCATTTGAACTTCAGGAGGCTCTGGGGAATCCAATCACAAATTCTGTAGGTCTTACTGTGCTTTTAGCAGGGGTAATTTTAAGAATTTCAATTCCACTGAATTGTTTAACTTCAACTATTTCTGGACGTACCCCTGTTGCACCAACTAATACAGAAATAGAAAATCCTTAGGTGAGATTACTTGGACTTCCGTGGTATTCTCATCTCTAGTACTGAATACAAGATAGAAACCAGATTCATTCTGCATAATCCTTACAATACCGAGAAACACTCTTTTAAACTCAAGTGAGCAGCTGAAGACTCAAGACAGTGGGCTGAACTCAACTCAACTAGAATAAGGTGGGAACTCAAATGGACCAAGTCTACTCTCACACCCAACCCTATTGAGAATACTTTGAAACTTGCCCGCTGATCATGTCAATGCAACAATTAGCATTTCAGTGATCTTTCCCATCAACAACATAAGAACATAAGAAATAGGAGCAGGAGTAGGCCATACGGCCGCTAGAGCCTGCTCCACCATTCAATCAGATCATGGCTGATCTTCAACCTCAACTCCACTTTCCTGCCCAATCCTTATATCCCTTGATCCCTTAGAGTCCAAAAATCTATCTGTCTCTGCCTTGAATATACTCAACGACTCAGCATCCACAGCCCTCTGGGGTAGAGAATTCCAAAGATTCACAACCTTCTGAGTGAAGAAATTCCTCCTCATCTCAGTCTTAAATGGCCAACTCCTTATCCTGAGATTATGTCCCCTAGTTCTAGATTCTCCAGGGGCAACAATTCCTCAGCATCTACCTTGTCAAGCCTCCTCAGAATCTTATATGTTTCAATGAGATCACCTCTCATTCTTCTAAACTCCAGAGAATATAGTCCCATTCTACTCAGCCTCTCCTCATAGAACAACCCTCTCTTCCCAGGAATTAATCTAGTGAACCTTCCTTACACCGCCTCTAAGGCAAGTATATCCTTCCTTAGATAAGGAGACCAAAACTGTACACAGTACTCCAGGTGAGGCCTCACCAAACCCCTGCACAATTGTTGTAAGACTTCCTTACTCTTGAACTTCAACCCCCTTGCAATAAAGGCCAACATGCCATTTGCCTTCCTAATTGCTTGCTGTACCTGCATGCTAACCTTTCGTGTTTCTTGTACAAGGACACTCAAGTCTTTCTGAACGCCAACATTCAAAAAATATTCTGTTTTTCTATTCTTCCTACCAAAGTGAATAACCTCACATTCCCCCACATTATATTCCATCTGCCACCTTCTTACCCAATCACTTAACCTGTCTATATCCCTTTGCAGTCTCTTTGTGTCCTCCTCATTGCTTACTTTTTACTTTCCCACCTAGCTTTGTATCATCAGCAAACTTGGATACATTACACTCAGTCCCTTCATCTAAGTCATTAATATAGATTGTAAATAGTTGAGGCCCAAGCACCGATCCTTGCGGCACCCCACTAGTTACAGACTGCCAACCTGAAAATGACCCGTTTATCCCTACTCTGTTTTCTGTCCATTAACCAATCCTCTATCCATGCTAATATGTTACCCCCAACCCCATGAGCCCTTATCTTGCAAAACAACCTTTTATGTGGCAACTTATCAAATGCCTTTTGAAAATCCAAATATATGACATTCACTGGTTCCCCTTTATCTACCCTGCTAGTTACATCCTCAAAAAACTCTAATAAATTTGTCAAACACCATTTCCCATTCATAAAACCATGTTGACTCTGTCTAGTCATATTATGATTTTCTAAGTGCCCTGTTACCACTTCCTTAATAATCAATTCCAGCCTTTTTCCTACGACTGATGTCAGGCTAACTGGCCTGTAGTTCCCTGTTTTCTCTCTCCCTCCTTTCTTGAATAGCGGGGTTATTTGTCCCTGAACATAAATAAGCAGAAAAATGCACCCATATTAATAAATTGCTTTTAGACATAGGAACTATTGGCTGCAAGTACCATCCAGATTCTGAATTGTAAGGATTAGTAAAACTGCTTACGAATAAAATTAATAATCATGATTTAAAACTGCCGACATTGTTAGATTCAGAAACAAAATGTAAATAACATGTCATCTGGATTCAACAGCCATATGCTATAAGGACTTTCCAATACCAGATTCACCGTACTTTAGTGACAATCCTATTAGTGTACTGATTGAACAAAATGAAAGACAAAATGAAAGACAAGTATAATGAAAAGTGTTGTTAGTAAAAGATTTCTTCAAAAACATCTTCAAGACATTGTGATAACTGCCACAGGACTCATGAAATTATACACTCTTCATAACATTTGATAAAAATTGTTCGTGAGCAATTATGTGTTTCATTACATGAATTATAAACACCTTATTTCATGAATACAGCAGTCTGCAGACATAAAATGAGAACCATATGCTATTATCTATATAGGCAACTGTCAACAGCGGAGACAGTGACTGAGGGGTTTGCATTTGTCCACTAGGTAGATTCTGAAAGAACTGTCAGATGCCCTAATTATGTTACTGGTTTGAAAAATTACATTTGCAGGTGAAACAAAATATAGCTTATAAAGCATTTATTAAGACAGAGTAAATTAAAAGCTACTTGTGTACTATTTAGCTCCACATTAGTAAGGAATCACTTGTCAAAACTTACTGCATTAGAATGCTTTTCACAGGTGTTCTCCCACACGGTTGGCTGCTGTCCTGAGCTATCCATGGTGCTGATTGAAGCTCTGCACACAAAATATCATTGCAGTTCAACAATACTGCACGTAATTCTCCTGCATCAACTGAGTCTACGTTATAGTGCGAGGATCTGTAGCATTCTGAGCAATAGAACTGCTCTGTCGTGGTGTAAACATGACTATAAAGGTCTCATGCTAGGAGAAAAGCAGCAACACACCCGTTACCAGTCAGACAGCGGGCAGTAGTCCCATGAGGCCCCTCGATTTCATTTTCATACAGGAAACCAGAATACCTAACAGAAGCTGCAGCAATGGCTTTGAAGCCTGTTATTCTTGTTCAAAATTTTCACCTGATTTGTTCACAGAAACTGCCACCCATGGATCAAAAGGAGTGATGGAGCACAAGCCCCGGCTATAAATCTGGATTGTTCAAGTGATGCCAAGGGCCTCCTCTAATGCAATACTAATGAATTTTTAATCTAGTCTAAGCAGCATTTTCCAGCAGGTTCATTATAAGAGGTACACCGAGTGAGGATAATCATTTTTGTAAAGATTAACTAGTTCATAAACAAACAAATATCTGACAAGATATCAAAAACTTGTCAGATTCAGTGTGCTTTGAATTTACACTGCTGAATGCAGGCATTCGACAGCCTTCACAGACTTATCTCTCTGAAGCTAGCCGGTTTACAGAACCACAGGGCATTGTGACTCTTCATGCAGATAAATACTGCCATGTCCGCTTATTCCTAGTTTACACTCTTATGATATTTTGTACGTAGCAATTTTTAACCCTTGTAAATCAATAACCTGCAGGCCTTGTGCTATTCATTCTCCTATTTTCTATTCAGCATAGTTACATTTGCGCAGACAGTAGACTAAAATAAATATTATTCAGCCACAAATTATGTGCTACATTGTTTATAACGGAATCTGTACTGTCCTGGAAATAAATTAATATTTATTTCAAGATGCTTTCAAAAGATTGAATCTGGTGGAATATTCTTAGACAGAAGAAATCTGGGCAGAAAAATAATTATTATAATCAGGCTGACAGGAATGGCTGCTGTATTAGTCCCAAGTCAGGCACAGCTTGGGACCAAGTAACATTTTTTACATATGGTTTGTATTTTGTTGCAACTTACCTTACAGCTCTGATATTGTGAAGCTCTTCGTCAGATGGGTTCTGATGAATTGTCTAAAGCCGAAATATTAAATTATCTTTTTTTCTACAGGTGCTGACTTTGTATTTCCAGCATTTCCGATTTTTATTTCAGTCATAAATAAATTTGAAAAATGCAATCCTCTGTGGATTAATGAAATGTACATCAGTACAGACTACAGGGTAGAAATTCTGGTGGCACTGTTTCGGCACAGGAAGTGCGGCTGTACAGAAGTTCTGCCACCACTTTGGCTTCCCCGTGGCCTCACCTCAGATCCTGGGGACAGGGTCATTTAAATATTGGGGCGGGCACTGATGTCTGTTGCGTGGCAACAGGGCACTCACCCAATAAATTAATTGGAATCTCAGAGCAGCACCCTGTCACAGGTCGATCAATCTGAAACTGTGAATCATTGTTGTTCCTCTACTGATCCCAAGCTCGATCACTATTTAGTGGGGCCCACATGCAGCCCAACACGTAGGTACCGCTAGGCCTATTGGCTGTGTATCTGGTGGGATTCCGGTGATAACTTAGGAACACCCCCAGATACATTCCCAAACTGCAGACAGGATTTAGAGGGCGGGGTGGGGGGGGAGGGAAAGAGGGAAGGAGAAGAAATGTCTGATCCCCTTGTTTAAAATTTGCCCATGCAGCACCAATGGGGTGGAAACGCGGCAAAGCGAGGTTCTGCGCCAACTTCTGGAACCTTTGTCGATCCTCCCCACTGAATACAACCCCAAGAATGTGCAGATTTTATGGGTTGACAGGATTAGGAAACATACAGATAGATGCATATAAAGGAAGAGGGTTTACTCATCATCATCGTGAACAGGTGACACTGTGACCACTCTCTTGCCGAACTGAATTGTATGCATCAGCCCTTTATGTTATTATCAGGGCAAGAAACAATGACACAGCTAATAGGTTCACATATATAAAGCACACAATATCAAAATGCAAAGCAAACATAAAAAGGAGTTAAGAGGATTATCTGAAAGACCAACGGAAATGCATCTCTAATTAACAGATAATGAGTGATAGACCCATTCAGGTCAGCTGTAAATAGCTGGTACACAGAACAATGGGGGCTAGCTCTGGAGATAAAACATAATAAGGGAGATAAAAAGGATGGGGGAGGATTATTAACTTTTTTTTTGCTAGGATTATTAACATGGTGCTCAAATTATATTGCCAGTTTACAATAGGGACTCTAGGATAGAACTATGACCAGAATGATCACTGTCCTGCCTGTGGATCAGAAGCAAACAGGCGATAATTTAACTGTACCTACAATTGATGTTTGAGGACAAAGAAAATAATTCAGATTTTCCAGATAAATATACCAAATTCATATCTTCCCTCTCACAAATTGGAGGCCATCATACAAACCACCTTCTGTAGTTATACTAGCTGTTGGCTTTTTTTGTATACATTTGACAGGATGATAAAAAATTTACTGTGACTAAAGAGCAAACTGAAACATAATATATTACGTTACTGCATGAAATGTTCAGACAAGTAATCTAGATTGAATTGCACAAATACAGATGGTAAAAGCAACTTTTTATTGAATCATCATTTGCAACAGATTGATTCAAAGCCACATTTAGATGTCAAACATTAGTTTTGCTGTACAAGTTCAGCAATAGTAAAACAGGCTGTACATTCTATACAGCTCATGTTACTGGTTTCCAAGGATGAGGAATAGCAATGCAAATAGTGCCATCTATTGCTTACCGCTGCTATTTCCTAATAGGTGTAGGTTTCCTTGTATTGATTCCTTGCATATAAATATATACGGGTGAATTTTCCTGGGTTTACTGCCCAAATAGCACCTGAACAATGAGTGCTGTGCACAGGACCAATGGGCATTAATCTTTCAACTCCATCCCCATTCCACGCCTGAATTTCCTGTAAACCTCTTTCTGGTTGCTGCACCTCAACTGGGTGCAACAATGTAAATTACATGCAAATAAGTGTCAGATTCTTTCCATCACAGACATCAAGGGGGTAAGGGGGTCATTTTAACCTAACCCACCCAGCGGAAACACAGCGATTTCCAGTGGGACCCCGTTTTACACCCCACATGATTTTACCTCACCGATCCAGACCAAAACATCTCCAGATTGCCTTACCGATGTTACAGCAGCATCTCACTAATGAAAACCAAAAACAACTCTGGAATTCAGTTCCTAGACCTCTCCGCCTCTCTAACTTTCTTTCCTCCTTTAAGACGCTCCTTAAAGCCTACCTCTTTGAACAAGCTTTTGGCCATCTGCCCTAATATCTCCATATGTGGTTTGATGTTTGATAATCGCTCCTGTGATGTTTTACTAGGTTAAAGGCGCTTTCTAAATGCAAGTAGTAGTTGTTGTTGTTAATGCTACATGATTGAAAAGAATAGAATCCGGTAATTGGCAGCGAGGCAATACAATCACTGCACTACCAGACACAACAGAATGCAATCTAAGATGGGAACAAAAGGGGCAATTCCGCTATTCTGTGTTTCCAGAATTTGCAGGAAGTACCTCTCGGGAAATTGTGGTCGTTCAGCCAGTCATTTTCAGTTAATTAAAATGAAAAGATGGAAAAATAAATATCACAGGTTGTGTGCCCTCGATTCCTAAGATGCGCTTTTTGCGATGGTCTTTCCCCATTGGGATTGGTGGATCATGGAATCACTTTTAATGTGCAAAAGATAAACTCATGTGAGACAAATATAATCATGCTGGATCACTGAAAACCCATAAAAACATAATTAAATAAAACAATCATGCATCAAAAAAAACCAGACACGATAAATCGCAATTCTGAAGACAAGTAATCGCCCCAATGAGAATAAACTAATCAAACCTAATAAACCAACATGTACCACAATAAAAAGCCGTAGCACAAACAAAATCATTGAGCAACAACCTTTATTAAGTTAAAAAAGCATTACAACTATTCACAATGATTAAAATCACAATTAAAAATTATTACAACCATGAAATTGATTCTTAATTTCAATTTCTGCATTTTTCTCTAGAATATTTAATCTATTTTACATTCATAACATTTACTTTAACTAAAATTCCACTTACTCCCAATACATAAAGTATACCACCACTATCATAAATTATTTGTTACATTATAAAGCCCTATCCTTATTAAACTACATATCCTCTGACTACCCAAGAATAATGCCACAATGCGTTTGTGTATTATAAAAATGGTAAGACTCTATCCACTTGCTATCTGCCACACTTCAGCCATGACACTTTCTGTATCACATGTACATATATGCAAATTTCTATGTCATACTTTCACCTGACTGCTATTCTAAGAATCTAAAATTTAAACCAAAGAACTCTAACAGTGCCTGGATTTTAACTCCCGGCGGAGTCATGTGGGTGAGAAACCGTCCGGCCGTCCGCAAAGTGAGGCCCAGGAGATTTTGACGCCTTTCAGATGAGACGTTAAACCAAGGCCCCATCTGCCCTCCCAGGTGCATGTGAAAGATCCAACAGCACTACTCGAATAAGAGCAGGGGAGTTCTCCAAGTGTTCTCGACAACATTTATCCCTCAACCAACATCTAAAACAGATGATCTGGTCATTTATTTCATTGCTGTTTGTGGGGCCTTGCTGTGCACAAATTGGTTGTCGCGTTTCCCTACATTACAACAGTGACTATATTTCATAATGAATTTTGGCCTGAAAAATATGGTATATATATCCTATAATTTTACTTTGTCAGTTGTAAAGCGCAACCTGAGGTTGTGAAAGGTACTAGATAACCGCAAGTTTGTTCTTTCTTTAATTCAAGCATTGGCACAGTCAGTCTCCCGCCTGAATCGGGCTGGAAACCCTAGTGGCTGGCAGGCAGGAGTGGGATTTCCAGCAGTAGGAGGCTGCCACCGGGAACTTGAAGGAACGGTCCCTGGCAGTCAGGTAAGTGGTTAGGAAGGAGATTGGAAGGGCATTGTGATTGGGGGAGTTTTTGTCAGGTGGGCAAGGCTAAAATCAGCACTATTGACCAGTGAGCAAAATCTACCAATAAAACAGTGACCAATCCAATAGTTTTTATTTGGCAAAATCATTTTGGCTGTAACAAATCAGAATTCAGTAGCTACCAAAAGTGATAGAACTCTGCAAGTTAAAGAAAAAAAACAGAAACTGAACCAATCAAGCTGGTCAAAATGGTTTTTCAAAAACCTTTTGTCCATCATTATTTTCCCCAACAAACTCATATATCCAGGATCTTGTCTCAGCAGAGTGCTTTTCAATTCACCTTCTATAGAGAGAGGAGAATTCATGTAGCAGCACATGAAACATTTCTGCAAGGAGTGTACAGAATAAAGGTTCTCCATAATGATCCCTGGGGCATGCTATAGTTTAACTCTATATTGGGCAGAGCACTTCAAAAGTACTTCATTAGCTGTAAATCACTTCATGATATTCTGAGGTTGTGAAAGGCGCTATATAAATGCAAGTTCTTTCTTTACTAGGTCCACTTATGGTAGTGACTAGTGACTGGACCCAAGAGAATATTCAGCATAAACACCCCAAAAACTGTGACATCATGTAATACCACCATTCCTCCCATTATCGTGCTTTTTAATTGCAAAGTTTTGTCACAAGATTTCCAAGCATATCTAGTTACACGGTATCTTTACATCATGTCTAGTCTTTATCTAGTTGTGTGATAGGGACTGTCTTATTTTCCTTTTCCATCCAAGTTTTTGTTCCAAACTTTACATCCAACAAATCTATTGGTTTGTCACCCATTACCATTCCAATTCCTGACAATGAATCATACTTTACGTTATAACGTCTTTTCCTGTCACGCCATCTCAGGTTTTTAGTTATTTGTCTCCCTGCACTTAGTACCAGGTTTTTGGTTATTTTTGCCCATCACTGCTGAAGATCCAGTTATTTCTGTATCTGGACCATCAACCATTGATATTTCTGGATGATGAATAAAGTCATCTTCAATACTTCAATCATATTCCATAGAAAAAACTGTTTATGTAGTATAGCAAGAATAAGCCAAATCAGCAATCCACTCACGGATTGAAATCATGTGTCTGCATCATACAACACAACAGCAGCATCTTGGAGTGCATGTCATATTCTGCTTTGGTTCTCTATTTTTCTTCAGTTCGCTGTTTCTATTAAGCAGAAATGCTGTTCAGTGTGCTTCATTTACACTGACTGTACAGGAGACTAGCAATCCATGGAGACATTTATGAGATACATTTACCAAACAGTGGACCACTTGGCTAAAGTTAGTGAAAGATTTTTTCAATCTGTACAAACACCAGGAATCAGAACAATTTTGTTTTCATTCCATTTCAATTTGTTCAATGAAACAAGATCAGAAAGCAATGACAGAGCTCTGCTTGGTTCATGTTTTTGTTTAACAGGACTAAATCTTCAAGTGGTACAGCAACATTTGTAACTGAGCAGATGCAGTGTGCAGATATTTCTCTACCTATTTATAAACTATTTAATGTCCCGTTTTAACTCTTCAATAGTAAAATGGCCTTTTTAAATCTAGTATTTACATTTGTATATCATGAAGAAGAAATTGGGCAATGGTCCAATCCAAGGACTCAGCCAGTCTCAACTTTCTACAGTCCAGTTGTTTGGTTTCTATACTTAGATTTGATAGCTGCAGACAAGACTGTTTATATTTCAATACTTATTCTTATTTTCAATATGCCGCTCTTTTGAGTCACTGTTGCACCATTTATTTCATTTTCTACTTACTCTTAAACTGAACATACTTAACTAATGTTCTTCAACCTTTTTTATTCTGCAGGAAACCGTCGAGCCTTCCTGATGCTGAAATGGGCAAGTTAACAAATGGGCAAGTGGGACAACTTTTGTTTATTCCATTGGATGTGCATAACGATCCACGTTTCCTTTAACATCTACCCACAGGACGATGCATTTTCCCTTATATGGAAGAACTCATTAAATTCTATTCATAACAGTAGAATTCCAATTTAGAAGCATTTGCATTGTGATTAATTTTTCTATTTCATAAGTTATAATTTTATATTTTTCTAAATGATCTTCAAATAATTTGTAGATTAGCCTATATTGTAAACTCAAACAGCAATCATGAACTTCCAATACAAGTATGGGAACAAAGCACTGTTGAATTTATTGTTTTTTTGCTCATTTATTGAATAACTTAGTCTGCTTTAGTGACACCAACAAACAGGTCTACACGTGTTTCTAATAGTACAACAACCACCTTCGTAGCTACCATGCATGGTTAAAAGAGAACTACATTTATGAAAGGGAACTGAAACCAGTTTGAAGAGGCTATCAACATTCAATGTCTGGGCTCACACATCAAGAATTGACACTTAGTTGAGGTATCGGATGTCATCTGGCATTCATGGAAGCATACGCTAGCAATGACCTAGCATCTGCGGGAGAGGAGGGACGAAAGTAAGCAAAAATAAAACACCTCACCTGAGTCTGAATGAATTTAGCTTGGGAGGTCTCAATTTATTTACCATGAAAAATATTAAAACTCTTCTCTCAAACATATACAATGTAACTTTATACATCAGTTTTACAAACTTTCACAAAATTACAAAGGTTCTTTATTTTCAATATGAAGGATGATGGGTATGTACAATTAAACAGCCTGGTGAAATGTTTGGTGCAAATTTTGCAGATAGAAAAGATGACTGATATTTTTCTAATTCGTGATTACTGGACTGATGAGGTAGAATAGCAGCCAAAGTATCTAAAGGAGAGATGAAGGGGCCAAAGAAAAGGAAAAGGACAGAAGATGAACTGACTCGAATGACTGCAACCTACAGCATTTCTCCACTTCTGAAAGATTTAAAATTCAGCTTCACGAATTCTTTAGGAACATAGCTTTTCATCGTTGTAATGTGGTTTGTTTTATGATTAGATCCTGCATCAGCACTTATTCTGCAGATAAATGCATCATCAGAAGAAGGAGCACTGGAATAGTGGCTCTGACATGTCATGCCACACAGCAGTACAACAGGCCAGTACTTGTGACACTTTGCACTGATAGACTGTTCTTATTTTGATCTCTAGTCAGCAGGACCCCAAATCCTTGTCCGGGCTAAGGTGGAAACCCGCTGGATCTCTAGATTGGAGCTTGCAAAATGGACCAGAACCCGATTCTGCCAGATTTATGCCTTGTTTTATGGTGCAGCCGTTATCCATTGAGGTCATGTGAGTAGATCTTCTACCTGCCCACCCTGCAATAAGGGGGCATACCTGGAGGAGCTCCTGAGCTACCCCAGGAATGCTGTCCCTTGCACCTTTAAAAGGTCTCAGCGGAAGTCTCACCAGCAGAGCGCTAGCGTGAGTCCTGCTGAGGCCTTTTTAAGGGTCCCAAACCGTACCTAGATTAATCAATCCTGGATAGGATTGATTCCTTTTTGTCTGCAGCAGAATGGCTCCATTGGCAGCTGAACACTTTTAATTTGTCTTGTTTCTTCGGTCTGTAAGGGCGTCTGGGCACTTCATGCAGGTTGGCTATGAGCTGCTCCAATTCACAAGGGCGTAAAGGGACAGGCGCTGCAGAGGTTCTCAAGACCAATTTGCAAATGACCCTGTCCCCGTGATTTGGGATGGGGTCGACAGCTCACTGTATAGGCAGATGGGGGTTCCACTCTGCTGCACTTGCAAAATGGAGCAGAACCCCAGAAATTTCAGGGCCCAAATATTTACTTGATCATTTTTTTTAAAAAATGTTGATGTTATGTGGTCTGTTTAATGTAATTGGGAAAATTGAAGTGAATAGGATTTCATTAAAGGAAGTCACAGGAAAGTAAAAACAGTTCAGTCATTGCAAAGGGCAATTTCACGTAGTGAGGTGAGATCATTGTATAAATAGGGCCAACTGTCACACAGACAAGGCTTTATATCAATATAATACAGTACATTTTACTGAATTTTCTTACTTCTACTAAATATCCTTTTTGCACTGTACAGCAGGCAATAATTTTTTCTCTGAAATTCTGGGAGACTCGCTCCACTGGTCGAAGTGCAGCAGAGTGGAATTGTTGGCTGCCTATAAATCCTACCATAGGCCCTATCCCAAATTGCGGGAAGAGATCATTAACATACTCGGGGTGGGCAGCTGGTGCCTGAAGGTCAGAGAATCACCAGGTTGCTCCAACAGGGCCTCTCCTGACACAGAGCAGCCAAACTCTGCAGCTCTAGAGCTGTTGGGCTGTCTCTGGAAGGTAATTAATCCCCTCTTGGATTGATTATCTGCTCACACCTGCATTTCTAGGCCTTTGGAAGATCCATGATGGAACCTATGCCTACTCTCAGCAGATGTAACTTCTGTTGGGCCTATGAGCAAGTGGACAGGGTTAAATTTCCCGGGGAAGACTGAATTCCCCCAACCATGTCCCTTTCTTGTGGGGGGCGAGGCACAGGAGAAAGATCTGCTTACCAAAATTTCCCAGCATCCTCCAAACAGGACAGAATCCAGTTAGAAGCAGGTTCATTCCATTTTCCAACTTTCCTCTGACACTTACTCCAGAGATGTGACTGGGGCCGGATTGGAATTTCAGACCTTACGTTTTAACATTTCTTCGTGGGATGTTGTAGTTGGCCAACTGGTGACCACTTGAAATTATTTAGTGCCTGCTGGAAACAGTTTGTCTCCGTGAAATTACTAAAAGTAGCGACGCAGCTTATTAAGGCCATAAAAAAGGCAAACCAAGCACTTCAGTTCATTGCTAAAAGAATAGAATTGAAAAGCAGACAAGTTATGTTGAACTTGTACAGAACCGTGGCTAGATGACACTTGGAATACTGTGAACAGTTCTGGTCTCCATATTATAAAAAGAATATAGAGGCACTGGAGAAGGTGCAAAAAAGATTCACAAGGATGATACCAGAACTGAGGTTTGATAGAGTAGACAAAGAGAAAATGTTTCCACTTGTGGGGGAGTCCGAAACTAGAGGTCATAAATCATAGAATGGTTACAGCACAGAATGAGGCCATTCGGCCCATCGAGTCCGTGCCAGCTCTCTGCAAAAGCAATCCAGCTAGTCCCACTCACTCACCCTTCCACCATAGCCCTGCGATTCTTTTTCTTTCAAGTACTTATCCAATTCCCTTTTGAAAGCCACGATTAAATTTGCCTCCACCACCCTTTCAAGCAGTGCATTCCAGATCATAACCACTTGCTGCATGAAAATATGTTTCCTTATGTCGCCTTTGTTTCTTTTGTCGATCACCTTAAATCTGTGTCCTCTGGTTCTCGACCCTTCTGCCAATGGGAACAGTTTCTCTCTATCTACTCTGTCCAGAACCCTGACGATTTTGAACACCTCTATCAAATCACCTCTCAACCTTAACTGCTCTAAGGAGAACAACCCCAGCTTCTCCAGTCTATCCACGTAACTCAAGTCTCTCATTCCTGGCACCATTCCAGTAAATCTTTTCTGCACCCTCTCCAAGGCCTTCACATCCTTCCTAAAGTGCAATGCCCAGAATTGGACACAATACTCCAGTTGTGGTCGAACCAGTGTTTTATAAAGGTTCACCATAACCTCCTTGCTTTTATACTCTATGCCTCTATTTATAAAGCCCAGGATCCTGTGTGCTTTTTTCTCAACCTGTCCTGCCACCTTCAACGACCTGTGCACATATACCCCCAGGTCTCTGTTCCTGCACCCCCTTTAGAATTGCACCCTTTAGTTGATATTGCTGTTCCTCGTTCTTCCTACCAAAATGTATCACTTCGCACTTTTCTGCATTAAATTTCATCTGCCATGTGTCCGCCTATTCCACCAGCCTGTCTATGTCCTCTTGAAGTCTATGACTATCCTCCTCACTGTTCACTACACTCCCAAGTTTTGTGTTATCTGCAAATTTGGAAATTGTGCCCTGTATACCTAAGTCCAAGTCATTAATATATATCAAGAAAAGCAGTGGTCCTAGTACCGACCCCTGGGGAACACCATTGTATACTTTCCTCCAGTCCGAAAAACAACCATTCGTCACTACTCTCTGTTTCCTGTCACTTAGCCAATTTCGTATCCATGCTGCCACTGCCCCTTTTATTCAATAGGTTTCAACTTTGCTGACAAGTCTATTACGTGGCACTTCATCAAACGCCTTATAGGAAGTCCACATACACCACATCAACTCATTGCCCTCATCAACCCTCTCTGTTACCTCATCAAAAAACTCAATCAAGTTAATTAAACACGATTTGCCCTTAACAAATCTGTGCTGGTTTTCCCTAATTAATCCACACTTGTCCAAGTGACTGTTAATTTTGTCCCAGATTATTGTTTCTAAAAGCTTCCCCACCACCGAGGTTAAACTGACTGGCCTGTAGTTGCTGGGTTTATCCTTACACCTTTTTTTGAACAAGGGTGTAACATTTGCAATTCTCTAGTCCTCTGGCACCATCCCTGTATCTAAGGAGGTTTGGAAGATTATGGCCAGTACCTCCACAATTTCCACCCTTACTTTCCTCAGCAACCGAGAATACATCCTATCCGGACCTGGTGACTTATCTACTTTAAGTACAGCCAGCCTTTCTAGTACCTCCTCTTTATCAATTTTTAGCCCATCCACTATCTCAACTACCTCCTCATTTACTGTGACTTTGGCAGCATCTTCTTCCTTGGTAAAGACAGATACAAAGTACTCATTTAGTACCTTAGCCATGCCCTTTGCCTCCATGAGTAGGTCTCCACTTTGGCCCCTAATCGGCCTCATCCCTCCTCTTACTGCCCGTTTACTATTTATACACCTATAGAAGACTTTTGGGTTCCCTTTTAAGTTATTTGCCAGTCTATTCTCACACTCTCTCTTTGCCCCTCTTATTTCCTTTTTCACTTCCCCTCTGAGCTTTCTATATCAACCTGACATCTGTCATACGCCCCCTTTTTCTGCTTCATCTTGCTCTCTATCTCTTTCATCATCCAGGCAGCTCTGGCTTTGGTTGCCCTACCTTTCTCCCTCGTGAGAATGTACTTGGACTATACCTGAACCATCTCCTTTTTAAAGGCTGCCCATTGTTCAATTACAGTTTTGTCTGAAAGTCTTTGATTCCAACTTACCGGGCCAGATCCGTACTCAACCCACTGAAATTGGCCCTCCTCCAATTAAGTATTTTTACTCTAGATTGCTCCTTGTCCTTTTCCATAGCTAATCTAAACTTTATGATATTATGATCACCTTTCCCTAAATGATCCCCTACTGACACTTGCTCCACTTGACCCATCTCATTCCCCAGAACCAGATCCAGCAATGCCTCCTTCCTCGTTGAGCTGGAAACACACTGATCAAGAAAGTTCTCCTGAACACATCAGAAATTCTTCCCCCCTCTTTGCCCTTTTTACTATTACTATCCCAGTCTCTATTAGGATAATTGAAGTCCCCCCTTATCACTACTCTATGGTTCTTGCACGTCTGAAATTTCCCTGCAAATTTGTTCATCTGTATCCTTCTCACTAGTTGGTGGCTGATAAAATACACCCAATAGTGTAATGGCACCTCTATTGTTTCTTAACTCTAACCAAATAGATTCTGTCTTTGGTCCCTCAAGGACATCCTCTCTCTCCAGCACTGCAATATTCTCCTTAATCAATACTGCCACCCCCCACCCTCCATCTCCTTTTTATCCTTCCCTATCTTTCCTGAACACCTTGTATCCGGAATATTTAGTACCCAATCCTGCCCTTTTGAGCCAGGTCTCCATTATCGCCACCACATCATATTCCCATCTGGCTATTTGCGCCTACGGCTCACCAATCTTATTTACCATGCTTCATGCATTTACATGCATGCAATCTAAACCTATCCTAGACCTTCTTGTGTTCACTCTTAGTCTGATCCCATCTAATACCTTATTATTTCTTACTCGAGTGCTATTTTTCTCTCCCAATCCTTTGTGCACCTTGTTTCTCCTTTCCAATGCTACATCCTGGTGCTCATCCCCCTGCCAAATTTGTTTAAACCCTCCCCTGCAGCACTAGTGAACCTCCCCACGAGGACATTGGTCCCAGCTCTGTTGAGGTGCATCCTGCCTGTACTGGTCCCACCTCCCCCAGAACCGGTCCCAATGCCCCAGGAATCCAAAGCCCTCCCTCCTGCACTATCCAGCCACGCATTCATCTGCTCTATCCTCCTATTTCTATACTCACTAGCGCGTTAGGTAATATAAGATAGTCACTAATAAATCCAATCAGGAATTCAGGAGAAACTTCTTCACCCAAAGAATGTGGAATGTGTTACCACAAGGAGTACTTGAGGCAAATAGCATTGATGCATTTAAGGGGAAGCACATGAGGGATAAAGGAATAGAAAGATATGTTGATAGGGTTAGTTGAAGAGGGACAGGAGTAGGCTCATGTGGAGCATAAACGCCGGCTTAGACCAGTTCGACCGAATGGCCTGTTTTGGTGCTGTAGACTCTACGCGGGCTAAATTGGTTAACCCCCAAAAAAGGGCGCTAGGATCGTGATGCACGATTAACATGTGCCCAGTCATTGCGATGCAGACAGCACGTACCATTCATGCTGCCCGGTGATTTCAATGACTGTTGCATGCAGCCAGTGCAACCTGCGCTTTTGATTGCCTGCATGCACCAGCAGGAGGCCCAGATATCGGAAGTGGCTAGCACCACTTAAAGGCAGCCTGCACCTCTTAAAGGGGAGGTGCACTGTGGCTGCAGGTAGTGGTGGAAGTCAATTGTGAAGTGAATCTGTGCTGCAATATAATGAAGCATGCTGATGATAGGAACTCTGGAATTTTTAATGAGCAACAACTTGGCTGCTCAAAGTTTGTGGGACTCTTATTGTTTCAAAATATAGGATATGGGTCTGAATGGAGTCTGAACGGAGATCAGAAATCCCACATGTAAAACACAGATGCAGGTCTCGTCTTCATGTTTAAAAACTGTTGTTTTATTTTAAAACATTGAATAAAGGTTGCTCAAAACTACATCCCACATCCTCCAATCTGCACATCAAATCTCACCAATCTGCCGATCTGAGGCAGTAGGGGACGAGGTCAATGCCAGGAGCATAGCACCACAAATATGGATGCAGTGCATGAAGAAGTGCAATGATTTGACACGAATGGTCAAGGTGCGTGTCTTCAACTGCCAAGTGGCATATCCTAGCAACTGCTCACTATCCTCATCCATTGCTCCATGCACTACACCCCCCCACCCACCTACCAACAAATGCTTTCAATCAGTACTCAACTCTTCCAACCAGATGCTTCATCTCATCTTCACAAATTACCACTGTTGTAAGCTGCACATCCACAACTCACAGGTCACACACACTGGCAGCTATTCAACCATGACAGCCACATCACCCAAACGTCTTGCAGGACACTCACCGACACACTTCCTGCCTTCTTGCAGGAGGAGGTGGCGCATAACAGGAGGCAGCAAGTGGCAGTGGCTCCATGGTATATGAACCTGCTGTCCACTCGCAGGATGACAGCATTCCTGTCCCATCCCTGCCACTCCACCAGTGCCCTTGCTGTTGCCTGTCAGCTAACCAGCCCATTCCCTGTAGAGTACTGAAACTTTATTATAGGAACATAGGATCAGGAGTAGGCCATTTGCCCCTCGAGCCTGTTCTGCCATTCAGTGAGATCATGGCTGATCTGTGACCTAAAACCATATACCCGCTGTAGCCCCATATCCCTTAATATCTTTGGTAAACAAAAATTTATCAATCTCAGATTTAAAATTAACAATTGAGCTACATCAACTGCCATTTGCGGAAAAGAGTTCGAACCTTCTACCACCCTTTGCGTGTAGAAGTGTCTCCTAACTTCACTCCTGAAAGTCCTGGCTCTAATATTTAGGCTATGTCCCCAGTCCTAGTATTCAAGTATAGGAGACCTCCAAAAACAGGTACAAATGCATCAACAGCCAAAAGCAATAATCCAGCAACTAACCTGTAACTGCTGCATGATCCCTTTAAATAGCGCTGGTGGGAGGACCTCCATGCCGTTTAAGACCTGTTCAGCTGTGCATGGAGTTCCAAAATAGCAGCGGTCCCTTCAAATCAGCGTTGCACACTGATTTACATCATAATCTCCCTACTCTGCATGCTGCCGGCGTTCGTTAGGTGCCTGCGCGCAACCATCTTTACCAAGACGGTGTCTTGCGCACGTCACGCGTAAGCGTGTGCACGCATCTTGGACACCATTTTCGGGGCTTAGGTGGCTGCGTTTCTGAACAAATCTCTGGAGATGCCAAGTTTGTCAGCAGGCCTCTTCCAGAGACCACATTACCCCACACACACTCCCAGATTCTTAAGAATGGACCAACTCCGAATAAGGGCACAAGTTAATAAAAGGCTCCTACAATCAGCCACACAAAGGACAACCAGCCAACTCTGTAAAACCACTATCTATGTAAAGGGGACATTTAAGATCAGGGCAGGTGGGAGGTTAAAAATAAAAATAACAGGAAACCCGACCCCAAGCTGCCCACTTCTGGTTTTAATGGAGGCGGGCGACCAACCCGTTCTCAGGAGGCGGGTCGGTAGGTAAAATATATTAAGGAGGCTGCATGCCTCCATTTTAACTAATGTTTTATTTTTTAATTTCTGCAGGCCAGAGTTTCTGGGCTTTGGAAACCTGGCAGATGAAAGGAGGTGAGAAGGGCTGGATCCATGAGGTAAGTGCCTTTACTGCACTGCTTGTGGGCCAGGAGGAAGAGGAGTGCTTCCCCCAGCCCACCAAGCTTACCTTTTAAACACCCCGCAATCGGCCAACCCCCTCCCCCCACAATGTTCAAACCTCCCCCAATCAATTCCCGATCCCCCCCCCCCTCCCCCACATTGTGCCTCCCCCAAAATGTAGGATTACCTGCCATCCACTCCCTGCTGCTTTCCAGCCCGACAGACAGACAGAGAGCCTGTGAATCTGGACGGCTGTCAGGCGGGAAACCTGTTGAGATAATTTTAAACGGGTCCTACGGTTAAATTCGGCAGGACCGGCGGGAAACCGTTACTTCCAGGTTTCCCGTTCGCAAATCCTCCCCCCGCTCTCTTCCCGGCTGCAGGTTATTATCAGGCCCACTGTGTTCACAACTGTACTGACAACCCCAATGTGCCATATATTGTAATATTGTAAATTGTACAGTGGCTTCACAAAATATATGTGTGCATTCTTCTTTATAAATGAAAATAACATTTAAAGAAAATCAATATCTGACTTTCAGGAGACTATAACAGCATTGTGCTACCATTTGCAAGAATTTAATAATGGGATTTCAAATAAGTTCCATGAGAGGTACTCTCCTCTGATTGAATTTTATTGAGAATATAAGTTTGTCTTATCAATGCAATTCTGGATGCAACTATGCTTTTAAAATAGAAATAGAAATTCTGATTTTCATCGAGATAATGCGAGTATGACAGGAAAATTTATGATCTGTCTCACAAAAAATACAGCAGACTTCTTTCCATGCATGGAATGATAACGGTCTTATCCTTTCGTTCTTACGAGACCACCTGGTTGCAGGAGACAATGAAACAATACTGATGCACGCTGAACCACAAAGAAATACCAACACGCAATCACACAGACACTGCTGCTGCGCAGTGTGAATAAGACTTATTCAAAGTGTTTGTCAAGAAAGTATGGGAAAGAGATGGATACATTGGATGCAACAAAAATCCCACTATCTCTCTCTCTCATATATTATATATATTTGGCACCAATGATTTGGCCACTCAACACTCAGTTCCAAGACCAAAATTGCATCAGGGTCCTAAATACGGCATCAGGACCCAATTTAAATATTTCAACGAGACTCCTGCCTGTTGGCCACCTATATTGAGGCCTGTTCAAAATCGAGTTGGGTGCACCTTGAGCGGCTGGTCAGCAGTGAGTTTTTAAAAAAATCTTCATCTGCCTACCGCCCCATTCAGACTGAAAAAGATAGGCAGACGAAAATTGCCCTCAGAACCTGTTCCAGAAGGAAAAAAAACCTAAAACGCTTGAAAAGATCAGCTGGAAATCATAGAATAATTTGGCAGGCTCTCTCTTTAGTTTGTTTTCAATGGTACAACCTGGCAACCATGAGCACCTAATCTATATGAATGAAATTAACACTGAATGCACTTTTGGCATCTTGGTTGGGAAATTCTATCCAAGTCCATCTAATTAAGATTTTCAAATAAAACTTGAGTAAAACTGGTCTCTGCCCATACTTCTGGTCATTTATATACTGATTGCAACAATTTATAAGGTGCAACCAAGCTGAAAATACATTAATTGCCAGGCAGTCCATCCGTAAACCAGACTGTCCAGTCTAAAACTGGATTGGCAGCAACCCTACTCTGACTGCTGTGGGGAGCTTTATTAAGTTAAAAGCACTCTAATCATGCATGTTATTGATGTTGTTGCCAGTGAAATTTCTAACGATTGAAAAGATTTGTGTTGGAGCAGTTGCCCTGGGTTTTTTAAACTTTAAAAAGTAAAGTTTATGGTCTGATGGTAAAGTTGAAAGAGCAGGCTACAAGCTAACTGTGGGTGGTGCAGCACTGGTGGTGTAAGATCAGCGTCTCTAAAGGATCATGTTACTAACGCCAAACTTTCAACTTCTGTCAAATTTTCAGTATTGTAATGTTTACTTGGCATCGGTGTGATGGAAAAGAACATGGGACATCTTAATAAATGTGCATTATTAGCAGGGCATTAGTAAAGTGCTCCACAAAAACCTGCTTCCCCATTCAGCAAAGATAAAACATTCTGCTTTTAGAATTCTGAAATAGCAGTTACAGATTTGATGCTACCTTGCCACCAATTCAAATATAATGATGTACCAGTGGGTCAAACAGTGCAACATTCTGACTGGGTCAGCAGTATGCAAGTCACCTTGCACTGAAACTGTGCTATTAAAATGGGGAGAACAAGGACACCAGGAGAAATGCCCTCAGGATGTGTTTATGCAGTGGATACCTTCATGTATTGGTGCACAAAGACAAGATGACAGAGTGGTAAAGATTAATGACCGTTGTGTAAGTGACCAGCTGGGGTGGCAATTATTCAAGTTGCTGTCATTGGTTCTGAATTTCAGACACGATATTTTCACACAACTTCATAATCATTTCCTAATTATACAAATATCCCCAAGCTATAAGATACGATGTTTACGCTGCCACCTTACTCATGTCATAATACCTGCAGGGAAGTCAAGTTCCAAACAAAACATTTCACAGCATTTTGTCTGTGTTGCCGAACAAATTGCTAACGATCCAAAATGATCAATTTTTAATATGGAACATATGACTTATCCTGGGTCAGTCGCGTTGTAAAGTATTCCCCAGTAAACACTATGAGCTCCAATTACTGGTCACCTCTCCACCTCTCTTTCTCTTCTCATCCCCCACTCCCTCTCCCCACACATGAACATGCATTTCATATTCCAACTCCACATTCACCCATGACAAATGGAACCAGGCTATGAGCAGAACATTCCTTTTGAAAGTTGTCTCAAGGATAGGACAAATCGTTTGTCACAACACAACATCAGGCAACAAATGCTACGAATTTGCACACTGAGCAGCACTTGCAGCTCCAATACTGATATTTTGCTCAAGAAGCCTCAATGGCAGTAAAAACACTCGTTTCTGAGCAGGTTTAAGTGCAAACAAACCACTTGCTTTAAGTGTAGAAAGGTTTCAAAGATACCACATGCAAAACTCTGCTGCCCGTATCCTAATTTGCACCAAGTATTGTTCACCCATCACTCCTATGCTCGCTGACCTACATTGGCTCCCTATCTCTGTAACCTCCTCCAGCCCTACAACCCTCCGAGACCTCAACGTTCCTTCAATTCTGGCCACTTGCGCATCCCCGATTTTCTTCGCCCCACCATTCGGGGCCGTGCCTTCAGCTGCCTAGGCCCTAAAGCTCTGGAATTCCCTCCCAAAACCTCTCCACCTCTCTCTCCTCCTTTAAGATGCCCTTTAAAACCTATCACTTTGACCAAGCTTTTGGTTGCCTGTCCAAATATCGGCTTATGTGGCTCAGTGTCAAATTTTGTTTGATAATCGCTCCTGTGAAAAGACTTGGGATGTTTTACTACGTTAATAGTGCTATATAAATGCAAGTTGTTGTTATTGTTTTATGTTTAAAAAAACTTTGAGGGGGGCACCGATACATATATAATCAGATTGGCTTTTATTTTATAGAGAATGCAGATTCACAAAAGAGCACTTTCTGCAGGAGTTGCAGGCAGACAGACTTTGATTTTCCATTCATTTAAATTAAATAATGAAAAGTCAAAGGCCTGCGATTTCCTGTCTTGACTACTCAATGCTGGGAGCACCTGATCAGGGAATCAACCCTAAGAGAATTTCTAAAGCAGAGTTAATGGGCTCGATTTGCAATGGTGGCGAGTTGGCAGCAGGGGGGTGAAGGTGCTCGTGGCAAATCCGCATGAACAAAACTTACCGTTTCCTGATTGACAGGCTGGCTGCCGTCAGGAGCTGTAACGTGGCGGGGGGGTGGGGGAGAAGAGAAAGAGAGAACGAGACATCATCCAGTGCTGGAATGGAAGATCGGGGGGGGGAGGGGGAGAATGGATGATCCGGGGGGAGAATGGAAGATTGTGGGTGGGGGGGGGGAGGAGGGGAAGATCGGGGGGACATCGGGAGGGGTGAAGAGGGGGGGATCGGGAGGGGGGTGAAGAGGGGGACATCGGGAGAGGTGAAGAGGGGGGGATGAAGAGGGGGGGATGAAGAGGGGGGGATGAAGAGGGGGGGGATGAAGAGGGGGGGATCGGGCGGACATCGGGAGGAGTGGAGAGGGGGGGATCGGGGGGGGGGGGGGGTGAAGAGGGGGACATCGGGGGGGACATCGGGGGAGGTGAAGAGGCCGCCCAGGTAAGTTAAAAACCGTTACAATTACTTCATCTGTCACAGGCAAAGTGCCTTAAGTACCTCAATGAGGTACATTTGGCTCTTTAACTGTCATCTCGCCAGCTTCTGTTTTTGGGTCGTCCGCGTGCACACAGGTGGGTCCCTGGGAAACTCGGAAGTCGGCGGGTTGGAGCTGGCTTGCGAACCCGAACGGGATTTCCGCAATTTTCGGAGCACCCCCACCCCCAACGCACCCGCAATTGTCCCCTAAAATTGAGCCCAATGAGTCTGAAAAAGAGAGGAGGAGATGAGTACAAGACTATTTAAAAACACCAATAACAAAAACTCACACACTAACAACAAATGAACACTCAGAGAATAGAGTGGGCTAGACATAACTCAATGATCTCTGCCCGATTTGTCAGAACAGAACTAGTGTGAGAGAATCATGTAAAGGTAGTCTCACATCATTTCAGCTTGGTACTAGATACAGACCAACAGGCTGCCTAGGAGCTTTTAAAACGTTTCAATGCTAGCAATGAGCTTTGCTGTTAAATATCCATGTAAAAAGCTGTGCTTTGCCTAATCACGGAGTGGTGTGAAGCCAGCAGTATAACTCCATACAGTCCCCTTGCACTACTTTAAAGCAAGTACTGATGTCAATCCAGTGCTTACAGTCAGTACAAAAGGGCCATAAAAAGGAAAGCATAAAAAAAGAGAAAATTAAATGAAATTGAAAAAAGAAAAATAACAATTAAAGATAAAAAAGTAATATAAACTAGAACAGGAGTAGCTGTTGTTATTAGAAACACCCTCTCCAGCAATGTCATGAAAATGAGATCAAGTTGTGGGGCTGCTGCATTCACCGCTGTATCTTGTGCTGGAGAAGGTGCAACTAAATGATTGAAACGTTGTGGTAATTCACTGGCGTGAATGAGAAAGCAATTGTCCAGGCTCCAAACGTAAGTAACCACTTAATCCAGTGTTTGCTGTCATATTGATTTGTTAGTCACAGATCAGGCACCTCAGGTCAGATTTGTCACGTGACAAACAGAACAGTTTCTGGTAGGATTCTTGATTTCAAAGAAGAATATTAAAAAAATGATTCAGTGGTTCAGGTGCTCAATCACATTCCATCTTAAGCTCTTTTGACTCTGGTATGCTCCATTCGCCAAATAAGAAAGTAGCCATAGAATTATTTTGTTAACTCATTTCTATTCTGCACCACCTGGAAATATAACATAACCCCCGACTTGGTTGCCTCAAGTCCTTGACCCACCTATTTCTCAAAATGTATTCACTGGGGTTATGTCACACCAATTCCAGAAACAATCTTATCGTTGAACACACCTTTCAGCCAAGAAACAGTATCATAGAAAGGTTACAGCATGGAAGGAGGCCATTTGGTCCATCGAGTCTGCGTCGACCCATGCAAGAGCAATCCAGCTAGTCCCACTCCCCCGCCCTATCACCGTAGCCCTGCAAATTTTTTCCTTTCAAGTACGTATCCAGTTCCCTTTTGAAGGCCATGATTGAATCTACCTCCACCACTCCCTCTGGCAGTGCATTTCAGATCCTAACACTCGCTGTGTAAAAAAGTTTTTTCTCATGTCACCTCTGGTTCTTTTGCCAATCACCTTAAATCTATATCCTCTGGTTCTTGACCCCTCCGCCAATGGGAACAGTTTCTCTCCATCTACCCTGTCTCGACTACTCATGATTTTGAATACCTCTATCAAATCTCCTCTCAACCTTCTCTGTTTCAAGGAGAACAACCCCAACTTCTCCAGTCTATTCAAGTAACTAAAGTCCCTCATCCCTGGAATCATTCTAGTCAATTCTCTTCTGCACCCTCTCTGAGGCCTTTACATCTTTCCTGAAATGCGGTGCCCATAATTGGACACAATACTCCAGTTGTGGCCAAACTAGTGTTTTATAAAGGTTCATCATGACTTCCTTCCTCTTTTGAACAATTACTCCAAAACAGAATTAGTGAATCTCTGTTGTGAAAAAAATACAACCATGATTCAGTTAATTTACACATTGAAACACAGTGCATTCTGAAAACAAACAGAACCACTGTTTATGCTTAGCATATTAATCAGCCTCTTAACGTTAATGGGGTTTGCTTTTATTTAATAAATTTATATTGTGACTAGCTTTGTATGTAGGATAACATCTTGATATTTTAAGATGAGTGGGCTCTTTTATGCAACTGTAGAATTAAAATTATGTGATTTATCAAAATAATTTTATGATGCTGTATCAGGAAACAGTTGTGCGTAATTGCTGTAATTAAAGTTTGTTGATGCAATTTGCAGTGTTTGTATAGTCTATCCATTGTGTTCTGCCCTAGGTCACGTTCTAACTCAAGTCTCACATATGAGATTCTTGAGCCACGTACTGGGGAAAAATAGCTGAGATGGTTTCCGATTGCCTTCCCCACAGTTTTTAACTTGAGTGCCTCTTCTCAACCCAGTATTCAGAGCTGATGCTCCGGTCTCCGCTCACTGGGCTGTCTGGAGTGGGACCCAAATCGAACCCTTCTGACTCAGGGACAGGAGTACTACCACTGAGCCAGCGGTCACTCCACCTAGACGCGAGTATCCCGCTGGATGTGAACCAGTGTTTAGAGATGATATTCTAGTCTCCATTTGCCAGGACTGTCTGGAGTGGGGTTTGAACCTTTCACTTCTAACACAGAGGCGCAAATACTACCACTAATCCATTTGCTCACTCCATTACTACCTAAACCAGCAGGAAAACTGATGCTCACATCCCAAAACCTGCAATTTTGCGATAATAGAACATTTTAGTTTTGAGGTAAATTTAAAAACATCAATAAAATTCAGATTATTGTACCTCCTATAACACATTGTTCTGCATAAACGAAAACAAGGAAAATGCATTTTTACGGTGTTGCTCAATAATTAGTCCATTAGTCCAGCACTGTAGTGCCAATTAGGTGCTTGCAATGTATTTTTCTTATCAATGTTTGAATTTAATACTAATTGACTAGAAAAATTGATTCTTTTTCATTTTGCTACTTAACATTGCAATTGCAATTAATAATAGAGTTAATGCTACCTCCAAGAGGAGTGGACCAAATCAATTCAGTAGATTTAAATTCTGTGTGTTTTTATTAATTAATAATTTCAGTATTTGTAGGTTGCAGTTGTTATTCCGATCCTTGTGGCCACTTTGTCAGGTGAGCAATAGAATGAGATCATAATGTTCCAGCTGAGTCAGGAGGGTTTATGGAAAGGAATAAAGGACTGATGAGATTTGCTGAACTCTATTGGGAGCACAGCTGTAGAACAGACCCATCAGATTCTATACTGTGGTTTATTGCCCAAAAAAATGGCAGAAGGAGTGGGAGAGGAGTACATGATTGGGCAGGGATGCAGGGAAGCTATTTAATAAGGTTTGAAAAAGTGTGAGTTTGTTCATTCGTAAGTTCAGAGGGGAAGTGAAAAAGGAAATAAGAGGGGCAAAGACAGAGTATGAGAATGGACTGGCGGCCAACATAAAAGGGAATCCAAAAGTCTTCTATAGGCACATAAACGGGTAATAAGAGGAGGGGTGGGGCTGATTAAGGACCAAAAAGGAGATCTACTCATGGAGGCAGAGGGCATGGCTAAGGTACTAAATGAGGACTTTGCATCTGTCTTTACCAAGGAAGAAGATGCTGCCAGTCTCAGTAGAGGAAGGTGTAGTTGAGATACTGGATGGGCTAAAAATTGATAAAGAAGAGGTACTAGAAAGGCTGGCTGTACTTAAGGTAGATAAGTCACCCGATCCGAATTGGATGCACCCTAGGTTGCTGAGGGAAGTAAGGGTGGAAATTGCGGAGATACTGGCCGTAATCTTCCAAACATCCTTAGATATGGGGGTGGTGCCAGAGGACTGGAGAATTGCAAATGTTACTCCCTTGTTCAAAAAAGCGTGTAAGGATAAACCCAGCAACTATAGGCCAGTCGGTTTAACCTCGGTGGTGGGGAAACTTTTAGAAATAATAATCCGGGACAGGATTAGCAGTCACTTGGACAAGTGAGGATTGATTAGGGAAAGCCATCATGGATTTGTTAAAGGCAAACCGTGTTTAACTAACCTGATTGAGTTTTTTGATGAGGTAACAGAGAGGGTCAATGAGGGCAATGCAGTTGATGTGTATGTGGACTTTCAGCAGGCGTTTGATAAAGTGCCGCATGGTAGGCTTGTCATCAAGATTGAAGCCCGTGGAATAAAGGGGGCAGTAGCAGCATGGATACCAAATTAGCTGAGTAACAGGAAGCAGAGAGCAGTGGTGAACGGTTGTTTTTCAGACTGGAGGGAGGTGTACAGAGGTGTTCCCCAGAGGTCGGTGCTGGGACCACTGTTTTTCTCAATATGTATTAGTGACTTGGACTTGGGTGTACAGGGCACAATTTCAAAATTTGCAGATGACACAAAACTTGGAAGGGTAGTGAACAGTTAGGAGGATAGAGATAGACTTCAAGAGAATATAGACACACTGGTGCCCTGGGTAGGTATGTGGCAGATGAAATTTAATGCAGAAAAATGCGAGGTGATGCATTTCAGTAGGAACAATGAGGAGAGGCAATATAAACTAAAGGGCACAATTCAAAAAGGGGTGAAGGAACAGAGAGATCTGGGGGTATATGTGCACAAATCGTTAAATGTGGCAGGGCAGGTGGAGAAAGCAGTTAAAAAAGCATACGGGATCCTGGGTTTTATAAATAGAGGCATAAAGTACATCAGCTTTATTGCCCCAGAATTTCGTAGAGTTTTGTGCTATTGTAATGGCATATCTATATGGCACGGCCCGATTATTGGCGTAAAAGTCCTAGGAAATAATGCGTTAGTAATGGCTTAAGTTACTTATGCCACTCCCTCCATAATTTCCTGAGACTTTTGTACTGCTCTGCCATTTCCCTCACCGATAGAGTCCCCCATTAAAATCAATGGTGAAATCGAGTTTGCTGAATTAATGCCACTGAGAGTACCTCTACCACTTAGATTGTTGCAGTATGGCGCTGGTGGGCTCAGTATGTTTGGTGTAATCACAAGTTTCGTAGTTCCCTGTTTAAATGAAGAAATAATTGTGTCGCCCTCATTAGGTGCTTTATCTCATTATTTAGTGGTACAAATATGACAGTGTCTCGGGTTACTGGTGCAAAGTGCTAAGCAACTGAAATTGTCTATATCTGCAGGGGCGGTTTGCTATTCCCCAGCCTTAAAGTACCATCTGAATGTGACTTTTTTCTAACATGTAATTCAGATTGTTAATCTTATGTGTTGTAAATGTGGTCGTCAGTGATCACAATGTGACCATTTACACTTTGTTACAATCCAAGTAGCAAATTGGACGTAGTTCAGGGATTATAGACTGCGTGAGTATCTGAAGACTAAAAGCCTCTGGTTTCCATATTATTCTCACAGCACCAATGGGAAGAGGGAGAGGGGTCACTGTTCCATCTATTGAACTAACCAGATAAATATAAAATCAGTCCCTAAAGCGAATCAGCGATCTACAATTTGAATTGGTGCTTGTTTAAATTGGGGGGAGGTCTCAGTCAGAAATATCAGTAAAAATGATAGTTTAAAGATTTTAAAAAGGGATAAGAGCAGAGTTCAGGTCACAGTGATATTTTTATAAAAATAGAAAATGCTGGAAATACTCAGCAAGTCAGGCAACATCTGTGGAGAAAGAAACAGTTAATGTTTCAGGTCGAAGACCTTTTGTCAGAACTGGAAGTTGAAGATATAATAGTTTTTAAGCAAGTACAGAGCCAGGGAAAAGTGGAGAGGGAAGGAAGGCGAGGGGGGAAGAACAAAAGGGAAGGTCTGTGATAGGGTGGAGGGCAGGAATGATTAAATGACAAAAGGGATGATGGCGGAAGGCAAGGAGAGTGGTAATGGGACAAGTAAAGAAACAAAAGGTGGGTCCAGAGGAGCTGTAAATGGCAACAGCAGAACCATTACCAGCACCCGCTGTCCGAAAAAATGGGAGCAGTGGTGGTGGTCTGAAGTTACTGAAATCAATGTTGAGTCCGGAAAGTTGTAAAGTGCCTAACCGAAAGATGAGGTGCTGTTCCTCGAGCTTCTGTTGAGCTTCATTGGAACAGCGTAGGAGGCCGAGGACAGAGAGGTCAAAGCAGGAGTGGGATGGAGAATTAAAATAGCAAGCGACCAGAAGGTCAGGGTCATGCTTGCGGACTGAACGGAGGTGTTCGGAAAAGCAATCACCCAATCTGCGTTTGGTCTCCCCAGTGTAGAGGAGACCGCATTGTGAGCAGCGAATACAGTATACTAAATTGAAAGAAGTACAAGCAAATCACTGTTTCACCTGAAAGGAGTGTTTGGGGCCCTGGATGGTGGGAAGGGAGGAGATGAAAGGGTAGGTGTTCCTGCGCTCGCACAGAAAGGTGCCGTGGGGAGGACAGCGGATGTTGGGAAGAGTGGACCAGGGTGTTGCGGAGGGAACGTTCCCTTCGGAATGCTGAAAGGGGAGGGGACGATGTGTTTGGTGGTGGGATCGCACTGGAGGTGGCAGAAATGGCTGAGGATGATATAGTGATATAGATACTCCAGGTGAAGGGAATACTAAAATAACTGAAGTAGTTACAGCAGCAGTTTCCACACTGTTCACCTGACGAAGGAGGAAGCCTCCGAAAGCTTGTGGAATTTAAAATAAATTTGTTGGACTATAACTTGGTGTTGTAAAATTGTTTACAATTGTCAACCCCAGTCCATCACCGGCATCTCCACATCATAGTTACAGCAGGAGTGACAAATAAGAAACGGGTTAAGTTAAACGGTGTGTGAAAGACAGCATCAAGGCAGAAGGACAGGTTAGGGTTGCTTGCCCAAATAAGAGTTTTATATACCAATGCACGGAGCATAAGAAATAAATTGAATGAATTAGAGGCTCAAACAGCCTAGAGGGTATGACATGGTGGCTATTACTGAGACATGGCTGCAAGTTGGTCATAATTGGGAGTTAAATATTCCAGGTTATAAGATCTTTAGAAAGGATAGAGAAACTGAAAGAGAAGGATGGGTAGTCTTATTGATTAAAGATACTATTACAACATTAGTATGAGATGATCTAGGTAAGGGAAAGCAATCAATGGAGACTCTATGGTTAGAATTGAGGAATAAAAGAGGACTTAAAACTGTAATGGGAGTTGTCTACAGGGCTCCTGATAGCAGCAGTGAAGTGGCAGAATGCATTAATTCAGAGATTAGAGAGGCTTGTAGCAAAAGCAGAGTTGTTTTAATAGGAGACTTCAATTTTCATATAGATTGGGAAGAGCAGAGTAGCAGAGTAGAGAAAAGTAGTGAATTTCTTGAGTGCATCGGTGATCTTCCAAAATTCCCTAGATTCTAGAACGGTCCCAGTGGACTGGAAGATAGTAAATGTAAACCTGCTATTCAAGAAAGGAGGGAGAAAGAAAACAGGAAACTACAGGCCAGTTAACCTGACATCAGTCGTCGGGAAATGCTGGAATCCATTGTTAAGGAAGTGGTAACAGGGCACTTAGAAAATCATCACATGATTAGGCACAGTCAACATGGTTTTATGAAAGGGAAATTGCGTTTGACGAATTCATTAGAGTTTTTTGAGGATGGAACTAGCAGGGTAGATAAAAGGGAACCAGTGGATGTTGTATATTTGAATTTTCAAAAGACATTCGAGAAGGTGCCACATAAAAGGTTGTTATGCAAGATAAGGGCTCATGGGATTGGGGGTAACATATTAGCATGGATAAAGGATGGGTTAATGGATAGAAAACAGAAAGTAGGGATAAACAGGTCACTTTCAGGTTGGGAGGCTGTAACTAGTGGGGTGCCGCAAAGATCGGTGCTTGGGCCCCAGCTATTTACAGTCTATATTGATGACATGGATGAAGGGCCCGAGTATAATGTATCCAAGTTTGCTGATGATGCAAAGCTAGGTGAGAAAGTAAGCAGTGAGGAGGACACAAAGAGTCTGCAAAGGGATATAGACAGGTTAAGTGAGTGGGCAAGAAGGTGGCAGATGGAGTATAATGTGGGGAAATGTGAGGTTATTCACTATGGTAGTAAGAATTGAAAAACAATTTAAATTTAATTGGTGAGAAACTTAAAAGTTGGTGTTCAGAGAGACTTGGGTGTCCTTGCACAAGAAACACAAAAAATTAGCATGCAGGTACAGCAAGCAATTTGGAAAGATTGAATGGCGGAGCAGGCTCGACAGGCCGTATAGCCTACTCCTGCTCCTATTTCTTATGTTCTTATGCATTCAAGATAGTTTTCTGGAGCAATGTGCTCTAGAACCAACAAGAAGGCAGGCCACACTTGATTTAGTAATGAGTAATGAGCCAGAATTAGTTAATCATCTAATAGTGATCATAATACAATTGAATTCAATGTTAGGTTTGAAAAGGAGTAACTTAACACTGTTGCTAAGATTCTAGATTTTGGAAAGGCTAACTTTAACGGGATGAGACAGAGACCGATGACAGCAAACTGGTCAAAACTGTTATCGGGTAAAACTATACATGAACAGTGGGAGGTGTTCAAAAAAGAATTTAGCTTAATACAGGACCAGTATATACCCCTAAGGGGCAAGAGCTCTACTTACCAAATAAAACAGCCATGATCGACAAAAGAGGTGAGAGTTAACATAAAAGTAAAGGAAAGAGCATATCAAGTGTAAAGAATAGTGTCGATCCACGGGACTGAGAGATATAAAGAACAGCAAAGGAAGACAAAAAGAAAGTAAGAACTGCTGAAAAGGAATATGAAAAGAAACTTGTGAGGGATATCGAGATTAACACAAAATGTTTTTACAATTATATTAGAAGAAAAAGGGTAGTCAAGGGTAATGTGGGCCCTTTAAAAACAGATGCGGGTAATATTGCAAATGAAAATAAGGAAATGGCAGTCTTGTTGAATAATTACTTTGCGTCAGTGTTCACAGTATAGAAGGAGGATAATATACCTGACATTCCAAGGATACTAATAATGAATCAAGGGCTGAGACTCATTAAAGTTAACGTAAGCAAGAAAACAGTATTAGAAAAAAATAATGGCATTAAACACTGAAAAATCCCCAGGACCTCATGGTTTCCACCCCAGGGGTTCAAAGGAAGTAGGTGAGGAAATTGTAGATGATTTAGCCATAATCATCCAAAGCTCTCTCAATTCAGGGATTGTTCCTTTAGATTGGAAAATTGCAAATATAACTATTATTTAAGAAAAGTGCAAGAGGGAAACCAGGAAATTATAAACATGTTAGTCTAACATCTGTTGTGGGGCAGTTATTGGAATCTATAATTGGAATCTATAATTAAAGACAGGGTGACTAAGTACTTAGAGAAATTTGAGCTGATTAGAGAGAGCCAACATGGATTTGTAAAGGGTAGGTCATGTCTAAAGAACCGAATTGAATTTTTTGAGGAAGTTACTAAAGTAGTAGACAGGAGACTGTTTATTGATGTAGTTTATATGGACTTCCAGAAGGCATTTGATGAGTTTCCATTGTTGGCTAAAATGAAAGCTTGTGGAATTGAAGGCAAATTATTGACCGGGTTAGGACATTGGTTAGGCGGTAGAAGACAGAGAGTAGGGATAATGGGTATGTACTCGAATTGGAAGGAAGTAACTAGTGTTGTCCCACAAGGATCTGTGCTGGGGCTTCAACTATTCACTACATTTATTAATGACTTAGATAACATAATAGAGAGCCATATATTCAAGTTTTCCGATGATACAAAGACTAATGGCATAGAAAGTAGTCTAGACAGGAGCATAAAATTACAAAGAGACATTAACAGATTAACTGAGTGGGCAAAACTGTGGCAGATGGATTTCAACACAGGTAAGTGTGAGGTCATCCATTTTGGACCAAAAAAGGATAGATCCGAGTATTTTTTAAATGGTGAAAAGCGAGGAACAGTGGAGGTCCAAAGGGATTTAGGGGTCCATGTACACAGATCACTGAAATGTAGTAGTCAAGTACAAAAAAAAATTTAAAAGGCTGATGGAATGTTTTTTTTTTATTCGTTCACGGGATGTGGGCGTCGCTGGCAAGGCTGGCATTTATTGCCCATCCCTAATTGCCCTCGAAAAGGTGGTGGTGAGCCGCCTTCTTGAACCGCTGCAGTCCGTGTGGTGACGGTTCTCCCACAGTGCTGTTAGGAAGGGAGTTCCAGGATTTTGACCCAGCGACAATGAAGGAACGGCGATATATTTCCAAGTCAGGATGGTGTGTGACTTGGACGGGAACGTGCAGGTGGTGTTGTTCCCATGCGCCTGCTGCCCTTGTCCTTCTAGGTGGTAGAGGTCGCTGGTTTGGGAGGTGCTGTCGAAGAAGCCTTGGCGAGTTGCTGCAGTGCATCCTGTGGATGGTGCACACTGCAGCCACAGTGCGCCGGTGGTGAAGGGAGTGAATGTTTAGGGTGGTGGATGGGGTGCCAATCAAGCGGGCTGCTTTATCTTGGATGGTGTCGAGCTTCTTGAGTGTTGTTGGAGCTGCACTCATCCAGGCAAGTGGAGAGTATTCCATCACACTCCTGACTTGTGCCTTGTAGATGGTGGAAAGGCTTTGGGGAGTCAGGAGGTGAGTCACTCGCCGCAGAGTACCCAGCCTCTGACCTGCTCTCGTAGCCACAGTATTTATATGGCTGGTCCAGTTAAGTTTCTGGTCAATGGTGACCCCCAGGATGTTGATGGTGGGGGATTCGGCGATGGTAATGCCGTTGAATGTCAAGGGGAGGTGGTTAGACTCTCTCTTGTTGGAGATGGTCATTGCCTGGCACTTATCTGGCGCGAATGTTACTTGCCACTATTAGCCCAAGCCTGGATGTTGTCCAGGTCTTGCTGCATGCAGGCTCGGACTGCTTCATTATCTGAGGGGTTGCGAATGTTACTGAACACTGTGCAGTCATCAGCGAACATCCCCATTTCTGACCTTATGATGGAGGGAAGGTCATTGATGAAGCAGCTGAAGATGGTTGGGCCTAGGACACTGCCCTGAGGAACTCCTGCAGCAATGCCCTGGGGCTGAGATGATTGGCCTCCAACAACCACTACCATCTTCCTTTGTGCTAGGTATGACTCCAGCCACTGGAGAGTTTTCCCCCTAATTCCCATTGACTTCAATTTTACTAGGGCTCCTTGGTGCCACACTCGGTCAAATGCTGCCTTGATGTCAAGGGCAGTCACTCTCACCTCACCTCTGGAATTCAGCTCTTTTGTCCATGTTTGGACCAAGGCTGTAATGAGGTCTGGAGCCGAGTGGTCCTGGCGGAACCCAAACTGAGCATCGGTGAGCAGGTTATTGGTGAGTAAGTGCCGCTTGATAGCACTGTCGACGACACCTTCCATCACTTTGCTGATGATTGAGAGTAGACTGATGGGGCGGTAATTGGCCGGATTGGATTTGTCCTGCTTTTTGTGGACAGGACATACCTGGGCAATTTTCCACATTGTCGGGTGGATGCCAGTGTTGTAGCTGTACTGGAACAGTTTGGCTAGAGGCACAGCTAGTTCTGGAGCACAAGTCTTCAGCACTACAGCTGGGATGTTGTCGGGGCCCATAGCCTTTGCTGTATCCAGTGCACTCAGCCGTTTCTTGATATCACGTGGAGTGAATCGAATTGGCCGAAGACTGGCTTCCGTGATGGTGGGGATATCGGGAGGAGGCTGAGATGGATTATCCACTCGGCACTTCTGGCTGAAGATGGTTGCAAACGCTTCAGCCTTGTCTTTTGCACTCACGTGCTGGACTCCGCTATCATTGAGAATGGGGATGTTTGCAGAGCCTCCTCCTCCCGTTAGTTGTTTAATTGTCCACCACCATTCACGACTGGATGTGGCAGGACTGCAGAGCTTTGATCTGATCCGTTGGTTGTGGAATCGCTTAGCTCTGTCTATAGCATGTTGCTTCCGCTGTTTAGCATGCATGTAGTCCTGAGTTGTAGCTTCACCAGGTTGGCACCTCATTTTTCGGTACGCCTGGTGCTGCTCCTGGCATGCTCTTCTACACTCCTCATTGAACCAGGGTTGATCCCCTGGCTTGTTGGTAATGGTAGAGTGAGGAATATGCCGGGCCATGAGGTTACAGATTGTGCTGGAATACAATTCTGCTGCTGCTGATGGCCCACAGCACCTCATGGATGCCCAGTTTTGAGCTGCTAGATCTGTTCTGAATCTATCCCATTTAGCACGGTGGTAGTGCCACACAACACGTTGGATGGTGTCCTCAGTGCGAAGACGGGATTTCATCTCCATGAGGACTGTGCGGTGGTCACTCCTAACAATACTGTCATGGACAGATGCATTTGCGACAGGTAGATTGGTGAGGACGAGGTCAAGTAAGTTTTTCCCTCGTGTTGGTTCGCTCACCACCTGCCGCAGGCCCAGTCTAGCAGCTATGTCCTTCAGGACTCGGCCAGCTCGGTCAGTAGTGGTGCTACCGAGCCACTCTTGGTGATGGACATTGAAGTCCCCCACCCAGAGTACATTTTGTGCCCTTGCTACCCTCAGTGCTTCCTCCAAGTGGTGTTCAACATGGAGGAGGACTGATTCATCAGCTGAGGGAGGACGGTAGGTGGTAATCAGCAGGAGGTTTCCTTGCCCATGTTTGACCTGATGCCATGAGATTTCATGGGGTCCAGAGTCAATGTTGAGGACTCCCAGGGCCACTCCCTCCTGACTGTATATCACCGTACCGCCACCTCTGGTGGGTCTGTCCTGCCGGTGGGACAGGACATACCCAGGGATGGTGATGGAAGAGTCTGGGACGTTGGCTGAAAGATATGATTCTGTAAGTATGGCTATGTCAGGCTGTTGCTTGATGTGAGCCTTTATAACTAGAAGGCTAGAATATAAAGGGGAGGAAATTTTGCTACAGCTCTACAAAGCCACATCTGGAGTACTGTGTACAGTTCTGGCCATTGCACCTTAGAAAGGATGTATGGGCCTTGGAAGGAGTGCAGCGCAGATTCACCAGAATGTTACCAGGGTTCCAAGGGTTAGATTATGAGGAGAGATTACATAAACTAGGCTTGTATTCCCTGGAATATAGATGGTTAAGGGGTGATTTGATTGAGGTTTTTCGGATTTTGAAAGGAATTGCTAGGGTAGACAGGGAGAAACCTTTTCCGCTGGTGGGGGAGTCCAGGAGAAAGGACATAACCTTAAAATCAGAGCCAAGCCATTCAGGAGAGAAGTTAGGAAACACTTCTTCATACAAAGGCTGGTAGAAGTGTGGAACTTTCTCCCACAAAAAGCAGTTGATGCTAGCTCAATTAATCATTTTAAATCTGGGATCAATAGATTTTTACTAGAAAACGACATTCAGGGATATGGAGCCAAGGTGGATGGAGTTAGGATACAGATCAGCCATGATCTCGTTGAACGGCGGAACAGGCTTGAGGGGCTGAATGCTTCCTCCTGTTCCTATGTTCTGCTCATCAATCAACCTTTAAACATCTATTATAAACACCCTCAGGTTTGAGTAGCATCAAATCGCAATGGGCTTTTACTTTGGCCAATGGCCACGTACTTCCTGATTCTCCACTATGCGCACTGTACCTTATTTTAACCAGTTTTCCAGCAAATTTTGGTGTAAATTTTCCACTGGACATTCAGGGTTCACAATGGCCTAACTTATGGCCAATATCACCGTATCTGGGCCAATATCTTCATTCCTTGGTATAGATAACTCTCACTGGAGCCAATTAAATGTAGCAATATGACTGCCAAAATTATCAGTATAGGATGTGAATCTCCTGCAGAGTTAATCTTATATATCAGTCCAATAGCAAAGCACACATAACACTGAACATTGCACAAAAATCACTATGTCAATGTAATTGAGATCAGGAGGGAGATTAGTAAAGGTCATGTGCAGAGCTTTTCGATTTACTGATGTGCCATTCTGCAACATTAAAAAAAAATCCGTATTTATCAGAACTTGAATTGATCAAAATGTGGTTTTAGCCTGATTCACTAAAACCATCCAAATTAATTTAGATTACTGGACCATCCAAATCTGTAGATTAACATGAGGGCTTTTACCTAGGAATTTAAAAAGTCCAGTTTTTCCATTTCCTTCTGTGTCTCACAATGTGAAGGATTATATATAATCATCTTAAACTGTTCGGTAAATCATCACTAGCAGAAATGGAGACTTCAGAACTGGAACTGTAATCCTACACTGTACCCACCCCAATCCAACCACATCTGATTTGTGACTTGGAAAGTACAATGGACCAAACAGGCTCTTCCTGTGTTGTAAAATTCTATGGGGATGATTTCCATCTGCCTACCACCCCATTGACTTTGAAAAAGGGGGCAGTAGGCAGACAAAACTTAAAACCGCTCGAAGGCTGCCGGAGGCCAACCCGACTCGATTTTTGGGCGGGCCTCGACATGGGCGGCCAGTGTTCCTGACCAAAAAAGCTGGGAGCCTTATTAAAATATTTAAACTGCAGTCCTAGGCAGGTTCCATGCAGCTTCCAAACTTCTTGCCTCTCCTCAATCAGCGAGCTGCTTGTCAGTGCTTGTTGAGCATTAGCAGCTCGCCAATATTATGCAGATAAGGTCAGACCATGAAAATGTCCAGGCCTCCTAGTGGTGCCACAGAACAGGCGTAACAGACATTCCACCCACCACCTGCCTGATTTCCATTACAGTTGAAAAACACTCCCTATGTTTCTTAAAAGAATAATACATCATTTTGAAGCATGGATTTTCAACCTTAGAGGGTCTGCCAGGAGATCCCAGAGAATAGCCAGTTCTCTGTACTCATTGACTTACGAACACATTCATTCTTTTGTGCGCTAAAAAAAAGTTTTCTGCAATGAGAGCACCCTTTTCCTTTTGGTAGCTTTCAGAAGACGGGGTGTCCCCAGAGTGTATCAATATTTGCAGGAAACCCTCCCCTACAGAAAAGTTTGAAAAACACCAACAAAGTGAAACAATCCTGTACCCCTGGGCTAACATTCAGTCCAAATTAATAAACTGTTGTTGAACAGGTAAATTAGTTATTAGCATATTTATTCAACATGGACTAATTTAAACAGCACTCAAAAAATCATTTAGACCAAGTACCAGTTAAAGCAATAGTGCACAAATTCTCTCAAGAACATTAAATAAATGGCTTTTCAGGAAATGTGAATTGTATTTAAATATTCAGCGCAGTAAGTATACGCTTTTAATTCTGAGGGTAGATTACCTTGTACCCTTCACTTACCATCACTTTGAGTGAATTTACACTGGTGTAAATTTGTGTCAGAAGTCACAGTGCAGAGCTGCCAAACTTGAATCCATCCCAACTATGTCACCTACACTAAGATCCACCCAAGATGGTGGTCCAGCAATGGAATAATATGTAATAATTGGAGCTAGCAAAATGCCGCAGAATCCAATTTGTGGTGAAATATCATGATGTCAATACATGGAGTGCCCAACACCCACTGCTGGTATGAGTCCAAGTTCAGTTTAGTAGATGATGCACTGCTCGGCAGGTAGCATTTAAATGTAACCAGAGTACATGAGACACACAGCTTGATACTTTCCTCAAAAATTAAAAGGTACCTTTACGCACGTACAAGTGATGCTTGAGACAATGTGTGCATGCCTGAGCATGGGCAATGGTGCTGAGTAGGAGGCCAGAACACCCAACTGTGTGTGATGTAAATTGGCTGACATTATTCAACGTGTCTTACGCACACCACCAGATTATATATAATGAGAGCATTAGAATGTCAGTAAATCACTGCTTGCATTGGCATGCAATGCAAGCAATGCTGTGTAAAATTCAGTTGGACGTTGGCTTACAAAGTAAACATATTTGTATTAAAATGAAAGTGAAATATTCATTACATTTCACTGGTATTTTTAGGCCAGCCTGTCAGTTAAATTAAATTGAAACATTTTAATCTGCTTGTACTGATTTGTCTGTTATATACAGTACACACCAAATTATCGTAAAAGTAAATAATATTGTACTGTACAACAAATTATTGAATAAAATTGCTACACCAGTCAGTATAATATTGTCTATTTACTCCTGTTTCATGCACATATATTCATAAACTGCAAGTGGTATCCAACATGGTGAGTTGGGAGGTGAGAAGAAACAAGGAAAGTTTCTGCTGCACCAGTAGAAACAAACTGAGCTGGCACCCTCCTTGTCCCTGATAAACCTAAATGCCTTGGAATTGCACTCTCAATGTATGGTAGATATATTTGAAAGCTGGTGTGGAATATAAGGGGTGAAATTAATCTTGGGTGAATTGCGGAAAAGAACATTGGGCGAAGAGTAGAACAAGCTGCTGATGAGCTACTGCCCGTTTTCCGCTGCCGTCCAAACCGAATTTCAGGCCCACAGACACAGCCCAGGTCTCACAAAAAAACGTTTGCACCTGGGCTAATTAGAAGCAAGTGAAGTTCAATATCAAAAAATTCTAGGTACTGTATATATTGGATCTAAAAATTGGAGGCACATGTACTCCATGGGTTAAACAGAAACTACAAAAGGGGAAGTTGAAAGTGATCTAGGGGTGTTAGTTGACTCATTATTCATCGTATCTAATGGTGAGATGGTAAGAAATGAAGCAAATAGAATTCTGGGTTTAACTGCCAAAGTAGTTCCATTCAAATTCCCGAGATTATGCTACATAGAGTCTACAGCACAGAAACAGGCCATTCGGCCCAACTGGTTAACGCCGGCGTTTATGTTCCACACGAGTCTCCTCCCTCCCTATTTCATCTACCCCTATCAGCATACCCTTTTATTCCTTTTTCCTTTGTGTGCTTATCTAGCGTCCCCTTAAATGCATCTATGTTATTTGCCTCAACTACTCCTTGTGGTAGCACGTTCCACATTCTTACCAATCTTTAGGTAAAGAAGTTTCTCCTGAATTCCCTATTGGCTTTATTAATGACTATCTTATATTGATGGCCTCTAGTTGAAACCATTTTCTCTACATCTACCCTATCAAACCCTTTCATTATCTTAAAGACCTCTATTAGGTCACCCTCAGTCATCTCTTTTCTAGAGAAAAGAGCCCCAGCCTGATAAGTATATCCTCTCAGTTCTGGTATCATCCTTGTGAATCCCTTTTGCACCTTCTCCAATGCCTCTATATCCTTTTTATAATAATACAATATGGAGAGCAGAACTGTCCGTGGTACTCCAAGTGTGATGTAACCAAGGTTCAATGTTTCTCTGCTTTTCAATTCTGTCCCTCTAGAAATGAACCCTTGCCCTTGGATTGCCTTTTTATGGCCTTATTAACCTGCGTCGCTACTTTTAGTGATTTGTGTATCTGCACCACAAGATCCCTTTGCTTCTCTACCCCAATTTTACTCTTATTATCCAAGCAATATGTGGTCTCCTTATTCTTCCTACCAATATGCACCACCTCACACTTATCTATATTGAAATTAATTTGCCAATTACACGCCCATTCTGCAAGTTTATTAATGTCTTCTTGCATTTTGCACATTCTTCCTTTGTCTACACACCCCAATTTTGTGTCTTCCGCAAATTTTGAAATTGTATTTCCGATTCCTGAGATCAAATCGTTGATGTAAATTGTGAACAACAGTGATCCCAGCACCGATCCCTGTGGAACATCACTTCCTACCTTTTGCCAGTCTGAGTAGTTACCTTAATCCCTACTCTCTTTTTTCTGTTTTGTAGCCAGCTTGCTATCCATTCTGCTACCTGTCCTCTGACTCCACATGCTCTGACTTTAGTCATGAGTCTACAATGTGGTACCTTATCGAGGCCTTTTGAAAATCCAAATATATTACGTCTACTGCATTACCCTTGTCTACTCTTTCTGTTACTTCTTCAAAGTATTCAATAAGGTTAGTCAAGCATGACTTTCCCTTCTGAATCCATGCTGACTATTCTTTATTATATTTTCATTTTCTAGATTTTTTTTATTACATCTTAGAGTAAAGAGTCCATTATCTTTCCTACTACCAATGTTAAGCTAACTGGCCTATAGTTCCCTAGACTTGTTCGATCTCCCTTTTTAAATATAGGAATAACATTAGCTGACTGCTAGTCCTCTGGCACTATTCCCTTTCCTGATGAATGGTGAAGCTGTACAGTGCCTTAATCAGGCTGCAATTAAACTAATGCTTATAATTCTGGTCATCACAACATAAAAGAGTTGTCCTAACCCTGGAGGCAGTGCAGGGAACAACGAAGATGACATTCAGTGTCACAGGGAAGATCTATGAGGAACAACGTGATAAACTTGAGCTCTTCATCTCCAAAAGACATCTCAGATGTGACCTTACAGACGTATATAAATTACTTCACAAGACAAAGAAAATATACCCAGAACAATGTTCTCAGATACACCAGCATAGCAGGAAAGAAAGCACAGGTTCAGGACTGCGAAGGAAAAATTTTAAAAGGATGTTAGGAACTCTTTCTTTACACAGAATGTGATCAACAGCTGGAATGGCTTGCAAGGGAGAATGATTAAGCTCAGGACACTGGACTCAAGACGACAGGGTTAATATGTTCTCAGGATGTGAGTGACGCTTGCGTGGCCACATTTATTATCCATCTCCAATTGCCCTGAGAAGGCCTTCTCCTTGAACTGCTGCAGTCATAGTGATGACGGTGCTCCAAGATGGTGTTAGGTAAGGAATTCCAGGATATTGACCCAGCAATGATGAAGGAACAGAAATATATGTCCAAGTCAGGAGATTGTGTGACTTGGAGGTGATGGTGTTCCCTTAACGTTGCTCCTTTCGTCCTTCTTGGTTAAAGAGGATGCAGGGCTGGAAGGTGCTGCCGAAGTAAGCTTGCTGAGTTGCTATAGTGCATCCTATATGAAGTAAAAACTGCAGCCACAATGCGTCAATGATGGTGGATATTGAGTCCAGTGGCAGGAGCACCAGTCAAGTAAACTATTCACTTTTCTGGATGGTGTTGAGCTTCTTGAATATTGTGGCAGTTCATCAATCCAGGCCAGTTGCGAGTATTCCATCACATTGCTGACTTGAGCCTTGTAGAAAGATGGTAAAGAGGCTTTGAGGAATCAGAAGGTGAATCACTCATCATAGAGTACCCAGCCTCTGCCCTGCTTTGTTAACACAGTGTTGATAAGGTTCTGGTCAATGGTGACCTCCAAGATGTTGATAGTTGGGGACTCATCAGTGGTAGTGCACTTGAAGGTCAGGAGGCAATGAGTAGGTTTTTTCATGTTGGAGATGATCATTCTCTGACAGTGATGTAGTGTGACTGTTACTTGCCATGTGTCAGCCCAAGCCTGGATGTTATCCAGGTCGTGCTGTAGGCTGGCACAGGCTGCTTATTTTTAATCAGAGAAGTTGTGAATGGAGCTGAACATTGTGGAAACATTCTACTTAGTCGCCTAATTGTCCACCACCATTCTTGATTGGATGTAGTAGGGCTACAGAAAGTTGCTCTGATCCTTTGGCCGTGGGGCCATTTAGCTGTCAATAGCCTGCTGCTTGTAGAATTATGAAATAAAATGAGCTGAAAGGCCTTTTTCATCCAAACCTATCACGTGAGCTTGTGAATAAAGAAGAGTTAGCATCTTCCTGAAAAATAGCAGGGTGTTTTTTGAAAAATAAAAGAGGATAGTATTGACATTAGCCTGTGAAAGGAACTGACCAGTACAACCTTGATTGTTCAAGCTATGTGATTATAATGGTAAACAGCCAGCACAGGTAATGAAAATACTGATAATCCGATGCTTGAATTCGCTTGGTACTGTGCATGTGAAGAAACAAGAGCGCCATCTGCTGCTTCCATTCAAGTATCACAAGCTAAGGATGATGTAACTGAGCAGGTATTGAAACAGACAAAAACATCTCCAGCACTAAAATAGTCTCCAGCTAGAAAAGGATTGAAAGATGTCAAATACTAGATGTGTCTCCAACATACAAAAGCATTTTTAGAGATCGCATAAACCTCTGAGGGTATCTACTAAGATTTTTAAAATATTACAGCCAAAACCTTAAGGCCTAAAATACCAACACTCAGATTGCTTCAAAAATTGAATTTCTTTATATTTTGTATTATCCCACAGTAATACTTCTGGAATGTACCAATTCCACTTACATATATCAATTTAAGATTGGTAGCTATATTACTGCTTTTGCATCCGTGCAATGTAGTTTGGGTGCAAACTGACATAAAAGTGGCAGCATAACTCTGGATTCAGGGCCTGTTCTGATTCCTAAAAGTGCTTAAGGCAAGCTCTGCGAGACCCTCATCAGGTGGCCTTCTCACGCTACTTGGGTTTAGCACCATGTGGGGTATAACTCCATCGAAGAGTTTAGACAGGACAGTTAATGGGATAAATAAAGTAAACTCCAAACAACAGCAAGAGGGCAGATGTTCAGGGTAATAAAGTGCAAATTTGGACAGATGTCAGGAAATATTTATTTACCCAGAGATTGATCAACAGCTGGAATGGGTTGACAGGAAGAATGCTTGAGATGAGGACACAGAATTAACTGAAGAAACAGAAAATGGTGCAAATACTCAGCAGGTCAGTCAGCATTTGTGGAGAGAACAGATAGTTTCAGGGGTGGACCGTTTGTCAGAACTGGAAGTAATTAAAAGTGAAGGGTATTGAAAAGGAACAAAATAAAGAGAAGGGGAGGGAGAGAGACACACACACACACGCACGAGAAATGCTTAAATGAAAAACAGGTTATGGTCAAATAGTTAACATAAGACAATAGAAGGCATGATGAGTGAAATTAAAGACATTTACAAGACACAGAGAACGTGTCAGTAGCTGAGGCAGTAGGGAGTAAGGTGGATGGTTCGGAGTCCGTCCAAAGCATCAACCCACCCTCCAACCCCCCACCCCGAAATGAAGGCACATCCATCCAACAACAACAACATGCATGTAGACAGTGCCATTAACATAGTAAAATGTCCCAAAGCACTTCACAGGAGTGTTATCAGACAAAATTTGACACTGAGCCACATAAAGAGATCTTTGGACAAGAGACCAAAAGCTTGGTCAAAGAGGTAGGTTTTAAGGAGTGCTTTAAAGGAGGAGAGAGAGATAAGACAGAGAGGTGTAAGGGAGGGAATGTCAGTGCTTAGGGCCTAGGCAGCTGAAGGCACAGCCGTAAATGGTGGGGCGATGGGAATTGAGGATGCTCAGGAGGCCAGAATTGGAGGAGCACAGGAGGGTTGTAGGGCTGGAGGAGATTACAGAGATAGGGAGGGATGAGGCCATGGAAGGAATTGAATACAAGAATGTGAATTTTAAATTCGAGGCATTGCCGAACCAGAAGCCACTGTAGGTCAACGGGCACAGGGGTGATGGGTGAACGAGCCATGGTGTGAATTAGGAGACGCACCACTAGCATTTACTGGCAAAGAAAAACTAGTTGGAAGATTTGAAGTTATTAAAGCTAATATTAAGGCCAAAGGGTTGCACTGCGATCACTGAAGGTTCTCACTGATGGCAAGCATGAGACTCATTAAGCACCAAAAGTTATTTAAATTTACTTGGCTCATGATTTCTTGAGCTTTGCATGGGAAATGCACAAGCAGCACTCTAGGCCCTCCATAACTGATTGCAATTGAATGCTCTTCCTGCCATTGAAGGGTCCCCCCTTAAATCAGGGTTCTGCTGGTTGAGGTTTGCTTAGCAGATAAATTCATCTTTAATTTTTAGGTCCTTTTTTGTATTTGTTTATTCTTTTGTTTCTGACTCATTTTTTTCGGTTCATTTGTTATTTCATGTTATTAACATTTCATGGAGCTTAAAATTCATTTTAAGCACACTAAAGTGTTACAGGGAGCTTGCGGACAAGGAGGAAGTACTGAGCAACGATCAGGAGGATGTCTCCCTGCACTTGAGGCAGCCAAATATCTGGGTCCATAGTCTCTGCCAAAGCTACTTGGTTATATCAGAGAAGAAGTGCCTTTGCCACTTATGTTTCATCAGGGAAACCTTTCTCCGGGTCCAGATCATGCCCTTGATGTGCCATTTTGTAGTACAAGCAGGAAAATTGCCTTCGGATGCTGAAAGCTGAAGGAGAACATGCACAATCACAGTCACCTCCACAACCGGCAGGCCAGCCGTGTCGTCATTATCATACAGTTAGGCTGTTTTACAATGACTTGAGGTCCTTGAAAGATGTGAGTGTGAAAAGGCACCTTGAATGTGTGCCGCATTGAGATATGGGAATGCATGAGATGCAATGGAAGTTTATGTGAAGACTTGGCCTAGGTGAGCATTAAATGTGGAACATGGTGATCGGCAGCACTTTGTGGCATGCAATCTTGAACTCTTTGATGCACGGTACTGTTATGCAGTCTTACCTTGGTAGATTGCTTAAAAGATGCCATCTTCTGCCTCTGCTCCCAGGTCTTGCAGGTAGCATTTCCCGCATTAAGCCTGGTTGAGGCTTGCTGCCAGGAATAGTGCACTGCTGTCTTCTGGGGAGGGTGCCCTGAAGCGCCAAACAGGGCAACCCTCCACACACCCACCTCATGCAGCAGCACATCCATTTTGCCACCCATGAAACATGGGTTCAGATGCTGTACTTGTCTGTCACTTGCCCACAGAATCTGTTCCGTGCTTTCACATTGGGTTTCCGTTCACTTCCCCGCAACCCCCTCACCCCCTCTTCTTCCCCCAGCCTTGATTCATTTTGAAGCTTTCTAAAGGCTGAAACAATATTTGTCCTCATTTGTAGCCACTTATATTTAAGTGTACACATCCCTTTATATTTGACCTGCTGACCAGATTGTGCACACATCCCCCATTATGCTAGCTCCCTTTATATGACCAAAAACTGCACAGGAAAGTATGAATAATTATTCAAATGAACTAATCCCTGGAAGTCAGTTCGCTGCTATGTTGTTTAGCTGTGCTTCAACAGTTAGGCAGAAAAGCCTGGACTGCAAATCAGTTCTAATAGATACCTTAAAAAATATGCCAAAAAAATGCAGCGTTCCAGTTTCTCAACATTATCATGGGGGACACAGAATGTGGTACATAACCTTGGAACTAGAAAATATTCTATCACAGCACAAGCCATGGACAAGTTACTTTGTGGACTGGTCACCATGGAAATAGAATGTTGTCTGAATTCCACACTCAGTTGCTATTCATTCCTCTATAAAAGAGCTTTCACTAGGTTCCCTTTTTATATTCCTTCATTTGTCTCAAACTGCCTCTGTAGGTTAGATTCTCAAAACTGGACACCTGCTCAAGAGGTGAGTCATGGGCAGTAAAACACAAGTAAATTGACCTAACTACAAGAGTAGGCCTTGGTCCTGAAGAGATGCATCACAATGGGTTTGCACAGTGAATGAATTATCAACATTTATAAGATGTTTGTTAATAAAGTATGAAGGTTAAATTACAACCAGCCTTTCTAAAAATGTTCCTAAAAAAAATCTTTATAGATTCTCACACATGAAAATTTCATTATATAGTGATTTATGTTCTCTAAGAAATTATCCAATTACCAATAGACAGACAGAGAGTAACTCCACAATATCATTCATATTTGCCAGTGGGGCATAATGAGGTGGGTCTCTGAGTAAGCTTAAACCTTAATTATTTTGAAGCATAATTAGTCAGTGGACATCACTAAATACAGCTATTGCAGCTTAAATATTATGCTGAAAAATGCAGTGAGCAGAATCAAGCGGATAGGATAAAAACTTATCTTTTGTTCTATGAAAAATGAAGGACATAGAGGTGTATGGAAATTAAGAGATCGGCAAAATCAGCCCTAAATTAACCTATTTAAAATGTGGAATAGTTATCTTCATACTGCCGCAAGTGTGCTAATTTTTCTTTTTGACATGCATTATTTATTATTACTTATTATTGCTCATTTGGAATGAAAACAGAAGGTTGACTGCCAAGACATGCAGTCTAGTAACTCCTGCTGATCATCCACCTGTGACTGAAGACGAGGATTGGCAATCATGGTGCCATTCGTATTTAGGTCTTGCATGATGATTTGTAAAAATAAGTCACCTTTTAATCTGTTTAAGATGTTCATACAGAACATGGAATGAAAATGAGCACTCCTCTTGTGCCACAGCTGCTACTTTGAATCAATGCCTGCTGTCAATGAGGAGTTAAATGGAAGTTTGTACTCCCAGGTCTCTTCACTCTCCCAGCAGACATACACAGAGGGTTATATTTTCCTCCAGTCACTAATGTTAGTGAAAACGTCAGCGTGAATACCCACTTTACACACCAAATGATGTTTTCATTCACATCAACGACTGAAGAAAAATGCACCTGTCTTTTTCTAATTACAGATTAGACACATGAATACTATCAAATATGTTAGCCTCGCTCTAGATTCTCCCCTCAATCAAAATCAATTTTTTTTTAAAACTCTCAACTCAAATGAAGATACATGGACCTTTGCATTTGATACTGAATAGCTGTGGAAGGGGAATTATAATTGTGTACATAGACCCAAGTTGTGAGTTGTTGCATAATCACAAGGAAACACATGGGCCCTATTATCAGTATTTCACCCCAATAATGGATTATTCCACCTTGGGGCAGGTGGCTTATTTTAATAGAAGAATTTAGAATTTTTAAAAAAATTCCCCACAATTATAAGATAAGAAAATGACAACCTGATGCATATTTACAAATATATGGATAATATATCAGATAGTAGTTAAGGGTACATTGATGCTCAAAAAATTAGAAAAAAATTATTTGTACCTAAAAAACAAAATTATAACATCTGCTGACTAAATCTGACAAAAACTAATAAAACCCACAGTTAAGAGATGCTTTTTTGTCTGAACTGGCATTAGATAGAAGGCATTAATTTAATTTTAATATTAATATATGAAAGCACTTTATTGTTTTCACTTCAATGCCTTGGGTCCAGCAAAAGTTGAGGCAAAGAAGTTAGAAATGTTGGTGATGTTTAGAAGTTATCTTGTTTAAGTGGGTAAGTATTGCATGTTCTTTATTTTATATAAATACACAACGATAAGTTGTATTGATTGAATTAAGTGAGTCCAATCATACAGTTCTTCTGTACGTTCACCGTACTGTGAAATTAAGCAGCTTATTGATTCATAGCTGGCCTCATCTCACCAATTGTTTGCTCGGTCTGACTTTGTAAAGATTGGACAGATATGTGAGGGTACTTGTGAAAAACACAAATATCTGGTTCAGATCAAAATGGGCACGACTATTGTGGAACCCCTTGATGCCTAGAAATCTATCTAGCTCCTTCTTAAATATATTCAGTGACTTGGCCTCCGCAGCATTCTGTGGTAGAGAATTTCACAGGTTCACCACCCTCCGAGTGAAGAAATTCCTCCTCATCTCAGTCCTAAATGGCCTACCTTGTATCCTGAGACTGTGACTCCTCGTTCTGGACCCCCCAGCCAGGGGAAACATCCTCCCTGCATCCAGTCTGTCTATTCCTGTCAGAATTTTATATGTTTCAATGAGATCCCCTCTCATTCTTCTAAACTCGAGTGAATATAGGCCGAGTCGACCCAATCTCTCCTCATATGACAGTCCTGCCATCCCAGGAATCAGTCTGGTGAACCTTTGCTGCACTCCCTCTATGGCAAGTATATCCTTTCTTAAGTAAGGAGACCAAATTTGCACACAATACTCCAGGTGTGGTCTCACCAAGGCCCTGTATAACTGCGGTAAGACATCCTTGCTCCTGTGCTCAAATCCTCTTGCAATGGAGGCCAACATACCATTTGCCTTCCTAACTGCTTGCTGCACCTGCATGTTTGCTTTCAGTGACTGGTGTACAAAGACACCCAGGTCCCTTTGTACATCAACATTTCCCAATCTATTACCTTTTAAATAATACTCTGCCTTTCTGTTTTTCCTTCCGAAGTGGATAACTTCACATTTATCCACATTATACTGTATCTACCATGTATTTGCCCACTCACTCATCTTGTCTAAATCGCCTTGAAGTCTCTTTGCATCCTCCTCACAACTCACGATCCCACCTAGTTTTGTGTTGTCAGCAAACTTGGAAATATTACATTTGGTTCCCTCATCCAAATCATTGATATATATTGTGAATAGCTGGGGCCCAAGCACTGATCCATGCGGTACCCCACTAGTCACTGCCTGCCACCCGAAAAAGACCCATTTATTCCTACACTCTGTTTCCTATCTGTTAACCAATTTTCAATCCATGCCAGTAGACTACCACCAATCCCATGTGCTTTAATTTTGCACATTAACCTCTTATGTGGGACTTTATCAAAGGCCTTCTGAAAATCCAAATAAACCACATCCACTGGTTCTCCCTGATCTATTCTACCAGTTATATCCTCAAAAAACTCCAGTAGGTTTGTCAAACACAATTTCCCTTTCATAAATCCATGCTGACTTTGTCTAATCCTGTTGATATTCTAAGTGTCCTGTTATCACATCCTTTATAATAGACCCTCGCATTTTCCCTACTACTGATGTTAGGCTAAGCAGTCTGTAGTTCCCTGTTTTCTCTCTCCCTCCTTTTTTAAATAGTGGGGTTACATTTGCCGCCCTCCAATCTGCAGGAACTGTTCCATAATCTATAGAATTTTGGAAGATGATAACCAATGCATCCACTATTTCCGTGGCTACCTCTTTTAGTACTCTGGGATGCAGATTATCAGGCCCTGGGGATTTATCGGCTTTCAGTCCCATTAATTTCTCCAGCACTATTTTTTTTTACTAATACTAATTTCCTTTAATTCCTCCTTCTCACAAGACCCTTGGTTCCCTAGCATTTCTGGGAAGTTATTTGTGTCCTCTTCCGTGAAGACAGACCAAAGTATTTGTTTAATTGCTCTGCCATTTCTTTGTTCCCCATTATAAATTCTCCCGTTTCTGACTGTAGGGGACCTACATTTGTCTTCACTAATCTTTTTCTTTTTACAAAATTGTAGAAGCTTTTACAGTCCACTTTTATGTTCCTTGCAAGTTTACTCTCATACTCTATTTTTCCCCTCTTAATCAATCTCTTGGTCCTTTTCTGCTGAATTCTAAACTGCTCCCAATCTTCAGGCTTGCTACTTTTTCTGGCAACTTTATATGACTCCTCTTTGGATCTATTACTATCCTTGATTTCTTTTGTTAGCCATGGTTGGGCCGCTTTTCCTTTTGTGTTTTTAGGCCAGAGGAGTCCAAGGAGGGGGAGCGGAGTGGCAAAAGGGGGGCGGGGGTGGGGGCGTTGTGAGTACTGTGGAATCGGGGGAGATCTCCTTCTCCTCCTGGCTCCGCAGCAATGAACTTTTTTAAAAACCTTTTGGTGGCAGTCGCTGCGCTGAAGAATCATGAACGGTGCAGGCCCAGAGCCTGCTCCACTCATTGGAATCCAATTTCACAGAGGGAACCTAAAACAGGTATTAGGCCCCTCATTTACGTATGTACGTAAAGAGGCCTGATGTCTATTTTAGGCAGCTGCCTGGAACACCTGAAAAATAGCCTGACCTGATATTGGGTCAGATGCATTTCAGGCGTCCTTGGAGCACAGGACCTCAATCCTTGAAACGGGCATGGAGATCCAATTTCTACCCCTGAGTTTAGAGTCTCAGGCCTAGAAATTGGTCTGTGCAGCACCTGTTTTTCAGGCACTACTCACACTACTAATGCCCCAATATGGCAGGCAGGAAGCATCACGTAATGATATGCCACCTTCGGTATCATTCAATTGCCCCTACCTTTTCCTTTTTTACCTGCTACCTAGAGATATATTTATTGAAATGCTTGACATTTCTTTTAATAATCTCCGCTATCCTAACCTCACTTTCTATTTTAGCTCTGCTGACCAGTTTCTCAATATTCTTCACCTTGTTTTTAATATTCATCTCCGTCCATCGTACTACCTGTAGCTTTATTTTTTTTTAGGAATGATGGCCTTGAGTTTCCGATAGATTGCATTGGCTTTTTCAGCGCAATCCAGCCGAATCAGCACAAAACATCGAGGAATTTCGATTTAAATTCGAGTTACCGCGATGCTTTGCACTGGCTCAAAAAAAAGTTTCGATTAAGCTGGCCTCGCCCACAAAGCATGGCCACGCCCCTGATCGAAACAATGAGGATGGTGAGTTTCCGCCAATTGTGCCCGTTCAAGGAGGGTGTTAAAATTAAGTTAGTTTTCTTAGGCGCACAGGCACGAGTAGGCAGGTTTTAAACTTTTTTAAATATTTAAAAATATTTAATTTATTAAGAAACTGACTAGTGTACACCAATGAAAGTAGTCAATGGTTAAATATTGTTTTATTTAAGTCATTTTCAGTGATTTAAAATCAGGTTACTCACAGGTGGAGGATTAGACAGTCTTATTAAAAATGCTTATTGTTTGGGATAAACCCATTTTCAACTGCATTAATAAAACTGCACCAGGTTACCACTCTTGAATATGTCAATGAATATTTTTTATTGCAAAAAAATAATTACGCTCTGTTAAGCTGCCAGACTGTGCTGATTCATGGAAGATTTTACATTTGTGATTATGTTAATGCATTTTAGCAGAAACTCACAATAAAACCCAGCCAGCGCAATTTTCAGGCTCAATTTGCCCCCAACTGCCGACTGCGCCTAAAGCTGAAATTCAGGGCCAATATCTTTTTTTGCACTTAATCCTCACACAAGATACATTTTTATCCGCCTCAGTCTTTTCCCATTGAAATCAATAGAAATGAAAAAAATCAGACAGCTTCGACAACGGTCGGCCAAACCACAATGTGAGTTTTACGTCCAGGCAGCAAGTTGAAAATCTACCTAATTAAGTCTAGATATAATTAGAAATATGTACAACTGTATCCGTTTTAATTTAGGCAGAGGTTCCTTATGCAGTTCCAGAAAGACTGATCTCTAATCACATTTTGTATCAGTACAATCACCTTGCTCACAGGAAGAAATGGTTACGATTTTGCTTTGCTGTTGATTTCAACATCAAACTATACATCAAAGCTTAACAGGTATTCATGACAGTGAATGACATTTACTGAATCAACCTTGGTTTACAGAATATTCACAACCATTTTCAACATTAAACTGAAGAACTAAAAAGATTCTGAAATTTTCTGGAGTTTAATAAATTACGAACATTTCTTTTCCAAACAGCCTTTAGTGGCTTGCACCCTACAGAAGTTACAGGCAGCAAATCAGCACGAGTTTCAGTCCTACAGAAAAGAATAAATCAAGAAAATCTAAAAACGGTAATTAGGTAAAAAAGGTAATCAGTGCAAACACCTTCTGTTCAATTTTCCGGTTCTCAGCTATTTACTAACCATATCCAGCAGGTGGCAGAGTAAAACAAAGGAAAATGTCGTTACTTACAGGAGTGCTGCCATCAGAGAGAGTGTTCATGCTGATAGAAGAGCTCATCTTTCCCGATGAAAGAGAGGGTGGCGATGGACTCCGTTTCGCCATGCAGCTATGCCGGAGGGGTTCTTGGCGCTGCAAATACTCACGCCAGGCTCGCTGAATGCTGCATTTTAAAAAAAAGTATGAATATCAACACGGGAACTGTATCGAAAGCAATTATAAAGAAGGATTAGGAGGGGTTCCCAGAAGCTTGGTCAAAGAGATGGGTTTTAAGGAGAGTCTTGAAGATGGAATGGGGAGACAGAGAGGGAGTCAAAGCAGGAGGGGACAATTTGTTTAAAAATCCTAAGAAAACTAAAACAAAGCGTTATTTCTCATTACATTCATAGTAAAAGAAAAGCAACTCTACTGCCAGTCACAGCATTATACACCCCCTCGCACTTGTGCGATACACTGAATCACAGGTACATAGTTGCGCATACTGGGTACGGTAGCATAGTAGTTATGTTACTGGACTAGTAATCCAGAGGCCTGGACAAATAATCTGGAATCATGGGCCCGATTTTACCAGGGGTGCGGGTTCTGGGCGGGTGGGCCAGCGGGCGCGTTTTCAACGCGCCCGGTGAAATTAGTGGGTTGCCCGCGCGATCGCAGCAGGCAACACACTAATTGGATCCACTTACGTGCTCACCGGGTTCCCCGATGCTGATCTGCGCATTGGGCGGGCTGCGCATGCGCAGTAAGATCTGTCAGCTGGAGGCGCTCTATTTAAAGTGGCAGTCCTCCACTGACAGATGCTGCCACAAACAGCAAAAATTACAGCATGGAGCAGCCCAGGGGGAAGGCTGCTCCCAGGTTAATGATGCCTCACCCCAAGTATCATTAGATGGGGTGAGGAGGAGGGGGAGGACAGAGATCTTCTCCCCGGCGGGCGGGAGGAAGCGGCCTGCCTCTGCCACCAAGAAGGCCTGGCTCGAGGTGGCAGAGGAGGTCACCTGCGCCACCAACATATCGCCCACCTGCATACAGTGCAGGAGGCGCTCCAATGACCTCAGTAGGTCAGCCACAGTGAGAACACTTACTCATTCCCCTACACTCCGTCTGCCACAACACTGCCCCCACCCCACATCTCCTTCAGCACTGCCAACACTACTCTGTCACATCACCCCTCATACCCACTCAAACCCCATCCTCATCTTACCTGCACTTACTCACCTCGCGAGTACTCACCCCGCCACTACCACGCAACCCAATCCTCATACAATCTCATGGCTCTATCCCATACTCACCCTCTCGTGCATCTCTCTCACGGCCAGCCTCACTCAACCTGCCACCACCTGTGCTGCAGCCACAGGGCATGCATCACATATGTGCAGTAGGCAGCGTAAGGCAAACGTGTCGTGAGCATGAAGGGGATGCACAAGGGTGTTTGAGGGTTTGTCATGGTTCTTACATCTATTGACTTAAAGAACAACTCACATCACACATTATATTGGCACCAATACTGCCATGTCTTCGCGAATCCTGTCTGGTTTGTGGAATAATGCCCGCTCCTGGGTATCCCTATGAGGACCCACCACTGATGCCACCCAGTGTTTCACTGCAGAGTGGGTGTAGGTGTATTTGCAGGGCTCTTCTGCGCAGACGACTGAGAGACATCGGGGATGTCCCCGGTTGCAGCCTAGAAGGCTGTGGAGCAGAAGTTCGGGAGGGCAGTGGTGACTTTGACAGCGACAGGTAGGAAGATGGTGCACAGGCCAGCCAGGAGCAGCTCGGCATGAAAGAGGCTGCAGATGTCCACGACTACATGTCGAGTGACTCTGAGCCTCCGTGTGCACTGCTGCTCAGAGAGGTCCAGGAGGCTGAGCCTCGGTCTGTGGAACGTGTGGCGAGGGTAGTGCCCTCTGCGACGCGTCTCTCTCTGCGGTAGCCCTCCCTCCTGCTGTACAGGTGGATGTGTCACAGCACTCTGTTGTGGAGCTCCACGTGTCAGAGGTGGACGGCGTGGATGGCGAGGCTGGTGAGGCTGGTGATGCTGTTCGTCCTCCGAGGAGGTCATGACTGCAGCTACGGCGGCCCCCATCCGCAAGATGTACATCTGATGGGGTCCGCAAGGTAGGTACATGTCTCCGGACCCCGGGGTAAGTGTGCAGGTTGGTGACTTCGACCATCAGGAGGAGGGTGGTGGAGGCCAAACTTTGTCCCAGGTGACAGAGCGGCCTCCTGCAATGGCTGAGGGTCTCCCCCCACCACCTGTCAAATGGACCTTTGCAGCTGCCACAGGCTGACGGTTGCAACACGTCCATTTCAACTGGGACTGTTTGCCCCAGTGTGTGAAACAGTCCCATGTTGATCCAAAATCTCACACAGTCCCTTAATCAGGTCAGTTAATGACCTGAACAACCAAAGTAAATACACTCAATTGGCATCCCGCTGGCTTTAATTGCCTGCGGGATTCCCACCAGCGGGGGCTGCGCACGCACCCCCGCACGTCAGCGCGGAACCCGGAAGTGGGCGGGATCGAGGCGCGATCCGGTCCCGCTCCTCCATTTCGGGATTTTCGAGGCCCCCCCCGCCGAGAACGCACCCGAGAGCGGGTGCTAAAATCGGCCCCCATGAGTTCAAATCCCACCACTGCAGCTGGGGAATTTAAATTCAATTAAATAAAATCTGGAATAAAAAAACTAGTATCAGTAATGATGGCCATGAAACTACTGGATTGTCATAAAAATCCATCTGGCTCACTAATATCCTTTAGGGAAGGAAACCTGCCATCCTTACCCGGTCTGGCCTATATATTACTCCAGACCCACAGCAATGTTGTTGATTCTTAATCGCCCTCTGAAACGGCCCAGCAAGCCACTCAGTTGTACAATCTTGCTAAAAAAAAGTCATAATAAGAAAAAAACCGGATGGACCACCTGGCATCAGACCACGAGGCAGCGGACACGACAAAGGCAAACCAAGCCCAGTCGACCCTGCAAAGTCCTCCTCACTAACATCTGGGGACTTGTGCCAAAGTTGGGAGAGCTGTCCCACAGACAACAAACTGACATAGCCACACTTACAGAATCCTCCCTTTCAGCCACCGTCCCAGACTCGTGCATCACCATCCCCGGGTATGTCCTATCCCACTGGCAGGGCAGACCCACCAGAGGTGGTCATACAGTGATATACAGTCAGAAGGGAGTGGCCCTGAGAGTCCTCAACATTGACTCCGGACCCCATGGAATCTCATGGCATCAGCTTAGACATGGGCAAGGAAACCTCCTGCTGATTACCACCTACCGTCCTCCTACACGTTGAGCACCACTTGGAGCAAGCACTGAGGGTCGCAAGGGCATAGAATGTACTCTCAGTGGGGGACTTCAATGTCCATCACCAAGAATGGCTTGGTAGCACCACTACTGACCGAGTTGGTCAAGTCCTGAAGGACATAGCTGCCAGACTGGGCCGGCGGCAGGTGGTGAGTGAACCAACACGTGGGAAAAACCCACTTGACCTCGTCCTCACCAATCTACCTGTCACAGATGCATCTGTCCATGACAGTATTGACAGGAGTGATCACCGCACAGTCCTCGTGGAGATGAAGTCCCATCTTCGCACTGAGGACACCATCTAACGTGTTGTGTGGCACTACCACCGTGCTAAATGGGATAGATTCAGAACAGATCTAGCAACTCAAAACTGGGCATCCATGAGGCACTGTGGGCCATCAGCAGCAGAATTGTATTCGAGCACAATCTGTAACCTCATGGTCCAGCATATTCCTCACTCTACCATTACCAACAAGCCAGGGGATCAACCCTGGTTCAATGAGGAGCATAGAAGAGCATGCCAGGAGCAGCACCAGGTGTACCTAAAAATGAGGTGCCAACCTGGTGAAGCTACAACTCAGGACTACATGCATGCTAAACAGCGGAAGCAACATGCTATAGACAGAGCTAAGCGATTCCACAACCAACGGATCAGATCAAAGCTCTGCAGTCCTGCCACATCCAGTCGTGAATGGTGGTGGACAATTAAACAACTAACAGGAGGAGGAGGCTCCATGAACATCCCCATCCTCGATGATGACAGAGTCCAGCACGTGAGTGCAAAAGACAAGGGTGAAGCGTTTGCAACCATCTTCAGCCAGAAGTGCCGAGTGGATGATCCATCTGGGCCTCCTTCCGATATTCCCACCATCACAGAAGCCAGTCTTCAGCCAATTCGATTCACTCCACGTGATATCAAGAAACAGCTGAATGCACTGGATACAGCAAAGGCTATGGGCCCCAACAACATCCTGGCTGTAGTGCTGAAGACTTGTGCTCCAGAACTAGCCACGCCTCTAGCCAAACTGTTCCAGTACAGCTACAACACTGGCATCTACCCGACAACGTGGAAAATTGACAAGGTATGTCCTGTCCACAAATAGCAGGACAAATCCAATCCGGCCAATTACTGCCCCATCAGTCTACTCTCAATCATCAGCAAAGTGATGGAAGGTATCGTCGACAGTGCTATCAAGCGGCACTTACTCACCAATAATCTGCTCACCGATGCTGAGTTTGGGTTCCGCCAGGACCACTCGGCTCCAGACCTCATTACAGCCTTGGTCCAAACATGGACAAAAGAGTTGAACTCCAGAGGTGAGGTGAGAGTGACTGCCCTTGACATCAAGGCAGCATTTGACCGAGTGTGGCACCAAGGAGCACCAGTAAAATTGAAGTCAATGGGAATCAGGGAGAAAACTCTCCAGTGGCTGGAGTCATAACTAGCACAAAGGAAGATGGTAGTGGTTGTTGGAGGCCAATCATCTCAGCCCCAGGACATTGCTGCAGGAGTTTCTCAGGGCAGTGTCCTAGGCCGAAACATCTTCAGCTGCTTCATTAATGAACTTCCCTCTATCATAAGGTCAGAAATAGGGATGTTCACTGACGATTGCACAGTGTTTATTTCCATTCACAACTCCTCAGAAAATGAAGCAGTCCGTGCCCGCAAGCAGCATGATTTGACAACATCCAGGCTTGGGCTCATAAGTGGCAAGTAACATTTGCGCCAGACAAGTGCCAGGCAATGACCATCTCCAACAAGAGAGAGTCTAACCACCTCCCCTTGACATTCAACAGCATTACCATCGCCGAATCCCCCACCATTAACATCCTGGGGTCACCATTGACCAGAAACTTAACTGGACCAGCCACATAAATACTGTGGCTACAAGGGCAAGTCAGAGGCTGGGTATTTTGCGGCGAGTGACTCACCTCCTGACTCCCCAGAGCCTTTCCACCATCTACAAGGTACAAATCAGGAGTGTGATGGAATACCCTCCATTTGCCTGGATGACTGCAGCTCCAACAACACTCAAGAAGCTCGACACCATCCAGGACAAAGCAGCCCGCTTGATTGGTACCCCATCCACCACTCTGAACATTCACTCCCTTCACCACCGGCGCACCATGGCTGCATTGTGTACCATCTACAGGATGCACTGCAGCAACTCGCCAAAGCTTCTTCCACAGCACCTCCCAAACCCGCGACCTAGAAGGACAAGGGCAGCAGGCACATGAGAACCAAACCACCTGCACGTTCCCCTCCAAGTCACACACCATCCCGACTTGGAAATATATCGCCGTTCCTTCATCGTCGCTGGGTCAAAATCCTGGAACTCCCTACCTAACAGCACTGTGGGAGAACCGTCACCACACGGACTGCAGCGGTTCAAGAAGGCGGCTCACCACCACCTTCTCAAGGGCAATTGGAGATGGGAAATAAATGCTGGCCTTGCCAGCGACACCCACATCCCATGAACGAATAAAAAAAATTCACCCCATTTGCAGATGTATTCTACAGCCATTTCTCCATGTCCATTGCATGAACATTATTGCTGCTGCCCTGAAAATGAGTTTCCCCTCATTTTTCTTGTTTACAATCTCCCCTCCTGCTTTGGCCCCCTCTGCACCTCTTTGTTCTTCCTATAAGATCTTTAAAATCTCCAACATGCTCCTTTTCTGCCTCCCAGGTTCTGCCCTTCACAAATTGCAACCGCTGCCTATTTCTTGCATCCGCTGAGTCCTGTTTCCCTCTGACCCCTGACTCGCCAATCTTCACCGGCTCCCTATCCTTCACCTCTTTTAAAAATCTCTCCATCGCCTCATCCCTTTGTACCTCTGCAACCATATTCAGTCCTATGCTCCTGTATGCACCTACTATTCTTCTCATTCTGACCTCCTTTGCATCTCCACTTCTCTTAGTTACACTTTTAACTGCGGAGCCTTCAACCATTTTGGTTGCACACTCCAGAACTCTCTAAACCCTTTCAGCTGGCTGCCACTCTTCCCTCCTTCAAAAACCCCCTCAAAACCTACCTTGAACCTTGTTTTCGACCACCACCCATTTCATGATTTTAACTGTAAATACCTATCACAGCACCATCTCCAGGCATAGCAGATACTGCACGACATCTTTGAGTTGACAACACTGTAATGCCACGAGGTTCATTGAAATCAATGGCTAACGTTGCAACAGTAACACTTCTTGTGTGATGCCAAACCTTGTTGCTCATGATGCACTTCTCTACGGCCCAAATGAGCAGGGGCGGGAAGTACCAAGGTGAAACAGGTAAGACCATTTAGACTTAAATGATGCAGTCACAACACCTTACACATCATTTCCTGGACCAAGTGTTGGGCAGATGGTTGGTTTAAAGGGTGTCCATAAAAATTGGGCGGTAGGTGTTTGCTAGGTTACACCTGGAGATTGGAGGAGCTTTAAACAGGCCAACAATTTTAAAAATTGTTTGTTGTAGTATTGGTGCACTGTGGAGGTGGGGGGGTGGGGGTTGCTGCCAACAGAAACAAGTCACAGGTGCAAAATTCTCATGGGTGCCAGTAAGGACTACTGTCTCAGATTCCACTCTCTCAAAATATGGGCAGATATTTAAAATAGCCGAACCCCCAGAAATCTAGCAGGGTTCAGCAGAGTTGAAGTCAGTAAAATTAGCCCCAATGGTTTCAATGTATTCTTTTGTGTATTATTAGAAATAATGAACACTGATTACAGCTTTCTGTAAACACCTCCTGTTATACTGTTCCTTGGTGCAAAGTCTAATTTATTGACCAGAGCAATACATTATTAGCACTCAGATAATGTACTGCAATCTGTGAATAGTCAGATGGTCTTGTTGTCAAGTACCTTAGTTAATTTTGAATACAGTACTGTTTTGTATACAAATCTGTTCAGTGGGAGATGGTCAGTCTAATGGGCTAGCTTAAATGAATGAGTTTACTCAGATTAGGAAAAAGCATACACCAAGACTTAAACCAATCAAGTAATAAATAGGGAATATAGAGAAACACTACTGATGATGAATCCATAATCTATTGCCATCTTATTCTTTTCAGTGTATGTGTGGTTTAAATGGGTATGGTTTACATTGAATATTTCACCAGAATTACCCTAATTGTGTTTTAGAGTCAGTGATGTATTCCCTCCAATTATTTCCTCCTTACTCCTCTTCTCCTGCCTTGTACTGGAGTACAGTTCCATGGGTGGTGGTGAGCATTTCTGTTTATGTTTGATATATTTTGTGGCATTGTTTCATGGGGTACTGTAGGCTCAGGTAATTCAAAAACTATGATTTTGCCTTGCTGGGTGTCACTAAGTTTGACACATGAATCTGTAAGTTTCTGTGTCCATTAATCTGTACAAATGGTTTGAAGAATACAACAACAATTTGCAGCTATATAGTGCCTTTAACGTAGTAAAACGTCCTGGGGGCTTCACAGGAGCATTTTCAAACAAAATTTGACACCAAGCCACATAACGAGATATTAGGACGGGTGACCAAAAGCTTGGTCAAAGAGGTAGGTTTTAAGGAGTGGGTTAAAGGAGGAGAGGTGGAGAGGCGGAGATATTCAGGGAAGGAATTCCAGAGCTTAGGTTCTAGGCAACAGAAGGCACGGCCGCCAATGGTGGAGCAATTAAAATCAGGGATGCGCCGGAGGCAAGAATTGGAGGAGTGCAGAGATCTCGGAGGGTTGTAGGGCTGGAGGAGGTTACAGAGATAGGGAGGGGCGAGGACAAGAGGGATTTGAAAACAAGGATGAGAATTTTAAAATCAAGGCATTCTCGGACTGGGAGCCAAGGTAGGTCAGCGAGCACAGGGGTGATGGGTGAATGGGACTTGGTGCGAGTTAGGATATGGGCAGCAGAGTTTTGGATGAGCTCAAGTTTACGGAGGGTAGAAGATGGATCGCCAGCCAGGAGAGCATTGGAATAGTCAAGTCTGATTGAAAGCTCATCTCAGGGTCAAGTAGAACGCCAAGGTTGCAAACGGTCTGGTTCAGCCTCAGTCAGTGGCCAGGGAGAAGGCTGGAGTCAGTGGCTAGGGAATGGAGTTTGTGGCGGGGACCAAAAGACAATAGCTTCCGTCTTCCCAATGTTTAGTTGGAGGAAATTTTTGCTTATCCAGTACTGGATGTCGGACAAGCAGTGTGACAAGTCAGAGACAGTGGAGGGGTCGAGGGAGGTGGTGGTGAGGTAGAGCTGCGTGTTGTCAGCGTACATGTGGAACCTTATGTTTTGTTTCGGATGATGTCGCTATAATGGTAAGTTAAATTGCTAATTTACACTTTCCATCAATGGGAACTATAGGTGTTTGGAGACCCCATGGTTGGAGTCTGAACCAACAAAGGATAACCATGTGCAGCGTATAAATAATGGAAATAAATTGAAAAGCCAAAACAACTTCAAAGCCATTCTCACAGTGATTGTGTTATATAAATCTGCACTATCGTTAAGTCATTCAGACTTTCAACTTCTAGTATCCATTATCACCTACATTTGCATTTCATAGAATCATATAGCACAGAAGGAGGCCATTCTGTCCATCATGTCTGTGCCGACTTTTAGTAACAGCGATCCAATTAGTCCCACTTCCCTGCTCTGTGCCATAGCCCTGTAAGTTGCTCCTTTTCAAGTATATATCCAATTCCCTTTTGAAAGTTACTACTGAATCTGCTTCCACCACCTTTTCAGGTAGTACATTTCAGATCATAGTAACTCGCTGCGTTAAAAAAATTCCCCTAATTTCTCCCCTGGGTGTTTTGCCAATTATCTTAAATCTGTGGTACCTCTGGTTACCGACCCTCCTACCAGTGGAAACAGTTTCTCTCTATTTACTCCATCAAAACACCTCATTATTTTGAACACCTTTATCAAATCTCCCCTTAACCTTCACCGCTGTAAGGAGAACAATCCCCGTATTTCTAGTCTCTCCACATACCTGAAGTCCCTCATCCCTGGTACCATAATGGTAAATCTCCTCTGCACCCTCTCCAAGGCCTTGACGTCCTTTCTGGAGGAGGAACCATTTCACTGAATGGTTTAGAGGTATGCAGTTCATCAGGTTAACCAAATCAGTTCCATATTCATTGCATAAGATAGCTATGGAAATCTAACAACTGAACTTTCTGCAATTGTCCCCAGCAGCAACACAGGATTTTGCGATTGGACACTGGCACACTCCCCCTTGGTAGCGGAATTCCCACTGGAAGGCCTCCATCAATATCAAACAACCCCCAACCTCGGAAAACAAGTCTGGCTGAGGGCAGGCTCGGAGGGTGGGTGGAAGTTCCCGAACTTTACCCCGAGGAGGAGAATCCAACTGAAGCTAGAGTGCTCATTGGTCATCTGTATATTAAGAGACATACCAGTGGGTGGCAGTATCTGATTGCACTAAATATTAGGGCAAAAAAGATAAAAAGGTACAACCATAAATACATACTTTCCATTTATATTTGTGCTGACCATGACCATGACTGAAAGAAATTGCTCCTACTCATAATAAATGCTAATGTAACAGCTTTTAATAATGATGCTAAAATGGGACCAGACATGTCATTATACCACGCTTGCAATGTTGGCTTAAACCGCTGAGTAATTTCAACCATGTCAGCTTGCTCTCACTAGAACAAGGAAAAGGAATTATTTTGATTTTAAAATCATTACATTTAACATTGGTAAGTGACCTGGTAGCTAAATGCAACTGTTTTTGTCCAACTGCATGAGAGAATCATACATATGGCGCACTCAGATAGGTCCAGGAAGTTGAGGGAAGGAGTATTGCAAAAATTCATAGCATTCATTATGATGATCCTGAGAAGTTTGTGGCATGAAGCAAAGTGATAAATGTTGCAGACAATGTAGGGAGGAGTGAAACCAAAAAGGACCAAGAGCTACAGAAATGATTTTTCTTTTGTGATCATTACTAGAAAGTGCAGGTGATTGTAATGAGTGAGGGCACATCTGGCCTCAGCTGTGATTCCCTAGAAGATCAACTATTGACAATCACCATCTAGGCTCACACATGTAGAATGGCCACTGATAGAGGGCTACTTGTGCTTATGGAACATACTAAGCATTAGTCAGGGCTTTCAGAAGAAAAAATTGACAAAGACGACTCTGCATTGAAACTTCCACATGCAGTGTCTGGGAGGCAGATCCAGAGACAGGGAAATTGGTGTATGAAGCTTCACTGCAGGTATTCTGTGCAGTCTCTAGATTGATACAGAATATAGGTGAAGTTGCGGCAACTGTTGTATTCCATGCACGATATGAAGACCTGGCCTCAACATTAGCAACTCTCGTAATACTGTGCCATTTGTCGTAAGTTACTAGATTGATTCCTGGGATGAGAGGGTTGTCCTATGAGGAAATATTGAGTACAATGGGCCCATATTCTCTGGAGTTTAGAAGAATGAGAGGTGATCTCATTGAAACATATGAAATTCTAAGAGGGCTTTTGACAGGGTAAATGCTGACAGGTTGTTTCCCTGGCTGGAGAGTCTAGAACTACGGGACATAGTCTCAGGATAAGGGGCCGGACATTTGAGACTGAGATAAGGAGGAATTTCTTCACTCAGAGGGTCGTGAATATTTGGAATTCTCTACCCCAGGGGGCTGTGGATGCTCAGTCATTGAGTATATTCAAGACTGAGATCGATAGATTTTTGGACACCAAGGGAACCAAGGGATATGGGGGTCGGGCGGGAAAGTGGAGTTGAGATCGAAGATCAGCCATGATCTTAATGAATGGCGGTGCAGGCTTGAGGGGCCATATGGCCTACTCCTGCTCCTATTTCTCATGTTCTTATGTAACAGACCAACAGCCTACCCATACCTCTCCAATGTTATAGATGACAGACTATAGCACAGAGTGAGAAATCCCCATCCTGACCTGTTCTGAATGATTTTGGACTGTACTGGGTCCTAAAACAAAAGATGGGTTCTCTCCGCAATCAGGCAAGACATATAGGGTTTTTAGAACACTGAAATTGGCAATAAAGGGATGAGCTGTCTGGAGGATTCTCACTGATTTCTCATTTTTCAGCTATTTTTGATAAAGTAGGAACATGGGAACAGGCGTAGGCCATTCAGCCCCTTAAACCTGTTCCGCCATTCAATGAGATCATGGCTGATCTGTATCCTAACTCCATTTACCCACAAGGGAGAACACCTTTGACACAAGTAGAAAATGGGTGCCACCAATCTTTCCTGATGCTTCCATGTTCCAAATCCCCCAGCTTTTTTAACACGTGACCATATCACAGCATCGTCCAACAGGTCAGCTTTTTTAAACCTTAGACTGATTATTGGATTACAATGCCAATTGTTAAGTATTATATACTCTGATCCAGTCAATCAATAAATTATACAGTTCAAGTTAGCTTCAGTATTATCTACTTAGTTAATGGGCCCAGAATTTCCTGCACCTGGAAGAAAGAAGGAAAAACAAATTTGTTTTTAAAAAGCACCTTTCATGACCTCAAGATGTCCCAAAGCACTTTACAGTCAATGAAGTCCTTTTGAAATGCTATTGTGATGTAGGCAAAGACGTCAGACAATTTTACACAGAGCAAGCTCCCACAAACAGCAATGAAAGAAATGAAGAGATCATCAGATTTAGTGATGTTGGTTGTGGAATAAATGTTGGTTAGGACACTGGGAGAAATCTCCTGCTCTTCTTCAAATAGTATCATGGGATCTTTTACATCCACCCGAGAGGGCAGATGGGACCTCGGTTTAACGTCTCATCAAAAAGATGGGATCTCTGCCAGCGCATCACTCCTTCAGTACTGCACTGAAGTGTCAGCCTGAATTATGTGCTCAAGGCTCTGGAGTGGGGCTTGAATCCACAACCTGCTGACTCAGAGGTGAGTGTGCTACCACTGAGCCAAAGCTGACATTAGACACTTGGGAGGGCACTACCTGAGCATACACCAGAGGCAGGAGGGTGGGTATTTGGGGCAGGGCCTGGTTCCACCAGGTGTCCGTCCCTTTTTGCCAACAATATGAAATTCAGAAGAGGAGACAGGACTGGACGGTTGACATCGCCTGCCAGAAATCCCACCAGTTCTAATTCACTTGCACCCCATGGAAAGTACACCAGCATGATGTAGGTATACTTAAAACAGGCAGTTGGAAAAAGGACTGGTTTCCTAATAATAAAAGTGAAATGGCGCTTTATCTTTTTTTAAAAAATCTTCAATCTTTAATCTGAATGTTCCACCTTCTCCTGTTGGTACAGCAACGTGTCCCTCTGATATTCCTGGTCTCCCGTGGGGTGGACGCCCATGGGCGCTGCATGTGTGGGTGCTCGTCCCTGCATGCAAATGACCCCCAGGTTAGTATGGGCGCACTTCCTGCGGCAGTGGAAGGTTCAAGGAATTTCAGACCCAGCATATTCAACTCGTCCATATTGCAATCTCGGGGGTGCTACAAGCTCAATGAAGGCCTGATTTACACATGACAACTGCTAAATCCCTGGTCACAGTCAGTTGCAGCTATAAATCTGTGCTACCCATAACTGTACATAAGGTTCTACTGCCAATTAAGAGACAGCGCCAGGACAGTTCAGGATTGAGTGACTCAAGGCCACTAGATGGAGTCATTGGAGTAAAGGTTCTGACGGGTGAGGTACCTGCCAGCGGCAAGGTATCTCACCCATTGCTAACGCATATCGGAAAATCACAAGTTCATGGCCAGCAACTTTTCAATACATGCTAGCAATGGATGAGATATTTCGCTGCCAGTACGGACTCACAAAATTTAGGCTACACTCCTACTTATGGTTAATTCATTATATATTAATTGCTATTTTAAATTTCAGGCGTCTACACTTCCTATTTTGTAAAAAAAAACTTTGATTTCCCCATACTCAATAGCAGGAGTTCAAAAATGCTAAATGTCTGTCCTACCTTATCATTACAGCAATCATTTATACATTTCAAAAAATTATAATTGAACATTATCCTGATTTGTCACCTCTTTCCCAGTGTATAGAGAATGGTTTTGTTTACACCATTCTAAAAGCTGTACTGCAAGAATGACAAATTGATTTTTAATTGAGTTTCAAACTTATTTCTGTCTGCAATGCTTTCTGAAAATTCTTCCATAACATTTGGACACTCTGCCTCAAATTTTCCTCAGCTCTCTGGTGGGTTCAATGACACAGTTGGATTATGATGGCCTTCAATGATCTCCTTTAACTACTGCAACATAAGCAGGAGCATATTCAAAATTTGGAGTGCCCACAGCACTCGACCTTCAACATTTGTCTAAAGCAGCTAATACAAAACAACAAACAGCCAAAACAGGAACCATGGGCCAAAATTAGAGAGCTTATTCAAAAGAACTCATCTAATCAAAGACTGGGAATCCACAACAGGTCAACAATTAAACCAGGCACCAAGGTTATGACTTCAGAAAAGAACACCTCTTGACTCCGGATTGCTAAGAAGACGACTATTAAATGGCCCTTAGAATAAGTCAGTTTGGTTGGAACCTCATCAGAAGCCTCAAGACAACAAACCAAACAGCCTGGAAATATTGTTCATAAAACACTGAATTGCAGTGAAGTGGTCTGAGATGTGTCTTTTCTCTCACAGGGGGACTATTACGTTCCTTAAAACACAGGATGCAAAATTTTCCAGTTGGCAGAATCTGTCCCACCAGTGAAGAATGTACACATAAGCATCAGAAAATCTGGCAAGGACTCTCCTTTACTGGATTCACATGATACCTGATCTTCCAGCTAATATTTTAGACTAGCTTAAAGTACTCACACAAATTGTGTGACAATTTCAGAAAAGGCATGGGTACAAATGAAGGGCAATTACCTGAACATGAGATTTCCTTATTTCCTTGCCATGAATGGGCTGTGCACTCAGCTTACCTCTATAAAGGGGCAATAAACGGCAGGCACATGGTGAGTATTTAAAGTTGTATTGTATTTTCAATCAGGATTGTCAATGCTGCAATCTAAATTCTTAAAAGGATGCAGCAATGAAGAACACAGGTATAAAACGGGTGTTGCATTGAGTATTCCTCTCTATTTGAATTTTTTAAGAGGGAAGAAGAGGATGAAAGGACGAAAGGATGAAAGAAGAGGATGCACGGCAGTCTTGTTTGCACAAGAGGCAGAACACCCATGCCGACTCTTACCCACACAGCTCTGTGTACAGATCGTAACACACCTACCTGGGAATGCCTGAGGACAACGGCCTTCGCAGGCTCCCATTCATCAGGTAGACAGTAGCCAAATTATGCCACCTGCTGGACTCTGACGTGCAGATGACATTGACAACAGGGATGGTTTCGACAGTGCCTGTGAAAACCAATGGGCGAGAAATCGCTCCTGATATAACAGAGGAGCTTAACAGCGCTCTCAGCTTTTAGTGGTGAATTAAAGGAGCAAGTTCTCCCTTTTGCACATGTGCAGTAAAGTGCAGAAATCGTGAACTTGCTCCTAGTGGTTCACCAGCGATATGACAGCTTCGAATTAAAGGGACATCGCACGCTGCAATCAGAGAAATCATTGAAAAAACTCCAACTTGCTTATCTGCCCAGCTGGAAAGTAACTAATTACGCTACCAAACAGGTACGTTTAAAAATACCAGGTCTAAACTAAGTTTTAGAAGCGCGGTTAGTCTTAATGACTACCAAACTACTAAAAATTAACTTTTTAAAATGTGGAGTCTCATATTACTCCTTATTTTAATAGTTTTTGGTCACTAAAAAAAAAAATTTTTAAAATGTAATTGTTTTTTAAAACTTTTCCAATCTGTCTCTTTAATTTAATTCAATTATTTTTTTGGCTCTATTAAAAAAATGTTTTATTTACAATGACACACAGAATAATAACTTTAAATGAATGAAGTCTGCTTGTCTGCTTGAGGAATGTGGCCTGAATCTGTGGGCGTGACTTCTCTTCCTGACAGATTTTGTGGGTGTGTCTTCTCCTCACAGACATTTCCAGCTGAGCGGCAACTGACGCTGCTCAGAGGCTGGGTCGATAGCGCACATTTTGTTTCAAGTTCAAATTCAAGCAATTCAACGCCACAGAGCCCGCAGTAAGTATTTTCGTTAATTAAATTCGCAGGAGCTGCAGTGAGCATTGCCTCACCACTCTGCACAATTTCTGGCCCAATGTCTTCACTACAGCTCACTATCCCGATTCTCCCATATTAATGGATTGAACCAGACTTCTTATACGTCAAAAAAAGCTAAAATGGCATGGCTTTAGCACGGCAACAGCAACTTGCATTTAGAAAGTGCCTTTAACATAGTAAAACAATTTTTTTTCAGATACTTATGTATTGAGTTCTTCAATGAAATAACTGAGAGGGTTGATGAGGGTAGTGCAGTTGATGGTGTGTATATGGACTTTCAGAAGGTATTTGATAAAGTGCCACAGGATAGACTTGTTAGCAAAATTGAAGCCCATAGGATTAAAGGGACAGTTGCAGTGTGGATACGAAATTTACTAAGAGAAAGAAAGCAGAGAGCAATGGTGAATGGTTGTTTATCAGACTGGAGGAAAGAGTAGAGTGGTGTCCCCCAGAGGTCAGTATTAGGAGCACTGTACTCTTTGATATACATTAATGACCTGGACTTGGGCATAGGGGGCATAATTTCAAAGTTTGCAGATGACACAAAGCTTGGAAATATAGTAAACAGTGAGAAGGATAGTAGCAGACTTCAGGAGGACATAGACAGACTGGCGTAATGGGCAGACACATGGCGGATGAAATTTAATGCAGAGAAATGTGAAGTGATGCATTTTGGAAGGAAAATGAGAGGCAAACAAATTAAATGGTACAATTTTAAAGGGGGTGCAGAAACAGAGACCTGGGAGTTCACATACACAAATCTTTGAAGGTGGCAGGACAAGTTGATAAAGCTGTTAAAAAAGCATACAGGACAATAGAGGTATCGAGTACAAAAGCAAGGAAGTTATGGTAAAACTTTATAAATCACTGTTCAGGCCTAAGCTAAAGTATTGTGTCCAATTCTAGGCACCACACTTTAGGAAGGATGTCAAAGCCTTGGAGAGGGTGCAGAGGAGATTTACTAGAATGGTACCAGGTTTGAGACACTTCAGTTATGTGGAAGGACTGGAGAAGCTGGGATTGATCTCCTTAGAGCAGAGAAGGTTAAGGGGAGATTTAATAGAGGTGTTCAAAATTATGAGGGGTTTTGAAAGAGGAGGGAGAGAGATATGTTTCCACTGGCAGGAGGGTCGGTAGCCAGAGGATACAGATCGAAGGATAATTGGCAAAAAATCCAGAGGGGAAATGAAGGGAAAAAAATTTGCACAGCGAATTGTTACGATCTGGAATGCACTACCTGAAGCAGGTGGAAGCAGATTCAATAATAACTTTCAAAAGTGAATTGGATATGTACTTAAAAAGGAGAAATTTGCAGGGTTATGGGGAAAGAGCAGATGAGTGGACTAATTGAATAGGTCTGTGAAAGAGCTGGCACAGATACGATGGGCCAAATGGCCTCCTTCTCTGCTGTCTGATTCTATGGGCCCAATTTTAGCACCCGCTCCCGGGTGCGTTCTCGGTGGGGGGGCCTCGAAAATCGGAAAAAGGACGACCCTGACAGGATCCCGCCTCGATCCCGCCCACTTCCGGGTTCCACGCCGAGGCGCCGGCGTGCGCGCGCAGACCCCGCAGGTGGGAATCCCGCAGGCACTTAAAGCCAGCGGGGTTCCACTTGAGAGTATTTATGTAGCTATTTCAGGTCATTAACTGACCTGATTGAGGTGTTTTTTTACCAAGTGTGGGATTTTACGTTGAACTGAGACTGTTTCCCATACTGGGGGAAACACTCACACTCCCAACGGACGTGTTGCAGCCAGCAACCTGTGGCAGCTGCCAAGGTGCATTCCACAGGTGGGGGGGGAGAGCCTTCACCAATGCAGGAGGACACTCCGTAACATTGGGCAACGCTTGCCCTCCACCACCCTCCTCCAAGCAAGAAGATTCACCGGCGTGGAACCGAACCCCTGTGCGAGGACACACTTTTCTACGGTGCACAACCCCTCAGACCTACACCTGCCAGATGGGTGCTGCGTTGACATCCTCGGAGGACGAACAGCATGACCAGCCTCAGCAGCCTCGCAGTCCACGCCGTCCGCCTCAGAGACGTGGATCCCCACAACACGGTGCTGTGGCACATCCACCTACACAGCAGGATGGAGGGCAACCGCAGAGAGAGATGCGTCGCAGGAGGCACTACCCTCCGCAAAGGGTCTACAGACCGAGGCTCAGCTTCATGGACCTCTCTGAGCAGCAGTGCATACGTAGGCTCAGAGTCACTCGCCAGGTAGTCGCCGACATCTGCAGCCTCCTTAATGACGAGCTGCTCCCGGATGGACCAAGCAGCATCTTCTTACCCGTCGCCGTCAAAGTCACCACTGCCCTCAACTTCTTCGCCTCCGGATCCTTCCAGGGTGCCACGGGGGACATCACCGGGGTCTCTCAGTCGTCTGCACACAAGTGCATAAGGCAGGTCACCGATGGGTTGTTCCGCAGGGCCTCGAACCACATCAACTTCTCCATGGATGAGCGCAGCCAGACGGAGAGGGCAGTTGGATTCCATGATGTGGCTGGCTTCCCACGGGTGCAGGGTGTAATCGATTGCACCCACATAGCAATACGGGCACCTCCACATGAGCCAGGGCTGTTCATCAACAGGAAGGGGTATCACTCCATGAACGCCCAGCTCATTTATGACCACCGCCAGAGATTCCTACACGTGTGCGCCAGATACCCTGGCAGCTGCCACGATGCCTTCGTCCTCAGGGAGTCCACCGTCCCGCCCCTATTCCACGCACCCAACACCGGCAACGGCTGGATCCTCGGTGACAAGGGATATCCCCTGCACACGTGGCTTATGACACCTCTGAGGAACCCCATCACCAAGCCGCAGCGTAGATATAATGACAGCCACATTGCTATCAGGTCTACAATTGAGCAGGCTATAGGGCTGCTCAAGATGCGCTTCAGGTGCCTTGATCATTCCGGGGGAGCGCTCCAATACACGCCACTCCGAGTGGGACGAATTATAGTTGTCTGCTGTGCCCTGCACAACATGGCACAACAGAGAGGGGTGCCGCTGGAGGAGGCCCCATGCACACCCGCCACCCACATTGAGGACGATGATGAGGAGGAGGAGGAGGAGGAGGAAGAAGAGGAGGAGTACGAGCGAGAGGAGGAGGAACAACCCATGGGCTGAACACCGGCTCACCTTCGTGCTCGTCAGGCCAGGGAGGCGCTCATATGCCAACGGTTCTCCTAACATCACACTGTGTGAGGCGTTCACATATCATAACGTGCACAGACGAGGGTCCATACAGGCTCCCTCCACAGAAGAGTGGTGCCTGTACACCTGCACCCACTGTATTATGCCCAATGGGTGGGACCGGGTGTTCGTCGTTATGGTGAGGCGCACGGAAGGGACATATTGCACAAGCCGCAGAATAATGGACAAGAGGTGGCAGCATTGGTGAGAAAAATTGAGTTTATTGTGTGGTGCCAATCAAGGACTAGAAATAAAAAGATAACAAATCGTCAAACACCCTGGTGCAATCCCTGTGTGTTCACAGAACCTTGGGTTTTCTTTTTCTGGAACCCCTACGTGGTGCTACCCCTGTGGCTCCAGCAGAGGTGGTGGCAGGTTGCTCCTGTTCGTGCCCTGACCGGGTAGATGCTTTGGGCCGACGCCCCCTGGGTTTCGGTGCCCGTGAGGGCACCTCCACAGACTGCTCCTCCTGCACCTGTGCAGGGGCAGACTCGGCCACCTGGAGAGGAGGGACTATTGCGGGCACTGGTTCAGAGGGGGGCAACGGGTGAGACGTGGGGGCACCTTGAGTAGTGTCCACACTTCCATGTCCCCGTTCACCATCTTCCCTCTCATGGCCTAGGCCCACATCACCCCTTCCACCCTGCTGGACGGCAGTTTGGATGACGTGTGTGAGACCTTGCAAGGCCACCTCCAATGTATCTGTCAACCTGTTTATGGCAGCAGAATGTTGCTCACCCTGAATCCGAACGGCCGTTGTCAGGGCCTGGATGGACTCATTGTTGAGCTGTGCGTGACGCTCGAGGGAGGCTAGCCTGTCCTCCACCGCAGACATTCCCGCACCTACCCGCGACACTATCTCAGAGATGCCTTCACGTCCCTGCGACACTATCTTGGCGATACCCTCCTGCACCTGTGCCACCATTCCCCTCATGCAGGAGTTGGACTCCTCCATCCTCCGTGCGATTGTGGAGAGTGCGCGTGGCACCTCTCCCAGTACCTCAGCAATGTTCTGGTGCCCCTCGACGACTCTCCTTTTGACTGGTGGCCCCCTGGGTTCAGCATCTGGGTCCGGCTGAGCAGAGCCTGGAGAAGAGTGCTCCCACCGACGCGGACCCTCCGCGGCTGACCCTGCCACCAGGGTCTGCTCATGCTCACGTGTGCGCGGTGACTCACCATGTGCAATCCCAACTAACTGAGGGGGGGGACCCACCGAGGTGTGTGTATCTGCGCTGGTGCATGCTTGGCTCATGTGTGACGATGCACCCTCAGAGACCGGCAGGTCCTCAGGAATCTCCCTCAACGGATACGGCGCTCGCAGACGGTCCTGCAAGAGAACAGAGGGAAATATCAGGCATGTGACCAAATGTGGCGGTGCGGCATATGCCATGTGATGCTAAGATCATTCGCGATCGTGAGTGCTGAGTGTCAGCTTTCCCTTACCGGCCGTTTCGCCAGACCCAGCCTCGCCATCCGCCACGGACAGGCAATGTAGCGTGTGGCTGATCTCCAACGCCTCCACCTCGGCGTCTGTCAGAGCCACCTCGTGTGGCGGGCCCCCTCCGGTGCGGGCCCTTTCCCGGGCGTTCTTGCAACTCTTCTCCTGTGAGGGCAAAACACAAAAACGTTATTGAGTGATGATTGCATTGTGAGACGCTTCAAGCATTGGTGTGAGTGGGTTGAGCGTGTGGCAGATGGATGGGAGGATGCGTGTGCCACATGGCCATCCCATTGTTTGGGCATTGGGGTGTGTGGTAGTGGACGATGGGTACGTGCAGGCACTGTGAGGATGATAGTAGGGTGGCTGTGAGGATTGGTGCGGGAGCGCTGTGCTGTCAGTGGAGATGGGGTTGTGAGGTGTTTGAGGTGATGTGGAAGACGGAGTGACGCAGAGTGTGTTAGTGTACTCACTTTCCCGGACCTGGTGAGGTCATTGAATCTCTTCCGACACTGCATCCAAGTTCGGGTGGTGTTGCCCCTGCTGGTGACCTCCGACGTCACCTCCTCCCATGCCTTCTTGGTGGCGGAGCCAAGGCACCTCCTTCCATCACTCGGGAACAGCATCTCCCTCCTCATCCGGACCCCGTCCAGCAGCACCTGGAGGGCGTGGTCCGTAAATCGGGGAGCAGCCTTACCCCTGCCCTCCTCCATGTTGCCTGGACTCTTGATTGTGACTGGAGGGGCTTTGGTGGACTGCCCCTTTAAATGGAGCTCCACCATCGCTCAGACGTCACTGCGCATGCGCAGCCCGCCGGCGCGCAGCTGAGAAGCAGAGAACCCGTAACTGCCGGCTAATTGCCTCAATTATCCCGCGATCGCGCGCGCAACCCACTCAATTCGGACGGCGCGTTTTTCACGTGCCCGAATGACCACCCGCCGAGAACCCGCACCCCTGGTAAAATCGGGCCCTATGTATCAAAAAGTTTGCTATCTATCTCAAATCTGATTACCACTCACTATGGAATCAATTCAAAGAATGAGTTTGCCACAGTCATCAGTATATAACCAGGTCACTTTAACCAGCTTCTCTAAACACTTTCATCCTGTAAGTCGGTCTTTGTGTAAAGACCCAAAGGTATTGTAAAAGAGGGCTCAACAACCAAAAAGATGATACCAGTTTATTAGATTTAAGCTGTGAGAAATCTACACTTTGCAATTTAAAGCTTATTACCACAAATTAGATACAGTTTGTTCATGTTTATCTTACCTTTATCTTTTATCTTATGAAACACAAGCTTGTTCTGAGGAAATCACTTGAATGACATTTTTATTGATTTACTTTAATATTTCATGCAGATAAATTAATGCATAACAAGTAATGATTTGAAAATGTTAGTACATGCTATGCCAATATTTCCTCAGCCCAGCTTATGTCAACTGTATTCATCTTTCCAACTGCTATGGAGTTGCTATCCAGAACTCCATAGCAAATGCTGCAGAACTTCATAATTGCCACAGAAAATTTATACTGTTATGAATCAGACAAAAATTGTCTAAAATGGATTTTTGTCAAGAGCTGTAACAGAAATAACAATTTGAATTTGTATTTTGTATACCTTTGGTATACAGTTTGTGTACCTTTAATGTAAAAAAAAACTTCCCAAGACACATCACAGATGGGCATCAGGAATGGACAGTGAACCCAGAAAAGAGAGATTAGGAGATGAGACTGAAGAGATAGTTTTAGAGATAGAAGATTTTAAAGATAAAAAGAGAGGCGAAGAGATGAAGATCGAGGGAGAGAGTTCCAGGATCACAGCAACTGAAGCCTCTACCACCAACGGTGGGATGAAGGGAGGGCAGGAAGATGAATAAAACAATCAGAGCAACAGAGGATTCGGCATGGGTTATTGGATTGAAAGAGTTTGCAGAGGGAGAGGAGGGCAAGGCCAGGAAGGGATTTATAAACACGCATAAAGATTTTCAATTTCATACTTTCAGGATGGGGAGCTGGCCAAGATCAGTGAGGATGAGGGCTGTTGGGTGAATGAGGCTTACTGCAGGACAGGTGACAAGTGGCAGAGCTTTGGACTATTTCAGGTTTATGAAGGGAAGGTGATGGGAAACCAGTGCAGAGGTCATTGGAATCGTCAAGTCTGAAAGTGACAAAAGGTATAGGGGTTCAGTGGTGCAGGGTCTGAGGTAGAAGTGGAGACGGGAAATGTTGTAGAGGTGGAAGTAAGTAGCAAGGTGAATAAGGTGTGGAGTTTAAAGCTCAGTTTTGTATTGAATATTACACCCAGATAAAGAATGGCATGGTTCAACCCGAGAGAATAGCCAGGAAATGGGATGGAATCAGCAACAAGATAGCAGAATCTGTGGTAGGCCTCATAGCAATGCTTTCAGTACTTCTCGGGTACGGTAGCATAGTGGTTATGTTACTGGACTAGTAATCCAGAGGCCTGGACTAATAATCCGGAGTGATGAGATCAACTCCCACCACGGCAGCTGGGGAATTTAAATTCAATTAATTAAATAAAATCTGAAATTTGAAAAAAACTAGTATTAGTAATGGTGGCCCTGAAACTACCGGATTGTCGTAAAAACCCATCTGGTTCACTAATGTCCTTTAGGGAAGGAAACCTGCTGTCCTTACCCGGTCTGGTCTATATGTGACGACAGACCCACAGCAATGTGGTTGATTCTTAATTGCCCTCTGAAATGGCGCAGCAAGCCACTCAGTTGCACAATCTCGCGAAACAAAAGTCATAATAAGAATAAAACTAGAAGGACCACTAGGCACCGGACACGACAACGGCAAACCAAGCCAAGTTGACCCTGCAAAGTTCTCCTCACTAACATCTGGGTACTTGTGCCAAAATTGGAAGAGCTGTCCCAAAGACTAGTCAAGCAACAGTCTGACAGCCAAACTCACAGAATCATACCTTTCAGCCAACGTCCCAGACTCTTCCATCACCATCCCTGATATGTCCTGTCCCACCGGCAGGACAGACCCACCAGAGGTGGCGGTACAGTGATATACAGTCTAGGAGGGAGTAGCCCTGGAAATCGTCAATATTGACTCTGGAAGCCAAGAAATCTCATGGCATCAGGTCAAAGATGGGCAAGGAAATCTCCTGCTGATTACCACCTATCGCCCTCCCTCAGCTGATGAATCAGTCCTCCTCCATGTTGAGCGTAGCAAGAGCACAGAATGTACTCTGGGTGGGGGACTTCAATGTCCATCACCAAGAGTGGCTTGGTAGCACCACTACTGACCAAGCTGGCTGAGTCTTGAAGGACATAGCTGCCAGACTGGGCCTGCGGCAGGTGGTGAGCAAACCAACACGAGGGAAAAACCTACTTGACCTCGTCCTCACCAATCTACCATTCGCAAATGCATCTGTCCATGACAGTATTGACAGGAGTGATCACTGCACAGTCCTCGTGGAGATGAAGTCGCACCTTCGCACTGAGGACACCATCCAACGTGTTGTGTGGCACTATCACCGTGCTAAATGGGATAGATTCAGAACAGATCTAGCAGCTCAAAACTGGGCATTCCATGAGGCGCTGTGGGCCATCAGCAGCAGCAGAATTGTATTCCAGCACAATCTGTAACCTCATGGCCCGGCATATTCCTCACTCTACCGTTACCAACATGTTAGGGGATCAACCCTGGTTCATTGAGGAGTGTAGAAGAGCATGCCAGGAGCAGCACCAGGCGTACCTAAAAATGAGGTGCCAACCTGGTGAAGATACAACTCAGGACTACATGCATGCTAAACAGCGGAAGCAACTTGCTGTAGACAGAGCTAAGCGATTCCACAACCAACGGATCAGATCAAAACTCTGCAGTCCTGCCACATCCAGTCGTGAATGGTGGTGGACAATTAAACAACTAACGGGAGGAGGAGGCACTAAAAACATCCCCATCCTCAATGACGGCGGAGTCCAGCACGTGAGTGCAAAAGACAAGGCTGAAGCGTTTGCAACCATCTTTAGCCAGAAGTGCCGAGTGGATGATCCATCTTAGCCTCCTCCCGATGTCCCCACCATCACAGAAGCCAGTCTTCAGCCTACTCGATTCACTCAACGTGATATCAAGAAACGGCTGAGAGCAAAGGCTATGGGCCCTGACAACATCCCGGCTGTAGTGCTGAAGACTTGTGCTCCAGAACTAGCTGTGCCTCTAGCCAAACTGTTCCAGTACAGCTACAACACTGGCATCTACCCGACAATGTGGAAAATTGACAAGGTATGTTCTGTCCACAAAAAGCAGGACAAATCCAATCCGGCCAATTACCACCCCATCAGTCTACTTTCAATCATCAGCAAAGTGATGGAAGGTGTCGTCGACAGTGCTATCAAGCGGCATTTACTCACCAATAACCTGCTCACTGATGCTCAGTTTGGGTTCCGCCAGGACCACTCGGCTCCAGACCTCATTACAGCCTTGGTCCAAACATGGACAAAAGAGCTGAATTCCAGAGGTAAGGTGAGAGTGACTGCCCTTGATATCAAAGCAGCATTTGACCGAGTGTGGCACCAAGGAACACCAGTAAAATTGAAGTCAATGGGAATCAGGGGGAAAACTCTCCAGTGGCTGGAGTCATACCTAGCACAAAGGAAGATGGTAATGGTTGTTGGAGGCCAATCATCTCAGCCCCAGGACATTGCTGCAGGAGTTCCTCAGGGCAATGTCCTCGGCCCAACCACCTTCAGCTGCTTCACCAATGACCTTCCCTCCATCATAAGGTCAGAAATGGGGATGTTCGCTGATGATTGCACAGTGTTCAGTTCCATTCACAATCCCTCAGATAATGAAGCAGTCCGAGCCCGCAAACAGCAAGATCTGGACAACATCCAGGCTTGGGCTGATAAGTGGCAAGTAACATTCGCGCCAGACAAGTGCCAGGCAATGCCCATCTCCAACAAGAGAGAGTCCAACCACCTCCCCTTGACATTCAACGGCATTACCATCACCAAATCCCCCACCATCAACATCCTGGGGGTCACCATTGACCAGAAACTTAACTGGACCAGCCACATAAATACTGTGGCTACAAGAGCAGGTCAGAGGCTGGGTATTCTGTGGTAAGTGACTCATTTCCTGACTCCCCAAAGCCTTTCCGCCATCTACAAGGCACAAGTCAGGAGTGTGATGGAATACTCTCCATTTGCCTGGATGAGTGCAGCTCCAACAACACTCAAGAAGCTCGACACCATCCAGGACAAAGCAGCCCGCTTGATTGGCACCCCATCCAACACCCTAAACATTCACTCCCTTCACCACCGGCGCACTGTGGCTGCAGTGTGTACCATCCACAGGATGCACTGCAGCAACTCGCCAAGGCTTCTTCGACAGCACCACCCAAACCCGTGACCTCTACCACCTAGAAGGACAAGGGCAGCAGGCACATGGGAACAACACCTCCTGCACGTTCCCCTCCAAGTCACACACAATCCCGACTTGGAAATATATCACCGTTCCTTCATCGTTGCTGGGTCAAAATCCTGGAACTCCCTTCCTAACAGCACTGTGGGAGAACCTTCACCACACGGACTGCAGCGGTTCAAGGTGGCGGCTCACCACCGCCTTCTCGAGAGCAATTAGGGATGGGCAATAAATGCCGGCCTCACCAGCGACACCCACATCCCATGAACGAATTTTAAAAAGTAATTGTTCGTTGGTAATGTTGGTAGCATTGCATCGAATAAAGTGACCAGCATTTAAAAAATACTGATTCTGATATTAGATTCATTATTAATAAGTTTGATCTTTCCCCCTAATTCACTGGTTTGTTTTTGCAATGGACAACTATCTCAAAGTAGTAAGTGGGAGGGGGGGGCGGTCTATTGGATCAGAATCCAGAGTAAACATAACCACAAATTCAGACAAAAATGTTAAGTGAAAGTGAAAGGGTAACACTGTATTGCCACTACACTGTCAAGCACATGCTTGAGCCTAGTCCAAGTATTCATCACTGTGATAAATTGGAAGCATTTTTGTCTAAGATTTAACATGGCATTGACTTCTTTCATTGTCGTGGTATATGAGGGGTTAAAAACCAGCTTCACTCGCAGAAAATATGTGCCCCAGCTTAACTTGATGTATTTTTGCAACCATTAGTCCATTTGTTGTTAGGCAGTTGCCTGAAGGAGAAGTCAAGTGTTTCAATTCAAATACAAGTATCTTGTGCGATTTGTTCAAATATATTTTTGATTGATTAACAGAGGCACAGGTCTGGAGGAATGACACGTAAGTCTATTCAAAGCAACGTTTTCATCCTACACTCGAACTATAAGCTTGAGAACTGGTGTTATATTTAAGTTTACTTTATGAACTTACTTAATAAGGACCAAGCACCCATCAGTAGCCTTCACTGAAATCCAAAATCATGGCAGTCTGCATTCCAACATAATTACATTTTGAGATAATGCTAAACCTATACAAATCATAGGTTAGGTTGCAGTTACAATATTTTGTCCAGTTTTAGGTACCCTATTTTGGAAGAAAGTCAAGGTCACTGGACAGGGTGCAGAAAATGATGCTAAGGATGAAAGGTTTTAGTTATGAGCAAAGATAGAGAGAAACCTGGAATATAAACAGAAAATGATGGAAAAACTCAGGACAGTCAGCATCCGTGAAGAGAACAGACAAGTTAACACTTTGGGTGCAGACCCTTTGTCCAAATGGTGAGTGTTCACAGCATTTTCCATTTTTATATCAGATTTCCAGCACCTGCAGTTTTTTTGCTTTTTGTCCGAGAAACCTGGGCTCTTTTATTAAAGCCGAGAAAGTTAAGAAGAAATCTGATCAAAGTGTTCAGAATTATGAAAAATTTTGGTAAACCAAATAGGGTGGGATTGGCTAGTTAGTCGGTAATTCGAGGACATAAAATTAACTTCATCACCAGAAGAATGAAGGGAGTTAGGAGATTTTTTGTTATAATGCAGAGCATTGTTAAGACATGGAATGCCTCCCTGGAACAGTGGTAGACAGTGGTGAAAGCAGAATTTGTAATAGTTTTTAAAAGGGAAATGGATAAATATTTGAAAAAGGAACATTTTAAAGGGTATATGGGGATAGGGCAGGGGAACAGGATTAAGTGGATAGCTCCTTCAGAGAGCCAGCATAAGTGTGATGGGCTGGATAGCTGTAATTTTCTTTGATTCTAGCAAAGAAAGGCAGACCTTAAATTTTGGTACAGTATGGAAATATGAGAGTATTCTTTCCTTAATAAAGTAGCATTCTACTTCTGAAACAAGCAAGGCTGTCATTCCTGCAGCAGATAGCTGGATCATGAAATTACTTGTCTAAATGACTGATCCTCCATGATTACTTTGGTTATACTATTGTCCCTATTCATAGGGAAAAATTACATGGTTCCAATGATAATGCAGCCCCTCATCAGATGAGAGTTTACTTCGAGTTATAACACTGTAATCCCAATTCTCTAACCCACTCATGACACTCAATGCCGACAGGGCCATTTATTCCTTGAATTTAATAGGTTAAAATAAATTGCTTGGAAAATACTTTCAGTGGTAGAGATGGGTCTGGGTCGTGTGCTATTTTCGGCAGGTTGGAGCCAGGATTTCTTCCCGCTCCGGAAATCCCCGATTTTGTTTGCCCCCCCGCCCCCAAACTTCGGAGATAAAATCATGGCCATGGTCTGGGTCAGCAGACAGAACCATGTCATCTGTTACAAGGAGACCTACAGCTAATGTATACCACAGAGTTCACACTGCTCATGGCTGTAATGGTCAGCTGGACCCTTAAGTCCTCTTACTTTGCCTCCTTCTAGGCATTACTGCTACACTGTCCTACGGAATGGCTGCCACGGAATGGTAAGTAGGACCACTATCCTCTCTATCACTTCACTCTGAATTATTTCCACTTCTCCAGACAAAAATGGTTGAAATGTTTCACCGTTCCATTGCTAGGCCACAAACTCGGTTTCCTGCTTCCATATTTATAATGCCAGCACTGGGCTGTGCCAGGCATTTTTGTTACCAAATAACTTTTTTTCAAGGCTGAAATACATATTAAAAAAATTAGCAGCCTTTGGAAAGGCTACCAATATCTTTTGTCATATATGACCACTTACCTTTAAGTGGCTGCATCCCTTTAAATTTACCCATCACCTCCCATAAGCAATCCCTTAAGGCCCAGTGTAGGTCAGGAGCTCATCCATATTATGTAAATGTTGCTGACCCCACAAAATCAGACAAGGTCAGTACATTAACTGTCAGGCACGTGCCAATAATCACCCAAATAATGTCTGAATGGAGGTCAAAATTGGAAAATCTATCCCAATATTTTCAAATTAACATGGAAGTATTTAGTTTTGTATTAAATTTTCTTATAGAATTCGAGATGAAAAATTACATAAAAGTAACATGGTAAAAAATCACATTGCTTAAATTTACATTTAGAAATATATTACTAGGAATAAATAGCCAAATAGAGGGGAGGAAATCTAAATTTCTATTCATAACTTTTCCACGAAGATAAATAATATAACTTCTCTGATTTGCAGTGTGCTTTTGGCGAGCTCTCTTTCCCATACATATAGGATTTCACTTAAAAATTCTGTTGCTATTTCTTGCAAGAATAATATTAAAAATGTAAATAATTTATATAAAGATTTACAGCTCTCATACATTTCTAAACTGACTCTGGAGAATCTTTACAGAATTTTTATTCAATTTACATGAATTCTTTCACAAACATATACCTTATCTCTTTTATATTGAATATTAAAGATCTCATGCTTTTTACTGCTTTGAAAAATAAGTATTAATAATTATTACACAATATCTTGGTAAAACAAACTGGAGGTGTATTAAATTACATGCCAAATGCAGTTCATAACATTTCTCCAGATCTTGAGGAGTACATCAATATTAAAAGCAGTAAATGTATTGGACGTTCGAAAAGGGCAATTGCGCCCTTTCCACAATAATGGATTCTAAAATTTTTGACATTTACAACCGACACAGATGCACGCATATTCTTTTACTTTTAGAATTTATTTTATGCAGATTAATTTTCTGTTGAAACTCAGCAAATTAAAAATCTTGTATTTTATTTTCAAGACTGACCTGTCACTGTTTCAACCCGACCAACTATTTAAAGATTTATGCTCTCATACAAACGCCTGCTTCCAACATTTTGATTTTTTTTTTAAAAGACACATGTACAATGCATACTGTTAATGAAAATTAAATTTTTGTATTAATGATTTCGAAGTACCTGCAGCTGCACTTCTTTCCATTCAATGCTTACTACTAATGATAAAAGGATAGTGCTGGTAGTGATAGTATCATAGTATCAAAGTATGGTACAGCACAGAAGGGGGCCATTCGGCCCATTGTGCCCGTGCCGCCTCCTTGAAAGAGCTATCCAAATAGTCCCACGGCTCTGCTCTTTCCCCATAGCCCTGTAAATGTTTCCCCTTCAATAGATAAATGACATCAGCGTCAAAAAGCCTGCTCAACTCTGCTTCAATTTCCATGTGGCCACTTCAAGTACGTCAACGGTATTGCCATTTGCCGACAAAAGCGAATTAGATCAATACTTGAAGGGAAAATATTTGCAGGGCTATGTGGAAAGAGCAAGAGAATGGGACTAATTGGACAGCTCTTTCAAAGAGCCGGCACAGACATGATGGGCCAAATGGCCTCCTCTTGTGCTGTACCTGCTATGATACTATGAAGTATTTATCTAATTCCCTTTTGAAAGTTACAATCAAATCTGTTTCCAGCACCCTTTCAGGCAGTACATTCCAGATCAGAACAACTCGCTGCGTAAAAAAATGTTTCCTCATCTCGCCTCTGGTTCTTTTGCCAAATCTGTGTCCTCCGGTTACCGACCCTTCTGCCACTAGAAACAGTTTTTCCTTATTTACTCTATCAAAACCGTTAATAATTTTGAACTTCTATCAAATCTCCTCTTAACCTTCTTTGCTCTAAGGAGAACAGCTTCTCCAGTCTCTCCACATAACTGAAGACCCTCATCTCTGGAACCATTCTAGTAAATCTCCACTGCACCCTCTCTAAAGCCTTGACATCCTTCCTAAAGTGTGGTGCCCAGAACTGAACACAATACTCCAGCTGAGGCCGAACCAGTGATTTATAAAAGTTTAGCATAACACCCTTGCTTTTGTACTCTGTGTCTCTATTAATAAAGCCAAGGATCCCACATTCCATGATATTTCTAAATGTTATCTTTTGTTAACAGCAGTAGCCTTAATAAAGCCTTAACAAGCAAATATTGTTTTTCGTGCTAATTTTTGTGAACACATTTTAAGTTAAGAGCCAAACTTTGAGTAGTGGTGCAGATGGACAAAAAATCCATTACTACTTTCTACAGTTTACTCCCGGATATTAACCTCTGCCTTTTCATTAAATTTAACACACAGTGGAAATATCTCCTTCAGTGAGTTTATAGATGCACGTTTGGCTCACCCATTCATCCTCCCCATGTTCCTACCCAGATCCTTTTTCCAAGCTATTTATAAGCACTTCTCATCCTTTCTCAAGACAAATCACATGAGAATGCCACAATGGGAGACAGAGAGACGGGAAGGGGGAAATCAGTCACAAGCATACCCTCAAACCTGAAAGTGTTTGAATATTTTTTTCCATGCCCAAAGGCAGATGTGTAATATCTCAGCTGGAAATATGTACATAAATCCCCATTGAGCAATTGGAGCTCTTTCTGTAGCTGAATGTACTATTTAAATTCTTCTATAACATGTAACTGGTGGATTCAATACAATTCTTTCAGTGAGAGAATTATTAAGCAAATATTTTTACTATTCAAAAACTGGCATTTATATAATGTTTTTAACACAGAAAAGAGTCCAAATGTGCATCATAGAGAAAAAATAAAGGAAAGAATGAACACCAGGCTATAGTTGGACAGATAGGAGAGCTGACCAAAAGATTAGTCAAAAAGACGAGTTTTAAAAAGGCTTTTCATGGAATAATAGAATGGTTACAGCACAGAAGGAGACCATTCAGCCCATCGAGCCCATGCAGGCTCTTTGTAAGAGCAATCCAGTTAGTCCCATTCCCCTGCTTTTTCCCCATAGCCCTGCAAATGTTTTCCCTTCAAGTATTTATCGAATTCCTTTTTGGAAGCCATGATTGAATCTGCTTCCACCACCCTTCCATTCCAGAACATAACTACTCACTACATAAAAAAGTTTTTCCTCATGTCACCTTTGGTTCTTTAGCCGATCACCTTGAGCTTCTACAAATAAACAAAGGACAAAAGAGAGTAGGGCCTCTTAAGGATCAACAAGGTCATCTATGTGCGGAACCACAAGAGAGGGGTGAGATCCTAAATGAATATTTCACATCGGTATTTACGGTTGAGAAAGGCATGGATGTTAGGGAACTTGGGGAAATAAATAGTGATGTCTTGAGGAGTGCACATATTACAGAGAGGGAGGTGCTGGAAGTCTTAAAGCGCATCAAGGTAGATAAATCTCCGGGACCTGATGAAATGTATCCCAGGACATTATGGGAGGTTAGGGAGGAAATTGCGGGTCCCCTAGCAGAGATATTTGAATCATCGACAACTACAGGTGAGGTGCCTGAAGATTGGAGGGTAGCAAATGTTGTGCCTTTGTTTAAGAAGGGCGGCAGGGAAAAGCCTGGGAACTACAGACCGGTGAGCCTGACATCTGTAGTGGGTAAGTTGTTAGAGGGTATTCTGAGAGACAGGATCTACAGGCATTTGGAGGGGCAGGGACTGATTAGGAACAGTCAGCATGGTTTTGTGAGAGGAAAATCATGTCTCACGAATTTGATTGAGTTTTTTGAAGGGGTAACCAAGAAGATAGATGAGGGCTGTGCAGTAGACGTGGTCTACATGGACTTTAGCAACGCCTTTGACAAGGTACCGCATGGTAGGTTGTTACATAAGGTTAAATCTCACGGGATCCAAGGTGAGGTAGCCAATTGGATACAAAATTGGATTGACGACAGAAGACAGAGGGTGGTTGTAGAGGGTTGTTTTTCAAATTGGAGGCCTGTGACCAGCGGTGTGCCTCAGGGATCGGTGCTGGGTCCGCTGTTATTTGTTATTTATATTAATGATTTGGATGAGAATTTAGGAGGCATGGTTAGTAAGTTTGCAGATGACACCAAGATTGGTGGCATTGTGGACAGTGAAGAAGGTTATCTAGGATTGCAACGGGATCTTGATAAATTGGGCCAGTGGGCCGATGAATGGCAGATGGAGTTTAATTTGGATAAGTGTGAGGTGATGCATTTTGGTAGATCGAATCGGGCCAGGACCTACTCCGTTAATGGTAGGGCGTTGGGGACAGTTATAGAACAAAGAGATCTAGGAGTACAGGTTCATAGCTCCTTGAAAGTGGAGTCACAGGTGGATAGGGTGGTGAAGAAGGCATTCAGCATGCTTGCTTTCATTGGTCAGAACAATGAATACAGGAGTTGGGATGTCTTGTTGAAGTTGTACAAGACATTAGTAAGGCCACACTTGGAATACTGTGTACAGTTCTGGTCACCCTATTATAGAAAGGATATTATTAAACTAGAAAGAGTGCAGAAAAGATTTACTAGGATGCTACCGGGACTTGATCGTTTGACTTATAGGGAGAGGTTGGATAGACTGAGACTTTTTTTCCCTGGAGAGTAGGAGGTTTAGGGGTGATCTTATAGGTTTAGGGGTGATCTTATAGAAGTCTATAAAATAATGAGGGGCATAGATAAGGTAGATAGTCAAAATCTTTTCCCAAAGGTAGGGGAGTCTATAACGAGGGGGCATAGATTTAAGGTGAGAGGGGAGAGATACAAAAGGGTCCAGAGGGGCAATTTTTTTTTTCACGCAAAGGGTGGTGAGTGTCTGGAACGAGCTGCCAGAGGCAGTAGTAGAGGCGGGTACAATTTTGTCTTTTAAAAAGCATTTGGACAGTTACATGGGTAAGATGGGTATAGAGGGATATGGGCCAAGTGCAGGCAATTGGGACTAGCTTAGTGGTATAAACTGGGCGACATGGACATGTTGGGCCGAAGGGCCTGTTTCCATGTTGTAAACTTCTATGATTCTATGATTCTACCTTAAATTTGTGTCCTCTGGTTCTCGACCTTTCTATCAATGGGAACAGTTTCTCTTTATTCACTATATCTAAAGCCTTCATGATTTTGAACACTTCTATCAAATCTCCTCTTCGCCTTTTCTGCTCTAAGGAGAAATAGAGAGGCGAAGCTGTTTAGGGAGAGAATTCCAGAGAATTGGGCAGAGGCATCTGGACTATCTTTCAACAGAGGTGAAAGAAGGGCCGAAAAGTATTGATGCCCAGAATTGGAGGACCAAAGATTGTGGAAGATGACACAAGGCTGAAGGAATTTGCAAAGATAGAGTGGGAAAGGCCATGGAGAGATTTGAAGATGAGATTGGAAGACGGAAAATACTTTAGATAAAAAGCATTTCCCTGTACACTTATTTTCTCCTTATTTATCCCGCCCAGTTCCAAATTAAAAAGGGCCACTATTATAGATAAAGAACACACTGAGTATTGAAACTCTATCAATGGGATATTTTTCAAAAGGAAGATTTATTTAGGCATTAATTAATTTCCTATGAACTCAAATGAAAGCTGTTGAATTTAGGGCACAATTTTTAGACTGGGACTGATGCCGTATTGATACAATAGTCCAAATCAGCTTTATGTATTCTCTTATCCATGCCACACAAAAGAGGCAGCTCTGGTAAACTTTTGGCATTCTTATCTAATGCAAGCATGCCGTTGGAGATGGGCTAACTACTTTCATTTTTGGCACCAACAGAGATGCTATTGCCAACAAGAAGCAATATACAAATTTTTTATGACGTTGGCTTAATAACAAAGAATGAAGAAAGATTTTTTTTGCTCCAATAGGTCTTCCTATTAAAAGTACATAGACTAACTAATATTCTAAATTTTGCCACACAACACTCAAACAAATCATGGTAATTATACCCAATCTTGTTACTTACATTATCACTTTGGACTCTGGCACCCCTCTGCTGATTTGACACTTATCAATATTGTTTTCAAAGTCCATTGGAAGTTGTTGGCTGCTAAAAAAAAATTACATATTTATTTTAACAATGAAACTTATTACATTCTCCGCACTTAATGATGCCATGCAGGTTTTGTGGTCTTTTAAAAATCTAATTCTCCTCTCCTCAAAGTGGTGATTTATGTTGCAGTGTGGATCCATGGGCACCTCATCGAAATAATCATTCTCCATGAGCCTAGATAGTGTTGGCAGGCTACTTGACCAGGAGAGGCGTCACAGGCAACCCCAATCATGTTCTTACCTGATATCAATCCAAGCACTTTCTAGTTCTAGTCAATAGATAACAATCACTTGTGGGAACCCAGGCAGATATTTCCTTTCCATAGACTATGAACAGTTGGGCCCCAATTTTTGCCTCCCATCCTTCACGTTTTTCAGTGTGAATGGCCAGTAATGGGTTAAAAATAGCAACATACACGCTGATTTACAGCCCAAACCCTGCCCAATGTGATTTTCAAGTGGCCCTTGATTTAGTTGGCCAGTAGTCCCACCGGAAACAGGGAGGAGCCCCCATGCGTAGATATACATATATATATATATAAAAATTGGATCCTACAATATATTTAGAACTCCAATGTCATTATGGAATCAGTCAGCCTGTGTTATCTTGCAACAAGACCCAGAACCCAGTGTCAATTTTTTTTGTCCCTGGCTCCTTCCAGACTGCAATAAGGGATATCAGCAACATCAGTCAATCTGCAGCTCGTGCTTCCATTAAGCAAGTGACTGATGCCATCTCTGCTAAAACAATCAAGTTCATCATATTCCCCCATGAACAACTGGAAACAGCAGGATAGGATTCTTGGTTTCACATACATTTCAGGCTTCCCCCAAATCCAGGGCATCATTGACTGCATACACATTACCCTGAGGGCTTCTGCAAACAATCCCACTTTCTTCATGAACTGTAAAGGCTTCCATAACATTAATGTATAGCTGATGTGTGATTACCACCAGCACATTATGTGGGTTTGTGTAAGCTTTAATGTGCCAATCATCCATCCTCCCCATTCTTTCACCCTGCCACCCCTGGTTCAGGACCTTCAACCAGATGATTAAGATGACAAAGGTGACAATGGGAAGGCCCCAACTCCAGCCTACAGACAGAGCTCTTTGGCAGCAGCTCACTGAACAGCAAATGAACAATCCCTGCTCCCCCACCCCCGTAACCCCGTATCGCACATTAATAGTCCTAGCCAATATTTCTCCCACTCTTGCCGCTCTGCAAGTCGGAGGCTAACTGTTTGGGAACCCGGGCTGCCCCCTGCACACCTGGCTCATGGCACTTCTCAGAAATTCACACCCGTCAACCAAACTGCGCTACAATCAGAGCCTCTGTTATCTTCTCTCTGACTTCTCTCAGGTTTCTAGCATACTTGCCATCAGGTCCCCTGCTTTTTAAATCTAGAGTTCTACCTACTTCATTCACACTACTTCCTCATCTATGGTCATGCTATCTAATTACTCCATTTCTTAGTCTTATGTCCTTTCATTCCTATTATCACATTCTTCTGTGAAAACTGAAGCAAGTACTCATTTAGTATCTTTGCCATTCATTCATCCTTCATGAGAAGCTTTCCTTTTTGGTCTCTAATTGTTCTTACCTTTTCTTTAATGATTCTTTTACATTTCATGTGTTTATAAGATTTTCTACAATTTCCTTTGTCACCTGATAGTCATTTTCCATATCCTTTCTTTGCCTTAGTCATATTTTTTGCTTCCCCTCCACATTTTCTATGTTCCACTTGATTTGTTTTCTGTATCATTAGCCCTAGAGTTGTCAAATGTCTCTTGTTGATTCATTTTAATTTTAATTTCTCCATTCATCCAAGGAACTCCAGCTTTTGCTTCTTCTGGGAATATGATTAGTTTGTATCTTAATGATGTCCTGTTTGAAAGTTTCCCATTGTTTGTCCATTGTCTTAACAGCCAATTTTCCTTTCCAATTTATTTGGAATTTGATTGAAATTTGTTTTGTTTTTTCAGTCAAGTACCATAAGAATCATAGAATGGTTACAGCATAGGAGGCCAAACGACCCATCTAGCCCATGCAGGCTCTTTGTAAGAGCAATCCAGTTAGTCCCATTCCCCCACTCTTTCCCGTAGCCCTGCAAACCTTTTCCCTTCAAGTATCCAATTCCTTTTTGAAAGCCATGATTGAATCTGCTTCCACCACCCTTTCAGGCAGCGCATTCCGGATCATAACTACTCGCTGCTTAAAGAAGTTTTTCCTCATGTCGCCTTTGGTTCTTTTGCAATCACCTTAAATCTGTGTCCTCTGGTTACCGACCCTTCTGCCACTAGAAACAGTTTTTCCTTATTCACTATATCAAAAACATTCATAATTTTGAACACCTCTATCAAATCTCCTCTTAACCTTCTCTGCTCTAAGGAGAACAACCCCAGCTTCTCCGGTCTCTCCACATAACTGAAGTCCCTCATCCCTGGTACCATTCTAGTAAATCTTTTCTGCACCCTCTCTAAGGCCTTGACATCCTCCCAGAATTGAACACAATACTCCAGCTGTGGCCGAACCAGTATTTTATAAAGATTCAACATAACTTCCTTGCTTTTGTACTCTATGCCTCAAAGCCCAGGATCCCGTATGCTTTTTTAACAGCTTTCTCAACCTGTCTTGCCACCTTCAAAGATTTGTGCACATATACCCCCAGATCTCTCTGTTCCTGCACCCCCTTTAGAATTGTACCATTTAGTTTATATTGCCTCTCCTCATTCTTCCTGCCAAAATGTATCACTTCGCACTTCTCTGCATTAAATTTCACCTGCCATGTGTCCGCCATTCCACCAGCCTGTCTATGTCCTCTTGAAGTCTATTACCATCCTCCTCACTGTTTACAACACTTCCAAGTTATGTGTCATCTGCAAATTTTGAAATTGTGCTCTGTACACCCAAGTCCAAGTCATTAAAATATATCAAAAAAAGCAGTGGTCCTAGTACCGACCCCTGCGGAACACCACTGTATACCTTCCTCAAATCCGAAAAACAACCGTTCACCACAACCCTCTGCTTTCTGTCACTTAGCCAATTTCGTAATCATGCTGCCACTGCCCCTTTTATTCCATGGGCTTCAATTTTGCTGACAAGCCTATTATGTGGTACTTTATCAAATGCCTTTTGAAAGTCCATATACACAATATCAACCACATTGCCCTCATTAACCCTCTCTGTTACCTTATCAAAAAACTCAATCTAGTTAGTTAAACACGATTTGCCTTTAACAAATCCATGCTGGCTTTCCGTTATTAATCCACGCTTGCCTAAGTGACTATTCATTTTGTTGCAGATTATTGTTCCTAAAAGCTTCCCCACCACCGTGGTTAAACTGACTGGCCTGTAGTTGCCAGGTTTATCCTTTTACCCATTTTTGAACAAGGGTGTAACATTTGCAATTCTCCAGTCCTCTGGCACCACCCCCATATCTAAGGATGTTTGGAAGATCATGACCAGCACCTCTGCAATTTCCATGCTTACTTCCCTCAGCAACCTAGGATGCCTCCCAACTGGACCGGGTGACTTATCTACTTTAAGTACAGCCAGTCTTTCTAGTACCTCCTCTTTATCAATTTTTAGCCAATCCAGTATTTCAACTACCTCCTCTTTTTCTATCACTTTGGCAGCATCTTCTTCCTTGGTAAAGACAGATGCAAAGTATTCATTCAGTACCTCAGCCATGCCCTCTGCCTCCATGCGTAGATCTCCTTTTTGGTCTATAATTGGCCCCACCCCTCCTCTGGCTACCCGTTTACTATTTATATGCCTTTGGAAGACTTTTGGATTTCCTTCTATGTTAGCTGCCAGTCTATATCCTTCTCACTAGTTGGTGGCCTATAGAATACAACAAGTAGTATAATGGCACCTCTATTGTTTCTTAACTCTAACCAAATAGATTCTGTCCTTGACCCCTCAAGGACATCCTCTCTCTCCAGCTCTGCAATATTCTCCTTAATCAATACTGCCACCCACCCCCCCCCCCCCCCCCACCACACACACTTTTTTCCTTCCCTATCTTTCCTGGACACCTTGTATTCAGGTATATTTAGTACCCGATCTTGCCCTTTTTTGAGCCAGGTCTCCGTTATCGCCACTACATCATATTCCCATGTGGCTATTTGCGCCTGCATCGCACCAACCTTATTTACCACACTTCGTGCATTTACACACATGCACTCTAAATCTATCTTAGATCTTCTCGTATTCTCTCTTGGTCTGATCCCACCTAATTCTGTTCTATTTCTTACTCTAGTGCTATCTGTCTCTCCCGATTCTTTGTTTCTCCTTTCTAATGCTCCATCCTGGTGCCCATCCCCCTGACAAATTAGTTTAAATCCTCCCCCACAGCACTAGTGAACCTCCCCGCGAGGACATTGGTCCCAGCTCTGTTGGGGTGCAAACCGTCCGTCTTGAATAGGTCCCTCCTGCCCCAGAACTGTTCACAATGCCCCAAGAATCTGACCCCTCTTGCAGTATGTCTCCAGCCACGCAATAACCTGCCTTATGTTCCTATTTCTGTACTCACTAGTATATGGCACTGGGAGTAATCCAGAGATTACTACCTTTGAGGTCATGCTTTTCTGAGTGCAACGGAGCACTGAGTGGACAGCTGAGAGTTTGAGCGGCGGCGGACCTGAGCAGCAGAAGACTGAGCGTGGGGATAAAAACAGCAGCAGACCTGCAACAAGAGGAAAATACTGTGCGACATCACAGGTGAGGCAGGAGAGTCCGAGAGGTGAGCACAGTATAAAAGGAGAGACCGAGAGCGAGAGGAGAGTCTGAGAGGTGAACGCAGAGTAAATCTAAGGCAAGTCATGGCAGCACAGCTCGCACCCGTGATATGCTCGTCCTGCACTATGTGGGAAGTCATGGACATTACCAGTGTCCCTGGCGACCATGTGTGCAGGAAGTGTGTCCAGTTGCAGCTACTGACTAACCGTATTTTGGAGCTGGAGCTGCGGGTGGATTCACTGTGGAGCATTCGCGACACTGAGACTATCGTGGATAGCACGTTGAGTGAGACGGTCACACCGCAGGTAAAGATTACGCAGGCAGAAAGGAAATGGGTGACCGCCAGGCAGCGTAAAAGGACTAGGCAGGTAGAGCAGGAGTCCCCTGGGGCCATCTCCCTCTCAAACAGATATACCGCTTTGGATACTGTTGGGGGAGATGGCTTATCAGGGGAAAGCAATAAGAGCCAAGTTCGGGGCACCACGGGTGACTCTGCTGCACAGGAGAGGAGGAATAAGAGTGGCAGGGCTATATTGATGGGGGATTCAATTGTAAGGGGAACAGATAGGCGTTTCTGCGGCCGCAAACGTGACTCCAGGATGGTATGTTGCCTCCCTGGTGCTAGGGTCAAGGATGTCACGGAGCGGCTGCAGGGCATTATGGAGGGGGAGGGTGAACAGCCAGTAGTCGTGGTCCATATCGGTACCAACGACATAGGTAAAAAAAAAGGGATGAGGTCCTGCAAGGTGAATTTAAGGAGTTAGGAGATAAATTAAAAAGCAGGACCTCAAAGGTAGTGATCTCAGGATTACTACCAGTGCCACGTGCTAGTGAGTATAGGAACAGGAGAATAGACCGGATGAATGCATGGCTGTAGGGGTGGTGTAGGAGGGAGGGATTTAGATTCCTGGGATATTGGGACCGGTTCTGGGAAAGGTGGGACCTGTACAAGCGGGACGGGTTACACCCGAGCAGGATCGGGACCAATGTCCTCGTGGGGGTGTTTGCTAGTGCTGTTGGGGAAGGTTTAAACTAGAATGGCAGGGGGATGGGAACCTGAGCTGGGAGACAGAGGAGGGGGAAACAAGGATAGAAACAAAAGCCAGTAAGGGAAGAAGCAATAGTGGAAGGCAGAGAAAACAAGGGTGAAAAACAAATAGGGCCAGAGGTGCAAAATAATATTAAGATGACTAGCAATCTTAAAAAGACAAGTCTAAAGGCATTGCCTCTTAATGCGCAGAGCATTCGCAACAAGGTAGATGAATTAACAGCGCAGATAGATATTAACGGGTATGATATAGTTGCGATTACGGAGACATGGCTGCAGAGTGACCAAGGATGGGAACTAAACAGCCAGGGGTATTCAATATTTAGGAAGGACAGGCAAAAAGGGAAAGGAGGTGGGGTAGCGTTGTTAGTAAAGGAGCAAATCAATCCAATAGTAAGGAAGGATATTGGCTCGGAAAATCACGATGTGGAATCTGTATGGGTGGAGCTAAGAAACACCAAGGGGCAGAAAACGTTGGTGGGGGTTGTTTATAGGGCCCCAAACAGTAGTGGAAATGGAGGGGAGGGCATTAAATAGGAAATTAGAGACGCATGCAAGAAGGGTACAACGATAATCATGGATGACTTTAATTTACATATAGATTGGTCAAACCAAATTAGCAATAATGCTGTGGGGGAGGAATTCCTGGAGTTTGTACGTGATGGATTTCTAGACCAATACGTTGAGGAACCAATTAGAGAACAGGCGATCCTAGACTGGGTAGTGTGCAATGAGAAAGGATTAATTAACAATCTTGTTATGTGGGGTCCCTTAGGGAAGAGCAACCATAACATGATAGAATTCCTCATTAAGATGGAGAGTGAAGTAGTTGAATCCGAAACTAGGGTCCTGAATCTAAATAAAGGAAATTACAGAAGTATGAGGTGTGAGTTGGCTAGGATAGATTGGGGAACTTTACTAAAAGGGATGACGGTGGAGAGGCAATGGCTAATATTTAAAGAACGTGTGCAAGAATTGTAACAATTATTCATTCCTGTCTAGCGCAAAAATAAAACAGGAAAGGTGGCTCAACTGTGGCTTACAAAAGAAATTAGGGATAGTATTAGATCCAAAAAGGAGACATATAAAATTGACAGGGATATGGGGAAAAAGCGGGAACAGGGTACTGAGTTAGACGATCAGCCATGATCACTTTGAATGGCGGAACAGGCCTCAAGGGCCGAATGGTCTACTCTTGCTCCTATTTTCTATGTTTCTATGTTAACTTCCTCACTAGCTCCTAAAACTCTGACCACAGGACCTCATCCCTTTTCTTTCCACATTATATGTGGTTGCTCCCTCACTTTTTATATTCATTCTAATGATGTTATATTCGATCTTTCCTGGCTGTTCCCCTACCCTTACATTACCTGCTCGCAGCACTTTATTTCCTACAACTAAATCCAGCACTGTCTCCTTCCTTGCTAAACTAAAAATATTCTGATCTGGAAAGCAGTCCTGGATACAGTGTAGAAACCCCTGCCCATCTTTTTCAGTTACATTCCTTTTACCACAATGTATCTTTGGATAATTAAATTCACCATTACAGCTCTGTTACTTCTGCATATTTCTCAAAGCTGTTTCTATGTCTCTTCCTCTCTCACTGCCATGGTTCGGTCTACAATTAACTCATAGAAGAGTAATAATTCCTGCTGTATTCTTTAACTCTCACCAAATAGATTCAGCTTTTGCACCATCCGCTATATGAACCTCATGGTCCAGTGCTATAATGGAGTCTTTGATTAACACTGACACCCTGCCTTCTTTTCTTCCTATTCTCTTGCTCCTGAACATTTTGTGATCAGCAATGTTTCGTTCCCAATCCTGCCATAGGCTCAATAATGTCTTTGTAATGTTATTTTATCATGCGTCCCCATCGCATTATCTGCCTCTAGCTCACCAATGTTATTCAGAATACTTTGAGCATTTATGTACATACAATTTAAACCTGCCCATTTTGCAATCTTACTCTTTTTTAAATCAACCTTCTAATGTGTTATTTGTTACTTTCCTTTTTTTTAATCTTTCCTACGCTCCGTGCCCCATCTGTTTTCCCCTCTGCTTCCTATTTCTCATTTACATGCTGCCCCCGGGCCACATCATCCGAAAACATGTCAAGTTCCACACGTACATTGACGGCACCCCAGATCTACCTCACCTCACCTCACCTCATCATCACCTCCCTCGACCCCTCCACTGTCTCTGATTTGTCACACAGCTTGTCTGACATCCAATACTGGATGAGCAAACATTTCCTCCAACTAAATATTGAGAAGACCGAAGCCACCATCTTCGATCCCTGCCACAAACTCCGTTCCCTCGCCATCGATTCCCTTCCTCTTCCTGGCCACTGTCTGAGGCTGAACCTGCCCAGACGCAACCTTGGCGTCCTATTTGACCCTGAAATGAGCTTCCGACCACATATTTGCTCCATCAACAGGTAACCTACGTCCACCTCTGTAACATCGCCTGTCTCCGCTCCCACCTCAGCTCATCTACTGCTGAAACCCTCATCCACGCCCTTGTTACCTCTAGACTTGACTATTTCAATGATCTCCTGGCCGGCCTCCCATCTTTCACCCTCCATAAACTTGGGCTCATCCAAAACTATGCTGCTCGTATCCTAACTCGCACCAAGTCCAGTTCTCCCATCACCCCTGTGCTCGCTGACCTACATAGGCTCCCGGTCCAGGAACACCTCAATTTTAAAATTCTCATCCTTGTTTTCAAATCCCTCCATGGCCTCGCCCCTCCCGATCTCTGTAACCTCCTCCAGCCCTACAGCCATCCGAGATCTCTGCGCTCCTCCAATTCTTGCCTCTTGCACATCCCTGATTTTAATCGCTCCATCATTGGTGGCCGTGCCTTCAGCTACCTAGGTCCTAAGTTCTGGAATTACCTCCCTAAACCTCTTTGCCTCTCTACCTCTCTATCTTCCTTTAAGACGCTCCTTAAAACCTACTTCTTTGACCAAACTTTTGGTCACCTGTTCTCGTATCTTGCTCGGTGTCAGATTTTGTTTGATAATGACTCACGTGAAGCACCTTGGGACATTTTACTATGTTAAAGGTGCTATATAAATGCAAATTGTTGTTGTAGTCTTGTTTTCCCCTTCAATTATAGTGTCCCATCACCAAGCCAGCTGTACTCAACTCGAATCTAAGACTGAACTTGACGCCTTCCCAGTCTGTGTGACTCAGTGCCAAACTATCTGTTGCAGATATTTACTGAGAATTGACAGGGCATTCTTTCTTTTGTGATTTTAATAATTTCCAGTAAATAACTTTTCTTGCAAATCTTCATTTTTTTTGTACATTTTGCATTTATTAGAATATGTAGCTTCAATCTCTAAGGTACTCACTTTTGAACGACATATTTTGCATCATGCACTTGCTCCAGAGTGTTCTCCAGTCTATTCAATTCCTCCTGAGGTTAAAAAAGACAAGCATTATCATGAAGCCAGATAATCATACCACTTGAGCTGATATTACTGAGCAAATTCTAACTTTTTCCCACTATTATCTCCCATCTTTATGATCCTTACATAATGCATCATTGCCCAATTCACAAGTAAGATTTGACAACCTAGCCCTAGGTCTATTCCAATGGCATTTGTAGGTCAGGAGCTGTTAACCCTTTTTATCATACTCCGTCTCTTCCAATAGAATCAGCTCATTAATTGTGCCAGTTTCTGTGGTGCTAAATATGGTCCATGTATAGTGAAAGGCACATTTAGTAGCAGCTGAGAATTCCACATGGATGCGTTTTCTTCATTTTCCCCAAAGATGTAAACACAATTTTGACACCACTGCATATGCATGAATCTCACACATGTATAATTACGGCAAAATTTCAATTGTAACTTTGCCAGTCTGTCTGAGATTAGCACCAACATCAACAGATGTTCTGTGACAAGCCAGTAAATCTAAACGCCAATTACTATAGGCAGGATGACAGCTCAGCCTGTCTGTAGACAGGCAGCTCAATGACAGACTGGACATATATAACGCTGGCAGACACCACTTCCCCCAGCAGCATTTGCCGTCTAAGGTAGTAAGTAAAAATTTTGTTCCATGGGGACTTTTTTTGAAGTCACAAACTGGGCAAATTCAAATATCATATTGAGCTTATTCAGATCCATTCCAATTGAGGAAGGATTTTTCATAGTAAGCAAAAATAACTGCAAATGTTGGATATCTGAAACAAGATCAGAAAATGCTGGAAATACATAACAGATCAATAAGCATTAAAAAGGGAATAGACAAATTTATATTTTGGGTGGAGTCTCTTTATCGAAGCAAAAGGATTTGCAGTGTATTTCCAGCATCTTCTGCTTCTACTAAGATCTAAAGCTACGATTACATTGCCACTATTTTAAATCAGGTTCCGGAAGAGTGGCATCCAGGAGCCAACACGTAAACTGTTAAATCCAGCGTCCTTATCCTAGCAGCACATTCAAGAAGTCAGAAAACCAGGTGCGCACGTTTGCCACTGGGATACGGCAGCCAGATTGAGAAGAGTGAATGCTGGGAGCTGGCTCATACATGCTCGTCTTCCCCAATCCAAAGTAACACAGCATTAATATCAAAGCAGCTTAATAGTAAAAAAAGTAAAAATATCATGTTTCATTTCTTCGATCAAACTTGCTTTTTAAGAATTCCAATAAAGTACAGAAAATGGTGCACAAGAAGTCTGTTGATACTTAAGTATGCTTAACCACAATCCAAATTTAATGTGAAACTCTTCCAGCTGCATAATGGCATTAGTTCTTTTAAGTTATTCAAATGTGATTGATGCAACCAAAAAGGTTTTTAGAAATGTTTGCTTGTCCTCCTCCTATAGAGTGTGGGTGTTTAAGTTTTATGGACTTCTACATAATTTAGAGAGCAGAAAATCTATACTAATTCTACTTCTGAGTAATGACACTTAGCTTTTTGCTTCTAAATTCATTATTACAGCACATTTTGTGCACATAAACCATTTTTGAGTCTCTGACTCCAGACATTATGCACGGAAAAAAAGTAAATACATTTTTTAAATGTCATTCCAGACAGCTGAGAGCAGTTGCTCCCTGTTCAGAGCTTTCAGAAATATATTTAAACCGTATAAACTACTGGAATAAAACCATAAATTGAGGAAATTAAATTGGAGTTGGGCCAAGTGTGTATTTATTTATATAGTTTACAACACTGGAGTCTGTTGTGATGTAGAAATTTACATTTTGATTTATATGATTTAATGGTTTTATTAATCTAAGCCGTACTTAGGCGTATACCCTCCATATAGCTGAACTCTTTTTTGACTGCTTACATCATTTAAAATCTCTTCAGTCTCTCTGCATGAATACATTTTTTTGAAAAAGATGACAGGTTATACTCAATAATTAAGGTAATTGTTATTTCAAATCCATGTATTCTACCCCCATCAAATAACATTGGGGGGAAAATAGTTTTTTTATATAAATTATAAAGTATTTACATCAGTAATATTTGAATATCAAAGTTACAATAACAAGATCCACATGTTTAGCAAGAGTTTAGATGCATTTCTATGAATAAGTAAAAGTCAAAATATTAAAATATTTGGGGGGAAAGACAGACAATGTTGAAAAAACACAGCAGGTGTTTCCATCTCTGTGGAGAGAAGTTAACCTTTCAGGCCAGAGCACCGATATTCGAATGAAGGGCTGCAGCCTGAAACATTAACTGGTCTATTCTCTCCATAGATACTGATTGGCCTGTTGCATGTTTCCAAAATTTTCTGGTTTTGTTTCAGAATCCCAGTACTTTCTTTTTCTTATATTTAAATATTTTTTATTTTTCCAGTTTTCATTCCTTTTCTCTCCTCTGCCTTTGAAGGTACTGACTAGTGCAAGGTTTCAGCTTCACGGATGCTGATGGCATTTCCGGTATGTCATTCAAGTAACCAGTCTTCATGTGTGAGCTCAGACAGGTTTTCTCAGACTCAGAAGATTATGGGTTCAAACCCCATCCACGACTTGAGCACATAATTTAGGCTCGCACTCTTATGCAATATTGAGAGAAGGCAGAATTGTTGGTGGAGGTGTCCTTTGGATGAAACTTTACATCAAGTTACATCAAAGCTACAGCAAAGAAACAGGCCATTTGGCCCAACTGGTCGATGCCAGCATTTATGCTGAGCCTCCTCCCTCTCTACTTCATCTAACCCTATCAGGATAACCTTCTATTCCTTTTCCCCTCATGTGCTTATCTAGCTTCCCCTTAAATGCATCTATGCTATCTGCCTCAACTGCTCTTTGTGGCAGCCCAATCCACATTCTTACCACTCTTTGGGTAAAGAAGTTTCTCCTGAATTCCCTATTGGATTTATTAGCGACGATTTTATATTTATGACCTTTAGTTTTGGACTACCCACAAGTGGAAACATTTTTTCTACGTCTTCCCTATCAAACTCTTTCATTATCTTGAAGACCTCTATCAGGTCACCCCTCAGCCTTCACTTTTCTAGAGAAAAGGGCCCCAGCCTGTTCAGCCTTTACTGTTAAGTATATCCTCTCAGTTCTGGTATCATCCTTGTGAAACTTCTTTGCACTTTCTCCAATGCCTCTATATCCTTTCTATAATACGAAGATCAGAACCAAAGCCCCATCTGCCTGCTCTGGTGAAAGACCCCATGGCTGTATTTGAAGAAGGCAAAGAGCTCCCCTAATGTCCGGACCAAGCAGTACTCCATACTGCGAAGCAATTTGTTTTTGAAAGACATGATAAGGTGCTATATGAATGCAAATGTTTCATTCTTTCTTTTCATCATTTACTGAGAATCCAACATCATCCCAATAGCTAAACCATTACAATATTTGATGAGTTCATATTGGTACCAATACATGTAGATTACAATATTTCTTTGCAATTTTGTTTTAAATAATCAGATATATTGTTGCAGCTAAAAGCAAAGTTTGAATAAAAAATGCTTGGATTGTCTTGTGCAATAAATTACGACAGACTGTGGGAATGCATTAAGTTCAGTTGATGAAAATGCTGTCACAACAATTTGAAAACATAAAGACTTAAAATAAATATTCCCAACACTACCAAAGCCACAAATCCTGCTGGATTTCTATTAAGAATCAAACAACTGAATGACTGTGCAAAAGATGATGATTTTTTTTTTCCCAAGGATCAACTACTCATTTCAAGCACTGGATTATTAGGTCTCTATGTCCTCAAACAGTGCGACAGTTTCTATGTTGGTGGTTTGAGATGGAAAGTTTATCTTTCTTTATACAATATGAGTGGCTGTGTATTATAAGGCTACAACGCATTCAATGAATTCTGATGAGGTCAAATACTCAATAGCATTACACTCAAGACACTACGCCAGTCAGAATTTATTTTATTCACCAAGTGTCTTGTATAATCATCCCTCTTTTTTGTACTTTATCTGGGAGAAGCCTGGCTGCAGCTTGAGCATGTTCAAACTACCATTAACTACATTACTGAACAGTTTCTGCAAGCCAAGTGTCAGGATGTCACTTATAGAAAGAGCTACAAATGAATGTACACCCATTAAAGAACACGTGACAGGAAAAGAAGATATTTCTCGGAAAAAATATAATTCTCCTTCTGAGAATAGTACAGGCTGTGTGTAACATTTATTGCGAGGGAAACCAAAGACACAATACAATGTTTCATTCAGGACTTAGGTTCTCCTTTGTAATATCCTGCAGAGTGAGTTCCTGATCTCAGTCAGGTTAACTGGAAGAGGCATCCAGCAAGAAGCAAAGAGTTTCCCCAGAGGAAGAGGGGACAGTCAAAGAGTGAATCAAACTGCACTTGACTTACACACCTAGCAATAGGTTCAAAAGCAGCAACAAGACCCAGGAACAATTTTAATTTCCCCTCTGACTTAGAAAATGGACACTGCAGCGGGGGTGTTAAAAGAGGAGCAAATCCAAACAAAATGGCAGACTGGCACATTATGAAGTCATCATGACAGCTGCAGGAAAGCGAGTACAGACCACATGATGTGCTAGGGATGCACCTTAAGGAATTGGAAGCCTTTATAGGAAAATAGGAACATAGGAACAGGAGTAGGCCATTCAGCCCCTCCTGCCTGCTCCGCCATTTGATAAGATCATGGCTGATCTGTGATCTAACTCCATATACCTGCCTTTGGCCCATATCCCTTAATACCTTTGGTTGCCAAAAAGCTATCTATCTCAGCAAGATAGCAATTGAGTTAGTAGCAATTGCCGTTTGCGGAAGAGAGTTCCAAACTTCGCCACCCTTTGTGTGTAGAAATGTTTTCTAATCTCGCTCCTGAAAGGTCTGGCTCTAATTTTTAGACTGTGCCCCCAACTCCTAGAATCCCCTACCAGCGGAAATAGTTTCTTTCTAAAGACCCTATCTGTTTCCCTTAATATCTTATAAACTTCGATCAGATCACCCCTTAACCTTCGAAACTCCAGAGAATACAACCCCAATTTGTGTAATCTCGCCTCGTAACTTAACCCTTGAAGTCCGGGTATCATTCTAGTAAACCTACGCTGCACTCCCTCCAAGACCAATATGTCCTTCCAAAGGTGCGGTGCCCAGAACTGCTCACAGTACTCCAGGTGCGGTCTAACCAGGGTTTTGTATAGCTGCAGCATAACTTCTGCCCCTTATGGTTCAGTAAGGCAGTGGGCTCATTTGCAGGAACCCTCAGGGCAATGCGTGGGCAGTCAATGATACTCTGGACTTGGAAGGAGCCTGCATAATGCGTGAATCCGAGAGCCCTATCCTGCTGCTTCTGGTTGTCCGTGGGGGAATGTGATGAACTTGTTTGCTCTACCAAACCTAGCAATGGTCATTTGCTTAATTGAAGCATGAACTGCAGACTGCCTGATGTTACTGATACCCCCTATAATCTGGAAGGAGCCCGAGACAAAATTGCTGAGGACTGCGGTTATTTTGACCACAACAGGCAATGGGTTCTGGGTCTTGTTATGAGAATCGACAAAGGTCCGTGACAGCATCCCTGGAAAAGTGCAGCATCCTTATATCCTGCACCTCAGTAAACTGCAGGACAGTGACTCCAAGCCTGTACACCTTATTGGGAGGGTAAGAACGTTTGCAAGCTCCTCTCTTCCTCTGTAGACTCCCTGCAGCTACCGCTCCTTGTGGTCCTTCCATTTGTTGCTGCTGCTTCTCTTCCACTAACCAGAATGGAATGGCCAAAATGATTCCCATCTTTTGATGTAGCCAGTTCCTCCATGAAGTTCCTAAAAGTTGGGCAGCAACTACAATCAGAAGAACAGTGATTCTGCAAACAAATACTACAGAGAAATGCAAGCAAGATTTTTACCAAATGATTCCAGCAATCTACATTACAGCAGATGTGGGCCCCTTCAAGTAGTGGTCAATAGTGAGTGGCTTTAAGAATCAGTACTGCTCGTTCACACTGAAAAACGGGACAGAAGGGAGATGAAAATCGGGGTCCCATTTTTCCATATTTATCTACAATTCAGAAGAAGGGAATTCTATTATTTCCCAGGAAAATCTCCTATTCCTGTCACATTTTCTATTATCAGTCAATCATTATTGCCTGGTCCTTTCAAAACAAGTTTATTGCCTTTTGATTTACATTGGGGTTGCTTGCTGAAAGTTACTGAGTATTGTTAAGAATTTATAGCACTCTAATTCAAGCTTAGGGAGATAGAAAGGAATATGCAAACAGTTTTAGGATGAGATTATTGCAAGCAATTCAATTACTCAACTTGAAGCACAAGCATTGTTAGGAAATCGTGCTTTTTAACCTTTAAATGGGCCAGAAATTGTTATTTCAGCATTATGCATTCCAAGAGCAGATTGCTTGTAATAAATAGTGCAGCTGATTTCTGCAACCATTTTTGGCAATTGACTAAAACCTTGAGAGAACACAAATCAATTCTTTCACACCACTCTGGAAATCCATTCAAGTGGAGGACAAGTAGTGTGATTACAAGGTATTTTGCACCACAGAGATGAAACATCAATTTTACAAGAGACTGACCAAATAAACAGTTAGTTTCAAACTGGGAAAAGTAGAAAAGGTCATCACTAGCCAAGCAGAACTTAGTGAACAGCCATCAGTTTCCACTGGAAGAAGTACACTTTAAATGAATCAGTGGAGAAAAAGAAAACTTTGAGTAATATCAACTGTGCTGATGGAGTTATGAATATGGAAAATGGACTTAATTCTTATTGTGTTTCAAGTAAATCACATACATAGGAACATAGGAACAGGAGTAGGCCATTCAGCCCCTCGTGCCTGCTCCGCCATTTGATAAGATCATGGCTGATCTGTGATCTAACTCCATATACCTGCCTTTGGCCCATATCCCTTAATACCTTTGATTGCCAAAAAGCTATCTATCTCACATTTAAATTTAGCAATTCAGCTAGTATCAATTGCTGTTTGCGGAAGAGAGTTCTAAACTTCTACAACCCTTTGTGTGTAGAAATGTTTTCTAATCTCACTCCTGAAAGGTCTGGCTCTAATTTTTAGACTGTGCCCCCTACTCCTAAAATCCCCAACCAGCGGAAATAGTTTCTCTCTATCCATCCTATCCGTTCCCCTTAATATCTTACAAACTTCGATCAGATCACCCCTTAACCTTCGAAACTCTAGAGAATACAACCCCAATTTGTGTAATCTCGCCTCGTAACTTAACCCTTGAAGTCCGGGTACCATTCTAGTAAACCTACGCTGCACTCCCTCCAAGGCCATTATGTCCTTCCGAAGGTGCGGTGCCCAGAACTGCTCACAGTACTCCAGGTGCAGTCTAACCAGGGTTTTGTATAGCTGCAGCATAACTTCTGCCCCCTTGTACTCTCGTCCTCTAGATATAAAGGCCAGCATTCCATTAGCCTTATTGATTATTTTCTGCACCTGTTCATGACACTTCAATGATCTATGTACCTGAACCCTTAAGTCCCTTTGGACATCCACTGTTTTTAACTTTTTACCATTTAGAAAGTAACCTGTTCTATCCTTTTTTGATCCAAAGTGGATGACCTCACATTTGCCTACATTGAATTCCATTTGCCACAGTTTTGCCCATTCACCTAATCTATCAATATCACTTAGTAATTTTATGTTTTCATCTACACTGCTTACAATGCCACCAATCTTTGTGTCATTGGCAAACTTAGATATGAGACTTTCTATGCCTTCATCTAAGTCGTTAATAAATAGTGAATAATTGAGGCCCCAAGACAGATCCCTGCGGGACTCCACTAGTCACATCCTGCCAATGTGAGTACTTCCCCATTATCCCTACTCTCTGTCGCCTTTCGCTCAGCCAACTTCCTAACCAAGTCCGTACTTTTTCCTCGATTCCATGGGCTTCTATCTTAGCTAACAGTCTCTTATGTGGGACCTTATCAAATGCCTTCTGGAAGTCCATATAAATACATCCATTGACATTCCCCTGTCCACTACTTTAGTCATCTCTTCAAAAAATTCAATCAGGTTTGTCAGGCACGACCTACCTTTCACAAATCCATGCTGGCTTTCTCTGATTAACTGAAAATTCTCGAGGTGTTCAGTCACCCTATCCTTAATTATAGACTCCAGCATTTTCCCCACAACAGATGTTGGGCTAACTGCTCTATAATCCCCCGGTTTCCCTCTCTCTCCTTTCTTAAAAAGCGGAGTGACATGTGCAATTTTCCAATCTAGAGGGACAGTTCCTGAATCTAGAGAACTTTGAAAGATTATAGTTATGGCATCTGCAATGTGCTCACCTACTTCCTGTAAAACCCTGGGATGGAAACCATCTGGTCCTGGGGATTTGTCACTCCTTAGTGCTATTATTTTCTTCATTACTGTTGCTTTACTTATGTTAATTTTATCGAGTCCCTGTCCCCGATTCAATATTCGTTTTCTTGGGATTTCCGGCTGTAAATACTGACGCAAAGTAATTGTTCAACATGTCCGCCATTTCCCCATTGTCAATGACAATTTCCTCACTATCAGTTTTTAAGGGGCCAACACTGCTCCTGACCACCCTCTTTTTCCTAATATAACTATAAAAGTTCTTCGTATTGGTTTTGATATCCCTTGCGAGTTTCTTTTCATACTCTCTTTTTGTAGCTCTTACTATCTGTTTTGTGACCCTTTGTTGATCTTTGTACCTTTCGCATTCACCAGGATCTGTGCCATTATTTGCCTTTTTGTATGCCCTTTCCTTATGTCTTATACTGTCCCTTACCTCTTTAGTTGTCCATGGCTGTTTTTTTTTGGCAAGTAGAGTTCTTGTCCCTCATGGGTATAAACCGATTCTGTATCACGTTAAATGTTTCTTTAAACATTTCCCACTGATCATCAGTCGTTTTACCCATTAACAGATTTGCCCAGTTTACTGTGGACAGTCTCTGTCTCATCCCATTGAAGTCGGCCTTGCCCAAGTCTAGAATCTTGCCCAAGTCTAGCAGCTGATTCACTTTTTTCCCTTTCAAACACTACATTGAACTCGATCATGTTATGATCACTATTGGATAGATGTTCACACACAGTTAAGCCGTTGACTAAATCTGGTTCATTACTCATTACTAAATCTAGTATGGCTTGCCCCCTTGTTGCTCTGGGACATACTGCTGTAGAAAACTATCCCGGACACAGTCAAGAAATTCGCTACCTTTCTCACAGTTGCTAGTCTGCTTTTCCCAATCTATTGTAAACAATTTTACAACACCAAGTTATAGTCCAACAATTTTATTTGAAAATCACAAGCTTTCGGGGGCTTCCTCCTTCCTCAGGCTTCCTCCTTCCTCAGGCTTCCTCTTTCACCTGAGGAAGGAGGAAGCCTCCGAAAGATTGTGATTTTCAAATAAAATTGTTGGACTATAACTTGGTGTTGTAAAATTGTTTACAATTTTCAACCCCAGTCCATCACCGGCATCTCCACATCATGTTTCCCAATCTATGTGAAGGTTAAAGTCCCCCATTAAGACCACTATGCCTTTCTTTCACGCTTGTCTAATCTCTGCATTTATACAATCTAGCACTTCAGAGCTGCTGCCAGGGCTCCTATATACAACTCCCACTATAGTCTTAGATCCTTTCCTATTTCTCAATTCAACCCATATATACATACCTGGCCAACAGCAGCTTAAATAACAAATTGACCTGTTAGTTTCTGTTATTGTTCCCCTATCATGCAATATGCTTTTTGCGCCATCATTTCCTCCCCTCTGGTTTTACTCTCTCATGTAACAATGCCTTTTTATTCCATTCCAATATATAAGTAGACGCTTGTAGCATGGCTAGAAAACATAAGTTTCTAGCATAAAAAGGCGCAACATTCCAAAAGGAACAGATAACTTATTTCACACCACTGAAGCATTCAAAATGGAATGCTTCCCGAGTAGAGGGATATCGTTCTGCAGGTTGAATTTTTGACAATTGCTGAAAAGCCCATAGCTTTAACAAAATGATTTGTGATTTCGCACAACCTGTTCCTTCTCAATTGGTGTGGAAGAATTGGCTGTCTCTGCTTCCTCAGATTTGCCTCGAGATGTCGGCATGGTGAATCTCCATCCATAAATGTGGTACCATTCCCTCCTGGGTTGTCTGTCTCTCCTGGATAGATCCATCTTGCATGTCACTAGCTATATGTAGACTAGAGCACGCTCAAATTTAATTTCCCTTATTCTTAAGGGAACTTAACTCTTATTACAAACGATATGCTCAAAGCTTTGTCTGTCTTTGGTTGGAGTTCTTCGCTTGAAGTTTTACCCTTAACACTTCCTCAGCTTTGAAGTCTTGCTTTAACCTTCTCTACTCTTCTCTGGATTTATCCAAGCCTTTCTGAACTCCTTTGGCCTCGTTCTGTCTATAAGCCTTCTGTCTATTATTAGTGATAGAAGCCACAAGGTATAATTATTTCTGTGTTGGAAAATCCAGCTTACTGTGCCTGTATTCCCATCTATAAGTTGTTTCCATACTCTGTGCAAGGTTCCCAAACAATCCATTGTGTGGATGCAAGCAACAACAAAAAATCAATTGATCTAATGTGATAACATCAATGTCAAAACATGTCATCCTGTAAATGTCCTAAACTGTCAGTTCTATGGGAGGGAGTATGGAACATGGCATCCCTGAATGTTTATAGCAGAGAATTCAAGATGATAAAAGTAAATTGGCAAACTGTGTTCAAAGTTAAAGAAAAATTATTTAATCAAATTGGCGTTTAATAAAAGAATGGCATTTAATAAAAGAATTTTCCTTTAACTTTACTTAAAAGGAAATATGTCCCAAATTCTATTAAAAAGAGAAAGTACTTCAAAGGGAAATGTACTTACTTATATTATTTATAATTTAGTGCCAGAATATTTCACTGGAAAAAAATGATTTCTCTAGGCTGCAGTATGTGCAGTAGATTTCAGCTGTTTTACATTTACATTTCCAGGGTAAGATTTCCTTCTAGTCCTCTAAGGAGAAAAGATTTTTCACACATAATGAATAAAAAAAAGTGACTTTATTCACATCACATTTTTTCACTGTTTCCAGTAATTATTCAGTAAATTGCTACCTCACTTTTGTCTTGAAAGATACATTATCAGCATTTTCCAATTTTGAACCATTCATTTGTTAGGAACTGCTGTGCCCGTTAGAAGCAATCAACTTTATTGCTCAGCCTCATAAATTTACAGCCACCTGCAAAAATTATGAATCTGGATCCTCCTGTCATATGTAAAGGAAAATTTTCTCTTTCAGAGTGCTTTAAAATATGATTGGTTGCAGATTGTAGACATATAGACAAGAATAAAACCACATACCTCATGAGAAGCATTACTGCCGATGAACTTTAATGTACCAATGGGTTATTTTATAATACTGGATGTCATGATGACGATCAGTGTCCAAAAATCAAATATGAACTTGGAGAACAGAGGGGAATGAATGGATACCCAAGTAACAAATTGGAAAATAGCATGTGAATGAGGAAGGCACTTTTTTCTCCCAATAGCTCAATTGGTACTTGTACTGCCCAGCATTACAGCTTTATTCCCCAGTGTGTGCTAAGTTAGTTGATGTCTCCAACAGTAGGGGTGCTACAATGCACTTAGCTCCCCTGTGGTGATGGGAACGGGAATCAGCTCCCGCTCCCGCTCCTGATCAATAACTAGTAAACCCTGCTGAAAAGTGCACGTGTGTGGATATTGGTTGAATACGCAATCAGACTTGGCCTGTGATGTCCCCTGAAATTCAACAGACCTGCCAACACTCACTATCCAGTCTCACACATGAAGGATGACTAGTTGGGTGACAAACTGAAGGGCTGCTTATCATTCCCCAGCATGAATCAGTAGCATATGCGAGGGAGATAACTGGAGGTGGGGAGGAAAATGGCACAGAAAATGATAAAGAAGCTAACCGTACAGCTGATAGGCTGTCTGTACTGGGTGGAGAAAATTGCCTGAAAGCAGAGTGAGGATGATAGGCAGAGCTATGCATTAGATCTGTTTCCCTTTGCTGATAACTGGCAGATTAGAATACATAAATACTCTCATCATTGAGGGACTGCTACCTGTGGCAGTATGGAAAGTATGGAAACTCCATATGCAACAAGTGAAGCCTCTTAGTGGAACAAATACTCCCACCCCCCAAAAGAATATTCTTTGAAATCACAATTGGAATTCTGCCTCACTGAAGACAGGACTCAGCCTTTGCCAAAGAGCAGCAAATCAAAAAACAACTTGTAAATATCCTTAGAAAACTGTCGAACTGGGAGACAACTTGTTAATTATTTTGCCACACTCCTCATTGATCTATTCCACCTTTTTGAAATTGATATCCACCAGTAGAAATGTCAGAAAAGATAGTGGCCATTTAAAATTAATGTTCCAAACAAATCCAGGTGAACAAGAAAAAGGATAGTGAAAGAGGCACACGATGAATAACAGAATTGAAATTAGAGCGGCATTCCCTTTTCTTTAGGGATTGATGTATTTCACAGGAACTTCACTCCCAACAGGAAAATCCCTGTGGATTTTTTTTTAACAGACTGTCATATTTCTTCCTGGTTTTCAAAATGGCCAAATAGAAAATGTTCGAGTCAGAGCAGCTACAGACTTATAAAATGGTTACAGAGAGACTCCAAGTCAGGCAAAGTAGTACATTTTCTCAAGTCTTAATTTTACCCTTTACTATGTCTCACCTTGTCTCCACACAGAAGACAGAGAATTAAATCTGCTAAGTCTAAGTAAACTTTTTAAAAAATTACATTTTTAAATTCAGTTTTCCAAACACTGTATTTTCCCCCATATTGCATTGGGTGAAAAAAACCAATACATTTAACGGCTTTCCATATTGGGTGCGTTTTCTCTCGTGTTTACACAGGAAAGGAACATTAGGTAAAGGAAAATTCATTCTGTCCTCAGGAATATTCTGATACCAATTGAGAATCATGGTAATAAATAATAAGTGCTGGAAACAATCTGACAAAAGGAGAAGGCGTAATTTAAGGTTACCTGGAAAGTGGCAGCAAAGAGAGACCCACATAAAGAAACAATAAACTATAAAAACGTATGCAAAGAGGCTGATAGACAAAGTGGCCATGGATAGGGTTGGGGAGCAAGAGCTGACAACTGCACTTAAGTGCTTGTGAGGTTGGAATGATAATGCAAGTCAAAAGAGAATTGCAAACAGTCATATAGGCCCCAATATTAGCGGGGAGGAGGGATGGCAGCCAAGGGGGGGGTGATTGGGCGCGTGGGTAACCCGCCCAATAAAATCTGTCTGTTCCTCACGCAATCACGAGTCAATTGGAGCCACTTAACGTGGCTTCTGGGTTTGCTGTCCGAAAGCTGCGCAGCGGGCGGACTGCGTACCCGCATCACAGGCTGTCAGCTGGAGGAGCTCTACTTAAAGGGGCAGTCCTCCAATGGCTGCTCCTGGAGCAAACACCCACACAGCACAATGGAGCAGCACAGGGGCAAGGCTGCTCCCAGATTTAAGTGATGCCTCACTCCAGGTGTTACTGGATGGGGTGAGGAGGAGGAGGGATGTGTTCTACCCGGCAGACGGGAGGAAGTGGCCCGCCTCTGCCACCAAGAAGGCCTGGCTCGAGGTGGCAGAGGAGGTCACCAGCAGCTGCAACATCTCCCGCACCTGGATCCAGTGCAGGAAGCACTTCAATGACCTACCTGGGTCAGCCAAAGAGAGTACACTTACTCATTCTCCTACATACCATCTTCCACATCACCGCCCCCACACCCCCAACCCATTCTGCACTGCCAACACTACTCTATCACAGCACTCCTCACACCCATTTAAGGCTCATCCTCAACGTACCTGCACTTCCTCACATCCCCATTACTCACCCCACCACTACCACTCAACCCAATCCTCATACAATGTCATGGCTCTGTCTCATACTCACCCGCTGATGCATCTCTTTCACGGTCAGCCACACCCAAATCAATGCATTCATTGGTTGGTCATGTCACCATCACTCACTCACACATCTGTACTTTCTCCCCTTATGGGAGGAGAGCCCAGCATGCACAGGAGAGAACGAGGACCGGAGGGGGGCCACAACAGATCATCTTCCTCACAGACACCAAGCAGGACGTGCTGGAGCTGAGCCGCACCCTCGAGTGCCTGTCCGCCGGGGACGCCAAGACTCGCACCTGACAAACGTCTGGTGACAGAACTTTAACATTCAGCACACACAATATGAATTGATGTTAACATGCCTCGCCATCTTCAGCACCTCAGTATGCTCGTTGCAACATGACACATCTGCGATCATGCTTAATATTGCCTTCTGTTCTCTTACAGAGCCTTCAGTGACCGCTGTGAGGGCAGAGGGCGATTCCTCAAAGGACCTGCTGGCCTCTGAGGGGGCACCGTCACATCTGAGCGAGCCATCCACCAGCGTAGATACACACACCTTGGTGGGTCCCCGTCCTCACTTATTTGGAGTCGCACATGGTGAGTTACCACACACGTATGTGCACGAGCAGATACTAGCAGGGGCAGCTGTGGAGAGTCCGCAACGGTGTTGGGGGGCTCCTCTCCAGGCTCTGCTCAGCCAGATACAGATGCTGAACCCTGGGGGCCATCCTTTAAAAGAAGAATAATCGAGGGGCAGCAGCACATTTACGAGGTGCTGGAACAGATGCCACATACAGTCTCCACAATAGCGCAGAGGATGGATAAGTGGAACGGTGGCACAGGTACAGGAGGGGATCTCTGAGATACTGTCACAGGGATGTGAGGGCATTTCTGAGATAGTGTCGCAGGTAAGTGCGGGAATGTCTGCGATGGAGGGAAGGCTAGCCTCCATCGAGCTTCAAGCATGACTCATAAATGAGTCCATTCAGGCCCTGACAACGGCTGTTCAGACTCAGGGTCAGGGTGAACAACATTCTGCTGCCTTAAACAGACAGACAGATACATTAGCATTGGCCTTACAAGGCATGACACATGTCCTCCAAACTGTCGTCCAGCAGGGTGGTAGGAGTGATGTGGGCCTGGCCCAAGGGAGGGATGATGGCAAAAGGGGACATGGAAGTGGAAAAGCCACTCAAAGCACTTCCACGTCTCACCCATTTCCCCCCTCTCAACCAGGACCCGCAATGCTGCCTCCTCTCCAGGTGGCCGAGTCTGCCCCTGCACAGGTGCAGGTGGAGCAGTCTTTGGAGGGGCCCTCACAGGCACCCAAACCCAGAGGGCGTAGACCCAAAGCATCTAATTGGTCAGGGCATGAACAAGAGCAACCTGCCACTACCTCTGCTGCAGCCACAGGGGATGCACCACGTGGAAGTAGTCGGAAGAGAAAGGCGAAGGTTTTGTAAGCACAAAGTATATGCACAAGGATGTTTGACGGTTGGTCATGTTTTTTATTTATATTAGCTTTTTGTTAAATTCACATTAAGTATTATTATTGTCACCACTACTGCCACGTCTTGGCCATGGTTAACTGGCTTCTGTAATAAGGCCCTTTCATTAGGTTCACCATGAATGCCGACACTTGATGCCACCCATTGGGTCACTCTACAGTGGGTGTATGTGTAGTTGCATGACTATTTTGTGCAGGGAAGTGGGGGGGGGGGGGGGGGGGTGGGGCGGGGGCTGGTGTGGGCACTGCTCTATCCAGGTGGTGAGAACTAGACTCCTCACACTGTCTGATGTTAGGAGAACCGTTCACATATCAGTGACTCTCTGGCCTCACAAGCAGCCAGATGAGCCGCTGTTCTGTCCATGGGTTGCGCCTCCTCCGCAAGGGGCAACCATCTCTGTTGTGCCATGTTATGCAGGGCAAAACACACGACTATAATGCGTCCCACTCTATCTGGTGCTTATTGAAGCGCTCACCCAGAACGATCAAGACACCTGAAGCGCATCTTGAGCAGCCCTATAGCATGCTCAATTGTAGACCTGGTAGCGATGTGGCTGTCGTTATATTGACGCTGTTGCTCGGTGGTGAGGCTCCTCAGAGATGTCATGAGTCACATGTGCAGGGGGTATCCCTTGTCCCCGAGGAGCCAGCCCTTACGGCTGATCGATGCGTGGAAGAGGGGCGGGATGTTGGATTCCCGGCGGATGAAGGAATCGTGGCAGCTGCCAGGGTACCTGGCGCACACGTGAAGGAATCTCGTGCGGTGGTCACAAATGAGCTGAGTGTTGATGGAGTGATAGCCCTTCCTGTTGATGAACAGTCCTGGCTCGTGTGGAGTTGCTCGTACTGCTATATGGGTGCAATCAATTACACCCTGCACCTGTGGGAAGCCAGCCACAGCGTGGAATCCCACTCCCCTCTCTGTCTGGCTGAGGTCATCCATGGGGCAGTTGACATAGTGTGAGGCCCTGCAAAACAAGCAGTCGGTGACCTGCCTCATTGCGGAGGTGGGCGCAGTGCCTGGTGAGGCTGGTGATGTTGCTCGCCCTCGGATGAAGTGGTGAATGCAACCATGGTGCTCCCCATCCTGATGGTGTGAGTTTGAGGGGGTCTGCAAAGTAGTTAAATATGTTTGCACAGCAGAGTTTTGGGTGGAAAGTAAGAATTTTGAATGAAAACACAAAGGTCTTGCAGCCAAAACTTTGCCTGAAGTGACAGAGTGCCCTGCTGCAATAAATTACGTTTTCTCCCCACCTGTCAAATAAGCATTTGCATCTCCCACTGGCTGCTGGCTGAAACACGTCTGTTGCAACATGGAGTGTTTCCCACATCACGGGAAACACGCTGAGGAGGCTTCAAAATCGTACCCCTGCCAAAATTCTAGTCAATCAAGTAGTTCAAGTACCTCAAACTATCAGACAAATGATGCAAATTATTATCCCGCCGGCTTTAATTGCCGGTGGGACTCCCACATTCGGGAGGTGCGCGCGCACGCGGATGCATCACTGGGGAACCCGGAAGTCAGTGGGTTGGAGCCGTGCTCCAAACCTGCTCGGCATTTTAGCGATTTTCGGAGCCCCCGCCGCCCCAACACACCCGCTCCGTCACCCGAAAATCGGCCCCATAGAATCTAAGCAACAATGCCACTGACAAATAATGAAGTCCTATCAATATCTTTACAATCTACCACTATAAAACTGTAAATAGTTCTAAGGAGGCTCAGGGTTATTGTGATACAAGTAATAGCAATATCATGATAACTGCCCTGCGTGTAGAACAATTGGTAATCATGTAAAGATGTGCACAGATAGTATCTGATTGTGGCAAACCAGAGAGAAAATTATAGGAGTAAAGAAGATATGATTTGTATAATCAAGTGTGGCTGTTATTCAATACATGGTTTGCGTGTGACTAAATATTAGTGATGAATAGGAGGAAGCAGCACTTGTCAAAGTTTGAGGCATTGGTGGAAGTTGGTTGTTACATCTCTGTGTACATGTAGCATCAAACCTTTTTCACCAAAGTTACATTGGATGACACAGTAAAGAGGTGTTAGCACAAAGCAAAACAACATTTATTTAAAGATAGAAAACTGTTCACATCTGTTGGCATGGATGCCTCCACTGTTAATGCCTGTCAGGATTTAGAGTAGGGCCATGTGTATGATGGCAGTTAACAATTTGGTAGCTACTTGGACCATGGCATTCTATGTGATTCAGCTTCTCTACTGGGTTGCCTAGAATAACGTAATCGATTATGAAGCCCAGAACATGTACCCAATTGCCCAATCCACTTCCATCAAATTGTATTCTATGTTGGACACAATTTGTCTAAGATCTAACATATGCTTGAGAGCAAGGCTGCAGTGTCCATAACACCTGGATTAGATGTGGCTGGCCTTGAAGCTGAACATGACTTGAATACTGACCGACTGTATCAACAATGTCATAGTCCATATCTTAATCTATGTTCCCTCTCATCATTAGACGCATTGTGGTGCATTGCTTCCTCTGCCAGGGTCTGTATGTTAATCCCTGGAAATCTCTTCCAGTTGAATCTCCACCTCCTCTGTGATTTGCTTCTTTGTAGTCTGTTTTCTTTTTGTGTGAATTGTTTCTACTCTTTTCACACTGCTTTATGCATGCATTTATAAATAGACCCCTGATCAGTCTTGCCCAGTAGTATGTGGTTTCATTTGATTGCACAGTTGCAATTGGACTGGCATTTGAAGAGATGTCTTTGTACATCTTACACATCACTGTGATGGGAAAATTCACTTTCTGATAACATCAATAGTTGTTGTGCATTAGAATGCCACTCTGTACCCAAAACCGTGCATGTGCACACAAAGAGAAAAATTAGCTCTTACGCTCTCAGTCATCCCAGGTTTCTTTCACAAGACAAGAAATCCTCAAGGTCCCCAAGCAGTTCAATTTACAAATTAATAATTTATATCAAATATGGTGTCTTCAAGTAATTTAAAAAAATCAAACTTTACATTTTTCTCACTAGATTTGAATTTCAAAAGCAGAAAATGTAGAGTGATCCCAGCATTCAATAACCAAACTATTTTACTGGAAAAGGAAGGTGCATATAGACTTTTAAACAACTATTGGAACATCTAAGCTATGAGGAAGCATTGTTTGATCATTTTTTTTTAGTTTCTGCAAAAACTGTATTTACACCAATTTCATATCTTTTTAATAGTGTGCATTGTCTTACTACACTGGTTGAAATAAACAGATTTTAATTAATGCAATTTTTCAAACTAATCTTCAAATTGAATAATCAAAACACATAGTATAAAGCAATACACACCTAAAGTTGGAGTTTAATAACTTTGGAGTTCAATATGCATGGTGTAAGAGGGAGGGCTTCAGATTCTTGGGGGATTGGGATCAATTCTGGGGGAGGAGAGACATGTACAAGACGGATGGGATGCACCCCAACAGAGCTAGGACTAATGTCCTCGCAGGGAGCTTCACTAGTGCTGTGGGGGAGGGTTTAAACTAATTGGTCAGGGGGATGAGCAACAGGATGTAGCATTAGAAAGGAAGGGGAAAGGTAGGGCAACCAAAGCCAGAGCTCCCTGGATGACGAAAGAGATAAAGAGTAAAATGACGCAGAAAAAGGGGGCATATGACAGATGTCAGGTTGATAATACAAGTGAGAACCAGGCTGAACATAGGAAGTACAGAGAAGTGAGAAAGGAAATAAGAGGGGCAAAGAGAGAGTATGAGAATAGACTGGCAACTAACATAAAATGGAATCCAAAAGTCCTCCAAAGGCATATAAATAGTAATCAGGTAGTAAGAGGAGGGGTGGGGCAGATTAGGGACCAAAAAGGAGATCTGCGCATGGAGGCAGAAGGCATAGATGAAATACTAAATGAGAACTTTGCATCTGTCTTTACCAAGAAAGATGCTGCTGCCAAAGTCACAGTAAAAGAGAAGGTAGTTGAAATACTGGATTGGCTAAAAATTGATAAAGACTTGGTACTAGAAAGACTGGCTGGTCTTAAAGTAGTTAAGTCACCCGGTCCAGATGGGAGGCATCCTAGGTTGCTGAGGGAAGTAAGCATGGAAATTGCAGAGGTGCTGGTCATAATCTTCCAATGCTCCTTAGATATGGGGGTGGTGCCAGAGTACTGGAGAATTGCAAATGTCACACCCGTGTTGAAAAAAGGGTGTAAGGATAAACCTGGCAACTATAGACCAGTCAGTTTAACCTTGATGGTGGGGAAGCTTTTAGAAACGATAATCGGGACAAAATTAATAATCACTTGGACAAGTATGGATTAATAAAGGAAAGCCAGCACAGATTTGTTAAAGGCAAACTGTGTTTAACTAACTTAATTGAGTTTTTTTGATGAGGTAACAGAGAGGGTTGATGAGGGCAATGCGGTTGATGTTGTGTATATGGACTTACAAAACACGTTTGATAAAGTGCCATATAATAGGCTTGTCAGCAAAATTGAAACCCATGGAATAAAATGGGCAATGGCAGCATGGATACAAAATTGGCTAAGTGACAGGAAACAGAGAATAATGGTGAACGGTTGTTTTTTGGACTGGAGGAAGGTATACAGTGGTGTTCCCCGGGGTCGGTACTCGGACCACTGCTTTTTTTGATACATATTAATGTCTTGGGCTTGGGTGCACAGGGCACAATTTCAAAATTTGCAGATGACACAAAACTTGGAAGTGTAGTAAATAGTGAGGAGGATAGTAATAGACTTCAAGAGGACACAGACAGGCTGGTGGAATGGGCGGACACATGGCAGATGAAATGTAACGCAGAGAAGTACAAAGTGATACATTTTGGCAGGAAGAACGAAGAGAGGCAATATAAACTAAATGGTACAATACTAAAGGGGGTGCAGGAACAGAGAGACCTGGGGGTATATGTGCACAAATCTTTGAAGGTGGCAGGGCAGGTTGAGAAAGCTGTTAAAAAAGCATTTGGGATCCTGGGCTTTATTAGTAGAGGCATAGAGTACAAAAGCAAGGAAGTTATGTTGAACCTTTGTAAAACACTGGTTCGGCCATACCTGGAGTATTGTGTCCAATTCTGGGCATCGCACTTTAGGAAAGATGTGAATGCCTTAGAGAGGGTACAAAAAAGATTTACTAGAATGATTCCAGGGATGAGGGACATCAGTTACGAGGATAGACTGGAGAAGCTGGAGTTGTTCTCCTTAGAGCTGAGAAGGTTGAGAGGAGATTTGATAGAAGTGTTCAAAATCATGAAGGGTTTAGATAAAGTCAATAAAGAGAAACTGTTCCCATTAGCGGAAGGGTCAAGAACCAGAGGATACAGATTTAAGGTGATTGGCAAAAGAACCAAAGGCGACATGAGTAAAAACTTTTTTATGCAGCAAGTAATTATGATCTGGAATGCGCTGCCTGAAAGGATGATCGAAGCAGATTCAATCGTGGCTTTCAAAAAGGAATTGGATAAATACTTGAAGGGAAAAAATTTGCAGGGCTATAGGGAAAAAGCAGGGGAGTGGGACTAACTGGAATGCGCTTAACAAGAGCCGACACAGGTTCGATGAACCGAATGGCCTCCTTCTGCGCTGTAACCATTCTATGATTCTAAGTTAGGTTTTCCTAACAATGCCTTACAATTCTATTAGTATTCCTCACATAGATGGATGTCTCAGAGCACTTTACAAGGGAGAGAGGTGAACATCAAGCAGGAAGGAAGTTAACTGTGTGTGGGCGGGAGAGAGTAATTGCATCACCAACAACTCAGGTTTTGAAGGAGGTTTTGAGGGCAGGCAGAGGAATAGCAAATATCATTGAAACTTAAATGCATAAACTGATAGATCTGAAAAAGACAACATCTCTTTCTTAGACAACATAGGAACAGGAGTAGGCCATTCAGCCCCTCGAGCCTGTTCCATCATTCAATTAGATCATGGCTGATCTGTAGCTTAACTCCATCCACCCAGCGGTTCCGCAACCCTTAATACCCTTGGCCAGCAAAAATCTATCAATCTCAGTTTTGACATTTTCAATTGATCTAGCCTCAACAGCTTTTTGGGGGAGTTCCAGATTTCCACTACTCTTTGTGTGAAGAATGATTTCTGACATCACCCCTAAATGGCCCAGCTCTAATTTTAAGGTCATGTCCGCTTGTTCTGGACTCCCCCCCCCACAGAGGAAATAATTTCTCTCAATCTACACTATCAACTCCTTTGATCATCTTAACCACCTCAATTAGTTCACCCCTTAATCTTCTATATTCAAGGGAATGCAAGTCTAGTCCATGCAATTTGCCCTCATAATTTAATCCTTATAGCCCCGGTATCATTCTGGTGAATCTGCGCAGAACCCCCTCGAAGGCCAATATATCCTTCCTGAGGTGCGATGCCCAGAACTGAATGCAGTACTCCAGATGGGGTCTAACCACAGCTGGTATACTTGACAGCAAAAATTTTTCGACAGAGCATCTAAAGCACAGCTTCTAAATGCAGGTACCTATCAGTTAGCAATTAAATCCTAACTATCCAACAGATGGTGCCATCACTGGTGAGTGAGAGGAGAAATTTAAATATAGTAAAATAAAATGGCTATAAACATCCATTTTATTGCACTATGTTTAGGGATCATTAGCCTTCAGATGCAAAAACTCAATTCTGTTAGCTCCATTTAGATTTGTTTAAAATATGGGATAAAATCACCAAGCAGCACTCAAAAGAAATGTGGGTTGGAGATAAAGCTCCAACAACTGCAGCACCGATTCCTCAAACCCTCTGAATGCAGCTCCCCTCGAACAGCATGAAGCAGTGAATTTACCCACATGTTCTCACTTAAACAGAAAAGATAATGCTTTCTTCAATTCAGCCATTTATAACAAGACATAATTATTATTATTTTTACATTGTAACAGGAGCTCATTTTCCATAAAAGAAATAAATAAAATGCTCCTTTCCACCATGAACAAGAAAGTTAATTCAAGGTTGGATGTTCAGCATCATATTCCAATAATGATTTTGATATATTGGCAATTTTTAATGCTTACAGGTGACATGGTCGAGACTGGAACACTCATCACGTGAGGACCTGCAAGCATACACCCCTGGTTTAGCACGCCAGCCACCTATCTATTTTATTTTATTGGAAATAATATTAAGTTACAACCTTGACTTGACGTTATACATTAAGATTTAATGCACAGTGATTTAAGTGCGGCAGTGGAGCTACACTCCCAAATCACTGCAGTGGTCAATAAGCCATTAATACAGTGGTGCCATTAGCAAATGACTTTGTACATTAACACAGTGATTACACTGGGAGCAAACTGAAAGGCCACAAAACTAATAAAATTACCTTCCAGCTTACAACAGGCCATCATTATGGTCAGCCACATACGACTGCTGCATGTTAACTAATAGTATAAATATAGCCTCCTGAACAGGCTGAACACTGTCCAACACACAGAAGTTTAAGAATTTAATTACAAGCATGAACATTGACTTTATATTTTACTTACTCACATATAATTAGTGGAAAAGTACATTGGGGTGGAAATTCCTGTGTATTTGCACCCAGATCACATGTAATCAGGGCTTAAAGCAAATACTTGGGTATAAGATCGAGGAAACTCGGGCGCAAGTGTGTTACAAACATAATTACATTATGCCTGAATTTCCTCATTCTTTTACGCCCTTCCATCGATCCTTGCACCTGAACCTATCTCGGTTCATTATAATGGCTCCACCCCCACGTTAAAGAGCTGTACATGCGAATTTAGAAGATTACATGGCTTTCGAGTGGGGTTGGGAGTGTATCTATTGTGATGCACAAGGCAGCGCAGTTGTGTGGGACAGTTTGGATGGACCAGTGGGTCTTTTCCTGTCTGTCTTTGCTCATGTGTTCATAATTCCCGCAATTACACTGGTTCAAAATGGGTGTAAAATTATGCCCAGAATTTTAGGTGCAGCAGGTGTTTTAGTGTGATCTTTAAAGCAGTTTTATATATATTTTATATCTGTGGCAGGGCAGGTTGAGAAAGCGGTTAAAAAAGCATACGGGGTCCTGGGCTTTATAAATAGAGGCATAGAGTACAAAAGCAAGGAAGACATGATGAACCTTAATAAAACACTGGTTTGGCCACACTGGAGTACTGTGTCCAGTTCTGGGCACCGCACTTCAGGAAGGATGTGAAGGCCTTAGAGAGGGTGCAGAGGAGATTTACTAGAATGATTCCAGGGATGAAGGACTTAAATTACATGGATAAACTGGAGAAGGTGGGATTGTTCTCCTTGGAACAGAGAAGGTTGTGAGGAGATTCGATAGAGGTATTCAAAATCATGAATGGTCTAGACAGAATAGATAGAGAGAAACTGTTCCCATTGGCGGAAGGGTCAAGAATTAGAGGGCATAGATTTGTGACTGGCAAAAGAACCAAAGGTGATATGAGGAAAAACTTTTTTACACAGCGAGGGGTTAGGATCTCGAATGCAGTGCCCAAGGGGGTGGTGGAGGCAGAATCAATCATAGCCTTCAAGAGGGAACCGGATAAGTACTTGAAACAAAAGAATGTGCAGGGCCAAGGGGATAGGGCGGGGCAGTGGGACTAGCTGGATTGCTCATGCATAGAGCCGGCACGGACTCGATGGGCCGAATGGCCTCCTTCCGTGCTGTAACCTTCTATGATTCTACGATTCTACCCTCACAGACCTGTGCATTTTCTATCTATCTGAATGCAATTTTACTGCATCAATATGAGTCACATTGCATATTCTTAATGTGCATGTTTAGGTTGCTTGAAACTTCAATTTTCATACTTAAAGAAGAACTATATGGTGTGATTTCTGCACTTTCCTCAATTATTTACACTGATTTCCATCGATTTTTACATTCTGGCGTATGCTAATGACATTGGCAGAAAATTTAAGCCTAAATTGACATTGGCAAAATGGGCGCACAGTGAGCGTAATTTCGGGCGTAACGTTCCAATTGTCCCCACAGGAAATTCCACCCCATTACTTTTTAGTTTCTGGTATCAATTAAGAACAAGTCAACAAGAAGCACATGTTAGAAACTATTCAACCTCATGCAGTCTCGTTCAGCATACTGTCGTAAGGCTACATACTGTCGTTCATTCTATCTCTACCAATAATTTCAATTCCATTCAACAGTTGAGAGAATCTCACATGACTAAGGAAAAGAAAGCCAACCATGCCAATTTCCACCTTTTCTCCCCTTTTTTTTAATTCATTCACGGGATGTGGGCGTCGCTGGCGAGGCCAGCATTTATTGCCCATCCCTAATTGCCCTCGAGAAGGTGGTGGTGAGCCGCCTTCTTGAACCGCTGCAGTCCGTGTGGTGACGGTTCTCCCACAGTGCTGTTACGAAGGGAGTTAGAATTCTGACTAAAGTAATATCATCTATTCTGAAAATATTACATGGCTCTCAACAAAACCAAGAGGAATGGGAATGGTATCTTATGGTGAAAGGAACCAACAACTTCCTAAAAGTCTAGATTAGCAAATATATTAAATTAAAATAGGCCGATAACTATGAATGAAATTCCAGCCTGGAATCTAACTGAGGTTGGTCAGTGTCACAGCAAACCGAAGGAATGAAGGTCAGATAGTTTGCAATTGTATTTTAAACTCCAGGACTGAACTATGGCCTCTGACCTCATTCCTAAGTATTTATTCATATATATGTTTTAACAGGAGGAGGAGGCTCTGCAAACATCCCCATCCTCAATGATGGCGGAGTCCAGCACGTGAATGCAAAAGACAAGGCTGAAGCGTTTGCAACCATCTTCAGCCAGAAGTGCCGAATGGATGATCCATCTCGGCCTCCTCCCGAAATCCCCACCATCACAGAAGCCAGTCTTCAGCCAATTAGAATCACTACACGTGATATCAAGAAACGGCTGAGTGCACTGGATACAACAAAGGCTATGGGACCCGACAACATCCCAGCTGTAGTGCTGAAGACTTGTGCTCCAGAACTAGCTGCACCTCTAGCCAAGCTGTACCAGTACAGCTACAACATTGGCATCTACCCGACAATGTGGAAAATTGCCCAGGTATGTCCTGTCCACAAAAAGCAGGACAAATCCAATCCGGCCAATTACCGCCCCATCAGTCTACTCTCAATCATCAGCAAAGTGATGGAAGGTGTCGGCGACAGTGCTATCAAGCAGCACTTACTCACCAATAACCTGCTCACCGATGCTGAGTTTGGGTTCCACCAAGACCACTCGGCTCCAGACCTCATCACAGCCTTGGTCCAAACATGGAGAAAAGAGCTGAATTCCAGAGGTGAGGTGAGAGTGACTGCCCTTGACATCAAGGCAGCATTTGACCAAGTGTGGCACCAAGGAGCCCTAGTAAAATTGAAGTCAATGGGAATCAGGGGGAAAACTCTGCAGTGGCTGGAGTCATACCTAGCACAAAGGAAGATGGTAGTGGTTGTCGGAGGCCAATCATCTCAGCCCCAGGACATTGCTGCAGGAGTTCCTCAGGGCAGTGTCCAAGGCCCAACCATCTTCAGCTGCTTCATCAATGTCCTTCCCTCCATCATAAGGTCAGAAATGGGGATGTTCGCTGATGATTGCACAGTGTTCAGTTGCATTCGCAACCCCTCAGATAATGACGTAGTCCGAGCCCGCATGCAGCAAGACCTGGACAACATCCAGGCTTGGGCTGATAAGTGGAAAGTAACATTCGCACCAGACAAGTGCCAGGCAATGACCATCTCCAACAAGAGAGTGTCTAACCACCTCCCCTTGACATTCAACGGCATTACCATCACCGAATACCCCACCATCAACATCCTGGGAGTCACCATTGACCAGAAACTTAACTGGACCAGCCACATAAATACTGTGGCTACAAGAGCAGGTCAGAGGCTGGGTATTCTGCGGCGAGTGACTCACCTCCTGACTCCCCAAAGCCTTTCCACCATCTACAGGGCATAAGTCAGGAGTGTGATGGAATACTCTCCACTTGCCTGGATGAATGCAGCTCCAACAACACTCAAGATCTCGACACCATCCAGACAAAGCAGCCCACTTGATTGGGATCCCATCCACCACCCTAAACATTCACTCCCTTCGCCACCGGCGCACTGTGTACCATCCACAGGATGCACTGCAGCAACTCGCCAAGGCTTCTTCGACAGCACCTCCCAAACCCGCGACCTCTACCACCTAGAAGGACAAGAGCAGCAGGTACATGGGAGCAACACCACCTGCACATTCCTCTCCAAGTCACACACCATCCCGTCTTGGAAATATATCGCCATTCCTTCATCGTCGCTGGGTCAAAATCCTGGAACTCCCTTCCTAACAGCACTGTGGGAGAACGTTCACCACACGGACTGCAGCGGTTTAAGAAGGCATCTCACCACCACCTTCTCAAGGGCAATTAGGGATGGGCAATAAATGTCGGCCTCGCCAGCGATGCCCACATCCCATGAACGAATAAAAAAAAACATGCATCTCACTACTACGAGATGCATCTACTGAGGATATGCCAGACAGACTGAGGTGCTATAATGACTGATATATAGCTTAAAAGTAATACTTGACGAACGATATGTGTAGATTTTCCAGTATGAGTGCAGTTTACACTGGAATTAAATGATGTTTGAAATGATGTTTGCACCAAATTTTCTGTAGTCAGCGCATTTTTGTAATTATGCATAGCTTTAGATATAGATTTGGATGGGTGCAGGGAGCACATTAATGGTGACAAAGGAAAATTGCATGTAGCTAACATTTAAAGGAATGCGAGCAATTAAAGGGAAGTGTCACAATAGTTTGATGAAAACTGGTACACCCTTAGGAAAGGTTCAGAAGGCATTTCAACCCATTGATAGCCATCGTCATGCTGAAGGGGGAGAAAGTGCAGAAGTGACAAACAAAAATGAAGGGAAAGGAAACCCGAGGTGTATGCATGAGTCTGCCGGCAGGTGATGGAGTAGCCCAGCGTCGACCCCCTTTTTAACAACTGAAGTGGAGCTGGTGACAATGAGGCTGGCCCTATTTGCCATTTCATGGCACAATCCCTATAGGTTCTCATTAAAGGAGGGAAGGCAGGCTTGAGGCCATAGCTGGCCAGTACTGCTATCGGCTGTGCTAGCCCAAAGTTGCAAAGTAGCTGCAGGTTTTTCGCAGCAGGTGGTAGGACATTGTATCTGGCTTTTTTGCTGACACAGGCCATGTGAAGACAGACAGTTCCCCACAGCTTTTGCCAGGTAGTTGTGACAATGCCTGCACATATTGTTGGTGGCACCATGGCAGGTGCAACCAATTGGGCTTATGCTGGCTATTGATCACCTTGGCGTGCCTTGGAAAAAATTACATATTTTGTGTTTGGTCATTCTTCCAAGGAAGCACTTAGCATTAGTTAGTCAGGTATTCGCATATCTTGTTTGTGCCATTCAGTCTACTGCCCCAGCCTCCTTTGGGAGTAGGAGCTCCTGTATGCACCAATCCTCTGCCAAAGGGAGGTATGGGCACCTGTCTGTAGCTGAAGGTGTAAGGGCACCGGCAGCTGGGCATACTTCAGGTGCAGCTGATCTGCTTGGCATCTCTATTACTCCTCCTCCTCTTCCAAATAGCTGAAAATTGGGGGGATTCCCATTGGAGAATTCATTAGTGACAGTAATGGAACTTTATGGGAAAAAGCAGCAGAGCACAAACGTCCCCCTCAATTTAAGTGGCAGCAGGTTAAAAAAAACAACAAAAAAGGAAACAATGACCACAGCTGATTCTCTAGTAACCCTGAATATCCAAGATTCATGGGCATAAGCATCTTCCAGTGTCCTGCACCCACAATCATCGAGAAATTGCATGCATGATGCTCACTGGCTCATTTAAATATTTTAGTGAAACTCTCATCTGATTCAGGCGGGCACTTTCTGCCCCTATTTTCCCACCCCTGCATATCATGCATAAAGTAAGCTGAGATCTGGCTTTACTGATCTCTGCCTAATTTTTCTACTGGGTTTAACTCATTTATGCTGGGCAAACCGGATTGGAAAATTCAAGCTGCTGTTTTGAGGTTTTTTTTTGTCGAAGTAGTTTAACTGATTCACAAATGATGTAGATTAAGCAGAATTCAAACTTTCTTGCTGAAAAAGGTGGAAAGGACACAATGCACACTGGGCCAAGGGATAACCATTTAATAAACATCCTGGACAATGATTTTGCTTTTACTGCAGTATCTTCTTACTTCAAAGAAAAAAACTCTCAATTTATGTGATGGCATGAATCAAAATAACCTAACTTGTTTAGCAGTCTTGGTCGGCTCCTTTGATGAGGGTTCATGTGGAATATTGATCTTGGTTGCTTCAAACATTGTAGTCTCTCTGCCACCAGCAATCATGCAGGTTCCTTTGTGAGAGTCATTGAACTTAATGGAGCCCAAGTAAGTTCACACATTCAGGATGGTTTCTTTTTTGTTCTAGGTCTAAGGTCCAGGAACTGACAGTGCAAGAAGAAAACAATCCATCATGCAGTGAGATTCAAGGATGACACTTGCTTTAAAGTAAGTAATGGAAACAGTTGATCCAGAGCTCGTGCTGCACATACAGCCGGTACGGACCAGCGGTGATACTCCTTCCAGTGCTTCGATGAACAGTTTGCCCAACTCTTATACATTTCTTATATACACTTTAATTTCTGCTTGTGTGTTATTTTTACATGTTGGTTCGCATTGTAATCTAATGGAAAATCCAATAAATGGCAAAATTAATTTTGTGTAAACTGCATCTATTGATATACGAGATATGTTTGAGATATCACCGGATATTATTTTGGATTCCTGACTTATATGCAACAAATGCAGATGATCAATTCAATCTGTCTTGTTCAAATACAATAAAAATATTGAACGTAACTTGCGTAAGGCTCAGTCATCTTCAGATCAATACAGTATAATCTAAGGGTGCAGTTGCCATTTTAATTCTCCGTCCCACTCCCACTCTGACCTCGACCTCCTACACTGTTGCAATGAAACTCAATGGAAGCTCGAGGAACAGCACCTCATCTTTCGATTAGGCACTTTACAACCTTCCGGACTCAACATTAATTTCAATAACTTCAGAACTGCTCCCATTTTATCGAACAGCAAGTGCAGGTAATGGTTCTGCTGTTGCCATTTACAGCTGCTCTAGACCCATCTTTTGTTTCTTTACTTGTCCCATTACCACCCTCCTTGCCTTGCACCATCATCCCTTTTGTCATTTAATCACTACTGCCCTCCGCCCTATCACAATCCTGGCTTTTGTACTTTTCTTTTCTCCCCTCCCCTTCGCCTGGCTCTGTACTTGCTTAAAAACTGTTAAATCTTTGACTTCTTCCAGTTCTGGCGAAAGGTCATCGACCTGAAATGTTAACTCTGTTTCTTTCTCCATGGGTATGACCTCACTTGCTGAGCATGTCCATTGTTTTCTGTTTTTATTTCAGATTCCCAGCATCCGCAGTATTTTGCTTTTGTTATCATCCTCTAATGTGTTACCCAGGAATGATCAGTTAGGACCTTCCTGCAAATCTATCAACTTGAACAATTGACAGAGCACAGAGGCGGGGAAAGACAGAATGAAGTGCGAACAGAATGAGGGCATTCAACTAGGAATTTGGTGCAGAGGGGGAAGGAGGTGCTAAGTGATTTAAATCAAAGAACTCTAGACTAAGACTGAGCAGAGCACAAAGGGAGCTGCACAAGGAATCAAAACAAGGCAAGGAGGAGTGTCGAGGCCAAGTCAGTAAGTATTTAGTTCACTGGTTAGTATTTTTAGCGGTTGTTAGGGATAAAAGGAGCGGGAGCGGAAGCCCGAGAGCAAAAGGAGCGGGACCGGCGATCGAGAGCAGAGCGGGGATATAAAGGAGCAGGACCGGTGACCGAGAGCAGAGCGGGGATATAAAGGAGCAGGACCGGTGACCGAGAGCAGAGCGGGGATATAAAGGAGCAGGACCGGTGACCGAGAGCAGAGCGGGGATATAAAGGAGCAGGACCGGTGACCGAGAGCAGAGCGGGGATATAAAGGAGCGGGACCTGTGATCGAGAGCAGAGCGGGGATAAAAGGAGCAGGACCAGTGACCGAGAGCAGAGCGGGGATAAAAGGAGCAGGACCGGCAATCGAGAGCAGAGCAGGGATATAAAGGAGCAGGACCTGTGACCGAGAGCAGAGCGGGGATAAAAGGAGCAGGACCGGCAATCGAGAGCAGAGCAGGGATATAAAGGAGCAGGACCTGTGACCGAGAGCAGAGCGGGGATAAAAGGAGCAGGACCGGCAATCGAGAGCAGAGCAGGGATATAAAGGAGCAGGACCGGTGACTGAGAGCAGAGCGGGGATAAAAGGAGCAGGACCGGTGACCGAGAGCAGAGCGGGGATATAAAGGAGCGGAGGCCCGAGAGCAGAGCGGGGATAAAAGGAGCAGGACCAGTGACCGAGAGCAGAGCGGGGATAAAAGGAGCAGGACCTGTGACCGAGAGCAGAGCGGGGATAAAAGGAGCAGGACCGGTGACCGAGAGCAGAGCGGGGATAAAAGGAGCAGGACCAGTGACCGAGAGCAGAGCGGGGATATAAAGGAGCAGGACCGGCAATCGAGAGCAGAGCAGGGATATAAAGGAGCAGGACCTGTGACCGAGAGCAGAGCGGGGATAAAAGAAGCAGGACCAGTGACCGAGAGCAGAGCGGGGATATAAAGGAGCAGGACCGGTGACCGAGAGCAGAGCGGGGATAAAAGGAGCAGGACCAGTGACCGAGAGCAGAGCGGGGATAAAAGGAGCAGGACCGGCAATCGAGAGCAGAGCAGGGATATAAAGGAGCAGGACCTGTGACCGAGAGCAGAGTGGGGATAAAAGGAGCAGGACCGGCAATCGAGAGCAGAGCAGGGATATAAAGGAGCAGGACCTGTGACCGAGAGCAGAGCGGGGATAAAAGGAGCAGGACCAGTGACCGAGAGCAGAGCGGGGATATAAAGGAGCAGGACCGGTGACCGAGAGCAGAGCGGGGATAAAAGGAGCAGGACCTGTGACCGAGAGCAGAGCGGGGATAAAAGGAGCAGGACCTGTGACCGAGAGCAGAGCGGGGATATAAAGGAGCAGGACCGGTGACCGAGAGCAGAGCGGGGATATAAAGGAGCAGGACCGGCAATCGAGAGCAGAGCAGGGATATAAAGGAGCAGGACCGGTGACTGAGAGCAGAGCGGGGATAAAAGGAGCAGGACCTGTGACCGAGAGCAGAGCGGGGATAAAAGGAGCAGGACCGGTGACCGAGAGCAGAGCGGGGATAAAAGGAGCGGAGACCCGAGAGCAGGGTGGGGATAATCTCTAAGCGAGGGGAGTGGTTTAAACTAGGAACCTATAACATGCTAATACTTTATTAAATTAATAACTTAAAGTAGATAAATTAATTACTTTAAAAAAAAAACAAAAATAAACCAAGTGAATTAATTACATAAAACTTTAATTAAGTAAATAAATAAAACAAGGTTAGATAGAGATGACAGTGCAGGTGGTATGCTGTAACTGCAGCATGTAAGAGTTTGTAGAGTGATCCCCGGCAACCACTTCTGCAGTGTCTGCAACTCAAGGAACTTTGGCTTAAAGTTGTTGAGCTGGAGTCTGAGGTACAGACAATGCGATGTGTCAGCGAGGGGGTGAGTTAACTGGACACTTTGAGCCTGGAGGCAGTCACACCCCTTAGGTCGTGGTTTAGATTTATTTAGTGGTCAGGGAGAGGAGGACGTGACTGCGAGTCAGGAGGGTAAGAGGTCCCCAGATACAGCGATGGAAGAGCCTCAGCCTTTGCCCTTGTCCAACAGGTACGAGATAGTTGATACCTGTGTGGATGAGAACAAAGGCTGCAAGGAGGATGGGCAAATTGATCACGGTACCATGGTACAGGCGGCCATTTAAGTGGAAGGAGCGAAAAGGAATGGTGGTGGTGTTAGGGGTAGTACAGTCAGGGAGATAGGATACTGTTCTCTGCAGCTGCGACCAGGAGTTCCAAAGGCTGTGTTGCCTGCCCAGTTTCAGGATTAAGGATATCTCATCGCGGCTGGAGAAGAACTTGAGGCAGGATAGGGAGGATCCTATTGTCATGGACCACATAGGAACCAACGACATAGGTAGAAACAGGAATGACGTTCTGATGAGGGAGTTTGAGGAGCTAGGGTCCAAATTCAAAAGCAGAACCTCAAAGGTAATAATCTCTGGATTCCTACCTGAGCCACGTTCAAATTGGCATAGGGACAAACAGATTAGATGGTTAAATGTGTGGCTGAAAGAGTGGTGTGAGAAGCAGGGGTTTTAATTTATGGGTTACTGGCACCAGTACTGGGCAAAGAGGAAGCTGTTCCATTGGGACGGGCTCCGCTTAAACCAGGCTGGGACCAGTGGCCTTGGTGAATCGAATAACTAGGGCAGTAGATAGTGGAGAGGGTTCAGGTAAGGGTAAATTTATACGTCCAAAGAGAAAAGTCAAGGCTGTGGACCAGAGTAGCGATTTGGGTAAAAACAAGAAGAGTGTGTCAGGAAGGGGCAGAGAGTTTAACAAAGGTAATAGGGCAGTAGTGACTAAGGTCACATCAGGGAAAAAGTGAAAAGTTAAAATTAAAGGTCCTATATCTGAATGTACGAAGCATTCATAACAGATAGATGAATTAATGGCACAAATAGAGATAAATGGGTTTGATCTAGTAGCCATTACTGAGACGTGGTTGCAAGGTGACCAAGATTGGGAACTAAATATTCCAGGGTACTTGACTTTTAGAAAAGATAGGCAAAATGGAAAAGGAGGGGATAGCCCTGATAATAAAGGATCTTAGCTCAGAAAATCAGGATGGACAATCAATAGAGGTCGAGCTAAGAAATAGCATGAGGCAGGAAACGCTGGTGGGAGTAGTTTTTAGGCCCCATAACAGTAGTTATAATGTTGGACAGAGTATAAATCAGGAAATTAGAGAAGCATGTAACAAGGGTAATGCATTAATCGTGGGGTACATTCATCTTCATATAGACTGAGCAAACCAAATTGGCAAAAAGAGTTTGGAGGGCGAGTTCATGGAATGCATTCGAGACAGTTTTCTAGAACAATATGTCGAGGGACTAGGGAAATGGCTATTAGTAATCTTATAGTCAAGGATCCTCTGGGGAAGAGTGAACATAATATGATAGAATTTCATATTGAGTTTGAGAGTGATGTAGTTAAGTCCAAAACTAGGGTCTTAAATTTAAACAAGGCCAATTACGTAGGTATGAGGGGCAAGTTGGCTAAGGTAGATTGGGAAATTAGATTAAAAGATAGGATGGTAGATAAACAATGGCGAACATTTAAAGAAATAATTCATAATTCTCAATGACTATACATTCCCTCGAGGAATAAAAACTCCACAGGAAAACTGATCCAACCATGGCTAACTAGAGAAGTCAAGGATAGTATTAGTTTAAAAGAAGAGGCTTACAATGTTGGCAAAAAGAGTAGTAAGCCTGAGGATTGGGAGGATTTTAGAAATCAGCAAAGGATGACCAAGAAATTGATAGAGGGAGAACATTGAATATGGGAGTAAATTAGCAAGAAATATAAAAACAGATTGGAAGAGCTTCTACAAGTACGTAAAAAGGAAGAGATTAGCAAAAGTAAACGTGGGTCCCTAAGAGGCAGAGACAGGAGGAATTATAATGGGGAATAAGAAAATGACAGTCATGAAACAAATATTTTGTACCCGTCTTCAGAGTAGAAGACAAAAAGCATACCAGAAATAATAGGGAACCAAGGGTCTATTGAGAGGGAGGAACTTAAAGTAATTAATATTAATAAAGAAAAAGTACTGGAGAAATTAATGGGACTAAAAGCCGACAGATCCCCTGGATCTGATGGCCTACATCCTAGGGTTTTAAAAGAGGTGGCTGCAGAGATAGTGGATGCATTGCTTTTGATCTTCCAGAATTCCCTAGATTCTAGAATGGTCCCAGTGGATTGGAAGGTAGCAAATGTAACACTGCTATTCAAGAAAAGAGGGAGAGAGAAAACAGGGAACTACAAGCCAGTTAGTAGTAGGGGAAACGCTAGAATCTATTATTTAAGGACATAGTAACAGGTCACTTAGAAAATCATAATATGATTAGGCAGTGTCAACACAGTTTTATGAAAGGGAAATCATGTTTGACAAATCTATTAAGAGTTTTTTGAGGGGGTAACTAGTGGAGATAAAGGGGAACCAGTGGATGTTGTATATTTGGATTTTCAAAAGGCATTCACGAATGTGCCACACAAGAGGTTGTTACACAAGATTAGGGCTTATGGGATTGGGAGTAATATATTAGCATAGATTGAGGATCAGTTAATGGACAGAGAAGAGAGTAGGAATAAACGGGTCATTTTCTATTGGGGTGCCACAAGGATCAGTGCTTGGGCCTCAACTGTTTACAATCTATATCAATGTCTTAGAGAGGACTGCGTGTAGTGTATCCAAGTTTGCTGATGTTACAAAGCTAGGTGGGAAAGTAAGCTGTTAGGAGGATGCAAAGAGGCTGCAAAGGGATGTAGACAGGTTAAGTGAGTGGGCGAGAAGGTGGCAGATGGAGTATAATGTGGAGAAATGTGAAATTACTCACTTTGGTAGGAAGAATAGAAAAGCAGAATATTTTTTAAAAGGTGAGAGACTAAGAAATGTTGGTATTCAGAGGGATTTGAGTGTCCTTGTACACAAATCACAGAAAGTTAACTTGCAGGTACAGCAAGAAATTAGGAAGGCAATTGGTATGTTAGCCTTTATTGCAAGGGGGTCTTGCTGCAATTATGTAGGGATCTGGTGAGACCACACCTGCAGTACTGTGTACAGTTTTGGTCTCCTTACCTAAGAAAGATTATACTTGCCCTAGAGGGGATGCAATGAAGGTTCACTGGATTGACTCCTGGGATGAGAGGATTGTCCTATGAGGAGAGATTGAGTAAAATGGGCCTATATTCTCTGGAGTTTAGAAAAATGAGAGGTGATCTCATTGAAATGTATAAAATTCTTAGAGGGCTTGACAGGGTAGCTGCTGAGAGGCTGTTTCCCCTGGCTGGGGAGTCCAGAACTCGGGGTCATGGTCTCACGATAAGGGGTTGGCCATTTAGGACCAAGATGAGGAAAAATTTCTTCATAGACACTAAGGAAATCATGGGATATGGGGATAAGGCAGGAAAGTGGAGTTGAGGTAGATCATCCCTGATCTTACTGAAAGGCTGAGCAGGCTCGGGGGGGCCATATGGCCTACTCCTTCTGCTATTTCTTATGTCCTTATGTAATATGCAGAGGTGGTTGCCTGTCAGGGGCTGCATTTTTGATTACAAATATTAATAGTAAAGCCACTTGAACCTTTCTTTTCCCATTTGTACTGGGGAAGAATCAATGACTCCATCTTTTTCGCCAAGTAGCTTTGATTTTGATGGTCCTGCTAACACAGCATCCTGCTTCCTAACGCCCTTACAATGATAACACATTTAATGCAATACCACCAACACATTTAGTGGTATTGTACCAAATCAGAAAGCAATTTGTCTTGTCAGGAAAGAAGTAATGCAAGAGTACACTGGGCTAGCTCTACTGTTTCCTTTATTTCACACAGCTCAATATGTACTAAATTCAATTGCTGGAATTTACTGCTAAGACTAATTGTTTCACAGTGGCTTTACAAATGATGCAGCACAAAGCCCCAGATCTACACAGCAGTACACAAGTCATTAAACAGACTGATTGAAAGTCTCGTGAGTTTGGAGTAAGGAAACATGGGGGGAGGGGTAAGAGAAGAATTCCTTTTTGATATGCGTAGCAAGATCATAAAATGTATATAAACAACACATTTACAATTTTTCTACATAGATCAAAGAAATCTCTCCACCCATATTATCAATATTTTTATTTTACCTCCATAGGTCTGGAATTTCCTCAAAACATATGTGCGCAAGAACAAAGTTACGCCAGTTTTCAGTGTTAAAGAGGAAACTTCGTGGAAGTGACTCCCAGCAAAAGTGACAACTGTTGATCGCCTCCGAAGACTCTGAACCAATCATCTGGGCCATGCACATTGACACTGTAAACAAACAGAGTCACTAACCACACAACTAAACACAAGAGCCAATTTTATTGAATAATTAGAAAAGACAACACCACCTTTGCAAAAAAGAAAACTGACTTCAAACAAGGAAGAGTTATTGCTGTTCTCAAAATTTTCAACTATTCACAATACCTTTCCGTTTTACTTTTAAAGATAAAAATAAAAGTTGTTGCTGATTGCCAGACTTAGAAGTATGTACAATTGCTTTCAGTTTCACTTATTGACAAAAAATAACATTTTTTTCCCCAAGAGACAATCACGAATGTGTCTTCAATTGATGCAGCTGTTGAGCAGGAGGCAGAGTACGGAAGAGCAAGAGTCATCCTACTCCTTCCAGACACCGAGCATTTCCCGGCATGTAGGTGAGCCTTCGAGGCCAGCTGCTCTCCTGCTCCGTCTAACAGTCCGCTGCGGACCAAAAGGCTGTGAAGTGGTGTGCTCCGTTTGCAAGACTGAAGGCTTATGGGACAGAAGCGACAGGCACAACAGCTTGGCAACCTTGTAGCTCCACGGTCTTCTGTTCAAACAGCGTGAGGGGTCTGAGGCATGTGATTCCAAACTCCCCCCCCCCCCCCCCACCCCGCCCCCGCCCCCGCCCCAACTTCCTCCGCTCCCATAAATTATGGGCCCACTTGGCCTGCGAGAACAGAAGGGAGTAAACATGAGGCTTTCGAGGCCAGTGTCAAGGTTACTATTGCAGTTTCTGTCATCCAAAGGGTGTCTTACCTTTCTAGTTCTGGTCAGGTTGTTGAACATTTTCCAATACTGCTTCATGTTTACACCCATGTTTCCCACCTTTCCATTATCAATATTGAAGCAGTCTGCAGTCATTTGCTGCCAGGTTTCCTGCCACCCTCTGAAAAAGCACATGGCCTCCACTCAACCCCTCACCTTTGATACTCTGACAAAGATCAGGAACGTGGCAGATGGGAAACACTTGTCCCACCACTCCATGGGGCAGTGAGGCATACCAAGTTGCTGCACATTTATAATCCAGACATTTAAATTAGCGTCAGTCACTTTGTTACATTTCCACTCAAACTTCTGTTGTGCAGTATCGCACACTTCTGCCTTCGAGCATAACTGTTTCTATATTATCCGAATAAATATGTTTGGTTTCACCTGTTATGTTGCACATTGAGTGCAATACTTACTTTTAGATTTTGTTTTAACAGTACTGAAGTAGGATGGAATATTAATAATGTAACATTAATAAAAAAAGCTCAAAACAGATGAAAGTGACATTTTTTCTAAATGATGTATATGAGAGTTGACATATATAAACTAAATTAAATGCAGAAGAAAACACATCAAAATAATTGCCAATGAACTGTTTCCTACTCTACCAAAGGGTTAACAGTTTCACTCACAGGAGATCAGAATCAATCAATTCAAAGATCTGGTAGTCTTGAAACTACCACAACATCAGTTAGTTAGCTGAAGCACGGTATCTGCTAATTACATTGTTAAAACTGACGTTAATGAAATATGAAAAATTTAAAATGTCTTGGAAATGTCTGAGCTTGGCCTCTGCGTATAATTCATAAGAAAAAATGATAAACCTTCCAGCAAAATTGAGACCCAACATTAAGGTTCAATTTTATAAACATACATAGGCTTTAAAAATAGCTTACTGATTCAAACTCAATTGTTTCTTCTTGTTTGTTGTATATTAAACATTTATTCTCATGTTAACGTCACTGAATGATTTTTTAAAAATATGTTATTTAACGTATCCACTTAGGCAGCTTCATTATCACATGAAGCCTCAGAGGTCTGTGGCAGTCCCAGCGAAATAAGCAAGATGGGGAGGGCTTATTACAATTGAAGCAGAGACACAGGGCTCGATTTTCGCACCCCGAGCGGGTGCGTTCGTGGCAGGGGGGCTGCGAAAATCGGGGATTCCCGGGGCAGGTCCAGAGCCCGGCTCCAACCTGCCCACTTCCGGGTTCCCCAGTGACACGCTGACATGCGCGTGCAGCCCCCGCATGTGGGACTCCCGCCGGGAATTAAAGCCAGCGGGGTGTCACTTGAAGTAATTAACCAGGTACTTCAGGTCATTAACAGACCTGATTGACCTGATATTTTGGAATGGTGAGATTTTCAGATCAACTGGTACTGTTTCCCGTACTGGGGGAAACACTCCCAGTTCAAATGGACGTGTTGCAGCCATCAGCCTGTGGCAGCTGCAAAGGTCCATTTGACAGGTGTGGGGGGAGACCCTCACTCATTGCAGGAGGCCACTTTGTCACTTTGGACAAAGTTTGGCCTCCACCACCCTCCTCCTGACAAGAAAATTCACCAACTTACACACTTACCCCATGTCCAGACACATGTACCTACCTTGCGGACCCCCTCAGATGTACATCTTCCGGATGGGGGCTGCCGTAGCTGCAGTCATGACCTCCTCGGAGGGCGAACAGCATCACCAGCCTTGCCGTCCACCTCTGACACGTGGAGCTCCACAACACAGTGCTGTGACACATCCACCTGCACAGCAGCAGGGAGGGCAACCACAGAGAGAGATGCGTCTCAAAGGCACTACCCTCGCCACAGGGTCTACAGACCGAGGCTCAGCTTCCTGAACCTCTCTGAGCAGCAGTGCACACGGAGGCTCAGAGTCACTCGACATGTAGTCGTGGACATCTGCAACCTCCTTCATGCCGAGCTGCTCCCAGCTGGCCAGAGCACCACCTTCTTACCTGTCGCTGTCAAAGTCACCACTGCCCTCAACAACTTCTCCTCCGCATCCTTCCAGGGTGCCACCGGGTACACCGTCGACGTCTCTCAGTCGTCTGCACAAAAGAGCCCTGCAAATACACCTACACCCACTCTGCAGTGACACAATGGGTGGCATCAGTTGTGGGTCTTCATAGTGATCCTCAGGAAAGGGCATTATTGCACAAACCAGACAAGATTCACAAACTCGTGGCAGTAGTGGTGCCAATATAATATGTAATGTGAGTTGATCAGAAATTAAATGTAAGTAAAAACCATGACAAACCCTCAAACACCCTTGTGCATCCTCTTCATGCTCACGACACGTTTGCCTTACGCTTCCTACTGCACATATGTGATACATGCCCTGTGGCTGCAGCACAGGTAGTGGCAGGTTGAGTGAGGCTGACTGTGAAAGAGATGCATGAGAGGGTGAGTGTGAGATAGAGCCACGAGATTGTATGAGGATTTGGTTGAGTGGTAGTGGTGGGATGAGTATTGGCGAGGTGAGTAAGTGCAGGTAAGATGAGGATGAGCTTTGATTGGGTGTGAGGAGTGATGTGATAGAGTAGTGTTGGCAGTGCAGAAGGAGATGTGGGGTGGGGGCGGTGATGTGGCAGACGGAGTGTAGGGGAATGCGTAAGTGTACTCACTTTGGCTGACCTACTTAGGTCATTGAAGTGCCTCCTGCATTGTATGCAGGTGCGCGATATGTTGGTGGTGCAGGTGACCTCCTCTGCCACCTCGAGCCAGGCCTTCTTGGTGGCAGAGGCAGGCCACTTCCTCCCGCCCGCCGGGGGGAAGATCTCTGTCCTCACCCTCCCACCCCCACAATCCAATAAGAGCTGGAGTGAGGAATCATTAAACCTGGGAGCAGCCTTCCCCCTGGGCTGCTCCATGCTGTAATTTTTCCTATTTTCTGCAGCATCAGTCAGTGGAGGATTGACCCTTTAAACAGAGCTCCTCCAGCTGACAGTCTATGCTGCGCATGTGCAGTCCGCCCGCTGCGCAGCTTTCCAGCGCGAAACCCGGAAGCAAAGCTAAGTGGCTTCAATTAGCCTGCGATTGAATGCAGAGCGCCCCAATTTCACTGGGCGTGTTACCCACGCGCCCAGTCGACCCCCCGTTGCGAACCCGCCGCCCTCCTAATATCGGGCCCATAATCTGCTACTAAACCTATTCCAGATTAAAAAGAATTGTTTTCACCACTTGAAGCAAAACTAAAGAGAAATAAAAGCGACCAAATATTCTGCAACAAATACTTGGAGTATTGGGGGATGTGTATCCCAGTCACCGTGGTCTCCAGGAAGTTATTGCAGGGGTCCGAGCGGAATGCCCCAGTGTTTTTTATCCCCCCTAAATTGGCCTTGGGTTTTTTCTGTATTTTTTTGCCTCTCGCAGGAGGCTGACTGATGGGGAGGGGCAGATGGAGGTCACGATGTGCATAAATTGCACCATAACAGTATGTGATAGCCTTGATGGGACAGCAGTAATTTTCCTGTCCATTGTCTTCATATGTCCGTGATGTGTTGCACTGTTTTGGTTTACAAGAGTTCAAATAAATAGATTGCTCAAGTAGTCTTTGAAAATAGTTCAATCGCCATTTCTTGCATCAAACCTTTTGCAACCAGCTGAGTGGCCAGTTTTTATAGTCACAGTCCACAATTTTCATTTTTCTTTCGAAAAGTTTCTGGCTACTTTAAAAGGAAACAGTTGTACAAAAAAGTTATTTTTTTTAATGAATGAAAGTTCGGACAGTAACAGTTTGTCACACCAGATAGCTGTGAATATGAGTGAATCGGTGATGTGGACTATAATTGAATCAACCCACGACAGCTTCCTAAAAGGAAATTCTTTGACCTCTTTAAGGACTACAGCAGCGTTAGTACACAAATTAAATGAAACAACTGAAAAAGTCTTTGAATTTTCAGTACACTAGGTTCAAAAGAAAAAATAATATACCTAAGATTTGGTCAATCTAATCTGGGAGGCATGTGAGGAGAATAGCATAGATTCACATAATCTGCCAGTTCCTTTCCTTTTACCCTGACATTGAATGATTCCTACATCTTTCTTGTTCCCTTCGGCCTCACTCCATCTCCATCTAATTTTCTGTTTCCCCATACTCCTGCCTTTCAGTTTTTTCCCCTAAAGGATATTCCCAAAGAAAAAAATATGTAGGCAGCAATTCCAAGGTCTTAAACAACTTGTAATAAAACACAAATCAGTAATGGAAAGGTCATTTCATTATCAGGTGTATCTCGGAATATTCATCTGGATTTATTACTGAAAAATTTAAATAAGGCCCACTGGGTTGTAGAAGAGTCTCAGATCTTATTCCTGTTCATAAAGAGAGGTGCAAAAATTATTTCAATTGGTGCTTTTGTCAAAAATCAGGCCTGCAGCCAACAACATACAAGTGTACCCCTGATCTACAGTGCTTGGCCTTCTTCAGTTTCTATTGTAGACCCAACTCTGAAATTTAATTTTGGATATTGAGAGATGCATAAGGGAAAGCCATCCCCTGATCAAGGATCACTTTTGAACACTATAGGTGATCATTGGCCCAGAAATTGCTTTTAAAATATCAATGAGCCTATCGGGGCTCACCGTTAGTGGTGAAATCGAAGAGCAAGTTCCAGCGACTGCACACGTGCAATTAAATGCAGAAATCCACAACTTGCTCTTCCTGGTTCACCAGCGATGTGACAACTTCACCATAAAGTGATATCGCCGGTTGCAATCAATAGAATCAATGGACCAACGACAACTTGCTCTCCTGCCCAGCTGGAAATGAACTAATCTCGCCACAACAGGTTCAGTTTTTTAAGTCTAAACTAAGTTTTAACAGTGTGGCAAGTCTTAATGACTGCTAAATAACCTCTCGGGCACTAAAAATTAACTTTTAAAAATGTGGAGTCTCATTACTCCTGATTTTAATGGTTTTTGGACATTTAAAAAATATAATTTTTAAATTAAAAAATTAAAATTTTTGTTTACTTTTTCTTTCTGTCTCTTTTATCTCAGTCTTTTAATCTTATCCTCCCTTTATTTTGCTTTCTCTATGTCATTTTATAATACCTTATCGGGCACATCTGGGTTTTTAGTTTGCGCTGTTTGTCTATGAACTGCACTTCCTGATTCTCACAGCGTGGCTTGCTTCAAGCTGATTGGCTGAGCGATCCTTTCACCACTCAGAGAGCCCGGGAAAGAACAGTGCTGTTATCTGAACTCAGATTACAAGGAAGTTGCTGCCAAAAAGAATGCAGTAACTTCGAGTGAATTTAAATCTAATGAGCGGCGAACACTGTTAGTTTGCAACTCGGAGCAATTTACGGGCCATTATGTCTTTGTTGAAATACTAGAATATGCTTTGCACTCTTGAAAAGTGTGTCTTAATGAAAAACATCACAAGAGATGATTATTGTTTTGTTGAAAATGCCCAATGATATGACTTACAGAGTGCAAAATTGAATGTGAATATACTACAGAGCAGCCTTACAACCAGAGAAAATTTACGGCACAGAAGGAGGCCATTCAGCCCATTGTATCCGCACCAACCGAAAATGAGCCACCCAGCCTAATCCCACTTTCCAGTTCTTGGTCCGTAGCCCTGCAGGTTACGGCACTTCAAGTGCACATCCAGGTACTTTTTAAACGAGTTGAGGGTTTCTGCCTCCACCCACCCTTTCCGGCAGTGAGTTCCAGACCCCCATCACCCTCTGGGTGAAACAATTTTTCCTCAGCTCCCCTCTAATCCTTCTACCAATCACTTCAAATCTATGCCCCCTGGTTATTGACCTCCCTGCTGAGGGAAATAGGTCCCTCCAATCCATTCTATCTAGGCTGCTCATAATTTTGTGCACCTCAATTAAATCACCCCTCAGCCTCCTTTGTTCCAAGGAAAACAACCCCAGCCTATCCAATCTTTTCTCATAGCTAAAATTCTCCAGTCCTGTCAACATTCTCTTAAATCTCCTCTGTACCCTCTCTAATGCAATCACATCTTTCCCGTAATGTGGTGGCCTGGACTGTATGCAGTATTCAAGCTGTGGCCTAACTCGTGTTTTATACAGTTCCAGCATAACCTCCCTGCTCTTATATATTCTATGCCTCGGCTAATAAAGGAAAGTATTCCATATACCTTCTTAATCACCTTATCTCCCTGTCCTGCTACCTTCAGGGATCTGTGGACATGCACTCCAAGGTCCCTCACTTCCTCTACACCTCTCAGTATCCTCCCATTTATTGTGTATTCTTTTGCCTTGTTTGCCCTCCCCAAGTGCATTACCTCACATTTCTCTGGACTGAATTCCATTTGCCACTTTTCTGCCCAGCTGACCAGTCCATTGATATCTTCCTGCAGTCTACAGCTTTCCTCCTCAGTATCAACCGGACAGCCAATTTTTGTAACATCTCCAAACTTCTTAATCAGGCCCCCTACATTTAAGTCCAAATCATTAATATATACTACAAAAAGCAAGCGACCTAGTACTGAGCCCTGTGGAACCCCACTGGAAACACCCTTCCAGTCTTAAAAACACCCATCGACCCATTACCTTTTGCTTCCTGCCACTGAGCCAATTTTGGATCCAACTTGCCACTTTCCCTTGGATCCCATGGGCTTTTACTTTTTTGACCAGTCTTCAATCTGACTAAATCATTTCTAATAAAGAAATCAAGAAAACTATGCTTTACCGACTTGTTGAGATGTTGTGAGAAAAAAAAAATTAAAATTGTGGCTACAAACTGAATTTACCACCAGTTCTGAAGTTTAAGATAAAGACTGTAGACGCTAGATTTATTGTGCAGCAACAAGTAAAACTTTACTCCAGACAACAGAACAAAACATTTCAAGTTCACGCAGTAGGGCTGCAAGTGAAGATCATTTGTAAGGCTACAGGGAATTTGTGCACAGGCTTTTTTCTTGTGACAAGAACAACCAGCTCTGAACATTCAGTTTCCACAGTTACCATAATGGCTACTGGAGAATGTTTACAATTCAACAGGTGCTGGGGTAGATTTTCAAGCTGTCACCGAACTTGTGTTGCGGATTGGCTGACCCTTATAGAAACCTACCGATTTTCATTTCCCAGCAGGCAAGTTGAAAATCTACCCCACTGTATCTGCTGCACTTCAAACCATTGAAATAAGATTTACACAGGGAGTTTTGAGTTGACATTTTTTCAGCATAGACACTATCACCATCGTAAAGTCGTAGAATGTCCCAGCACAGAAACAGCACATTCAGAATGCCAAGTCTGTGCTGGTTATTTTCTCCCTATGAGCCACCTATCTCACTCCAATCCCCGTAAACTTTAATATTCATCCTTTGGAGGCCACTATCCAATTGCCTTGTAAAATAATTTAGGAACTCTGATTACCAATGGTTTGTGGCAGGGAATTCCACATTCACGCTATTTTCTGTGTAATGGAATTTTTTCTAACCTCCTCTCCAATTCTTGTGATTATTTTTAATTTGTGCCCTCTTTTTATTGTCTCATTGACCAGTGGAAACCATCTATCATCTATTTACTTTATCGTAACCAAATCTTGAAGACTAGAACTGAACACATTCTGAGCTCTCATGAAAAAAGTTCTAACTTCTCAAGCTCTAACTTCATCGGCGGGAATAGTGCAGGTGGGAGGTTAAGATAATAAGGGGGTTTGCAACGTGTTCCCAACGTATTCCCGCCCCCCACCTGAGACATTCTCATTTACCCATATCCTTTGTTTTATGCCCTCCAAGTGATCACATCTCCTTAATTCCATATGCCATTATCTTTGCCATAAGACTCTTATGTGCTACCTTATCAAATGCTTTTTGAAGATCCATACAAACCACACCCTCTGCATGTCTTTTATTTATCCTCTCTGTTATTTCTTCAAAGAATTCTATAAGGTTGATGAAGCATGGTCTGCCTTCTAAAAATGTGTTGAATAATCCTGAAATTAAGTCACCAATTACTTTGTTAAACATCTCATTTTTACAGATCTAGTGAAACAATATTCCAACAATTTAGCACAGCAATGTTGTCCTTTTTAAAAAGTTACAGCATAAATGGACAAAACCTGGTATTGGTATTCTCAAGGGCAATTAGGGATGGGCAATAAATGCTGGCCTTGCCAGCGATGCCCACATCCCATGAACAAATAAAAAAAAACATGACTCGTGTTTGCCTCACAATCAACTGCATGTGAATGTTGTAATCTGAGTATGCTGTTCATCCAGCAAAAAGCAGATATTAGGGAGCAGGTAAAGCTGTATTCATCAATCGAGCATTTCAGTAATGCAGATCCCATGTAATGTGCAGGTGAGAATACACATATCGCTACCAGTCAGCAGTAACGTGACTTCTGTCTTGCCTTGGACAAAAGCCTAATCAGCTTTTAAGTGTTTTCATTTCAGCTTCTCGTTCTTTCACTGCAATGAAACCATTTATCATGTGGGTGGTATGGAAAAATAGACAAGTTGCCATTTTGCCTCTCCCTTTGCTAGTGTGCAAATATCTTTGAAGCAAGCTCAATTTAGTTAGTAGCTAGTAGTACTGAGGGGGGAAGATTACCTGGAGACCTAGTTGTGCTGCAAACCCTCAGTCTACAGTAAGGATACACAAATATATATTTACTGCTGTACCATGTCAAAATGTAAACTTCTGTCAAAATACAGTAGCTGTACAGTAGCAAAATACAGTATGCTACTCCCTGCAATGCTTTTCTGAAGGCGATGACTTGTGGAGCACAATAAGCATTACAGCCAAGCCTGATCCTATCCTCACCTGGCAGCCGGCAAGGGCCACTGGATAATCACCAGGAGCAAGAAACCTATCTGATATTTCTTCCCCCTTGCCCTGAGGTGATGAGGCCAATTATACCACCCTTGCTGTCTCAGCTAAGATCAAGCTGGAGATTGAACAACAACAACTTGCATTTATATAGTGCCTTTAAAGTAGTAAAATGTCCCAAGGCACTTCACAGTAGTGTAATCAGACAAAAACTGATACTGAGCCAAAGGCGACAGCATTAGGATAGGACCAAACGCTTGGTCAAAGAGATAGGTTTTAAGCAGTGTCTTAAAAGAGGAGAGTGTGGTGGAGATTCGAAGGGGTTTAGAGAGGGAATTCTAGAGCTTAAGGCCTAGATAGCTAAAGGCACGGCTGCCAATGGTGGGGTGAAGGAAGTGGGGAACGCACATGAGACCAGAGTTGGATGAACGCAATGTTCTCGGAGGGTTGTAGAAGTGGAGGAGGTTAAAGATAGGGAGGGGCGAGGCTATGGGGGGATTCGAACAGAAGATGAGAATTTAAATATGGAGGCATTAGTGGCCTGGGAGCGAATGTAGATCAGCAAGCACAGAGGTAATGGGTGATTGGAGGGAGTTAGGATATGGGCAGCATTTTGGATGAGCCCAAGTTTATGGAGGGTGGAAGATGGGAGGCCGCCCATTGGAATAGTCAAGTCTGGAGATAACAACAGCATGGATAAGGGCATCAGCAGCGGATGGGCTGAAGCAGGAGCAGAGGTGGGCGATATTACAGAGGTGGAAGTAGACAGACTTTGTGATAGAAAGGATATGGGGATCGAAAGCTCAGCTCCGGGTCAAAGAGGACACCAAACCTGCAACCCTCTTGGCCCACGTGGCTCAGTTACACACTAAACCGTGCGTGTACTAACTGAGCCATTGTAGGAGCTCACCATGCATTGTTTATCATTGGAAAACAGAGAAAACGATTCTCCACTTCTGTATGGCTCGCAAAGACATCACTGTCAAATGTGTATTGTACTAAAAAGAAATGTATTACTTAATTCAGTGACATGTACGAATAAGCCCTGACCCTTTAATATATTTTAAGCTGACATTTTGGAACAAAATACAGACGACTCATAGGCCCTGAAATAGCTATGCAGGAAGCTGCTCGATGTGTTTTAATCTCTAGGTGCTTGGACACATTCTAAACTTTACTGTGCCAAGGGAAAAATCCAAATGCAATTTCCAACACTGTGCTTCTTCTTTAAAATGCCAGTTAAATTCTCAAATTACAGCAAGAAGGAAAAAAAAATTGTGGGAGCTTATTTAAACATTCTATTTGTCTTTTCGTCAAAATGAGCAGCTGAACTGGATGAAGATTCGTGAGCTAAATACTCTGACAAGATCAGTCATACTCGTTCCCAGAACAGTACAAAAAGCAAAATATTGCAGATTCTGGAAATCTGAAACAAAAACAGAAGACGCTGGAAATTCAGCAGATGAGGCAGCATCGGTGGAGAAAGGAAAAAAAGAAACAAAAGGATTCGACCTGAAACGTTAACCTTTTCTCAGGAACAGCACAGTTGTTTCAAGCATTTTTCAGTTCATTTTGGAATTCAGCAAACCTCATATCAACCAGTTCAGCTTTTGTTATTTGAGAAATATTCAGAAAACAACTTAATAACTTAGTTCAAATTCTTGGGGTACAAAATCTTCTTGTACTACATCAGTAATGAACACATTTACATTAATATGTTCATATGAACTTCCTCTGTCCATAATCTTAAGGAAGATGTTAATCTATCTATTTTAAAAAGTGGACAGAGAAATTTCATATAAACACATTAATGGCTTCATTACTAATATAGCAAAGCATGACATCTTTTATTTTTTCCCAAATATTAAAGAGGGATATTCTAAAATGCTGACCTCAACATTTTTCTTTTCAATGCTGATTGGTCTGATATACATTTCACCACTAAGTTTTTATTTCAGATATCTAGTATATCCAGGGTTCCACAAACCCATTCTATATAATCCATCACAAACAATGCATGTTATGATTCAAACTAACGACCCATTTGTACAGTTCATTCCAAGTGTCATAACTTATTTCACATATAACTCTGATCTGTATAATAGTTACAATTCTAATCTGCAAATACAACCTCTATTGATCATGAATTTGATTCCCGTTTCCTGCTAAAAACCTGATAATCTGTAGTTCAATCACTGGCCTGCACACCCTGGCATTACCTCATACCAGCATAACTCATTTCAGATCTCAATTGATTAAATTTAAATCTCTACTTTGTAGAATTAATTGAACCCTGACAAATGGACAACTGATTTGCTAAGGGTTAGAATTTCTACCAACTGTGTAAAAACAACTGGTTTGCAAATCATGAGAGTGCAGGCCACTTAATCATTCAGTCCACCAGTTCAATTGCAATAAAATCATCAGACATCATTTAACAAAATCAGTTTACACAAAAACGGATTAGATTTCAGCACTGACCTGTGATAAGCAGGTAGACTTTGGTCACGGAGTGGCTCTACGTAAGTACACTTGAGCATTTATACTTGATTGATTGGGGAATGTTTTAATGCTTGGAATTAGGGGTTGTGTATGTTCAGAGTGAAAGTGAAGAGGCTTTAGTACATCTGAATTCTTGGCTTGGATCAGGTGTTTATTTGGAATTGGACTTGGTTCCAATAAATTACAAAAAAAAACTTTTTATTTAAGGCAAACAATACTTAGATTAAAATGCTTCTTCTGTCTCTCCCTTGTGTGGATAAGCTTTTCAGAAAAAAACTCTAACTTGAGTGAATAAATTCTAATTTTCAAAGTGAAAAAGCAGCCTGCAGGAAATCTGCTACGGTAGGTCTCCCAGAACAGATACACTTGCTGAATATATGCAAAGGCTCCATCTCATTTTCCAGAGATCAACACCAATTCAATGCCCAATGTGATTTTTTAAAAAGTGCAAATAGGGCATGAGTCAAACCCGAGCACTGAACTTTTTCAATGTGTTGTAGCAGCAGAGAGATTGCTGATCTTAATCAGAGGTAACTGAAGACGTACATGTTACATTACATGATCTTTCCCAGCCTGGGCAGCTCACGATTAATCTATAATACACTGCTTTCTCAGTCTTAAAAATCTGGAATTTCCTCCTCTCAGTAAGGAAGGGGCAGGAAACCAACTGAGTCCTCAAAACCAGTCTCTGCCAGTTCAGACTGTGACCTGAAAAGCATGAGAAAAGCTCCAGCGAGGCCTGGTTGATCTGGTGGAATGGGAATACCAATGGCAAATTTTGCTGAACCCCAGAAAATCAGTGGGTGTGCTTTTCTCCAAAAGAAACAAGCGTAAGGAACAGGGCATGATGATTGAGCTGCTGTCAAAGACAGATAGCCAGTTTGGGGAGGTGGGGGGGGGGGCGGGTAGACCAGATGGCCAGTGATATGTAGCACTCATAGTCTGTGTTGTGTAGGATAGCTATTGGTATGCAGAAGACATCTGTGTGTAACAGATAGCCAATGGTGCCTTAGGAATTTGCCTCAGACCCTAGCACTGAACTTTTTCAATGTGTTGTAGCAGCAGGGAGATTGCTGATCTTAATCAGAGGTAACTGAAGACGTACATGCCAGACAACTCCAGAACATTGTACAGCCTTGTCTCTATCTCCCCCAGCACTCATCAGACTGGCCTCCATAAAAACAAGTTCCTGCAACCTTAACCCAATCTCAACTCAGCTCCCAAGCATCAACTATATCTCCTCAACCCAATGATTGGGGTTATCATCAACTGCTCCCTTTCCTCGGGCACTGTTCTTCTGCCTGCACAATTGCTATCATTAACCATCTTCTTAAAAGCTCATCCTCAACTCATCTATCCTCATTTTCAACCTCCCCTATCCTTTCCACCAACCACCCCACTTCCAACTTCCCGTTCCTCTCAAAGTCTTTAAACATGTCATAATCACTCAACTTTACACCCACCTCTCACTATGTGAATCTCTTCAATCTGGCTTTCTTCCAGCCCACAATGCCAAAACCCACTCTGGCCAAAATCACCAATGATATCCCAGGGCACTGAAGCATTTAATCCCTCCTCATTCTTCTATCATTCAATGCAGTTGCATGACTCTGTGAAGTGCTTCACTACTTTAAAAGGTGTTATATAAGTGTAAGTTGTTGTTGGCAACTAGCCTGTAACATTGTGAGGGATTCCAAGAATTAGTTAGAGCTTTCAACTCCCTCCCAGATGTTTTACCCCCAAATTGTATGCACTGCAGGTAAGCTCAACCTTTTAAAATATTTCTAGATTTACAATTACCTGCTGTGTTGATTGGGGCCTATCAACAAGCTGGTGATGCTGTGAATTAAGCAAAACTGACAAAAGAAATTCATTAGCAAGTATATAGAAGATGTACGAATTAAACCAACGACTGAAATTTGGTGCGCAAGTTATTCATCCTTTTCACAGGATCATAGAAATTTTGATATAGGAAGAGGCCAAGTGGTCCATTGTGCCTGTGCTGGTGCTACCTGAGTCATCTACCTTAATTCAATTTTCTTGTTCCTTTCCTATACCCTGCAATATTCTTTTTCAAGTGTTTATCTAATTTCCCTCTTGACTGTCCTGACTGACTCAGCTTTAATAGCCACGTTTGGTCTTAATAAATAATTGTAACTGATAGAAAATGCTGATACAAGGGAGGGCAATTTAAAGGTTGCCATCACTTAATATGCATGCGTTGCACAATTTCAGACTCAGGAATAATCTTCTGCAAATAAGCCATCACATATATTCCATACACGTGATACAGTAGAATCATCTCTTCCAGTCAATTAATAAATTGAATCGCGGAATGATTTTACCGTCAATACCGGGACAATGATTTATATTCAAGAACAAATGTTGTTTATATCAATAAACCTGATACCCAAGTACCCGTACCTACACTTGAAGAACCATGTATAAAAAAAGCCCCAAACAGTATCTTCATGTTGAAGTATACAGACTGCAGAACAGGTTTAAACAGAAATTGGAAGTGAATGCCTGCTTGAATACAAAACCTTTCTGCAACTGTGCAGCGTGGATCAATTTTTATCTAACTTGCTGGGGTTTTCCATTGAGACCCCTTTAAAAATGTGATTTTCCTCTATCTTGGGAAAACACACATATCAACTTTGAATAACCTACTGGATGGATGCAGCATCGAAACAACACGGTTGTTCAAACAATTTTAGATGTCAGAAAAGCTTAAAAATTTGCTTCTGAAGTGCATCTTATTTACGATCTAGATAAATCTATTGTTGTTTTGCAGAAAATTGCAATGCAAGCCATGAAAAATAAGTGATGGGGACAGGCCTGGGGTGGGGAGAGGAGGGGGAAAAGGCTATACTTTATATACTTCAACTTATTTCGCATTCTATAAAAATTATTTCAAACTATGATCTCATCTCATCTCTTCTACCTCGCAGAGAGAATAGAGATAGGTTCAACTCACTATGAACAACTGTGTTCTCAACGAAAGCCCTAATCTTACAATTCAACTGTAGTTCTCAACAACCCTTGAAATACAATCAACTCTGGGCACAGTTAGGAACCAGCAGGTTGGTAGGGATGGAACCTAACACTTTATATAATTATATTGATCTCCCATGGTGTTTAACTGCCAAGATGGAGTTGTATTAAACTTGGTCCTTTAAGTTCACTGCTCATGTATACCCTGTGGGAAAGTAACGTAAATGGGCAAATCCTGAGGTTAATCAGAGGCTAAATGCTGAATAAAGTGTATGTAGATTAGCAGCTGCTTGCAAATCCCCAGCTGCATTCCTTGGAGTAGGGCGTGGTTCTCAAGTTCAGAAAAACCAGCATGAAATGCTTTTTTTCCCCTTTTTTTTAAATATATACTTTGACACTTAGAAATGTGACAATTAAAGCGTGATGTCTTAAGTGTGAGGTCTGAGGTGTGGCAGATGCACAACAGACGTAAGACCTTCACATATAGATTTGTTAACTAGAACAGGACCGTTCTTAAGCAGACTTGCTACCAGATCACACTGTTGTTGCAGATCAATAGAATAGGAAATATCTTGCACTGTTAATCATTGTCATTCTGCATCTCCTTCACTATTCTCTTTCCAATACAGATAAGATTGACAACTTCAGATAACTTATACGATATTAAGATGAGTAATGTTTTAAAAACATACAGATCTGGATTTTAACTTGGAGCGGCTTTCTGATGGGAAGCCACTCCAGTGAGTTAAATTCCCACCCGCCAGTGGCCGCAGAAGGACATGCCCTTTTTAACCACTGGTCCACTTTCAGCCCATTCAGGGTGGGAGGAGTCCGCCGAGCAGCTGCCAGCGGGGAAAGTTCAAGGGGCCCTTTGCCACCCACCAGCTTTCAGGTAAGGATCTCACGGGAGGGAAGGGGGGAATGTCCGGAGCAGGAAAGGCCGCAACTTTTGTTGTGATCCCGGAGGAACACTCATGGTCCTCCTGGCCCCACAAAAGGAAATGTTTTCACTTATCTGAAGGACCTGTTCTTCCTTCCCACCAGCTGCCAACCTGCTTCAGCCTGGCGGGAAAGCTGCAGCGGCTTCCGATTCCCACTGAGGCCCTGGTTAAAATGCCACTGAGTTCCTATTGATGTAATAAGATCTCGATTCTCATGAATTCACAAAATTCCCACATTGACTCCCACAGGTTAATGTCGGAAAACCATTTGTTTTTAACTGCCCACTGCCCCGGTTTCCAGTTAAAAATAACCCCGCAGCACATTACCATCTTATTATCACCATTATCTTAACTACCTTCTACATCTGTATAATTAAAAGTCTTCCATTCAACACCATCTATAGCATCACATCTTTCAAAGGCATCACACCTGAAAGTGTGGCCTCAGGGGCATTGTATCTCCAAAGCACCACACATTAGTACGGCAAAAATTTTGAAAGATGCTTTTCTCTGTGATCAATTGCATTAAGTGAGAATTTGATAAATTTAAAATTAAGATTAAAAAGTCCAGTCATCAGTGGTATTACCAGCTGCATTATGCTGCAGTGAGGCACCACCAACAACTTCCCTAAGTCGGGTGATTCACTGGTGATGTAAATGGCCCTGCGACCCACCCAAATTAGGATACTCTGGTTGACCCTGGGAAATCGCCTCAGGTCAGAGGCACAAGGTGAAAAGTCCCACCCAGCAAAAATGAAAATCTCCCCTTGCATATTTCAAAATATACGCTCCTATTCTTATAAAACATATCCCATGATTAACTTTTGTGAATGAAAGTGTAAAACCAACTAGAGGGTAAATCCAACTATTAATTACTTCCAGCATGGAGCCATGCTCAAAAGGGAACATGGGCCAAAGAACTGACACCAGAGTGTTGTAGCTCCACCTCCACCCCGTGCTTTCAGAGTGTGACTCCCCACCACGTAATGAAATCACACAAATTAACTCTTCCTTTCCACAATCTTTGAAATCAGTATGCTATTTCTAATCCACAATGGCTGGAGAGCTTCAGGGATTGGACATCAAATTCTACAATTTTCATTCACCACATAATTGAGAACACTTAACATCTTCTGCGTGCGTTATTTTTAATGGGCTGGTTAAGGCATTTGCTTTAAATTCCTATCTATGCTATTTAAATGCCATTATTAACAGATAGTAATTTAACATGAATGTGTTAATCAGTGCACTAAAAATAGCACACAGAGGAAATTAAATCACTTAAGGATACAATACAAACATGCAGGAAAATATGTGCGATCCACAAACAAGCTTTTAAAATGGATGCCAGACATCTCGAAATTGCCTCCGAAATCAAAGTATACGCAATAATTATAGGGTAAGGCAAAACCTGTAGCTACGTTTCAAGAAAATGTCATTTTTTAAACTTGAAATGCTGGAAACACTTAGCAGGTCAGGCAGCATCTGTGGAGAGAGAAACAAAGGTAACATTTCAGGTCGATGATCTTTCATCAGGGCTGGAAGATGTTAGACATGAACAGCTTTTAAGTAAGTACAGAGCCGGGAAAAGGAGGGTAGAGAAAGAACAAAAAGGGAAAAGTCTACGATGGGGTGGGGGTTAGGAGTGATTAAATGAAACAAAGGGTGATGGTGCAAGGCAAAAGGAGATGATGATGGGACAATCAAAAATATTTGCTTCTATGACCTCGCTAAAGCCCAATCATAATGATACAATGTGAACTGTATAAGGAAATGTTTTTCAATGGCCTACTTTCTAAGTATTTTGCAGAGAAAAAAAATAAAAAGCAAATAAGTGTGAGTTCATACTTCACCTGCATCAAAATGCCCAATACACACCTGGGAGTCAGTCCAATATATTTGGCTGCTCTGATTTACTGATGAGATTTTTTGTTTTTTTTTAATATCATTTTTTAATTTAATTTATTTGTTAACACAAATAAAAATTTTAATTCAAGCATGCACCAACCAGTAGAGCCATATGTTCATTTTTTTGAGAGTACAGGATAAATTGCTCTGTTTTGATAAACATTAACAGTCCCAAATCAAAATATCAGGTGCACATGGTTTTCCGTTTGATGAAGTTGCACAATATATATTTGATAGTGGGAATAAAAGTAAACTGGCCAATCACAACACATCTGTCTGAAATAGGTGAAAGAACTGTAACACTAATGGTTCGACCACACAGCATCTATGATTTAGCATATGTAACAGAGGAGCTTGTTGATCATTGAAATTTTGTAATAAAGGATTTCCTTTCACTTAATTTCTTAGCAGTTACTTGCAACTGTTCCCTCATGGACACTGCACCTGCAAATGAGCAATTTCCCAGCACTAATGAGTAGACAAGGGTATTGCAGCAGATGGCCACATCTATCCTAAATCACTACACTCAGGTCAAAGTTGCAAAACAGAGAATGAATTGATTATATGCCTAATGTGTGTCCTGATCTTGAGATTCAAAAGGTACAATCTTACATAAGAATGCAAAAAGAGGCCATTTGGCATCTTGAAATTCTTTCCTTCTATTCTGTGCCTGAATAGAACTTCTCCCAAGCTTCCTCCCTGGCCTTTCTGGTACAGCTGAAGAGGGTGCAGCAATGTGAATTACATGCAAATAGATAGCAAATGAGTCTGCACACAGATTTCCTCTAATAGCACTGGGTGCATATCAGGGGCAGACTATTCCTATTAAGACCTGGTGCTTCCTGAGCTGTCATTTAGGTGGTTTCAGTCCTGATGTGACAGTTTGGTATTGTCAAAAAAGAGCTTTTGCTGCTTCAGAACTTGTTGCTGAATACAACTGGTCTCTTACATTAAGTGATAGAGGCCGCATTGGTTACTGCACTTGCCCCCTGTTTTGCATTATGGCTTACTTAGAGGCAGATGAGGAGAAACTACCATGTTCTCATCTCTCCCCCAACAACTTCTGAAGAAGTCTGCCTGGCACTCTCCTGACCCACTAACAACTGTTTTCTTACTAAAGAGCAAAAGTCCTCCCTCCCCTGACCCGACAAGTGCTCCAGCCCATCTCGAATAAAAAGAGAAACCTCACAATCAAACCAGCATCCTTCCCCTATTGCCACATTACCATTCTTCACACCCACACTTGTTTTCCCTTTTCCTCCACATCCAAAACACACCGATGTCATAACAACTCTTGACCAACACTGCTTCATTGGAACCAGTCTGTGTGTACGGCTCGTCACTTCATGTTTCCCTTTTACCCACTTTTTCCAAAGCTGACTGCAGAGGCAATGGAAAGAAAATCGGACAAGGTGTATAATGGGCGGCCAACCCGATAGCTCCCATTTTATGCCCCCTGCTGAAGTTGAAAGTTCCAGCAAATGTTACACGGATCTTCAAAGAATTCGTTCTGTTGCAAGGCCATTTGTGATTCAAATCAGATTTTATGACATTCTCATCGCAGTAATATGGAGTGTATTGGATCAACATCACAGACAATTTGGGGATGTGGGCACTCAAATCTGCGATTAACTCCCGGTAACAGATTTACCCTGTGGTCTGAGATTGTCAAGACATTTGTTTGATGGTTTTATCATCTACCTGACCAGTCCTCACAGCAATCCTGTAACCTGACCTTCAACCTCTCCCCCCATCTGGTGAAGAGGTAGCTGGAGAGGTCTGACTTCCATATCTTGTCATTGTGCGTGACAAGAAATTCATGCTCTATTTCTATTTCAGAGATAAAGCTGCTACAATGCATTTCTCAGCTTTTTTTTCCCCACAGCCTCCATCTCCCATGAGATTCTGCAACCTTCACTCAATAACCATTCAAAGTTGCAACAATGTCACAATATGACATTGCACTGACTGAAACATCTGATGAAATTTGAACTTAAAACAGTCTCTGGATTTACTTTAAAATGGTATCAGCTTGATTCACCTTCCAACAGGAGGATAAACCATTTGTCGAAATTCAATCTCCCTGCTGTCACAAAATACTACGAAATTGTCATTGCTTTTATGAAGAAATAGCACTGTTGTTCAAGTCTAGGTGAAAGTAAGGAAATTTTAGCTCAAGCATTGACAAGCATGAAAACACTTCACAAAAATGAATTTTGAGGTGGTGATTTGGTGCATTGCTACCGTGAACAGACTTGTAACAGGAATTGTCCATTTAATAGATGGCAACTGATACAAATGTTTCAGTCACATAAAATTGACGTAATTATACAAGAAAAAAGTTATCCGACAAGGCACATGCGGATTCTTGTTGGAGTATGATCCCAATCCCTCACCGAAGCTGTCACTCTTCATATCTGAGTCGAGATAGTGAATATCAGTAGATGAGACATTTTGGGTGAAAATTCGTGGGTTACAATCCAGGTGGTTGCACAGAGATTGTGCGCGTCAGTGCCCTCAAGTGCTGAACCTATCCTAGTTTTGCAAAGTTAATGGGAGGATACCTCATTACCATGGGACAAGCAAGCACAAGCATCATTTTGGGTGCATCTCCGGCATCTGCCTACGATTGCAGCTGGAATCTCCAACCTCCACGCACCCATGTGCCCAGGTTCCCCCCATAATCATTGGTAAGGAGGCTGATCTGTCAAAAAAGTGTTTTAATCCTCTTCTTCGGGTGTCCGGGCCACTTACCAATGGGGCCTACACCTGCCCTCGTGAGGACCCCAATATCTCACCTCACCTCCCCTCCCTCCACTGATATGCCAGGTCCCAACTGAGTCTGAGGAGCAGGAAATCCCGGTGTAGGGAGTCCATACCACTGGCTGTGAAGAAATTTTGCTGCTTAGTATCTTGAACTTCCAGTATCAAAAAGACTACTAGCAGATCTCCCATAATTTTGTTTGTGTTCAATACTGTTTTAGAATGACAGTAGTATTATATTGCATAACACATAATGTATTAAGACCATCAAGGGCATTGCTCATAACTAAAAATAAAAATGCATTCGGCAATTCTCTTTCATTCTTTCCTATTCATTTTATGACTCTGTCTTTGTCATCCATGCTTTCCACACACATCTCATTGTGGTATATAATTTTCTCTTTGTTTCCGAAACGTTTTCCTCTCAGTCCTTGTGTCCCCGTGTCTCCTCTCCCTTCTTTATGTCTCACAATCTCTCCAAACAACAATCACACAAATTCCTTTACCAATGGACTCACTTTCTTTTACCTACTTTAGTCCAGATATCAGGATCAGATGAGACCCAGCTGCTGAAAAATGGATGGATGAGAGGGGAAGTACTGGGCTGGAGATAGCGTACAAGGTTAGGGCTCAGGCTGGGAGAGAGTGGAGAGGCTGTAATCACAAGGATGTTGGAGTGGGTCTGGGTTTGGTACGTGGGAAGAATTGAGCAGAAGGCCCTGTGATCCAAGAGGAATTTGAGCAAGGCAATGACCAAGGAGTGCTTGTAAAGGTTGGACACTGGAACTTTGGATCACTTGGGGAGATGGGCCCTGGAAACACTCAGGTGAGTGGAGGTGGGGGTAAGGTGAGGATGGAGTGCAGATATCTAAGCTGTTCGAGGGTGGCTAGGAGCCAGAACAACCAAAAAGAGTGTTCTTTGAGTCCAGTTTGGTGGGGGGGGCAAGAAAGACAACATCCAGGCTTGGGCTCATAAGTGGCCAGACAAGTGCCAGGCAATGACCATCTCCAACAAGATAGAGTCTAACCACCTCCCCTTGACATTCAATGGCATTACCATCACCGAATCCCCCACCATCAACATCCTGGCGGCCACCATTGACCAGAAACTTAACTGGACCAGCCATATAAATACTGTGGCTACAAGAGCAGGTCAGAGGCTGGGTATTCTGCGGCGAGTGACTCACCACTCAGCCTTTCCACCATCTACAAGGCACAAGTCAGGAGTGTGATGGAATACTCTCCACTTGCCTGGATGAGTGCAGCTCCAACAACACTCAAGAAGCTCAACACCATCCAGGACAAAGCAGCCCGCTTGATTGGCACCCCATCCACCACCCTAAACATTCACTCCCTTCACCACCGGCGCACTGTGGCTGCAGTGTGTACCATCCACAGGATGCACTGCAGCAACTCGCCAAGGCTTCTTCGACAGCACCTCCCAAACCCGCAGCCTCTACCACCTAGAAGGACAAGAGCAGCAGGTACATGGGAACAACACCACCTGCACGTTCCCCTTCAAGCCACACACCATCCCGACTTGGAAATATATCGCCGTTCCTTCATTGTCGCTGGGTCAAAATCCTGGAACTCCCTTCCTAACAACACTGTGGGAGAACCGTCACCACACGGACTGCAGCGGTTCAAGAAGGCGGCTCACCACCACCTTCTCAAGGGCATTTAGGGATGGGCAATAAATGCCGGCCTCACCAGCGACGCCCACATCCCATGAACGAATAAAAAAGAGGGGGGCTAGGTTTGGGGAGCACTCAGACACTTTAACATAAGATTTGGGTTAGAGTTTGGGGCATGCTTCTGGTGCCTCCTGCTACCAATGGTCCTTCATTCACTTCGGATCTCAGTCGCAGCCTTCCGTTATCCCTGCCCTATCCATAAGACCATAAGAGATAGGAGCAGGAGTAGGTCATTTGGCCCCTCGTACCTGCTCCGCCATTTAATGAGATCATGGCTGATCTGTATTTTACCTCAACTCCACTTTCCCGTCCTTTCCCCATTTCCTTTGACTGATAAAAATTTGTCCAATTCAGCCTTGAATGTATTCAATGACTCAGCCTCCACAGCTTTTTGGGGTAAAGAATTTCAAAGATTAACGACCCTGAATCACTATCACCACTATCCTAACACTTGCCTAAGCAGATTCTACCTGTCCTTCATTGTCTTGGGTTTAGGTGAGCATGTGAGTGCAAAAGACAAGGCTGAAGCATTTGCAACCATCTTCAGCCAGAAGATCCATCTCGGCCTCCTCCCAATATCCCCACCTTCACAGAAGCCAGTCTTCAGCCTTTTCGATTCACTCCACGTGATATCAAGAAACGGCTGAGTGCACTGGATACAACAAAGGCTGAGGGCCCCAACAACATCCCGACTGTAGTGCTGAAGACTTGTGCTCCAGAACTAGCTGCGCCTCTAGCCAAACTGTTTCAATACAGCTACAACACTGGCATCTACCCGACAATGTGGAAAATTGCCCAAGTGTGTCCTGTCCACAAAAAGCAGGACAAATCCAATCGGGCCAATTACCGCCCCATCAGTTTACTCTCAATCATCAGTAAAGTGATGGAAGGTGTCGTCGATAGTGCTATCAAGCGGCACTTACTCACCAATAACCTGCTCAGCGGTGCTCAGTCCAGGACCACTCGGCTCCAGACCTCATTACAGCCTTGGTCCAAACATGGACAAAAGAGCTGAATTCCAGAGGTGAGGTGTGAGTGACTGCCCTTGACATCAAGGCAGCATTTGACCGAGTGTGGCACAAAGGAGCCCTAGTAAAATTGAAGTCAATGGGAATTAGGGGGAAAAACTCTCCAGTGGCTGGAGTCATACTTAGCACAACGGAAGATGGTAGTGGTTGTGGTTGTTGGAGGCCAATCATCTCAGCCCCAGGACAATGCTGCAGGAGTTCCTCAGGGCTGTCCTTGACCCAACCATCTTCAGTTGCTTCATCAATGCCTTTCCCTTCATCATAAGGTCAGAAATGGGCTGTTCACTGATGATTGCAAGGTGTTCCGTTCCATTCACAACCCCTCATATAATTAAGCAGTCCGTGCCCGCTGCAGCAAGACCTGGACAACATCCAGGCTTGGGCTCATAAGTGGTAAGTAACATTCGCGCCAGACAAGTGCCAGGCAATGACCATCTCCAACAAGAGAGTGTCTAACCACCTCCCCCTGACATTCAACGGCATTACTATCGCTGATTCCCACACCATCGACATCCTGGGGGGGGGTCACCATTGACCAGAAACTTAACTGGACAGCCACATAAATACTGTGGCTACAAGAGCAGGTCAGAGGCTGGGTATTCTGCGGCGAGTGACTCACCTCCTGACTCCCCAAAGCCTTTCCACCATCCACAAAGCACAAGTCAGGAGTGTGATGGAATACTCTCCACTTGCCTGGATGAGTGCAGCTCCAACAACACTCAAGAAGCTCGACACCATCCAGGACAAAGCAGCCCACTTGATTGGTACCCCATCCACCACCCTAAACATTCATTCCCTTCGCCACCGGCGCACAGTGGCTACAGTGTGTACCATCTACAGGATGCACTGCTGCAACTCGCAAAGGCTTATTTGACAGCACCTCCCAAACCCACGCCCTCTACTTCCTTGAAGAACAAGGGCAGTAGGCACATGGGAACAACACCACCTGCACGTTCCCCTCCAAATCACACACCATCCCGACTTGGAAATATATCGCCGTTCCTTCATCGTCACTGGGTCAAAATCCTGGAACTCCCTTCCTAACAGCACTGTAGGAGAACCTTCATGATACGGACTGCAATGGTTCAAGAAGGTGGCTCACCACCACCTTCTTGAGGGCAATTAGGGATGCGCAATAAATGCAGGCCTCGCCAGCGCTGCCCACATCCCATGAACGAATTAAAGAAAGGGAGGATGTTGCATCTCTGCTGCAGGACAATTACGTCCTCAGGTTCAGGCTCAGAGCCAGTTGGAACCTGTCTCCACCATTTAATAATCACAGACTTCTTTTCATAATATAAGTTGCAGCTTTTGCTCTTTTTCAATTATCACCCAAAACCATGTTAATTTGAGTCGCGATACCTGAAAAGATACCTGTAAAAAAGCATGTCTTAGTTCTTCTCTCAATGAATAATTGTTGGTATTTCACAATTATAACTTTTGCCACCCTGAAAGTGAATGGTGTGAAGAAGCTTCACTGCCATTTCCAAACTAATTCCTGTTCTTTTAGAGTCTACATCATCAAATAACTTTGTTGGCCTTTTTCTAATTGACGGCATATGACATTTAATACGCTCCCTTATATGGAAAAGTTTATGAAGTGCGTATGTCAAGCAGAATACATTACTTAAATGTTTAATGCATAGCGAATAGACTCTTTTGGTTGTAGACAATGACCTTGAGTCGATGTACTTCTAAGAATCTAGAATGCAATCAAAAAGACCTAGAAGACATAAGAATATGAGAGGGTCATTTCCCATTCAAGTGCTATTTAGCTCAAAAAAATTAATAATTCAGAGACAGCCAAGGAAATTACTCTCAGGTCTTCAGTTCTCTTTATTAAATTGTGATTGTAATTCTGGAAAAAGGCCCCCAGTTTTCTCTGGGGTTCTTTTATCTACGAAGAGACGCTATGCAGAGACAATATCAATTATAAATAGAAAAAGACACGCAGAAAGGATTACTTCAAATTGTGTAATTAAAATATATTTTGAAAAATGACTGGCTTATTATTCATTTATATGTTTTACTAGAGAATAGAAGATTAATGAATTCCACAACCAGGAGTGAAAAATCCTACCATATATAACTAATAGCAGAAAATAATAAAAAAAACAGAACCACATAGAAGCACTCATAGCAGTGATAATAACTGGCTGAGATTCAGTGCTAGAGATGGACAGAGAGTGACAATCATGTTAGTGAAATTACTGGTTACAGCTGATAATTATTCATTCATCATTGGTATTTTTAATTATTTTTGATTCTTTACCATTTAGTCATATTTGATTGGTAGCTTAATAAACAAGTGGTTATTTGAGTCATCTTACACATGCATATCCCTGAGATTTTAATGGTTCAGAGGCCACGCCTTTGAAAGGTGTGAAACAATGGATATACACTAATTTAAAAACTTTAATTATTAGATCGGATTTTCTATACAATTTACAATAGATTAAACCACCATGCACCATTTGGATATTGTGATGAATTTTAAAATGTGGACATTAACTCGAAGGGTCATTCTGTAGCAAGGGATGAGAAATTATATTTATGATGAGAGACTTGAGATACTAGGACTACTTTCACTGGAGTTGAGAAAGTTAAGAGGAGATTTAATAGAGGTTTAAAAATTATGACGGGTTTTAACAGGTTAAGTAGGGAAAGACAGTTTCTCCTTGTTGGGAAGTCAGGGATTGGGGGGGTGCAGGGGGGAGGCTCATCAATTTAAAATGATCACTAAGAAAGTGAGGAGATAGGTTAGGAGAACTTTTGCAGTTGACACAATGACCACTGCATCTTTTACGGGAAGAGCAGATAAACATTTGAACCGGAGGCTATAGGGAAGAGAGTAGGACAATGGCATTAATTTTGGATTGCTCTAGCCAAGAGCTGACACAGGCATAAAGGGCCAAATGGCCTCCTGTTATGTAAACTTCTATGGCTCTGTGTAGACTTTAGTACCTTACAGGTAGTTTCTGTCTTGATTGGACTTTAATGGGGTCTTTTCTTCAATATTTCAACAACAGGGAGGTGAATTTTATTTTGGACAGCAGAGCAAAACGGGCGATGGCGAATCAGCAGCCCATTTTGCATCCTGCCCAATTTTCTTTTCCACTGACTTTTTGCACAACTGCCCAAGACCAATTTCACCCCTCAAATTTTTTTATGTGGTCAAACTTGGGTCCTACATTACTTTGTGGGATAATATTTATTCAAGATAGCAAGCAACCTACAAGCAGATTTACTCTAGTTGCACCTATGGCAGCATCACCTGGATATATTTGATTGTTTTACTGGGATGAAAGCATTCATCAGTTATGAGTGATGCTTGATTATATGGATCAGTGAATAGCAAAAATTGTGGACCCTTCACTTCCTAGGATGAAGTAACTGTCTTCTCTAAACTGGCCATGGTACTGTTTAAAGGTAACCCATGTGTTTCATTTGTACAAGAAAGCTATGGATTTTGCATTTGTTGATCTGCACCCTTGAAAGCAGATTCTATTTCTTTTCAAGGTAGGAACTAGATAGAAGTTTAAATTTCAGAATTACACCAATGCTTAGCTGGAGAAAAGGAGCTGTTCCTTGCACAAAGTGACAGTACTAAAAACTCTTCCTTTTGGGTTAAATATAATGTTGAATAGTATGAATGCCAGGTAACCTTGGGATTGTTTGTTCAAAATTGCAAGAAAAACAGGTAGAATTTCTATATCTAAGTAAAGTCCTGCAGATGTAAAACTGGAAAATGACAAACCTGCATCCACTGAGGCATGGACTAATACAGTCAAAATGCAGGAAGAAACACCAAGCATCCTTGAGCTGGTTTTAATTCAAACCTTGGACTCCAATGATGAACTCACAAAGATTTTATTTTGATGTTGTCAAATTCTCAAATGAATTCGAGTAGTATAATGCAAGTTGCACTTAATTAAATTGCAGATTTGCTTTATACCCAGGGAAAACATATTAATTAGTTCACATAACAGCTTTAATCTACAGTTTCTATTCATGTTATATGAGACAATTAATTAGCAATTTCAATAACATCTGATACCATATTTAATAAAAGCAGCAAAAAATTTGCTTTGGGCATTTTTTTAAATCAAAAGCTTGTCGATTTCAACAGAAAGGGTCATGCTGTTTGACAGAGATATTACCATAGACCACTAAAAGCAATTAGCTCAACAAACATTAAAGCTGAGAATGTGCTATGAGTATTTCATTTTAGGTTTATATTCAAATGTTAGTTGGAGCTGGGCAGCAGTCTTCAGCAAGCAACAGAATGAATTTTAACATCAACCAGATTAAAGTCGTAGACAAGCCAAAAGGATTCAAAAAAACAAGTCTCCATTAATGGATAGTATTTATCCTATGGTACTAAAAAAGGCAAGGAATGAGATTTGTAGGATGCTGATGGTCATCATAAGGAAGTGAATGAACAATGGGGAGGTTCTGTTAGATTGGAAATGAGCTAATATGGTACCCATTTTCAAAAGAGAGGACAAAACAGACCTAGGCAACTAAAGTTCCTTCATTCTCACGTCAATACTGGGTAAAATAATAGAATCAAGAATAACATGAGAATTACCAGCATGATAATAGCCTAAGTATCAGTCATCATGGATTCAGTCAGCATGGAATCAGAAGGAAAAGATCTTGCTTGACCAACCTTTTTGATATTTCTGAAGAACTGACTTCCCAAGTGGGCTGTGGAATATCTTCCAACATGGTTCATTTAGACTTACAAAAAAACCTTCGACAAGTCCCACATGACAGACTGCTATTTAAACTCAAAGCAATCTAGAATTCCGCCCCCCCCCCCCCACCCCAGAGTGAAGGGATGTAAACATTACTGTCCCCAGGGGGTCAGTGTTGGGACCACTGCTTTACTTCTTATGTATAAATGATCTGGACTTAGTTATGGCCGGGGGTGGGGGGTGGGGGGTGGGGGGTGGTGATGGTCACAATATCAAGATTTACAAATGACACAAAAAGGTAGGTAGCAAGTCTACCTCTGAAGAGGACTGTAAACATCTTCAGTCGGATATAAACAAGTTAGTAGACCGAGGTGACCAATGTCAGTTAAAAGTTAGTGAAGAAATGAGAAGATAAATTTTGGGAGGAAGAATAAGGAGACAACATAAACACTAAATGGTAAAACTATAAAAGAAGTAGACAAGCAGCGATACATAGGGGCTTCGATCTTTAAAAGTGGGAGGACAAGTTGGTAAAGCTGTAAAAAAATATGGTTTAACAAATAGGTGCATATAGTACAAAAGCAGAGATTCATACTAAATCTATGCACAGATATCTATATATATGGCTGCAGTTGGAATATTGTGTCCAGTTTAGGGAGTCCCAGGACAGTCATGGGCAGGGTGCAGAAGAGATTTATTAGCATGGTACACAGATGAATGGTTTTAGTTATGTGGAGAGACTAGAGAAATTGAAGGCCTTTTCATTAGAACAAGGATGGTTAAGAAGAGATCTGATAGAGGTGATCAAAATTATGCAAAGTTTAGAAAGGTAAATTGGGAAAAGCTATTTCCACTGGTCAGTGAGTCAGTAACTAGAGGGACAAAGGTTAGTACCAGGGTCCATGCAACTCTACCAGACAGATAGCAAAAAGCTGCAGCTGCAATTATGATGTGGTCTCCTCTACATTGGGGAGACCAAACGCAGAGTGGGTGATCGCTTTGATGAACACCTCCGCTCAGTCCACAAGCGTGACCCTGACCTTCCGGTCGCTTGCCATTTTATTCTCTGTCCCACTCTGACCTCCCTGTCCTCTGCCTCCTACACTGTTCCAATGAAGCTCAACGGAAGCTTGAAGAATAGAACCTCATCTTTCGATTCGGCACTTTACAATCTTCCAGACTCAACAATGATTTCAATAATTTCAGATCATAACCACTGCTCCCATTTTTTCAGACAGCAGGTATTGGTAATGGTTCTGCTGTTGCCATTTACAGTTCCTCTAGACCCATCGTTTGTTTCTTTATTTGTCCCATTACCACTCCCTTTTGCCTTGCACTATCATACCTTCTGCTTTTTAATCACTCCTGCCCTGAAACGTTAACTCTTTGTCTACCCACAGATGCTGCCTGACCTGCTGAGTGTTTCCAGCATTTTCTGTTTCTTCTCAGATTTCCAGCATCCGCAGTATTTTGCTTTTGTTTTAATCCTTAAAATCAAGATTTAGTTTGCATTTATTTGATCACTGGTACTCACTCAATAAAGTCATTCAAGATTTTGAAATATTATGCACAACAGTTAATGAAGAAACCTGAAACTCTCGTATTCTTTATATCTTGCCTATTCAAACGGAAGATATTGAACTCCAGAGAATAAGGAATATAAATAAATAAGCATTCTATCCCAAATGTGCAGATATTTAAGCCATTGAGTCGAAGTTGATTGTAAAAGGTTCTATCCCCCTCCACATGTCTGTATTTGTAAACACAAATATTAGAAAATAGCTAATCCTTCAAAAGAAGTCATCAAATAAGAAAAGAAATTGACTCAATTTTGTGGCATCCTTTGGGCACCAACTACCTTGGTCTCTGTCACAAATCCAATGAACACCAGCTAGGTGTAGAGGATTAACCATCTAGTTGAAGGCCAAGGAACCATTATCCACAACCACTCTCCTTGCCCATACAGACATAGAAACATAGAAAATAGGAGCAAGAGAAGGCCATTCGGCCCTTCGGGCCTGCTCCGCCATTCTAAATTATCATGGCTGATCGTCTAACTCAGTACCCTGTTCCCGCTTTTTCCCCATATCCCTTGATCCCTTTAGCATTAAGAAATATATCTATCTCCTTCTTGAATACATCTAATGACTTGGCCTCCACTGCCTTCTGTGGTAGAGAATTCTACAGGTTCACCACCCTCTGAGTGAAGAAATTTCTCCTCATTTCAGTTCTAAATGGCATAGCCCGTATCCTGAGACTGTGACCCCAGATTCCGAACTCCCCAGCCATCGGGAACATCCTCCCTGCATCTAGTCTGTCTAGTCCTGTTAGAATTTTTTATGTTTCGATGAGATCACCTCTCATTCTTCTAAACTCTGGTGAATATAGGCCTAGTCGACCCACTGTCTCCTCATACGTCAGTCCTGCCATCCCAGGAATCAGTCTGGTAAACCTTCGTTGCACTCCCTCCATGGCAAGGACATCCTTCCTCAGATAAGGAGAACAAAATTGATGTGGTCTCGCCAAGGCCCTGTATAACTGCAGTAAGACATCCCTGTTCCTGTACTCAAATCCTCTTGCAATGAAGGCCAACATACTATTCACCATCCTAACTGCTTGCTGCACCTGAATGCTCGCTTTCAGCGACTGGTGTACAAGGACACCCAGGTCTCGTTGCACCTCCCCTTTTCCCAATCTATCACCATTCAGATAATAATCTGTCTTTCTGTTTTTACAACCAAAGTGGATAACCTCACATTTATCCACATTATACTGCATCTGCCACGTTCTTCTCACTCACCCAACTTGTCTAAATCACACTGGGGCCTCTTTGCATCCTCCTCACAGCTCACATTCCACCCCAGCTTTGTGTCGTCTGCAAACTTGGAAATGTTATATTTGGTTCCCTCATCCAAATCATTGATATATATCGTGAATAGCTGGGGCCCAAGCACTGATCCCTGCAGTACCCCACCAGTCACTGCCTGCCACCCGGAAAAAGACCCGTTTATTCCGACTCTCTGTTTCCTGTCTGTCAACCAATTCTCAATCCATGCCAGTATAATCCCCCCAATCCCATGTGCTTTAATTTTGCACACTAACCTCTTGTGTGGAACCTTATCAAAAGCCTTCTGAAAATCCAAACACACTACATCCACTGGTTCTCCCCTATCTATTCTACTAGTTACATCCTCAAAAAACTCCAGTAGATTTGTTAAGCATGATTTCCCTTTCATAAACCCATGTTGACTTTGTCCAATCCCGTTAATGCCCTCCATGTGTTCTGTTATCACATCTTTTATAATAGACTCTAGCCTTTTCCCCACTACTGATATTAGGCTAACTGGTCTGTAATTCCCTGTTTTTTCTCTTCCACCTTTTTTAAATAGTGGGGTTACATTTGCCACCCTCCAATCTGTAGGAACTGTTCCAGAGTTCAAAGAATTTTGGAAGATAATCACCAATGCATCCACAATTTCCAGGGCCACTTCCTTTAGTACTCTGGGATGTAGATTATCAGGCCCTGGGGATTTGTAAACCTTTAGCCCCATTAATTTCCCTAGCACTATTTTTTTACTAATACTGGTTTCCTTCAGTTCCTCCCTCTCACGAGACCCTTGGTTCCCTAACTTTCTGGCAGGTTATTTGTGTCATCCTTTGTGAAAGCAGAACCAAAGTATGTGTTTAATTGTTCTGCCATTTCTTAGTTCCCCATTATAATTTCCTCCATTTCTGACTGTAAGGGACCTACATTTGTCTTCTCTAATCTTTTTCTCTTGACATATTTATATAAGATTTTACAGTCAGTTTTTATGTTCCCTGCTAGTTTACTCTCATACTCCATTTTTCCCCTCTTAATCAATCTTTGTCCTCCTTTGCTGAATTCTGAACTGCTCCCAATCCTCAGGCTTGCTGCTTTTTCTGGCAATTTTTTTGTCTCCTCTTTGGATCCAATACTATCCCTAATTTCTTTTGTAAGCCATGGTTGAGCCACCTTTCCCGTTTTGTTTTTGCGCCAGACAGGAATGAATAATTGTTGTAATTCCTGCACACGTTCTTTAAATATTAGCCATTGCCTATCCACTGTCATCCCTTTTAGTAAAGTTCCCCAATCTATCATAGCTCACTCGCACCTCATACTTTCGTAATTTCCTTTATTTAGATTCAGGACCCTAGTTTCGGATTCAACTACTTCACTCTCCATCTTAAAGAGGAATTCTATCATGTTATGGTCGCTCTTCCCTAATTAAGATTGTTAATTAATCCTTTCTCATTGCACAATACCCAGTCTACGATCGCCTGTTCTCTAGTTGGTCCTTCAACGTATTGGTCTAGAAAACCATCACGTACACACTCCAGGAATTCCTCCCCCACAGTATTATTGCTAATTTGGTTTGACCAATCTGTATGTAGATTAAAGTCATCCATGATTATCGTTGTACCCTTCTTGCATGCGTCTCTAATTTCCTGTTTAATGCCCTCCCCTACATCTCCACTACTATTTGGGGGCCTATAGACAACCCCCATCAACATTTTCTGCCCCTTGGTGTTTCTTAGCTCCACCCATACAGATTCCACATCGTGATTTTCCAAGCCAATATCCTTCCTCACTATTGCATTGATTTCTTCCTTTACTAACAACGCTACCCCACCTCCTTTCCCTTTTTACCTGTCCTTCCTAAATATTGAATACCCCTGGATGTTCAGTTCCCATCCTTGGTCACCCTGCAGCCATGTCTCCGTAATCGCAACTATATCATAACCGTTAATATCTATCTGCGCTGTTAATTCATCTACCTTATTGAGAATGCTCCGCGCATTTAGACACAATGCCTTTAGACTTGTCTTTTTAAGATTGCTAGTCATCTTAATATTATTTTGCACTATGGCCCTATTTGTTTTTCGCTCTTGTTTTCTCTGCCTTCCACTATTGCTTCTTCCCTTTCTGTCTTTTGTTTCTATTCCTTGTTTCCCCCTGCTCTGTCTTCCTGCTCAGGTTCCCATCCCCCTACCATTCTAGTTGAATGACACACTTTCACTTACATTCTGTTAAAGTTCAACAAGTTAAGATATTATTTGAGACACAACAGAGTATACTTTTCATACTCAGTATATGAACTGATTAACATCTATATAAATAAACATGTTGTATGTAGTGCACATCCCTAGTGCCACACCTCTCAATTATCACTACTCAAATGCACCACGTATACTTCCAGTAAAATAAAACTGTGATTGGCTCTAATAGTCAGTAGGGTGAACTCTCACTTTCACCGCTGGGCATAAAGCGGGTGGTCGCAGATCGGCCGCCCATTTTATACACCGCCCGATTCTCGTTCCCATTGACTTGTTTTATGCTCGGCGGTAAAGGTGAAAATTCACCCCAACATCTGTTAAGTTAATCTTGCTCATTAGCTCAAAACTCATTGGCAAAATGTGAATCAATCAAAAAACACTGTCTAATTATGTAAGAAAAATTACCAATCAAGAACCACCACAATACCAACCAAAGTGCTCAATTTTTTCAAGCCTACCATTTACAAACCACCAGCTACCGCAAAACTTACCAAATGGGTCAAGCAATTCTTTTTGCAAGGGTTTTGTGCAGCCATCTTGGTTGTGCAGAAACGCCAATATATACGACTAAAATTGGCATTTTTAACATGTAAAACAATTAAACAATTTTGCAAAATATAACTAAAGCTATCTATACTTACCTATGTACACTTATAAATTTCTGCAATCAATGTTCATGACATTGGGGCTCAGTTTGGTTTCCTTCCTCAAGACTTTCAGGAAGACATCAATTGGTGACCCTGGAGTATAGTTAGTTCTCAGAACTTCCTATCCTGTTTAACTCAAGCAACAGTTGTCAGATTGAAATCAAAGATGTAAGCATGATCCTAGGACTGGGACACCCATACCAAAGGCCCCTATATGCTCCCAGATGCTCTGAGTGCTTCAGACCAGGTTCTGTATAGTGCTCCCAGGACAAAGCTTTCTGTTGTGCTCCCAGGCCCCAGTCAGCTCCTAACTCCTTAGGGATCTCAGTCACATTCCCCCCCCCCCCCCATAACAATCCCGACCCTTGCCCCCCTACCGTTGGGCTGCCAGAGCACCGCCCATCAGAATATTACTAAAGCCCGGCCCACTTCGCTGCCAAAAATCCGAGCTCTGGTCCAATACCACTGCTCCGTCCCAGCCATAACCTACTCCCTGCCAAATACCAGCCTTGATTCTTCTTACCCATTCATGTTCTATCAGCTCCTAGCAATCCTGAACTAGATTTCCTCTGCTGTACCGCCCAAAATCAGGTGGTATAACAGCAGGAAATGAAGGTGGGATGCCTACTGCCAGATCCCCACTACGGCCAGTGTTTTAGTATTTTATTTCCCCTCCACTTCTCAGGTGCTGCATGCACCTACACCCCACAGAGTTGACCCTGCCCAATCATGCAATATTGTGACAAATATGGTTGCACATGATGCACTGGGAAAGCACCAAGGATGTGGGAGCAGGATTTCCAGCATCAGCAGCTCTTAAAGGGTTGCTGGCTGCTCTTAAATCTCTACTTCAGATTGATCCTAAAAATTGATGGTACACAAAATGGCCTCATTGATGTGATCAAGTGCTCGAGGTTCTACTGCAGCCACAGGAGCCCTGCAGAGAAGAGCGACTCCCGAGAAGAGAGGTCCTCTCAACAATAAAGTACAGCCAGAGCAGCATGGATGGAGGTGATGGAGTGCCTCAATGCATGGTCTCAGCAGTGGCCAGAACCTGAAAGTAGGGAAGAAAGACATTTTTTGGCCTAGGCATGGTTGCCAAGGTAAGACAATATCTTAATAAGTTATGTTGCCAAGGTTCTTTATTGATTTTCAATTTGGTACACCACCACAGGGTGCCAGTGCAGGGAACTTTGCCAATTGCTGATCTTCTTAAATGTACAGGAGTGCTCCTTTTCTTCTATTTCACTGGACATTGTTGCCATATTACAGGACTACAGTGGTAGCCATTAAAAGGGTCAAATATCAAGTGTGAAGTACGATGCCAGCATAAATTTCCATCCAGCTGCATCCATTATTATGCTATGTGCTTCTCAGAAAAATTTGTAAAAATTACCACCTGAACTTTTCCACAAAGCAAAAACGTCCCTACTTAACAAAAAAACCCTGCATACTTTGAAGAAAGCAAAATTAATCAAAAAAGTAAAGCTGGGATTAAGTAACATTATGGGCTACACTAATTTAGGATTTTATACCACTGGTAATCCAACTTATATAAATGACAAATAGTTTTGTTGTTGCATGTTTACTAACACGGACTAACATATTACAAAATTATTAATCTGACCTGGTCTGAGATAGGCACCATTTTAAAAATAATTTAAAGGGAAATAAATCAGACACAAACACCGACCGGTAAAATATTTTTTTGTTGTATATACTTCTCATGAACAAAAAAATTGCAAGGAAAATAAAAGCTATTAATTATTTGGCACCTGCAGTATGTACACAGCTTCAATTTAAATGGTTTTGTCTTTCTGTTTTATCCCAAAGCTTCGCTCAGCAGAGAGTAACCATAGTAACAGGACAGAAATCGATCGAGCTATCACTTCCAAGACACTGCTTCAGACCTGATTGCAAGAAGGTCAAATATATTGGGGAAGACGACAGGGCACCTGGCAGGTGACAGACAGTCAATTTACACTCCCCATTTTTACTGACTGAGCAGTACATCAGCAGGAGGAGCAATTACTGTAGACACATAATTCATGCATGAAAAAGCAGAGTGGTGACTGGTCACGTCCCAAGAGATAACTGAAAATAACCAGTGAATCCTTTCACTTTACACAGTTGCTCATTTCCTAAATGCTATGGAATCTGCAGCACTTCAAAATGTCAAGTGGATGAATGTACATGAATGCAGATTGTGTGTTCTTTTTTCCCTTGCATAAAGCATTGTAAATATGTTTGTAGGAGGAGCACAGTGCAGCAAGGTACTGGAACTGATTAGATGAAAGCAAGCTATTTGGCACTGGTAAGCATTAATAAGCCAGTCAAAATGTATTTTGTAGGATGATAAAGTAAATGATCTCTAAGGGGAACCTAATTCATCTTCCATTGTTTGGCTATGGCTGAGTATTCGATGTTAAAATGAAGGTATTTTTCATTTTACATTTAAACTATAATTATGTTGTGGCACTTTATGCTATCGCAAGCCTCTGAAATTAAAATACCAGCAATGTTTATTAAATAAGAACACCTAGGCGACTGGAGATGCCTTTATATATTTTATTCAGGTAATAATTAGTTCCTTCAGCATTGTTTCCTAAACCCTGAACTGAACCATTCCACACTATCTTACACTTCACCAAAATTAATTGAGATCATGTAGTCAAGACAGGTTTGATAATAATGATCATCCCAACAATGTTCTTCTCAGGAATAGAAGAATAGATTCCAGCACATGCAATGCTCCTGAGCAAGCCTGCACCTCACACGAGTGCTGCGTCAATATCATCCTGCACACTCCCCAGAGAATGTCGATGGTGAGTGTGAGAGAAGGACCAAGTGGTGTTAGTTGCTCATTGTCTTGCTCCTGATGGCAAGAGGTCCAGCATAGTTCCTGTCTCTTTTGCAGCACTTAGGAATGCAGATCTCACAGGACCCACTTGCAAACAGAGACAGCTGTCTGAGCAGAACTGTCCACGAGTTATTTACATCTGTGCTAAATACACTGCAAAGTTTGAAGAATATGGTGGAGTCTACCACCTGGATCTTTGAAGTTATGAATTAACTGCTATCTGCACTGCAGTCCTCCATGAAGTGCTTAACTACAAATCAAAAGTACGTCATTGACTGTGAAGCAGTTTGGGGCATGCTGAGGTTGTGAAAGGTGCTGTATAAATGCAAGTTCTTTCTTTTCTTTCTTTGAACTATTTATGAGGTCTGTACATGCCAATAGTGTGGCTCAATTTGAAACCCAGAAACACCCATTGCAAAACATTTCGTCCACTTAATCATTGACAAAGTGAACAAATTAAGATTTGAAAAAGAAACACAATTATTTCCAATTTAGTTTTGTCACCTCACTATGTAAACTCCGAACCACGTCATATTGAGGGTAGTTACACTGCCGTTTTCACGTCGATGTGAATCAGTTACAGGTGCGCATTGATACTGAAGTGGCAGTGTAACTCAGAAGTCAGGATGACAATCTGACCCTCATGCACATTAAGGGGCCAATAATGTGATCCCAGTACAGAGGCACCAGAACTGCTTCTCGCAGACACGGAAGCAAAACGGCACCATTCCTAGATTCTGTTTTGGAGGTGTTAGTGCAAGAAGTGTTAGAGAGAAAGTTGGGGGGGTGGTGGGATCGTGTGGAGCACTGATGCACCTTCCATTCAAGACTATCACGAGAGCGGCATGGGTAGAGATTACTTCATAGGTTAATACTGTCTCATGAGTGTTCTGAACCTAGGAGCAGGAAAGGAATAAATATGACGGGTTTATAGAAGATTGCCATGGTGAATGTGCTCACACTTTGAATAATTTAACAATATTGACTTACAAGGTATCTTAATAGCATTTCACTGTAAGCTTGGTACAGCAGCACAGAAGGAGGATACATTCTGGCAACTGTTCAATCTACTTTCCAAGCACACTGGTATGCCCATGTTTTAGCATGGTACTCCGCAATGCTGCTGTTACAACCCTTTTGAAACTTGACAAGCAACAAACACCAAGCGTGCTGCTCACAGAAGACTGAATGTGGGCTTCATATTGTTACTGTGCTGGGTCTGTGCAGTGCTGCATGTTCTTACATATACACTCATTCAGTCAATGCTGCTGCTGCTGGTTGAAGCACTTGGTTCACACACATCTTTCATACTCTGTATTCCAAAATATGTTGCTTTTATATCTGTTAGCTAGAGAAGGGGACACAAAATAGACTTCGCATTGCAGAAGGAAGCACTGAGCGTGTGTAAGGAGAAAATGCAGGTGGAATCAGAGAAGCCCCAACCTACTGGCCAGGGTTCCTTCAACTGCTGGGTTCAGATATTCGGACAGAATAGGGCCCTACCTACACATGCAGGTCAGCAACACAGGTCATCAAGTCACGTGAGAGTGTGTCATGTAACCTGCACAGTTTGAGCATCTATGGAGGAGTCCACAACCCTCTTCTGTGCAGTACTTTATGACTGTCTGACTGAACTGCAGACTACTAGGGGAGTATGATCATTCCAGTGTGAGAAGAAAAATGTTACTCATAAAAAGGAGTGGAAAAAATTTGAGTGCTGAGCTCCCTCGGATAATCATATTGTCCTTGCCCCAGCATGTTACCTACTGTATTACACATGACTCAGATTGTCATCACATCCTCAGAAATAACCAATGTAGATTTCATTTTGCATCCTACATCGCACATTGAAGATCTTGATCTATCAACATTTTAAAAAACAGTGTTAGGGCAGTGCAATACCACCAAGTACCCAGAGCCAGGAAGTGATGGATAAATGAATGTTTGATTTGTGATCCACTTGGTTCTGAAACGGACATTACAACAGTTCTTTGCTGAGGGAGGAGGGACTAAAATAGAACCTCCTGATACCAGTTACAGGGGACAATGATAGTGGTCTCAGAGCAACTAGGTATCAAAACAAGGTAGATTAAAGATTGGGTGTGGGTGGGGAGGTAATTTATCAGAAGAAAAAGGAAGGCAGAGAAAGAGCAAACATTCATACTCACCAGTAGGATTCCTAATCATGGAGGTTACAGAGGAAACTTCTGATTCGCATTGGCGCCAGTGGCGTCTGGAAACAAAACCTGGTCAAATACGCGAATGTGCAAGTGACAATTCATTTAATTACATTATAAAGGGAATCTGCATTACAATTACAAAGTTCTCATCTGTAGCTGTAAACACGGAACTCAGAACTGTTTTAGTATTTCATGGGAAGGAGGGGAAAAGAAACTGCGCCCCGATAAATTTTATTGCATCAATCTAGGGTAAATTCAAATCCTGGCCCAATGGTGAAAAGGGAGTGATTAATTTTCCAACATTTGCTAATGTTAACAAAATGATGGTGAGTATTAAGTAATTTTCCCACCAGCCCATTGTGCTACCAAATCTTTCTTCATGTTAAATCTACTGGGGAAAGGAAGGTAGGAGTGAGTTACGTTGTCAAGGTTGCAGAGAGACATTGCAGAGGTGGCTGCTGATGGGTCTGACCTTAAGCAATAGCCATAGCATCAACATGACTGGTAACCTCATCATTCCCCACAAGGTCATTGGATTAATTGAGAACATTCTATCTCTGTACCAAAACTATTGAAGAAACTATCACTAGTGATCATTTCAAAAGCCATCAGTGCAGGTCTCCCTTTCTTTATCCGGCTGCAGGTTATTTTTTTTATTAAATTAGGGAGATCACTGCCCTAATTCTAAAAATTTACTTAATAGTTCAAGAAGCAAGCTTTTAATAACTGCTAGGACTTTTTGCAACCTAGTTTCAACATTTTCTTTTGGAGTATATTTAGCCATACTAAGGGAAGATTTCTGCTGTGCACTATGTGTAGCAAACTTATACACTTGCATGCATTAAGCATAGAGGAAATTTTCCATCAATGTTCTTTTGAATATATACAGAGCTGTTAAAGCAAAGGTTAATGATTATTCTGAGGGATGGAGAAAGGAATTTGGAGCATTTTACCACTGATATGTGGACTCTGACTAGTGCTATAAATGTGTACTTCACCATGACAGTACTTCAGCTTACCGTTAAAGGTAATGCAGATTTCTCCAGCAGTTGCTATCAAGACCCCATTCCAGTGCTGTGGCACTGTTGCACATTGACTTATTTAAAGGTTTGCATTTTCCTGTTAAAACTGAGCAAGTGATAGAGACAACATCCAGTGGTTGGATGCATACCAATAAACTGAGAACCATTAAAAATGACAATGGGGCCACATCATCAAGGTTTGTGACCATGTTAATTATTTCACTTACTATGCAACTTATTCAACAGGCTGAGGTTTTCAATATTATAGTTCATCCTAGATAGCTTTCAATTTGATTCAGAATGTGAACAACTTGAAATTTACCTTTTGCCAGAGCTTAAAAAAAAGAGACCCACTGTTTATTAGATCCTTAGAGCAGGAGTTAGGAAGGCACTTGTCAAACACTCATGAATGATGATAAATGACTTTCACAAATATGCTGCACCAATCTGAAGGTACGTCCAAGGACCTGTGTACTGACAATGCCTCCATAAGCCTTCACCTCTTATGATACATTTATTTCTTCCACAGATGGGAGACTTATCCTTGAGATGCAATGATTACTAACAGCTGTCAAAGTCCTGCGATGAAGACCAGCAATGTTATTTTTTAAAAAACTGTTTTTTGGTAGCCACATCTTATTCAAACTTTAACATGTACAAAGTGTTATAGTTTTGATTTTCGGTTTCAAAGAAAATCTGATTCTTAGTTCTAGTACTGACCACAAAAGGGAACGGTGATATTGATGTGTCTATTTCATTCCATATAAAGCATTTGCTCTGCCAGACAATTTAACCTGATTGATTTTGCCATTATAGTGCTGCAGGGTCATTTTGTTCCAAAAGCTGTGTCTGTCACTGGAAATCTTCTTAATATTTTCATACGTCAACTAAGAAATCCTACTAGAGCAAAACAGTCCAATGCCAACTAGGATTACCAATAAATCTAAACAAATGCTGGTCACAATAAAGACATAACTTATCTAATCAGTTAATATAAAATAGTTTAATTTCTACTGAGCAACGAATAAAGAAAGAAAAAGGAGAACAAAAGAAAAAGAACGAAAGAGAATGAAAAGAGAGGAAAAAGAGAAAAAAAGAACTTGCATTTATATGGCGCCTTACAGACTTCAGGACGTCCCAAAGCGCTTTACAGCCAATGATGTACTTTTGAAGTGTAGTCACTGTTGTAATGTGGGAAACACGGCAGCCAATTTGCACACGGCAAAGACCCACAAACAGCAATGACATAATGACCAGAAAATCTGTTTTAATGATGTTGATTGAGGGGTACATATTGACCAAGACACGGGGGAGAACTGCCCTGCTCTTCTTCGAATAGTGCCACGAGATCTTTTACGTTCACCTGAGAGGGCAAACAGGGTCTCGGTTTAACGTCGTTTGAAAGACGGCACCTCCGACAGTGCAGCACTCCCTCAGTACTGCACTGAAGTAGTAATGTATATACTAAAACATCAGTAAGGAAAGACTTGCATTTATGCAGTGCATATGGACACGTTATTTTGTTTGGGCATGTCTGCACCGTTGGTGATGAGGTAATTCATCCAGGAGCAAAGCTTCAACTACACTAAAAAATCATGTCAAAGATGAACCAGGCCATATCTATGACTTGTCTATGTCAATCTTCAGTTGTCCAGGCCTCAACTGGGTGACAGAAATAGTTTCTGAAATTAGTTTTCAGCTGATTACAGGCTAAGTTTTACAATGAGTATCCCCTCACGTGAATAGTTTGTGGGATCTAGACGGTAAAAGAAACTAAGTAAGTAAAAATGTTCAAACTTTAACAAAGGAAAGACAGAGAGCGAGAGAAAAAAAGCTGATTCCATGCTGTCTACAAGCTAACTTCATCCCATCCAAAAATATATTAAATTGCAGTATGGTTTGATTGCATTATTCATTTGGATACATAACACCTCACAACCATCCTGTGAGCAATATAGGCTTAGAATTTGCTGTCAAAATAAAGCTGAGGCTAACTGTGCTCACCGTTATTTATGCGCAAATTGCACAGCAACTTCAGGCGAGGGCAGATGCGTGGTTAAACGTGAAAATCCTGGAGTTGCTGTTCGAGATGCATTGTTCCTCCGTTAGCTTCACGAAAATGGCATCTCGCTGTCTGACTCACCATTCAAGTGCATTGAGCGGCAGGAAGTTCCTGTCCTTGCACAGTAGATTCGAACTGAACTCGCCACAGAAAGTTAGGGCTTGTCCATTTCAGTCTAAGTACCCTCTTCAACAGCAGGCTAAGTGTTAATTACTGCCAAACCACCTCTTTGGCACGAAAAAATAATTATTACAAGTGTGGAGTCTCATTCCTTCAGATTTTAATTGTTGTTGGAGATTTTTTTTTAAATTTAATTAACATTTTTTTTAACTTTTTCATTGTCTCTTTTTTTCTCTCTCAATCCAATCTTTCTTTCCCTCTCTATTTCTTTTCTGGACCTGAATTGACATTTAATTCACGATTCTAACTTACAGGTCCTGGTTCAGACTGCGCTGTTCATTTCATAATCCTTCAAACTGTTTGGTTAAGTTGCTTGCCCTGTTCACACAGACCCCAGATGCCCTGTTGAAGGCGTTGCACGTTTCCATCGCGCATTTCCAGCAACTCCCACTGCAAGATCTCATGGATATTAATCAGGCAAGGGCAAGTCTAACTAATGGCGGGCGCCATTTGTTGGCCGGCTACTGCAAATTCTGACCCAATGTTTCTTTTATTGTCATCAGTGGTACCGCATTTGTTTTGTTGTCGCCCTGTGACCCTTCTACTCCATTCACAACAAAATTAACCCCAGCTAAAAACATCTGCTTTACTTAATACCTTAACACAAAGAACAATGATTCATTACATATTAGTACATTTGCCTTGCACCATCATCCCTTTTGTTACTCTTGCTCTCAACCCTATCACAGACCTTCCCTTTTGTTCTTTCCTCCCCTCCACTCCCTCCCTCCCCCCCCCCCCACCCACCCCTCACCTTTCCCTGGCTCTGTACTTACTTAAAAACTGTTAACTCTTTGACATCTTCTAGTTCTGACGAAAGGTCTTCGACCTGAAACGTTAACTCTGTTTCCTTCTCCACAGATGCTGCCTGACTTGCTGAGCTTCTCCAGCATTTTTGGTTTTTATTTCAGATTTCCAGTATCTGCAGTATTTTGCTTTTGAATGATTCATTACAATTTGACAGTAATTTCAGCAGATCAGATAAACAATTTCTGAAACATTCCCCATTAAGATAATGCCCTCATGTACATTGCATTTAAAAACAGGATCCAAACATTCATCAGCAAAGTTTTTTTTTAATGTGATAATTGCACTAGTTATTTTTCCAAAGGCAGCAAGTTTCCCGTTCTACCTATACATTGGTCCAGATAAGTACTTGAGACTGAGAAGGTATGATCATTTGTATTATTTGATTAATATTTTGTAACTTTTTTAAAAGTCACCATTAACTGCATCTTCTACAGATGTGGCTGATCTCTCAAAATCCCTTCAAGCAAAAGTCCACAAACACAAGAGTTAATCATGAAACAAATGAATAAGATGCTTTTTCAACTCAAATACAACTATTACATTTGTAAATATACAGCAGTATACTTTTTTTTTTAAAGTTGCTATTTCTCAAATATAAATCAACATTTTCATTTACTAGTGTTGAGAAGTGGAAAATTTCAAGCAGCCAGAGTTAGCATCAAGCTGTCCCAGATCAGATATAGCATAGATGCAAGATAAAGCTCCCTGCAATCTGTCCCAACAATGTGTTTTAACATCGACCTTCTCAGAAGAGCAGTCCCACTGAACCAGTGACGTTTTCTACTTTTCACACCAGCCATCCTTGTGCCATCTCCAAGGGAGACCATCAATTTATCACCAATTAGTTCTCCAGTTGTTTTTGTCCATTGGAGAATCAGTGGGACCCTGCCTGGTATCTCAGTGGATCAGTATCTCTGTGTGTTCCTACTGCTTAAAATGCATAAAAAGCCAAAAATCTATAAATTGACAAACCAAAGGGCAAAACTGTCCATATGCCTGACAGCTTTGTGTAAAAGCATAAATTACTGTAATTATAGTCCACGGAATCTGCTTTAATATGTAAAATATGGCTTTTAATTGTAAACATCAAACTCACTGATTATATGCTTGACTGCACATAAACAGTAAGTAATTAGCATTATTATACTTGTGGTTAACCAATACCTTTCCAATAAATATTTTTTCATTGGACTACAAGAATTTTAAATCAATGCACACACGTATCCTGCAGTGGAAAATTCCCCTAGCACTGTAAAATATCAGTATCGTGTCATACCCTGCACATTGATCCACAATTCACTACAAGCCATTAAGACCACAGCAATGCCTATTCCATAGTCCCTGACAGCACTGTGGAAACCCACTGGTCAGAACATAAGAAGAATTCAGCAAGATAGGAATAGGAGTAGGCCATTCAGCCCCTCAAGCCTGTTTTGCCATTTAATTAGATAGCATAGATTAAAAGCATTGAGTTAGTGGGAGAAAGGGAAAGAGCATGGGTGAACCACAATTCTTCTACTTCTCAACTTCTGCACTGGGCTCAAACTTTGCTGCTGATTTTGGAGCGCAAGAGCCATCTAATCTGGGTGTGCAGGCACAGAACAGCACATGCGCTGGACATCTTTGGCAGGGTAGTTTATAAGGCAACCTTAGGGCAGCAGAAGCAGTTAAACCCCAGCCAGAATTTTGCTGGCAAATGCTGACAAGCCAGCCACCAGCTGAAGACATTCACTGTCCGCATCTAATGCGGATTGTTGCTGTGAACACAATTGCTCTCCACTAGTGCACTAGCATAAGGAATGCATAGAATTTTACAGCACAGAAACAGGACATTCGGCCCAACCTGTCTATGCTGGTGTTTATGCTCCACACGAGCCTTCTCCCACCTTACTTCATCTCACCCTATCAACATATCCTTCTATTCCTTTCTTCCCCATGTACTTATCTAGCTTCTTCTTAAATGTATCGATGCTATTCGCTTCAACCGCTCTGTGTGGTAGCGAGTTCCACATTCTAACCACTCTGTGGGTATAGAAGTTTCTCCTAAATTCCTTTTTGGATTTATTAGTGACTATCTTATATTTATGACCCCTGCTTTTGGAGTGGAACCATCTTCTCTATGTCTATCCTAGCAAACCCCTTCATAATTTTAAAGACCACTAACAGATCACTGAGCAAGTGGATAAAGTCTCCCAGATCTGACATACCTGGCAGCAAATATCAGACAATGTTCAGTGGCATCACAGGAGTGCCAACGTCAATGTAGGCACCTCTGTAAACATGCATATCCTTCCTTCAACCAAAGCATGAACCCAATGTAAATATTCATCTGCACCCTGAGAGAAATAAACTGCAAAGTATGCTTGGAGCATTGACAGCTTTTTGCAATACTGCAAAGCTACATAGTGCATTTGCATTAGGGACAATAATACCATGCACAAGGCACTTCACAGGTCACCTGCAAAAGAGTACTGGCAGGAAATACAGCTAACACAAGAAAGCCTGGCACAGGGAGAGAAGTTGTCAGGGCACAATCAAACTCTTTGGGCTGCTCAAGCACTTGTTACTATCTTTGGAAATTTGGGGGTCGACTTTAATCCTATCCGCCAGGTGGAAATCAAACCAGTGGGCAGTTAAAAATGAGCAGGTTACTTACACTTTCAGAATATGGACCCTTCCCGCCGTGTCTATTATTAACCTGCAAGCGGAGGAGGCACCCGCCTGAAGCAGGCAGGAGACTCATGAACTTTTACAAATCTGGTTCCAATTATTTCAAAAGGACCCCAATGGTATTTTAAATGGGGCCTGAGTGGGGAAGCCACTGTGGCTTTCCTGCCAGGCTGAAGCAGGTCGGCGGCTGGTGGGAAGAACGAAGAGACCCTACAGATAAGTCAAACAATTTCCTTTGTGTGGCCAGCAGGAGCAGGAGAGCTCCCCTGGGTCCCCATGTCCCGGATTCCTACCCCACCTCCTCCCTCTACTACGTGAGACCCTCCTGAAACCTTTGCCACATCATTTACCAGCAGCCCCTCAGCACCTCTGGCCACCAGTTCTGGGCAGGAAGTGGACCGGTGGCATATAAATGAGGCCCAGCAGTTAAAATCACTGTGGCCTCCTGCTTTCTCTGCCAGGCGGGAAATTAACTCACTGGAGCGGTTTATTCTCTCTAATGACAGATCCACCTATCAATAGAGAGAAAAAAAACAGAAACGGCTTTCAAGACAGAAAGCATGGGGCTTGAAAATCGACGGCCGTTCTGATAGACTCCCCCTGTAAATTGGGCAGGAGTCCGGTGGAACAGCTGCAAATGCGACAATCATGTGGAGGCGGAGCCTCTGCCAGCCCCTATAAGGCCATCGACACAAGATGGGTTGGGGATTTCCCATGCGAAAGGTCCCACTCCTAGGCCCTCAGTCAAAACCCAGCACATGATTGCACAGGTACACCCGATCTCACCAGGCATACCTCGCTGAAAGCGACAAAAATGGGGCCTACACGTGTCCAGATGAGGTCAAGTTATCAACCCCTGGAAATGAGAGGCCAGAAAATTTTGGGGATGTTTGAAGGTTCCCTCTTCGAAAAGGGGCCAATTGGGTCATCCAGTTTTTTCTTCTGGGAGAAGAGCAAAGAGAAAAGGTGATATCCATTACAGTCCTGTTTTTTGTAATATTAGTAACATCGTTGCTTTACAAAGAGAATGGATTTCCAAATTTTTATGAAATATAGTTCTCAGAAGACCTGAGACAACTGATTAGAAAATGAGCAATAGAATTTTCTAGCTAGACTATTGGTCCCCAATAACTTCCCAGTTGGCATTAACAAATTTGCAGATTGAACTTTTTGCACTATGATAGCATTTTGTAGCATGGAAATCTCATTTTGTGTTAGCTTATCTAGCATAGTTCTGAAAAAAACTTTAAATTGATTAATTCTTCCAAAAGCATAAAATCTCTTAATGTAACAATACAGGTTTGAGGAAATTAAGTCGACAGCACAGAAACAGGCCATTCGGCACAACTGGTCCACCCTCCCGACTTCACCTACCCCGATCAGCATACCCTTCCATTTCTTTCTCCTTTGTCTGTTTACACATCTATCTTCCCCTTAAATGGAACTATGCTATTTGCCTCAACTACTCCTTGTGGCATCACGTTCCACATTCTTACCACTCTTTAGGTAAAGAAGTTTCTCCTGAATTCCCTATTGAACTTATTAGTGACAATCTTATATTGACCACCTCTGGTTTTGGACTTCCCCACAAGTGGAAACATTTTCTCTACGTCTACCATATCAAACCATTTCATTATCTTAAAGACCTCTATCAGGTCACCCCTCAGCCTTCTCTTTTCTAGAAAAAAGAGCCCCATTCTGTTCAGTCTTTACTGACAAGTATATCCTCTCAGTTCTGGTACCATTCTTGAGAAACTTTTGTGCACCTTCTCTAAGCCTCTATATCCTTTTTATAATATGGAGACCAGAACTTTGCACAGTACTCCAAATGTGGTCTAACCAAGCTTCTATACAAAAGTTTAACATAACGCCTCTGCTTCTCAATTCTATCCCTCCAGAAATGAATCCCAGTTCTTGGTTTGCCGTATTAACCTGCATCGCTACTTCTAATGGTTTGTGTATCTGTACCTTCGTGTATTTGCTCCTCCACCCCGATTAGACAATTATACAAGCAATATGTGGCCTTCTTATTCTTCCTACCAAAATGCACCACTTCACACTTATTGATATTGAAATTCATTTGACAATTACACACCCATTCTGCAAGTTTATTAATGTTTTCTTGCATTTTAATGTATTCTTCCTTTGCATTAACTACATCCCCCAATTTGGTGTCGTCCGCAAATTTTGAAATTGTACTTGATTCCCGAGTCCAAATAATCGATGCAAATTGTGAATAGTGGTCCCAGCACCGATCTCTGTGGAACACCACTTCCCACCTTCTGCCAGTCTTTGTAGCTACCCTTAACCCCTACTCTCTATTTTCTGTTTTGTAGCCAGCTTGCTATCCTTTCTACTACCTGTCCCCGGACTCCATATGCTCTGACTTTAGTCATGAGTTGACAATGCGGTACCTTATTGAAGGCCTTTTGAAAATCCAAATACATTACATCGACTTCATTACCCTTGACTACTCTGTTACTTCTTCAAAGAATTCAATACTTTCCCTTCTGAAATCCGTGCTGACTACTCTATTATATTTCAGTAATTGCTGCTTCTGTATATGTGCTGTATAAATCATGGATTCGGCGTCCATTTCACCTTAATCTCTAGGCTATTGCAGCTCTATATCATATACCTCATATATACACTCCTCAACTTATAATTGAGTTTACTAGTTAATTTGCCATTGAAATCTTCAGTTTTTGAAGTGCATCATCTGGCTTGACAACAAGTTGTACCCGCTTGTCTTTTATCAAGTTTCAGCTGGCTCTCTTTCAAATCTTTCTTTTCCTCTAAGGAGTATAAGTGAATTTTCTTTCAAACACTGAAATCATTGATATCACAAAGATAAATCCTAGATTTTCCTGAAAAAAAAGTAATTTTGTGCCACAGATGGACAAGAAGTCAATATTTCGTAACAAACATTGGGGCAGAATTTTCTGTCTCCTGCTAAATTTAGCAAAATAGAGACGAGTAAAACATGATGTCATTTTTGGAGAAAGCACAAGTAGACTGTTCGTCTGAATAGTCTTTTTCTGATGACTGCTAAAATGGATTCACAAACCTTAACGAAAAGTATGAAGTAAAAACATTTTGTGCTGGGAAGAAATTCTTAAAGTCTGATCATAGAAATGCATGCATAATTAAATAGCACTGACAACTCTCCAAAAAAAGGGACTCTATAATGTCAGGTTAGACCTCATCTTAGGAAAGATTTCTACAAGTATCAGCGCAATAGTTAGAGTGAATAGCACAGATGATTTTCTGCCCCACAGCATGAGGGCAATGGTTATAATGGTGGGAGACTAGCAACTGTGGAAGAGCATAAGGATTTGGGTATCCAGTTACGCAAATCACAAAGTTAGTAGTGCAGATACAAAAAGTAATCAAAAAGGCTAATGGAATGTTGGCCTTTATCTCAAAGGGGCTGGAATACAAAACGGAGGAAGTTATGCTTCAATTGTACAAAGCCTCGGTCAGAGCCTTCATCTGGAGTACTGTGTTCAGTTCTGTGCACCACACCTTTGGGCATCAGGGAGGATATATTGGCCTTGGAGGGGGTATAGCACAGATCCACCAGAATGATACTGAGGCTTAAAGGGTTAAATTGAGGACAGGTTGCATAAACTTAACTTGTATTCCCTTGTAATTAGAAGGTTGGGGGCGATCTAATTGAGGTGTTTATAATGATGAAGGGATTCAATAGAGTAGATTCAAAAGGAACTGTTTCCTCTAGTCGAGGAATCTAGAACAAGGGGGCATTCAGGAGTTAAATTAGAAAGCATTTTGCCACACACAAAGAGTAGTGGAAATCTGGAACTCTCACCCAAAAAGCTGGGTCAATTGAAATTTTCAAGACTGAGATCAATACATTTTTGTTAGGTATGGACACGGATCAAAGGCGGATAAATGGAGGTGATTGAATAGCAAACAGGTTGCAGGACTGAATGGCTGACTCCTGTTCCTGTTTTCTGTTAGAGGAACACTTTCCATTTATAGAGCTCCTTTAACGTGGAAAAATGTTCCAAGGCACTTCGCAGAGACGTGAAGAAAAAAATGGACACTGAGCTAAACATGGGCTAACAGAAAGGGTGGTCAAAGGCTTGGTCAAAGAGGTGGGTTTTTTAAGGAAGGCCTTAAAGTAAGAAAGGGAGGTGGAGAAGCAGAGGAGTTTAGAGAGGTAATTCCAAATCATGAGACTTAGGTGGCTGAATGCATGGCTGCCAATCATGGGGTAAAGAGAGGAGGGGAAGCACAATTGGCCAGAGTTTCAGGAAAATACTGGAATCCATTATTAAGGAAGTGGTAACAAGGCACTTAGAAAATCATAATATGATTAGGCAGAGTCAACATGGTTTTATGAACGGGAAATCATGTTTGACAAATTTATTAAGAGTTTTTTTGAGGATGTAATTAGCAGGATAGACAAAGGGAAACCAGTGGATGTCATATATTTGGATTTTCAAAAGGCATTCAATAAGGTGCCACATGTTACACATAAGGGCTCATAAGGTTGGGGGTAACATATTAGCATGGATAGAGGATTAGTTAACAGACAGAAAACAGAGAGTAGGGATAAACGGGTCATTTTCAGGATGGCAGGCTTTAACTAGTGGGGTGTCGCAAGGATCGGTGCTTGGGCCTCAGCTATTTACATTCTATATTAATGACTTAGATAAAGGGATCGAGTGTAATGTATCCAAGTTTGCTGACAATACGAAGCTAGGTGGGAAAGTAAGCAGTGAGGAGGACACAAGGAGTCTGCAAAGGGATATGGACAGGTTAAGTGAGTGGGCAAGAAGGTGGCAGATGGAGCATAATGTGGGGAAATGTGAGGTTATTCACTTTGGTAGGAAGAATTGAAATACGGGATTTTTTTTTTTAAATGGTGAGAAACTATTAATGTTGGTGCTCAGAGAGACTTGGGTGTCCTCATACAAGAGACACAAAAAGTTATCATGCAGGTATAGCAAGCAATTAGGAAAGCAAATTTTTTTTTTAATTCGTTGATGGGATGTGGGCGTCGCTGGCGAGGCCGGCATTTATTGCCCATCCCTAATTGCCCTTGAGAAGGTGGTGGTGAGCCGCCTTCTTGAACCACTGCAGTCCATCTGGTGAAGGTTCTCCCACAGAGCTGTTAGGAAGGGAGTTCCAGGATTTTGACCCAGTGACGATGAAGGAACGGCGATATATTTCCAAGTCGGGATGGTGTGTGACTTGGAGGGGAACGTGCAAGTGGTGTTGTTCCCACGTGCCTGCTGCCCTTGTCCTTCTAGGTGGTAGAGGTCACGGGTTTGGGAGGTGCTGTCGAAGAAGCCTTGGCGAGTTGCTGCAGTGCATCCTGTGGATGGTACACACTGCAATCACTGTGCACCGGTGGTGAAGGGAGTGAATGTTTAGGGTGGTGGATGGGGTGCCAATCAAGCAGGCTGCTTTGTCCTGGATCATGTCGAGCTTCTTGAGTGTTGTTGGAGCTGCACTCATCCAGGCAAGTGGAGAGTATTCCATCACACTCCTGACTTGTGCCTTGTAGATGGTGGAAAGGCTTTGGGGAGTCAGGAGGTGAGTCACTCACCGCAGAATCCCATGCCTCTGACCTGCTCTTGTAGCCACAGTATTTATGTGGCTGGTCCAGTTAAGTTTCTGGTCAATGGAGACCCCCAGGATGTTGATGGTGGGGGATTCGGCAATGGTAAAGCCGTTGAATGTCAAGGGTAAGTGGTTAGACACTCTCTTGTTGGAGATAGTCATTGCCTGGCACTTGTCTGGCGTGAATGTTACTTGCCACTTATCAGCCCAAGCCTGGATGTTGTCCAGGTCTTGCTGCATGCGGGCTCGGACTGCTTCGTTATCTGAGGGGTTGCGAATGGAACTGAACACTGTGCAATCATCAGCGAACATCCCCATTTCTGACCTTATGATAGAGGGAAGGTCATTGATGAAGCAGCTGCAGATGGTTGGGCCTAGGACACTGCCCTGAGGAATTCCTGCAGCAACGTCCTGGGGCTGAGATGATTGGCCTCCAACAACCACTACCATCTTCCTTTGTGCTAGGTATGACAGCAGCCACTGGAGAGTTTTTCCCCTGATTCCCATTGACTTCAATTTTACCAGGGCTGCTTGGTGCCACACTTGGTCAAATGCTGCCTTGATGTCAAGGGCAGTCACTCTCACCTCATCTCTAGAATTCAGCTCTTTTGTCCAGGTTTGGACCAAGGCTGTAATGAGGTCTGGAGCTGAGTGGTTCTGGCGGAACCCAAACTGAGCATCGGTGAGCAGGTTATTGGTGAGTAAGTGCCGCTTGATAGCACTGTCGACAACACCTTCCATCATTTTGCTGATGATTGAGAGTAGACTGATGGGGTGCAATTAGCCGGATTGGATTTGTCCTGCTTTTGTGGACAGGACATACCTGGGCAATTTTCCACATTGTCGGGTAGATGCCAGTGTTGTAGCTGTACTGGAACAGCTTGGCTAGAGATGCAGCTAGTTCTGGAGCACAAGGCTTCAGCACTACAGCCGGGATTTTGTCGGGTCCCATAGCCTTTGCTGTATCCATGGCATGTTGACCTTTATTGCAAGGGGGTTGGAGTACAAGAGTAAAGAAGTCTTACTCCAATTGTGCAGGGCTTTGGTGAGACCTCACCTGGAGTACTGCGTACAGTTTTAGTCTCCTTATCTAAGGAAGGATATTCTTGCCTTAGAGGCGGTGCAACAAAGGTTCACTGGATTAATTCCTGGGATGAGAAGGTTGTCCTATGAGGAGAGGTTGAGTAGAATGGGACTATACTCTCAGGAGTTTAGAAGAATGAAAGGTGATCTCATTGAAACATAAAAGATTATGAGGCAGTTTGACAGCGTAGATGCTGAGAGGTTGCTTCCCCTGGTTAGAGAGTCTAGAACTAGGGGGCATAGTCGCAGGATAAGCGGTCAGCCATTTAAGACTGAGATGGAGGAGGAATTTCTTCACTCAGAGGGTTGTGAATCTTTGGAATTCTCTACTCCAGAGGGCTGTGGATGCTGAGTCGTAGAATATATTCAAGGCGGAGACAGAAAGATTTTTGGAATCGAGGGATATGGGGATTGGGCAGGAAAGTGGAGTTGAGGTTGAAGATCAGCCATGATCTTATTGAACGGCGGAGCAGGCTTGAGGGGCCACGTGGCCTGCTCCAATTTCTTGTGTTCTTATGTCAGTCAAGCAGTGGGATGGGGGGTGGTTACAGATCTGTGGGACAATACTGAGAGAGGCACAAGCCAAGGCATTATTTAATGTAGTTTAAAGCCTGGGAGGGTAGCAGGACAGCAGAGAGAGTAGTATTGAATTGGGGTAGGATTGGGGAAGAGGGGCAAAGTGCCTGAGAGGTGAGAAAAGAAAAGCAGCATGGCTGGATGACAGGAAGGGGCAGAGACAGGTGAGAAGGGCCTGAGAAGACCCAAGGGAACTAGAAAATAGTGCGAGGTGTAAAACGCACTGCCGGCCAACTGTCAGCCTGTTTCACACTATGGCATTAACCAATTTCAGCCCCCCAGAGTAACCCCACACTTCCAAAAAGATCCAGGATTAGGGTGTTCGAACTTTCTGGCATGGAGATAAACCAATGGTTACATTTTGCACTCTCCTTTCTTGTGCCAGCCTGGCCTATGGAAATAAGTTATCCCATCAGCAGTTTGGCCCATGGAATTTGCTTCCTGCATTAAATTCTAGGGGTAATTTTACAAATACACCCTCCCATCAGGGAGTCTCGTTTGCCAGGAGCACATATTGGCAACTGGGGCAAATGCATGATTTTCCATTCATTAATGCACTGCACACGCCCAAATTTCCAACAAATGTCAGAACATTTTCCCTTTTGTTTCACCATGGCATGTATAATGTAATTTGCAATAACCCTGCTATTTTTACTTCTAATACCTTACTTGCCATATTCTTATTAACACCTTGCAGTGTCAGCACAGTTTTTTTTGCATATATCTTTTACAACTGCAGCTTATCAGATGCATAAATGTTGACATTTTATCGCAATTCCATGACACTCCATTATTGCTCTTGCAAGAACATGCAGCAAATCATTACTGAAACATTATTTTCTCACTTGCCCTTGATCCATTCTTTGAAACAATTGTACATTCAATATCAAGGTTAACAAAGTTTGGGAATTTATATTGGTTAAGTGGCTCATTTGCTGCTTCAGACGTGTTAAATGTTGATTACTGCAGGTGCTTCATTACATAAAAATTACAATATGGAAAGAGGCCGTAAAACAGGCAGGGGCCTCAAGAATTTAAGCAAATCAGGATCCTATTACGTCAATAGGACCCCGCTTGCATTTTAACCTGGGCCTGAGCAAAGGAAGCCACCATGGTTTTCCTGCCAGGTGAAGGCAGGTCAGCTGCTGTCGGGGAGGATGAAGAAGCCCAAAAGGCAAGTTAGAAACATTCCTTTGTGGGGCCAGCAGGAGCAGGAGCACTCCTTCTGACCTACATGGAATGTCGCGGCGCCCCGTGCCCTGGACTCGCCCTTCCCTCCTGCAGATCCTCCTGAAACCCCCTCCCCACCACTTGTCTGGAAGCCAGGGTGACCAAGGGCAGCCGCTCCATATCCTCTTGCCTCCCATTCTGTGTGAGAAGTGGGCCAGTGGCATTACACCTAAGGATGGGTACTTAAGTACACATTTATCTAGACTTTTTTTTTCCAGTTGCTTCCAAGCCTTTATTTGCACAGCTCAACACGACGCACCCTCCTATAAATGGATACAAGAGCGTCCCCAATTTATACCCACCACTAAATTATCTCCCCAGATCGGTTTCCTGCTGGAAACACACTCTTTAAAATCCCCCACCGCGATTTCTGCTTCAATCACTAACTCCAGTAATGCATTCCAGTCTCACAACCCTTTGTAAAAAAAAAAGTATCTCCTGCTCCCATCCAAATTCTCTTACAATTAATCTTGTATCTATCTCCCCTTGTTCTCGACCCCTCAACCATTGTAAACAGTCTATTTACATATACTCTGTCCAATCACTTCATAATTTTAAACACCCCTCTCTCAAATCACCCCATAATCTCATGATTGGCAGGTATTTGCTAATGAACAATAACTAAATCTTTCTCACAGGAATATGTTCCTGTGTTTTCATTAGCTATGTGATCATTAGAAAAAAAAGGCCTCTTCCATTTTCCGGTAAGAGTAATTTTGCGCCTTGTTCAGTATTCATCCATGCTCATCTTCCTGATGGGTATTCTAGTGATGGGTGAGAATGAGAAATGTTGTCATTTGGCTTCGGAAGCGAAAGGACAACATTTCCCATTCTCACTCATAAGAAACTCTTTGAAACCAGCTGCGCTAGAATACCCATCAGGAAGATTAGCATGTGAAGCATCACCGAAGATAACTAGCTTCATTTTCTTTGGGTCACCTAAGGATGGGTACTTAAGTACAAATTTATCTAGATTTTTTTTTCCAGTTGCTTCCAAGCCTTTATTTGCACAGCTCAACACGACGCACCCTCCTATAAATGGATACAAGAGCGTCCCCAATTTATACCCACCACCTGAATACAATTAACACTAACTAATATAAATCACAGATACAATTAACAATCTATACCAGTATGTAATGTTTGGATATAGCCACACAATCACAGAACCCCGCATTAAGATCAACAACACTGTTATTGATTTGAAAATCAAAACTGAGGCGATACAAGACTGAGAAGCATGTATAGAAGAGCACCAAGGAAAAAGTCCACAACAATCAGACAAAATAGTTTTTAAATATTACTTATATATATGTTCTCACTTAACAGAATAACTTTATGTATCATGGTTTTAAGTGGAGATCCTGGTGATGAGCTTGTCTAATATATGATCTGGTATTTGACTGAGCTTTTTTTCAAATATGACATTTCACTGTGCATGTAGAAATTATATCAGAGATTCGAGAAAATACATTATTCTCATCAAAAGCACAGATGTTACCTGAAACCACAGCCTGAAAACCTAGCTCTTTAAAATAATAATTCTATCCATAGCTACTGAGATCAGGATCTTATTGCTCACATATTAAAATAGCTAGAACATGGCTTTTGCTATTACATCCGATCTCTCCTCAGTTGCACAGTACTAATATGAAGTGAGTCTTGCAGCAATGTAACAGAACTTATTTGATTACATTTAATATTTCTTGTTTTTAATTGGGATGGGAGGTTAAATACAACTCACAATGGAGGTTGATAGGGTTATTTTGTGTTGGGTGAATGCCAACATAATAGTGTGGGAGAGCGATGACCAACCATGACACAATTTAATAACTTTCCTAAAATATGGATTCTTTTGTGCTTTTCCCTCTAACCAGATTAATTTAAACCTCCATTCCTGAATCTGTTAGCCTTCATGAACAAATTACAACCATCCATTGTAGAGGTCACCTCATCAGAAACTATCTTTTAATATTCCCATTACTGCAAGATTCTTGTAAGTGATATCATCTAAGTAGATATAAGAAAATGTACATGTAGAATTATACATAGAATTCACTAACCATTGAGCTGTCAGTATTGGTTTTGCTGTTTTCTCTTAACTTCAATTTCCTCCCTGCGATATTTCCTTCACTTATTTTTCTTCTAGATACCCTTCTCTTTCCTTCTCGAATCTTAAAATCCCACTTCCCAGTTTGTTTTCATTTTAAGAAATGTATGTGGCAACTGGCAAAAGTAATAAGAAACAGTCATGAACAAACTGATCAGAACGAAACTCTCATCTATGTTCAATTTAGTATCAAGTATTCTATTTCTTTTCTTCATTATCTAGTTCCATTTATAAATTTCCTTCTTTCTTCCTGTCATTTCTCACTTCATTCTCTTTCTATTTCATCATTCACAATTTTATTTCACTTTCTTCCGCATTTGTTCTCTTGCAGCTCATTTCCCTTCATTTGTTTTCCTATTTGCAATTAGATAAAATGTTTTTTCCTCAATTCTTCTACTTCCCCCACAAATCCTTCAACGCCTCTTTGAAGTTATCTGGAAAATCTCAGAAAAGAACAAAGTCAGTTTGTGCAAACAAAAAGGGAGGGGGAATCATTCAGAAATTGTCTTAAATATTTGCCTAGACGGGGCCAGCTCAGATTTTTGAGGGTCTCCTATTAGATTAAAAGTTATGTATCCCCCAGAAATTAGAATGTAAAAATGGTGCAATTTAGGGCATCCGCAGGCATATCCTACTGTGCTCAGACACTCACAGTTCAACCTTCTCGCACATTCACAATTTTGTCATATGCATTTTCACAATCCTCTCACTTATTCCCCCAACTCCCCCCCACACCCACACACAAACTACTCTCACATAGTCTCAAATTTATAATACTCTTGCATGCTTTCTCTCATACTCTCTCAGGACACTCACAATCCTCCCATAGTCTCTCTTACATCCCCACAATGCTCCCTTACATACACAATCTTTTCATATGGACACTCTCACGCACATTCTCTTATTCTCACAATCGGCTAGCTACATGCACAAATAATCCTCTCACATTATCTCTCAAATACACTCACAATCCTATTCCGTACTCTCTCAAACAGACAATTATGATCTGCTTCTCACATATTTTCTCAGCTGGATATAGAGAAGTCCACAAGCCACATCATCGCACTCCTTCAAAATAAATTACATTTTGGAATTGGCAGGACAATGAACCTGAATAAAGCAAGATTTTTTTTTAAAAAAAAGAAACTTACTTAAAAAGGGAATGTCAAAATAGCTGCACCTAGAACAAAGATAAAAAATGTTTTTAATTTTATAGTTAATTTAAGAGTGCCCTTACCTTCCCAGTTGAAATGATTTAATTAGATTTGCATTTGTACAAAACAAAGTCTCAAATGTTTTTCCAATTTGTCCTTGCGTGTGCTTCTTAGTTGACGTAACACACAAAAAACATTGGGGCCAAAATTCTTATCGGTGGGTAGATGCAGCTTGGACGGATCCACCAAGGGAGGCCAGGAATTTGGGATGGAACCTAAATCTGCTAGGTTTTCTGCTCAGTTTCCAGTCTGTTCTAAATCCCAATGGGAGGGGCAGGCAGGTGAGCACTTCCAACCACTCCACATGTGTCTGTCCTGAAACTACTTCTGTGGGCATTCTCGGGCTATGCCACCCAATAGGTCCGGTGGGATCTACGCCTCCTGAGAAAGGCCCTAATATTGCTGGCAAGAAAGGATATTGATTCCAGAAGGGATCAATTACCTTTCAAACAATGGCCCTCTCTCCCTTAGAAGCAGCTAAAAAAAATTATGGGCCTTTTGTTCTTTGGCCCTTGGTGTCTCCGTTTGAGCAGCAGGGTGTCCCTTTGACTTCTGCCTGCTTATCGGACAGGTTCTCTGTTGCACCTCTGCGGGCACAGGGCCACCTGCCCCAACTATAGAAATGACATTGTCCCAATGATCTGAGATGGGGTCACTGTCCTGAAGGGTTGGTGGGCCAAGGCCCCACTCTGACACATTGGCAGCAGCGGAGCAGGGGCTCAAGAATTTCTCATCATCCGAAACAAAATTTCAAAAACAAACAGTATTATGCCAAGCTGATCAACTCTACTGAAAAAAGTCATTGCAATATATGTGGCAATAATCGTGTATATTAAAATGAATGGAAGCATATAAAATGTCCTTGTTGTGTTTGCCCAATGCTATTTTTAAAATATTGCTAAAATGAAACCAGTGATCTCGCTAGTTCCCAAAGATCACGACAGAGTGAACAAAGTTAAAACAGGCTTGAGGATACATTTGGACAGACATGAGGATAGATTTTTTTTTACAACGTAGCACTGAGCTTAATTTTCAATTCCTCAGTTTGCTTTCGAGATGAATTCAATTTACATAAAAATATATACAATCTACTCCTTTTAATTTGAAGTGCTTAATTCGAATGATCAATTAATTAACTTTAAGCACAACAGTTCTTGTGCTGTTTTATTTAAATTGTTTAATTCAAATTACTGGATAATTAGAATTTCTTTCATGCTAAACATGAATTTGAATTAACAGTAAATTGTATTCATATAATTAAAAGTCAGCACTTTATAAAGTAACACACATTGGTGGAAAAATGCACACACAATGAATGGTTGTCAAAAGAAGGAAAACGATTTGGGTACAATTACTGAGCAATCGCAGTAAGGGTAACGCTGTCAACAACAGCAAGGCTGATCAAGTACAGGATAAATCTCAACATCTTTTGCCTCTGTAGCCAAACAGGTTATTTTAACCATATATAACTCATTTAAAATACCATGAGCAAACCTGCGCACTGAACCTTTAGAAGGAAACTGATGTACGAGAAAAAGTTCGAAGAGGAGCAACAAGAATAGTTCTGGGACTTAAGGCTCCAAAGTTATAAAGAAAGAGAGAAAGACAAAAAGAGAAAACTAAAATTGATTTTGTTGCAGGAATGATCGAAGGGGAAACAAAATTCATGTTTTTAAAAAGGATGAGAGGTGTGAATAATGTCGATGTAAGCAGATTATTTTTACTTCGACGGTGACTGCAGAAGTAAAGAACACAAGCACAACATTAACAAGCCTCAAGCAAGACTGCAAATTAGATTTTTGTTTCCCCCACAGAACGATGAATATGCAAAAACTGCTCAGTATTTTACCTCTATTGTTTCCTTGCTGTCATTTTCTTTTGTGTTGAAAGCTCATCTTTCATTCAACATTATTCTAATTAATAGCAGCCCTGATCGCCCTTAATGTGAACAACAAATGAATGCAGTTATAGTTGATGGCCAGGGGACATGCCAGCAAGGGTACTGCAGCACAAGCAATAGGCAACATGAATCACAGAGGTGCCTTCAGATGTGGAGTCCCACACTGACTTTTTACTTTTACACACACACGCACACACATGCGTGCACACTTACTTCTACTTACTGTCATGAAAGTGCTTGCCTAAGTTGTTAAGATGTCACAAAATTGTCACACCAAATAAAGCATCATACTGGATAATATTTGTTAAATCAAAAATCAACATATGTTGTAGCAGCAGAAGGTGAAAAGAATCAACTCTGGTCACTTCCTCATGCCTACATTGGCAGAAGACTTTCTCCCCTCTCAGGAAATGGTGGAAAACACATAGTTAGGGAGAAGGAAAACAGGGGCGGGGGGGGAGGGAGGGGAAGAAAGATCGCCATGCATTATATGTAGTGAAATCGCAAACAGGTTCCTTTAAATTGATTTACGATTAATTACACATAAATCACTGAGGAAATCTTCCCCCATTGTGCCTTTGTAGAGGGTGGGGAAATAAAATCCCAATTAAAAAAAAATGTAATTAAGATAGCTGAACAATGTCTTGGAACAAAGAGATAAATCACAAACCATTCCAGTAAGATGGAAGAGATTAAAGCACAAGTCTATAAATTGCCAGACATGTTGCTACCTCCAAGATAGTAGAAACAACAAGAGCACTGTCAATAGTCAGATTCTAACTCCAGGACACCAAGTACAGCAGTGCTATAATAGTTCTCTAAGTAAGAAAATACTGACACTGTGGGATCATGTTTACCTCGGTTGTCTTGAGAGTCATGCAGTAGGGGTTCAAATCAGTAAAAAGAACACATTATGCCCAAATCTTGCCAGAATACCAAATACACTGTCCTTCTGGCACTACACAGTCTGAAATTAATACGCTACTCAAATTCATATAGTGTGAAAAATGGTCTGTATAGTTAGCTTAGCCTTCGGCTGAAGCTATTACAACAACAAAGTTCTAACTTAGATTGTTTAGAAACTCTACTATATAAGCTGGAAGATTTACTCCAGGCTTAGGACTGTAATGATACTACAGTTAACTGTATGTAATGCCAGTTGCTACAGTATAAATACGGTTAAGAAACATAAAATTTCTAAAGTCATCCTTGAGATAAAAATGCTGTGTTAATGGCCAAACTGAAAAGAGCAGGTTGTTATAGCAAAAATAATGTACAAGACAGACCTGCCTTTCTTTTCCTCTGAATAGTAAAAGACCCTATTATACACATTGGACAGTTGTAGTCCAATTATGTATTTCAGACACATGAATTCAATTCATTATACATTTCATTAGATCATGGGGTGATTCATTATCAATGCTATGGCTGACTATTACAGCACTGCACAATACTCGCTGAGAATAATTACATTTAAATTGCACAGAGGTGTACAAAGGACACATTAAACGCTGCCCTGAGTAAGTGCAACTAATGGTCAATATAGACTTCAATGGATTTCATTTAAGTAGATCTATTGGTTTACACAGATGATAAAACTATAACTATAAGAAAGGTAATATATCAAAAGTGTGCATATAATGCGTAAAAGTCATTGGGAAAATGATTGTTTACAGTTATATGCAATAGTGATTAGTAATTGAAGAGTATTTATGGTTCACTGTCTACAAAATTTAACAGTTTGCTGAGTGGTCAGATAATCATGTCTAATGGCATAAATGGTTCATAGTGGGAAGTCAAATTAATTCTTATCACAAATGTTTTAGGTCAAGTTGCTCTTCTAGTTTTTGATAAACCTCTTTCCGCATCACCATGGTGATGCACTTTGGAAAAGGTAGTAATGAAAATGGCTACTCTGATGATGTTCAGATTGGTAGACTAATAAGAATAATGATGTTCTGTGTGTCTAGGCATATCCTTCTGGGAGAAAACGCAGCAGGGGGATAAGTTAATTCACAAGGCATCTTTTACCCCGAGAGTGTTTACTTTTTCCAGCTCATCAGTCCAAAGTCCCAATTTCAATACAACAATCACCACTTGCATTTATATAGTGAGTTTAATGTAAGTAGCATCCCAAGATCCTTTGCAGATAGGAATAGGAAAAAGGACACCAAACCAGGAAAGCAGGGGTTAGGATAATGTCTCCAAAGGCTTCGAAGAGATGAGCTTTGAGGAGATTTTTAAAAAGGAGAGATGAAGAGATTTAGGGAAGGAATTCCAGAGTGTAGGTGCAGGTGGCTGAAAGTTCTGCTGCCAATGGAGGGACTAAGGGAAGGGGATGCACAAGAAGCTAGATTCAGAGGAATGGAGGTTTGAGAGTAGGGAATATAAGGCTGAACACTACTGAATTGAGAGAATGTAGAATTAGTCACTGGAGTAAACACATAACTATAATCTCAGATCTCCATTATAGCAGATTTCCAAAACAAAATTCTTAAAAAGCTGAACAGGTGGGAAATATCTTATTCAGTTTGAAGTACTGCAATATATCTTGTACAGAAATTACATACCTGGTCTTTCCTCCTTCTTTAAGATGGTACTCAATGTGGTAAATCTGAACAGATGGCAGTATGATTTTGTAACAGTTCCACACCTAGGGAAATATCCTCTTTACTGGAGTTTTAACGATCTATTTTTTCTTCATTTTAATCTTTATTCCTACATTCCCTTTGAATGAGGGAAGAGAGGGTTATGGTGAATACAAAGATGGGGCTGAAACCTGTCTTACAAATTCCCATTACATGATTTAAAGGCAGCTTGTTTAGTCAAGAATAATTACACTGCACTAAAAACAGGACTCAATGTCCAGTAATGAATTTGAAGGTGTGCAGAAGTCTGTGATGTCAACACAAAAATGATTGTTTTGGTATGAGGCAAGGAAGAGTGTGTTTTACATTAGAAAGTGGGTTCACATAGTTGTCCTTACAGCTATATGCTGCAACCACTGAGTCAAAGAGGAGTTTACACTTTAATGACCCAGGCATTGATGATGTGGTTACATTATTTCAGGGAGCGACAGTTAATGCATTATCTCATCTCAGAGTTCCCTACAAACATCCACACCTATTATCATTGGGATGACCTATTCATTTGGCTCCAGCATGGGAGGTCTGCTGAGAACCCACTCGTGTGTGTGGGTGTGGGTGTGGATGTGGGGAGAGGGGGGGGGGAAAAGGAGAGAAGAGAGATAAGTTGGTATTATTGACAGGTCTACTGGCAAATTGCTAAATGGAGAAGTCGTCAGAGACCCACCCACTTCTGCACGTGTTTCAGTACTGCAGTTAAAATGGCAGTCGGCGAATTCCCGGTGGGAATGGAGCCTTAAGTCGATTTTCACGATTTTAACCGCTCTCTCGCCCTATTGCCCCATTCCCGCCAGATGGATAGGGTTAAAATAGGAGCCAATATTCTTTACACATTCAAGTTACTTGAGGCAAAATGTGCAATTGAGTAGCATAAAATGTATCAGTTTACTGCATTTGATTCAAAACTTCCCTTCTCATTGGATGGATCACAATCATAGGTGGAAGTCAAAAATGGCCAATGTCCAGCTAAAATGTCATTTTCTCCATTAGTTTACTTGGCATGTTGATCGCAACATAGACAATTACTTTTATTCATATTCAGCCTCACCATAAACTAACCATTTTAAACTAAATTTGGATGAATATTTTGGAGCTTCATGCTGTAAACTCTGAGTAAAACATATTACTTAGAAGCCATTACTACATTCTAAACCAGTAAGTTGTAAAAATCAAGAGTTGAAAGTGTAAATACTTGTTAAATGGCAGCACGTGTATTTCAAACTTTCAGATGCTGCTCACCTTCAAAATGTACCAAATTATTTTGCTAAAAGTTTAGTAGTTCAACGTACCTCCATTTTCAGAATTCTTAAAGGAAGATAGTGAAAGAAAAGAGCCCAGAAATGCATATTAGATCATGTGTAGTGTTTCTCCACCTTGCTGTTTATTTTAGCTTTTAGTGTTCTTTCTGCTTCAGATGAATATCAGCTCAGTTTTTGAAGATTAATTTGACTATGTCTGTGCGATAGATGATGTGTCCAAAGTTTTTCCCTGTGAAAAAGTTGAACTTGTTGCCATCTCCCAAGAAGGAGCTGCTACATGTGTAGGCATTTTAGATGTTCAAAGACAAAAATACGCCATCAGAGTGGGAGAAAGTTTAAACCAGCTTTTTTTGGTTTAATCTGGAAACCCTAACTTTTCTGAGCAACAACGATTTGCCGATCATTGACTTCAGGGTATGCCCATTTACAGCACTTGCCCATAAGTAGTAGTTTTCCAGTTGGATATCAGATGGGTAATTTTACAAAATCGCGCTCTTGACACAGAGACTTGGCTGCAAGAAATGGATAGCACGAATTCAGGCATGTGCCCCCACAATTATCCACCCATTTTGCAAGCCAGGATTGCAATTTGTAAAATTGCTCTTCAGATTTCCGCTCTGCTCAAGACTTTGTGGCTTTAAAAGGGTCAGGCCAAATTAAACACATATGTCCTTTTTTGGTCGCCTGACTAATATCTCCTTATGTGACTCGGTGTCAATTTTTGTCTGATAACGCACCTGTGAAGCTCTTTGGGACGTTTTACTACATCGAAGGCATAATATAAATGCAAGTTGTTGTTGTTGGCAAGATTTTTGCTGCTAAGAAAGGGCTAACAAAAGGTGAACACGCCCTTACATTATGCATAGTATTCGTGTCACAAAATAGCATATCCTCAAACCTTGTTGTGAGCAAAACTAAAGAAGATCTGTTAATCTTTTTTAAAAATATTAGATTTCAGCCAAAAGGTATGTCTGCAGGGACACAATTATACAAAGTGGAGAAATCAGAGTAGAATCATAGAAAGTTACGGCACAGAAGGAGGCCATTCAGCCAATCGTGTCCGTGCCGGCTGAAAAAGAGCTATCCAGTTTAATCCCACTTTCCAGCACTTGGTCCGTAGCCCTGTAGGTTTCGGCACTTCAAGTGCACATCCAAGTAATTGTTAAATGAGTTGAGGGTTTCTGCCTCCACCCACCCTTTCAGACAGCGAGTTCCAGACCCCCACCACCCTCTGGGTGAAAAAAATTCTCCTCAGCTCCCCTCTAATCCTTCTACCAATTACCAATCTATGCCCCCTGGTCACTGGCCCCTCTGCTAAGGAAAATAGGTCCTCCCTATCCATTCTATCTAGTCCTGTCATAATTTTAAATACCTCAATTAAATCTTCCCTCAGCCTCCTTTGTTCCAAAAGAAAACAACCCCAGCCTATCCAATCTTTTCTCATAGCTAAAATTCTCCAGCCCTGGCAACATCCTCGTAAATCTCCTCTGTACCCTCTCTAGTGCAATCACATCTTTCCTGTAATGTGGTGACCAGAACTGTATGCAGTACACAAGCTGTGGCCTAACCAATGTTTTATACAGTTCTAGCATAACCTCCCTGCTCTTATATTCTATGCCTCAAACTATCAAACTATGGAGCATGATGAAAGCAATGAAACAAATTGCTTGTCTCCAGATGGCAAGTATAACATCAACCACAGTGCTAAGGAAACATCCGCACAAGAGCTGGTTGATTGCCGCATATAACCCTGCCGACACTGCTCGAGTTCCAAGACACAAAACTTGACAGCGTTAACAATTGTCCCATCCAATAAAACATAGCAATTATTAGTCATCTTTGAAGGCTGCCACTTAAAGGCATATAGCAAGAGGTCTTAAGACAGTATTAGGTTCAAAACCTCATGAATTACCACAGTATGTATGGTATATGTATTTGATATGCCATATATATGATATATACATCTTAGAAACTGTTCATTTCATCCTCAAAATAAGGACTATCTTGCACCCCTTATCCACATCAGTAGAATCCCTCCCAATCGTGCCACTAATAAATGCTGCTTCAACACCTTCATCAAAAAAATGGGAACCTTCACAAGAGGAAACATTCAAATGCAAGTCTATTACTAAACACACACATACTTCACATCCCAGCAGCACCATAAAGAGACACACAGTAGATTATAGCATAATCCGTTCCATCTTTGGCAATCTGCACACTTATACATATGGAACATTCAGATCAATATTCACAACCACCAGCTAAAGAAATATTTCAACTTGCTCACTGAAACATACAACAGTAACTTCAGGACTGTGCAAGTTCAAAGGAACAACACATTCACAGGTATGTAAGCTAATGTGCCCACAGCATGTATAACTAATGTGCCCACAGAATGTATAAAATCAAACCAAACTGTCATATTAGATATAGATATTAGTGTATACAATAATATGTACCAAAGAAAGAAGAAATGGCTGTATATCTAATCTTGGGGTCCAAAGGACATTTATAAAACCATTTGAGGTCGACTGTAATTTATTGCATCAGAACCCTTCAGTTACTCTACAGCCCTGCAACCAGAGATGGCGCTCACAATGGCTTTTGATGAATAATTTCTCCTCCAGGATTATACAAGCTATTCTTGCAGTTAGAAAATGTAGATCTACCTCAAAGCAGTACAAATAAAGAGCCTTATAAATAAAATATGCCAATTACTACACAAAATGCTGTACAATATTTCCACTTATTTTCTAAAATTATATATCCAAATTAACAGTACAAAGTGAAATATTCCAAAGTACTGAGGTAAATGTTTCAATCGAGCAAAGATTAAATAACAATAAATGAGGTTGTACAATTTTGAGTGGAGACTTGTGAAATGTGATAATCTAAATATTGTACTGATCACTTTCAAAAAAAATTACTTAGCTAACTCAAATAAAAATTAATGTATCAAATATAGACAAAGCATTTTCCAATAAAGTAGAAATAATATAAAACTGACAAAACATTGCATAGCATGAACAGATCTACCTATATAATCAAAAGTCTCGCATCTAGCATGTCAGTCATAGTGTCCTATAAGTATATCTCACTGCTCAAATACCATATTCATGAAAATGCAACGAGCTACTATTAACTGAACAAGGCGTACTGCCTTTAATTGTCATTGAATTATTTTCCGACCAGTGGGAAAAATCAGCAAACAGCTACCAATAAACAAGTAACAAGGAGAATAAGGGGAGCCAATGAAACTGCTCAGAATATGTTTTGAAAATGCTTTCAGCCACCATACTACTTTGTTAGGTGCGAAGGAACAGCTGTGTACAACCTGACCTGTCCCTTTAAGAACATACGTTCTCATTACTGTAACATCCTGAGGTCAATTTAAGGCTAATTGCTTTTAGGGACATCAGTAGTTATGAGGTCATATAGAAGGCCTTTTCTGCTGCTGGAAAGGTTTCTATGTGGTCTGGAAGTGAATGACCTGCTTTCTCTTTTTAATTTAATTTATTTTTAAGCATGAAACAGAAATTTGCATGTGTGACAAAGTTTGACACTTGAACTGATAAAAAAAATCAAAACTTTTATATGTACAAGTGAAACTCCCATAACATTGCACGTGGTAATTTAAAGAATATGGTCTCTCTGTTTATGGTTCTCTGTTCTCTTCATGTTGCCATTTCTTGCTCTGTCTCCTCATCTGCTTCTCTCTGTCTTTTTCTTTTCTTTCAGGTGGAAGGTGGCGGGTGCTGTTGTGGGAGGAGGAGCAGACAGCTGCAGGCTCCATTTTCTGAGGAGGAATTTCGGAAAAATGTTGCCTGCAGACCTTAAGAGCTTCCTTCCCATCCCCTCTTCCCATCACTCGTGCTTCCCCAACCTCTTTGCACCCAACACATCCCTTACTCTTTCACCTTCCAACTACCCTCTTTTCTACCATCTCACTTCCATCACGACCTGTATTTACTCCCCATTTGAAAGACCCACTCCACTCCTATATATCCTCCCTCTCCTCATTCTGCTGTCACTCACTTCACCCTCAACGCTCCATCCACCACCCCCCCGTCACTCCCATTTGCTCCCCCCAAGATGGGTGTTGAGATAATAGAGGCACCTTCACCCTCACTCTGTTTCCTTGGTTTGTTTGCTTTGAAATTTCAATTTTTAAAAAAAAATCATGTTAGCTTCTCTCAGGATGTCAGCTCCTTCACCACCCCTCAACCAATGGTGCCAGAAGGTCCCCTGGGCCAGAGGTGCTGGGGAGAAAAAAAAAGGCATACATTTCACACACAATATCAATATAATTTTACACATATTGGTGGTATTAGGAATATTGTACAATAGTTTTTTTATACAATCAAATTAATGGAAATTTCAAATGGTCACAAATAAAAATATTACAATCCTACTCTTCAAATGTGACAAGGAAGCTTTGATTTTTATACCCAGTCAGCTGTACATGAGACTGTTATCAGGTAAAATCTATTACAAAATAGATCACAAAATACTTTTCTAAATAGCCTCATTGATACTGGCATCCAGCAGTCAATACACCAGTGTCAAAATGCAAAGATGATTGCATTATTTATAAAACCAGTTTACAGTCCTGCCCACCACGACTTAATCCACTTCAACATGTATTATTCAATATGTATATTTTATCTGTCATCTAAGTACGTGCAATTTCAGAGTCCATAAAGGCACTACACAAAGTGTGAAGAGGTCGATTGTAGAAAAGAATCAAGATGTTGCAAGACCATTTGTGATTTACTTCTTTGTTAGGGAACTGGTCTTGTGGCATCTTTGAGAGTTATTTTCTACCTACTGTGCTACAGAATCACAAGGGATTTAAAGAATGTGGAGATGTAACAAATCCTATTTTCAGCTGTGGCCTCAAAGTCTTATTTTTTGTGGCAAAATCCTTGTGACAGCTTCAACCTGTCACAGGGAATGTTGCAGGTGCATTTAATAAACATGGCATATAGTCCATGCTTATGACACTGTGGGAGCTATTGCTCAGAGGGACTCTGTAAAGATTTGTTGACTTGACTTTGGAGGGGGAGAGGAGAAACAGTTAGCATTTTTTTTTTAAAATGCAAGATCAAATTGTAATTTCAGACAAATCTTCACCCTTTTTCTCAAATTCCATTTTTATTAATGAGAATGCCAACCTGTTATATCATTCCCATCACCGGCATGCCACCTGCAAATCAAATCTTCCCTTACCTGTATGGAAACCAAATTAATAATCTACAAGGAATTAGGTGGAAGGATGTCTACTGTAAACGTAGAATTATATTAAATGACTTACTTAGTTGCTTGTTTATCTTCGTAAAATAAATTCACTTGCTCTATAACTTAAAATGAGATCTGATGTGCGGACTCTACTGCTTTTGAAGACTGGAGGGAAATCTTATGGTGGCATCGGATATGTGCAGCAGCACAAAGACATTCTCAAAGGTATGGGGAGTTTGGACTCACTCATGAGTGATCCTACAGCATTTAATTTAGAGTTCACCCAATGGCTCAGGAAATTATCCCATGAGTAGTTGAATTATATAGAACAAGATTCCAGGTTCGACAACCCCTCTGCTGATTTAGTTGATTTCTCTCATCCCCCCCAAGTTAAGGAGGGAAAAATTAGCCAGGGATCCCGCATTTGGATAATGGTCATTTGAGTGAGCTACCGGAGAATGACCAATGCCAGTTAAATCATGAGATCAAGAAGTCAATGCCTTCAAGAGAGGGGAGGTGAAAGAAGGAGAAATATTAAAGAGAGACACCTATTGGTGATGAGCTAGCACGTGGTTTGTGTTCACTTATGGAAATATATATTCCTATTACGCAAAAAATGGGGCATTCTTCTGATCCCACAGCAACAATAGAATTTCAGATTTAGAAAAAAAAATTACAAATGTTTTACTTGACAATGTGATTTTTTTCTTTTACTTTTTCTGGTAACTTTTCTCCCCTCCTCTCCTAAAGAAGTTGACTCTGTGAGTTCACTATAGCATTTTAGCATAACACACTACAATTATTTGCCAGGTAAAGCTTTTGATTCAATGGATGTCTTAGTGCTACATTCTTAAATATGTTCTTCATCAGCTCCTCCAGGTTCCCAAAAGAAAGAGGAATGTGCAAAGTGCCTTGGAGAATCGGAGTCTTCGCAAGCAGGTTTCTTCTGGCGTGTCCAGATACAATCGTCTGGCCCTATAAAAATGGCCACCACCATAAAAGCATGTATTATTTGATCTCCTAAGATGCAAACATGTCTGTCCTACATACCTCCTTTCAGAGCCTGCAAAAAGGACAAGGTGTCCAGAGGGGTACCTATGCCTCCATTATTAGCAGCGCAGTTCCTCGGGGAACCAGCACAGATTGCAGATTGGCTGCAGCTTTAAGACATTCTCAGCAATTTTCTTTCTCCCCAAAACACCAATGCAGTAAGTAAAATAATTGCTAACAAACTGCTGCTAATAAAATCCCAAAAGCAGCCCTTTTAAGAACGAAGATACAACATGAGGGAAGGAGTACTGAGCATCTGTAGCACTGTTCAGGATCTCTAAATGCATTATGGTGCTTAGCCATCATTTGCATTTTTTCAAGCTCTTTATGAGCCTCACACATGACAGATGTGCAGGCTTTCAGTGCCATCTATCTGATGTTTACCTTCAGAGGTTTGCTAGTCAGTAAAGTGAATTTAGTCCACTAACAGGGATAGTGTGGTGTCCTTTGCTATTTTCTATGTTATGAGGAGTGTTATGAAATACATTAAAATTCACTGTAAACATTATTCTATTTGTTCATAAATTACATGTAAAAACTAAACCAGCTTGTTGGTTTACAAATGGCCTTGCCTCGCTGGAGTGTTCATCAGTCCACATTCCACAAAATAGGAGAAACTCAGTAGGGCTTCACGTGCATGATTACAGTATCCAGTTCACGCAACGAGGGGTTTCACTGCAACAACTCTCGGGTCATGCTATCATATGACTAGATATTTGGCAGTAAAGGTAAATATCAGATCATAAGGACACAGGATCCACTTAGGGGAAAGAACGGTGGACACTGAACACGGAACAACATCTGATGAATACCCAAAATGTGTAAAATTTGCCTTTTCTATTTTAACTTTTTTTTTTAAATTACATCAACAGAAAACGCTTTTATAAGGTGACAATATGCACAGGAAAAGCAGCTACAATCCCTATTTTACTATTTAATGAAAGCTATTTCAATTCATTACTTCAAAAAGAGCTGGATTTAATATCTGGTTGGTAATAGAATTGATGTTTCCATGCATAAGAAGTGATCAAATACTGCTGGGTCCTATATCATTTGTGGAAAAGAACTGTACAGAATTGAATATCAAAGGTGTAAGTGTTGTTAGGCATTATGGAGTTTTACTCATAATATTCATGTGGACCAAGTTAGGGACCAATTCAAAGCAGCATTGGAGGGAGGTCTGAGGGCAAGTCATGTACCCATCTCATCTTCTTGGCAGCAATTGGTAGATGGGCAATAGGGGCAGAGGGGCAACAGGAATTTTTAATTCAACTATTCAATGTACAAAAAAATTGTTTGGGGGGGAAATATATAGAGGATGCAGACTTAAAAATAGTAATTCAAGAACCTCGATGAATCGAGCTTTATTTCACATATGATTCATACTGTAATGATAGATTTAAGTTAACCTTTTCATGATATGATTTTAATATATCAAATCACAACACAAACACTAATTCTCATGGATGTACTTGGTCATTTAACTCTATCGGAACATGCCTAATGAGATTGACCATTAAAAACACCTGTAATATTAACCTTAAAATATATTAGCGTTAATACAAGTCCATGAAGAAATGCCATTCCTCGTAAGTTGTTTGAGATCTTTAGCAGCTCATGTACTTGAGAATACATACTATTGACTTATGTCTTTGCTGCAGTTAAATTGTTTGCTCTGCTGAAAGGGCATGCAACTCTCAGTATCACACGCTCACCTGCTATAATGAGAATTACCAGCAAAGCTTTTTTTTCCAATGTAATATCAGTATCTACCCTTCCAATTGTGAAGACGTATCTACTTCTATCATACATATGAACTTTAAAATACATTCAGAGATCAATATGCAAAAAGACATTTTCATGCAGTTTATCTCATATAAACACATACAAGACTGAATCAAATATATTCATTCAATGCTTATCTCTGAGTGTTTGGTCTTCTGCCCATTTATTTATCAGTTACTAGCTTGATGTGTGCGAGATTCGTAGCTGCTCTGAATTAAAAGCAATGTGTAAATAGCGTAATGTTGCTTACTCTTGTACTGGGAAGCGAATATATGCACCTTGTCTGGCTGCTCTGAAATCAGATACAAATCAAAACGATTCATATCAGGCTCATGTTAACAGGCCAATTTAACTCCTGATTGGTTTCTTTCCCACTGTCCTGCTCCCATCCACACAAAAAGCAGATTTTACAGCATGTAGTAATTTAATGCTGTTCATTGGATGTCCTCATTCAGGAATAAGATACTATGTAAATGCCCAGGGATAACTTATATTCAGATGAATAGACAGTATGATAAATGGGGTGTTTGATAAGGCGACTGCAAGAGGTTGGTACTGATTGTCCAGTACATTATGACTGTCATTTTTGCACACCAGAAGCTACTTTTGTAACCCCAGTGGAAAGGTTTATTGTTTTATTGCATGCTTATGGGAAACTAATTTGAAAAAAATGTTCTTGAAGCAATCTTTATTAGAACTAGACATTATAATATTAAGATTCCAAGAGGTTAGAAATTTCTGATTCTTATCAAAATCATAAAAAATTAGAAAGAATTGAAACAATGATCAAGCTCTTGTCATTAAAAGTGTGAAATGTTACAAACAGTGCTAGACATGAACAACGTATGGTGGCACAGCATGTTGATGCTGCAATGGACTATGCCACAGCTTATTTGGATTCAGGCTTTCCCATGATTGCTACATTGATTTCTGCCATGCTATCAGAGCAGGTACACAACAGAGACTATATGCTTCCCATAGGGGAATACTGTGAACTATTCCAGGCCATGTTGATAAACCCCCTCCCCCCAGTTGCCCAATCAAGAGCAGTCTTGGCAAAAGCCTGGGATGACCTCTCCTCCTTACTCCAGGAATCATGGATGGCAGCTGAACTATAGTGGAGAATTTTAATATTTTTTTTACTATGGATATGAAGACCAAATGTAATCAAATATGGAATGCAACCCTTAGAGTCAAGGAATAGGGTGAACTTCAGCACCAAAGTTGCAACATAATGAAGAAAACAACTTATTTGGAAAATCAGAAGCACTGTAATTATAGCACAGTCTAAGATGCAATAGGTTAAATTAGATGATTCATTTGGCATCAATTAGAATGCATGTAAAATGAAGCTGTCTACTTGTATCCAGGTATCTCATGCTGTGTCACTCACAAATTTATTTCCAAATGATACCAACTAGAAGGCAATAATTCAAACTATTTTATAAGCATGATGGCTTTTCAGCATTTTTATACAAGGTTATTATAAACTGGGGTTCTGTTCAGATACAAGAAACTACATCAGAAGACAAACAATTTATTTTATCTCACAATAGGCCATAAATGTTGATTAAATGCAAAGACTAATTTTTGGGGACTGATTTTTGCTGCACTTATCCCGTTAGTCTGACAGAATTCAAATCCAATATTAGCCCATTGTGCCATGTAACTGGGATAAGCAATGATGTTGATTTGTGACAAAAGGGGAAGTGTTTGAAGGGAGGGAGGGCCCTACCTTCTAACTGAGTAAGCCTCAGGCCGAACATGTCTCTTCGATAAAGGTCATCACAGGAGCAGAATTAAGCATAGTATGCAGCATTGCTCTTGGGTTACCTAAAACATCAAAGTGGCTAGCAAGTTGCATGCCATGCACACTGAAGGCAGAGGTCCACCGAATAGCATTTGAAGGAGCTCTGAATCTTGGGACAACTGCTGGAAAGCATTACCTAGAGATTGAGTATTAGAACACAAACTTATCTATCCATGAATTGGTACCTACCAGAATTGGGTTGCAGAGAGGCAACCGAATGATGAAGCTCTGTACTGCAACTAACTGAACTATGACGTGCATCTATGCTGTGGTCAGGATGATGGTGGCAATGTACTCACACGTTTTATGGTGAGTTGTGCTGCTGACCATACCATTCATGGTGAGCTCCTAGTCGCAGTTGTCAGGCTAGCAAATGCTCAAACTCATGGTAATCATTTGCGCAATGACTAACGACTATCCTCCTTGGGGAGGGGGCAGGTAGGTAGGATCTCTTTGGTGTCAAGGTGGCCTCAAGATGACTTCTCGACTGATGAAAGTTAAAAACCAAGCCAACACTCTGTGGCAAGCTCAGTAATCTGAGACATTAGCCAAGCAGATTTAATACGACAGGACACTGTTGATCATTAGCCAACCTGGCTCATTAATGAAACCTGAAAGGGTAGGAATTGAGTTTAGAAATCTCAGTAGGAATTGAGTTTATTCTCAATCATCTCCACATAGCTGTGCAAGTCAATTCCCTAATGAGCAGGTTGTTCCTGACTGGGCAAGAAATGGGATACTTACCAGTGTTAGGTGCTGGTAAGTTCACAGTCATCGCTGGCTAAACACCATCAATACCCCAGTGCACGCTCTGAAGTCCCTAAGCTTTGGCTTTGTCCCCTACTCCAAAGCCCTCTGGACTTAGGTAGGTAGATGTCCCAGGGGAGGAAGGGATGAGTTCTCCATATCAAGTAAAGAGAAACTCTACTTGGGAGGATTTTCAAGAGCTTGGTTTGGAGACTGAGAAACAGCGATGAGTTTCTCCAGCCGACAAAAAAAATCCACTCAGCCTCCGCCAGGCTGGCTGAAGTTTAACTTCAGCATTGCTGCAGATCTCTCCTTAGTAACTAACGATTGCCTCATAGAAGCAGTCATGAAGTCAAATTACCTGTTTCCATCAAAAAGATAGCTTGCTCCTCACAAATGTTTGAGGGAAACCACGAAACGGGCTTCCTAATACAACATCTACTGAGTTCAATATGAAAACGTTAACTGTAATAAAGAATATTCACTGATTTTAGACGAACAGGAGTGGGACCACCTGGATCTACGCCTACGATGTTTGATATAAATTAGGACGCGAGGAACCCGGTGTAAAATATATTACACTTATATATGCAAAGCTCCAGTCCTGAAATAAAACGGAAGGGTCAGTAATAATCATTCAAATTCACCCTGGAACCTGCAGCGAGGGAAATGTGTGTGTTTGAGGGACCCCGAGCCACAGCAATCACATTGCCACCGAGTGCAGCTGGAGAAGGGACAGGGCAAAGCGAAACTCAGCAGTGTGCAAGAAATCTCCCACACAGCCCGTTGCAGAGCTCGTCGCCGCCGCCCGCTACGTCCGGGCACACGGGGCTGGGTCTGCCCGAGAAGCTACACATCAGAGCGGCCCCACTCGCTGACTGACACCGAATAAAACAAGCGGTCACCGGGCTGCAGAATCCGAAATCAAAAACACACCGGCAAAGCACCTAGATCAGAATAAAATAAGACACAAGAGAGAAACAAAAGGCGAGGGTGGGAGAATAAAATCAATTACCAGGCGCATCTTGGCGTTTCCCAGTCACTGAAACTGAACGCTGAGGTCTGGTGAAAACGGTCGGCGATGTTCCTGGCTCTCTCCAACCTCACTGGTGCGCAGTGAACTCGATGCTGCGCGCACAATCTTGGAGTGGGAAGCTCGGGAGTTATACACACCGAGGGCATCCGATAGAAACCCACCCCACCCCACAGACAGCAGCACGACCAACCAAGCACACCAATGAACTCATTACAATTTGGGAGGTGAACGGGATGGTTGGATTAGCGCAGGGGTTTGGTCACGCTCCAGCAACTGCAAAGAAACGTGCGCATTGCATCCATCACACAATTTGAACATTCAAAAGTCTGCACAGCCCTGTCTTCCTGGTGCATTCATGCACATTTTTAATGCTGTGGCCGATTGTACTCTCTTTAGAAGTACAGTGACAGATCCAAGAAGTCAATCCAATACCAGCTGTTTCTATATAAAGTGACCGATAGGTAATGTGTTGGGTTTTAGTAAGACACTGATGCCTTCTATTGTGCTTCAAGGACAATTTTTAAGTTTTGCAGACAAAGGAAAGTACAACGACGTTTGAGGATGCAACGGCATAAAATGTGTCCCCCATGCATTTGTTTTAATTTTGTTATCCAGTCAAATTCGACGGGTTAGTTGCTACGCTGGAGCAGCTAATATATTGTGAATAGAATATTAAGAATGGGTCATTCCTGGCGCGTGGCATACCAGGAAACTCACCATGTGAGAAGATTTCTGCTGTTCACTATAGTGAAATTCTGACTGTGTTCTTATTACACGTGTTTACAATTTTATTACAAAAATGGAAATCTCCCCCAAGTGACTTAAATCTAAATTATTATTCAGGTTTTTCCCTCCTCCGCAAAATATTCTATCTTACTGGAGTGTGGCTCCAGGATCGCCAGAAACCTTGCTCAAGTGGCCAATATTAATGTGTAAGCCTTGGCAGTGAGTGGCAGGATACTGACTGCCGCAGATTTCACAATCGAGTCGGATATTGTCCCTTCACCAGAAATCCACACACTGTACACTCCCATCACAGGTTACTGAATAACGATCATCCTAAGTAACATTCCTCTCCTTGACTCAAAAATACTTAAGCCAGCTGTAGTACCTCTACCACCTAATGATCAGCTGACTCCAAAGATTGAATTTGGGATCTGCCCAGTCTGTATGGCTGAACTTTTTACTTAATGTTTGAGAATAGTAACTCATGAGTTTCCACAATGGCGGGAAATATTGGGCCAGATTTAGCTGTAAAGACAACGGTGAGGCTAACAGCGCTCACCGTTAATCATGTGCAAATCAGACAGAAACTTCCGGTGACTGCACATGCTCAATTAAACATGGAAATCCAAAAGTTGCTGACGAAGATACTCTGCTCCTCCAAAAGCTGTGCGAAAACTGCATCTCACCATCTGGCTTCCCGTTCAAATGTATTGAACGCCGTGAAGTTTCTCTACTTACCACATAGGGATGGAATAAACTCACCAAAAAAAGTTAGGGTTTGTCCATTCCACTGTAAGTACCCTTTTAACAGTGTCTGAATAACTGCCAAACAAGCTCTCTGGCACTGAAAATTAACTATTACAAGCATGGAGTCCCATTCCTTCAGCTTTTAATTATTGTTGGACATTTAGAAAACTTTTTCTTTCTGTCTCTTAATCCAATCTTTCTTTTCCTCTCTTTATTTCGCTTACTGTACCTGATTTGACATTGAATTCACAATTCTAACTTACACTTCCTGGTTCAGTCTTTGCGCTGCTCATTAACAATTCTTCAATCTGATTGATTAAGGAGATACACAGTTGCTTAACTTGTTCACACAGGTCCCAGATGCCCTGTAGAGAGCGCCACACCATTTGGCTATCCCAATGACAGCAACTTGCTGTGCAAAACCCCATAGAAAGTCTATGGGCAAGTGTAAGTCTAACGAATGGCTGGTGCCATTAGTTTGCCGCTCATAGCAAAATCCAGCAAAGTATGAATTATGCCCTAAGCAACAAAAAGAAAATCTGTTAGGCTTTTTTTGCCAAACTTTTTAATGAATTGTGAATGCTGATGGGAATTTTAAGTCACTTCGCAGTTTAAGCATACACTCCAAAGTAATGATTTGCTCTGAGAGAATAAATCTCCTGTAGCTATACAACCAGTATTAAATTTGTTATGTAAATGTTATGTACAAAATCAATAACAGTCCTGTGGCAAAGATCAGTCTAGAACTGTAAATGCTGGAAACCTGGTTCAAACTCAGAACCACTACAGAAAGAATTAATTTCCATATGTATGATTTCATGACTTGAGCTATAAGTACAGAGAGCCGATTCCCTAGTCGGGTGCTCCTGCACACAGGGAGTGTTGATTGAGAAATTTCAGGCCTGCAGCCCCCGATTTCCAGCCATTCAAATCAGCTCTTATTTCGAGGAAGCCCAACTGGCTACTAGTTAAATAATTATTCCATGGTGACGAAGGCCTGGAATTTTCTCCGTGGGCACAACCTCGAAATCAGACCCGAGAGCATGCACAATCCCTTTTGCCAATGCCAAGTTACCCTCAGATTTCCTGCCAATCTTATTAGAATACACCTGAACGTAAAATGGGCGTAAATCAGCGGAAACAATCGGCGTTCAAGGAAAGTGCCGAACCCACCATATTTTTCTCTTCGTTAAGTATGAAAATTAAAATTTCAACTCATTCAACCATCATTCGTACACATTAGTTTAAAAACTTGCAATTTTTAATGTGACTTATACTTAGGCCATAAAAATGGATTCAAAGAAATGGAAAATACAGTGCAGGTCTCAGTAAGGATAACGTTTAAATGCTCAAAAAATTGCAATAAGACATCAGAAAAATGATTGTTTCCTGCTGCGCTTTATTTTCATCCAAAATTCTGCGATCTTTTGGGCCACATAATTGATTTGCATCCTGGTTAAGCGTGTCTCTGAGCACAAATATGGACGAACTTCAAGGATGTAATGTTTATTTGTAACTAGTCATCCTCAAACTCACATCATTGGCCGCAGAATAGACCTGGGACAAAGAAACAACCTTTTTTAAATGAGACATTCAGGTTTCAGATGAAATTATGTCTATTTGAACAGATATTGAAGAGTAGAGTTTTTTTAATAAGCAAATTCTAAAATTGAACCTCATTACTGGCTTTGTGCAGGTTAATCAAAAATGGTGACGCTGCATTATTGTGAACGTTTAACTATATATTAAAAAACCCTGGTAGCAGCAGTTATATTCAATAGAGGGGTCCAAACCTTGACAAGATGAACACCTGACAAGAACGACTGTGTGTCACAATGTGGTCTGACTGTAGAAAATATTATAATAGTATAGCATTCATCACATATGGTTGTGAAAACCTGACTGAATTATTTTGTCAGTAGAATGGAGACTAGTAGAAAAGTTTGCTTCAGTGGTCATTTATAATAAGAGTACTGATGTCAAAGCATCATTTTATGGCGGCAGAGTGGGAACAGCTCCAAGGAAATTCCAGGCCAATATGCTTAATCACTCATAAAGCAATGTCTCCACATGTACATCACTGGATGAGATTGTCGATGCTATGGGGCACATGGAATAAGACTTGTCAGAAAAAATTTACCAATGCAATCAGGTGAGGATTTAAAATATATCTACTCATCTTTGTTATAGTTGATGTATTTAATTAAGATGTGATTTCCTACACAAGTTATTGAGACCTACTTCCAGTCCTTGTTTAAACTAGTCATAAGCCTAGGATATTGCTAGAATATCTTGTAAGAGAACAAACACAGCACCAATATCCCAAACTAATAAAAAATAAAATCATTGATGTGATTAATGAATCCTGCAGAAACTTAATAGAATAAAAACCCTGCAATGGTCAGGGGACTTTGGAACAGTGCAAACATATTTGTCTAGTTAATTTTTTATGATATCTCTTCTGATGTCCATCATTGCAGAGGTATTATTTAATCCCAGAGCCTTCCTTTGTTACCAATATTTTAGCAGATTTGGATATCCTGAGGGGTAGTCCGTAAAAAAATGTAAAACTATAAACACGCTGTGCCTCTATCGAGTAAAGGCTAAGATAATCTTTACTTATTCAGGGGCTTCATTCAATCTCCCTCAACCCTTCCACCACTGCAAAGGTGGTAATACTTCAAAAAATGTTAACTCTAAACTTGATTTGAAGTAAAATATTTACTCTTAAATTTGACTGCGCAGCTCAAGAAAGCTGCTCAATTTTTTTCCTCAATGGCCTGACAACGCTGGTAAGAGGCAGAACAAGTCCCACACTCTTTGCCGACAGTGTGGGGCTAAAGCATTTCATCTGGAGACGTCGATTTGTGGTAAATGTGCTACTCTGCCAAGAGAAACTAGGACTATAAAGCCAAAAGGAGAAACACAACTAGTACAGGTCAGCAGAGGCACCTGAAGGTGGTGTATTACAGATTCAGGAATGGATTCCATGAACAAACAACTCCCAAGCCCAGATGCATTCCAATGGCTTCCTTCAGCACTGCATAAACTGTTGTTGTACCCACACAAGGAATAACCCTATGCTTTGGAAAATTTAAAAAAGTAAGTGAAAGCAAATTTTGAACTCAACTTTAACTATTGTTCATTAATTGATTATTTTTAGAGGGGCAGGAATTGTCAGATCAATGCTAAACACAGATTAGCCTTTATTCTGCTACTAATTTTCTAGTAATTAGAGTAATTGTAGCAAAATCTATTTTTTTGGTAAAATTAAGTGAATATAACCCAACATTCTTTTCTTATCTATTTCACCCTTCCTGTTAAACTGTCTGCTTTTCTCTGCCAAATACAAAAACGAACTAACTCTTTATTCACAATCTCTGACCTTTCACGTCTTCCTACGTCTTTTTTCTGATGTTTCACCATCTCTCATTAACGGTCTTCAGTGGAATGTTTTCTCACATTTGAGCATCTAATTTCTAGCAGAGCATCATGAGACAATAAGCCTGTGCAAACGGTACACTGTATAAGTTTCCAATTCTTCAAAGACCCATGAAGAGTTTGATAGGGAGAGAAGAACTAATTGAAAAAGACAGTAGTGGACAATAACCAAAATGCTTCAGTCATTGTTTCAATGGGAGGACTCACCCCCCACCCCCGCCCCCATCCCTCCCCCTACCCACCCAAAGAAAATCTTTTAGCATAATCCAGACATTTCGCTACACACCTCTCCCACGTATGCTATTTACACTCACAATGACACTGAGAATTATAGGTAGACTCTTACAACAAAACATTGCCATCCATTGTTATCGTATACTTTGGGGGACCTCTTCCAGTAACTGCAAAATGCTTCTATTGACAATTTGATGACTGAACTATTGAATCGCACTCCATTCTGAAACTTTCATTCAAAAAAAATAGATCTGCTGGAAAGGCAAACTATATCATGCTTCATCAGGTATCAAAATGTTATTGCTGTAATTCATTTTTTTTTTAAATGAGTCATGAGGAAATATTTGTCTTCCTTTCCCCAAGAGAACAATTTTTGAATGTTCCCTGACTTCAATCTATCCCCACTCATCATCTTGACAGCTTGATCCCTGCCACATTTGCTTTGATATTCACTTCTCCTAACAACCCACAGAGATAAAACAAGAATTCTTCCTGCTAAAGCTTTGAAAATGTCATTGCATAAATGACTAGAAGAACAAAGAAGTCTTAAAAACCACGTGTTCCACAGTATAATGTTGTTACAAAGAAAACTCTAATGATCAAACATCCAGGTAATGTTTATTAAATATTCACATTTTATATTATCGTATGATAAGGATCACTTACCTACCCAGGTGATTCATTTTCTTTTATTCAGTCTAAATATTTGCACTAATGTATGAGACGTCAGTTCGTAAGGGATCAAATGTTTGCTACAATTTGTAGAGAAAAATGCAAAGGCAAACCAGAAATAAGCCATGTCAGAAGATTTTTGTATAACAGTAGTCTTAAAGGGCTTGCACACAAACCATCTATGGACAGATCAGCTTATGAGAGGAGAAATTCTTCTTAATTCTCATTTAGCTTAAATTTCCCCACCTTAAAACTAAGACATCTTGTTCTGCAATCTTTACTTAATACAAAGCATTTATTAGCATGTGCATCATGTAATCCCTTTAATATTTTAAGTGCATGAATCAGGTTTCTCCTTCACATATTTCCAATGGGAATAATGTTTGCTCCTTCAGCCTATCTTCAAAATATATGTGCATGAAATATCCTTCTTGTATTAGCTTGACCTTCTCCAGCATTTCATTTTCCCTTGGGATGCATGGACACCATACTTGATATGTAATATTCGAAATGCAGCCTAAACAAATGTCTTCGAAAGATGCACCTTCCTTAGGACTAATATATCTATGCTACTGCTCAAAACTCTTAGGATTTTATTTGCTTTATCAGATAATATCTCAAAATGTAAGACACGTTGAAGGAATGGACTACTTTCAATCTCAAATCTTTTTCCTGCTCCACTTCTTATGATAGCCACATTCATTGCACATTAATTTCTACTATTTGTGCATCTATAAATATTCTCTTACATTTAAAGAAAGAAGAAAGAACTTGCATTTATATAGCGCCTCGTACGTTCTCAGGGCATCCCAAGGTGCTTTACAGCCAATGAATTACTTTTGAAGTGGAGACATTTTGAGCCAGAAATTGCTCCAAGCGGCAAACCAACAGTGCTCGCCACTCCATAGGAATAATCAAATATATAAAAGAGACAGAAGGAAAAAGTAAAAAAAAATGTAAATTATAATTTTTTTTTTAAAAGACCAAAAACTATTAAAATAAGGAGTAATGAGACTCCACATTTTTAAAAGTTAATTTTTAGTTGTTTGGTAGTGATTAAGACTTTTCGCACTGTGAAAGCTCAGTTCAGACCTGGTATTTTAAGTGTACCTGTTTTCTTGTGATATTAGTTACTTTCCAGATGGGCAGATGAGCATGTTGGTGCTGGTCCATTGATTGCAGCCAGCGATATCCCTTTAATGTGAAGCTGTCATATCATCAGCAAACCAGGAGGAGCAAGTACTGGATTTCCATGTTTCACTGCGCATGTGCGAATGCTTCTCGATTTCATCACTAACAATGAGCGCTGTTGAGCTCACCATTCTTTTTTAAGCAATTTCTAGCCCAATGTTGTTTTTGTAGGCAAATCCAGCAGCCAGTTTGGGTTGTCTCAACCCAGTTCTTAGTGGAGGTGGAGATGGACCTAAAGCACAAAATTTGTCACAATCCAGTACAGATTGTCATTAAATTAGTAATCTCACTCCAGTGAGTAACATAGGAAAACACCTCTTTGTAGAGGTTATGTGAGATTGGACAGATTAGAGAAAGCTTCATTCTGCATCTGGTCATGCTATTGTCCTGTCTGGGCATGTTCTGTTCCCCCATCACCTAGATTAACACAAAAGTTCACCCCACAAAATGTGATTCATTACTCATGGTAATATTAGATGCTATCAAAATCACTATCAGTCAAGATGATGCCAAAGATGGGAAACTATAGTTATGGAGAGAGATTTGAGATACAGGGTGTTTTCAACTGGAGCAAAGAAGGGCAAGAGGACATTTAATACAGCTTTTTGAAAATTATGAAGGGTTTTGATAAGATGAATGGGGGGAAAAAATTATTTCCTCTGTTTGGGGAGTCTGTAATGAGGGGTCATCAATTTAAAATTGTCACTAAACGATTGAGGTGAGGTTAGGAAAAAATTCTTTATACAGGGTTGTTGAGCATTAAATACTCGGTCACAGGGAATAGTTGAGGTAGAGACCATTCCGTCTTTTAAGGGAAGAGTAGATAAATATTTGAAACAGAAAATGGTATAGGGTTATGGGGAGAGTAGGGCAGTGGCATAAGAACATAAGAAATTGGAGCAGGAGTAGGCCAATCGGCCCCTCGAGCCTGCTCCGCCATTCAATAAGATCATGGCTGATCTGATCCCAACCACAAATCTAAAGAACACAAGAAGTAGGAGCAGGACCCGGCCACACAGCCCCTGGGCCCTCTCCGCCACCCACAGGGCATTGACCGATCCGAACTCAGCTTCATGTCCAATTTCCTGCCCGCTCCCCATAACCCCTAATTCCCTTTACTTCTAGGAAACTGTCTATTTCTGTTTTAAATTTATCTAATGATGTAGCTTCCACAGCTTCCTGGGGCAGCAAATTCCACAGACCTACCACCCTCTGAGTGAAGAAGTTTCTCCTCATCTCAGTTTTGAAAGAGCAGCCCCTTATTCTAAGATTATGCCCCCTAGTTCTAGTTTCACCCATCTTTGGGAACATCCTTACTGCATCCACCCGATCAAGCCCCTTCACAATCTTATATGTTTCAATAAGATCGCCTCTCATTCTTCTGAACTCCAATGAGTAGAGTCCCAATCGACTCAACCTCTCCTCATATGTCCGCCCCCTCATCCCCGGGATTAACCGAGTGAACCTTCTTTGTACTGCCTCGAGAGCAAGTATGTCTTTTCTTAAGTATGGAGACCAAAACTGTATGCAGTATTCCAGGTGCGGTCTCACCAATACCCTATATAACTGCAGCAATACCTCCCTGTTTTTATATTCTATCCCCCTAGCAATAAAAGCCAACATTCCGTTGGCTTTCTTGATCACCTGCTGCACCTGCATACCAACTTTTTGATTTTCTTGCACTAGGACCCCCAGATCCCTTTGTACTGCAGTACTTTCCAGTCTCTCGCCATTAAGAAAATAACTTGCTCTCTGATTTTTCCTGCCAAAGTGCTTAACCTCACATTTTCCAATATTATATTGCATCTGCCAAATCTCCGCCCACTCACCCAGCTTGTCTATATCCCCCTGCAGGTTTTTTATGTCCTCCTCACTCTCTACTTTCCCTCCCATCTTTGTATCATCTGCAAATTTTGATATGTTGCACTCTGTCCCCTCCTCCAAATCGTTAATATAGATTGTAAAGAGTTGGGGACCCAGCACCGACCCCTGTGGAACACCACTGGTTACTGGTTGCCAGTCTGAAAATGAACCATTTATCCCAACTCTCTGCTTCCTGTTCGATAACCAATCCTCCACCCATGCCAGAATGTTACCCCCAATCCCGTGATTTTTTATCTTAAGCAATAATCTTTTATGTGGCACCTTGTCGAATGCCTTCTGGAAGTCTAAATACACTATGTCCACTGGTTCCCCTTTATCCACCCTGTACGTTATATCCTCAAAGAACTCAAGCAAATTTGTCAGACATGACTTCCCCTTCATAAAGCTATGCTGACTTTGTCCTATTAAATTATGCTTATCTAAATGTTCTGTTACTGTCTCCTTAATAATAGACTCCAAAATTTTACCCACCACAGATGTTAAGCTAACTGGCCTATAATTTCCAGCCTTCTGCCTACTACCCTTTTTAAATAACGGTGTTACATTAGCAGTTTTCCAATCTGCCGGGACCTCTCCTGAGTCCAGGGAATTTTGGAAAACTATCACCAAAGCATCCACAATCCCTACTGCCACTTCATTCAAGACCCTAGGATGGAAGCCATCAGGTCCAGGGGATTTATCCGCTTTGAGTCCCATTATTTTACTGAGTACCATCTCCTGAGTGATTTTAATCGTATTTAGCTCCTCCCCCCGTAGAGTCCCCTGTTTGTCCAGTGTTCGGATATTCTTAGTGTCCTCTACTGTAAAGACTGAAACAAAATATTTGTTCAGCATTTTTGCCATCTCCATGTTTCCCACCATTAATTTCCCGGTCTCATCCTCTAAGGGACCTACGTTTGCCTTAGCCACCCTTTTTCTTTTTATATAACTATAGAAACTCTTGCTGTCTGTTTTTATATTTTTTGCTAATTTCTTTTCATAATCTAACTTCCCTTTCTTAATCAATCCTTCAGTTACTTTTTGCTGTCTTTTGAAGAATTCCCAATCTTCTATCCTCCCACTAAGTTTGGCTACCTTATATGTCCTTGTTTTTAGTCGGATACTATCCTTGATTTCTTTACTTAGCCACGGATGGCTGTCATTTCTTTTACACCCTTTTTTCCTCAGTGGAATATATTTATTTTGAAAGTTGTAAAATAACTCCCTAAATGAACACCACTGCTCATGTACCGTCTTACCCTTTAATCTATCTTCCCAGTCCACTTTAATCAATTCCGCTCTCATACCATCATAGTCTCCTTTATTCAAGCTCAGTACGCTTGTTTGAGAATCAACCTTCTCACCCTCTAATTGGATATGGAATTCAACCATGTTGTGGTCGCTCGTTCCAAGGGGATCCTTAACTAGGACATTATTAATTAATCCTGACTCATTACACAGGACCAGGTCCAAGGTTGCCTGCCCCCGAGTAGGATCAGTTACATACTGCTCAAGAAATCCATCCCTGATGCACTCAATGAACTCATCCTCAAGACTGCTCTGCCCAATTTGATTTGTCCAGTTAATATGATAATTAAAATCCCCCATAATTATAGCTGTACCCTTATTACATGCCCCGACTATTTCCTGATTAATACTTCTTCCAGCAGAGTTGCAACTATTAGGAGGCCTATATACTACGCCCACTAGTGTTTTCTTCCCCTTATTATTCCTTATCTCCACCCAAACTGTTTCATTGTCCTAATCCTTTGTCCCAATATCATTTATCTGTATTACAGTGATTCCTTCCTTTATTAACATAGCCACCCCACCTCCCCTTCCTTCCTGCCTGTCCTTCCTGATTGTTAAATACCCTGGCATATTTAATTCCCAGTCGTTGTCACCCTGCAGCCATGTTTCTGTAATGGCCACAAGATCATACCCATACGTAGTTATTTGTGCCGTTAACTCGTCCATTTTGTTACGAATGCTACGTGCATTCAGATAAAGAACTTTCAAATCTGTTTTGTGATGCTTAGTTCCTGCTTTTTCCTTTTTTAACACTTTACCTATTACTCCATACCTTCTGTCCCTTCCTGTTACGCTTTCCTCTCTCTCCCTGCTCAGGTTCCCAACCCCCTGCCACTTTAGTTTAAACCCTCCCCAACAGCACTAGCAAACACTCCTCCTAGGACAGCGGTCCCGGCCCTGCCCAGGTGCAGACCGTCCGGTTTGTACTGGTCCCACCTCCCCCAGAACCGTTTCCAGTGTCCCAGGAATTTGAATCCCTCCCCCTTGCACCATTCCTCTAGCCACGTATTCATTTGAAATATCCTCCTATTTCTACTCTGACTAGCACGTGGCACTGGCAGCAATCCTGAGATTACTACCTTTGAGGTCCTATTTTTTAATTTACCTCCTAACTCCCTATATTCTGCTTTTAGGACCTCATCCCCTTTTTTACCTATATCGTTGGTGCCTATGTGCACCACGACAGCTGGCTGTTCGCCCTCCCCCTCCAAAATGTTCTGTAGCCGCTCCGAGACGTCCTTGATCCTTGCACCAGGGAGGCAACACACCATCCTGGAGTCTCGGTTGCGGCCGCAGAAACGCCTGTCTATTCCCCTAACAATTGAGTCCCCTATCACTATAGCTCTTTCACTCTTTTTCCTCCCAGCCTGTGCAGCAGAGCGACCCGTGGTGCCAGGAAGTTGGCTGCTGCTGCCTTCCCCTGATAAGTCATCCCCCACAACAGCATCCAAAGTGGCATATCTGTTTGAGAGGGGGATGGCCACAGGGGACCCCTGCACTACCTGCCTGCACCTCTTACCCTTCCTGGTGGTCACCCATTCACTTCCTGCCTGTATACCCTTTACCTGCGGTGTGACCAACTCGCTATACGTGCTATCCACGAGTTTCTCTGCATCGCGGATGCTCCACAGTGAGTCCACCCGCAGCTCCAGCTCCAAGATACGATCGGTCAGTAGCTGCAGTTGGACACACTTCCCGCACACATGGTCGGCAGGGACACTGGTAGTGTCCATGACTTCCCACATCTTGCAGGAGGAGCATATCACGGGTGCGAGGTCTGCTGCCATGACTTGCCTTAGCTGAGTTACCCCTTTTAAATTACGTTGAAATTAGAAAATGTTAACTATACTAGGGACCTAGGTTCACTAAAAAAAAACACTATCTGCTATAAAACCTGCAGACCTTCCCTTTCTTATTATTTTACTTACAGTAAAATGGTAGAAATACTCACCTGAACCTACTCACCAATCAGCTGCCTCCCCTGTGCCGCGTCACTTTCTGACTGGTGACGTCACCCCGAACTGCCGCTGGTCTCAGAGTCTCGCTCTCAGAGTAAGCTCTGGTCTCGCTCTCTCCCGCCGCTCACCGACTGAACTCTCGCTCTCTCAGCGCTGTTTTTATCCCCGCTCTGGTCTCGCTCTTTGCCGCCGCTCACCGACTGAACTCTCGCTCTCTCCGCGCTGTTTTTATCCCCGCTCTGGTCTCGCTCTTTGCCGCCGCTCACCGACTGAACTCTCGCTCTCTCCGCGCTGTTTTTATCCCCGCTCTGGTCTCGCTCTTTGCCGCCGCTCACCGACTGTTAGCACTGTCTTTTATCTGAAGTTGGTAGTGTCAGCACTGTGTTTTATCTGAAGCTGGTAGTGTTAGCACTTTGTGGCATCAGATTTGGATTGCTACAATAAGGAGCTGAAGCAGACCTAATGGGCAGAATGGCCTCCTTCTGTGCTATAAACTTGTTTGGTTCGTCTATCAGTCATTTGCACTCATTAGGCAAGCGCCAGCTATTTTATTTTTTTAAAATCACGATCCAGGTGTGAATCCACAAGTTCATCTTAGTCTGAAGTAAGTTAGTCATCAAATTTAGTGCAGCAAATTGGAAATACTTGAGAAGTATATTATTTCAAACAATATTATTGAAAATATCAGCTTTTTATATGCGATTTATGAATTTTTCATCAGTCTTAAATGCTGAGGGGCCACAAAAATAAAAGAATAGAACATTTCAGAGTTGTATTTTTCTTTTTAGAACAAAAGAACTTTTGAGGACTTATCATAAACAAGGTAACACAGATTTTGCTATTGATGACTTTATGAAGAATTGAAGTTTATTTCATTTTGAAAAGAAATGAGCTCAAAATATTTACTTCTCTTCAGAAAGATTCATTTCGTTTAAATATTAATAGCCTGTGTTTTAATTTACTATAAACACATTAGCTATAATTTCAGTGCAGCAAGATTTGTATTACACTTCACATTGCATTTCACTCTCTTATTGCTAAGGCAAACAAGAACCAGATTACTAAATCATACTATAGCTGTATTAGCTGCCTTTCTAATGAGCCTGCAAGGACTTACTTCTACATTTCCCCATCTGTCTGTATGACTGCAATGGGCGCTGATGAAATCATTTACGTACAGGGATTAAATATGAGGACATGTTAGATGGGATGGAAAAATCTTTGAGAAATGTGTTGCTATATCAAGTAGCAAGGACCTGAACACAGCAGTATTTTTACAGATACGTATGGCTGTTGAGTAATCACTGTGGGCTTCATTTATGTGCATAGCACAGCAGTAGTTGAGGATCCTGGTGAACAGACCATGTTATGCAATAATTGGAATGTACAATACCGGGTACGGTTATGCGTACTGATAATCCGGAGTCATGAGTTCAAATCCCGCCACGGCAGCTGGGGAATTTAAATTCAATTAATTAAATAAAAATCTGGAATTAAAAGAACTAGTATCAGTAATGGTGGCCATGAAACTACCGGATTGTCATAAAAACTCATCTGGTTCACAGCGAAGGAAACCTGCTGTTCTTACCCGGTCTGTCCTATATGTGACTCCAGACCCACAGCAATGTAGTTGATTCTTAAACGCCCTCTGAAATGGTCGAGCAAGCCACTCAGTTGTACAATCTCACTACAGAAAGTCACAATGAGAATAAAACCGGACGGACCACCCGGCATCGAACACGACAAAGGCAAACCAAGCCCAGTCGACCCTGCAAAGTCCTCCTCACTAACATCTGGGGACTGGTGCCAAAATTGGGAGAGCTGTCCCATAGACGAGTCAAGCAACAGCCTGACATAGACATACTCACAGAATCATACCTTTCAGCCAATATCCCAGACTCTTCAATCATCATCCCTGGGTATGTCCTGTCCCATCGGCAAGACAGACCCACCAGAAGTGGCGGTACAGTGGTATACAGTCAGGAGGGAGTGGCCCTGGGAGTCCTCAACATTGACTCCGGACCCCATGAAATCTCATGGCATCAGGTCAAACATGGGCAAGGAACTCTCCTGCTGATGACCACCTACCGCCCTCCCTCAGCTGATGAATCAGTCCTCCTCCATGTTGAGCACCACTTGGAGGAAGCACTGAGGGTAGCAAGGGCACAGAATGTACTCTGGGTGGGGGACTTCAATGTCCATCACCAAGAGTGGATCGGTAGCACCATTGCTGGCCGAGTCCTGAAGGACATACCTGCCAGACTGGGCCTGCAGCAGGTGGTGAGTGAACCAGCACTGCAGGAGCAGAATTGTATTCCAGCACAATCTGTAACCTTATGGCCTTTTTTTTATTCGTTCATGGGATGCGGGCGTCGCTGGCAAGGCCGGCATTTATTGCCCATCCCTAATTGCCCTTGAGAAGGTGGTGGTGAGCCTGGCATATTCCTCACTCTACCATGACCAACAAGCCAAGGGATCAACCCTGGTTCAATGAGGAGTGTAGAAGAGCATGCCAGGAGCAGCACCAGACGTACCTAAAAACGAGGTGCCAACCTGGTGAAGCTACAACACAGGACTACATGCATGCTAAACAGCAGAAGCAACATGCTATAGACAGAGCTAAGCAATTCCACAACCATTGGATCAGATCAAAGCTCTGCAGTCCTGCCACATCCAGTCGTGAATGGTGGTGGACAATTAAACTACTAACGGGAGGAGGAGGCTCCGTTAACATCCCCATCCTCAATGATGGCAGAGTCCAGCACGTGAATGCAAAAGACAAGGCTGAAGCGTTTGCAACCATCTTCAGCCAGAAGTGCCGAGTGGATGATCCATCTCGGCCTCCTCCCGATATCCCCACCATCACAGAAGCCAATCTTCAGCCAATTCGATTCACTCCACGTGATATCAAGAAACGGCTGAGTGCACTGGATACAGCAAAGGCTATGGGCCCCGACAACATCCCAGCTGTAGTGCTGAAGACTTGTGCTCCAGAGCTAGCTGCGCCTCTAGCCAAGCTGTTCCAGTACAGCTACAACACTGGCATCTACCTGAGAATGTGGAAAATTGCCCAGGTGTGTCCTGTCCACAAAAAGCAGGACAAAACCAATCTGGCCAATTACTGCCCCATCAGTCTACTCTCAATAATCAGCAAAGTGATGGAAGGTGTCGTCGACAGTGCTATCAAGCGGCACTTACCAATAGCCTGCTCACCGATGCTCAGTTTGGGTTCCGCCAGGACCACTCAGCTCCAGACCTCATTGCAGCCTTGGTCCAAACATGGACAAAAGAGCTGAATTCCAGAGGTGAGGTGAGAGTGACTGCCCTTGACATCAAGGCAGCATTTGACCGAGTGTGGCACCAAGGAGCACCAGTAAAATTGAAGTCAATGGGAATCAGGGGGAAAACTCCTGAGTCATACCTAGCACAAAGGAAGATGATAGTGGTTGTTGGAGGCCAATCATCTCAGCCCCAGGACATTGTTGCAGGAGTTCCTCAGGGCAGTGTCCTTGGCCCAACCATCTTCAGTTGCTTCATCAATGACCTTCCCTCTATCATAAGGTCAGAAATTGGGATGTTCGCTGATGATTGCACTGTGTTCCAATCACAACCTCTCAGATAATGAAGCAGTCCATGCCCGCATGCAGCAAGACCTGGACAACATCCAGGCTTGAGCTGATAAGTGGAAAGTAATATTAACGCCAGACAAGTGCCAGGCAATGACCATCTCCAACAAGAGAGAGTCGAACCACCTGCCCTTGACATTAAACGGCATTACCATCGCCGAATCACCCACCATCAACATCCTGGGGGTCACCATTGACCAGAAACTTAACTGGACCAGCCACATAAATACTGTGGCTACAAGAGAAGGTCAGAGGCTGGGGATTCTGCGGCGAGTGACTCACCTCCTGATTCCCCAAAGCCTTTCCACCATCAACAAGGCACAAGTCAGGAGTGTGATGGAATACTCTCCACTTGCCTGGATGAGTGCAGCTCCAACAACACTCAAGAAGCTCGACACCATCCAGGATAAAGAGCCTGCTTGATTGGCACACCATCCACCACCTTCACTCCCTTCACCACCAGTGCACCGTGGCTGCAGTGTGTACTATCCACAGGATGCACTGCAGCAACTCGCCAAGGCTTCTTCAACAGCACCTCCCAAACCCGCAACCTCTGCCACCTAGAAGGGGCAAGGGCAGCAGGCACATGGGAACAACACCACCTGCACGTTCCCCTCCAAGTCACACATCATCCCGACTTGGAAATATTTTGCCGTTCCTTCATCGTCGCTGGGTCAAAATCCTGGAACTCCCTACCTAACAGCATTGTGGGAGAACCTTCACCAAATCGACTGCAGCGGTTCAAGAAGGCGGCTCACCACCACCTTCTCAAGGGCAATTAGGGATGGGAAATAAATGCTGGCCTTGTCAGCGACGCCCACAATAAAAAATTAATTTACAGAATTTGAAGCTTTGTTGGTGTTCAATGGAATGGTTGATTAATAGGCACTACATGAAAAGAATCCAACAATATTTTTATTCAACTATCCAAAATATAATTTGCAAGCAGCGAGGAATGGTCGACCCAGAAGGGGACCTTTGGCAAAGATCATCTGCTGCTATGGCTGGGCTCTGACCATAGAGAAGAAAGTTGCTTCTCTATGGAAACTGACTCTGAAGAGGAGCTCCTGGTCAAAGGCAGGATCCTATATGGTACGAATGTTTTTCTCATACTTTTCTGAGATTATAATGAGGTTGTTTAGCTTTTCAATATCTGTAAATGTTGGCTTTTCTGATTTGATATTACAGTTATGTAACATTTCTTCCACCGTGTAAATTTTAATTGTTCTGAACAGTAACTGATTAGAAAAGTCAAACTCTCAAAATTTTGCTCCCTTTCATAAATTGATTAATTTTTAATTTTATAAAGAGTACAATAAGCTGCTGTGATGGCTTAGTGGTTAAGCACACTATGTTGTGTAGCACTGAGACGCATAAAACAAGAGGCTCCCTGGCCTGTACTAAGACATCTGATTCTGTCAATATCCAGCTAGTGTGAGATGACATTACCTTATACGGCGTGTCAATTCCCATAGTCCAGGAGGCTATTATGACATTTTTATTATGTTGACGATCCGGATTCTTTCCCCTCAGTCTGGTTCAGTAAAAACTGAAGTCAAATACATTTTAAAGTTCAGCACAACTTTAATAGCAGGGTTCTTAGTCTGCAGCATTGATTTGGACTCCTGATAGAGTCCCTCTATGCTGGCAGAGCAAGAACAAAAACATACAGAAATCCACACGTTTTTATACAAATCAATAGGGTTGGAACATACTTAACGAGGGTCAACACCAATCATAAGCCGGGCACAGGTTGCCATGCGAGGTTACATTATTTCCGGCCAATCATAAATCGTCCATGTGCTGATCATGTTGCTGTTAGACATCAAAGGGGATACTTCCTCGCCTTCCAACTTGGAATGTTCTTCCCTGTCCCTTCTGTTCCTTATCTCCCAACCTGGAATGTCTTTCAACTTTGGCTAAGCTCGTTACCTATATTGATCTGCCATAAACATGGAGACATTCAGACCAGTCCTTGAATCACATCAAAGACTCTACCTTGCTAAGACCATGCAAACCTGCTGACGACACAAACATATGGCCCAGCAGGAGGCCAGGCCACCTGTACCAATCTCAGTTACTAACTAATTAACCCTTTCTAACCATTTTGCATTCTGCTTCTTTGCCACGTAGACATTTTAATATTTTACTGAAAACTGACCACGTAGGGATTCTCATTCCCCTCTTTTATCATTTCATGATAACCAATTATTACGGTGCTCACTGGTTCTGCAGGTTCTGCAGTGCAGCAACATTTAAGTAAGCAATAAACTATAAGAATTATAACAATGAATATGACTAGCCCTTGAACTAGAGAAGTCCCAATAGAACACAGACATGTTTCATCAATACGCCTTGTACTCTTATCTGTTCTCAGGAACAGACTCCTTCTAAACATCTCTCAAGTAAGCTGCGAATGTCCTTGGTCAGCTAAACCTATTCATGTTAATTTGAAAAGGCTAACATAGTCAAATATCCTATGGTGCTTTATATTTTGTTTCCAGCCTAACTAGACTGAATGGTACCTTTCAGACCATTTTACACCTGTGAATTGGTGCCCTCCCTATTATAACCCTTAATCCAAATTCTCCCTACAATATCCCGTTAGATGCTGTACCTCATCTTAACCAGGTTCCCTTCGTGTTGGCCACCAGTCCGGGTGGAAGAGAGGCAGAGTATCTGATAATCCTATCAAACTATAATTGTCTTCCCTTTTACATGCACCTTACCCCAGCGGGTGCTACTCCCGGTACCATTAAGATGTGTTCTTAGTTGAAACCACAGAGACAATGGGGACATTCTCACCCAGGCTCTGTTTTACTATCTTTGCCAAACCCTTCATCCTCTGCTTACATTTATTACATGCAATGAAAATCAAGAAGCACATTACAACAAACTGCACTACGACTAATACATATGAAATTAATCTAATCCAAGGATGGATCTGTATATTCAGTCCCAAATTCCAGAGGTCATTTCACCAGGTGGTGACTTTAATTTGGTCAATGTCATGCTTAATGTTGTTATTGTCCTGTTGTAGGTTATAATAAACCTTCTGGGAGAGGCGTATCTCCATTTGCAATGCTTCCAAGTATTTGGGCAACAGGGGTGTCAGATACCCAAATGTGTCCTGATATGCTTTTAAGTCCTTTCTGACATTCTCAGAAACTTGTAAGGTGGTGAGGTTATGCCGGTGTATCTCTACCAGTTCCTCGGGTCCAATCCGAACCAGGACTTCAGAAAAGGAGTAGAATTCTGGACTTAAAATATCACAAGTTAGATTGGCATATTTAAACGTTTTCAAATTAGTTGTAACACAATATTCGCCCTCTCCGGCATATGCCACTTAAGTGGGTTTTAGATCCGCCTCTAGGGCCTCCATGGTACAGTTAATATCCCGATTGGTACCGGTATTATTAAACCCACACTGTGCTTCTGGGCTGTGTCCAACACTATGTGGACACACAGTGACAGCATGTCCAGTAACACATCCCTTTAATTTTGTTCCAGCCAATCAGCTTAAATCTATGTCCTCTAGTTCTTGAACCCTCTGCTAGGGGAAACAGGTGCTTCCTGTCTACTTTATCTGGGCCCCTCATAATCTTGTAATTTTGTATCCATCGTGCGGATATCTTCTAAATATTGTTTCTCCCAATTTTATTGTTAACTGACGGGAACCTAACCCTGAATTTTGGAAATCCAAATTACTGTGTCCCTCTTTACTTTAATTTCAGTCCTTTTGATTGATACCATTGTTTCCTGACTGTTTCATTAATTAGTTGGTTTCTCTATGGACCATGTGTCAGTGCCTTGTTTAAAAGGATTTCTCACTCGCCTGGACCACATTAACCATTTTCCTGTTGTGCTGTTATCAAGTAACTGAGCCTGTCTGAGACTCATTCTTCACTGTATCTTCTTCACGTATCTCCGCATACTAGAGGCATCTCATAGGAATGAGCTTAGTGTTCTTGGATATTAACTTTCTGCTGGCCAGTCTCTTCTTCCTCATGGTATTTCCGAACATTTTCCATGGCACACATCATATGTCCTGTTGGATTCAGTCCTGTAAAAGCAACTGGTTTGTTTAAAGAGTGGTTGCAATAGCTCACCAGGCCATAGGCCTTTGTAATCATGTTCTTCATCCTGATCTCCGTTTCAGATGATGGCAATATACATTTGTATCTTTTATGTCCACTGTAGCCATTCTTAGGTTTTCAGGTTATCTTATCAAAAAGATCAGGGGTGTCTAGAGTGCTTATCTCCCCCTGAATGGTCCCGATGTCAGGGTAGTGGCCAGGCTATTGAGTGTAGTTTTCTCATTGTTCATTATAGGCAAGGACACAAATATCTCCACGAGAAAGCTATCAATTTACTATTCTCAACTACACTTTCCTGACTTCCACTAGATTGTATATTTATGCCAGATTGATTTTTTTATCATGCCCAATTCAATGACTTTAGAGAAATTCCCATATCTCCCCACCTCGAGCACTCTGTCTCGGAAGACAACAAATAGGTTAAAACAAAACAAATCAAAATGTTTTCAAAAGAAGAGAATCAGGTTGATATCACCACGCTGTGACATTTGGTATCCGCTGATGTCTGCAGCTAAAGTCTTAAATCTTTAACACCACTGGATCGTTTCCTGCACCAAATTTCTCCAGCAAAGGTTGCACCGTAACTTTGTAACTACTCTTGGTAATCCTGCACCATCAACACTCACGTGGTCCCAAAAAAAAACCAGGGTCACCTGTTTTAAAAGAAACACAGAAAATCCATTGCGGCTCTTCTTGAGAGCCCAAGTGATTAATTTGTCAAATCTTCATTTATTATTTATTTATCCAAAGGAATAATTCCTATACCCGAAACAAATTTAGAAAACAAAACAGGAGAGAGAAATTGCCTAGTCTCTCTCTCTCTGAAGCACGCAGCCTGTCTGAAATAAACACAGTCTCTCCCTCATACAGATGTACGCAGGGCTGCAGACTGGAATTTCTAACTCCAAGTCCTAATCTCTGTGTTTTCAAGATGTAACCACATTAAGCAGATATCATTAGCAGCCGCCTGCTAAGATACGTTATATTCCTCTTTTATTAATTTATTAATGGTTTGGGCATGTGTTTCTAGCACTGTAGCTATCCTTTGCAAATATATGGTCAGCATTTGATCCTCAGACAATTCCTTATCTGTATTTTCATTTATCTTTTAATATATCTTTAATGCGAGACCCTGAATCTCTGACCTTTTGATCTAATGTTGCCAAATCAATGGTGTTAACAACTGAGGCAAAGGCAGTTGCTATATCACTTATCACAGATCTTTACGTCTCCATATTTGCCTATCTCTTTTTACGATGTCCACCTCCATTCCATGTCGCTCTTTGTTTTAGCACTTGAGTTAGGAGGTGTTGATCTAATTGTTGAGTTTTCTTAGCAGTCTCAATGCGAGTTATATAATTTGTCAGGGAAGGTCTCCCCTCTTTGGTCAGATCTTGTATTCTACTATTAATTTCAAATAAAATTGAATAGCCCCAGAACTTGTCAAAACTTCCTTATCATACTGTGGCAGGGTAAAACCGATAGGTGTTTAGTACCCTGTGTCAGTACATAGCTCAAGTAATGGACTTCCAATTGTCTAACCTATGCTTCCTTTTCATATGATTTGTTTTACATTCCTTTCTTATCAATTTTTCACTGTAGCGTGAAAACTTATATCTCAGTCAATTGTAGCCTTTGGCATTTCCGAGTAATTGGGACAATTTTACTAATATAATCTATACCAATTGTTACCTCATGTTCACTTGTGTTCTGGGCAAGCCTCAGACAGTTCTCAACCGACTGGGTCATTTCTATCTGTTTGAACTGCTCTTGGCATGACAGTCTGGCTTCTTGGGATGGAAGGGGTTAACATTAACTTGCTCTTGTGGTGGGAGTGACTTGATCCTTCTCCCTTTTGAGATTAAGTTCCCACCTTCAAAATTTCTCTTCACACAGGTTTGACTGATTTTTTTACTTCTCACATTTGTGGATTGCTTTATACTATATTTTTGCACACTATTTTTTTACATACTTTGTGTGGATGTGATTATAATCAACGCTCCAAGCTGTTCCAGCTTTCCGACTTTTCCTATCACAGTGATCCTGATAGTTTTTTTAATCTATCCCGTTAATTTTTAACCTCTTTTTAAACCACAGCCAATCACAAAATAAACATTCAAAATGCCAATTTTTTGAAGATCCCATGTCTGGAATTTAACATGCCCACACTTTATAAGAACCAGAATTTAATAGGTCACTTAACCTCAATAACTCCAATTTTAATTCAGCAGTATCAGAATTAAACACACGACAAGACAGATACATTACACAAAGGAAGAAAACACGTAAGACACAGTAAGAAGGGGGCATGGCCCACAACACCGACAAAAAGAACACTGATCAAGACAGGCTTTTTAAAGGGACAGTACACTTAAACAACAAAACCTTTCTTTTTCGGGTCTCTGTCTTTTAAACATTTGTCTAGTCACTTAATTCTATCCATATTTTTTTTTAGTACTGTCTCCATAAAGCAATTAGTTCTTTGGCTGTGGTACCTCTGTTATTTTTCCAAATTAATTCCTGAGCCTTTTTGGCGGCATCTAAGTTTTATCAATAGTTCCTGTTTATATACAATCACCAGGAACTTAAACCCTGACTACCCTCAGTGATATTAACCACTGACCTACCGCTTACAAGTTATTCCCTCAGTGATATTCGACCACTGACCTCTTCCTGCTATTTCTGTGTATTCGCCAGACTGACCTGAATCTTGTAAGGACGCCACACGAGTGTTAGCGATTGGACGATTCGTCGTCAGACTGACGGATTGGAGGAAAACCGACGTAGTAAATTAAGACTACTTACATCGGGGCGCCATTTCCTTCCTCCGTGTCTGAGACAATCCGCCTCTTACTCCGCGAACTCTCGGTGAACCACCGTTAAGATCCCCGTACGGGCCACCAAATGACGATCCGGATTCTTTCCCCTCAGTCTGGTTCAGTAAAAACTGAAGTCGAATACGTTTTAAAGTTCAGCACAACTTTAATAGCAGGGTTCTTAGTCTGCAGCATTGATTTGGACTCCTGATAGAGTCCCTCTATGCTGGCAGAGCAAGAACAAAAACATACAGAAATCCACACGTTTTTATACAAATCAATAGGGTTGGAACATACTTAACGAGGGTCAACACCAATCATAAGCCGGGCACAGGTTGCCATGCGAGGTTACATTATTTCCGGCCAATCATAAATCGTCCATGTGCTGATCATGTTGCTGTTAGACATCAAAGGGGATACTTCCTCGCCTTCCAACTTGGAATGTTCTTCCCTGTCCCTTCTGTTCTTTATCTCCCAACCTGGAATGTCTTTCAACTTTGGCTAAGCTCGTTACCTATATTGATCTGCCATAAACATGGAGACATTCAGACCAGTCCTTGAATCACATCAAAGACTCTACCTTGCTAAGACCATGCAAACCTGCTGACTACACAAACATATGGCCCAGCAGGAGGCCAGGCCACCTGTACCAATCTCAGTTACTAACTAATTAACCCTTTCTAACCATTTTGCATTCTGCTTCTTTGCCACGTAGACATTTTAATATTTTACTGAAAACTGACCACGTAGGGATTCTCATTGTGACAAGCCACCATACCTGGTGACTGAAAACCATGTTTCAGCATGGCAGATTAGTGATCAGGAATATAACTTGTTGTTATGGCTAATGACTCCAGTGCAGCATCCAAAGGCAGTGGAGTTGAACAAATATAGGACTACAAACAGTATGGTAGAGCAGACCAATGGAATTGTGAAGTCTCATTTTAAATGTCTGGACAAATCTGGTGGAGCCCCGCAGTGCAGCCTTGCAAGAGTGTCCAGAATAATAGTAACTTACTGCATCCTGAATACTGTTGCTTTGCAAAAAGGATTACAACTTCCTGAAGATATAGGTCACCATGAAGAGGTTGATGGCCCTCCATCCCCATTGAAGGAGGTGGTTGCGCAAGAGGGAGAGGAGGTGGAGCAAGAGACCCATCAGCACATAGCCAGGGAAAGGAGGCAGTATCTTATTGAATGTTTTCATAATTTTAAAAAAGTTGTACAGGGAAATAAAAATCTTTCTTTCCTGACTGGTCACCTACATATGCTGGCCTGCTTCATCAAGACCAGCATTCCTAAAGGCATCTGTACTTTGCCTCAGTAAATATAAATCTCACATTGTTACATTTCATCTACAGAGTCCACTAATTTGCATACATCCAGAGAAATAAACTCTGAAGCATGTGGCACCAAACAATCTTTACTTTCCAGTACAATATTTTTCAAAATTCTAACAATCATTCCAAAGACAAACTATTACTACTTTTTACCACCTTGTTTGCCCCTTGTGTCTCCATTCTTACTAACCTGGGCTCCTAAACTCTTCCTTCTACGTGGCCCTTACTGAGTGACAGGAGGTTGAGAGGTTGTTCACTGGGACTGTTCAGCTGGAGCTTTCGTAGACTTTCAGTGAAGCTGCTGTCCCTGAGGGCCCTGCTTCCAGTATCCTTTCTCTTGCTGTGTCCCCAGGTCAGATATCCCCATATTGGACAGGGCTTTAAGCAAGTTGGCTTATTGTTCCTTTCATAAGAGACAGCAACAGCTGTTACCACTCCTTGTACACCATTAGTGTTGGGCATGGGCACACAAGTGCTACTGGTTAGTGTGAGAACAACCAAATATTCCTAATTATGTCTTGGAAACCCTGTGAAAGACTGACCGTCAAGGCATCTCCATCGAGACAATGGTAGCTGCCACTCCAGAAGCCACCAATGTTCTTAGTACACCCATCTGGTGCCTTATTGCCACATATCTCTAGGACTGCCACACTCTCCAAGTGTACTGCATGGCATGACAAACTTCCTACAATGTGTTTCAGATCCACATGGTGGACCCTTCCTATTTATTCATCCTCCTCATCCTTCTCGACCTGTCTGCAGCCTTTGACATGGTTAGCCACACCATCCTCCTCCAACGCCTCTCCTCCATCGTCCAGCTGAGAGGGACGGCCCTCGCCTGGTTCCATTCTCACCTATTCAGTCATAGCCAGAGAATCATCTGCAATGGCTTCTCTTCCTGCTCCCATACCATTATCTCGAGTCCCCCAAGGATCTGTCCTTGGCCCCCTCCTATTTCTCATCTACATGTTGCTCCTCGGCGACATCATCCGAAAACAGTTCAGGAGCCACACGTACACTGATGACACCCAGCTCTACCTCACCACCACTTCTCTCGACCCCTCCAAGGCCTTTGATTTGTCACACTGCTTATCCAACATCCAGTACCAGATGAGCAGAAATTTTCTCCAACTAAATATTGGGAAGACCGAAGCCATCATCTTCTGTGCCCACCACAAAATCCGTTCACCAGCCACTGACTCCATCCTTCTCTATGGCCACTGTCTGAGGCTAAACCAGACCGTTCGCAACCTTGGCATCCTATTTGACCCTGAGATAAGCTTCCGACCACATATCCGCTCCATCACCAAGACCGTCTACCTCCACCACCAGGGGTAGGCATTTCTCTACCCTCCATGAAGAAATAACTCGCACCACCTATTCCACTCCAGGTCCTCATGCTCGCTAGTGCTCAGTGCTTCATGCTGTGGAAATCATTCTGACTAGGGTTCTGAATCTTTGGAAAACTCTACCCCAGAGGGCTGTGGATGCTCTGTTGTTGAGTATACTCAAGACTGAGATCGATAGATTTCTGGACACTAAGGGAATCAAGGAATATGGGGATAGGGTGGAAAAGTAGAGTTGAGGTAGAAGATCAGCCATGATCTGATTGAATGGCGGAGCAGGCTGGAGGGGCCGTATGGCCTACTCCTGCTTCTATTTCTAATGTTCTTACGTTAGCTGCTCCTCTAACCGGTTGACCTCTCCCTGCAAGCCACTCTTTAAGATGTTAAAGAAAAAAACGTCTTTAGCTGTATGAGCAATCAGATGGCTCTTTGTAGAAATGGTGGCTGATTTAATGTCTATTTAAATATTTTGATATTCTACATAAAGCTAAAACTAACTGTGCTCTCTCTTGCCTTCACCAACCTGTTTTTGGTATTTCTCTTCCTACTTGCCCAACTTCCACAACCTCTATGTGCCTTCCAAAGCTTCCTCCGAGCTTTCACTCGAGCTTCAAAAAGTGAGTCTTCCTCGTTCAGTTGAGTTTTTTTTTATCTGTGGTTATGTGCCACCTTTTCCTTTGCAAGGAGAGAACAGTGATGAAGGAATCTGAGTGGCAATTACACTTCTTTTAACCCAGTTGTCTGCATCCATCCTATAATTATAGTGCAAGTTCCTTTTAAATACCTCTTCTTTAGGCTAACGCAACCCTTTGTGTCATGCAATGTGAGATTACACAGTGGTTTGGCTTTAACATAGTGTATTATTGTCTTCAGGGCTCACATAGGTCAGTTTTCCTGTAATTGCACAGAGGGCATGAGAGGTAGAGAGGTGAGTCATTCCTCTTTTATTCCTACAGTGTGTGCATACGGAACACTTTCCTTGTGAGATAATTAAACCTCTTCCTTCACTGTGTGGTAGGTCATTGGGTGGTGGAGGTTGCATTCTGCCCCTCCCTCCATAAAGTCTGAACCACACTCTTATGAGGCTTCTTGTTCTCAGTACCCCAGAGTTGTTCTCTTCTGGACCCTTTTTCTACAAACAGAACATTAACTGAAGCATCTGTAAATCTGAGTGCCCATCCTGACCCCTTCACCTGTGGCTATTCCTTCCTCTCATTGCTGCACTGCTCTGATGCTCCTGCAGTGTCCTTTTAATCATTTGCAGCATTTTAAATCATAGAATCATAGAAAGGTTACAGCACGGAAGGAGGCCATTCAGCCCACTGAGTCCGTGCCAGCTCTATGCAAGAGCAATCCAACTAGTCCCACTCCCCCGCCCTATCCCCGTAGCCCTGCAAATTTTTTCCTTTCAAGTACTTATCCAGTTCCTTTTTGAAAGCCATGATTGAATCTGCCTCCACCACCAGTGCATTCCAGATCCTAACCACTCGCTGCATAAAAAAATGTTTCCTCATGTCACCTTTGGTTCTTTTGCCAATCACCTTAAATCTATGTCCTCTGGTTCTTGACCCTTCCGCCAATGGGAACAGTTTCTCTCTATCTATTCTGTCGAGACCCTTCATGATTTTAAATACCTCTCAATCTTCTCTGTTCCAAGGAAAACAACCCCAGCTTCTCCAGTCTATCCATGTAACTAAAGTCCCTCATCCTGGAATCATTCTGGTAAATCTTTTCTGCACCCACTCTAAGGCTTTCACATCCTTCTAAAGTGGGGTCCCCAGAACTGGACACAATACTCCAGCTGTGATCGAAACAGTGTTTTATAAAGGTTCACCATGACTTCTTTGCTTTTGTACTCTATGCCTCTATTTATAAAGCCTAGGTTCCCATATGCTTTTTTAAACCGCTTTCTCAACCTGCCCTGCCACGTTCAACGATTTGTGCACATATACCCTCAGATCTCTCTGTTCCTGTATCCCTTTTCGAATTGTGCCCTATAGTTTATATTTCCTCTCCTCGTTCTTCCTACCGAAATGTATCACTTCACATTTTTCTGCGTTAAACTGAAATGTCAGCAACCTGAATTTTCCTTCCTGCCAGCAATTTTACTGCTATTAAATTTTCCCTGCACTCCTAATTAGCGCCACTTCAGGAACTTTTAAGTGGGTTAGCAGTGGAGTCAAAGGGCTGCATGGAAGTCCTGCCCTGCTGCTAATTCACCAAAGGAAAATCCAGTCCGTGTATCTGAAGGCCCATTTAGGAGGAATGCTTTTCATTGAATAATATTCCCTATTGTAATGTCTAAATAAACACTCAAATTGGTGTGGTAATAACTAGCTGCTTTGATTTTTAGACCCTCTAGAATATTCAGTCAAAGAGTAGCAAAAGCAATACAAGAGAGGCATCGGAGTGTAATTGCGACAATGTGCTTACTCCCATCAGGGGGCCATTTAGTGTTCAGTTAACAATATGCAAGTACTATACATATCACCTATTTTTTTACATAAATTTTAAGAAATTTGGCAACTTCTGATTGCTCAGGAGTGAATTGTTCACGATGATTTATAATGAAGGAGCAGACACTGAAAACATTTGGCACGAAGGGATGCTCGGAATTCCAGAAATTGAGGGGCACAGATTTGCTTACGGTTGAACAATGTAACTGAGCTACTTTTGATTAGCTGGACCATATTGTATTTAAATTTGGAACTCAAATGCTGATAACTACAACTTGAAATTGGGGGCTGACAAGCATCCCCCTCCAACTAATATACTTAGTTCGAAAGATTCATTTTAAATGTTGGATTTTGCACATGTTCTTGGGGATTTCTTAATATGGCAATTTCACAATGTGAATACGGAACACTTTGGCTTTATCAGGAACATGACAAGTGGGTAATTTATGTAGGGAAGCACAATCATCTGTACTGATGCTTCTCTACCCATTAAAAGATAAATGCAGTGCTTCTCAAATCTCTAGCTCTTGCTGTAATGCCCTCTTAAATTTGTGTATAGGTTCAATTTGATTACAATTTAAAATGCCAAAATAGTAAAACCCCAAGGGGGCCATTTAATGCAGAGCACTTGTTAAAATCCTGAGAAATTAAGGGGGAAAAAAGCAGTCAATGGCACGGTCTCTGACTTGTCCCAGTGCAGTGTAAGAAATACTGCCAAATACATTAATGATCTCCAACGTGTTAGGGTGGTTACTGGATCAATTTAAATCATCTTATGTATAGAAGCCGATCTTGTGCTGTCTACCTCCCAGTTGTACACCTTTGACTTATTTGAATAATTATTTCAGTTGTAGGTTCAATAGGAAGTGCAAGAAAGCCGGCCAGCTTGCCAACTGCAATGATGGAGCTCGAAAATAGAGATTACACAATTGCTCAGAGAAAAAAAAATCCTATCCATCTTCCAAATTGTGGTCCAAAGCCAAAAGTGCTTGAGGGTATAGAAAAAAATAGATCCACTCAATTCTGTCAAATGCCTTCTGTGCATCTAGTGAGACTGCCAGGGTTTGAATATTCAAGTCTGACACAGGCACAGTCAGCATGCACTGTCAGCAAACGATGTAGTTTTCATTAAAAAAGGAGCAAAGCCTAGATTTAAGAAGAGAAACAAAATCCAACAGTCCATGGGCAAGGAATTTTTGAAGAATTTTAAAGTTCACCGTAAACAAGAGCATTGTTCAGATCCTTTTCTTAAAAAAACCTCTGGAATGCCACTTATAAGATAATTTGTTTCAGCATCATTGTCCTGCCTGTGTATTTGGTACTTAAGCTAACTTCAAAGTATAGCAACTCTGTGTAATTTTAATAGCTTGATCAGGCCAATCCAATAACAGTAGCAGGTGAAACTACAGTATTCGATATCCTGACTGGGCTAAAATTTGTCTCTGGAGTTTAATTCAGCCAGTCAAGGATTTCATTAAACTTAAGTGCAGCAGAGCTGGATTCAGTTCATGAAAATCAACATAAGAGATAGCCAAGAAATGTCCTTAAACTTAAAAAAATATAAATTAAAATAAAAATTAGAATAGCATCTTTAATCTAAAATTAAAGATTTATTTTGTCTTGTATTAGGATACCGGACAAAATAAAGGAAAGAGAACTTTTCTTTTTAAATTTGCTTTTTTAAGATGTGGGCAATGTCAGCAAAGCTGCATTTAGTGCCAATCCCTGAGAAGGCGGTGGTGGGCCTTCTCCTTGAATTGCTGTAGTCCTTGCACTCTCCCATGATGGCGGTAGGTACGGAATTCCATGATGTTGGCCCAGCAACAATGAAGGAATGGTGGTATGTATCTCAGCCAGTATCTTGGAGGTTGCAGATGCAGCAATTACAGCTGGACTGGTCTTAAAGCAGAACCAGCATGCAGGAAGGTGAAGACATGGCTCCCACAGAAACACGCAGCAAGCTTCTGAGAGAATGTTGTAAATATTATTTTTACTGAAATTAGGCATGGAAGGGGATACAATAGTGGGAGTGGGTGGCTTTTGACCTGCCGATACAGCAGCTAGAACCATATGGAAGGAAGTGGGGCATGTGTGGAGAGGAAACTCCCTAACTGCCAGGATGCCTCTCCAATATAGGTCAAGGTTTAACGATCTCAAGATCAGTAAAGGTAAGTGTTATGGCTGCAAGCTGCCGTTAATGTATAGACTCTTATTTACCTTAAAAGTACTTACACAAATCTACGGGTATCACCCTGTGCAATAAATTAACTGTCGTGACATCTTCATGCAGAAGACTTAAATGAAATGGTTATAGCATCTTGCAGTGCATGCACGTTTGTTGAAGCCATATTATCTCTGTGGGAATTCCATCGAGAATTGATGAGAATACTCAAATAGTTGTCAAGGTAAACAGTCTGTGACTGATAACAACAAGCATTCTTTTGTCATGCAGGAAAAGATTGCACACAGATCCCGAGAAGGACAGACTACAGGAGGAGTAGGCAATCCAAAACTTGGGAACTCACTCAGTTACGGCTGTAGGGGCTGGAGACGTGGGAGGGCCTGCACCCACATATGTTTTGTGCTAAGTAAATGCTAATGGTCAAATATAAGAAATAGCTTCTCTTTTTTTGAGGCTCTTATTCTAAGGAGATCCTTACATGAACCTAACAGGAAGGAAGACATGGACAGCACAAAATTCACTACACTTCACATTCTTCTTCTCTCTATAGAAGCCAAAGCAACAAAAATGCTGTAGAGTGGAGGGGTGGGGAAAGTGGGGAAAGAGTGAGAACCTTCAATATCTGGCAATACATCCAGAAAATGGTCCATTCCATCATGTACCCTATCACTTGTACTCAACAGCCCAGAGACTGGCTTCCTTGTGAATCACCCTGAGGATGAAGCATTGAAGATGGAGCATGGTGTATTTGAGCAGAAGCTAAGGAGAGGTCAGATCTTGGCTGTTGAGCATTTGGATGATGATCTCAGGGATCCTGCTGTGAAAATGCGAAATCTTGCAGAGCATCAGAACCCTATGAAGGCACCACAAGACCCTCTGAAGATGGCAGGGATGGTGGCAGGATCCAATGTCATCCTTTGTGGCACTATCAGAGAGGGGTTTTCTACATTGCAGAGCATTCTGGAAAGTGTGGTAGCTGCAGGAATTTCTGCAAAAATCCATCAGAACACAGGGCACCTGCCACACAACTCCACGTATATATTGAGCAATGATCCGGAGCTATACATCCTGGTGGTTGGATATCTGTAGGAGGGCTAGACCTCTTCCATTGCTGCCTGTTGAGCCTGACTTCTGTGGTTGTCTGCTGTACCTCCTCCTCCAACAAATAAATCATAAAGAGAGGAATCCCCATGGGGAAATGAATAATTTTCAGCCTACCTCCTCATTTTAGTGAAAGCCCAAACAACAAACAGTTTCAACAAACAGATAGAAGCTAGGCACATCAAAAACGAACGTTGACCAACAACCATTCAAAAGTAATGAGCTTCTAACAGCACAGTGAAACGGAGCAATTCACCTTCAAGATTCCAGCATCAGGCTTCCTTAGTTATTTTTCTAAGTTATTCCTGTTTTCTAATGGTATAAAAGTTAGATCGGCACATCCTAGCGTGGAAATGATGGAATTTAGGACTGCTTTTTAAAAATTCATTCATGGGATGTGGGCGTCGCTGGCGAGGCCAGCATTTATTGCCCATCCCTAATTGCCCTTGAGAAGGTGGTGGTGAGCCGACTTCTTGAACCGCTGCAGTCCGAGTGGTGAAGGTTCTCCCACAGTGCTGTTAGGAAGGGAGTTTCAGGATTTCGACCCAGCGACGATGAAGGAACGGCAATATATTTCCAAGTCGGGATGATGTGTGACTTGGAGGGGAACGTGCAGGTGGTGTTGTTCCCATGTACCTGCTGCTCTTGTCTTTCTAGGTGGAAGAGGTCGCGTGTTTGGGAGGTGCTGTCGAAGAAGCCTTGGCGAGTTGCTGCAGTGCATCCTGTGGATGGTACACACTGCAGCCACTGTGCGCCGGTGGTGAAGGGAATGGATGTTTAGGGTGGTGGATAGGGTGCCAATCAAGCGGGCTGCTTTGTTCTGGATGGTGTCGAGCTTCTTGAGTGTTGTTGGAGCTGCACTCATCCAGGCAAGTGGAGAGTATTCCATCACACTCCTGACTTGTGCCTTGTAGATGGTGAAAAGGCTTTGTGGAGTCAGGAGGTGAGTCACTCGCCGCAGAATACCCAGCCTCTGACCTGTTCTTGTAGCCACAGTATTTATATGGCTGGTCCAGTTAAGTTTCTGGTCAATGGAGACCCCCAGCATGTTGATGGTGGAGGATTCGGCGATGGTAATGCCGTTTAATGTCAAGGGGAGGTGGTTAGACTCTCTCTTGTTGGAGATGGTCATTGCCTGGCACTTGTCTGGCGCGAATGTTACTTGCCACTTATCAGCCCAAGCCTGGATGTTGTCCAGTTGTTGCTGCATCCGGGCACAGAATGCTTCATTATCTGAGGGGTTGCGAATGGAACTGAACACTGTGCAATCATCAGCGAACATCCCCATTTCTGACCTTATGATGGAGGGAAGGTCATTGATGAAGCAGCTGAAGATGGTTGGGCCTAGGACACTGCCCTGAGGAACTCCTGCAGCAATGCTGACGTCATTCTAATCTAAACTCATCACTTGTATGGCTGCACCTTATCTGCAGCTGCATCTTACACCCTCCCTCACTTTCAGTGGAATTTAGGACAGAACTGGCATATTCACTCTCTCCAAATTCTGATTCCCCCCAAGATAGATACACCAGGTTTGCACCCTACACCATTGGCATTTCGGGGCCATTCTTATTTAATTATTGCAATATTAACCTTTTTCTTCTATGGTAAACTATTTGAGTAGCTTTATTGTTTTTGTAGTGTTAGTGCTTGTTTCAACATTACAGTGTGTGAACTGAAAACTTTAAGATACAGTCAGCCCATGGAGCCTAGAATTTCACAGGGCTCCTGCTTGTCTAAGTCCTTAGCTAATATCAAATCAACAGTCCCCGAAATGGAGCTGGGAGTCTATTGCTCCAAGCAGCACATCACAATCTCAGACCAAAATAACAGAATTCTGTAGGGACCTATCAATTCCAAGGAATTTTAAATTTTGCACAAGAGGAAAGCAAACAGTTTCAGACGTTTCATCAGATGTAAGCAGGTAGACTGCCTCTTCTGTGAATTGGGATAACCGAATTCTATCAAGAAGGCAGAAAAATTAAAATTAAGACTCACAAGTATATTAACAGAGAAAAATGTAAAGTTGTGAGAACCAGTTTTGGTGGCATCTTGAATTTGGTTACTATTGTCTTATGCTGCACTTGCATTTTACATCTTACATCAGGACCATTGAGAAATATTATCAAAGAAATGACACTATTAGAATTACATTCAGCTACCTCGGAAATGCAGCATAAATTTTCTGCTCTATGTATGGTTATAGTATTAAGTACTCACAGGACTGGTGTGGAATGGATTAGTATAGTGATTACCTCTCCAATCACTATCGTTTGCCCTGATAATGTACCTTAATCTTAAAAAAAGATTGTACCCATGTGGCACTTCAATTATCCGTACTTTGTATTGGGCCCCTCAGAGATATTGTATAATTAAATGCCAAATACAAGCCAATTTTTGTACTGTACGCATTCAGTGAGAATTGAATTAAGACTGCTCGTATTCTCCTTCTGTCACCTCGCTAAACAATTTGAATATGCTATGAGTATGCAAATCACTGAAGATGCACAAAGTGTGTTCTTGTGGGTCCACCACCACTTTGGGCGCCTGAGAGGTACTTTTTTTCTTATTTATTTTAGGGACCTTCATAATTATTTGTAAAACGACAGCAGCTTCAGCAGAAAGCCTGCCTTGTAACCTACCACTAACACTAGAAAGAGAAGGAATATTGTTAGCACTATATTATGACAGGCCCAAAAATACATTGCCGCCAACACTATGCCCAGCCACTTGAGACAAGCAAAAAAAAATGAACGATGAAATTAAATCTGCTGTTGGTCCCTTCTCTTCTCTGCATGCAGGAGACTGAAAGCAATTATAGGGCACTGAATCCAAAGGATTTCTTCATGTATTTCCTTTTTTGTGTCCACATTATTGGCCCAGTCACACAAATGGTGAAGTGTGCATTTCCAAACCAGATGGTTGTGGGTTTGAGTCTTGGGACTGCCAGCCATTTGAGTTCACTGCATCAGGTAACATTGACCGTTCTTTTCTTGGCTGTGGCAATAAATGAATCACTTTGCTGTGATGGGGTGCTCTGGTATATGCAGGGATGGAGAAAGGAAAGGGTTTTATTCTGATTGGCTCATAGCAGCTGATCAGAGAACAGTGTCCACAGTTCATGGTCTAAAGTGGAAATTCACTTTGATTCTGGCCCATAAACAACGAGTAGCAACCCGATTGCTGGTCGACACCATGTAGGGAAACTTAGGCTGTTGTTATACAAGAAACAACAGCAACATGCTACGAATAGCTAGGAGATGAATGTCCAGTCAATCTGTTTTTAAATGTAGTGATTGAGGGAGAAATATTGGCCAGGACACTGTGAAAACACTCCGCTCTTCTAAAAAAGTGCCGTGGGAACCATGCGGACAGTACCTGGGTCTGGCATCTCATTCGAAAGGCAGCATTTCCAACAATATAGCACTCCCTCCTTACTGCACTGGAGTGTCAGCCTTGATTATGTGCTCAAGTCTTGGTATGTAGCTCAAACCCACAAGAGTGACCCAATGGCAGCTACGTTATCAAATGAATCAATGTTTTAATCTAACAAAAAACAAATTTAAAATCATATTACTACAATTTGAAATAATCCATGAAACTATTCATCTTTTTTGTTTTATTAGGATTTCTTTATACGAAGGGGAATGTTATTGAAAGTGGCAGTTGACAAACATTAGAACCTGCAGCAGAAATAAATTTGTTTAAAAGAAAAATATCTTGCAGAAACAGCTTCTTATTGATACAGGCACGATGGGCCGAATGGCCTCCTCCTGTGCGGTATGATTCTATTGCAACAAAGCTACACTAATATATAAACCTTGCAGATCTTTTTGCTCTGTTAGTATTTCACAGGATTTATTTTAATTATTTTATTACATATATAATATAACCACAAATAAGTCCATGAAAACTAGGGTTTATGAAATATTAATTTAAAAAATGAAACATACTCAAATGTTCCAAAACATCTTGCAAAACAGAACCTCAACAAGATTAAATCTAACCTGTTGATTATCAGTTTTGTAAAAATGTTTTTTGAACAATTTCTACACAAACCTGGATCGCATCTTGGAAATCATCAGGATTACTATGAAAATTATAATTAGACTCAGCAGCCACAATCCTGTTGGAATCCTGAATTGGCCCCATGGATTTTTAGTCTCGCAAAACGATACAGCTCCTTCAAAAATGTGCAATGGTGTAAAAATAACACCCCACCCCGAACTGAATTGTTTCATCAGGCACAACATTCAGTGTAACAGTATTCCGACACATTTATGGTACATTTACAGTACAACTAACATCAGTGTGAAGCAATTTTGCTTTGTACTGACGCTACAATTGCAGCAAAAACCATACCTAATACCAGAGTGAAATGGAGTGAGACTCCCTGGAGAAGGGTTCTAACTTATTTTTGCTCTGGTGCCAGATTGAGCCCGGACTCTGGATTCAGGCAGCAGTTACACACAAAACTGTAGCGACGTCCTGGTGGAGGGAATCTCACTTCACTTCGCTGTGCAGTCAGATTGGGCCTTAACTCTAAATTTACACTACACAAGTTCAGAGCAGTGTGAAGCAGAAGCCAACACTGAATCTGTAGTGTAATTTCATCCTTAGATTCATCGCATACAATACTGAATGCAGGTCTGAGAAAAACTAAAATATTTTTGTAAAAATGCTATCTCTCGCAGATAACCCACCAATCATTGAACTTCTTACAATTTTAATTGTGTCCTCTTCCTTTGAGGTTCACCAGCACCTGTCACTGGATACAGGCGACTTACATTCCTGCTTTCTAACAATGTAACTGAGAAGTGTGTTAGAGTGGCTGGGATAGAAAATTACAGCCCTGAACCTGCGTCCTCCTATTACAATCATTGCTTGAGGAGATTTTTTAAGAAGTAAATAAAAGTTGGTACAGCAAGGCTAGACCATACTCGCTGATCTGCAGACAATAACCATTTGTTAGCACCTTGGTGGTAAATAGTGATTTAAAGGAATAGGCCTGAGGATCACAAATTCTGAAATGTCGCCAAATTACTCTTGTACACTCCAGGTAATTAAGAGATTTGACTGAGTTGTAAAATGTTCAAGTGTTTGCTGAAAAGCTGATATTCCAATAAGTACAGTAAATTGAATAAAAGTTCAATACAAGAAAAAATACGATACTTAACTGGACCAGCCACATAAATACTGTGGCTGCAAGAGCAGGTCAGAGGCTGGGTATTCTGCAGCGAGTGACTCACCTCCTGACTCCACAAAGCCTTTCCACCATCTGCAAGGCACAAGTCAGGAGTGTGATGGAATACTCTCCACTTGCCTGGATGAGTGCAGCTCCAACAACACTCAAGAAGCTCGACACCATCCAGGACAAAGCAGCCCGCTTGATTGGCACCCCATCCACCACCCTAAACATTCACTCCCTTCACCACCGGCGCACTGTGGCTGCACTGTGTACCATCCATAGGGTGCACCACAGCCAAGGCTTCTTCGGCAGCACCTCCCAAACCCGTGACTTCTACCACCCAGAAGGACAAGAGCAGCAGGCACATGGGAACAACGCCACCTGGATGTTCCCCTCTAAGTCACACACCATCCCGATTTGGAAATATATCGCCGTTCCTTCATCGTCACTGGGTCAAAATCCTGGAACTCTCTTCCTAACAGCACAGTGGGAGAACCTTCACCACACGGACTGTAGCGGTTCAAGAAGTCGGCTCACCACCACCTTCTCAAGGGCAATTAGGGATGGACAATAAATGCTGGCCTTGCCAGCAACGCCCACATCCCATGAACGAATTTTTAAAAAGTCAATCTTCTGTTCCACTTCTAAATGTCAGCAGCACATTCAGAAAATACTGTATATCATATGATAATTCAAAGCACTGGTTCCTGGAATCTGATATTGGATCCCTAGCAATCAGGCACAAGAGTCTAAATCAACACTACAATTAACAGTGGTAATAATGTCAAAAGTACATAAAACAATGGCTTAGAATGTATTTCATATGTTTTGTCCTAAATAATCTCTATTACAGGTTGAGAATTGCAGCTATAGTGGAAATTTGCATATTAGTATATACAAGAAATCATGAATTGTTTACTTTTTGCAGTTTCAATCTTCTTAAAGTTAAATTTGAATTTCCAAATGGAATGGTATCAACATTGATGGCTTGAATTCCCATTTATTGTGAAAATTATTAAAATATTTTAAACCAGAATTGTAGCCACCTAATAATACACAAAGTAGAGAATCTGTCTCTCAACAGATAGTTGTTTGAGCTCCAGTCAGCCAAGATCAGTTGGTATTCCTTGGTAATATGCTTTCTTGGTTCTCAGCCACTATGATTGTACATTTCCTGTCAGGAAAAAGGAAAACTGGCACCGGTTACTCATCCTATTACAAATGCACCTTTTTCGAATCAATTATGGAATGCCATTGACAGAAGTTGAGGAATAGTCTGTGGCCCATAAACCATCCAGCTGGAGACGTTTGTACAAGGATGAGAAATCCAGAGTAAATATTAGTGATAAAAACTATAAATAAATTAAAACAGTTCCATCTTCTTGAGTTTTTTCCACTGTCGATCATTCAGTTATTGAAGTATTGTGGATTTTAGATTTTTCAATGCTGTATAGTTGAGGTAAGCTTAATTTAAAGATATGGAAGTTTTGGAAATTAGGAGAGGAGGCCATGTACATCTAATTATATTTTGTCACTATATGTAGCAATTGTCCCTTCCTCCTACAATCTTGTAAAACCCAAGCTGGGAATCACAACTTCTTGATTTATCTCTTCCTCTAGCCTCTTTCAATTTCAACCTTGGTGGTATCCTCAATTATTGGCTCTTCACCTAGGTTTCCCAGTAAAGATTTTTTTTTACAGCATCAGCATTCAAGGTGATATGAATAAGGGTTCCTAACAATTGGCTGGATCGATATGCAGTTCAAACTAACAATAATGTAATCTCTAAAGGTTCCCACCCCACACACTGTTGCCCTCCTTCACACCAGAAGTGTCATTTCCTCCTGAAAATGTAATCATATTTTCTAATGAACAAGTTTTACTGGAGAAGCACAATCTCATAAAATTTCAAGCAGGTACAGTAGCTGTAGGATTTGTAATTAAGGAAGAAATGAGAATTAATCCCCTTGAGTATTAACAATCCTGGCAAACTTTCAAAAATATGAACATTTTCTATCAGGTGTAAAATATTTCAAAAGAAAACAACGCAGACCAGTTCCACAATTATGATTTGCTTTCTCCGGAATCTCGATCCAATCTGTCAGCAACTCAATGTGATGAGTTGGAGGCTGTCATAAATTATTAAATTTTTTGATGTGTTAAATTGCCTGTGAGCTGTTGCTTTACAATTATGCTGGTTTCTGGAGCTTTCTCACAAATGGTCTTGCCAAGTTGAATTCCAGTAACAGCAAAGGCAAAATAATTATTAGAACTACCCAATGGTTAAAGCATATGCAATGTTTTTGTTTTTAAATCATGACTAAATAAGATGGCTTTTAATTTCTAAAACTACAGTTGCATACAATTCTGTTACACATTTTGGAAATAAAGATTGATTTGTCTCACAAATAAATATCTGCTGGGTTTCAGCACTCCTACTTTTGAATCAATAGATGCTAAGTACTTTTGGCTGTACATGAGTGATAAGCCCATTATACTGAAAAATGTCATTTTGCAATGCTTGTTACCTTACTGTTAAAATTAATCTTCAATCTAGGCTTAATTATTGGAAGTACCTTAACAAGACTGAAACGAGGCTTTGATCCCCTATAAGTTACTGACAGCATTGTCAACCTGAAAATGGTTTCGGCACTGAAAAGTACTCTCAAAACACAACGTCAGGTTCCACATGTATGCTGATGACACCCAGCTCTACCTCACCACCACCTCCCTTGACCCCTCCACTGTCTCTGATTTATCACACTGCTTATCCAACATCCAGTACTGGATGAGCAAACATTTTCTCCAACTAAATGTTGGGAAGGCCGAAGCCATTGCCTTCGGTCTCCGCCACAAACTCCGTTCCCTAGCCACCGACTCCATCCCTCTCCCTGGCCACTGTCTGAGGCTGAACCAGACCGTTCACAAACTTGGCATCCTATTTGACCAAGATGAGTTTCCAACCACATAGCCACCTACTTGCACCTCCATAACATCGCCCGTCCCTGCCCAGTCTCAGCTCATCTGCTGCTGAAACCCTCACCCATGCCATTTTTGCCTCTAGACTTGACTATTCTAGCACTATCCTGGCCGGCCTCCCATCTTCCACCCTCCATAAACTTGAGCTCATCCAAAACTCTGCTGCCTGTATCCTAACTCGCACCAAGTCCCCTTCACCCATCACCTCTATGCTCGCTGACCTACATTGGCTCCCAGTCCAGGAACACCTCGATTTTAAAATTCTCATCCTTGTTTTCAAATCCCTCCATGGCCTCGCCCCTCCCAATCTCTGTAACCTCCTCCAGCCCTACAACCCTCTGAGATCTCCTCACACCTACAATTCTTGCCTCTTGCGCAACCCTGATTTTAATCGCTCCACCATTGGCGGCCGTGCATTCAGCTGCCTAGGCCCTAAGCTCTGGAATTCCCTCCATAATCCTCTCTACTTCTCTTTCCTCCTTAAGACCTCTCTTTGACCAAGCTTTTGGTCACCTGTCCTAATATCTCCTTATGTGGCTCGGTGTCAAATTTTGTTTGAAAATTGCTCCTGCGAAGTGCCTTGGGACGTTTTACTACATTGAAGGCGCTATATAAATGCAAGTTATTGTTGTTGTTATAAATTGATAGTGGAAGTAATGGTCAAGAGGCCCTAGATATTACGGATCACCTTAACCCCAATCCTTCAGTTCACAGTATCTCAGAACATAAATACACAAAGAAAGTGTTTAAAATTATGTTTAAAAAAATGTAAAAAGAACACTGGACTCAACCACTGAGCAAGATGAGTGACTGGGGGTCCTCTGGCAATAAAGGTGATCTCTCAAGCTGAGGAGGTGGTTTTTCAACACTTGTATGGAAACTTGGGAATGGGGTTCAAGTCTTCGACTTGCATGTCATCTTTATTAATTCTGGTAAGCGTCTTCAAAATAAATCACTGGGGTATATTTTCCTCATGGTGTAAAATATTATGAAAAGGTAGAGGGTAAACTTGAGGAATGTTGATAATTCTTCTAAATTTACTACAAGATAGGAAAGAAAGACCTTGCATTTATATAGTGCCTTACTGTGTCCTTGGAAAGTCCCAAAGCACTTCACAACCAATTAATTACTTTTGAAGTCCAGCCACTATTATTATGGAGACAAACATGGCAGTCAATTTGTACACAAGATCCCAAAAATGGCAAACGAGATTAATGACCAGATAATTAGCTTTTGGTAATGTTGTTTGAAATAGAGGTCTTAGCCAGGGCAGATGGGTGTCAAATCCTGCGTCCACATTTGGATCAAGCCTGCGATGAGGTTTGGAGCCAAGTGATTCCGATGAAACCCAAATTGAGCATCAGTGAGCAGGTTATTGGTGTGTAGATGTTGCTTGATGGCACTGTTGATGGCTCCTTACATCACTTTACTGATGACTGGGCAGAGGCTGATAAAGCAGTAATTGGCCACGTTAGATTTGCCCTGTTTTGTGGATACCTGGGCAATCTTCCACATTGTTGGGTAGATGCCAGTATCATAGCTGTACTGGAACAGCTTGGCTCGGGGTGCAGCTAGCTCTGGTGCTCAGGTCTTCAGCACTACAGGCAGGATGTTGTCAGGGCTATGTCCAGTGCACTCAGCCAGTTCTTAATGTCACATGGAGTTAACCAAATTGGCTCGATACTGGTATGTATGATGGTTGGGATCTCAGGAGGAGGCCAAGTAGAATAATCCATTTGGCACTTTTGGCTGAAGACACTTGCAAACACTTCAGCCTTATCTTTAGTGCGCATGTGCTGAGTTCCACCATGGTTAGGGATGGGGATGGGGATGTTCATGGAGCCTCCTCGTCCTTTTGTTTGCCTGGTTGTCCTCCACCTTTCTTGACTGGATGTCGTAGGGCTACAGAGCTTGGCTTTGATCTGATTAACTTTGTCTATAGCCAGCTGTTTTTGTTGTTTAGGTAGCTTGTGTAGTAGCTTCACTAGGTTTGTACCTCATTCTAAAGTATGCCTGGTGATACTGCTGGCACATCCTTTTACATTCCCTACCTGAAGTTGTGGTGGAAGCAGAATCCGTAACAGCTTCTGAAAACGCAAAAGGCGCGATCTAAATGTAAGTTCTTTCTTTCCTATTATCATCACTGACTGCACCCTGCTAATAACACTTAGTTCACTTGGACTTAAAGCACAGGTGGAGTATGTGCTTTACAAAAATAGACAGCAGACTGCCTAGTCAACTCCACTCCTAAATGTAGCTTTAATGGCGTTACTTATTCAGGAGCAGTAATCAAGAACTGCGATCAAATCCTTGATGCAAAATGGGGATTGGCGATAATATAATGTAAAAAAGTATTCTTTTCTGTTACCACTTCCACTTGCAGTTGATTCCCAGATGGCTTAATGGGAAACTGTATTATGCAGTGTTATCCAGTGTGACGCTAAGTCAAACAGACCAGGAAAGTCTCATCATTGCCCGCTTGTCTATGCTGATAGTTAATCTCAGCTGGAACATTACAATTGGCTTGGGGAGGGGAAAATTTATCAGCTACCATTTTTGGTCTCTATCATTATCCAGTGACCCTGCTGGAATGCATGTGTGAGCTCAGGATTGGGCTTGGATGTGATGCCTCCCACAATCAAATAGGCTTCCATCACCCACTACCAAGGTCAATGTGAAGAATAAGTACTTGCACAAGGTGTCAGAGAGTCAACAACAGCTGTGGAACTCTACCACACCATCAATCATTGCCTTCAGTGGAGGACCAGTAAATGGAAGAAATCGTTGGCGATTTGAAAATAAGCCTGAAAACTGACTGCAGGAGGAAAAATAAATGTCAGCAGCGCAGCAGCAGTAATGATGTATTACAGACTCCCACAATACTCCAGTGAAGATGATTAACTAAACGGTTTCTGTGACCCAAAATATATTTGAAATATTTGTCACAGAGCTAGTTTAAATGTCACTCTATGACCCTGAATAATAGGGAGCTTATCTCCACTACAATTTTTTTCAAAATGGTAATAATATTTAGATAGGTTATCACACAGCTAGTTTAAATTTCTAGCACATTCCCAGCAGAAACATACTTTAAATAGAATACAGTTGAACACCATGGTATTGTGCCCTAATGGGTAACACATTCTGTTCCATAAGGCGACCCCGTACTCTCAGGAGGCCATGTGATCTTGTGCAACTTCACCATGAGGTCTTAAATCAGCTGTTGAAAGTATATAGCTGGTGTCTGGAATGCCATGTTATAACACAAGGTTTAACTTCATTTTTTTAAAAAAGTTTTTCATTGAGAATAAGTCAAAGTTTTAACCAGCTACATAACAAATTTCTTGATGGGAGACACTGCTAAAAGGGAAAACTCTTAAAAATACTCAAATCAGTTTTTTTTTGATGGTATGACTAACAAACCATTTTTCTTACTCGTCAGATAAATCTTCATGTTTCTCCCCTTACCAGCAGCCTGTGGAAGAATTCTAAGTCAGAAAAGAGCTGTTTAACTGACATGGGCAACTTAGAAACAGCAGATAAACACAGGACTAGATGCAGTCCATCTAAATTGGAGTGAATAAACAGAAATAATTCAATAAACATTCATTTAAAAAGAATTTCCATTGGGTTAAATGCGTGCCATGTAGGATGAATACTCATGTATGAAGTGTACAAGCAGAAAGTTGTACAGCTTGACAGACTGGACACATTCCACAATGTCTGGGAGGGAGAACATTTTCTGGAATAGATGTTCGAGGGTGGTGATCCCACAGGTTACTAGGAGTAGGGAAGCTGGTAGCCTTAAAGCTAAACAAACAGTTTAAATAACTGTAGCTAACATGGCAGGCCAGCTGGGGTCCATCGCATGCACATCCTGTGCCATGTGGGAACTCCAGAACACTTTGTGTGTCCTGGAAAACCACATGTGCAGCAAGTGCCGCCAACTGCTTGAGCTCGAGCTCAGAGTTTCTGAGCTTGAGGGGCAGTTGGCGTCACTACAGTGCATGCAGGAAGCTGAGAGTTTCGTGGATAGCACGTTTCAGGAGGTGGACACCCCGCAGCTACAGAGAATTCAGGTGGAGAGGGAGTGGATGACCAGACAGACTAGGAGGAAAAGGCAGGCAGTGCAGCAGTTCCCTGGGAGTGTGGCACTCACAAACTGGCATTCAGTGTTAAACACCAGTGAGAGTGTTGACACCTCGGGGGAGTGCAGTCAGGAACAAATCCACAGCACTGTTGCAGACTCGGCTGTACAGGGGTGCAAAAGAAATGCAGTCATTATAGGGGATTCGATAGTCAGGGGGATAGACAGGCGTTTCAGCAACCGCCAACGTGAATCCCGCATGGTGTGTTTCCTTCCTGGTGCCAGGATAAAGGACATCACTGAGAGGGTGCAGAACATTTTGCGAGGGGAAAAGGGGGACAGCCAGAAGTCATGGTCCATGTGGGAACCAATGACGTAGGAAGGAAGGAAAAAGGTCAAGGTCCTGCAGTCAGAGTTTCAGGTGCTAGGGAGGAAGTTAAAAGCAGGATCTCAAAAGTAGTAATCTCTGGATTACTCCAGTGCCATGTGCTGTGAGTATAGGGATAGTAGGATAAGACAGGTAAATGCGTGGTTGGCGCTATGGTGCAGGCGGGAGGGCTTGGGACCAGTTCTGGGACAAGAGAGATTTGTTCAAGATGGACGGGTTAGATCTCAACAGAGCTGGGACCAATGTCCTCACAGGTTCACTAGTGCTGTGGGGGAGGGTTTAATCTAATTTGACAGGGAGATGGGCACCAAGATTAAACATTAGAGAGGAGAAACAAGGTGCACAGAGGACTGGGACGGACAAGTAGCACTAGGGTAAAGAATAGTTCAGAAATAAGGGGCAGGGGGAAGATCAGGCAGGGGACAAATGTGAGGCAGTCTAAAATGGAGATTGGAGTGCATGTGGTAAATGCACATAGCATGGTAAATAAGGTTGGTGAGCTGCAGGCTCAAGTCGCCAAATGGGACTATGATTTAATGGTAATAACCGAGACCTGGATCAAAGAAGGGGATGAGTGGACTCTTAATATTCCTGGCTACCAGGTATTCAGGAAAGATAGGGAAGGAAAGAAAAGAGCGTGGGTGGCAGTATTGATCAAAGAAACTATTATGGAACTGAAAAGGGATGATGTAGTTGAGTGGTCAAAGACAGAATCTATTTGGTTACAATTAAGGAATAGAGGAGCTATTACATTACTGAGTGTATACCAAATAGTGGGAAGGAGACAGACAAGCAAATTTGCAGACAAATTACAGAAAGATGCAAGAAACTATAGAGTTGTGATAATGGGAGACGTCAATTATCCCAACACACACATTAACAGTGTAAAAGGCAAAAAGGGGAGGAATTCCTTAAATGTGTACAAGAGAACTTTCTGGAACAGTGTGTTTCGAGCCCAACCAGGAAGGAAACAATACTGGATCTAGCTGTGGGGAATGAAGTGGGCAGGTGGAGCAGGTTTCAGTGGGGGAGCATTTGGGGAACAGTGATCATAATATCATTAGGTTTAGATTAGTTATGGAAAAAGGACAAGAAACAATCAAATGTGAAAATACTTAACTGGAGGAGGGCTAATTTTAGTGAGTTAAAAAGGGATCATGCCTAGATGGATTGGAATTAGAAATTAGCAGGCAAAACAATAATTGAACAATGGGAGGCATTCAAGGAGGAGTTGGCTCAGATGCAGGGTAGACACATTTCTACCAGTAGTGGGGGTGTGGGGGGGGTGTGGAAGGAAGGAAGGGCATCCAAAGATGGAACTCTCTGGATGACTAAAGATAGAGATTAAAATGAAACAGAAAAAGGAGGTTTATGACAAATGTAGGGTTCATAATTCAGAAGAGAACCAGGCTGAATACAGAAAGTACAGAGGAGATCTAAAAAAAGGGAATAAGAGGGGCAAAGAATGAGTAAGAGAATAGATGAATGGCTAATGTTTATAAACATATAAATAATAAAAGGGTTATCAAAGGAAGGAAGGACTGATTAGGGACAAAAAAGATCTTCTTGTGGAGGCAGAAGGCATTGCTGAGGTATTAAATGAATACTTCGTATCCGTCTTCACCAGAGAAGATGATGCTGCCATTGTAGCAGTAAAGGAGAAGATGGTAGCGATATTGGATAGGATAAAGAGATAAAAGAGGAGGTACTTAAAAGATTGCCAGTGGCTCTGGCCACAATGTTCCAATCCTCCTTAGATATGGGGACAGTGCCAGAGGACTGGAGGATTGCAAATGTTACACCCCTGTTCAAAACAGGGGAGAGGGACAAACCCGGCAATTACAGGCCAGTCAGCCTAACATCAGTGATGGGGAAACTTTTAGAGACAATAATCCAGGACAAAATGAAATGGCACTTGGAAAAGTATGGGCTAATAAATGAAAGTCAGCACAGATTTGTTAAAGGAAAATCCTGTTTAGAGTCATAGAGTCATAGAGTTATACAGCACGGATAGAGGCCCTTCGGCCCATCGTGTCCGCGCCGGCCATCAGCCCTGTCTACTCTAATCCCATATTCCAGCATTTGGTCCGTAGCCTTGTATGCTATGGCATTTCAAGTGCTCATCCAAATGCTTCTTGAATGTTGTGAGGGTTCCTGCCTCCACAACCCTTTCAGGCAGTGAGTTCCAGACTCCAACCACCCTCTGGGTGAAAAAGTTCTTTCTCAAATCCCCTCTAAACCTCCCGCCTTTTACCTTGAATCTATGTCCCCTTGTTATAGAACCCTCAACGAAGGGAAAAAGCTCCTTAGTATCCATCCTATCTGTGCCCCTCATAATTTTGTACACCTCAATCATGTCCCCCCTCAGCCTCCTCTGCTCCAAGGAAAACAAACCCAATCTTCCCAGTCTCTCTTCATAGCTGAAGCGCTCCAGCCCTGGTAACATCCTGGTGAATCTCCTCTGCACCCTCTCCAAAGCGATCACATCCTTCCTGTAGTGTGGCGACCAGAACTGCACACAGTACTCCAGCTGTGGCCTAACCAGTGTTTTATACAGCTCCATCATAACCTCCTTGCTCTTATATTCTATGCCTCGGCTAATAAAGGCAAGTATCCCATATGCCTTCTTTACCACCTTATCTACCTGTTCCGCCGCCTTCAGGGATCTGTGAACTTGCACACCAAGATCCCTCTGACCCTCTGTCTTGCCTAGGGTCCTCCCATTCATTGTGTATTCCCTTGCCTTGTTAGTCCCTCCAAAGTGCATCACCTCGCACTTTTCCGGGTTAAATTCCATTTGCCACTGTTCCGCCCATCTGACCAACCCATCTATATCGTCCTGCAGACTGAGGCTATCCTCCTCGCTATTTACCACCCTACCAATTTTTGTATCATCAGCGAACTTACTGATCATACCTTTTACTAACTTGATTGAGTTCTTTGATGAAGTAACAGAGAGGGTTGATGAGGGGACTTTCAAAATGCATTTGATAAAGTACCATATAATAGATTTGTTAGCAAAATTAAAGCCCATGGGATTAAAGGGACACTGGCAGTGTGGGTACAAAATTGACTAAGGGACAGAAAACAGAGTGGTGAAGGGTAGCTTTTCAGACTTGAGGGAAGTATACAGTGGTGTTCCCCAGGTGTCAATATTAGGACTACTGCTCTTTTTGAAATATATTAATGACCTGAACTTGGGTGTATAGGATATAATTTCAAGTTTGAAACTCGGGAATATAGTAAACAACATGGAGGATAGGAGCAGACTTCAGGAAGACATAGACAAACTGGTGAAATGGGCAGACGCATGGCAGATGAAATTTAACGCAGAGAAGTACGAAGTGATTCATTTTGGTAGGAAGATGAAGAGAGGCAATATAAACTAAATGGTACAATTTTAAAGGGGGTGCAGGAACAGAGAGACCTGGGAATGCACAAACACAAATCTTTGAAGGTGACAGAACAAGTTGAGAAGGCTGTTAAAAAAAGCATATGGGATCCTGGGCTTCATTAATAGAGGCATGGAGTACAAAAGCAAGAAAGCTATACTAAACCTTCATAAAACACCTGGTAGGACTCAGCTGGAGTATTGTGTCCAATTCTGGGCACCACACTTTAGAAAGGATGTCAAGGCCTTAGAGAGGGTGCAGAAGAGATTTACTAGAATGGTACCAAGGATGAGGGACTTCAGTTATATGGACAGATTGGAGAAGCTGGGGTTGTTCTCCTTTGAACAGAGAAGGTAAAGGGGAGATTTGATAGAGGTGTTCAAAATCATGAAGGGTTTTGATAGAGTAAATAAAGAGAAACAGTTTCCAGTGGCAGATGGGTCAGTAAGCAGAGAACACAGGTGATCAGCAAAAAAGCCAGATGCGACATGAGGAAACATTTTCTTTAACGCAGCAAGTTGCAATGATCTGGAATGCGCTGCCTGAAAGGGTGATGGAAGCAGATTCAATAGTAATTTTCAAAAGGGAATAAATTTACAAGGCTATATGGAAAGAGCAGGGGAATGGGACAAATGGGATAGCTCTTTCAAAGAGCTGGCTTATGCTCGATGGGCCGATTGACCTCCTCCTGTGCTGTACCTACTATAATACTTATGAGGGAGACTGGGTGACTATCGGCAGACAGGGCAGGAAGCAACAGGTGAGCGTAGAAATGGGATCATCTGTGGAGCCAGTAGGTACACCTGTTTAGTGACCAGTGATGTGGACAAAAATGGAGACAGAGGAGGGTAAACATGAGCGACTACAAGACACTAAAAAGCAAGTGGTTACCACCCATGGGGGAAACAGTTGAGGTAGTGAGAATAGGTGAGCGGTGATTGTGGGGATCCTATACTTAGGAGCTAGATAGCTTCTTTTGTAGATGTGATTTAAAGTCTTAAATGTATGCTGCTTCCCAGGTGCCAGGGCTCGAGACATTGCGGAGTGAATACAAAAGATTTTGGAATTGGAGGGTGAGCGACCAGAGGTCATAGTTCATTTGGAAGGAGAAGGTTTGAAGTTCTGCAAAGCAGTTGAGGAGTTAAATTCTAGATTAAGGAGCAAAACTTCCAGGGTAGTAACCTCTGGATTATTCCCAGTGCCACGTGCTGCACCAGACAGGGAGACAAAGATTAGGATTGTCAATGCATGGCTGGAAAGATGGTGTAAAGGGTAAGGTTTGAGATTCCTGGGACACTGGCACCACTTTTGGGGCCAAGGAAGGCTGTATTGACAGGTTGGCCCTCACCTAAACCAGAGGGGCTCTCGTGTCCTTGCAGAAATGGTAAATAGGGCAGTGGGGAAAGATTTCGAGTAGTTTGGCAGAGGCGATGAGAAAATCCACACAGTAAGTCAAAAGGTGTGAGAAAACGACCAGCAGTACATATAGGCAGGGTGGGGCCCAGTCAATTTTAATGACCAGGCATCATTAACATCCCGTCGGCCAGCTGCCCATCCAAAACAGGCATGCAGAGGCAATTGGCTGGCTGCTGGCAGGTGAAGATTGGGCGGCCCGGATGCCACCCACTGGCACTCAATTAAGCTGTGGCGGGGGTGCGGGGGGGGGGGGGGGGGAGGGAAGAGAGGAAAGGAGGGTGGTTTGGCAGGGTTCCAGAGTGGGAAGGAGCCGAGGGTGGCAGAAGCCCAGACTTTCCACGTGGGGCACACAGGAGCACTCCTGCTTCCAGAGAGAAAAAAGTTTTTTTTAAAGAAAAACTTACTTTTTGGGGCCTCCACTGGGTGTCCAGCAAGTTTCACTGGGACGGAGTAACCACGGTGGTTGCTCCATCCAGCAGGCAGTTAAAATTGCTTTAGGGTCCTATCCGAGTGATAGGACCCGGATTAGCATATATTAACGAGGCATCCACCCAACTCAAGTAGAACCCTCAACCGCCTGCCGTTAACACAGCCGCGGGGCAGTATCAGAGCAGGAAAAGGAGCCGTTCTATTTTAACTCCCATTCTGCTCAGTTCCTATCGGGCAGAGGGAGTTAAAAATCCCCCCTTTGTGCTTCCCTCTTCCCTCAGAGGGCTTGGCAATGCATCTGAAGATTGCATAGCCTGGGTTAGCTCGCATCATCTGCTTTTCACTATTGTCAGCACTTACATAACTTAATTTATTTGTAAAATGTATTTAGTATAAAAAGAATCCACTATCAAAAGTCTATTTCAGTCATGCTCAAGATTAAAAACCAAACTTAATATCAAGTTTCGCTTATGAAGTCAGTACAATTTTTTTTTAAATCATTAACACCGTACACATATTCTCAGAACAAATTGCAAAGTAATTTAAGATATATAGGGGAAAAATTGGATAGGGCCGTTTTTGGGCATAGGTAGCGCGATGTGCTATTACCCCACACCCAATGACCCCTGCGCAGGCAGGACGCAAGTTTCAGCCGGCCTGAGTACTAACCTGCAATCAGCGTTCCATTCTGGGCCTTGCATGCAGAATCAATGCAATTCGCACTTTCCACCACCAGGGGAGCTCAATCTCTTAAAGGGAGGATGTTTCTTAGAAATCTCTTAAAAGGTAGCTGGGTACCTGTTATTAGCTGAAAATAACAGTCTGCTGTCTGCGTGGAGTCTGAACGGAGATCAGATATCGCACACCTAAAACACAGATGCAGGTCCCATCCCTATGTTTACACACTGATGAGTTATGTTAAAGCATTGAATAAAGGTTGCACACTATTAAATCCCACATCCTCCAATCTGCACGCCAGATCTCACCAATCTGCCAATCTGAGTTGGTACCAGGCCTGCGAGAATGTGTGCACCAAGATTCTCTGCTGATGCCGAGAGACTTTGGTGCAAGAGGTGGACAGAAGGAGAGACATCCTATATCCGCGGGGGGTGGCAAGAGGCCCTCCAGACCTTTATATCCAAAAGGCAGTGGAGGCAGCGGGGGATGAAGTCAGTGCCAGGCGCACAGCATCATGAACATGCAAAAAGTTCAATGCTTTGACGAGTGGTCAAGGTGAGTGAGGTCAACTGTCAAGTGGCGTCTCCTAACAACTGCACCACGTACTACACACCCTATTACCCACATACCAACAAACTCTTTCCATCAGCATTCAACTCTTCCAACCAGATGCTTTCTCTCACCGTTACACATTACCACAGTTTCAAGCCACCCACCCACAACTCACAGGCCACACACACGAGCTATTCAACCGTGACAGGCACATCATCCAGACATACGTCCCGCTTTCTGGAAGGAGAAGGTGGTGCATATCTGGAGGCATGAAGTGGCAGTGGCATTTAGCATGATATCATTGAATGTTCCACCTAACTCCATATACCCACCTTAGCCCCATATCCCTTAATACCCTTGGTTCACAGAAATCTATCAATCTCAGATTTAATATTCACAAGTGAGCTAGCATCAACTGCCGTATGCAGACGGGCGTTCTAAACATCTCCCACCCTTTGCGTGTAGAAGCATTTCCTAACTTCACTCCTGCACGTCCTGGCTCTAAATGTTAGGCTATGTCACCGCGTCCTGGTATTCAAGTCTGGAAGACCTCCAAAAACAGTTACAAATGTCTCGGCAGCCAGAAGCAATAATCCAACCACTAACCTTTAAAACCTTAAAGTCCCTTTAAATAGCGCTGGTGGGGGGTCCGCCAGGCACTCTAAGACACATTCAGATGGTTGAGGTTAAGATGTTGAGTTGAGTGTTAAGTCCCAAAATGATGTCTGTCGCTTTAAATCAGCTTTGCACATGATTGAAGCCATTTTCTCCCTACTTTACATGATTCCAGCGTTCATTATCTACGCCTGCGCTAACTCCTGCACCAAGATGGTGTCCAGCGCATGTCACACTGGAAACACGCGTGCGCATCCAAGACGCCATCTTGGATGTCGGAGAGGCCGAATTTAGCGCCCATAAAATTCTATTTACAATTGTGATATTCGAGCTCATGAGCCTAATTGTCCTTTATGCAAGTTTAAATAAAAGTGACAGTGTACTGCAGAAAATTTAGTCCAATAAACAGTGAATTAAAATTTAACGGTTGATGACATTTCATTTGAAGTCTATAAACCTTCCGCCCAAATAGTGCATAATTTTGGGGAAAATATGCACAGTCTATTCTCTCGGTTCCTGCTTAAATCCAGAATAAAAAGAACTTCATCTCAAGGGAGCTCATTAGTGCAGGAATGCTTGCTAGAAATTTAGCCACCAACAGGTTCAGAGTGTTGCTCTCTGCTGCTGCTGTCACATAACCCTTTTATCAAAAGGAGAGGCGCTGAGGTGCCCTGCAGCCTAATGCTTTCATTTCCAACGCTGTGATAAAGCAACTGTACTAAACACGAGAAAAACAATTCATCCTTGAATTTCTGCAGAACCATTTATTATTTTCATTTAACAGTAAGTTTATGAAGAAAGTATGTTGGTGCACCTTTGTTTGAAGGCCACAGGTAATAAGTTCTTGGATTTGTCAGCATTCTACAGTTTTCAATCAGGTTTCAGGGCTCACCTTATTTTAAGCTCGTAAAACAGAATAAATACAGCAGATGCATTGGAAGCAATTGTTGTAGCCAGAAACATTTGGAATAACTCATTTATCAGGGCCATTTTTCCTTTCTTTGCTCCCCCCAAAAAAGGGATTTAATGGGGTAGGTTTTAACTCCAGGCCTGGAGGAGGTGGGCAGTGGGTGGAATACCTGCCAGTTCCTACCAGTGAGAGGCCCGGTCCAATTTGAGGACTGGGCCTCATTATGAAAAGATGCACACCCCGAACAGAGCACTCCTGCTCCTCCTAGCCCCACAAGAATACTTACTTACCTTTCTGGGGCCTCTTCCTCTTCACTGCCCGATTCAATTGGGCAGAGCGTACATGGCGCACATTCTGTCCAGTTGTCCCTCTAAATTGCATCGGAGTCCCATGTAAGTCATAAGGCCCCATTTGCATAGAGTATTGAGGCCTGATTAATGAGGCCAACGAGCTGCCCAGTGGAAGGTCCCAGTTAATATGGTACCAGAGCGGTAACAGGGAGTTAAGTGGTGAACAGCCATTTTAACTCCACTATCGTTCCACTCTGTTTCTGCTAGGTGACCCCAATGCCTTTTCATAGATTTTAAACAAATTACAACCAAAACTTCAGGTGTGTATGATTTTGCGATAGATGATTTCACGTAACGTTATTTTGTTAGTGAGAACATCAAAGCAACCAAACACAACACACCTATATTAATCATCCTTCAGAATTCTGTAGCAGCTAAATAGCCAGTAACCTGGTATAAATGATGAAATGTTTAGTAATCCAGTTTTCAAGTGCACAATTAGCATTTCTGCTGGTTCAATAACAAGGGAGAAAATCCTAATTTACCTAAAAGACCCTACGTGTAGAATGAATTCCAATAGACACACAAGAGATTAATTTGGACGGATAAGCTTGATCTGAAATTAAGGGAACATACATTTTTGCACACAATGGGATCCTCTAAGGCAAGTCATTGTTTTTATGCTTCACATCCCATGCTATCATGAATATATCAGCACCACATATTGTAATACCTACTGCATTCAGATGATCATAAAAGTGAAAATCAACAATGTTGGACAGCGTAACAATTTTACAAAACCTGACATGTGAAAACACAAAATGTTTTAATCTTCCTTAGTCCTCCAAAGTAGCTGCTTTCCCCACACAGACCATAATCCATACAAAGGTTACAGCTCATAGAAGCAAAGACTCTATAGGAATCCTCCCTGTAAGATCATATTGTTCCATGACAAGAAGTTCATTTTTCAACAGTTAGTTTATTATAAAAAGAAAACACAGTAGATATATAACTGCATATTTCATGGACTAAAGGCATATACCAGAGAATCTTTAAACTGTGGTTCAAATTTACAAGCAATGTACTGCTTGCTTAGCCCAATGTGTCCCACATATATTCACCAGCATCTGCAGTGATTTATTTAAAAGCAATAGGAATTTCAACAAAAAACATCATTTAGTACATTCAAGCAACAAGCCCCCCCCACCACCAAAAAAAAAATATTCTCATTCAATCAGATGACCAATGGCAGATCTGATTAATGATCACCTTTATATATTTCTTCCCCCAACCCCATGATTCTGCATGACTGCATGATTGGCATTTAACAAGATCATAAGCAAAAAGTTGTCTTTTTTTTTGCTTCACTCATTTCTGTGAATCTGTTTGAGGATAGGAGCACAACTCAAGAGTAGCAGTAAATTAGACAAATTGCCCATTACTGCTAGCTCTTGCCCAATTACAGAACGTGTCTACAAAATTGATATACAACAGAAATATGTCCCTTTATTTCAATGATTGAGTCAAACAGACTTTGCAACAAGACAAGAAGCAGAATGGATAGCAAGCTACAAAATGGCTACAAAACAGAAACAGAGTTTAGGGGTTAAACGTAGTTACTCAGACTGGCAAAAGACGAGAAGAGGTGTTCCATCAGGATCAGTGCTGGAACCATTGTTGTTCACCATTTACATAAACGACTTGAACTCAGGAATCGGAAATGCAATTTCAAAATTTGCAGACGACACCAAATTGGAGGGTACAGTTAATACCAAGGAGCACTGCGACAAAATACAGGGATACATTAATAAACTTGCAGAATACGTATATAATTGGCAAATGAATTTCAATATAGATAAATGTGAAGTGGTACATTTTGGTCGGAAGAATAAGAGGAAAATAGGATAGAGGTGCAGAGGGAACAGATAGACAAATCACTAAAAGTAGCTGTGCAGGTTAATAAGACCATAAAAAAAGGACTGGGGCTCATTTCTAGAGGGATAGAATTGAAAAGCAGGGAAGTTATGTTAAACTTTTGTATAGATGCTTGGTTAGACCACACTTGGAATACTGTGCACAGTTCTAGTCTCCATATTATAAAGATATAGATACACTGGAGAAGGTGTAAAAAAACATTTACTGGGATGATACCCAAACTGAGGCATTACTCCTATCAGGAAAGATTAAACAGGCTGGGGCTCTTTTCTCTAGAGGTCTTTAAGATTGTTAAAGGGTTTGGTAAGTTAGACGTAGAGAAGATATTTTCATTTACAGAGGAGACCAGAACAAGGGGCCATAAATCTAAGATAGTCTTTAATAAATCCAATAGGGAATTCAGGAGAAACTTCTTTACCCAGAGTGGTTAGAATGTGGAACTCGCTACCACAAGGAATAGTTGAGGCGACAAGCATAGATGCATTTAAGGTGAAGCGAGATCAACACATGAGGGAGAAAGGAATAGGATATGTTGATGGGGTTAGATGAAGAAGGACTGGAGGAGGCTCGTGTGGAGCATAAACACCGACATGGACCTGATGGGTCGAATGGCCTGTTTCTGTGCTGTACATTCTATGTAAATCTATGTATTACATCAATTAGTCCACAGGAGTAGTACAGATCAAAAAGAATATTCAGGTATAGTTTCCTCTGCTTATATTTTGGAGAAAAAGGATGCTGTGATTTTACTCATATTTATTCTTTCATCCAAAATTGCAAACAGAGCAAAATACACTCCATTGTGTCCAAGCAAATGGTAGAGGGGTCCTCCAATGGAGCAAGTGATTCAGTCATTTTCTACATAGTGTACCAGTGACTCTCAAAGCATGCCCACTAAGGCTATGTAATCTAATTATTGTTGCTTTCTGTTTCTTACTATGTTATTCCAAAACATGAGGAGCCCTAATAAAATTGAAGTCAATGGGAATTAGGGGGAAAATTCTCCAGTGGCTGGAGTCATACCTAGCACAAAGGAAGATGGTAGTGGTTGTTGGAGGCCAGTCATCTCAGCCCCAGGGCATTGCTGCAGGAGTTCCTCAGGGCAGTGTCCTAGGCCCAACCATCTTCAGCTGCTTCCTCAATGACCTTCCCACCATCATGAGGTCAGAAATGGGGATGTTCGCTGATGATTGCACAGTGTTCAGCTCCATTCGCAACCCCTCAGATAATGAAGCAGTCCATGCCCGCATGCAGCAAGTCCTGGACAACATCCAGGCTTGGGCTGATAAGTGGCAAGCAACATTCGTGCCAGACAAGTGCCAGGCAATGACCCATCTCCAACAACAGAGTCTAACCACCTCCCCTTGACATTCAACGGCATTACCATTGCCGAATCCCCTACCACCAACATCCTGGGGGTCACCATTGACCAGAAACTTAACTGGACCAGCCATATAAATACTGTGGCTACAAGAGAAGGTCAGAGGCAGGGGATTCTGTGGCGAGTGACTCACCTCCTGACTCCCCAAAGCCTTTCCACCATCTACAAGGCACAAGTCAGGAGTGTGATGGAATACTCTCCACTTGCCTGGATGACTGCAGCTCCAACAGCACTCAAGAAGCTTGACACCATCCAGGACAAAGCAGCCCGCTTGATTGGCACCCCATCCACCACCCTGAACATTCACTCCCTTCACTACCAGTGCATGGTGGCTGCAGTGTGTACCATCCACAGGATGCACTGCAGCAACTCACCGAGGCTTCTTCGACAGCACCTCCCAAATCCGCGACCTCTACCACCTAGAAGGACAAGGGCAGCAGGCACATGGGAACAACACCACCTGCACGTTCCCCTCCAAGTCACACACCATCCTGACTTGGAAATATATCGCCGTTCCTTCATCGTCACTGGGTCAAAATCCTGGAACTCCCTTCCCAACAGCACAGTGGGAGAACCTTCACCACACGGACTGCAGCGGTTCAAGAAGGCGGCTCACCACCACCTTCTCAAGGGCAATTAGGGATGGGCAATAAATGCTGGCCTTGCCAGTGACGCCCACATCCCGTGAACGAATAAAAAAAAACATAAGGATTGAGTTATAGTTCAGATATCCCAAGGACATTTATAATTAACAAATTGTGTTATAAACCTACTTTGTAATTATTTGTCGAGTGCTGTTTTGAAAGTTAGAAATGCAGTGATGTAAAGCTGGGAGATTGTTGCCAACCCAAGGGATGTTACTATACGTTAAATTTGTTTTAAAACATGAAAGACTACCACCTCATTCGGAAATACACCTTTCCTCCCTGATGCCTTGGTGCTGGTAGAGATTAGAAGCAATTTATTTAACTTTTCTATTTGTGATCAACAAAACATGTTTTCATCAAGCAAGTTCTCCCCTCTGTTTCTTGTGGTCACCCAATGGTAGTGTTACAAATGCTCATTTCCTGACAACATCACAGCATCACTATGTAATTTGCAAAATTTGTCCAAGTGATAACCACACAAGATATGAAATACACTTGCAAATATTCTGAAAACAGCACACTTGAGAATTTTCAGGGAAAAAACATATCACAAGAACCAGATGTGCTCGTGATGCACTTTACTGGAGGAATGCCTGGTTCCTAATTCTTTTCCATTTTTATCTGATGTCACCTGCTTATTATCAAATTGTAATCATCATTAACATTTTGACCCATTTTGCTGCATATGTAGACTGTCCATGCATTGACGTTAAAAAGAAATTGCCCTGAAACAAGTCGCTATTAAACTTGATTAATCTATAAAATACAGCCCATGAAATTATAAATATTGAAAGGCAGATTGATGCACCATAGTGAGCCTCTGCCCTGCTCGAGTGTCATCCATCGCAATCTGCCGTTTGAATTGTCTGTACTTGGTGAGAAAGGTGATCACCTTGCTATATTTAAAGCTAAGTAGTGGTGTCTAATAGAAACGCATTTTTCCCTTCTATCTCATGCTTTCACTCCTGCCCCTTTCTATCTCTGCTCTTACAGTTCTTTTTGCTTTTCTCTCTGTACAATAAAAAATAATAATGCTGGATTTCTCAGCAGAAATGAGAAGTACTGACACAAGGCTTCTTCTCCCAGCAGTGCTGTTCCTCCCCATTACTCAGGATCTACTTCAGGAATCCATACAATTGAAACAGACATATTTAGATGAATTCACTGAGCTTGTGCCCCCAGAAGAGAGCCTGGAGGGAGCCAGGTACAAAGGGAGCATGCATCAGAAATAGGGCTATCACACGAAAGTACTGATTCTCTGAACCAGGGCTATAACAGGTAATAATGGAACAACTTGATGCAAAAAAAATGGTTTTGTTCTGTTTACCCTGGCGGGATTTGGCTTGTTTAAAACTTCTTTTACTGATTCCTGTGTGAAATCTGTGACGGTAACTGCTTGCGTTTCTTGGTTCTCCACTTTGACATCTTTTGCTGTGCTGATTTGTTCTAAAGCCTGTTCTCTTCTTTTCTCTCTCTTCTCCATCTTTGTAAATGCTTGCATAGTTGCTTGCATTTTTCATTCTTCTCTAGTTTGGTTGTTAGACCCTTCGACCTTGGCTCCCCATTGGGAGCCTTAAATTAGTGAACTTGATTATTGTTTATTTATAGCTTTTTCTACAATATTGTGGAGTAGATAGATTTGACCATTATGTGACCTTCCATTTCTAAACCCAGCTAGTACTTTGTGGATTATACAGCCTCACTAATCCCACTTAGCAGAATAATAATGTTAAATGTTTTTTCTGGGGCTGATAATAAAGTCACCCCCCCATCCCACCCCCAACAGTTTCAGTCCAATATTTTTGATAGTTTTACTGTGAGATTTTCTACAGGTCCATTTTTCTTTCATTTAAAATATATCTGATAGCTGCGTTGTCTCAACATAATGAAGTAAACTTTCCTGGTCCTGCGCTTGGAGGACCATTGGATCACCAGGGCACAGCAAACGTAGGATAATTGGGTGGGGAGGAGTGCATATCTATCAGGGAGCCCACCCAATTTTCCGATCACTTCAGTTTAGAGCTTCTTGGACTTGTTCAGGTTCAAATGGTCCTTTTTTTTGCTCCATGTTCTGTCAATGTTGTTTCTGTAATCTTCAGCTTTTCTTCTAGTTCCATTTTATTTATAAAAATGTTTGATCTTGCCTTCTCTCCTAAGGAAGGATGTGCTTGCCTTGGAGGCAGTGTAACGAAGGTTCACTAGATTGATTCCTGGGATGAAAGGATTGTCCTATGAGGAGAGATTAAGTAGAATGGGCCTATATTCTCTGCAGTTTAGCAGAATGAGAGGTGATCTCATTGAAACATAAGATTCTGAGAGGGCTTGACAGGGTAGATGCTGAGAGGCTGTTTCCCCTGGCTGGAGAGTCTAGAACTGGGGGCATAGTCTTAGGATAACGGGTCAGCCATTTAAAACTGAGATGAAGAGGAATTTCTTCACTCAGGAGGTTGTAAATCTTTGGAATTCTCTACCCCAGAGGGTTGTGGATGCTGAGTCATTGAGTATATTCAAGGCTGAGATAGATAGATTTTTGGACTCTAGGGGAATCAAGAGAGATGGGGGATCAAGCGGGAAAGTGGAGTTGAGGCCAAAGATCGGCCATGATCTTATTGAATGGCGGAGCAGGCTCAAGGGGCCGCATGGCCTACTCCTGCTCCTATTTCTTATGTTGTTCTTCTGTTTTCAAAGTGAATCCACTGTGGCCTTCTGCATTGCAGGCAGCATCTTGTTGGGGTCTATAAAAGGCAAGATTATGCAGGGGGAAGGGGTTGCAGAGTTCCACATTCCCACTCATTGGATTTATTGATATGCTATGTTTACCTCTTCTTGCTTGGGGAGACAAAGACATTTGCAATATATCGATGGCCTTGTGCCTCCATCGACTGAGGCAACCAGACAGGTGCACATGCCAGCAAGAGCTTCAACAACGAATGCTCAAAACAAGCCAATTTCACCCTTTTAATAAGTCAGTCACGATGCATCACCCTGGGTGATCTAATTTGTGTAAACAATTAAAAGCTAAGTGAATATTCTGATATTTTTGCTCATCTCTATTTTACTTTGGCTTACATTTAAATCCAGGCAATAACATTTTTTGTTCTAGTATTTCATTTTAAAATTACACAGGAATTTAAAAGTTGTATTAAAAAGTTAACAATCTTTCAACAAACCAGGCAAAAATTAAAAGAGGCCAGAATTACATGTTACATGAATTATTAATAATTTCCCACTGTAAATTACACCAAATTCAATTACACAAGACTAAATATAAACAAGCACATGCATTACAGCTAGGAATTCATCCTGAAATTAATTTTTTTCTGTTAATATACATGAAAATCCCTTCCAAAGAAAATAATTAGATTTTTGATAACTACATATCTCCTACTTGTCAAGATGTAGATAAAGCTAAAAACACCAGCTAAGAACTGTTCATAGATTCCATCTTCAGGTTTTTATGTATTAAATGCCCTCCACAATTGTTTAGAAATTCATCTATAAAGATACATTCAGTTATAGGCTGCAGTTTTCCACTTCTGCACTTACCAGTCTATGATATTTTTATCCACTAAACTGAATGGGAGGAAAATTGTGGGCTGGTTAGCACATTGGACTTACACGGTTAAAAATCTCCCAAATAGAATATACTACCTTGTTCTGCTGTGAAACAACACAGCTTGAAAAATTGTAACTGTTCAACCATAATGGAACAGTATTGCTTCTTTGTAGTGCTTTCTAGGTAGGATGCTTAAGCTACAGAGCACAAACAAAATGTTGCATTACATTGGAGCTCATGTTTGGATTTATTTGTTTTGCGAGTTGTGGCTGTTGGCATATTGGAGGTACAGTTTTGCAACAGCAACTGACAGAGACTGAAGGAATGCAGATTTTTTGAACATCTCTGGTACCTCACGTATGACATTTTTCATTTCTATCGCAGGAGCCCCATTCTCCTCATGGAACCAGCATGGGCCACGGCAGTATCTCCTATGTTGGCCAAGAAATAAACCTCACTACTCATCCATTAACCCTCTGATGTTTGATAGATTGTAAGGGGAGAATTGTGCAGAGGGCCAATACAAGACTCTGGATAATCTGGTTTACTGGAAAACTCAGGTATTTTATCTGGAAGATTAAATCAACACCAAACACTAATGGCTTGGGCCAGCTCATCCTTTTACATGCAAAAATGACTGGGTAAAAGGATGATAATGAGAATATAGATTCCTTCTTGGTTTTTATTTCTTTTATTCTGCACAGACATCTCATGAATTCAGGCCCCAAAGACTTCCAAAAGAAACGGTTCAATGTTAAATACTTTTACCCTTGCAGTCCTGAGGAAGAGTATTTAGATTTGAAACATTAACTGATTGGCTCCTATTTCTCCACAGATACTGCCTAACCTACTTTCCAGCTTTTTCTGTTTTCATTGTCAGATTTCCAGTATCTGCAGTATTTTGCTTTTCATAATTTGATTGATGGTTTCTAAATTACAGTAAAAGTTGTGTTTTGTTAATTAAATCTATTATCTATAATCAACACCCTCTTTCCGTTACAGACAGATCTGCAGACATGTGTCTGATAAAAGGAAAAAAGAACTTCAAATACTGGAAATCTGAAATAACAGAAAATGCTGGATGTCCACATTGAGTGTATCAGAATCTGAAGTAAAAAGACAGGTTAACATTTTGGGTGTGGGCCCTTGATCAGAGGCCAGACCTGTACTGATGAACCCAATTAATTGCAACCATTTGGGACAACCTTGCAGTTTGAGGTAAAACAGGAATTTCTATAAAGTGAGAAGCAACAAAAGTCAAGGCTTGGCTGGTGCACAACAACCTTTATTTGCCTAAATTTCTTGCAACACCTTAAAAGGGGGAATAGAGTATGGCATCCTAGAAAGTAATTCTTTGAAACTGGAGAAGTAATTTTGATGTCAGCACTTTCAGAATAATCCTGTGATCGGCTTAAAGGTAAGTCAAATACTGTCAGTCCTTTGGGGCATGTCTCAGGGATGCTGAAAGCCCCCAATTTTAGTAATTGAATGAACTGCAATCCAGAAACTTTAATGCCTACCCAGTTCATATGAACCTTCACTTCTTTTGTCTGACTACCTTCAACCAATTTAACTGGGTTTACATTGCATATAATGTTGACACACAGGGGAAGGATAGTCTATTCAGTATTTCAATTTCCTTTCGCCTGAGATAGGTAAACTCCTAAGAGGCAATTATATGGGTTTAAAGCAGGCATTATTTTTCTTGTGGCATTTCTAATTTTGAGAAACAAATTTGTACTACTGTCCAATCAAATGAAAATGGCAATTTGCCTCTTCAAGAACTGTCCCAGATTATTGGGAATGGTTCACTTTGTACAGGTCCCAAAAGCCAGAAGCACCAATGACCTGAGTTACAAAGAAAGGTCGGGGTGGGGGGGCGGGGAAAATCTAAATTTTTGGTCTTCTCCCAACTTATCCTGGGGTCTATTCTCATCTTCACTGGGAATGGGGCGGGAGCACAATGAAAATCACAATGCAGCATGTTCCCACTGCCACTCCAGCCAAGGCCATTTTGGTGGGGGCTTTGAACTGGGCTGCCCAGCCGTCCACAGGAAGGAGGAAGGCACCTCATGACCCCATGCAAGCTGTGGTCCTAAGCCATCAATAGGACCCCGATGCAATTTCTAAGTACAAATAGGCAGATGCTCTCCAAAAATCTCATCAGATAAGTTCTTAAAATGTTTTTTGTGGCACAGGAGGACTATTGATGTAGCCCTGCCCTGGGATGTTTAAATAACGCCTGACCATGAAAATGGTTTGGGTCTCCAACCATTTCCATCAGGTTGGGTGGCGGGCTCACATGAAAATCTACCCCTCGGTTTGAATAAACTTTTCTAATTTTTCCTGTTTTATTTCCCAGTTTCAAAAATTTAAATTTTCTCCAACAAAGAAATACAAACTCCAATACTTCTGGCAACGGGGTAATTACCTGATATTCCTGAGCTCTTAATGCAGGCAGTAAAATACTATCCAGCATAGCTGCCTCATGCGTTTCAGGGTTTTGTTCTTTCTAGACATGAAAGGCAGAGTTATCAAGTTTTCTTGGAAAACCCACAGAAGTTTATCAGATACAAGTTTTCCCAGCTTCTCAAAGCACGGTTATAGAAGCATTATAGGTGTTAAGATGAGATGCGCCCTGGGACATCATTTCAGTGAAACAAGAATGTGAGGGATGGAACTCACTGAAGGCTAACTCCGAGAATCTTGTGCCATGAGACCATTTCTGATGGCTGCTCATCTTGAAGCATTGTCCAATAAAGGTAACTATTATAGAAAGTTACAATAGAATATAAAAGGTTAAGGGGTGATTGAATTGAGGTTTTTAGGATTTTGAAAGTAATTGATAGAGTGGATAGAGAAACTTTTTCCGCTGGTGGGGGAGTCTAGGACAAGGAGACATTACCTTAAAATCAGAGCCAGGCCATTCAGGAGAGAAGTTAAGAAACACTTCTTCAGACAAAGAGTGGTACAAGTGTGGAACTCCTACCCCACAAAAAGCAGTAGATGCTAGCTCAATTATTAATTTTAAATCTGAGATCAATTGATTTTTGCTAGCCAAGGGTGTTAAGGGATATGGAACCAAGGCAGGTAAATGGAGTTCGGATACAAATCAGCCATGATCTCATTGAATGACGGAATAGGCTCGAGGGGCTGAATAGCCTACACCTGTTCCTACTACAGCAACTCCTTACTTGACTAACTCTGGAATGACTGACAGATATATCAGCTGCAGAATAGGTGCCACAACAATCACAATCTCTTGGAAATCAATAGCAGCCCCCCAAAAAAATTAAAGGTTAGGTATTATTCTACTGGGTGAAAAGTTGACCATGCCCATTTCCAGAATATATAAGGCATTGTACTTGTAGGTGATGTTGAAAACAAGACATCAAATTAAACTGTCAAAAGTAATATTTCCACAAAGTATCAGCCTAGAACAGTATCACGACTGAAATCTCACAGCATCAGATCCAGACATTGTAGAAACTCTGAACAGATGGGGCTTGATTTTCCCGGGAAATTGCAGGTGCGTTGGGGGCTCTGAAAATTGGGGAAATCCCATTCGGGTTCAGAAGCCGGCTCCAACCCGCCGACTTCCGAGTTCCCCACGGATGCACCTGTGCGCACAGGCATCCCAAATCCGGAAGTCCCACCGGCAATTAAAGCCAGTAGGGATGATAGTTAAAGAGCCAAATGTACCTCATTGAGGTACTGAAGGCACTTTACTTTTGACATATTAGGTAGCTGGAACGATTTTTTTTAAAACTGACCTGCGCGGCTTTCCCACGGCTTCTGGTTCATGTGTGGTGAAATCAGGTGTGAAGGGTCGGAACAGGCAAAAAGAAACAAAATAAATTAAATAAAAATGCATTGCACGAAGTTGAAACACAAAATCAACCTACCTGTCCCCCCAACTTCCCTCTCTACCCCCGGACCCACCCTTCCCGTCTCCGCCCCCTCCCTGCCCCACCCCACCCCTCCCCAGCCCCCTTCCCGACCTTCCTCCTCCCCCCAACCCCCCGCCCTGAGCTTGCCCTCTCCCCCACCTAACCCCCCGCCCTACCTTCCCCTCTCGCCCCCAACCTCCTGCCCAACCTTCCCCTCTCCCTCCCAAACCCCCGCCCCGACCTTCCCCTCTCCCCCCCAACCCCCCGCCGCCCTGACCTTCCCCTCTCCCCCCAACCCCCCGCCCCAACCTTCTCCTCTCCCCCACAAACCCCTGCCCGAACTTCACCTCTCCATCCCAAATCCCCGCCCCGACCTTCCCCTCTCCCTCCCAAACCCCCGCCCCGACCTTCCCTTCTTCCCCACTTCCGCCCCAACCTTCAATTCCAGCAATGGATGACATCTTGCTCTCTCTCTTTCTCTCCCCCCACCATTCACGTTACAGCTCCTGACGGCAGGCAGCCTGTCAATCAGGCTAGCTGCCGGGTGTGAAACCCGGACAGCAAGTTCATCACCATCAATTACGATGCGATTGCATCGGAAACGGTAAGTTTTGTTTATTCGGGTTTGCCACTTGCACCTTCACCACCCCCTCCCCACCCCCTGCTGCCAACCCACCACCATTTCAAAATTGAGCCCATGATGTTTTTGTCTGGAAGTGCAATGAACTCTGTCCATTTTTGAAAATAAAATTAAAAATTGCTTAAGCACAATTTGCTCATAATACTCTTCAAAAAACATGGCAAAATCACAAGAGTTTTCAAAATAAGGTTCAATATTTCAAAGCAAATATTAGATCATTGTGGTTGCCATTCTGAAATGCGCAGGTGTACATGACAAGAGGAATTTCAATGTGCTAAGAAAAAAAATACAAATTTCCTTGGAAACAATACTTGGTTCCAGGAATCATGATCACTTGAAGGATTCATACAATTTGGAACTTTAAAATCAAGTCATCTTCACCAACTTGGAGTTCAAAGGATTGAATATTGCAACGAGCCATATGTTTATATGAACAGATTATATTGGGATATTTTGACATATATATGCACTACATATGCCAAATGCTTTCAGATTAGTAATTCCAACATAAATTTCAATAACACATCTTAAAACAATCATTGGATTTCTCGCGAGGAAATGGTGTACAATATTTATCAGTGCACACTCCAACATAGGATCCTTTATGCAGAGATCATTTAGAAATTGTAACTATAGCATTTGCACTGTGACCATAAATAACACACATCATATTTTGCCAGAGAATCTTTTAAACAAGGAGATATTCCATTGTTGATTGTAGAAGTTTTTCTTCTGTGTGTCATTTTAGTTCAATCAAAAGCAAACATTCAATCATTAGTTTTGTTCTGAAGCACAGTATTGATACTTACACACTAATGCCAACCTATTGCCGTGTCACTGACAAAACTAATAGTAGCCAGATCTCGACAATCATGACAATACAGATATTGCAAAGGGATCTTCCTGCTCATTTCAGAGAGCTGGGTTAGAAGGAAAGCTACATCTCAATTATTCTTTATGAACACAAGAGACACATTTACTGAAAAAGTTTTTGTTAATAAAGACATTTGATGATATACATTATAGAAACATAGAAAGTAGGAGCAGGAGTAGGCCATTCGGCCCTTTGAGCCTGTTCTGTCATTCAACATGATTATGGCTGATCCTCTATCTCAATACCATATTCCCACTCTCTCCCCATATCCTTTGATGCCTCTTGTGTCTAGAAATCTATCTATCTATCTCCTCCTTAAATATATTCAGTGACTTAGCCTCCACAGCCTTCGGTGGTAGAGAATTCCACAGGTTCACCACCCTCTGAGTGAAGAAATTTCTCCTCATCTCAGTCCTAAATGTCCTACCCCGTATCCTGAAACTGTGACCCCTTGTTCTAGACCCCCCAGCCAGGGGAAACATCCTCCTTGCATCCAGTCTGTCTAGCTCTGTCAGAATTTTATACTAATTTTGTACTAATATAGGATCATTACCTATACTTGCACCAAACACAAAAAAAGCTTTTCTGACATTTCAGTACGATATAAATACTTAATGATACAGGTGCAAAACCAATTTTGACTTGTTAACTGATCTTATTTTGCACTCTGACCCATCAAAAATCATTAATTACTCACTGTACTATCATCTGTGGCACTTGCTACAGCACAAATACTATCTGGCATCTTCTCAGTGCTTCAAACCGGAGTGACAATGAAGTCAAATAGTGTCTTTAATGGTGAATTAATTAAGTTGGGGACTATTTTGGTTGGAGAAGTATCGTATCGACAGAAGTTTAATTGCATTCAGTACCAATGAAAAAGAAAAATACTTACCGAGGACATATTGCTGTACGGTTGATTGATGCCTGTGGGGGTTTGATGTTTGCCAAATGAAGATGGATGGAACCAGTTGTGTTGTCCTGTAATTAATCTGCAGAGTGTGTCTGATGTAGCAGGGTGCACCACATTCTTTGAAGACTGCAAGGAAAAACAAAAGATGATATAGATACTCATTAATATTAAACACAGCACTGCAGAAAGCTACACATTTGAGCAATTCAACCTTGTACTGACATAAAAATCTGAATAGCTTTTATCACTAAAGGAGGATAGAAGCACTGTATCATTCAGATTAAAATCAAACCCAACTAAATACTCATTAAGTTTTATTAAGCATATATCGTTCATATGTGTTCATTTGAAATACTTTCGTTTAACGTACGGACCTACTCCGAAAAGAACACAAGGGACAAACTGTAAACAGCAGCCGCCAACCATGTCAGTTAACAGATCAGCTAAGAACTGAAAAAGCAGACTGGGAAAAAAAATAGAAGGGAGCTGCTGCAAGGGAATTGGATGCAGTCAGAGTGCCAACAATGCCTCAATCATCAGGGAATGCTTTTAGCTGCAGAGGTTGCATCCATGAGCAAAGGTGGAAAAGAATTTGGGTATGATCACTAACTAACAGTTTTGATCATAGAATCATAGAAAATTTACGGCACAGAAGGAAGCCATTCGGCCCATCGTGTCCGTGCCGGCCGAAAATGAGCCACCCAGCCTAATCCCACTTTCCAGCACTTGGTCCATAGCCTTGTAGGTCACAGCACTTCAGCTGCACATGTACTTTTTAAAATGTGATCAGGGTTTCTGCCTCTACCACCCTTTCCAGCAGTGAGTTCCGGACCCCTACCACTCTCTGGTTGAAAAAATGTTTCCTCAGCTCCCCTCTAATCCTTCTACCAACTACTTTAAATCTATGCCCCATGGTTATTGACCTCTCTGCTAAGGGAAATAGGTCCTTCCTATCCACTCTATCAAGGCCCCTCATAATTTTGTTCACCTCAATTAAAACACCCCATAGCCTCCTCTGTTCCAAAGAGAACAACCCCAGCCTATCCAATCTTTCCTCATAGCTAAAATTCTCCAGTCCTGGCAACATCCTCCTAAATCTCCTCTATACCCTCTCTAGTGCAATTACATGCTTCCTGTAATGTGGTGAGCAGAACTGTACGCAGTACTCTAGCTGTGGCCTAACCAGTTTTTTATACAATTCCAGCATAACTGCCCTGCTCTTATATTCTATGCCTCAGCTAATAAAGGAAAGTATTCCATATGCCTTCTTAACCACCTTATCTATCTGTCCTGCTACCTTCAGGGATCTATGGACATGCATTCCAAGGTCCCTCACTTCCTCTACACCTTTCAGTATCCTCCCATTTATTGTGTACTCCCTTGCCTTGTTTGCCTTCCCCAGATGCATTACTTCATACTTCTCTGGATTGAATTCCATTTGTCACTTTTCTGCCCACCTGTCCAGTCCATTGATATCTTCCTACAGTCTACAGCTTTCCTCCTCACTATCAACCACATGGCCAATTTTTGTATCATCTGCAAACTTCTTAATCATGCCCCCAAATCATTAATATATCACAAAAAGCAAGTGACCTAGTACTGAGCCCTGCGGAACCCCACTGGAAACAGTCTTCCAGTGACAAAAACACCCATAGACCATTACTCTTTGCTTCCTGCCACTGAGCCAATTTTGGATCCAACTTGGATCCCATGGGCTTGTACTTTTTTGACCAGTCTGCCATGTGGAACCTTGTCCAAAGCCTTGCTAAAATCCACATAGACTACATCAAATGCACTACCCTCATCATCCCTTCTTGTCACCTCCTCAAAAAATTCAATTTAGTCAAACACGACCTTCCCTTAACAAATTCATGCTGACTATTACTCCGTGCCTTTCTAAGTAACAGTTTATCCTGTCCTTCAGAATTGATCCCAATAATTTGCCCACCACCGAGGTTAGACTGACTGGCCTGTAATTACTCGGTCTATCCCTCGCTCCCCTTTTAAACAATGGTACAACGTTAGCAGTCCTCTAATCCTCTGGCACCATGCCTGTGTCCAGTGGCAATTGGAAAATGATGGTCAGAGCCTCTGTTATTTCCTCCCTTGCTTCTTTTAACAGCCTGGGATACATTTCATCCGGCCCTGGTGATTTATCTATTTTCAAAGATGCTAATCTCCTTAATACTTCCTCTCTCACTAAGTTTATCCCATCCAATATTTCACACTCCTCCTCCTCAACTACAATATCTGCATCGTCCCTCTCTTTTGTGAAGACAGATGCAAAGTATTCATTCATGCAAAGAACCATACCAATATCTTCTGCCTCCACACATAGAGACCAAAAAGGTAACCTAATAGGCGTTACTCTTTCCTTAGTTGTCCTCTTGCTCTTAATGTATTTATAAAACATTTTTGGGTTTTCCTTGATTTTACTTGCCAATACTTTCTCATGCCCTCTCTTTGCTTTCCTAATTTCCTTTTTAATTTCACCCCTGCACTTTCTATACTCCACTAGGCTTTCTGTAGTATTGAGTTCTCGGTGTCTGACATAAGCTTTCCTTTTCTGCCTTATCTTATCCTGTATGCTCCTGGACATCCTTCTAGATTTGGCAGTCCCACCCTTATTCTTTGTGGGAATGTTTACTCTGCACCGCTTGAATCTTCTCCTTGAATGCCTCCCACTGCACTGACATTGATTTACCTTCAAGTAACTGTTTCCAGTCCACTTTTGCTAAATCACTTCTCAGCTTAGTAAAATTGGCCTTTCCCCAATTGAGAACTTTAACTCCTGTCCTTTTCCATAACTATGCTAAATCTAACTGAATGATGATCACTACCACCAAAATGCTCTCCCACTGACACTCCTTCCACCTGCCCAGCCTCATTTGCACGTAAATCTTGAGTGCGCAACACCAACTCTGCAGCAGAGCTTGACTGAAATCCTCTCAGGCATAGCATCCACAGTGAATGCTCTTAGGGGGCCTCTACAAACTTTGGGCTCTAATCTTCAACAGATGGTCTACTCTGGATTCAACATAGTGGAGAATCAGAATGAAAAAGTTATAATGCAGGGCTTCAGCTACCTCATTGCTGTCTAGCAGTCTACTCCCACACAGATCTTTGCAAATACAAAAAGGAATGACTAGCAGCAGTGAATTTCCACTCCTTATTACAAATCAGTTATCCCTACTGGAATTATACATGCATAGATATCAATTGATGGCAAGATCTGGCCCACATGACTCACCCATCAACTCACAAGTGATTAAACTTACACAAAGAATGGCTACTTAGGTGAGATACCATAAGAACACGAGAAATAGGAGCAGGAGTAGGCCATACGGCCCCTCGAGCCTACTCTGCCATTCAATATCATGGTTGATCTTCGACCTCAACTCCACTTTCGCGGCCTATCCCCATATCCCTCGATTCCCTTAGTGTCCAAATATCCATCGATCTCAATCTTCAATATAATCAACGACTGAGCATCCACAGCCTTCTGGGGTAGAGAATTCCAAAGATTCACAACCCTCTGAGTGAAGAAATTTTTCCTCACCTCAGTTCTAAATGGCTGTTCCCTTATCTCGAGACTATGACCCTTAGTTCTAGACTCTCCAGCCAGAGAAAACATCCTCTCAACATCTACCCTACACCCTCCAAGAATTTTATACGTTTCAATGAGATCACCTCCGATTCTTCTAAACTCCAGAGAATATAGGCCCATTCTACTCAATCTCTCCTCATACGACAACCCTCACATCCCAGGAATCAATCTAGTGAACCTTTGTTGCACCCTCTCTAAGTATATCCTTCCTTAGGTAAGGAGACCAAAACTGTACACAGTACTCCAGGTGAGATCTCACTGGAGCCCTATATAATTGCAGCAAGACCTCCTTACTCTTGTACTCCAACCCCCTTGCAATAAAGGCTAACATACCAATTGCCTTCCTAATTGCTTGCTGTACCTGCATGTTAACTTTCTGTGATTCATGTGCAAGGATACCCAAATCCTTCTGACTACCAACATTTTGAGTCTCATCTTTTAAAAAAATATTCTGCTTTTCTATTCATCAGAACATAAGAAATAGGAGCAGGAGTAGGCCAATCGGCCCCTTGAGCCTGCTCCGCCATTCAATAAGATCATGGCTGATCTGATCCTAATCTCAAATCTAAATTCATGTCCAATTTCCTGCCCGCTCCCCGTAACCCCTAATTCCCTTTACTTCTAGGAAACTGTCTATTTCTGTTTTAAATTTATTTAATGATGTAGCTTCCACAGCTTCCTGGGGCAGCAAATTCCACAAACCTACTACCCTCTGAGTGAAGAAGTTTCTCCTCATCTCAGTTTTGAAAGAGCAGCCCCTTATTCTAAGATTATGCCCCCTAGTTCTAGTTTCACCCATCCTTGGGAACATCCTTACCGCATCCACCCGATCAAGCCCCTTCACAATCTTATGTTTCAATAAGATCGCCTCTCATTCTTCTGAACTCCAATGAGTAGAGTCCCAATCTACTCAACCTCTCCTCATATGTCCGCCCCCTCATCCCCGGGATTAACCGAGTGAACCTTCTTTGTACTGCCTCGAGAGCAAGTATGTCTTTTCTTAAGTATGGACACCAAAACTGTATGCAGTGTTCCAGGTGCGGTCTCACCAATACCTTATATAACTGCAGCAATACCTCCCTGTTTTTATATTCTATCCCCCTAGCAATAAAAGCCAACATTCCGTTGGCCTTCTTGATCACCTGCTGCACCTGCACACTAACTTTTTGTGTCTCTTGCACTAGGACCCCCAGATCCCTTTGTACTGCAGTACTTTCCAGTTTCTTGCCATTAAGATAATAACTTGCTCTCTGATTCTTCCTACCAAAGTGGGTAATTTCACATTTCCCCACAACATACTCCTTCTGCCACCTTCTCGCACTATAAGCCTTTGCAGCCTCTTTGCATCCTCCTCACAGCTTACTTTCCCACCTAGCTTTGTATCATCAGCAAACTTGGATACATTACACTCAGTTCTCTCATCTAAGTCATTGATATAGATTGTAAACAGCTGAGGCCCAAGCACTGATCCTTACAGCACCCTACTAGTTACAACCTCCCAACCCAAAAATGACCCGTTTATTCCTATTCTGTTTCTGACTGTTTAGCAATCATCAATCCACGCTAATATATTACCCCCAATCGCACGAGCCCTAATCTTGTGTAACAACCTCGTGTGGCACCTTATCGAATATCTTTTGAAAATCCAAATATACTACATCCGCTGGTTCCCTTTTATCTACCCTACTAGTTACATCCTCAAAAAGCTCTAGTAGATTGGTCAAAAACGATTTCCCTTTCATAAAACCTTGTTGACTCTGCCTAATTATATTATGATTTAAGTGCCCTGTTACTGTCCTTAGGAATAGATTCCAGCATTTTCCCCAATACTGATGTCAGGCTAACTGGCCTATAGTTCCCTGTTTTCTCTCTTCCCTCCTTTCTTGAATAGCAGGGTTACATTTGCTACCTGCCAATCCACAGGGACCATTCTAGAATCTAGGGAATTCTGGAAGATCAAAGCCAATGCATCCACTATCTCTGCAGCCACCTTTTTTAAAACCCCAGGATGTAGCCCATCAGATCTGGGGGATTTGTCAGTTTTTAATCCCATTAATTTCTCCAGTACTTTTTCTTTACTAATATTAATTACTTGAAGTTCCTCCCTCTCAATAGACCCTTGGTTCCCCATTATTTCTGGTATGGTTTATGTGACTTCTACTGTGAAGACATATACAAAATATTTGTTTAACATCACTGCCATTTCCTTTTTCCCCCATTATAATTTCTCCTGTCTCTGCCTCTAAGTGACCCACGTTTACTTTTGCTAATCGCTTCCTTTTTACATATTTGTAGAAGCTCCTACAATCAGTTTTTATATTTCTTGCTAGTTTTCTCCTTCATCAATTTCTTGGTTGTCCTTTGCTAATTTCTAAAACCCTCCCAATCCTCAGACTTACTACTCTTTTTGGCAACATTGTAAGCCTCTTCTTTTAATCTAATACTATCCTTGACTTCTCTAGTTAGCCACGGTTGGTTCATTTTTCCCGTGAAGTTTTTATTCCTCAAGGGAATGTATATTCGTTGAGAATTATGAATTATTTCTTTAAATGTTTGCCATTGCTTATTTTTTTTATTCGTTCATGGGATGTGGGCGTCGCTGACGAGGCCAGCATTTATTGCCCATCCCTAATTGCCCTCGAGAAGGTGGTGGTGAGCCGCCTTCTTGAACCACTGCAGTACTTTTCGTAGCGAGATTTTACAACTGAGTGGCTTGCTAGGCCATTTCAGAGGGCAATTAAGAATCAACCACATTGCTGTGGGTCTGGAGTCACATATAGGCCAGACCAGGTAAGGACAGCAGGTTTCCTTCCCTGAAGGACATTAGTGAACCAGATGGGTTTTTACGACAATCCGGTAGTTTCATGGCCACCATTACTGATACTAGTATTTTTTAATTCCAGATTTTTATTTTTTAATTAATTGAATTTAATTAATTAATTGAATTTAAATTCGCCAGCTGCCGTGGCAGGCCTCTGGATTACTAGTCCAGTAACATAACCACTATGCTACCATACCATTGACAGTGATATCTTTTAATTTAATTTCCCAATCTACCTTAGCCAACTCACTCCTCATACCTACGTAATTGGCTTGGTTTAAATTTAAAATCCTAGTTTCGGACTTAACTACATCCCTCAAACTCAATATGAAATTTTATCATATTATGATCACTCTCCCCCAGAGGATCCCTTACTACAAGATTTCTAATTAACCCTGTCTCATTACATAATACTAGATCTAAAATAGCCGGTTCCCTAGTTGGTTCCCCAACATAGTTTTCTCGAATAATCTCGAATGCATTCCATGAATACATCCTCCAAACTATTTTTGCCAATTTCGTTTGCCCAGTCCATATGAAGATTAAAGTCCCCCATGATTATTGTATTACTTTTGTTACATGCTCCTCTAATTTCCTGAATTATACTCTGTCCAACACTATAACTACTGTTAGGGGGCATGTAAACTACTCCCACCAGCGTTTTCTGCCCCTTGTTATTTCTTAACTCCCCCCATACTCATTCTACATCCTGATTTTCTGACCCAAGATCCTTTCTCACTGCTGCCTTTATCTCATCCTTTATCATCAGGGCTACCCCACCTCCTTTTCCATTTTGCCTATTTTTCTAAAAGTCAGCTACCCTGGAATATTTAGTTCCCAACCTTGGTCACCCTGCAACCATGTTTCAGTAATGGCAACTAGATCAAACCCATTTATCTCTATTTGTGCCATTAATTTATCTATGATGCATTCAGATGCAGCACCTTTAATTTTAACTTTTTACTACTTTTCCCTAATGTGACCTTAGTCACTAATGCCCTATTACCTTTGTTAAACTTTCTTTGTTAAACCTTCCTCACACACACTGCTTGTTTTTACTCAAATCACTAATCTGATCTACAGCCTTGACTTTTCTCTTTAGACTTACAAAGTTACCCTTACCTGAACCCTCCCCCAGATAGCAACCATGACCTGTTGTAAACAGGGTTTCCGCCAAACTTCTGCCGAAGTTACGGCAGTGGAACGGGAGAAGCCCTGAGGAAATTAAGCCCCCAGCTCTCAACTCAAGGGAGTTCTGTTAAGGCCATTCAAGGGCGTAATAGCAGGAATTTTTCAGTCAAGCCCAGGAAACCCCACCACCACCTCCTCCTCCTCCCAACAAGCTCCCTTGATGTGAGGGAAGATCTGCCCACAGTCCATGCAACCAAAATGTAAAGATCCGGCCTCAACGGGGCAGGATCCTGAAACAGCCAGGTTCGCTCTCCAGCCCCAAGGATTTTAAGGCTAAGGTCAATTATTGAATCTAAGCAGTGTGAAGTAACTGGGGCCGGGGTGGGGGCGGTGGGTCGAGAGAAGAACTGGTTGCCACGTGCAACAAAATCATAAGCACTTTCCTTCAATGCATTTATGATGTTGCTACATAACACAAAAATTCTCCCTTCTGGATGTTATCTTCAATCAGGGATAAAAAGGGACATAATAGAAAATTAGTTCTGGAATCAAAGACAACAATTGAGTAAATTCCAGAGAAGAATATAACTGTATATAACATTATATATGTATATATATTTATCGTGTGTGTGTGTGTGTGTGTGTGTGTGTGTGTGTGTACGCGCAATTGATCTGTTTATTAATTCAAGACTTTTACAACTGCTCATTGAAAAGTAATTAAATCTGAAAACTGCTGAATAGACTAAACAGGCATTGCAAATCAGTTATTGATTAGTCGAAGTGGCCTGTCCCAGTGAACTGCGAAAATCTGCTCTAAACGTTATTACATTATACTTGGCAAGGTAAGGATATCACACAACTGGCATAACTGGACTATAAAATATTCAGCTCAAAAAAAACATTAATAGCCTATAAAGTTAATGCAATCATATTGGTAAAGTGATTAAAACCAAAAGACTAGGTTACTTTAATCAGCAATATTTAATCTTTTTTTAAGGGTGGGGGGAATTCTGCAGGGTTTCCACTCATCTCCCGCTGTGACTTGAGCAGGACATGGGTGAAAGCCCCAAGGAAACAGCATAAGCAGCTGTTTCTGCTATTTCTCTGGGGATTCCGCCAGTGTTACAGCAGGAGACTGGATGGAAACCCTGTGGAATGTCAGCCCCAATATGTCTCTATTTATAGTTTTCTCATTCTTTATTGCCAAGTGCCTTTAATGTCTGTGTTTTTCAACTTTGATTGAGAAAAGAGAAAACAATCTTCTGATTCATTCACATCCTACAATCCAAAAAAAATCAATAATTTTTTTACAAAATCAAACGAATTCCAGAAAATATATGGACCTCATCCCGTGAAGTACAGAGAAAGAGACTACTCCATATTGAAAACTGAGGCCATGGGACATCTCAATGACAAAGCTGGAGGACTATGAATTCAAAGACATGGTACCTGTTCAGTTTCTTCCTCCTTCTCCCCTCCACACAGAGTCACAGGCCCACTCTTCCTCCTCTCTGACCCACAACCTAGCCTCACCACAAGTCTTTACCTCTCCTTTCAGAACCTCTGACCCAACACTCAGCCTCACTGGAGCCAAAGTCCAGTTTAAGCCTCGGCCCTAAGAGCAACCCAATGAAAGATACACTCGTATAAGTAAATTTTCAACGGTTGGTGTTTTTATAATTTTTTTGCATATATTACTCTATTGACAGTCAATAAAAAGTGAGTATTTGTCTGTTCCTGAGCTTGTTTCCTGTTGGAAATCTCTTTGAAAAGCAGTCAGTCTTTATTTTTGTGACAGGATACTATTTTTTATCAAATGTCATTAAGATGTGCAAGGCCCGATTTTAACTTGAGGTGCACGATGTGCGGGCGGAACACATCTGCCGCCCACAACCCTTGTTACCACCATGTGGCCCAGGCCTCATCTACATACAAGCGGCAAGCTGCAGGACCCATAGGAGGGTGGGAAATCAGCTGGCTCAAATTACAGATTATATGCAATGTTGAGTTGCTTTTGGATCTCGATGTGTACCTGCCAATAATCACTAAGAGTACACACATAACTACAATTCATAGGTTGATTTCCAATATGCTGCATTTATGGAACTTAAACCCAATCCCCATCATCCCTGTGCTCACTGACCTACATTGCCACCCGGTCCAGCAACACCTCAAATTTAATTCTTATTCTTGTGTTCAAATCTCTCCATGGCCTCGCCCCTCCCAATCTCTGTAACCTCCTCCAACCCTACAAGAACTCTATACTCCTTCAATTCTGGCCTCGTGCAATCCACAATTTCCTTCACCCCTCCATTGGCGGCCATGCCTTCAGCTGTCTAGGTCTTAAGCTCTGGAATTCCTTCCGTAAACCTTGCCACCTCTCGCTCTTCCTTTAAGATGCTCCTTAAGACCTACCAAATGACCAAGCTTTTGATCACCTGTCCTAATCTCATGTGACTCAATGTCAAATTTTGTCTGCTAACACTCCTGTGAAGCGCCTTAGGATGTTTTACGACATTTTTTTATTGCAACCCAAGGGTTGAAGCATGATTATAGCAATCTTCACTGCTATCATAATTAAATATTAGTATTATTACTGCTTTCCATCATAACACAATACTAAATGATTAACGACATTGTAAAGCACAGAGCACATTGAACTATTTAATAATTTATAAAAGTGAAGCAGGGGGTTAGGGTAATCAAAGAACCACTGGTGATATTTTCAAGGCTTAATACATTCAGTACTGCCTATAACTATTTATGGATTAATCTTACCTTGAGGATTATTAGTATAGTGGGGGAAGAAGCTATTGAAGAACCTTTTGATGTTTCTTCCTATCCTATTTGGATTTTGTCCTAATGATCATTATGTTACTGATTCTAGAAGGAAGTAACAGCCAAATATGATGGGCGGAGTCTTCAGTTTCAATATAAGCGTGCTGGTTGGCAAGCTATGGCTGCCTTGTTTGCACATTGTACGATTAAAAGGAACTGTAGCACAGATAAAATAGTCATCTTCCCTAATTTCAATCAAAATTCAACTCCTTACTACACAAAATATTACAGGAGTGAATTTCCACTAGTAGCCAGCAACATCACACCTGGAAGTAGCATGAGTGCATCTTGCCTATATTAATATATTATATATAATTAATAATTAATTATTAAATTAATAATTATTAAATTAATAATTAATTATTAAATTAATTATTAATTATTAAATTAAATGATTATTTAATTATTAAATTATCATTTAGTCATAATGATAAAATTATTTATCATTCAAATAATCATGGTATGGATTGGGATAAGCACGGAGTGTGGAGGGTGGGAGTGGACGGCAGGATATCTGATGCTGCTGTCTGATGCAAATAGCTGCTGCTGTGCCTCAAAAGGAGCATCTGCACTTTCTATGCTGTTATGTGCAGTCTGTTGATGATGCTTTTTGGTTACTGTTTGCAGTCTGCACTGACATCTTCCAAAGGCTCAGAGGAGGGAGGACTGCTCCCTTTATAGCCAGAGTCCTGAAGGAGTGAGGACAAGAAATGGAGAAAAGGTTAAAGAAGCTGCCTCGAGTTCAGAAAACAGGCAAGAAAAACCACAAATGCTGGAAATTCAGAATAAAAACAAAAAAATGCTGAAAATACAGAGGTTGGTCATGTTTGAAAGACAGATTAACATTTTGGGTGGAAACCATTGATCAGTTCTGATGAAGGATCTCTACCTAATACAGTAACTCCACCGATTACGCCTTCATTGAAGTCTTGCTGAAGCCAATAAACACTCTTGGACGAATAAACTTGAACAAGCTTTTTCAGGCTGGACCCACCAATAGAATTTTCACACCCCTCTAGCAACGGATATTGGTAGTGGTAAGTTGACAAAGTGTGTGTCTCTCTCTCCTACTCCACTTCCTTCTTCACTGCTTTCTTCTCTTCTCAACTTTAGCCTCTCTCCTCTCAGTTTTATTGCCTTTTGCCTCTTACTTTTCACTTCCCTCTTTTCACCTCTTTCTTATCTTTCACTCAACAGTTTACTTTTCAATCTACTCCCGACACCACAAGTGCTGTCACATGGAGAGCAGCATGCAAAACTGTCGGGAGACCGGTAGCGGGGATCAATCAATCAGCCAAGGGGTGGGACCTTAAAGAGTAGAGAAGCAGCACCTTGAACACGAAACTGGGAGCAGGACTTCCAAAGAAAATGGGGAGCAGAATCTTCACAAGGAACAGAACTTTCAAAAGCAAGGGAGAGCAGGACTTGAAAATGGCTTCTCCTAAATGCTAGCCAGTGCAGAAGACAGATGTAAAAGTGGCCTAACCAAAATTAAGAATACAACTAATAAAGTTGATCCAGACAAATTGTTCACACAGACAAAATCTAAGGGGTATAATTAAAAAATTAAGAGCAGTAAAAATTTTTAATTACAATTTCATAGCTTTATTTTTCGCATTTTAGCCTCTTATTGCCTTTCTTTACAAATTTGAAAGGTGAAGCACAGTAGCAGCAGCCTGGTACACCGTGCAATGAATGTGTGGAAAAAAACATGGTGCCACACTGCTTCTATAGCCACACTCAACAGACACACAAGAAATTTTAAGTAATTAAAGATGAAACATACAGGGGACACGCAAGTGCCCGTAACATTCCAATTGTAAAATAATTAAGTCACTATCTGATCTGAGGAAGCCACTTCAATAATCACAGATATTGATAGGACAGACAAAGGAATAGAGCCTACAAATTCTTCCATTACGAGGAGTGCATCCAAATTAAAAATAGTTATTAACATACACAGTAGTGTTTTTGCGTGGTAGTGACACAATTACTTAATATTGGAAATCCAATGCTATGCTAAAAAGCTGATATCAAAGGTTCTGTTGCAAAGTCAAAGAAAAAAAAATCAATTTCTATCATTTCTCCTCTGCAAGAGAAATGACTTTGAATGATGCTCATTTTCAGTGACTGGTGCGGGAAGGATATTGCATTAAATAGAAAATCAATTGAGGAACAAATCCAAAAACAGCTAGTGGCATAAATCGCATCCGCTTTGTCTATTAAATACTTGTTCATCATTACCAGAGACGAAAGGTCAGAAGCATCATTCACTGTAAAGTATTCATCTGACTAACAAATGCTGTATGGTTATTGAACGGCTGAGGTGGAAATCTGTACATGTATGTTTTGTCATTTCTGAAGGTGTGCTTATACATAGATTTCAATAAAATGTCTTCAAGCAGAGCAGTCCACAATCCAGTTGGAATACAATTTTCCTTCTAATTTTACTTGCTCCACATACAGACAAGATAACTGGTAAGTGAGATTTTTCTGGATTGAAGCCTTCCAACTCTCATTTACATACAGGTTTAGATGAAGGGTTATTATATGACTATACGTGGACGATTGGTGCAGATATAAGAGTTTATGCAACTTTGAGTTAAATCCTAATAGGGGAACCTAAGGTGACAAGTAGTTTGGGGTGCTAAACATCCATCAGAAGCCATAACCTGCTGGGAATAAGCTCACAGAAAGCATCCCAGTTATATCACAGAAAACTGAAATTGCCATTAGTCTCTGTGCTAAAGTCTTCATCAGAGTGCAACAAATATTTTTTAAAATGTATCAAAATAATCCACAAGTACCATTGGAAGAATTAGCTGTTGCACACACTGGGAAACAAAGCAATGTATTTGCAATTATTGGTGAATTATGAGTTATTTGTGGACGGTTTATGAGAAATGAAAAGGTGCCTATTATCCCATTATTGGTGTACAGACTACTTAACTTCAATCACCACACCATCAAGTGGAAACTAAATGGATCAATAAGCATTTTCTACCATGTTTAGATAATAGGATTTTTTTTGTCTGCAAGGACATAAAAAACAACAGCACCTAAGGTTGACAGAGTAAGAATTAGATTTGACCAGTATTCTTGGGCAATCCCACTGACTTTTCTCACTGGGCTGTAGATAACCAGAGGAAGCCAACTAACGTGATTGGAAGCCATCTATCCTTTATTAGCTGTCGCTTACAGACCTATAACACAATGCCGGAAAGTTAATATTTTCTGCAATTTTTTGTTGTCTATAATGCAGATTAAATCCCAGGGACATATCGATCAATGTGAAATGTTCTGCATCCATAGAGGTGATGCACATCAGGCACAGGTGACCTGCACTATTGGGTGCTGAATCTGCAGAGTACCCATTGTACGTTGTGTAGATAACGTGGTGGGGTTGCAAATGTGGTGCTATGGGCCTACACACCAGGCATGGGCTAGGCTCATTAAGACTTCAAAAAACATTAATGAGGTCCTTGCCCCAATGCGTTGGCTGTGCATCCATATGAAACAGGTGCTGGGTGCTAGGTGCTGAAATCAACCATATTTTTCTTAATGCGGGGTCTACATAGTAGTTGCATCAACAGCTGTATTTTTCTCTTTATTAACACTTTTCCCCATAGCCTAGATCTGAACAGAGACATAATGACGCACATATAGCTATCAAGGTGTTGGTAAAGCAAAGTATCATGGTTCTAAAACATGGGTTTAGGCAGCAGGACCTATCGGAGAGTCATGTGTACAACCCAATCAGGGTATCTCAGATTACAGTAGTCAGCTGTGCCATGTACAACTTCACTCTGCAAAGGGCTATTGCTATGGATGATTAATGGAAGAGGCAGTTTCATCCCATAACAGAAGAGGTCCTCAACCAATAGCTAAAAGAGATATCAGCTGAATGAACTGCTCACTCAAAGAGTCTTAAGTAAAAGTGTTGTTTATTGCAGCCTGCCTTAAATTTCTGTACCACCCAATGCACAGCGATATTTGCACAAATACACCAATGTGGCAAAAACCAGGAACCTTGCTACTGCCCTCAGCCTTACTTCAAGAACCCTAAACACTACTGCATTTCTCCACAACTACCTTATTTTATACCATTACAATTGAGTTCTCATGTCACATTACAGTACCACTTCATCCAAATTTATTCATCTCAACAGTATTGGTGCAGGTGTGTTCAGTATATTCTACTCTGGTGCTTCCCTTTTGTAACATTGAATGGTGTACCTTTTACTTCCTCCTTCTAAGTGTTCCACGAGTAGGAGGTGGTGAAGTGATTGGTTGTTGCATGCTAGCAGCTACTTCTAGGGATGGGGGTTGTCCAGCATCTCCTTGTACAGGTGCCAGAAGAATTGCTGCAATGACTTGGCCTGCCCACTTCCTGCCACATAATTTGAGTGAGGTGTCTCGGGGTTACAGATGTGGCTTCACCATGGAAAATAATAATCAATTCCCTGCTGCTGGGCATTCCCTCCATGTCCAGAAATCTGTATGGAAGCAAATTGCTGGACAACAATATGGTTGCTGAAGGTCTGTGTTATGGTTGCCTCAATTTGATTCCCCAACAGGCCTAATCCAAACAAGGCACACTGCTGTAGATTGGCACCCAAAATTTCCCCAGGTCAGAGTCAGGGTATTTGTTTAAAAAGCTATGCCTGAGGTTGGCACATTGGCCAAGGGAGGCCCTGCTGTAGAGTGCCCTGCAGTAACCATATTCTCCATAGTTGTCTGCAACTCATAGCACTGCACAGATGGGGATTGTGGACTCCTCCATGGACACCCCAAACTGTGCAACCTATTTTGCATACTCTCAAATAACTGCATGAATTGCTGTTACTGAGCAACCAAACTGCATTCATAGGCAAGTCCTGCAAGGTCCAAATCTCTACACTCAGCAGAGAAGCTGATGGAGCCCTCAAGATAGGCCTCTAGCCAACAGGTTCTGCCTCCTTCATTTCCACCTGCAGTCTCCCTTTGTGGTACTTCACCAAGCTTGCAGTGAAGTGCTGTTGAGGTGCGCCTTAAGGTAACTTTGTAAACTGAACCAAATTTGAGCAGTACTTTCCTTGCCAATCTTCATGAGACCAGTTAATTTCTTCTTCACTCGTTCCCAGGTTAAGCACAAGTGAAACAGCATTCAATCTTTCAGCCACTTCCATCCAGCTATGTTTTAGTACTACTCTTGATGGGAGGATGTTTGTCAACTCCAAAACGGACTACCTTAAAGCAAGACCACCCCAAAGCTGATTCACTGAGTTCTGCACATTGCTTTGCTGCAGCACTATTTCTTCTTAGTAGCAGGACAGCTTCCAAGGGCCACAAGCAGCCCTTTCTGAGCTACTGGCACCAGACAATCCATCCCTTTACTCCATGTGCTTGATGCATGTCATGCACTGTGCACCAGGAGCAGTGATTTCAAACAAATCAGATGATCTTGCATGACAGCATAAGGATAGTGCATTGTTTTTGGGATCTTTTACTTTTTTTTTTGATGTTCAGCATCTCACACCACTCTTGTAGGTCTGCCCTCCCTCCCTATATCCAAGAGTACTTTAATTTGCCCAGATAGCTGGGTAAATTTGTCACATGCCCACTTTGTTCCCTTTATTCCACTTCACTGGTTTTATGACATACCCTCGTGATCTTCCTTGACTTTGCAAGGCAGTACAATAAAAAGAAACAAAGAACTTGGATCTATACAGCACCTTTCACGACCTCAGGACACTTCAAAATACTTCACAGCCAATTAAGTACTTTTGAAGTGCAGTCACTGTTGTAATGTAGGAAAAACTGCAGCCAATTTGCACACAGCAGGTTCCACAAACAGCAACGTGATAATGACCAGATAATCTGTTTTAGTGATGTTGGTTGAGGGATACATATTGGCCAGGACACTGGGGTGAATTCCCCTGCTCTTCAAATAGTACCATAGGATCTTTACGTCCAGCTGAGGGGGCAGCCATGGCCTTGGTTTAACGTTTCAGCTGAAAGACGGCACCTCCAACAGTGCAACACTCCCTCACTATTGCACTGGAGTGTCAGCCTAGATTTTGTGCTCAAGTCTCTGGAGTGAAACTTGAAACCACGACCTTCAGAGTGAGGCGAGAGTGCTACCACTGAGCCACGGCTGACACATGGAACTCCACTACACTGTGACTTAGGCTTTCACTGTCAAACAAACTTATTGCACAATAAAAGAATTAGTGAGTAAAACTTTGTAGAGTTTACAATAGTTATTAAGCTTGGATAATCTCTTAATTAGAAAATAACAAGTAGCCACAGTTGCTGTGCTAAACTATAATGTACATAAGCAGGGGCTGATTCTCTGATCAGGCACTCTTAGCAAGGAGAAACGTTCGCAGGGAACACTAATCTTGACACAAATGTTTCATTTTTAATCAGTGAGCTCAAAGCACTGCAGGTGTGCAGAGTGCCCAAAGGGTAGTGGGCCTATATTCCCTTAAAGCAAGGAGTCTTACAACACCAGGTTATAGTCCAACAGCTTTATTTGAAATCACAAGCTTTCGGAGGCTTCCTCCTTCGTCAGGTGAGTGTGGGATTCCATAAAAGTACAGCATATATAGTCAGAGAACAATGCCTGGTGATTACAAATAATCTTTCCAACTGCCCGTTATCAAAGCAATCAAAGGAGTAGAATGGTGTTCAGACAGAGAAACATTACATACAAGACTACTGAATACACAAACGGTCACAACACAAAGACAGAGAGAGAAGGAGAGAGAGACAACCGAAAGGCAGAGAAAGAGAGAGAATGACCAGTTGTATTAAAAACAGATAACTTTTTTTCGCTGGTGGGGTTACAGGTAGCGTGACATGAACCCAAGATCCCGGTTGAAGCCGTCCTCATGGGTGCGGAACAAATTTGTCCTACAGAGGAGATCCTTCCCCTTCTCAAGTCCACTGTGGGTCAAAAGTCTATTATTTGTGATCACAAAGTTTTAGGAAAAGCTTATATCTTCCCACTGGATTCATTCTGTAGACCCAACTTTCTCTGTTAAAGGGCATGTCAGTGTAAATTACATTCTTAACAGCATAAAGTGGAAAATATTTACTCCCTCATTTGTCAACCTTTAAGTATAAACTACTGAATAATGAAAAAAAATGAAAAGAAATCACTCCTCCTCCAGAATTGTCATAGAGTCTCCTGGAATTAAAGATTAATTTCTAGGACACTGCTGTAAGCAACCCTGGAGAAAACTCATGCAGGCATAAAAAAGTATTTTTATAATTTTCTGTGATTATTAGTTACAAAAATATTGGAGGTACCAAAAAGGCTGTTCGACTAACAGTCAAGAATCATCCAATCGGGTAATGAAGAGTCTGTTCCAATTGGCGTAGGAAGGAGGTTGGACGTTTCAGGCGACCAATGGTGGTTGGAGGCAGAAGGTCATGTGATAAAACCTCCAGGAATATCTCCAAGCAGAGTTGGCAACTTTATCTCCTTACAACCCAAAAAACAGACATCTGATTGAAACAAATGTAAAGCGAAGCTGATCCGCTATCGTCAGGCAGGGGAATCCTCGTGCAGTGCCTCTCCAAGCTAGCATCAAGTTTCAGCCTAGTTATTTTATATATAAGCCAATCAAAAGCATTGCTTATTATCCCAAATCTATTCCTGACCAGTTTGGCTGTGTTTTCCGCTAACAAACTAAAATTCAGCAAGGAGAGGTTTAAAAACAAAAAACTGCCCTTTTGACCCAACGGTTGGGGGGTGGAAGAAATGGTGTTACTCGCCTCACTAATGAGCCTCTGGAGGCCCCGACAGAATACCCATACTAGAATCGCTCCATGAAAATGCCTGAATGTTATTGAATGTTCAGACCAAGTCTGTGTCACAGAATGTATAGTTGGTACAGGAAATAGCCGTGAAACCTGGAATAGATTTCATTTCTAGTCAGACATCATAAACAGAAGATCCAGTTCACTGAATATTGAACAAATTTCATATCTTAAAAAGAGCAAGTCAATGAGATTGACTGACTTCCAAGGATTTTGTTTTTGATTTTTTAATAAATTTAGTAGCATAAGAGTGTAGCTGGAGGCAACTATTGTAACAAGAATACATTTTTCATGAGATTGACCCTTGTGGCTGCAAGGAACCAGAAGATCTGAAGAATTTGTAATAGGGTATTAAACATAAACCAAAGCTTCACCAATGGCTTAAAGCATCCTCCAGCAGCCTAGTTGACACAGAATGGAAATACTGCATTTGAACTTCTGGATTCAGTAGAGTGTCGGGTGATGGCAGTGTCTGGAAGAGAACTGCACAAGCTGAACATGTAAAGGTTCATTGCTGTTGTATCATAACTTTTTTGAATTGAATACAGACCATCCGGAATTTCAGCAATCAGAACTTTGGCGGAATTTCTGCAAATCTTCCGGCAAAGTTACGTTGGCCGATCTAGAGTACACCTGAAGAAATTCTCAGTGACAGTGCTGAGCTGCAGCTACAACAGTTATGTTTGTGCCTTAAGGGTACCAAAAATCTAACTGGATTGCAGCCAACCAGGAGTAAAGCACTGGGGAGGGAAGGGGAACTTACTGCTGTAGGATTTAAAAGCTTGCAACAACTTCAATTGGCAGCAGTTCCCCGGAGGAAAAGCAAATGGTGGCTTCTCCTCCAGCTTTTGTCAGAAAATACAGCTGGAGCATAGGAACAGGTGTAGGCCATTCAACCCCCACAATTCTGTTCTGCTATTCAATCAGATCATGGCTGATCTGTACCTCAACTCCATTTACCCACCTTTGCTCTATATCCCTTCATGCCATTACCTAATAAAAACCAAGCAATCTCAGTCTTGAAAATTTTAATGGACTAAGCATCCACAGCAGGGGTGGTGGGGGAGAGAAAGAGTTCCAGATTTTCACTACTCTGAAAAAGTGCTTCCTGAATTCACTTCTAATGACCTAAGCTCTAATTTTATTATAGAATCATAGAAAGTTACGGCACTGAAGGAGGCCATTCGGCCCATCGTGTCCGTGCCTGCTGAAAAAGAGCTATCCAGTTTAATCCCACTTTCCAGCACTTGGTCTGCAGCCCTGTAGGTTACAGCACTTCAAGTGCACATCCAAATACTTTTTAAATGTGTTGAGGGTTTCTGCCTTCACCCACCCTTTCAGGCAGTGAGTTCCAGACTCCCATCACCCTCTGGGTGAAAAAAATTCTCCTCAGCTCCCCTCTAATCCTGCTACCAAATATTTTGAATCTATGCCTCCTGGTCACTGACCCCTCTGCTAAGGGAAATTGGTCCTCCCTATCCATTTTATCTAGTCCAGTCATAATTATATATACCTCAATTAAATCTTCCCTCAGTCTCCTTTGTTCCAAAGAAAACAACCCTAGCCAATCCAATCTTTTCTCATTGACCCTGGCAACATCCTCGTAAATCTCATCTGTGCCCTCTCTAGTGCAATCACACCTTCCCTGTAATGTGGTGACCAGAACTGTACATAGTACTCAAGCTGTGGCCTAACCAATGTTTTATACAGTTCTAGCATAGCCTCCCTGCTCTTATATTCTATGCGTCGGCTAATAAAGGAAAGTATCCCATATGCCTTCTTAACCACCTTATCTACCTGTCCTGCTACCATCAGGGATCTGTGAACATGCACTCCAAGGTCCCTTTGTTCCTCCACACCTCAGTATCCTCCCATTTATTGTGCACTCCCTTGCCTTGTTTGCCCTCCCCAAATGCATTACCTCACACTTCTCCAGATTGAATTCCATTTACCACTTTTCTGCCCACCTGTCCAGTCCATTGATATCTTCCTGCAGTCTACAGCTTTCCTCCTCACTATCAACCACACGGCCAATATTTGTATCACCTGCAAATTTCTTGGTCAAGCCCACCACATTCAAGTCCAAATCATTAATATATACCACAAAAAGCAAGGGACCTAGTACTGAGCCTTGCAGAACCCCATTGGAAATGGCATTCAGTCACAAAAACACCCATCAACCATTACCCTTTGCTTCCTGCCACTGAGCCAATTTTGGATCCAACTCGTCATTTTCCCTTGAATTCCATGGGCTTTTGCTTTTTTGACCAGTCTGCCATGTGGGACCTTGTCAAAAGCCTTGATAAAATCCATGTACACTACATCAAACGCATTACCCTCATTGACCCTTCTTGTTATATCCTCAAAAAATTCAATCAAGTTAGTCAGACACAACCTTCCCTTAACAAATCCATGTTGACTGTCCTTGATTAATCCGCACCTTTCTAAATGACAGTTTATACTGTCTCAGAATTGATTCCAATAATTTGTCCACCACCGAGGTTAGACTGATTGGCCTATAATTATTCAGTCTATCCTTTTCTCCCTTTTTAAAACAACGGGACAACGTTAACAGTCCTCCAATCCTCCGGTACCACGCCTGTGACTAGGGAGGATCGGAAAATAATGGTCAGAACCTCCGCTATTTCCTCTCTTGCTTCTCTTAACAGCCTGGGCTACATTTCATCTGGGCCAGGCGATTTATCTACTTTTAAAGATGCTAAACCCCTTAATATTTCCTCTAGGTTTATCCAATCCAATATTTCATACTCCTCCTCAACTACAATCTCTGCATCGTCCCCATCTTTTGTGAAGACAGACGCAAAGTATTCATTAAGAACCATACCCACATCTTCTGCCTCACCCATAGGTTACCTTTTTGGTCTCGAATAGGCCCTACTCTTTCCTTAGTTATCCTCTTGTTCTTTATGTATTTATAAAACATTTTTGGATTTTCCTTAATTTTACATGTCAGTATTTTTTCATGCCCTCTCTTTGCTTTCCTAAATTCCTTTTTAATTTCACCCCTGCACTTTCTATACTCCTCTAGGCTTTCTGTAGTATTGAGCTCTCTGTGTCTGACTAAGCTTGCCTTTTTGCCTTATCTTATCCTGTATGCTCCTTGTCATCCAGGGGGCTCCAGATTTGGCAGTCCCACCCTTTTTCTTTGTGGGAACATGTTTACTCTGAACCCCTTGAATTTCCCCCTTGAATGCCTCCCACTGCTCTGACATCGATTTACCTTCAAGTAGCTGTTTCCAGTCCACTTTTGCTAAATCACTTCTTAGCTTAGTAAAATTGGCCTTTCCCCAATTTAGACCTTTTACTCCCGTTCTGTCCTTTTCCATAACTATGCTAAATCTAACTGAATTATGATCACTAGCACCAAAATGCTCTCCCACTGATACTCCTTCTACCTGCTCAGCTTCATTCCCTAAAACTAAATGCAGAACTGATCCCCTCTTGTTGGGCTTGCCACATACTCGCTAAAAAGTTCTCCTGAATACAATTTAAGAATTCTGCGTCCTCTGTATCTTTTGTATTGATTGTATCTCAGTTAATATTAGGGTAGTTGAAAACCCCTATTACTGCCCGATTGTTTTTGCACTTCAGAAACTTGCCTACATATTTGCTCTTCTATCTCCCTTTAACTGTTTGTGGGTCCATAGTACACTCCCAACAGTGTGACTGCCCCTTTTTTGTTCTTCAGCTCAACCCCTATGGCCTCATTTGATGATCCTTCTAACATATCATCCCTCCTCACAGCCGTAATTGTTTCTTTAACCAATATTGCCACCACCCCCCCTTCTCGTCTGAAAACCCTGTAACCAGGAATGTTGAGCTGCCATTTCTGCCCCTGCTTAAGCCATGTTTCAGTGATAGCTCTCGTCCTCTTGTTCTGGATTCTCCCACCGCCACCCCAAGAGGAAATATCTATCCTTTTGAATTTCTTCATTTTAAATACCTCGTTTAGATCACCCCTCAACCTTCTAAACTCTAGGAAATACAAGCCAAGTTTATGCAACTCGTGTTCATAATTTAACCCTTTAAGTCCTGTTATCATTCTGGTGAATCTGCACTTCCAAGGCCAATGTATCTTTCCTGAGGTTTATCGCCAAAAACTGAACTCAGTACTTCAGCTGGGGGTTACCACACTGCTGCACAACTGAAGTATCACTTCCTCACTTTTCTATTTCAACCCCCTGGAGATAAAACCCTTTTTGATTACTTTTTGTACCTGTGCACTAGCTTTTAATGATCTGTGAAATATGGACACTCAAATTCCTTTGCTCTTCCACAGCTTCTAATCTCTCACATTCAGAAAATATTCTGATTTGGCTTTCTCAGTTCCAAATTGGACGATCTCACACTGCCCAACATTAAAGTGATTTCTTACCAGGGGGTTTCTGGCATCAACACCAGCCACCGACAAAGGAACCCAAGGAAAGGGTCAGGTAACTGATGACAGAACTAAACTGGGTGTCTGTGAGCAGGTTATTGGTAAATAGGTGTCAACTGATGGTTCCTTCCATCCCGTTATTGATGACTAGGAGAAGGCTGATAGGGCAGTAATTGGACAAGTTAGATTTATCCTGTTTTTTCTGGATATGACATACCTGAGCATTCTTCCACATTATCACGTAGATGCCAGTGCAAATGCTGTACTGGAACAGCTTGGCTGGGGGAACGCTAGCTCTGGTGCACAGGTCTTCAACACTGCAGCCAGGATGTTGTCAGGGTCCGTAGCTTTTGCTGTGTCCAATATATTCAGCCGCTTCTTAATGTCACGTGGAGTGAACTGAATTGTCTGAACCAGGCACTGAGACAATTAGTGCCTGAACATTTCAAATAAATCGGTTAATGCTTCCGTTAAAAAATAGCAGAGTGAAATTTCACATACACGTATTAAGCATGCATACGTCGATACTCTAAGAGCATCATTTCAAAACATGTATGACAAGTTAGGTACTAGGCTCAAAGTACAATGTTCCTGTGGTGTTCGCTTGAGGCATATAACAGGCAACTTCTTCCGATTCGGAGGACACCTTTCAGAATTAGTCCTCTAGATTAGCATGTGGTGGATGAGCTGTGAATAACCACTGTAGCAAAGTATCCAATTTGAGTGATGAAAATAAAGATTTTCTCCAGTGCAGCCAACAAGCATCGAAAATGTCAGTGACAAAAGAAAGTCAGGGATAAAGCCAATCCTTGAATCCCAGTGAATCAGGTGTTGCAGAAAATGAGATTAGTGACGGAATCCTTCAGATATTCCCCATTAAATATCGATGAAAACCTAACACGGAAGGTGCCAGTAAAGCAAAAATAGATTGAAGGACTACATTTAAATTGGCATGGGATTACAGGCCCATATTTGTCTCACCCTCAACAAAGCAAGTGCTCTTTGATGCTCTCAATGTACACGGTTTCCATCTCATAACTAAAACTAGTTGTTTTTTTTGCAAATTCCCAATAGTGAACAATATAAAGAACTAAAACAACTCTCTAAAGTAACAGTACATTAGTATCTGGAAGAATAACCAGGATAAAAAGTGGAAGAGTTTATGTTAAGAGTTTAGCAGAAAGAAAGTGACCATTTCTGTTCTTTAATTTAATTTTTTTTTCCAATTTGTGCAGAAATGCCTGTTCATAGCATCAAAGTATGCTCTGAACAAGAAGAGGAGGCCATTCGGTCCATCGTGCCTGTGCCAGCTCTTTGAAAAAGCTATCCAATTAGTCCCACTCTCCTGCTCTTTCCCCATACCCCTGTAAATTTATTCCCTTCAAATATTTATCCAATTCCCTGGTAGTGTACTTGGATTTTCAGAAGGCTTTTTATAAGGTCCCACACAAGAGGTTAGTGTGCAAAATTAAAGCACATGAGATTGGGGGGAATATACTGGCATGGATTGAGAATTGGTTGACAGACAGGAAACAGAGAGTAGGAATAAACGGGTCTTTTTCCGGGTGGCAGGCAGTGACTGGTGGGGTACTGCAGGGATCAGTGCTTGGGCCCCAGCTATTCACAATATATATCAATGATTTGGATGAGGGAACTGAATGTAACATTTCCAAGTTTGCAGACGACACAAAGCTGGGGTGGAACGTGAGCTGTGAGGATGCAAAGAGGCTCCAATGTGATTTAGACAAGTTAGGTGAGTGGGCAAGAACATGGCAGATGCAGTACAACGTGAATAAATGTGAGGTTATCCACTTTGGTTGTAAAAACAGAAAGGCAGATTATCTGAATGATGATAGATTGGGAAATGGGGATTGGGAAAAGGGGAGGTGCAACGAGACCTGGGTGTCCTTGTACACCAGTTGCTAAAAGTGAGCATTCAGGTGCAGCAAGCAGTTAGGAAGGCGAATGGTATGTTGGCCTTCATTGGAAGAGGATTTGAGTACAGGAACAGGGATGTCTTACTGCAGTTATACAGGGCCTTGGTGAGACCACATCTGGAGTATTGTGTGCAGTTTTGGTCTCCTTATCTGAGGAAGGATGTCCTTGCCATGGAGGGAGTGCAACGAAGGTTTACCAGACTGATTCCTGGGATGGCAGGACTGATGTATGAGGAGACAGTGGGTCGACTGGGCCTATATTCACTAGAGTTTAGATGAATGAGAGGTGATCTCATCGAAACATATAAAATTCTAACAGGACTAGACAGAATAATGCAGGGAGGATGTTCCCGATGGATGGGGAAATCCATAACCAGGGGTTACAGTCTCAGGATATGGGGTATGCCATTTAGAACCGAGATGAGGAGAAATTTCTTCACTCAGAGGGTGGTGAACCTGTGGAATTCTCTACCACAGAAGGCAGTGGAGACCAAGTCATGAAATATATTCAAGAAGGAGATAGATATATTTCTTAATGCTAAAGGGATGAAGGGATATGGGGAAAAAACGGGAACAGGGTACTGAGTTAGACGATCAGCCATGATCATTTTGAATGGCGGAGCAGGCCCGAAGGGCCGAATGGCCGACTCTTGCTCCTATTTTCTATGATTCTATGATTCTATGAAAGTTATGATTGAATCTGCTTCCTATCAGGCAGTGCAATCCAGATCATAACAACTCTCTGCATAAAATGTTTCCTCATGTCGCCTCTCAATCACCTTAAATCTATGTCCTTTGGTTACCTTTGGTTACCGACCCTTCTGCCACTGGAAACAGTTTCTCCTTATTTACTCTTATCAAAACTGTTCATGATTTTGAACACCTTTATCAAATCTCCCCTTAACCTTCTCTGTTCGAAGGAGAACAACCCCAGCTTCTCCACATAACCAAAGTCCCTCATCCCTGGTACCATTCTAGTAAATCTCTTTTACACCCTCTCCAAGGCCTGAACATCCTTCCTAAAGTGTGGTGCCCAGAATTGAACACAATACTCCAGCTGATAAACCTTTATAAAGGTTTAGCATAACTTCCTGGCTTTTGTACTCTATGCCTCTATTAATAAAGCCCAGGATCCCATATGCTTTTGAACAACCTTCTCAACTTGTCCTGCCACTGTCAAAGATTTGTGTACATACACCCCAGATCTCTCTGTTCCTGCACCCCCTTTAAAATTGTACCATCTAGTTCATATTGCCTTTCCTCATTTTTCCTTCCAAAATGTATCTTTCATACTTCTGTGTTAAATTTCATCTGCCACGTATCTACCCACTTCACCAGCCTGTCTATGCCCTCCTGAAGTCTCCTACTATCCTCCACGCCGTTTACTATATTCCCGAGTTTCGTTTCATCTGCAAACTTTGCATTTATACCCTGTATACCCAAGTCCAGGTCATTAATACATATCGAAAAGAGCAGTGGTCCTAATACTGACCCCTGGGGAATACCACTGTATACTTCCCGCCAGTCTGAAAAACAACCGTTCATCACCACTCTCTACTTCCTGTCCCTTAGCCAATTTTGTATCCAAGCTGCCACTGTCCCTTTAATCCCATGGGCTTTAATTTTGCTAACAAGTCTGTTATGTGGTACTTCATCAAATGTCTTTTGAAAGTCCACATACACCACACTCAGAGGTTGTGAACCTTTGGAATTCTCTACCCCAGAGGGCTGTGGATGCTCAGTTATTGAGCATATTCAAGACTGAGATCGATGGATATTTGGGCACTGAGGTAAAAGATCAGCCATGATTTTATTGAATGGTGGAGCAGGCTCAAGGGGCCATATGGCCTACTCCTGCTCCTATTTGTTACGTTATTATGTACACAACATCAACCGCATTACCCTCATCAACCCTCTCTGTTACTTCAAAGAACTCAATCAAGTTAGTCAAACAGGAATTTCCTTTAACAAATCCATGCTGACTTTCATTTATTAGCCCATACTTTTCTCCGTATTGTTGTCTCGAGGTTTCCCCACTGGCATTAGGCTGACTGGCCTATAATTGCTGGGTTTATCCCCCTCCCCTTTTATGACCTGTTTGGGAGTTGTTATCATGCTAGGCGTATAAAATTTGCAATCCTCCAGTCCTCTGGCACCGCCCCCGTATCTAAGGAGGATTGGAAGATGGTGGCCAGAGCCTCCGCAGTTTCTACCCTTACTTCCCTCAGCAACCTAGAATGCATCCCATCAGAACCAGGTGACTTTTCTACTTTGAGTACTGCCAATCTGTTAAGTACCTCTATCTATTTTTAATCCTATCCAATACCGCTCCTAACTCCTCCTCTACATTGGCAGCATCCTCTTCTCTAGTGAAGACCAATGCGAAGTATTCATTTAGTAACTCAGTCACACCCTCTGCATCCACAAGATCTCCTTTTTTTGTCCAGAATTTGGTCCCATCCTTCCTTTGACTACCCTTCTGTTTCACTTTGAAATTTGAAATATATAAAACTAAAGCCTTTCCTTTAACCAGTTCAAGAATGGCATGAATTTGAATTAATATGATGGATGTAATTTACAAGAACTGCCTTTTAGTTTTAGCTGACAACTAGAAAAAAAAAGCAATTCCCCATGGCAAGACTCAGAATCCATTCACAGGCATAAGTAATAGCTGTCTCGCATGAGAAATCTAAAGAGACAGTCACTAGATTAGTGGCAAAAAACTGATGTGTCTATTAAGAAAACATGAACTTAAGATCTTTCATGAGATGATCATTAAAATTACATTTTGGCTAATACCCTAACCTGTGGTTGAAGAAAATAACAAAAATATGATAACTCCCAAACAGTCAAACAATGCTCCACCTTCCCAAAATAAAATGCTGTAATTGTGTAGTTAAAGTAGACCTTAGCCTTGACATTTAAAAAAAAACCTCAAATTACAATAATGGTTAGCATCACAGGACCCCAAACTCAGCAAGGATTCTGAACATCACTTTTCATGCATTTGGACAAAGCTGCAGAGTCTCCATTTGTCCATCATCATTTCCAAAGGAAGAAATACCAACACAACGTGCAGTAATAATGCAGTCAGGGGCACATCAGGGCTGTGCAACCTGTGCAATTGAAGCGACCACCAGTGGAAGGACACTGACACTGCATGGTACAGTGACATGCAACATAGCATGACCACAGTCAGGAGCGTTTATTTAATTTTCTGCTGGTTCTTTGTCACAATTTTAAATAGGCAGCCCGCCTTTATATTGTTAAGAAAACTATTTGCCTCTGGTAAAGGAAAGAGAATCACAGGCACTCCGTCCCAGCAGCAGAGGTCGGTGGGAGTCTGTCTCGGTCTTCGGGTCCTGATTGAAATTTAGGCACTGGTTCTGAGGACGGACTTTCACTTTCGGGCTCCTGATACTGTGCTGCTAGTTAATGAAGGATCTGTCTCCGGGGTCCCATAAAACTGAAGGGCAAGAAGGGAGTGGAATCAAGAGAGAGAAAAGGCTTGGATATTCAAGATCCTTACGGAAATAGATTAGGAGAGAGAGTTGGGGGGGTGGGTAAGAGAGAGGGGGACGGGTTAGGACAGAGAAAATGGAAAGGAGTATGATCTCGTTGCACCTTGAGACCGGGGTACAATCCTCTCACCCCCGAGGATCAGGGCATAGTTCCCTCTCCCCTTGCATAGGAATGAGTTGCTGGGTGAGAGTGAGTGTGAATGAAAGAGAATAAGAAATAGGAGCAGGAGTAGGCCATATGGCCCCTTGAGCTTGCTCCCCCATTCAATAAGATCATGGCTGATCATCTACCTCAACTCCACTTACCCGACCTACCCCCATAACCCTCGATTCCCTTAGTGTCCAAAAATCTATCGATCTCAATCTTCAATATACTCAACGACTGAGCATCCACAGCCCTCTGGGGTAGAGAATTCCAAAGATTCACAACCCTCTGAGTGAAGAAATATTTCCTCATCTCAGTCCGAAATGGCTGACCCCTTATCCTGCGACTGTGCCCTCTAGTTCGAGACTCTCCAGCCAGGGGAAACAACCTCTCGGCATCTACCCTGTTAAGCCCCCTCAGAATCTTATGTTTCAATGAGATCACCTCTCATTCTTCTAAACTCCAGAAAGTACAGGCTCATTCTACTTATTCTCTCCTCATAGGACAACCCTCTCATCCCAGGAATCAATCTAGTGAGCCTTCGTTGCACCGCCTCTAAGGCAAGTATATCCTTCCTTAGGTAAGGGGACCAAAATTGTACACAGTACTCCAGGTGAGGTCTCACGAGAGCCCTACATAATTGCAGCAAGACCTCCTTACTCTTATACTCCAAACCCCTTGCAATAAAGGCTAACATTCCATTTGCCTTCCTAATCACTTGCTGTACACCTGCGTACTAACTTTTTGTGATTCATGTACAAGGACATCCAGATCCCTCTGTACCTCAGAGTTCTGCAATTTCTCTCCAATTAAATAATATACTGCTTTTCTATTCCTCCTACTAAAGTGGACAAGTTCACATTTTCCCACATTATACTCCATCTGCCAAATTTTTGCCTACTCAATTAACCTATCTATATCCCTTTGCAGACTCTTTGGGCTCAATTTTCCCAGGAAATTGCGGGTGGCTCCGAAAATCAGGGAAATCCCGATCGGGTTCGGAACCCGGCTCCAACCCGCAAACTTCCAGATTTCCCATTGAAGTGTCTGGGTGCGCATGCGCCTCCCAAATGCAGAAGTCCCACCGGCAATTAAAGCCGGCGGGATGATACACAGTTGTTGAACTACTTAACTTTCTCCACTTTGAGGCAGGGGTATGATTTTGAAGCATCCTCAGCACGTTTACCATGCTGTGGGAAACGCTCCATGTTGCAACCAACGTGTTTCAGCCAGCTGCACATTCAAATGCTTCTTTGACAGATGGGGAGAAAAGGTCACTTATTGCAGCAGGGCACTCAGTTCTTTCAGACTAAGTTTTGGCTGCAAGATCTTTGTGTTTTCACTGAAAATTCTTACTTGCCACTCAAAATTCTTCTGTTAACACATATTTAACTACTTTGTGGACCCCTTCAAACTCACACTGTCAGGATGGGGGTGGGGGGCGACATGGCCGCATTCACCACGACATCCAAGGACGAGCAACATCACCAGTCTCACCAGCCACAGCGTCCACCTCCGCCATTTGGAGCTCCACAACACAGTGCTGCGCCACAGGCACCTGCACAACAGCACGGAGGGCAACAACAGAGAGAGCGACATCGCAGGAAGCACTATCCTCAACACAGGGTTTACAGACCGAGGCTCAGCTTCCTGGACCTCTCTGAGGAGCAGTGCATACGAAGACTCAGAGTCAGTCACCAGGTAGTCACAGACATCTGCAGCCTCCTTCTTGCTGAGCTGCTCCTGGCTGGGCCGAGCAGCATTTCCTTACCTGTCGCTGTCAAAGTCACCACTGCCCTCAACTTCTTCGCCTGCGGATCATTCCAGGGTGCCACTGGGGACATCGCCGGGGTCTCTCAGTCATCTGCACACAAGTGCATAAGGCAGGTCACTGACGGCTTGTTTTGCAGGGCCTCGCACTACATCAACTTCCTCACGGATGACCTCAGCCAGACGGGGAGGGCAGTGGGATTCCAGTCTGTAGCTGGCTTCCCCCGGGAGCAGGGTGCAATCGATAGCACCCATATAGCAATCAGAGCATCTCCACACGAGCCAGGACTGTTCATCAACAGGAAGGGCTATCACTGCATCAACACTCAGCTCATTTGTGACCACCGCAAAAGATTCCTTCACGGGTCTGCCAGATTCCCTGGCAGCTCCCATGATTCCTTCATCCTCCGGGAATCCAACATCCCGCCCCTCTTCCACCACCGAATATCCTTAAGGGCTGGCTCCTCAGGGACAAGGGATAACCCTGCAAACGTGGCTCATGACACCTCTGAGGGACCCCATCACTGAGCAACAGCATCAATATAACAAAGCCACATCGCTACCAGTTCTACAATTGAGCATGCTGTAGGGTTGCTCAAGATGCGATTTAAGTGCCTTGATCGTTCTGGAGGAGCGCTTCAATACGCACCAGAGAGTGGGACGCATTATAGTCATGTGCTGTGGCCTGCACAACAGAGAGGGGTGCCGCTTGAGGAGGCCCCATCCACATCTGCCATCCACGTTGAGGAGGAGGAGCAGGAGCAACCCATGGGCAGAACAGCGGCTCATCTGGCTGCTCGTGAGGTCAGGGAGACACTGATATGTGAACGGTTCTCCTAACATCAGACAGTGTGAGGAGTCCAGTCCTCAAACCACCTGGATAGAGCATCACCCACACCAGCCCCCCACCCACCCCACCCGTTCCTGCACAAAACAGTCCTGCAACTACACATACACCCACTGTAGAGTGACCTAATGGGTGGCATCAAGTGTCGCTGTTCATGGTGAACCTCATGAAAGGGCCCTATTACAAAAGTCAGTCAAGAATGGCCAAGACGTGGCAGCAGTGGTGACAATAATAATATTTAATGTGAGTTTAACAAAAAGCAAATATTAATAAAAAACACGACCAACCATCAAACACCCTTGTGCATACCCTTTGCGCTAACAAAACCTTCGCCTTTCTCTTCCGATAACTTCTATGTGGTGCATCCCCTGTGGCTGCAGCAGAGGTAGTGGCAGGTTGCTCTGGTTCATGCCCTGATCGATTAGATGCTTTGGGCCTATGCCATCTGGGTTTGGGTGCCCGTGAGGGCCCCTCCAAAGACTGCTCCACCTGCACCTGTGCAGGGGCAGACTCGGCCACCTGGAAAGGAGACAACATTGCAGGTCCTGGTTGAGAGGGGGGCAACGGGTAAGATGTAGGAGTGCTTTGAGTGGCGTCCCCACTTCCATGTCCTCTTTTGCCATCATCCCTCCCCTGGGCCAGGCCCGCATCACTCCTACCACTCTGCTGGACAGCAGTTTGGAGGACGTTAGAAGCCTTGTAAGGCCAGTGCTAGTGTATCTGCCTGTCCGTTTAAGGCAGCAGAATGTTGTTCACTGAGTCCAAATGGCCATTGTCAGGGCCTGAATGAACTCATTTTTGAGCTGTGCTTGAAGCTCAATGGAGGCTAGCCTTCCCTCCATTGCAGACATTCCCGCACTTACCCGTGACAGTATCTCAGAGTTGCTCACACCCTTGTGACACTATCACAGAGATTCCCTCACGTACCTGTGGCACCATTCCACTCAAGCAAGAGTTGGACTCCTCCATCTTCTGCACTATTGTGGAGATTGTGCGTGGCACCTGTTCCAGCACCTCACAATGTGCTGCTGTCCCTCGATCATTCTCCTTTTAAAGGATGGCCCCCTGGGTTCAACATCTGAGTCCAGCTGAGCAGAGCCTGGAGAGGAATGCTCCCACTGACGTGGACACTCTGCAGCTGCCCCTGCTACCAGTGTCTGCTCGTGCTCATGTGTGTGGTAACTCACCAGGTGCCAACCCAACGAACTGAGGACTAGGACCCACCGAAGTGTGAGTATCTGCACTGGTGGATGGCTCGCTAAGATGTGACAGTGCACCCTCAGAGTCCGGCAGGTCCTCTGAGGAATTGCCTTCTGCCATCACAGCGGTTGTTGAAGGCCCTGTAAGAGAACAGAAGGCAATATTAAGCATCATCACAGATGCATCATGTTGTCATAAGCATACTGAGGTGAAGATGGCAAGGCATGTTAACATCAATTCATATTGTGTGTGCTGAATGTTAAAGTTCTGTCACTAGACGTTTGTCAGGTGCCAGTCTCGGCGTCCCCGACGACAGACACTTGAGGGTTCAGCTGAGCTCCAGCGCCTCCTGCTCCGTGTCTGTGAGGACGATGATTTGTTGCAGCCCCCCTCCGGTCCTCGCCCTCTCCCGTGCATTCTGAGCTCTCTTCTATAAAAGGGACAAGGTACAGACATGTGAGTAAGTGATGGTGACGTGGCCAGCTGATGAATGCATTGGTTTGGGTGCGGCTGACCATGAAAGAGGGGCACTGGAGGGCAAGTATAAGAGAGCCATGACATTGTATGAGGATTGGGTTGAGTGGTAGTGGTGGGGTGAGTAATGGGAAAGTGAGGAAGTGCAGGTAAGTTGAGGATGAGCCTTAAGTGGGTGTGAGGAGTAATGTGATAGAGTAGTGTTGGCAGTGCAGAATGAGTTGCGGGGTGGGGGCTATGATGTGGAAGACAGAATCTAGGAGAATGAGCAAGTGTACTCACTTTGGCTGACCTAGTTAGGTCATTGAAGTGCTTCCTGCACTGGACCCAGGTGCGGGAGATGTTGTTGCTGCTGCTGGTGACCTCCTCTGCCACCTCGAGCCAGGCCTTCTTGGTGGCAGAGGCAGGCCACTGCCTCCCGTCCGCTGGATAAAAAAAGAGATCCCTCCTCCTCCTTACCCCATCCAGTAGCACCTGGAGTAAGGTATCGTTGAATCTTGGAGCAGCCTTGCCCCTGTGCTGCTCCATTGTGGTGTATGGGTGCTTGCTCCAGGGAAAGCCATTGGAGGACTGCCCCTTCCAGCTGACAGCCTGTGATGCGGGTGCGCAGTCTGCCCGCTGCACAGCTTTCGGACAACAAACCCGGAAGCCACATTGTGGCACCAATTGGCTCACGATCGCGTGGAAAACAGACATTTTTTATTGTGCGGGTTACCCACATGCCCAATTGCTGCCCCCTGCTGCCATCCCACCTCCACTCTAATATCGGGGCCCTTATGTCCTCTTCACAACTTACTTTCCTACCTACCTTTGTGTCATCAGCAAACTTAGATGAGGGGACCGAGTGTAATGTATCCAAGTCATTGATATATATTGTAAACAGCTGAGGCACAAGCACTGATCCTTGCAGCACTCCACGAGCTGCAACCCGGAAATGACCCGTATATTCATACTCTGTTTTCTGTCCGTTAACCAATCCTCAAACCATGCTAATATATTAACCCCAATCCCATGAGCCCTGATCTTGTGTAACACCTTATTGAATGCCTTTTGAAATTCCAAATATCCTACATCTACTATCTACCCTGCTAGTTACAGCCTCAAAAAATTTTGCTTTTTTTTTTCCATTTCATAAAACCATGTTGACTCTGCCTAATCATATGGTTTTCTAAGTGCCCTGTTACTACATCCTTAACAATAGATTCTAGCATTTTCTCTACTGATGTCAAGCTAATTGGCCTATAGTCCCCTGTTTTCTCTCTCCACCCTTTCTTGAATAGTGGGGTTACATTTGCTACCTTCCAATTTACAGGGACCATTGTAGAATCTCGGGAATTCTGAAAGATCAAAACCAATGCATCCACTATCTCTGCAGATAAATCTTTTGAAACCCCAGGATGTAAGCCATCAGGTCCCAGGCATATGTCAGCTTTTAGTCCCATTAATTTCTCCAATGGTTTTTCTTTATTAATCTTAATTACTTCAAGTTCCTCACTCTCATTAAACCTTAAGTTCCTCATTACTTCCAGTATGTTTTTTGTGCGTCTTCTACTGTGAAGACAGATACAAAATATTTGTTTAAGATCTCTGCCATTTCCTTATTCCCCATTATAATTTCTCCGATGTCTCTGCCTCTAAGGGACCCACATTTACTTTCAGTAATCTCTTCCATTTTACATACTGGTAGAAGCTCTTACAATCTGTTTTTATATTTCTTGCGAGTTTACTCTCATATTCAATGTTCTTCCTTTATCAATTTCTTGGTCATCCTTTGCTGATTTCTAAAACACTCAATCCTCAGGCTTACTACTCTTTTTGGCAACATTGTAAGCCTCTTCTTTTAATCTAATACTATCCTTAACTTCTTTAGTTAGCCACAGTTCGATCATTTTTCCTGTGGAGTTTTTATTCCTCAAGGGAATGTATATTCCTTGAGAATTATGAATTATTTCTTTAAATGTTCACCATTGCTTATCTACCGTTATATCTTTTAATCTAATTTCCCAATCTACCTTAGTCAACTCGCCCCTTATACCAACATAATTGGCTTTGTTTACATTTAAGACCCTAGTTTCGGACTTAGCTATGTCACTCAATCTCATTATGAATATCATATTATGATCACTCTGCCCCAGAGGATCCTGGACTATTAGATTACTAATTAACCCGGTCTCATTTCACAATACTAGATCTAAAATAGCTTGTTCACTAGTTGGTTCCTCAACATAGTTTTCTAGAAAACTGTCTCGAATGCATTCCATGAATACATCTTCCAAACTACTTTTGCCAATTTGGTTTACCCAGTCTATATGAAGATTAAAGTCCCCCACGATTATTGCATTACCCTGGTAACATGCTCCTCGAATTTCCTGATTTACACTCTGTCCAACACTATAACCACTGTTAAGGGGCCTATAAACTACTTTCCAGTGTTTTCTGCCCCTTGTTATTTCTTAGCTCCACCCAAACTGATTTTCTGACCCAAGATCCTTTCTCACTACTGTCTTTATCTCATCCTTTCAGGGTTACGGTGCCCCCCACTGCCCTTCTTTTCCATTTTGCTTATTTTTTCAAAAAGTACCCTGGAATATTTAGTTCCCAACCTTGGTCACCCTGCAACCAAGTCTCAGAAATGGCTACTACATCGACGACATTTTCTTCCTATGGACCCACGGCGAAGAATCACTGAAGAGACTACACGATAACATCAACAAGTTCCATCCCACCATCAAACTCACCATGGACTACTCCTCAGAATCGGTTTCATTCTTGGACACACGAATCTCCATCAAAGACGGGCACCTCAGCACCTCACTCTACCGCAAGCCCACGGACAACCTCACGATGCTCCACTATTCCAGCTTCAACCCTAACCATGTCAAAGAGGCCATCCCCTATGGACAGGCCCTGCAAATACACAGGATCTGCTCAGACGAGGAGGAACGCGATGGACACTGACAGACGTTGAAAGACGCCCTCGTAAGAACGGGATATGACGCTCAACTTGTCGATCGACAGTTCCGACGGGCCTCAGCGAAAAATTGCATAGACCTCCTCAGAAGACAAACACGGGACACAACCAACAGAGTACCCTTCGCCGTCCAGTACTTCCCAGAAGCAGAGAAATTACGCCATATTCTTCGCAGCCTTCAACATGTCATCGATGACGACGAACACCTCGCTAAGGCCATCCCCACGCCTCCTAACCTCAAACAGACCATCGTTCGCAGCAAATTACCCAGCTTTCAGGAGAACAGCGTCCACGACATCACACAACCCTGCCACAGCAACCTCTGCAAGACATGCCAGATCATCAACACAGATACCACCATCACACGAGAGGACACCACCCACCAGGTGCATGGTTCATACTCCTGTGACTCGGCCAACATTGTCTACCTCATACGTTGCAGGAAAGGATGCCCCGGAGAATGGTACATTGGAGGTACCATGCAGACACTGCGACAACGGATGAACGGACACCGCGCAACAATCGCCAGACAGGAGGGTTCCATTCCAGTAGGGGAACACTTCAGCAGTCAAGGACATTCAGCCTCCAATCTTCGGGTAAGCGTTCTCCAAGGCAGCCTTCGAGACACACGACAACGCAAAATCGTCGAGCAGAAATTGATAGCCAAGTTCCGCACCCATGAGAATGGCCTCAACCGGGATCTTGGGTTCATGTCACGCTACATGTAACCCCACCAGCGAAAAAAAAAGTTATCTGTTTTTAATACAACTGGTCATTCTCTGCGTCTCTGTGTCTCTCTCTCTGTCTTTGTGTTATGACCGCTTGTGCATTCAGTAGTCTGGGATGTAATGTTTCTCTGTCTGAACACCAGGTGTGATAACGGGCAGTTGGAAAGATTATCTGTAATCACCAGGCATTGTTCTCTGACTATATATGCTGTGCATTTACGGAATCCTACACTCACCTGATGAAGGAGGAAAGCTCCGAAAGCTTGTGATTCCAAATAAAGTTGTTGGACTATAACCTGGTGTTGTAAGACTCCTTACATTACTAGATCAAACCCATTTATCTCGATTTGAGCCATTAATTCATCGATCTTGTTACGAATGCTTTGTGCATTCGGATCTATAGCATTTAATTTTAACTTTTTACTACTTTTCCCTAATGTGTGCGGACAACACAGTGCGAACTGCTGAGAGTTTGGTACGTGTGGGAGTTTAAGGGTTAATCTCTTTAAAATCGAGTGCATATTGCTTTCAACTGTTTAAGTTCAATTGCTATCAACTGTTTAAGTTCAATTTTAAAGTTTAAATTTTTAAGTTTCTGTCAGGCTTCAGCAGAGAGAGCTGCTGTAGCAAGTTAATTGGTCAGCTCGATTAAACTGGTACCTGAAGGTGGGGCAGGCCTGACTCATCTGAGTCACAAACTGCAGAAATACAGGGGCCTGTCAGTGTGACAGCACAGTGTGCGGACAACACAGTGTGAACTGCTGAGAGTTTGGTACGTGTGGGAGTTCGGTGAGGTGGGGGAAGGAGGTGCTGCTTTGCCTTGCTTTTCCTAACTTTTTCCCCAGAGTGGCAGTGGACCTGAGAGTAGAAGACTGAGATTGGGGAATAAAAGCAGCAGCAGACCTGCAACAAGAGACAACTACTGTGCGACGTCACAGGTGAGGCAGGATAGTCCGAGAGGTGAGCACAGTATAAAAGGAGACACCTAGAGCAGGAGGAGAGTCTGAGAGTCTAAGGCAAGTCATGACAGCATAGCTCGCACCCGTGATATGCTCCTCCTGCACTATGTGGGAAGTCCTGGACACTACCAGTGTCCCTGGCGACCATGTGTGCAGGAAGTGTGTCCAGCTGCAGCTACTGGCTAACCGTCTTTCGGAGCTGGAGCTGCGGGTGGATTCACTGTGGAGCATCCGCGATGCTGAGACTATCATGGATAGTACATTCAGTGAGGTGGTCACACCGCAGGTAAAAATTACGCAGGCAGAAAGGAAATAGGTGACCGCCAGGCAGAGTAAAAGGACTAGGCAGGTAGAGCAGGAGTCCCCTGGGGCCATCTCCCTCTCAAATAGATATTCTGCTTTAGATACTGTTGGGGGAGATGGCTTATCAGGGGAAAGCAGCAGGAGCCAGGTTCGGGGCACCACAGGTGGCTCTGCTGCACAGGAGGGGAGGAAGAAGAGTGGCAGGGCTATAGTGATAGGGGATTCAATTGTAAGGGGAACAGATAGGTGTTTCTGCGGCCGCAAACGTGACTCCAGGATGGTAGGTTGCCTCCCTGGTGCTGGGGTAAAGGATGTCACGGAGCGGCTGCAGGGCATTCTGGAGGGGGAGGGTGAACAGCCAGTTGTCGTGGTCCATATTGGTACCAACGACATAGGTAAAAAAAGGGATGAGGTCCTGCAAGGTGAATTTAAGGAGTTAGGAGATAAATTAAAAAGCAGGACTTCAAAAGGTAGTGATCTCAGGATTACTACCGGTGCCACGTGCGAGTGAGTATAGGAACAGGAGAATAGACAGGATGAATGCGTGGCTGCAGGGATGGTGTCGGAGGGAGGGATTTAGATTCCTGGGACATTGGGACCGGTTCTGGGGAAGGTGGGACCTGCACAAGTGTGACGGGTTACACCCGAGCAGGACTGGGACCAATGTCCTCGCGGGGGTGTTTGCTAGTGCTGTTGGGGAAGGTTTAAACTAGAGTGGCAGAGGGATGGGAACCTGAGCGGGGACTCAGAAGAGAATAAAGTTGAGAGCAGCAAGAGAGGGGAAGACCCAGGGGAAATCTACAATACAAATAGTACAAACAGTTGTTCAAGAACAAGTAAAAGGGAAAAGCGTAGAGCAGCGGAAAGAAAGTGTACTTTCGGCACGACAGATAAAATAAAAACTAGAAGGCGTAAGGCGATTAACCCAGCATCAAAGCTGTGGCAGGGGGTTGGGAACCTGAGCAGGGAGACAGAGGAATGCGTGTCAGGAAGGGACAGAAGGTATGGAGTAAAAGGTAAAGTGTTAAAAAAGGAAAAAGCAGGAACTAAGTGTCACAAGACATATTTGAAAGTTCTTTATCTGAATGCACGTAGCATTCGTAACAAAATGGACGAGTTAACGTCACAAATAACTACGTATGGGTATGATCTTGTGGCCATTACAGAAACATGGCTGCAGGGTGACAACGACTGGGAATTAAATATGCCAGGGTATTTAACAATCAGGAAGGACAGGCAGGAAGGAAGGGGAGGTGGGGTGGCTATGTTAATAAAGGAAGGAATCACTGTAATACAGAGAAATGATATTGGGACAAAGGATTAGGACAATGAAACAGATTGGGTGGAGATAAGGAATAATAAGGGGAAGAAAACACTAGTGGGCGTAGTATATAGGCCTCCTAATAGTTGCAACTCTGCTGGAAGAAGTATTAATCAGGAAATAGTCGGGGCATGTAATAAGGGAACAGCTATAATTATGGGGGATTTTAACTATCATATTAACTGGACAAATCAAATTGGGCAGGGCAGCCTTGAGGAAGAGTTTATTGAGTGTATTCGGGATGGATTTCTTGAGCAGTATGTAACTGAACCAACAAGAGGGCAAGCAACCTTGGACCTGGTCCTGTGTAATGAGCCAGGATTAATTAATAATGTCCGAGTTAAGGATCCCCTTGGAATGAGTGACCATAACATGGTTACATTCCATATCCAATTAGAGGGTGAGAAGGTTGGTTCTCAAACAAGCGTACTGAGCTTGAATAAAGGAGACTATGATGGTATGAGAGCGGAATTGATTAAAGTGGACTGGGAAAATAGATTAAAGGGTAAGACGGTACATGAGCAGTGGTGTTCATTAAAGGAGTTATTTTACAACTTTCAAAATAAATATATTCCACTGACGAAAAAAGGGTGTAAAAGAAATGACAGCCATCCGTGGCTAAGTAAAGAAATTAAGGATAGTATCCGACTAAAAACAAGGACATATAAGGTAGCCAAACTTAGTGGGAGGATAGAAGATTGGGAATTCTTCAAAAGACAGCAAAAAGTAACGAAAGGATTGATTAAGAAAGGGAAGATAGATTATGAAAATAAATTAGCAAAAAATATAAAAACAGATAGCAAGAGTTTCTATCGTTGTATAAAAAGAAAAAGGGTGGCTAAGGCAAACGTAGGTCCCTTCGAGGACGAGACCGGGAAATTAATGGTGGGAAACATGGAGATGGCAAAAATGCTGAACAAATATTTTGTTTCAGTCTTTACGGTAGAGGACACTAAGAATATCCCAACACTGGACAAACAGGGGGCTCGAGGTGGGGAGGAGCTAAATACGATTAAAATCACTAAGGAATTGGTACTCAGTAAATTAATGGGACTCAAGGCGGATAAATCCCCTGGACCTGATGGCTTACATCCTAGGGTCTTGAGGGAAGTGGCAGTGGGGATTGTGGATGCTTTGGTAATAATTTTCCAAAATTCTCTGGACTCGGCAAAGGTCCCGGCAGATTGGAAAACTGCTAATGTAACACCTTTATTTAAAAAGGGTAGTAGGCAGAAGGCTGGAAATTATAGACCAGTTAGCCTAACATCTGTGGTGGGTAAAATTTTGGAGTCTATTATTAAGGAGACAGTAGCGGAACATTTGGATAAACATAATTTAATAGGACAAAGTCAGCATGGCTTTACGAAGGGGAAGTCATGTCTGACAAATTTGCTCGAGTTCTTTGAGGACATAACGTACAGGGTGGATAAAGGGGAACCAGTGGACGTAGTGTATTTAGACTTCCAGAAGGCATTCGACAAGGTGCCACATAAAAGATTATTGCTCAAGATAAAGAATCACTGGATTGGGGGTGATATTTTGGCATGGGTGGAGGATTGGTTATCTAACAGGAAGCAGAGAGTTGGGATAAATGGTTCATTCTCGGACTGGCAACCAGTAGCCAGTGGTGTTCCGCAGGAGTTGGTGCTGGGTCTATATTAACGATTTGGAGGAGGGGACCGAGTGTAAAATATCAAAGTTTGCAGATGATACAAAGATGGGAGGGAAAGTAGAGAGTGAGGAGGACATAAAAAACCTACAAGGGGATATAGACAGGCTGGGTGAGTGGGCGGAGATTTGGCAGATGCAATACAATATTGGAAAATGTGAGGTTATGCACTTTGGCAGGAAAAATCAGAGAGCAAGTTATTATCTTAATGGCGAGAAACTAGAAAGTACTGCAGTACAAAGGGATCTGGGGGTCCAAGTGCAAGAAAATCAAAAAGTTAGTATGCAGGTGCAGCAGGTGATCAAGAAGGCCAACGGAATGTTGGCTTTTATTGCTCGGGGGATAGAATATAAAAACAGGGAGGTATTGCTGCAGTTATATAAGGTATTGGTGAGACCGCACCTGGAATACTGCATACAGTTTTGGTGTCCATACTTAAGAAAAGACATACTTGCTCTCGAGGCAGTACAAAGAAGGTTCACTCGGTTAATCCCGGGGATGAGGGGGCGGACATATGAGGAGAGGTTGAGTAGATTGGGACTCTACTCATTGGAGTTCAGAAGAATGAGAGGCGATCTTATTGAAACATATAAGATTGTGAAGGGGCTTGATCGGGTGGATGCGGTAAGGATGTTCCCAAGGATGGGTGAAACTGGAACTAGGGGGCATAATCTTAGAATAAGGGGCCGCTCTTTCAAAACTGAGATGAGGAGAAACTTCTTCACTCAGAGGGTAGTAGGTCTGTGGAATTTGCTGCCCCAGGAAGCTACATCATTAAATAAATTTAAAACAGAAATAGACAGTTTCCTAGAAGTAAAGGGAATTAGGGGTTACGGGGAGCGGGCAGGAAATTGGACATGAATTTAGATTTGAGGTTAGGGTCAGATCAGCCATGATCTTATTGAATGGCGGAGCAGGCTCGAGGGGCCGATTGGCCTACTCCTGCTCCTATTTCTTATGTTCTTATGTTCCTTCCCCAGTACTGGTGCAAGTGACCCATGAATTGAAGCCCTTGCTTCCCACACCACTCTTTCAGCCACGCATTTAACCATCTAATCTGTTTGTCCCTATGCCAATTTACATGTGGCTCAGGTTGGAATCCAGAGATTATTACCTTTAAGATTCTGCTTTCTAATTTGGACCCGAGCTCCTCAAACTCCCTCAGCAGAACATCATTCCTGTTTCGACCTATGTCGTTGCTTCCTACGTGGATCACGACAGCTGGATCCGCCCTGTTTAGCTTCAAGTTCATCTCCAGCCACAAAGAGATGTCCTTAACCCTGAAACTAGGCAGGCAACAGAGCCTTCAGGACTCCCAGTCACGGCTGCAAAGAATAGTCTCTATCCCCCTGACTATATTATCTCCTAACACTACCATATTCCTTTTCGCAACCATCCACCCCCCCCACCAACCACTTCAGTGGCCTCCTGTACCACGGTGTCATGGTCAATTTGCCCATCCTCCCTGCAGTCTTTGTTCCCATTCACACAGGTACATCGTACCTGTTGGACAACGGCAAAGGCTGAGGCTCCTCCACCACTGCACCTGGGGTCTCCTTAACTGCCCGGCTCCAACCCGCCCCATTTCCGGGTTCCCTAATGACGCGCTGACATGCGTGCACAGCCCCCGCATGTGGGACTCCCGCCGGCAATTAAAGCCAGCGGGGTGCCACTTAAGGTATTTATCTAGGTATTTCAGGTCGTTTACAGACCTGATTAACGTGATATTTTAGGAGGGTTGGGATTTTTCAAACAACCGGGACTGTTTCCCGTACTGGGGGAAACACTCCCAGTTCAAATGGACGTGTTGCAACCATCAGCCTGTGGCAGCTGCAAAGGTCCATTTGACAGGGGGGGGGGGGGGGGGGGAGACCCTCACTCATTGCAGGATGCCACTCTGTCACTTGGGAGAAAGTTTGGCCTCCACCACCCTCCTCCTGACAATCAAAGTCACCAACTTGCACACTTACCCCGGGGTCCAGACACATGTACCTACCTTGCGGACCCCCTCAGATGTACATCTTCCGGATGGGGGCCGCCATAGCTGCAGTCATGACCTCCTCGGAGGACGAACAGCATCACCAGCCTCGCCGGCCAAGTCGTCCACCTCTGACACGTGGAGCTCCACAACACAGTGCTGTGACACATCCACCTGCACAGCAGGAGGGAGGGCAACCGCAGAGAAAGATGCGTCGCAGAGGGCACTACCCTCACCACAGGGTCCACAGACCGAGGCTCAGCTTCCTGGACCTCTCTGAGCAGCAGTGCACACGGAGGCTCAGAGTCACTCGACATGTAGTCGTGGACATCTGCAGCCTCCTTCATGCCGAGCTGCTCCCGGCTGGCCCGAGCACCATCTTCTTACTTGTCGCTGTCAAAGTCACCACTGCCCTCAACAACTTCTCCTCCGCATCCTTCCAGGGTGCCACCGGGGACATCGCCGACGTCTCTAAGTCGTCTGCACAAAAGAGCCCTGCAAATACACCTACACCCACTCTGCAGTGACACAATGGGTGGCATCAGTTGTGGGTCTTCATTGTGATCCTCAGGAAAGGGCATTATTGCACAAACCAGACAAGATTCACAAAGACGTGGCAGTAGTGGTGACAATATAATATGTAATGTGAGTTGATCAGGAATTAAATATAAGTAAAAACCATGACAAACCCTCAAACACCCTTGTGCATCCCCTTCATGCTCACAACACGTTTGCCTTACGCTGCCTACTGCACATATATGATGCATTCCCTGCGGCTGTAGCACAGGTAGTGGCAGGTTGAGTGAGGCTGACTGTGAAAGAGATGCACGAGAGGGTGAGTATGAGATAGAGCCATGAGATTGTATGAGGATTGGGTTGAGTGGTAGTGGTGGGATGAGTACTGGCGAGGTGAGTAAGTGCAGGTAAGATGAGGATGAGCTTTGATTGGGTGTGAGGAGTGATGTGATAGAGTAGTGTTGGCAGTGCAGAAGGAGGTGTGGGGTGGGGGCGGTGATGTGGCAGACGGAGTGTAGGGGAACGAGTAAGTGTACTCACTTTGGCTGACCTACTTAGGTCATTGGTGCGCCTCCTGCACTGTATGCAGGTGGGCGATATGTTGGTGGTGCAGGTGACCTTCTCTGCCACCTCGAGCCAGGCCTTCGTGGTGGCAGAGTCAGGCCGCTTCCTCTCGCCCGCCGGGGGAAAGATCTCTGTCCTCCCCCTCCTCCTCACCCCATCCAATGATACCTGGAGTGAGGCATCATTAACCTGGGAGCAGCCTTCCCCCTGGGCTACTCCACGCTGTAATTTTTCCTATTTCTTGCAGCATCAGTCAGTGGAGGACTGCCCCTTTAAATAGAGCTCCTCCAGCTGACAGACCTTACTGCGCATGCGCAGTCCGCCCACCGCGCAGCTCAGCAGTGGGGAACCCGGAAGACCAGGTAAGTGGATCCAATTAGGCTGCAATTGCGAGCGGGGCAGACTGATTTCACCAATCGACCCCCCGCCGCGAACCCGCCACCATGGTAATATCGGGCCCTTAGTGCAGATGTGGTTACCTTGGATCACTCCACAAACTCTTACATGCTACAGTTACGGCACACCACCTGCACGGTCAAGTCTATCTAACCTTGTTTTATTTATTTACTTAAAGTTTTTATGTGATTAAGTCACTTGATTTATTTTTAGTTTTTTTTAAAACTGATTATTAAATTAATAACTTAAACTGGATATGTTAAAGTTTAGCAAGCTAAAGGTTCCAAGATTAAACCACTCCCCTAGTGTTGAGGGCAAAACAATGTATCACTCACCAACTGGTCACCAACCTACTGTTCTCTGATGTCACTCTTTCCAACATTTGCCTGTGTTTGAGTTGGTCTCAGTTTTATATCCCCGCCCTGCTCTCGGGCCTCCGCTCCTTTTATCCCCGCCCTGCTCTCGGGCCTCCCCTCCTTTTATCCCCGCCCTGCTCTCGGGCACTGACCCCGCTCCTTTTATCCCCGCCCTGCTCTCGGGCCTCCGCTCCTTTTATCCCCGCCCTGCTCTCGGGCACTGACCCCGCTCCTTTTATCCCCGCCCTGCTCTCGGGCCTCCGCTCCTTTTATCCCCGCCCTGCTCTCGGGCCTCCGCTCCTTTTATCCCCGCCCTGCTCTCGGGCCTCCCCTCCTTGTATCCCCGCCCTGCTCTCGGGCCTCCGCTCCTTTTATCCCCGCCCTGCTCTCGGGCCTCCCCTCCTTTTATCCCCGCCCTGCTCTCGGGCCTCCGCTCCTTTTATCCCCGCCCTGCTCTCGGGCCTCCCCTCCTTTTATCCCCGCCCTGCTCTCGGGCCTCCGCTCCTTTTATCCCCGCCCTGCTCTCGGGCCTCCCCTCCTTTTATCCCCGCCCTGCTCTCGGGCCTCCGCTCCTTTTATCCCCGCCCTGCTCGGTCACTGGTCCCGCTCCTTCTGCTCTTGGGCCTCCGCTCCTGCTCCTTTCAGCCCCAATAACCACAAAAACACTAACCAATGAACTAAATACTTACTGACTTACCCTCGGTGCTCCACTATTTCTGCAGCCACTTGCACTAACCAACAACCTTATCTGCAACTTATTCTCGCCACTCTTGTATTATGACATGACTGATTTATTTTCCTGTCTGTTTCAGACTCTCTCTCCGCTGCTCCTTTATGCTGGGCCACTTTGGGGTCGGGGGGAATTCCCGCGCTCTCGGAATGAGTGAGTTAGTGAGCTTCAGTGTGTGAGAGGGAGAGAGAAAAAAAAGTGAGAAAATGAGTGAGCGAATGAGCGTGCGAGGCTAAGTGAATAAGAGGGGAAAGGGGTGAGTTACTGAGTGAGAGATGGAGTGAGCAATTGAATCACTGAAAGTGAGTGAGAGCATGAATGAGTAAAAGACTGAGGGAAAGTGTGATTGATTGAGCGAGAGAGAGAGAGACTGAATCAATTTGAGAGTGACTGAGTACGAGAGAGTGAATAAATATGAATATGAGTGAGCCAGTCAGTGAGAGTGAGTAAGTGTGATTCAGCAAGTGAGTGTGAGTGAACGTGAGTACGAGTCAGTAAGAGAGTGCGCACAAGAGAATGAGTGGAAGTCAGTAAGTGAATGTGGAAGAATGAGTGCGAGTCAGTAAGTGAGTGATAAGAAGTCATAATCCAGGGGAGATGCAGCAGCCTAAGTGGTCCTCAGCACTTGTCTTCTCACCTCCAGCAGTCACAGCTGAGGTGGAGAAGGAGAAGATGAACTGTCATTAACACTCGACTAATCAGATATTATACAAGACTTCACCGCAGCTAAAACTAATGAAAACTAATTTCTGAGCTGTCATACAGTTCATATACTGAACTCCCTGCTACAAGACCTTTATAATTAATGTAATTTACTCGTGTTATACATTGCTTATCATTTTGTCAACTTTTTTTATATTACCTATTGCTAATATGCCTTTTCACTATTGTATGTGTGCGGATTTGACACCAGATTAAATAGGCAGTTTTTAGTATCATTCATAGCATCTTACAGCACAGAAGGAGGCCATTCGGCCCATTGTGCCTGTGCCAGCTCTTCGAAAGAAATATTCCAATTAGTCCCACTCCTCTGCTCTGTTATCAAGTAAAACATAGGGGCCTTAACCAAACCTTTGCACAGGGCCCCCGCAAGGCAAATGCCGCTCCTGAATGCAGTCAAGTAAATTGGATGTGATCTGACCATTTATTCTCTCTGGAAATACAGATCATGGTGGTATGGTGACAGCACAAAAATGGGATTTAACCAGGAAAAAACCAACAAAGAACTGGCAGTGGGAGAGTTTTTTTTTAAACCCCTGAAGATTGCTGTACAAAAAGAAGAATACCTTGAAAAGAGCATCTGCTGGCACAAGATTTCATAGAGATCTGTAGCAATGTGTTTACTCCACCAAGATTCATCTCCAGAGGCTGCTCTATCCATTGCTGAGATGCGACGTACACATTAAAATTTGGTTCAGCAAATAAACCCATCATAATAGCTGATCAGAGTCAAATCCAAACTGGACCAGCAAAAAAACACAATTTAAGTCATTTCAATTTTACTGCAAAATTACAGGTGAACTCAATTCAGGTACAAGAGGCAGCTCCAAGTTTTCCCTCAGGCTTATCATTGTATTAGAAGTGAAGCAATGCAGAATTACATGACATACATAGAATGTACAGCGCAGAAACAGGTCACTCAGCCCAACAGGTCCATGCCAGTGTTTGTGCTCCACACGAGCCTCCTCCCTCCCTACTTTATCTAAGAATGGAAGAGGCCTTTCACTTAATTGCAGCAGCACAGAATTTCTCACTACTCTGTTAGGGTTTATTGAGCTGAGAATGAGTTCCAATGAAGATAATGTCGAGCTTCACAATGTCTGTATAATCGGGGGGGGACCTACAGCTTTAAAGTATAGAATAAATGAGAAGCATCTGGAAGTGCATAAAAGTTCCAGTTTAATATTTAGGATTTATATCAATATTTTATTCTATATTCTGTGGAAATGTATACGGTTTTTTAAAAAATTATCAACTTTTCCTAAGTTGGCTAAGATTTTTCTGCAATTGGAACCTTTTTCATATTGACTGGATATTTTCACTGAATGATCAATAACCACCAAAATCCTTTTCGTCCTCAAAATGTACTAATAGATGCCTCATGTATATGTTTCAGATTCCAATATGCATTATTCATATCAATCGTAAAATCCGTTCCATCTATTAATCCTTAACCCATCTGCTTAATTGCTCCAAATCACTTTGAATGTTGTTAATCTCTTATCATCATCTGGACACATAGCTTCATGTCACAGCAAAATTTATTTATGACAAATGAACAGGAGATGCAGAATAGAATCGATTGAATTCACCAGTCACTGCTTTCCACCAGAACTTTTTACACTTATTTCCATTTCTTATTCCCCAGCCTGTTTTGAATCTAAGTAGCTAATTTGTCATTCTTTTCATGAGTCCTCACATTCTCTTAAAGCCTCACATATGACATTTTATTGAGACTATCCTGAAAAACCAACTGATTTGCATCAACTCAACAGTTCTTGTTCAGTCATTTAGTTTCATCCTCAGTCGGCTCTAGTACATTAGTGAAGCACAACTTATTGCTTCTGAATCCATGCTGGCAACTCCTTGTGACCTCTATCCTCCAGTTTAAGGTACAGCTCATGTAGTGATGAAGCTCCTAAAAACATTAACCAAAACCTCATTTATTTCCTCCATCACTTCCTTGGTGATCTAGTGCGTAACTGGCCCAGGTGCCTTGTAGACATTTAATTCCTTATATTTTTTCATAGCATAAATTATTGGCCTTTGTGTTCTGCATTCCTGAACAAATTACCTTATACCCTTTCTCAACATAGTTTACATTACCTAAATATCCTGCTTCCGTGTAGTCTACCAGAGCCAAAAAGCCAATTGACTCGAGAAACATTTTCACTTCATGTTTAAAGGCTGTGATAGGAAGACAGGTATCCTTGCTGAGGTGAAGGATGGTCCTCTGAATACTTTGGTTTCCTTTAGGAAGGATTTAATTCTCTCACTAGCAGCTATTTTCTATCATGGGCCCACTTCCATGTAGTTAATATAATTGAATGGTAAAAAGTTAATTTTTATTTTAACTTTGCTGCTGTCTCGATATTGCCTGATCAGAATGTCAAGTGGTTAGAAATGGCAGATTCACCATTTTTAGATTCCTCACATTTGCCTCTCGAACTTCTAAGTATCACATGACTGAACAGCTGCATAGCTTACACTGAATATTTCACAAATTTAAAACCTATTTACATAAATAAGTTTTTGCAATTTCATGAATTCATTCCAAACTTAACTCTCAGTAATTTGATGAGAACAATTCACTCTTGTTAACCAATCGTTCAGCATATCGTAGTAGGTACAGCACAGGAGGTGGCCATTTGACCCAACGTGCCTTCTCTTTGAAAGAGCTATCCAATTCGTCCCACTCTCCTGCTCTTTCCCCAAAGCCCTGTAATTTTTTTCCCTTCAAGTATTTATCTAATTCCTTTTTGAAAGTTAATCTGCTTCCGCTACCCTTTCAGGCAGTGCATTTCAGATCATTGCAACTCACAGTGGAAAAAAAAGTTTCCTCATGTTGCCTCTTTTGCCGATTACCTTAAATCTGTGCCCTCTGGTTACCGACCCTTCTGCCACTGCAAACAGTTTCTCCTTATTTACTCTATCAAAACCAGTCATGATCTTGAACACCTCTATCAAATCTACCTTTAACCGTCTCTGTTCTAAGGAGACCACCCCAGCTTCTCCAGTCTCTCCACATAACTGAAGCCCCTCATCCCTGGTACCATTCCAGTAAATCTCCTCTGCACCCTCTCTAAGGCCTTGACATCCTTCGTAAAATGTGGTGCCCCAGAATTGAACAATACGCCAGCTGGGGCTTAACCAGTGTTTTAGAAAAGTTTAGCTTCCTTGCTTTTGTATCCTATGCCTCTATTTATAAAGCCCAGGATCAAATATGATTTTTTTAATTAAAAAACAGCCTTCTCAATTTGTCCTGCTACCTTCAAAGATTTGTATATGTGCACCCCCAGGACCCTCTGTTCTTGCACCCCCTTTAAATTTGTACCATTTAGTTTATATTGGCTCTCCTCATTCTTCTTACCAAAATGCATAATTTCACACTTCTCTGCGTTAAATTTCATCAGCCATGTGTCTGCCCATGTCCTCCTGAAGTCTGTTACTATCCTCCACATTGTTTACCACATTTCCAAGTTTTGCGTCATCTGCAAACTTTGAAATTATACCCTCTATATCAAAAAGAGCAGTGGTCCGAATACTGACCCCTGTGGAACACCACTGTATACTAACCTCCAGTCTGAAAAACAAACGTTCACCCTACTCTCTGCTTTCGGTCCCTTAGTCAATTTTGTATCCACGCTGCCACTGTCCCTTTAATCCCATGGGCTTTAATTTTGCTAACAAATCATTATGTGGTACTTTATCAAGTGCCTTTTGAAAATCCATATTCACATCAACCCTCTCCGTTACATCATCAAAGAACTCAATCAAGTTAGTCAAACACGATTTTCCTGTAACAAATTCATTGTTAGCCCATACTTTTCCAAGTGCCAATTAATTTTGTCCTAGATTATTGTCGCAAAGTTTCCTTATCACCGCGTTAGGCTGACTGGCCTATAACTGTCGGGTATATCCCTCTCCCCTTTTTTGAACAGGGGTGTAACATTTGCAATCCTCCCATCCTCCGGCACCATCCCCATATCTAAAGGAGGATTGGAAGATTGTGGCCAGAGTCTCCGCAATTCCCACCCTTACTTCCCTCAGTAACCTAGGATGCATCCCATCAGAACTGGGTGACATTTCTACTTTGAGTACTGCCAATCTTTTAAATATCTCCTCTTTATCTATTTTTATCCTATCCAGTATCACTACGACCTCCTCCTTTACTGCTACAATGGCAGCATCCTATTCTCTAGTGAAGACAGAGGTGAAGTATTCATTTAGTACCTCAGCCATGCCCTCTCCCTCCACAAGAAGATCTCCTTTTTGTCCCTAATCGGTCCCATCCTTCCTTTGACTACCCTTTTATCATTTATATATGTTTCTAAGACTTTTGGATTCCCTTTTTTTCAAGACTAAGTGTTAAACATATTTATACAAAATTATTAATTCTCTAAAATATCAAAACAGCATACCACAAAAGAATGACTATGATTGCATATTATGTGCAAAGAATAGATAAGACAGGCTTATGTAATGGAGTTTGTCTGCAGCAGGACAGATGGTGATGAGGCAAGCAAACTGTGCAAGTGAAAATGTAATGAAAATGTCAACAGTACTTCAAAGCTGCTGCAGTTAGATTACTTACCATAATAATTTTGGCATCAAAATGACAGTCTATTACACTCACATGCAGAGACATGCGTATACCTGTAAATCTCCAGTTATGAACATGGACAGTCTGCCAGCAATTTATTTTCCAAGCAGTGACACTGCAACTCAAGGACTACTAAAGAACAATTAAAAGCATGTACACTGGGCAAATCAGGACCCAAGTTTGTTCTGATAGCCAATAAATAAGCAAGACCATATGGTCCTGGAGATTATCCACAAACAATTAAGAGGCTCTGAAAACTGACAAGCACATATGACCTACACAAGACATCCCTTTATGCCCCACCCATCTCCCATCAGCCCCTTTAACTCAAAGTAGCATCTGTAAAAATCGCAGGAAAGATGTAGCTGAGGGAATTCCTCCTTAAGATACAAGGGGAGTCATTGGGGAAAGAGACACAACTTAGTGGAAGTCATTGGTTAACTTACTTCCAAATTGGAAAAAAAAGAGTAACTTTGGAAACTATCAGGTAAATTATGGCTGTGAAAAAAAGAACTGGTGCCTATCCTTCCTAACATCATGTGTAAAACATAACGATGCAAGCAGCGTGGAACATCTCAGTGTACATTATATCCATACAAACAAACATGTACACCTGGAATTTCTGCGGGGGATTTCCTGATGTCCTGACATAACTTCGACCGAAGATCAGTAGAACCCCAGAGAAATGATGTAAATGGCTAAAGTGGCTGTTTGTACAGTCACTCTAGAGTTTCCAACAATCTTCTGCCAAAGTTATGGCGGGAAATGGGGAGAACCCTTGGAAATTCTCCCCCATAGTGTCAGCAAGTATTACAGTTATACCTTTTTTTAAAAAAATACGTGAACTGCCGGAATGCACCACTGGAACTGAGTCTGCCTAAATAACAGTCAATGCACTTCATTGTATGTGCAGCACGTAGTGACATTTCTGAGAGAAAATAAGCACTATACAAAGGCAATCCTTACATTTGAGTACCATTAACTTGTCCCATAATTTTCCTTTTGGGATTGGAAATTTTAAGCTCTACCTCACTATTGTTACTCAAAATAAATATGATTGGCATAATCCCAACTATAATCTTTCAAAGTTCTCTAGATTCAGGAATTGTCCCTCTAGATTAGAAAATTGCACGTCACTCCGCTTTTTAAGAAAGGAGATGGAAACCAGGGAATTATAGATCAGTTAGCCTAACATCTGTTGTGGGGAAAATGCTGGAGTCTATAATTAAGGATAGGGTGACTGAACACCTCGAGGATTTTCAGTTAATCAGAGAGAGCCAGCATGGATTTGTGAAAGGTCGGTCGTGCCTGACAAACCTGATTGAATTTTTTGAAGAGGTGACTAAAGTAGTGGACAGGGGAATGTCAATGGATGTTATTTATATGGACTTCCAGAAGGCATTTGATAAAGTCCCACATAAGAGACTGTTAGCTAAGATAGAAGCCCATGGAATCGGAGGAAAAGTACAGACTTGGTTAGGAAGTTGGCTGAGCAAAAGGCGACAGAGAGTAGGGATAATGGGTAGGTACTCATATTGGCAGGATGTGACTAGTGGAGTCCCGCAGGGATCTGTCTTGGGGCCTCAATTATTCACAATATTTATTAACGACTTAGATGAAGGCATAGAAAGTTTCATATCTAAGTTTGCCGATGACACAAAGATTGGTGGCATTGTAAGCAGTGTAGATGAAAACATAAAATTACAAAGCAATATTGATAGATTAGGTGAATGGGCAAAACTGTGGCAGATGGAATTCAATGTAGGCAAATGTGAGGTCATCCACTTTGGATCAAAAAAGGATAGAACAGGGTACTTTCCAAATGGTAAAAAGTTAAAAACAGTGGATGTCCAAAGGGACTTAGGGTTCAGGTACATAGATCATTGAAGTGTCATGAACAGGTGCAGAAAATAATCAAGAAGGCTAATGGAATGCTGGCCTTTATATTTAGAGGACTAGAGTACAAGGGGACAGAAGTTATGCTGCAGTTATACAAAACCCTGGTTAGACCGCACCTGGAGTACTGTGAGCAGTTCTGGGCATCGCACCTTCGGAAGGACATATTGGCCTTGGAGGGAGTGCATCGTAGAATGATATCCGGACTTCCAGGGTTAAGTTACGAGGAGAGATTACACAAATTGGGGTTGTATTCTCCAGAGTTTCAAAGGTTAAGGGGTGATCTGATCGAAGTTTATGAGATATTTAGGGGAACAGATAGGATGGATAGAGAGAAACTATTTCCACTGGTTGGGGATTCTAGGAGTAGGGGGCACAGTCTAAAAATTAGAGCCAGACCTTTCAGGAGTGAGATTAGAAAACATTTCTACACACAAAGGGTGGTAGAAGTTTGGAACTCTCTTCCACAAACGAAATTGATGCTAGCTCAATTGCTAAATTTAAATCTGAGATAGATAGCTTTTTGGCAACCAAAGGTATTAAGGGATATGGGCCAAAGGCAGGTATATGGAGTTCGATCACCGATCAGCCATGATCTTATCAAATGGCGGAGCAGGCACAAGGGGCTGAATGGCCTACTCCTGTTCCTATGTTCCTATAATCAGTAAGCAAGCTGAAACATTAGTCTAGACAGCTGTGCAATTTCCCAGACAGTAATGTTGGTACAAGAACTTCTCATGTGACCTGCAAACTATTTAGTTTTACAACCTGAATGGAATCACTAGCCTGGGATCTGCTCCAACATTTCCAAATTAGAGAACAAAATGTGCGATCTAATCAAAGCCAGATACATTCACTAAAAAGGAAAATGTATAGATTAAATCCATTAGTAAAAATATCCTATATTGGAATTACAAATCTACCATGTTTGGATGTGTTTCATTTTAATCTACAAAAATGTGATATTTTGTTAGATGTTACATTAAAAGTGCAATATGAATTTAAACAACAAATTGACACAAGAGCTAACCTTCAAATAATTACAACTTCACAAACCTTAGATCAGTAAATTTGAAAGAATCTCGTAATACATTTTGAATCCATGAGAAATAAATCCATCAATTAAACTATTTATGAATTTAGTTCAGACATTAGAAATATAGGGGGTGAAATTAGACTTTGTTTATCCCGTATCTCAGGCACGAAACAGAGGCAAAAATGTCCAATTTTGAGGGGCTATGTCCCACGCCCCAAGGCGGCTACCCTAAACAGCCGTTAAGCCCCTTACTCATGCTAATGAGGAGCCTACCTCCTGTTTAAGGACCCTGCTCTGAAATTGGTCAAAAACCAGTAGAGCTGGCATTGCACAAGCTCTAAATAGTTTTTCCGGGTCTACAGCAGCGTAACCAGTGGTCCTTCAAGGCACCGATGGAAGCCAAAGACAAGGTAAGTAAACTTGTTTCACTTAATGTCGAGCCAGGAGGAGCAGTGCACCTCCTAGATCCACAGCAATACTGTGGGCCACAGCCAATGACTGTATATAAAGTAAAAAAGGAAGCAGGGCCAGGTTGCCCACACGACAGCACAAGAGGTTCAGCCCTGCAGCAGGTCCATCAAAAGCCACGAGACAAAGGTCACCAGGGACCAAAGACACCACAAGAAAAGTGAGAGAGGGCAAAAAGTGGAAGACGAATGGAAAGATAGAAAGCATGATACGGAAAGAATTAGAGCATAGAAAGCAACAGGCGAGGCAATTGAAGGGATAACTTCAACAAAAAGATCAGTCTTTGTATTTTTATTGTTTCCAACTGCTGACAAAGAAGAAAACTAGTGATTCAATACATTTTGATTTAATTCCAAGGGTCAATAATAAGACATCTTTGAACTGCCAGTGTCTAATTTATTTTTCAAGATAGAATAAGGACCACACAAATCTAAGTAAGTGAACACAAGATCCTACATCTGACAAGTAAAGTTTAGAAAAGACCTGTCCACCGAACAATCAATTAAACACTAGTTAAAAGGAAACATAAATATGGTTTAATCTTTCTGAAACGCCAACTAGCATTGGTATAATGCAATACTGCACATATTTAATTTTAATGGGAAGCTCCTTTACTTTAGAAGATTGTATACAACATTATGGTAATGAAACAGAGTTTGAACTGTTATTATATTATCTGGGTAATGAACATATGTATTGTCAAACAAAATGGAATCATCTTGTGTAATCATGCAACAATACTGAACACCTCAGAATAGTTTCTCTGGGAAAAGTTCTTACTCAGTGAAATATATGGTATTTATTCTACCCTAAATTTAAAAGTTGTTGAACTATCAGTAACGCTACTGGAACCAGTGCATATATTCTAAGCTGCAGAAAGTACAAGCTTTATTTTGCACTTTCCCAAATATTGTTGCATTTCAATTTGTTCAATTTGATAGCAGTCCTCAATACTTTTTCATAGGAGTATACTTAAGGAAAAAAAACTGCTTTTGATCATTTTCAATTTAAAAAGTTCTGATTTCGACGGAACCAACCAACCACAGCACTTTTAAGAAAACTATAAGGACAGAAATTGCTTGGAGCGGCAGACCAACAGTGTGCACCGTTCCATAGATTTATACTAACCCACTAACTTACCGCGGACTTTTCTTCAGGCACTTCCTCGAATAGGAAGCGGAGAAGTGCCTGGTGTCAATTCAAGTGAAGCTAGGACCCTGGGAGAAGTGAGAGGATCACACTCTCCCTTTCAACCAGATTGTGGCATTTTTAACAAGCTACGTAACACTGTGCAGGCTTCCAACTTTAAAACCAGGAAGTGAAAAGGTACAACATTTAAAAGTGAAAAAAATTGAATTAAATAAAACAGACAGAAGGGAAAAGTACATTTTTTAATCTTCAAAAAATCTTATTTTTTTTAATGACCAAAAAGTAAGGAGTAATGAGACTCCAGATTTTTAAAAGTTAATTTTTAGTTGTTTGGCAGTCATTAAGACTTATCGTGCTTTTAAAACTTAGTTTAGACCTGGTATTTTTAAGTGTACCTGTTTTGTGGCGTAATTAGTTACTTTACAGCTGGGCAGATGAGCAAATCGGCAAATTTTCAACGATTTTGCTCATTGCAGCACGCGACATACCTTTATTTCAAAGCTGTCATATCACCAGTAGGAGCAAGTTCTGGATTTCCATGTCTCACTGCGCGTGTACGAATGCCGGAACTTGCTCCTCCATATCGCCACTAAAAGCGATGAATGCTGTTGAGCTCTCCATTATTTTCCAAGCAATTTCTGCCCCATTATGTTTTATAGGCACTTCAATAATGGATACAATATTTTAATACAAAAATAAAATCAGTTGGCGTATTCCTAAAGCATCCAAACTAATTCCAATGTTTTTTTGAGATGGTGCAACGACATACCACTTCACTTAAACTCAACCATACACTAGTCACACAGTGAAGACTCAAACAAATGTTCGACAATGGATTCATAAGACTCCTGGTGAAATTATCCAGTGTAAAGCAGTTCGTCTAATAATGTGTAAGAAAATGGAGTGTAGTGCACATCAGGAAATGTAATATTGAACAAAATTAAGTGTACATGTCACCTATACAGCATTTCTCTGAATTATTTATTAGTATCTGTGCTATACAATTCAATTCCATGATCTATGACTTGAATCTATAGATATGCCTAATCAAAATTGCAAATTTATTTCAGAGAACATAACCTAATAATACACGGACAAAAGTACTGAGGGAAATATCTATAAATGGATTAATTAGTACTTTTTAAGGAGGGAAGGTGGAAACAGTCCTAACACAATGCAGCAAAAACACTGCTCAGGCTCAAGATAAAACCACCCGATAAATCATCCTATGGATTTCCTCCAAAAGCCAAAATAATACAACACCCAACAGTATGGTTTTAGATGTTCAACGCATACTTCAGACCCATTATATACATTGGAGAATGGGTAGTACATTAGGATAGTACTGTAAATGATCTGAGAATGAGTTTGAGGCGCAATATCAGGGCAGCATACAGGGAGCTTTACTCTGCATCTACCCAACCTGGGAGTGCTTCATACTGACACTGGGGGCCCGATTTTAGCACCCGCTACCGGGTGCGTTCTCGGCGGGGGGGCCCCGAAAATCCCGAAATCCCGGAGCGGGACCGGATCGCGCCTCGATCCCGCCCACTTCCGGGTTCCGCGCTGACGTGCGGGGGTGCGTGCGCAGCACCCGCTGGAGGGAATCCCGCAGGCAATTAAAGCCAGCGGGATGCCACTTGAGTGTATTTACTTTGGTTGTTCAGGTCATTAACTGACCTGATTAAGGGACTGTGTGTGATTTTGGATAAAGATGGGACTGTTTCACACACTGGGGGAAACAGTCCCAGTTGAAATGGACGTGTTGCAGCCGTCAGCTTGTGGCAGCTGCAAAGGTCCATTTGACAGGTGGGGAGGGGGGGAGACCCTCAGCCATTGCAGGAGGCCGCTCTGTCACTTGGGACAAAGTTTGGCCTCCACCACCCTCCTCCTGATGGTCGAAGTCACCAACCTGCACACTTACGCCGGGGTCCGGAGACATGTACCTACATTGCGGACCCCCTCAGATGTACATCTTGCGGATGGAGGCCGCCGTAGCTGCAGTCATGACCTCCTCGGAGGGCGAACGGCATCACCAGCCTCACCAGCCTCGCCATCCACGCCGTCAACCTCTGACAAGTGGAGCTCCACAACAGAGTGCTGTGACACATCCACCTGCACAGCAGGAGGGAGGGATACTGCAGAGAGAGATGCGTCGCAGAGGGCACTACCCTCGCCCCACGTTCCACAGACCGAGGCTCAGCCTCCTGTACCTCTCTGAGCAGCAGTGCACACGGAGGCTCAGAGTCACTCGACATGTAGCCGTGGACATCTGCAGCCTCTTTCATGCCGAGCTGCTCCTGGCTGGCCCGTGCACCATCTTCCTACCTGTCGCTGTCAAAGTCACCACTGCCCTCCCGAACTTCTGCTCCACAGCCTTCCAGGCTGCAACCGGGGACATCCCCGATGTCTCTCAGTCGTCTGCGCAGAAGAACCCTGCAAATACACCTACACCCACTCTGCAGTGACACACTGGGTGGCATCAGTGGTGGGTCCTCATAGGGATACCCAGGAGCGGGCATTATTGCACAAACCGGACAGGATTCGCGAAGAAATGGCAGTAGCGGTGCCAATATAATGTGTGATGTGAGTTGTTCTTTAATTCAATAGAAGTAAGAACCATGACAATCCCTCAAACACCCTTGTGCATCCCCTTCATGCTCACGACACGTTTGCCTTACGCTGCCTACTGCACATATGTGATGCATGCCCTGTGGCTGCAGCACAGGTGGTGGCAGGTTGAGTGAGGCTGGCCGTGAGAGAGATGCACGAGAGGGTGAGTATGGGATAGAGCCATGAGATTGTATGAGGATTGGGTTGCGTGGTAGTGGCGGGGTGAGTACTCGCGAGGTGAGTAGGTGCAGGTAAGTTGAGGATGAGTTTTGAGTGGGTATGAGGGGTCATGTGACAGAGTAGTGTTGGCAGTGCCGAAGGAGATGTGGGGTGGGGGCAGTGTTGTGGCAGGCGGAGTGTCGGGGAAAGACTACGTGTTCTCATGTTGCTGACCTACTGAGGTCATTGGAGCGCCTCCTGCACTGTATGCAGGTGGGCGATATGTTGGTGGCGCAGCTGACCCCCTCTGCCACCTCGAGCCAGGCCTTCTTGGTGGCAGAGGTGGGCCGCTTCCTCCCGCCCGCCGGGGGGAAGATCTCTGTCCTCCCCCTCCTCCTCACCCCATCTAATGATACCTGGGGTGAGGCATCATTAAACTGGGAGCAGCCTTCCCACTGGGCTGCTCCATGATGTAATTTTTGCTGTTTGTGGCAGCATCTGTCAGTGGAGGACTGCCCCTTTAAATAGAGCGCCTCCAGCTGACAGATCTTACTGCGCATGCGCAGCCCGCCCAACGCGCAGATCAGCATCGGGGAACCCGGAGGAGCAGGTAAGTGGATCCAATTAGTGTGTTGCCTGCTACGATCGCGCGGGCAACCCACTAATTTCAACGGGCGCGTTTTGAACGCGCCCGCTGGCCTACCCGCCGAGTACCCGCACCCCTGGTAAAATCGGGCCCTGGATGTCTGAAACAGATAAATGTTTTGTTTGACAGTACTCATCTCCTTCGCCTTCATAAACAGGAAAAAGAGAAAATATTATAAAAATGATACTTAGAATTCTGGAACTATGGCATTTCGTACAGAAGTAGTGGGTGAATGTCATTACTGAAGTAGCCTTATGTATGGAAATAAAATTATGAAAACTCTCTTGCAATCGATGCAGAAGATAGCACAATTGCAGTTCTTTCTAATTGGCAGCTAGTTTTAGTGGTGCATGTCCCAAAATTGCGGCTATTGATGCCCAGAAACTCCTATTAAACCCTATCTTGTACTAAGTCCCACTCACCTATCACTCCTTCATTGCTAACCCCCATTGCCTCGAAGTCTCCCAACACACTGAATTCAAAATCTTTGTCCTCACTTACAAATCCCGACACAAGTCTGCCTCACCCTACCTCTGCAACCACTTTCAATCTTTACATGTCAGTAAGTGCCCTCTACTCTTCTCACTTATGGGGCTCGATTTTCGCACCCCCGAGCGGGTGCGTTCGTGGCGGGGGGGGCTCCGAAAATCGGGGAATCCTGGGGCGGGTCCGGAGTCCGGCTCCAACCCGCCCACTTCCGGATTCCCCAGTGACGCGCTAAGATGCGCGCGCAGTCCCCGCGTGTGGGACTCCCACCGGCAATTAAAGCCAGCGGGATCCCGCTTAAAAGTAATTAAGTAGATACTTCAGGTTGTTTGCAGACCTGATATTTTAGGAGGGGTGGGATTTTCAAGTCAACTGGGACTGTTTCCCGTACTGGGGGAAACACTCCCAGTTCAAATGGACGTGTTGCAGCCATCAGCCTGTGGCAGCTGCAAAGGTCCATTTGACAGGTGGAGGGAGGAGACCCTCACTCATTGCAGGAGGCCACTCTGTCACTTTGGACAAAGTTTGGCCTTCACCACCCTCCTCCTAACAATAAAATTCACAAACTTGCACACTTACCCCGGTGTGCAGACACATGTACCTACCTTGCAGACCTCCTCAAACGTACATCTTCTGGATGGGGACCGCCGTAGCTGCAGTCATGACCTCCTCGGAGGGTGAACAGCATCACCAGCCTCGCCGTCCACGGCGTCCACCTCTGACACGTGGAGCTCCACAACACAGTGCTGTGACACATCCACCTGTACAGCAGGAGGGAGGGCTACCGCAGAGAGAGATGCGTCGCAGAAGGCACTACCCTTGCCACAGGGTCCACAGACCGAGGCTCAGCTTCCTGGACCTCTCTGAGCAGCAGTGCACATGGAAGCTCAGAGTCACTCAACATGTAGTCGTGGACATCTGCAGCCTCCTTCATGCCGAGCTGCTCCCGGCTGGCCCGAGCACCATCTTCTTACTTGTCGCTGTCAAAGTCACCACTGCCCTCAACAACTTTTCCTCCACAACCTTCCGGGGTGCCACCGGGGACATCGCCGACGTCTCTCAGTGGTCTGCACAAATGAACCCTGCAAATACACCGACACCCACTCTGCAGTGACACAATGGGTGGCATCAGTTGTGGGTCTTCATTGTGATCCTCAGGAAAGGGCATTATTGCACAAACCAGACAAGATTCGCAAAGACGTGGCAGTAGTGGTGACAATATAATATGTAATGTGAGTTGATCAGGAATTAAATATAAGTAAAAACCATGACAAACCCTCAAATACCCTTGTGCATCCTCTTCACGCTCACGACACGTTTGCATTACTCTTCCTACTGCACATATGTGATGCATGCCCTGTGGCTGCAGCACAGGTAGTGGCAGGTTGGGTGAGGCTGGCCATGAAAGAGATGCATGAGAGGGTGAGTATGAGATAGAGCCATGAGATTGTATGAGGACTGGGTTGAGTGGTAGTGGCGGGATGAGTATTGGCGAGGTGAGTAAGTGCAGGTAAGATGAGGATGAGCTTTGAGTGGGTGTGAGGAATGATGTGACAGAGTAGTGTTGGCAGTGCAGAAGGAGATGTGGGGTGGGGGCGGTGATGTGGCAGACGGAGTGTAGGGGAACGAGTAAGCGTACTCACTTTGGCTGACCTACTTAGGTCATTGAAGCACCTCCTCCACTGTATGCAGGTGCGCGATATGTTGGTGGTGCTGGTGACCTCCTCTGCCACCTCGAGCCAGGCCTTCTTGGTGGCAGAGGCAGGCCACTTCCTCCCGCTCGCCAGGGGGGGGGGAAGATTTCTGTCCTCCCCCGCCTCCTCACCCCATCCAATAAGACCTGGAGTGGGGCATCATTAAACCTGGGAGCAGCCTTCCCCCTGGGCTGCTCCATGCTGTAATTTTGCCTATTTTCTGCAGCATCAGTCAGTGGAGGACTGCCCCTTTAAATTGGGCTCCTCCAGCTGATAGCCTATGCCGTGCATGCGCAGTCCGCCTGCTGCGCAGCTTTCCAGCACGAAACCCGGAAGCAAAGTTAAGTACCTTCAATCAAGCTGCGATTGCGTGCGGAGCACCCCGATTTCACTGGGCGCGTTACCCACACGCCCAGTCGACCCCCCGCTGCCAACCCACCGCCCTCCGAATATCGGGCCCATGGTCTCTGCATGCACAGTTCCACCACAGCACTTCTCTCTCTCTAACCCTGTCAATAAATAATAATCCTCCTCAAATTACCTTTAGATGTTTACTATCTTAAAGGTGCTGCATAAATGGAAGTTGTTGTTGTTAAAAAGACAATAAATTACTCTTCCAGTATGATTTGCAAACAAAAAAAGTATACCGGCTTTACTATTAGTTCAGGACCTTCTTGTGATTTTACAGTGAAATGTTACCAATACATCCACTTTCTTGAGGGTGCACTAATACAAATCTAGGCAATCACCTTGTTGATTATGTGCTGCTATGCCACAATCTGCAATTTAGTTCAGATCTGTCTCCAAGTGCATTCCACCTTCTTCCATTCCTACCATTTCACAGAATTTGTAAGCCATGTTCTAATTGATCCACAGACCCACCCATTCACTATAACCAACCAGTTATGATTTAAGCCCAACTCAACCACCACCATTATTGGCTCAGGAGTACATGAAGGAAATTACCAAAATAGCAATTCCAAACCACTCACGATTTTAAATATGAAAACTGAATCATGAAAGAAAGATATTGGCCCAGAATTTGCTTTAAAAATAACGTGTGAATAATGCACGCCATTATTAATGTGCAAATCGGCCAGCAACTTGGTGAGGAAGAGATACCCTGTGAATTACAAATTGCCACAAGTTACTGGCTGATTTGCGCCACTCCACCATTAGCTTCGCAAAAACGACATCTCGCCCTTAATCGTCTCTTGATTGTCATGAAGTTGCTGCATTTGCACATTAATTGCCCATTAAACATGTCACAGAAAGTTAAGTGTAGTAATTAACATAAGTACCCTTTTAACAATGTAATAATTGTTAATGACTGCCAATCAACCTCTCGCCCAGAAAGTGAACAATTAAAAGTTTGGAGTCGCATTCCTTCAGGTTGTGAATTGTTGTTGGCGATTCTAAAAATGTCAAATTTTTAATTTTGTTTCTTACTTATCCCTTTGTCTCTTTTTTCCCCTCTCTCTCTCAATCCAATCTCTTTCCCTCTCTTACTTCTCTTTCTGTACCAGATTGAACATTGAATTCACCCACTCTAATTCACCCTCCTTCTCTGTCGTTCATCTGTTTATTTCTCAATCCTTTAATCTCATTGGTTAAGGAGCTACAATGTTTGTCCCATTGTTCACCAAGGTCCCAGATGCCCTGTTGCCCTCACCATGCAGTTATCAGCTCACACTTTCAGCAACTTTGTGGGCAAAAAGGTTTTGAGCTGAAGAACGCAGGAACACGTCTAACAGGGCACACCGTGAGATGCCCCACTCCAGCAAATTCTGGGCCAATATTTTTTTTTACTACTGTGGCATTTGTAAGTGTAAAAGACAACTGGCAGGTACTAAATGCTTTATTTTTTTAAAATTAAATAAAATCTTAAATCAAATTACTTTTTGTAGTGTGGGATACTTTGATGGTGATGCCATCCAGTGCGTTTTTTCCAATGGGACTGCTTCATCTCCTAAACATTTGGATGCAGTCTCCAACTTAGCAACATTTTTAAGACGCATTCATTCAGCAATGTACAGCCAAAATAAAAATTATGATACATCACTGGAGCTTCCTGAGCTCATCGATTCTTTCAGGAGGCTGGCCATGGCGACAACTCCTGCTGGCAGAGGATGAAAAGAGTGGCTAGGCAGAGTACAATCTAGTTTTTATATGGAAAAAGTGAAAGATTTATGTGCAGAATCCCAATAGGAACTATCTTGAGTTTAAGTAATTGGACAGGAAGATAAAACATAGTAATAAAATTTCTCCCACTTCCATTATACCAAGAGTGCAAAAATTTTATTGCACAATGAATTCAAACTATTAAAATTAATTCAAATTGAGATGCAAATATTCTGAGTACTGAATAGACAGAAAGACAACTGAAATCTGCTTTTATAGATCTTTGACATGTACAGGGATCCTTCAGGAATACATCAATGTTTCACTTATCTTAATTGTTCTCCATCATATACTGCACTATTCAAAATATGATAGCTGTCCGAGGGCCCTCTGAAAAGATGGCCCAGGAGATATCACTCTACTTGATGATTGAACAGATCCCAAGAAGAATTCCTAAAACTCAATGAAACTGTTTGAAAGTGCCTTCAATACAGAATAAAACAAAAACTTATGACATCCATACTCTACTTCAAAGTAAGGTAATTGAGGAAGTCAATTCTCATGTCTCAGTTCATGTTATCATCTGAAAACAAAGTACGGGAATATAAATCTCTCGCTTGGAGGTATTTTATTGCAGTGATACAAAGAGTAATGTACTTCAGACCCTTAATTTTATTCTATGGCAGCAGCAACAATGATCAGCTATACAGACATCATGCCCAACCTCTGATATTCAATGGGAAGTAATACTTTGTTTAAGATTGCTAAAAATTATTGGAATCATCTAACTCTGCTGAATGTGAAACACTTCGAATTCTAAATGTTCCAAAATGAACATAACCAAACTGGCCTGGACCAAACTCAGTCCAATTTGCAGCATGTATTTATAGCCATTCACCTCTTACATGCCATTCTAAAGAAACCACAAAAGTTGAGCAACACAAAAAATGTGACAGCCCCAAAAAGGCTGACAGCTCAAACAGTCCTGAATATAGGCCTTAGGACAAATGAAGTCAAGACTTTGGACTAAAAGTGTAGTGTCACACAGGCTTGACACAATTAATTGTAAACAATTTTACAACACCAAGTTATAGTCCAGCAATTTTATTTTAAATTCACAAGCTTTCGGAGGCGACCTCCTTCCTCAGGTGAACGATGTGGAAAAAATCGTTCACCTGAGGAAGGAGGTAGCCTCCGAAAGCTTGTGAATTTAAAATAAAATTGCTGGACTATAACTTGGTGTTGTAAAATTGTTTACAATTGTCAACCCCAGTCCATCACCGGCATCTCCACATCATGACACAATTAAGCTACAGGTACACCCAACATTTTTATTGCAGTGGAAAAACCTAAATTACACGAGAGATTTCCAACAGTGATGGATTTACAAATTACCAGAAGGGGATGCAAGTGCTCCAGATAAACAATTTGACACTTGATTTGGTGCATTTTACATCTAGTGATTATGCCAAAAATCACTTCTCCTGGAAGAGTTGCAAATATTTTAAATAACAAAGTAAAGAAGTAGGGATTTCAACACTATTTTACAGGGTCCATTTCCTTCCATTAGGATAGGTAATAAACTAAACCAAAAAAAGAGTAAACACTGCCACCATTACAAAAAAAAACATTAGTGCACAAAATTGTGGTTTGAAAGAACAGGCAAGGAGAGGTGCATTTTGTATTCCCAGGGACACCCTGACTGTCTCCAGTGTAAAGTTTAAAATTTATTATACTTTTATTGATCATCAATGGTCCCAGGATGAAATGTGTCAGAATGTGCTCTAACTTGACAGGTTAACCTTTCCAGTCAAATTAAACCGGTTGCTACTACAATCACTGAGGGACAGCTGGTCTGTATTCAATATGTTGATGCTGCAGTCACTGTGGTAGAAAGACAATCTCCGTTTTATACTGGTGTAATCTCCACATTTATAATGCTTTTTATTAAGTGTGATTAGCCAAACAAGCTAAAAATTGTTTTGTTTTTAAGCGGTCTTTTGATAATGGAGATTCTACTGATGTAATAATACCAATAAAATCCAAACCCAATAACAGATTGGAAATGGATCTTTACACCAGCTCTTAAGTGGCAAACTACCAGAAATCAACCGTCAGAGGAGGAACTGTTCATTTGAGGTGAGCAAAGATTTGGGAATACTGCAGGCTACCTCCAAGGGCCCAGAAGATGCACTTAATTTGAATTGTCAAGTGTAAGCAAGTTGGATTAGGGAAGTTACCTATAGTAGATGTCCAACAGGTTACATTGCTGCCAGGACTCTTCCTGTGTCAGTACAAGATTTCATAATGATACTTCACCATGTGTCGAACTTTATTGTTTCTTATTGTATTCATTGCCCATGAAAGGAGTAATTAACAAAAATAAGGAGGAGGGGCACTTTAATAGAATTCCTTCCAAAAGATGATTTCCTCTGGTTGGGGAGTCAGTGACAAGGGCTCATCAATTAAAAATTGTTTCTACGAAAGTAAGGAGAATAGTTAGGAGAGATTTCTTTACTCAGGGTTAAGAGCACGGGATGCCTTGCCACAGCCTGTAGTTCAGGCAGGAACCATACCATCTTTTAAGGGAAACATAGATAAATATTTGAAGCAAATTAAGATAGAGCTATGGGAAGAAAACCGGGCAGAAGGAATAGTTTGGGATTGCTGTAGCGAAGAGCTGGCACAAACAATAGCCTAAATGGCCTCCTTCTGTGCTGAAAACTTCCAATGGTTCTAAATTATACAGCAAATCTGTTCTGTTAAATCTTTTCAGGGTGGGGTGGAAAGCTTGCTTTGTGCTGCATACACATGATTTTTTTTTTGACCCTCTTGGGAACTTGATCATGGAGTTATAAATGCTTTCAGAATAACATGTTACATGGCATGTTTCTTTGTTTGCTCAGGGTGGAATACAGAAGGAAACTGAATGTGACAATACAATGGTTCTTAAACGATGTTCCTATTTGAAGTATTATCAGGTCATAATAAAGCTCAACAATCCTTGATGAACATTGACTGGAGCTAACATCAATATTTTAAATGTAGGCTTAAACACCTTTTTGTAAGTGGAACACATTTCCACCTGTCAACAGTTTGCCAATTCATTAGATGTCAGCTTACTCTCATTTTTGAAAATAAAATCAATTATATAGATGGACTAAATTGTGTAAAGCTTGCAGCGATGACAAGTAGGCCCACGCATGCTAAGATCACAGAAGTAATTAATCACAATTATGCTACTTCTTTGGAGAACCATCATTACCTTACAGAAAATTGTCTATGCGGCACAAAATGATCAAATAATTGGCCAATTAATTCTTTGGGAACCTCCCTTATCCAAAACTATTAACGTAGCCCACAAGTGACAAGGCAGGGACTGACAAGAGAAGTTAGACAAAATCTGTAAATGGGTAGAACAGTGGCAGTGAAACTTAATACAGACAAATGAAAGGAAAAATGGACATCATAGGAAAGTACAGCAGCAGAAAAGACTGAAATACATCCGTCTAGACTTAAAAGCTAATAATCCTCCACCACATCAAATTTTTAATCCAATTCTCAACTAAATTTTTTCCATACTATTTGCCTCCACTGCCTCACAATCTGTTCACCATCTTTTGCACAAAGTAGGTAAATCACAATATAGTTTATGCTTCTTCCCTTTTCTAAGCTTATGTCCCCTGTTAGGAGTTTGTAGCAATCTTGAAGATATCAATATTCAATTTATCTATTGTCTTAAGCATCTTCAATACTTGCACAATATCTCCCCCGAGCCTGTTCTTTTCTAAAATAAACAATCCCAGGCTCCTCAACCTCTCCTCGTGGCTCAGAGGCCTTAAGATCGTATCAGTTTGATTGCCCTTTTCTGCATTATCTCCAATGCCTGGTTATCCTTGCTGTAATACGTGACCACAATTGTAAACATTATTCCAAGTGTGGCCATAAAAGTGTCTTGTACAGACTCTATTCTATTCTATCCGTGTTGTGACACAAGTCAAGACTGGTTTGCTTTCCTTACTGCTCAAATTTGGTCTCGTAACTGTGGATTCTATCAGCAAGTGTTCCAAATGACTTTTAGGCTACATTTCTCCTAGTAATACTGAATACTAACACCAAAGAACAATCATTGATTTACTGTAAAAGGTAGGTTCAAAAAGAGAGAAAAATCAAATAACTTCAGCTCCAGTTTAAGTACGACATTAACATTCAAGACAAACCACTATACTAATTCCCCTGCTCAGAAGCAGAACCAATGACTCCAAATTAAAATAATTTCAATAAGATAATTCAGCACTCATTTGCATACACAATGTTAGCAAAAGTAAAAGGCACAGGTGAGGTTTCAAACTTTATAATGTGCTTAGTTTTTAAAAAACTTTCATTTAAGCAGGTTAGCACCTTCATAATAATAGCAGACAAAGGGATTGCTTATGAAAGCATTAAGTGTTTCTACACTAATATTCAAAGAAACTAAATTCATGGCAGAAGACAGTTTAAAAGGTACAGGAATGATTATCTGCAGCATCAGAAACAGTTTAACGACACAACTAGAAATGCTGCTTGTAGATTTGCTAGCTAATGCACACAGGTAGAAAATTAACCAGAATAATAATTCTTGCTTTGAGTTATTTACAACATGGCTAAGGAAGTACTTAAAAGTGGGCAAAGCTAGAAAGTGCCATTTAATCACAGGATCCTATCCTTTGCAGTCCTATCCTATGCCTTCTGAAGCTCTACTTCTTGATTGTCTGAAGTACCATAGGAATATTGCCAATAACAGTTGGAACACTTCCCCCAAAGCTGCACAAATAATTGTAACTGTTGAGTTCAAATACTGAAATTAAAAAACTGTTCCAAAATTCATTAATCTAGATGTTGTGCACATGAAAGCAACTTATGGTTTATTTATTCCATTATCTCCAATAGAGCTTGCATCACAAGCAGCAAGTACCAACACCTCCCATTTTGAAAAGGATGCAATGTGCAAATTTCTTAATATTTACTTTGCATGGACTGATTATCTGGAGGTGCTGCACATTGGTTCACCAAGACACTGTTCCACAAAGGATTATATGTAAGGAAGTTCCTGTCTCAACCAGATCATGGACGGCATCAAACAGAAGTGAAAAACTTATTCAGTGATAGAGAGGGCAGGGGAAAGAAAGCCAAATAGGTCTAAACTGACCTGATGCATTTGCTGCACTGGTGGAAACCTGGAAGCAAATCATCTGCCTACCCTCCCAATTGAGGAATAGTGTGCATCACAGAGGTACCTTGGAAAATACTTAAAATACTGAATCATTAATTTTAATTACCACAGTTAGTTGCATCAATGTACAAGTCTTACTTGGGCATTTTATGCCTGGCTGGTAAGATTTCTTAAGTCAAAATGGTGCGAGAGTAAAACTCCCAAGTTTCCAGGTCCATTAAATCCTACACAAGGGATGACCCATACATTAGGCTTTACAGGACAGTAGTTAAAATTAATAGCTATTCCAACAGTATACATTACATACTTTTTATCAATTTAAATAAATTACCCATCTGGCCCAAGTGGATTGGAATCAAAGTGGTAATCAAAATAGTAATTGAACAATGGGAGACCTTTAAAGAGGAGATGGTTAGGGTACAGAGTAGACACATTCCCACAAGGGGGGAAAGGAAGGGCATCCATAGCGAGAGCTCCCTGGATGATTAAAGATATGGAGATTAAAATGAAACAGAAAAAGGAGATTTATGACAAATGTCAGGTTCATAATACAGTAGAGAACCAGACTGAATACAAAAAGTAGAGGAGATCTTAAAAAAGGGAACAACAGCAAAGAGAGTATATGAGAATAGATTAGTGGCTAACATAAAAGAGAACCCAAAAGTATTTTATAAACATATAAATAGTAAAAGGGTAGTCAAAGGGAGGGTGGGGCCGATCAGGGACCAAAAAAGGAGATCTTCTTGTGGAGGCAAAGGGTATGGTTGAGTTACTAAATTAGAACTTTGCATCTTCCTTCACCATTGAAGAGGATGCAGCCAATGTTGCAGTAAAGGAAGGGGATAGGATAAAAATAGATAAAGGAGGTACTTAAAAGATTGGCAGTACTCAAAAGTAGAAAATTCACTCGTTCCAGATAGGATGCAGCATCCTTTGCCGAAATTGCAGAGGCTCTGGCCACAATCTTCCAATCCTCCTTAGATATGGGGAGGACTGCAAATGTTACACCCCTGTTCAAGAAAGTGGAAGGGGATAAACCCGGCAATTACAGGCCAGTCAGCCCAATGTTGGTGGTGGGGGAACTTTTAGAGGCAATAATCCGGGACAAAATTAATTTTCACTTGAAAAAGTATGGGCTAATAAATGAAAGTCAGCATGGATTTGTTAAAGGAAAATCCTGTTTGACGAACTTGATTGAGTTCTTTGATGAAGTAATGGAGAGGGTTAATAAGGGTAGTGTGGTTGATGTTGTGTATATGGACTTTCAAAGGTGTTTGATAAAGTACCACATAATAGACTTGTTAGCAAAATTAAAGCCCAAGGGATTGAAGGGACAGTGGCAGCATGGATGAAATGGGCTAAGGGACAGAAAGCAGAGATTGGTGGCGAACGCTTGTTTTTCAGATTGGAGGGAAGTATACAGTGATGTTCCTCAGGGGTCAGTATTCGGACCACTGCTCTTTTTGATATATATTAATGACCGGGACTTGGGTATAGAGGGTATAATTTCAAAGTTTGCAGATGACATGAAACTCGGAAATGTAGTAAACAATGTGGAGAATAGTAACAGACTTCAGGAGGACATAGACTGGTGAAATGGGCAGACGAAATTTAATGCAGAGAAGTGTAAAGTAATGTTTTTTGGTAGGAAGAATGAGGAGAGGCAATATAAACTAAATGGTACAATTTTAAAGGAGTTGCAGGAACATAGGACCTGGGGTGTACATACACAAATCTTTGAAGGTGGCAGGACAAGTTGAGAAGGCTGTTCAAAAGCGTATGGGATCTTGGGCTTTATTAATAGAGGTATTGCGTTCAAAAGCAAGGAAGTTATGCTAGACCTTTATAAAACACTGGTTAGGCCTCAGCTGGAGTATTGTGTTCAATTCTGGGCACCACACCTTCAGTCGGATTTCAAGACCTTAGAGAGTGTGTAGATTTACCAGAATGGTACCAGGGATGAGGGACTTCAGTTATGTGGGGAGACTGGAGAAGCTGGGGTTGTTCTCCTTAGTGCAGAGAAGGGCCAGGGGAGATTTGATAGGTTTTCAAAATCATGAAGGGTTTTGATATGGTAAATAAGGAGAAATTGTTTCCAGTGGCAGAAGGATCAGTAACCAGAGGACACAGATTTAAGGTAATTGGCAAAAGAACCAGAGGTGACATGAGGAAAAAAAAATTACGCAGCAAGTTGTGATCCGGAATGCACCACCTGAAAGGATGGTGGAAGCAGATTCAATAGTAACTTTCAAAAGGGAATTGGATAAATACTTGAAGGGAAAAAATTTACAGGGCTATGGGGAAAGAGCAAGAGAGTGGGGCTAAATTGGATAGCTCCACCAAAGAGCCGCCACAGGCATAATGGACCGAATGGCCTCTTTCTGTGCTGTATTATTCAATGATCTTTTACACCATAAACTCAAATTGTTTAAGGGTGGATTCACATTAGCTGAGTGGCGAACGGATGGCGCCCACCGCTCGTAAGTAACTAACTCACCCACAAACTTTTTGTGGGCTTCTGGGCGCCAACTTGCTTAATTGGAGATGTGCAAGATATGCAGCAGTCATTTCCGGGCTTCTCTGAACTGTGAAAGTGACATAAGGATCTCTTTCTCCCCTCAACCATCAGCTGGAACCATTGACAAGCCTTGCAGTCAGAACCAGGAAGCGAAAGCCTCCTTCACAAGTCACGCAGACTAAGAACCAGAAAGTTTCAGGTAGATTATTAAAGTCTCTATAAGATTAGTTATAGAAAGTGACATAAAGAGAGGGTAAGATTAAAAGACAGAGGTAAAAGATACAGAAAGAATAAGTAAAAAGGAACAACTTAAAATACCTTAAAAAAAAATTTTAAAAATCAGCCCCAACAATTAACATTGGGAGGAATGAGACTCCACATTTTTAAAAGTTAATTTTCAGTGCCAGAGAGGTTGTGTGGCAGTCACTAATACTTGCCACTCCATTAAAAGTTAGTTTAGACTTTAAAAAAATCCAGCGTACCTTTTTTTAAAAATGGAGAGATTAGTTAGTTTCCAGCTAGGCAGAGCAGCAAGTTCGTGCTAGTCCATTCATTCAACCGGTGAAATCTCAATAACCAGAGGACACAGATTTGAGGTAATTGGCAAAAGAACCAGAAGCGACATGAGGAAAAAAAAATTATGTAGCAAGTTGTGATCCGGAATGCACCACCTGAAAGGATGTTGGAAGCAGATTCAATAGTAACTTTCAAAAGGGAATTGGATAAATACTTGAAGGGAAAAAATTTACAGGGCTATGGGGAAAGAGCAAGAGAGTGGGGCTAAATTGGATAGCTCTACCAAAGAGCCGCCACAGGCATAATGGACCGAATGGCCTCTTTCTGTACTGTATTATTCAAACAAACAGGGCCAATACAAAGTTTAATATTCGTGCAAGGCAGTTTTGGTTTCACACCAATGCTAAACTTGGGTAGTTTAAATCAGATGCTAAAGCCCAAACACACTCCTTCAGAGGGTCTCACGATAGTGTCAGCTTGAGCCTCGCCCCGCGATTCAGACTGTATTTACATTTTATCTGCAGTGTCAGTGCAAAGCGAATTCTTATAACTAATGCTATAGTTATAGTGTGAATGTACACGGAGGATTGTAAGTGGAAATCCATTTAATAGGAAATTAGGACAGACAGCAATACACTAAGCTCCAATATTGCAGTGATATTTCAGCACAGCTTTTATTGTTATTCATTAGAGCTAATTTTTGTTTAACTTTGCTGTTGCCATGCTGGGAAAAGTGCAACTCATTAGAATAAGTGGTTTCATTGCAGCTTTTCCCCCCATTTTAGGAGGTCATAGGCAGAGTAATTCATTTCAGAGCAAGGAAATAACTAAAATCTTTCTATTCAATTTAGGACATAAATCTTACTATCTTATAACAAAGCAGTACAATTGTACCAAATGATATGCAAGGACTGTTAACAGTTATAAGCCAAGAGCTATAAATATGCATCTTCATTCAATATTCACATCCACATGGAAAAAAAATTGGAATGCAGTATGTAGTTATAGCCATTAAATTATATTGTATATTTGCAAACCACACTGCCTTAATCTGAAAAAATGTTACCCAATGATAGTTAATGGAAAAGCATAATGTAAATTTAATGGAAAAGCAACACAGTAAAACAAAACAATAGCCCACTCAAATAATTTCTACCTTACTGTTCTCACATAATTCCATAGTCAGCAACCTCATCCTCTCCAGCTGACCACTTCCTATATCCCTGTTGGTCAATCATTTTAAAAACTGCATTGCTTTTAATAAAACTCTTTTCAATGTAGGTACAAACTACAGTGTATAACATAATGCTACTAAGTGCCATTGCCAAAGATACCAAAAATATTAACAGTACATAGTAATCTCGAACTTGGAGGCCAGAAACACGCCATCCATAAGAATGCAGAATAGCAGAAGCACTCTCCAGCTGATGCTTTATTGCAGAACACAAAAACTGATTATATATTGGAGAAGAGAAGCAAGGGTACATGTTTACTGTATATGTGTACACACACACAAATTACTTTGTACATCATTCCTCCAGCCTGGATATATTGCAATAGACTTCTCAAAGAAATCATAGAATCATAGAAGTTTACAACATGGAAACAGGCCCTTCGGCCCAACATGTCCATGTCGCCTAGTTTATATCACTAAGCTAGTCCCAGTTGCCTACACTTGGCCCATATCCCTCTATACCCATCTTACCCATGTAACTCTCCAAATGCTTTTTAAAAGACAAAATTGTACCCGCCTCCACTACTGCCTCTGGCAGCTCGTTCCAGACACTCACCACCCTTTGAGTGAAAAAATTGCCCCTCTGGACCCTTTTGTATCTCTCCCCTCTCACCTTAAATCTATGCCCCCTCGTTATAGACTCCCCTACCTTTGGGAAAAGATTTTGACTATCTACCTTATCTATGCCCCTCATTATTTTATAGACTTCTATAAGATCACCCCTCAACCTCCTACTCTCCAGGGAAAAAAGTCTCAGTCTATCCAACCTCTCCCTATAAGTCAAACCATCAAGTCCCGGTAGCATCCTAGTAAATCTTTTCTGCACTCTTTCTAGTTTAATAATATCCTTTCTATAATAGGGTGACCAGAACTGTACACAGTATTCCAAGTGTGGCCTTACTAATGTCTTGTACAACTTCAACAAGACATCCCAACTCCTGTATTCAATGTTCTGACCAATGAAACCAAGCATGCTGAATGCCTTCTTCACCACCCTATCCATCTGTGATTCCACTTTCAAGGAGCTATGAACCTGTACTCCCAGATCTCTTTGTTCTATAACTCTCCCCAACGCCCTACCATTAACGGAGTAGGTCCTGACCCGATTTGATCTACCAAAATGCATCACCTCACATTTATCTAAATTAAACTCCATCTGCCATTCATCGGCCCACTGGCCCAATTTATCATCAAGATCCCGTTGCAATCCCAGATAACCTTCTTCACTGTCCACAATGCCACCAATCTTGGTGTCATCTGCAAACTTACTAACCATGCCTCCTAAATTCTCATCCAAATCATTAATATAAATAACAAATAACAGCGGACCCAGCACCGATCCCTGAGGCACACCGCTGGTCACAGGCCTCCAGTTTGAAAAACAACCCTCTACAACCACCCTCGGTCTTCTGTCGTCAATCCAATTTTGTATCCAATTGGCTACCTCACCTTGGATCCCGTGAGATCTAACCTTATGTAACAACCTACCATGCGGTACCTTGTCAAAGGCTTTGCTAAAGTCCATGTAGACCACGTCTACTGCACAGCCCTCATCTATCTTCTTGGTTACCCCTTCAAAAAACTCAATCAAATTTGTGAGACATGATTTTCCACTCACAAAACCATGCTGACTGTTCCTAATCAGTCCCTGCCTCTCCAAATGCCCGTAAATCCGGTCTCTCAGAATAACCTCTAACAACTTACCCACTACAGATGTCAGGCTCACCGGTCTGTAGTTCCCAGGCTTTTACCTGCCGCCCTTCTTAAACAAAAGCACAACATTTGCTACCCTCCAATCTTCAGGCACCTCACCTGTAGCTGTCGATGATTCAAATATCTCTGCTTGGGGACCCGCTATTTCCTCCCCAACCTCCCATAACGTCCTGGGATACATTTCATCAGGTCCCGGAGATTTATCTACCTTGATGCGCGTTAAGACTTCCAGCACCTCCCTCTCTGTAAATGATTTTATCATGCATAATATTTAGTCAAAATATCTCAAATCCAATCAAATCTGTATTCCACTTGATGGTTTGTTCATATGACGTATTTTACTAGGATTCTTGAAATTCACCTCTCGATTTATTACAGCAAAATGAGGGCAGCAATTGCTGTAATCACTGCCAGCTTCTATGCCATGAGAGGATTTTGACTGCTTCAGCAACAGTGAAAGTCCTGTCACATAATGGACTATGGTAATTAAGTTGGCGCACATGGCTTGAAATACAATGCTTAGCAGTAAGTACACAACAACCTTTTGGAAGTTGCACCACTTAAATAATTCCCAGAATCCATGTAAATCAGAATCATTTTGGTCCATCCAACATTTGTGTAAAGTTACTGTCCTACATCACGTAATAGCCATGTGTACACAACCTTAATTGTGGTACATCTGAGATTCTGGGGAAAAACATGTGCCAGTTACTTTGGGATTGCTCTCTCAAGGTGTTATCTATCAAACTTGTTCCTTGGAGGATAGTACTCTCTTTGAATCTCGGGGAATAAATTCAACGAGTACGGTTTCTGGCACAAAATGGATGGCGATGTGGTTCGCCTGTCGGAGAGTTAGAAATTTCAGCCGGCTCCAAAGCCAAGCCAGCCCACAGTTGGCTCCAGAGAGGCAGGTGAAGGTGAAACGGAAGAGGGTGATCCTGGGCTGGCAGTGGCTTGCAGTATTTTTGTGGAGTAAGGAGGAGCACTCCTGTTCTTCCTGGCTCCACAGAATTTAAAGTATTAAAAATGTTGCTTACCTTTTTGGAGCGGCTTCCAGTGATCCCTGTAAGGACCGTGGATCGGGCAAGATAGCAGAGGTGATTGGCAGCTGTGGAACCATATCCCAAACACGGAATTAAAGCCTTCAGAAAAGAAGGAGAAGGGAGAAAATAGTGAGATGATGTATGTTACACAGATGATGTTGTAAACCATCACAGCAAAGCCCGAGTAGATTATGAACATCTAAACTTTGAGATGTCTACATTTTTGTATTTATTGCTGCTTACTAGTTTAAAAATCCCCAATGCTTGTCATTATTACCACAGGTTTAAACAAAAACAGGATAATGAGGAAATACAGCATCACATGAAAAAAAGGAAGTCGTTACAACTGAGATACAGATACCTTGGTAAATACCAACATTTTATTGAACTATTCTTTGAATACTGGGACCAAAGGAAAAAAGAGCCCCAAAGGCCCTGTTAAAATTCCAAACCAAATATAAAATTTTACATCAAAATGCATTGAAGGTGCAATAAAGCTAAATATTCTACAGCGTGATCTTCTAATTTGAATCATCCGCTATTTCAAAAAATGTTAAGCACGAAAATGCTTCCTGTAATGTTTTATTTACGGTGCTGAATTCAAATTACTGGATAATCAAAAAAGATGTCAGGTATCCAAAAGCCATGCATATCTAATACCGATTCCAAAATCAGTTTTATGCTGCAATTGTTCTATCGACAAGTTGAAGGTTGTGTGTTAACTAAAACTAGCAAGCTGCCCAGTGGATACCTTGACTGATCATTAGCTTCCTATTTCAATACAAGTAGCAACCTGTTGTCAAAAAAGATATCATTTATCTCAGTGACTTTTAAAAAAAAATAGATGCTTCTTAGCACACTGTTCTTTTGAGGACGCATCTCGTTTGAATGTCCATTAACATTTTTTTTAAAAAGATACTCTGAAAATACATTTGAAATCAGTTGCTAATGCTTTGATACAGAAGAAAAATTATGAGGATTGAAACATTGAGTATGCTTAGCACGAAGATCTAATGAAAGGGATTTTTTTGGCAATTTACACCCACCAATTCTGTATAAATACAAGGTGTCATATATTAATTCTTTAGGGATAACAATTAGATTACAGCACACGACCATGATGTACGATGACTTGAAAGTTCAATAAACTCAGCTACAAACTGATCCATTATTTATTTTGTGCTTGTCACAATATGGTATTCTGGGATGCTATTGGCAATCCCATCAGAAAAGATTGTATTTTGCCCCCTCCACTAGCTATTACTGAAAATGTCCTCATCCTGAAACAGCAAGTCAACCAAAACCTGATACCCCAGGCCTAATTATATATCTTTGATATTGCTGTTTGAGGACAGGAGGCGAAGAGAGATCATTAACCATCCTCAACATACTTATATATTTTCCCCTTTGTTCTTGGTCCCTGTTCGACTAGAAGCATATCTTCAAAATTTCAAAGCCACAGACAAATTTCTGCTTAGAGAAAAATGAGTCAAAGTTCTGCAGATGACACAATGAACATTAACACTCCTCCGTTCTAACCAGCAACATTAAATGAGGCTTAACATTTTCGCGATGATATCTTGAAACTATTTGGATGGTTGAAATACCTGCCTGATTTAAGAAATTTTTATAAGTCTTGAACAATGTGGTCAGATGTACATGTGACATCTACAAGCAAAATAAACTTGTGTTTATTGAAAACAAATGAATACAAATACTCTCAAAGCTGTGATACTATTTCAAATTAGTGAATATTATCACAGTATGTTTCCTGTGAGATCAAGCTAAAAGTGTCCCTTCCAATAACAAAGTAGGCTATGACGGATTAAGGGCCATCACATAAAATGTAAAAAAGTTCTTCGAAAAAGAAAATACTTAATTTCATGCATGGCTAACTAACGGCGACAAAACACAGCATCCTTGCAAAAAGAAAATAATCACTGCACTTGCTAGCTGAGTCCATAAATACTGGAAGTCTATGCAGGCATCTGGCATACATCGGCACTTTTAACATTCTTTATGTGGAAAATGAATTTACTGCTCATGTGATTTATATTGTTGCTAGCTCAGACTAGGGTCATTTAATTGAGCAATCAACATCAATCATTGGTCTTTGTTCCTAGTTTTGCAATCTGAGCAGTATATAGTTCGCCAGAGTGCAGATTGAAGTGAGGCGTTAACTAGCAGCCAGCCTGCAGTGCTGTAATTCAGTCTTGTGTGGTAGAAATATAGAACTAATTTCCAAGTACAAAAGTAGTCAAAGTTTCCTTCCAGGTAATTAATACAGAAACGTTGCTGCATCACTATGTATTTAGGTCATGGCTTGAAGATGATGTGAAAATACTACCTGGCAAAACGGAGATGCATTCTCTCCCCCTTTTTAAAAAATATTTCCACATAGTAAAACAAAAAAATTGTATTCAGGTAGATCTTCAGTGGCATTGCTCTGGGTGAGTCAAATGTTTTGATGTCCATCCCTCGCTCACACATACACCCACACAAAACGACGCACATGATTCAACCAAACATTAGTTAAAACTGTTTTTATTCAGCCACAGAGATTGTTTCATCCTAGGCAGCCCATCACTGTCATTTTCCTTAACTGCTTCAAACAATGGCTTCCCTGGGGTATTTGTTGTCCCCTAACTTATGTCAATGGAGAAGGACCGACAAGTGGATTAGGTTTACAAACAGCAAGTCTGGTCATGCTCTGTGAATGGCCTGAGTTGCTGTTGATCAAAAAAACAGTTCTGGGAGTTGTAGACACATATGGATGTTAGGAGTTGCAGTCCGCTGCCTTGTTGAGTCTCTGATTCTGGGAACCCCATGAACTCAAAACTCCAACATCAAACATTGTTGGAGACATTTTGAACACAAAGGGCTATTTCATTGTTTTCTTATAATGACAAAAAATTTTAAATCTTCTAACATTGATTCCTGTGAACATGACCTCAGATTTGATTTACCTCGATGTTTGATTGGAATATTGATACCTGGTTCAGTTACGATTTGTTGCTACTTCATATTTATAAGATTTGAGTCAATCAGGGGCAAGTGTGATGTAAAGCTGGCACATCAAGTGTGACACAGGAAATGTGATGGTCAAAACAACCCCAATTTTGATCTCTCGAAGCCTGTTTTCCAGCGAGAACGTGGCAATAGTGAGACCAAAATCACAAACTATCACCACCAGTTTCCAGTCCAACACCCACCTGCTGCAATTTTCAAGCAGGCCTCAATATTGGCAGTCAGAAACAGGCAGGACCCTGACGTAGAGAGGACCCTGATGCTATCTTAGTCCAGGAAGGCACAGGATGCGCTCACTGTCCCAGAGTAGAAATTGGCCACAACCAGCCTCCACTGGAGGCTGCGCTGGGAGACTTAAAAAATAGATTTGTTGAGGATTTTTGGTAGAAGGATGAGTATCATTGCTCTTCCTGCACCTCATTAAAAATTTTCCCAAACGCTAACTTTCTTGTCCGCCAATGTTTTTATGTATAGTGAAACATTGAATTTATTGCATAGTTGAAAAAAATCTTCAGCTATTTCAGTTACATTGTCGTGGTGTATTATATCTGGGTTCAGAGAGAGTGAGAGAGGTTCAAATGTCTAAAAGATAGCTTTCAAAATAACCTGACTTTCTCAATGAATAGCTCGTCTATTGTGTGGTTTCAATTTTTAAAAAATTTTAGACTAAAGGCCAAATTAACTTTTAAAAATTAAAACCAATTAGCAATTCGATGTCGAACAACACTAAGGGGGCAATTATCACATTACTGGCCCAGTGATCCCACTCCTGATGTGGTTATTCACATTTTAATCTTCTCACGCAACCTCCAAAAAGAGTCTCAAACTAATAATTCTGCTTTATACGTTTTCTAATTTTGAACTGAAAGCCTTCTTTCTTTACAGAAAAGTTAATGGCCCAGATTTTCAGTCAGTTATTTTTCTTAATCTTGTGTCATGGGCACGTGAGTATTTTAGCAGGATACCAGCCTTTAACACAAAGCTCGATTGTAGATTAAAGTGTATTTAAGAAATTATAGTTCCATTCCCTTAAACCATTCTGCGGCTCTGCATGGTGAGTGTGCTGTCACTTCAGCGCTGAGTGCAAAATCAGCAAAATTTGGAGCAAGTTAGCAATGGTGAGATCAGCACATTAGACGGCGAGATTTACAGTGTACATCACCAATTTCGCCATTGCAGGAATTTTTTTGTTTGGAAACACATCCGTTGTGATTAAAAATATAGGGCCTGATCTTGCTAGAGCAGGGCAGCTCGTGGCATACGCCATTAGTTAGACTTGTTCCTGCACCCTTCAGCTTGAAATTTGTTTGGACCTTAAATTGGTGGAAGTGCAAGCTTATAACTGTGTGAAGAGGGCAACAGGGCATCTGGGACCTTAGTGAATGACAGGATCAAAGATGTATCTCCCTAACCCATGAGATTTAAGGATTGAGAAAGTTACAGAAGAACGACGGAGAAGGAGGGTGAATTAGAGTCAAATCAGGTACAGAAAGAGAAATAAAGAGGAGGGAAGAAAGATTGGATTAAGAGAAAAGACAAATGTAAAAATTTAAAATTTGACATTTTTAAAATCTCCAACAATTTATTACATGCAGAAATGAGATTGAACAGTTTAAATGTTCATTTTCTGGGCCAGAGAGGTTGATTGGCAGTCATTAACAATTATGACGTTGTTAACAAGGTACTTACGCTGTTAAGTTCCAGCACTAACTTTCTGCAGTGAGTTTAATGGGCAAATCCAGCAATTTCTTAAATAACAGGGAGACGAAGGGCGAGATACCCGTTTGTGCAAAGCAAATGAGGGAGCGGCGGAAATCGACCAGCAAGTTCTGGAGATTCACAACTCGGGGCTTATCTTAATCACCTGAATGTGCTGCCGATTTACACATTAATAAAGGGTGTGTCGTGAACTCGCCGTTATTTTTCCAGCAAGATCTGGCCCAGAAGGTTTGTTCTTAACAGATTCTACCATGCAATTTTTGACTAAACACCCATCTCAGAATCAGAATAAAACAAATAATGGTGCAGATGTTCTTAAAGGCAATGGGTGCAATGCTTAGTAGCTCAAGGAATATTTGTCAATGTACCATTTTTACTGATTTCTAAGCTTCTGAAGGATGCCAAGATTGATCACTCGGACTTATGGTTGTAAGAAACAATTCCCTAAAAAGTGAAAAATGTTAACAAGAGTATACCTGCAGAGCAAAAGACATACCAGATAAAAGGGAGTTACTCTGTACCAATGATAAATGGAAGACAAAACCTTGCCCGAATCAATGCACTAACAGTAGAACTGTCCAACTATGTTGCAAGAAAATAATCATTTTTGTTTGTCCTTTGATGAGTATATTTTCAAACATCTATGAAAAAAATAACAAAATGACTGATTATTGACAAAGTATTACCCATTACAGGAAACAAAATCATAGAATCATAAAATCAAGAGGCCATTCAGCACATCAAGCCTGTGCCTGCTCTCTAAGAGCAATTCGGTAGTTAAAGTAAAAACATCTTGGTACCTTTTAGTTTAACTTCCGATTTATAACTTTTTTCAGAATACTTAGTATTAGAACGTTACATAAACCAAATGAGTCCTTCACAAGTAGATTTTAGAAAATTGGAAAATAATTTCATACACGAGGAATCACTTGTTTTCAGGATCAATCATTTTAGTCATAATTGCAGCAGAGAGTAGATAACTAAGTTACTAAAATTTTTGTGAAGCTTGTTCAACTAATAGAATGCTTTCACTTAGTCATAAGAGTGTATCATTGTTATCTTCTCATGGGTCATGATGTCCCTGTCATTTTCTTGAAGTTCTGCCGCTGGTGTTGTTTGCGTGGCTCTGTGGCTATAAACTTTAGTGAACTGGAGAAAAATTAAGCCAAATCTTTCTACATAAAGTTTATAATAATTAACTTTTGATGTTATGTTCAGGGAAATAGCATTCATGTCTCAGTTTGCTTTGAGTAACCTACTGAAAACATGAGCAAAATCCCTTATTTTACTGCATTGCACTTAGAAATCCAGTGATCTTGTGCAATTGAGACAAAGTATGCAAAATGAACATAAAATGTGTGAAAAAGAACATCTTCCCATCCTGTACAACATTCAAATAGATGAAAGACAATTTCAACTACAGAGGACAATGTATGTAATAAAAGAAACCACTAGATGGCAACCTGTTAGCATATCGCAACTCTGGTTTCACAACTTCAAGTCCTGATGATGGCCATCAGTCAAACCTGCCAATCATTCTGTGCACATGTAAAATGTAATTAGATAAGCCATTCTAACAAATTTACACATTTAAATGTCTATCCTTCAAAAAGCAATTGAAGCAGATTCAATAGTAACTTTCAAAAGGGAATTGGATATAAACTTGAAGGGGAAAAATTGCAGGGCTATGGAGAAAGAGCAGGGGAATGGGACTAATTGGATAGCTCTTTCAAAGCCAACACAGGCACAATGGGCTGAATGGCTGCCTTCTGTGCTGTATGATTCTATGAAGCGTTTCAACAAAAAAATTGCAGCTACTTACCAGGTAAACAAATGACAAAAAAATATGAAAACAGCAGCTGATTCTGATCAGGCTCAAATATCCTGCTTTATCCCCCCATTGATCACTGAGTTATATCCATTATACCAGATTCTCTCATTTACGAGCAGGAGTATCCCACTGGATGTCAATCCAGAATTCCAAGCCAGAGCCACGAACCAGGATTATCGGGAGCAGGTTTTGAACCGGACTTAGAGGCGGGAATGCTACCATTAAGCCAAAGGCTTGCTCTATAATCTGATTAGTCATACACCAAACCAGAACAGACCCACCAGAGGTGGCGGTACAGTGATATACAGTCAGGAGGGAGTGGCCCTGGGAGTCCTCAACATTGACTCTGGACCCCATGAAATCTCATGGCATCAGGTCAAACATGGGCAAGGAAACCTCCTGCTGATTACCACCTACCGTCCTCCCTCAGCTGATGAATCAGTCCTCCTCCATGTTGAACACCACTTGGAGGAAGCACTGAGGGTAGCAAGGGCACAAAATGTACTCTGGGTGGGGGACTTCAATGTCCATCACCTAGAGTGGCTCGGTAGCACCACTACTGACCGAGCTGGCCGAGTCCTGAAGGACATAGCTGCTAGACTGGGCCTGCGGCAGGTGGTGAGCGAACCAACACGAGGGAAAAACTTACTTGACCTCGTCCTCACCAATCTACCTGTCGCAAATGCATCTGTCCATGACAGTATTGGTAGGAGTGACCACCGCACAGTCCTCGTGGAGATGAAATCCCGTCTTCGCACTGAGGACACCATCCAACGTGTTGTGTGGCACTACCACCGTGCTAAATGGGATAGATTCAGAAGAGATCTAGCAGCTCAAAACTGGGCATCCATGAGGCGCTGTGGGCCATCAGCAGCAGCAGAATTGTATTCCAGCACAATCTGTAACCTCATGGCCCGGCATATTCCTCACTCTACCATTACCAACAAGCCAGGGGATCAACCCTGGTTCAATGAGGAGTGTAGAAGAGCATGCCAGGAGCAGCACCAGGTGTACCGAAAAATGAGGTGCCAACCTGGTGAAGCTACAACTCAGGACTACATGCATGCTAAACAGCGGAAGCAACATGCTATAGACAGAGCTAAGCGATTCCACAACCAACGGATCAGATCAAAGCTCTGCAGTCCTGCCACATCCAGTCGTGAATGGTGGTGGACAATTAAACAACTAACAGGAGGAGGAGGCTCTGCAAACATCCCCATTCTCAATGATGGCGGAGTCCAGCACGTGAGTGCAAAAGACAAGGCTGAAGCGTTTGCAACCATCTTCAGCCAGAAGTGCCGAGTGGATAATCCATCTCAGCCTCCTCCCGATATACCCACCATCACGGAAGCCAGTCTTCGGCCAATTCGATTCACTCCACGTGATATCAAGAAACGGCTGAGTGCACTGGATACAGCAAAGGCTATGGGCCCCGACAACATCCCAGCTGTAGTGCTGAAGACTTGTGCTCCAGAACTAGTTGCGCCTCTCGCCAAGCTGTTCCAGTACAGCTACAACACTGGCATCCACCCGACAATGTGGAAAATTGCCCAGGTATGTCCTGTCCACAAAAAGCAGGACAAATCCAATCCGGCCAATTACCGCCCCATCAGTCTACTCTCAATCATCAGCAAAGTGATGGAAGGTGTCGTCGACAGTGCTATCAAGCGGCACTTACTCACCAATAACCTGCTCACCGATGCTCAGTTTGGGTTCCGCCAGGACCACTCGGCTCCAGACCTCATTACAGCCTTGGTCCAAACATGGAGAAAAGAGCTGAATTCCAGAGGTGAGGTGAGAGTGACTGCCCTTGACATCAAGGCAGCATTTAACCAAGTGTGGCACCAAGGAGCCCTAGTAAAATTGAAGTCAATGGGAATCAGGGGGAAAACTCTCCAGTGGCTGGAGTCATACCTAGCACAAAGGAAGATGTTTGTGGTTGTTGGAGGCCAATCATCTCAGCCCCAGGGCATTGCTGCAGGAGTTCCTCAGGGCAGTGTCCTTGGCCCAACCATCTTCAGCTGCTTCATCAATGACCTTCCCTCCATCATAAGGTCAGAAATGGGGATGTTCGCTGATGACTGCACAGTGTTCAGTTCCATTTGCAACCCCTCAGATAATGAAGCAGTCCGAGCCTGCATGCAGCAAGACCTGGACAACATCCAGGCTTGGGCTCATAAGTGGCAAGTAACATTCGCGCCAGATAAGTGCCAGGCAATGACCATCTCCAACAAGAGAGAGTCTAACCACCTCCCCTTGACATTCAACGGCATTACCATCGCCGAATCCCCCACCATCAACATCCTGGGGGTCACCATTGACCAGAAACTTAACTGGACCAGCCATATAAATACTGTGGCTACGAGAGCAGGTCAGAGGCTGGGTATTCTGCGGCGAGTGACTCACCTCCTGACTCCCCAAAGCCTTTCCACCATCTACAAGGCACAAGTCAGGAGTGTGATGGAATACTCTCCACTTGCCTGGATGAGTGCAGCTCCAACAACACTCAAGAAGCTCGACACCATCCAAGATAAAGCAGCCCGCTTGATTGGCACCCCATCCACCACCCTAAACATTCACTCCCTTCACCACCGGCGCACTGTGGCTGCAGTGTGCACCATCCACAGGATGCACTGCAACAACTCGCCAAGGCTTCTTCGACAGCACCTCCCAAACCCGCGACCTCTACCACCTAGAAGGACAAGGGCAGCAGGCGCATGGGAACAACACCACCTGCACGTTCCCCTCCAAGTCACACACCATCCCGACTTGGAAATATATCGCCGTTCCTTCATTGTCGCTGGGTCAAAATCCTGGAACTCCCTTCCTAACAGCACTGTGGGAGAACCGTCACCACACGGACTGCAGCGGTTCAAGAAGGCGGCTCACCACCACTTTCTCGAGGGCAATTAGGGATGGGCAATAAATGCCGGCCTTGCCAGCGACGCCCACATCCCGTGAACGAATAATAAAAAAAAATTTTAAAAAATAAAAAAGCACTTTTTGCAAAAGAAACTTACCCAGCGGATGGTCGGGGTATTCATTTCTTACTTGAACTCTTACAATTGTCCAGAGTCAAGCATTTTAAATTCATTGAAGCTTTAAACTAGAATTAATGTTTCCATGGGAAAATGATAAAACTCCTATTATTATGTTGGACATGAACCTAATTTGCATTATTAGAACACTTGAGATAACATATTACATTTCTTAACCACTAGGAAAGCATAGTGCATTCATCGAGCATGTCTTTCTCCCTTAGAATCAGTCAAATTACTTTACAATATGGATGAAAATGTTCTGTTAATGACTTTGTTCTAAATTTAAAAGAATCATCTAAAGTAACTGGTAACCTTTTTTCAGTACTTTGCATATTTTAATAAGGTAATTCTCATTCTACACTCATAAATGCAGATCAAAATGTTTGCCACCAACTTGATCTGAGTGTTTTTAGGACAAAATGTGTTTTCATTATCCAGGAAGCATGGAGTTTAAAAAGCTTCATTTTTCTTCACAGAATAAAAAGATTTTTTCAAATGCCATTTGGATTTTTATTGCTGGTATTTGGCTGGATGTAAAACTCCCAGAGAAATCACAGCAAGCTGCCCTGATGATTTAGTGGATAAAGGCAGGCCAGAAGGTCCCAGGTTCAATTCATGATGTTTTGGTAAGCTTCCTAATCTCAGCCAGGCAGCAGTTAAGGTATTGCAACTGGCTACAACACCTTTAGGGGACAGGGAAAGAGTCAAAGATCCAGCTCACTAGTCAGATTAGAATACAATCAGATTCAGCATAGATGGCTTCCAAATTTGAATAGCCTGTCAAAAATCATTGTCTAGGTTCCTGCATGAATAGTGTTACCAACTCTGGTTGGACCTATGCCTTCATCACATGGCCTCTGGCCTTCAACTGCCCCACCCAATAAAACAGCCTTTTCCCCTATCTCCAATAATTTTATAACTCATAAATGAAAGTGTTAAAAGAAATTGAAAAAATACTAAATGCCATGATTTTTTCTCCTGGGGTTGCTCTCAGCAATGTCAGAGATTAATTTTCAATTCCTGGAGACTCCAGGACAATCATGGAGAGTTGGCACGAAGGACACCAAAAGTCAGTCAATGTCTTCAGCACGGGAGGGGGACAGTGTGAAGACACAAGAACCTTACTTTGCATCCCAGGTAAACACTTCCCCATCTAGAATTTAAGGATCTCGGCCACTCGGCTATATTCAGTAATAACTGCGCCCTAAGTACAGTACTGCAAAGGCTTTAGCGGAAGCTAAATAATGTGTTTATACAAACATCACAGCTTAGTAAAAACCTGAGTGGGATATGAACGATCCACAATTCCCCTGCGAGGAGATTGTGAACATAGAGAGGGGACCACATATATTTTATAGGCTGAGAAACAATAAAAATCTTGAAGTGTTCCCGTCGCTGCTCTTCAGAGTATTGCTGATAAGAGGTTTCAATCCGTTACCAAACACAAATAGAACTTCCGAGCAACAAGCCTGTTCAATCACATGAAGGTGTTTTTGAAATGTTGCAACGTGGCTATGGTTTTATAATAGGATGCAAATATAAATAGGAACTAGGATACTGACCATTCTTTTCCAGCTTGGCAAATACTTTTAATCCGAAATACTGAAGACCCGTCTCTTGAAGCCATCGTTATAAAGTTACCAAAATATCCAATGAACTTTGCAAGCCATGGATGAATGCGGAATTCTTGATCCTCGCAATTCATCCCAAGTTCATTGACTCGGCGGGATTTCTGTGCCCTCTGTATGAAGACTACAAGCACATCTTGTTACCTGTCACTCACATCGTGGTCTTCATACTGGGCTTGATATTCGATGGGACGGTCCTGTGGTTATCGTATTATCAGACCAAGACCTGGAGCTGCATGGCCATCTATCTGACCAACCTGTTCTATGTCCTTTCTCTCCCCCTGCTGATTGTAAATGATCCCTTGAGGGATAAATGGTCCTTCGGAGGCTTCCTCTACAAACAAGTGCGCTTCTCTTTCTATGCCAATCTGTACGGGAGCATCGTGTTCCTGACTTGTACCACTGTCCATCGCTAGCTGGGCCTTTGTTTCCCCATAAAATCCATGAGGTGGAGGACGCGGAGAGTGGGCATTATCGTTGCCTGGGTTATAGTCATAATGGAAGCGTTGCCCACCTATATCTCTGTACACACAGAGACCCTGCGCAACAGGACAGTGTGTTATGACCTGACCAGCCCGGAGAATTTCTTCAGCTATGGGGGTAATGTTAACCGTGACAGGGTTTCCCATACCTTTTAATAACCCTGTGATACTGCTCCACTATAAAAAGACACTGGTTACATCTGGAGATACTGCTCTAGTGGGGCAACCGCTGGTAGTTTGTGCCGTTTCACATCACCCGCACAATTGACCTCTTCGTTCGGGCTTATGTGGTCCAGAACTGTTCCACACTACAGTCCGTCAGTGTCATTTACAAGGTCTGCAGACCCGTCCTCAGCTTCATCAACCCCGCTTTCTGTACTTCCTCTCCGGAAATAAATCTCGCACTTGGCTACTTACAGAACTCAGGAAAAAGAAAATTAGTCCAGTTGTTGAGAATCCAGCTCCACGCCGCCCGTTGGACCTGAACCGAATCCCCGGTTAATTAAACCACGCCGAAGGCGCTTAACATATTAAAGACTAAAAGGATTCACATGTCGCTTCTTTCATCAATCAAAACGGGGTGAGATCAGAGCGGTGAAGCTGGTTCGAGCAGTGTTAGTGGGTCGAGATTCCCACCAGCATGGTTCAGCTATAGGCAGCGATAACCACCTTCGGGCCAATCAATAGTTAAAAGCGGAGGGTGGAATTTGTTGTAAATTATACTGGTATGTGCTGATTTGCTGAATTATCCTCAATTAGGGCTACCCAGAGAAAGTGTACCAGGGTTCCTACTCCTGCTGCAAACTAATTTGTGTGCGGATGTCAGAGTTGAGCTTGACTGTGATATTGTTCAAAAAACGGTGCAAGGATAAACCCAGCAACTACAGGCCAGTCAGTTTAATCTCGATGGTAGGGAAACTTTTAGAAACAATAGTACGGGACAAAATAACAGTCACTTGGACAAGTGTGGATTAATTAAGGAAAGGCAACCTGGATTTGTTAAAGGCAAATCATGTTTAACTAACTTGATCGAGTTTCTTGATGAGGTAACAGAGAGGATTGATGAGGGCAATGTGGTTGATGTGATGTATATGGATTTCCAAAAGGCGTTTGATAGAGTGCCACATAATAAGGTTGTCAGCAAAGAAGAAGCCCGTGGAATAAAAGGGGCAGTGGCAGCATGGATACAAAATTGGCTTAGTGACAGGAAACAGAGGGCAGTGGTGAACAATTGTTTTTCAAATGGGAAGGTATACAGTGGTGTTCCCCAGGGGTCAGTACTGGGACCATTGCTTTTCTTGATATATATTAATGACTTGGACCTGAGTGGACAGGACAATTTCAAAATTTGCAGATGACACAAAACTTGGAAGTGTAGCGAATCATAGAAAGTTACGGCACAGAAGGAGGCCAGTGCGTGCCCTTTTAGATGTTTGGGTGATGTGGCTGTCAAGGTTGAATAGCTGCCAGTGCATGTGACCTGTGAGTTGTCGGTATGAGGCTTCCAACATTGGTAATATGTGAGGGGTTGATGAAGCATCTGATTGGAACGGTTGAGTACTGACTGAAAGAGATTGTTGGTAGGTGGATGATGGGGGTGTAGTGTATTGAGCAGCGGATGACGCTAGTGGTACAGTTGGTAGGATATGACTCTCTCACAGGCGCAGCCATTCTTCAAACTATTAGAGCATTGAACCACTCACAAACTACTCCCACTTCTTGCAACCACAATGCACCTTCCCTTTAAGAGAAGCAGGCTGCCTTTAAGAAGCACGAGCCACTCACGATAGCGGGGCCCGCTGCTGATGCATGCAGTCAATCAACGACGTGGGTAGCGTTGGCTGCACGCAGCCATCATTTGAAACAGCAGGCAGCACAAATGTAATGTGCTGCCTGCATCACAATGACCGGGTGCGGATTATTCGTGCACCAAACTCCCCATGCCCATTTTAAGAACATAAGAAATAGGAGCATGAGTAGGCCATAGCGCTCCTCGAGCCTGTTCTGCCATTCAATAAGATCATAGCTGATCTTCAACCTCAACTCCACTTTCCCACCGTATCCCCACATCCCCTATCTCAATTTTGAATATACTCAATGACTGAGCATCCACAGCCCTCTGGGGTAGAGAATTCCAAAGGTCCACAACCCTGAGAGAGAATTATTTCCTCATCTCAGTCTTAAATGGCCGACCCCTTATCTTGAGGCAATGACCTCTAGTTCTAGACTCTCCAGCCAGGGGAAAGAACCTCTCAGCATTTACCCTGTCAAGCACACTAAAAATTTTATACGTTTCAATTAGATCACTTTTCATTCTTCTAAAGTGTAGAAGAGCATGCCAGGAGCAGCACCAGACATACCTAAAAATGAGGTGCCAACCTGGTGAAGCTACAACACAGGACTACATGCATGCTAAACAGCAGAAGCAACATGCTATAGACAAAGCTAAGCGATTCCACAACCAACCGATCAGATGAAAGCTCTGCAGTCCTGCCACATCCAGTCGTGAATGGTGGTGGACAATTAAACAACTAACAGGAGGAGGCGGCTCCATGAACATCCCCATCCTCAATGATGGCAGAGTTTAGCACTTGAGTGCAAAAGACAAGGCTGAAGCGTTTGCAATCATCTTCAGCCAGAAGTGCCAGGCGAATGATCCATCTCGGCCTCCTCCCCAGATATCCCCACCATCACAGAAGCCAGTCTTCTGCCAATTCAATTCACTCCACGTTGTATCAAGAAATGGCTGAGTGAATTGGATACAGCAAAGGCTATGGGCCCCGACAACATCCCAGCTGTAGTGCTGAAGACTTGTGCTCCAGAACTAGCCGCGCCTCTAGCCAAACTGTTCCAGTACAGCTACAACACTGGCATCTACCCTACAAAGTGGAAAATTGCCCAGATATGTCCTGTCCACAAAAAACAGGACAAATCCAATCCGGCCAATTACTACCATCAATCTCCTCTCAATCATCAGCAAAGTGACGGAAGATGTCGTCGACAGTGTTATCAAGCAGCACTTACTCACCAATGACCTGCTCACCGATGCTGAGTTTGGGTTCTGCCAGGACCACTCGGCTCCTGTCCTCATTACAGCCTTGGTCCAAACATGGACAAAAGAAATTAATTCCAGAAGTGAGGTGAGAGTGACTGCCCTTGACATCAAGGCAGCATTTGACCGAGTGTGGCACCAAGGAGCCCAAGTAAAATTGAAATCAATGGGAATCAGGAGGAAAATTCTCCAATGCTGGAGTCATACCTAGCACAAAGGAAGATGGTAGTGGTTGTTGGAGGTCAATCATCTCAGCCCCAGGACATTGCTGCAGGAGTTCCTCAGGGCAGTGTCCTAGGCCCAATCATCTTCAGCTGCTTCATCAATGACCTTCTCTCCATCATAAGGTCAGAAGTAGGGATGTTCGCTGATGAATGCACAGTGTTCAGTTCCATTCGCAACCCCTCAGATAATGAAGCAGTCTGTGCCCGCATGCATCAAGACCTGGACAACATCCAGGCTTGGGCTGATAAGTGGCAAGTAACATTCACGCCAGACAAGTTGCAGGTAATGACCATCTCCAACAAGAGTCTAACTACCTCCCCTTGATATTCAATGGCATTACCATCGTCGAATCCCCCACCATCAACATCCTGGGGGTCACCATTGACCAGAAACTTAACTGGACCAGCCATAAATATTGTGGCTACAAGAGCAAGTCGGAGGCTGGGTATTCTGTGGCGAGTGACTCACCTCCTGATTCCCCCAAAGCCTTTCCACCATCTACAAGGCACAAGTCAGGAGTGTGATGGAATACTCTCCACTTGCCTGGATGAGTGCAGCTCCAACAACACTCAAAAAGCTCAACATCGTCCAGGACAAAGCAGCCCACTTGATTGACACCTCATCCACGACCTTAAACATTCAATCCCTTCACCACTGGTGCATTGTGGCTGCAGTGTATACCATCTACAAGATTCAGTGCAGCAACTCGCCAAGGCTTCTTCACCAGCACTTCCCAAACCCGCAACCTCTACCATGTAGAAGGACAAGGGCCAGCAGACACATGGGACCACCACCACCTGCACATTCCCCTCCAAGTCGCACACCATCCTGACTTGGAAATATATCGCCGTTCCTTCATCGTTGCTGGTCAAAATCCTGGAACTCCCTTCCTAACAGCACTGTGGGAGAACCTTCACCATATGGACTGCAGTGGTTCACGGCGGCGCCTCACCATGATTTTCTCGAGGGCAATTAGGGATGGACAATAAATGCTGGCCTTGCCAGCAACGCCCACATCCCATGAATAATAATTAAAAAATAAGCTCCAGAGAATACAGGCCCATTCTACACAATCTCTCCTCATAGGACAACCCTCTCATCCAAGGAATCAATCCAGTGAACTTTCGTTGCACCCCAAGGCAAGTATATTCTTCTTTAGGTTAGGAGACCAAATCTGTACATAGTACTTCAGGTGTAGTCTCAACAGAGCCCTATCAAATTGCAGCAAGACCTCCTTACTTTTATACACCAACCTCCTTGCAATAAAGGCTAACATACCATTTGTCTTCCTAAAATTGTCTTCCTAATTGCTTGCCGTACCTGCATGTTAACTTTTTGTGATTTGTGTACAAGCACACACAAATCCCTCTGAATACCAACATTTCTTACTCTCTGACCTATTAAAAAAATATTCTGCTTTTCTATTCTTCCTACCAAAGTGAATAATTTCACATTTCTCCACATTATACTCCATCTGCCACCTTCTCGCCCACTCACTTAACCTGTCTACATCCCTTTGCAGCCTCTTGCATCCTCCTCACACCTATCTTTGTATCGTCAGCAAACTTGGATATATTACACTCGGTCCCCCCATCTAAGTCATTGATATATATTGTAAATAGTCGAGGCCCAAGCACTGATCCTTGCGACACCCCACTAGTTACAACCTGCCATCCCGAAAATGACCCGTCTATTCCTTCTCTCTGTTTCGAGTCCGTTAACCTATCCTCAGTCCGTGCTATTATATAGATACTTTTTCAGGGGTTATCCAATTTAACCCCGTTTCCCTCCCTGGATACTCACTCTAGTTGAACATGGCATACAAAACCATGGCATCCTGCTCAACCTAGAGCTGAGCTTCAAATCCCACATCCTATCTATCACTTAATTCCACCTACACATGATTCCTGACTTGATTCCTATGTCAGCCCATTTCCTACTGAAACCTTTATTCACCTCTGGACTTGACTTCAATGTTCGCCTTGCTCCACCCTCCAAAAACTACAACTTGTAACACATTGCCACCTGTATCCTGTCCCACACTAAATACCACTTGCTCATTGCTGCCATCTTTGGTGACTTACACCGGCTATCTGTCAACCACCTTATTAAATTTAAAATCCTCAACTTCAAATCCCCCACGGCATCACTGCTGTGTCCTTTGGCATGCGCTTGAAGGAGGGTAAATTCAAAACTAATCTCAGGTACACTACTAAACTCTACAACTAATTACAACCATGTGGCCTTCTCTAGCAATAAAGAAGCCATGCCCAAAGGACTTAAGTTTACAAAAACACTTTATTCAATACAAAAAGGTAATTTACAATGAATGTGCAATTCTTGGGCACGTTAATAAAACATGCTGGAAGACTGAACAAAATTTGTATCTTTGCTCAAAAAATTATGAATTGTTCTACTGCAGCTTTAACAATGTTTACAGCCCAAATTACGAAGACAAAATTTATGGAAGTCTACATTATCCAAACAAACTTTGGAATTTCCCAGAAACACAGAGCTCAAGTTTGGTGAAATACAGACTTTTTTTTTGATTTTTCAAATTTCTGAACTTCTCGTGCACCAATTCAAGTAAAACATTGGATATTATACAAATAAAATATTTATCATTTTAGATATATTGAAAACCCCACGTTTCTCCAAGTCGAAAACTGCATGTGCAAAATAAACGCCTTTATGTGGTTGGTTATCCATGATTCTTCCATTAGAAAAGTATTGTAACAGACTTCTACCAGTCCATTTTCACCAGCTTCAGATTTATGAAAATTAAAAGGTAGCTATTTTCTCTCGCGAGTCTTCAATTTATTTGAGTACACTCCTATATGCCAGTGCAGACACATGGATGCTGTAATGTTCTGGTAACTGCAAGAGAAACAAAAATAACATGTAGAAAGATCTCTCCACATTTTGCAAGCAACATATTTCACTGCAATTAATTAATAAAATAAAAATAGCTACAAATCCTTCAATACTAGCCTTGACAACAAACCAGGAATGCTGCTAATTGCACTAAGCAAAATATTATTCAGACAACAAAATAGCAAAATAACAGTACATGATTTGAAGGGTGTTCAACTGACCAAATTCTAGACAGACAGTATTAAAAGCACAATAAATCTATTTAAACCTATCCTGGACAATGAATGCTTGTTCAGTCGAACTGACTTGCTCAAGGGTATAGTAAATCACTAGCTGCCTGTTTGTGACATTTGGTCATCTTTGGATTTCTGTGCCAAATATTCAAGATTCTACTACATCAGTTTAATAATGATCACTGTGCAACTTTTACCATTCATTTACATTTGGTGTGATCTCAATGCTTTCGTATAATGGAGGATCTACTTTTTCTCAGTTAATTTTATAACACCATATGGTTCTCTTACTTGTGCTCCGAGTCTGGAAAGGTATCTGTTCCTTACTGCAAAAGCACTCATTGGCTGGATCCTAGCCAAGTCCTCGACTTGCTGTTGACGAATGCGTTCCCCTTTCTCAGCTCTGCAAAACAAAAAAAATCATTGCAACCAATTTTAGTTACCAATGTGTCAGGCTTTGAACCAAACGAAACTCCAAGTAGCTAACCACAAAGATTTTTTTTTAAAAAGTGATCTGTAGACATCACCAGTTTTATTTTTTTTTTACAAATGTGAAGCAGATACTAAATAGGAGTGTCCAACCTGCATCCCTAGGACCACATGTGGCACCCAAAGTCCAGGTAACTCTGCTCTATTTGCACTTATATTCCTTATTCACTGGTTTGTCCTCTACATTTTGGGAGCCTTGAAGTTTGGAAAGTGCTTCTCTTAACGTTCTTGCTTCACTGGTGGATAAATCCAAGATCTGCTTGTATCTAGATATGTACAAGTTAATGAGAACATGGATTGAAACTTTATTCATAGCCTTGAGGCTTCAAAGTGTGTACTTATGTGATCTGCGAAAACAAAAGCTTGGACACTCCTGTATCAAGTATCAATACAAAAGTTTAGGAATAAAATTTGAGCAAAATCCAAGCAGAATATTAAATGGTATTTATTTTTATTTACTAAGAAAAGGAGATGAAGGTAAAAAGATACACGTTTCCATTTATTTGTTAGTGAACTGTTCGGTCAGTTTAGCATATAAGAACGTTCACATGGAACATTTAGTACATGTGATTTTGTCAAACAGTTTAAATTCCATTTTTAGTTCAAATGGGAAAAAAATCACCAAAATGCATCTTGATTCCTAAAAGAAATAAAAATCAGTTCTATTTGCCTCTTGCTAAATATGAACATAGGAACAGGAGTCAGCCATTCAGCCCCTCGAGCCTGTTTCGCCATTCGATGAAATCATGGCCATCTGCATCCTAAGCTCTATATCCCTTTATACCCTTGGCTAGCAAAAAAATCTATCAATCTCAGATTTAAAATTATTAATTGAGCTTTCATCAACTGCTTTTTGTAGGAGAGAGTTCCACACTTCTACCATCCTTTGTGTGAAGAAGTGTTTCCTAACTTCTCTCCTGAATGGCCTGGCTCTGATTTTAAGGGGTCCTTGTCCGAGACACCCCCACCAGTGGAAAAAGTTTCTCTCTATCGACCCTATCAATTCTTTTCAAAATCCCAAAAACCTCAATCAAATCATTTCTTAACCTTCTATATTCCAGGGAATACAAGCCAGTTTATGTAATCTCTCCTCATAATCTAACCCTTGGAGCCCTCGGAACGTTCTGGTGAATCTGTGCTGCACTCCTTCCAAGGCTAATATATCCTTTCTACGGTGTGGTGCCTAGGATTGCACACAGTACTCCAGATGTGGTCTAACCAGGGCTTTGTACAGCTGTATCAAAACTTCCTCCCCTTTATTTTCTAGCCCTCCAGTTATAAAGGCTAACATTCCATTAGCCTTTAGAAGCTAACTCGTAGTAGAAATGATAAGTACAAAATGGACTAGCCAGCAGTCTTTCATTACATAAGTGCGTTGTAAAAGTGCATTGTAATACATAAGTCCAATACAAAAGTACCACATGAAGTGATTTTACAATGTATTACTCACACAGCCATTCCAATTGACAGAGTCGATCATTTTTTAAATTAAATTTGCTATTAATTTGTTTTGGGAAGACATTATACATAGTTTTAGTAGTAAGCATCTAATTGCTTTTGAAGCAGAAAAGATAGTTATTTTGAAGTTCAACAGTAGTCTATGATACTACATAAAATTTCCAGTATGTTCTAGCTTTCCTCAGTATTAGCATACAAACCAAAACAAATGCTATGCAAGAGATTACAAGTATAAGATCTAAATTGTAAAACTTACCCGTTCGTGGAATACTAACTCAAAGGTAGACAACAGAACTAGGTAGTATAGGACCTGCCCCAGATGCACCATTTTACAAACAGTAAAAAATTATTCTAAGCAGTCATGAACTCATAGTTCCTATTTAAAAATGAGAAAATATATCAAAAGCATTTGACAGTCACCTAAAATATCACAATTACATATGTTAACGCTCATAGTCTGAGATACCCATTTGTCATTCAAAGTTACAACTGATTGCAACCAAATTATTAGTGGTCTTCAACTAATTTGTGGTCTTCAATTAATTTAAGTGCTTTTCTCCCCCCTCTTCCAATCTGAAAGTGTATTAAATATATTCTTCAAGTTGATGTTTTGATGCTGAAAGGTTGTGTACTTCTGGCCGAGGGCTGCTAGTCCTAATTCTCATCTGTAAAAAATTGTGGTGAAAGTTACTGTTATGAATTCTGCTACATGGAATTATGAACACTAAAATGACCACTCATGAGTTTCCATTCCAGTTAAACAAACTGCTGTTTCAGTGCTACAAGTCACTTAGTCCTGTGCTACAAGTTACTACAGCTGATCAGTGTCATGCTTTGCTAAAGCAGTATAATTTTAAATGGTAGAGACCTTAATCCTTGTGACTGGATTTGTTAAAGTTCTACTTACTGCACATGTCCAAAAGCCCAGAGCATCAAGAAAATCACCTGAGGAAAATATTGAGTGACATTGCACAAAAGTTTTAACAGTCATGTGTACACAGTGTGATTGATTCTGACTGGATATGAAGCGATTATGCAGCAACATTTATCTCTGTCAAAGCGAAAGAGGAACACAAAGATAAGAAAATGTCCAGTTTCAAAAGGGCTAACAAACTACATAAACTAGGCTACATGGCGATTACCAGCATAATTCACAGTTAGATTTACTTAAATAAAGTAATTGTAGAAATTAGAAAGGTGGCTCTGGACGATTTAATGCTGTCCTTTCACTTATAGGACCAGACTTTTGAAAAATCCAGCAAGATATGGGAGAAAATAAGTCTGACTGAAGATCTCAAGTAAAAAAAGGCAAGCCCAGTTCCAAACAGATGTGTATCCATAACACAGTCAATCCCATTCATGAAGATGCAGAGTTAGCAAATGTGGAAAGCTGAAGAAATACTTAATTTGAAAGATCAAGGAAAAGAGCCATGGGCCATACTGCAGGATAATACCAAAGTTGAAAAGAATAAAACACAAGGTAAGTAAAATCTGTGATTAGAAAGGAAAGACTGAAGAAAGTTAAGGTATTCTCGCTGGAGTTCTGGGAAAGAACAAGTTGCAATAGGAGACTGCATTATAAGTCTTGATTTTGAAACAGTGGAAATGTTGGGATGAGAAAAAGCTTGCAAGCCGATGTGGAAGAATTTCAACTTTTGCGTCCATAAAATGGACATTAGGCCTCTGAATTTCATGTCGCAATCTGTTACGCCTAATTGGATCCGGAGGTGCACTGAATGCCATAGGACGGGCAACCTGTAATCATCCAGGGCGAGCACCTGACATAGGAGTTAGGTTCTTTAAATATGCTTCTGCAGGACCCAGAATTCGAAATTCAAGTACAAATGGGTGGAGCTTGTGCTTGAGGGACCATAGGAGGCCGCTCAAAAAAAAAGCCCAAAGTCATTTTCAGTATTTATTTTTGTGGGCCCAGGAGAAGAAGAAATGTTCCTTCTCGGCCCACAAAAAAACTCCCACCCACTGCCAGTGTGTTTGAGAACCCGCCCAGACCCAACCTACCGGCCAGCTCTCATGATTTCCTGCCCTCTCCGACCAGCGAGCTGCAGCCAGGCGCCTGTTTGGCGACCACAGCTCGCCGCCAGCATGTATAAGCCAAATTTGACTTTGGCATCAGGCTGACACAGACTGGCACGTGGAGCAGTCGCTCTGGCGACTTCACAACCATTTTGAGCGCGTCGAATTTCTCAAATGCCTTTGCAGCTCAGAAGGAACTCTAGGAGCATAGTATCAATAAAATAAAGACAAGAAATGCCATGGTAAAGAAAGGAGACAAGCCTTCTCTTGAATCCTAACCAGAGATGCGAGATGAACTTCCCTAGAAATGGGACCAATATTTGTTTTTTGACAAATTTGGCCTTTATAAAGAATTAAGAGTTGCTGTTGGGGTGGAAAAGAAATGTGTGGCACAAAAGTGCAAACCAAGCTTTTTAGAGACAGCCTTAGCAATGGATATGGAAGTTCTATTTGAAATCCAAACAAGTAACAAGGCCAAGAAAGTTGACAAAAGATACTCTAGAAATGGGCTAAAAGCCAAGAACCTCACTGACATCTTTACCAGTTCCTTATAACAATTTGAAAACTCATGTTGGATACTTAACAATCAACAGCTGCCCCATATATCAGCAAGGTGCTCATTAAACATCCCACACATTTTGAGAGCTCTATGGTGCTCTCCAATGACATGGGAGTGCTAATTGTAGAACAAAATAAGGTCATAAATAAAAGGGTTCACTTAAGTGCTCGATTTTGTACTGAATCTGAGCATCATAGGATGAGGTTATTAATCACTCCTACAGGTAGGACAGCTGTTTGTGGCTTACAAATTAAATTTAATTGTCATTTTTACCCATAACAACTGGCAGAGTCTCAAAAAAAACATTAGTACATGATCTTTCCCCACAGTATTCCTTGAAGGCACAATTTTGGAATGCTGGGGAGGAAACTTTCTCTGCATCCAATTCACACTACACCAGACCAATACAATATTAGGCGCAAGGGGAGTGAAAATATTGACAACACTGACATTTCACTTTGATTAGAAAAAAAAATGAAACCTAAAGACTGAAGTTACCCTCGCAATACTAAAAATGAGCAAAATACCATATGACAACCTTCAAACACACAATGTAGTTCCCAACAATTGCCAAAGAGCAAAAGATTCAAGATCAACTTAGCTCAAAAATTGTAGCAGCTATTCCATAATTTGTGACTGCTACCATTTGAAATTGCATTAAGCTGCACCCCACCAAAAAATGTATCACATTTCCTAAGCTTTAAAATCTAAAACCTGATGGGAAAGTCTATTCTGCAGAGTGCAACTCTCAGCTATTTAGAGGTTAATGCTGCAACAAATGACTCAAAAAAGTATTAGATTGTCACAAGCTGATGAATGTCACTGACATTAATTTGTGTTGGGGGTGGAGTGAAATGTTTGACATGCATTTTCACTCCCTTGTTCAACTTTTCTGGTTCTTTTGTATTCTTCTGTTCTGGGAGCCCTCCATTTTTGTTGTAAAAAGAAAATACCACAGCCAAAGTTTTTCTTGACTTCTGACAGGATGACCTAGTGGCTCTATTAGATGTGCTCATTCCATTCACCAAAATTTCAGAATTCTGTGCTGCTGCCAGAGTTTATCACTATGCATAAACACACTATAAAAGTACAACAGTAGCCCCTTCTATTGCTTTACTGTTATGGATAGGACATTATGAGCTACAATTTTACCTGTGGCTACTGCAATTGTAATTGAGCTAAACATATCTTCAGTACAGGACCCATCAGAAAGCTTTTCTACACCCAGCTGTACCACTCAATACTCAAACTGTTGAGCCCTCAGTTTCCCCCTTTAAAAAAAAATTCAAAACTTGCGTACTAAAGAGACCTGCAATTTAAAAACTTAGCAACAAAAGAGCCTCGAGAGAATTACAACCATAACACTATTCTGATCAGTTATTCTGGATCCCAACCAAGATGACATAAAACAACTAAAAGTAGGTTGAGAAGTCAACAGTCAAGGTAGATGTCAGATAAAACAAAGATTATGCCAAAGGAGTAACTAATTATTTTGGGATAGTCCAATTCTTAATGCCACCAATTGTACTATAGAAATAAATTTTATGGGTACAATAAAAGTAGTTTGGAGTGGACATCACTAGGATTCCCTACTGCTAATTTTTTTTTGGGGGGATGAGTATTGTCCACAGTTACATTTACTAGATACCCAGAAATTATAGTAAACAATTAAAATGAAAAATCAGCACTGAAATATAATTTGTTCACAGCCAGCATTCCAGGGTTAGGTGTAGCATGGGTGATGGTGCAGGATAAAGGTTCCCACACTGTCCCAAAATGCCTTAAATGGAACACTCCAAGAAAGACTCACAAATGATACTTTCCAGATACTTATACAAGTACATACCCAGTTCCTTGTGGGTAAACAAAAAAAACCTGTCTCCTATTATAGGAAATTGGAACTAAAGCTTTCATGAGAAGGGAATCATAACCCATCATTGCATTTAAAAAATGATCCACAAATTTAATATACTGATATTTAACCTATGTACTATTTGGGTATAATAACCTAGGGTTAAAGTGGTGACTCTCAAAACTCTTGAGCAGTTCAGCAACATCAGAATTGCAACTACTTAATGTCAATTGGCTCAGAGTCATAAATACAACTCTACAACTCAGTTTCTTCAACCCTTTGCAGAGGTAGTTCTAATGATTGAAAGCAAGAAATTTCAACAGATTAATTTTATGAGCAGTCTTACAGATAACCAACTGCAGACATGCCTGGACAACTAATGACAGAACAGGTAAGAACGTTAAAAGAAAATCAAACCAACAGAGTACATCAAGCCATTGAACATTTAGAAAAGCACCTTGCAAAGCTGCATGCCATTATAATCTGAAAGTGAATAAACTTCAAGGCAAGCTTGACCAATCAGAATCAAGCAACTGCTTCAGACTTTGAAGCAAAAAAAACCTAAGAACCAGGATTTTGATCAGTCACAATTTTTCCATTTCCTTTCAAACAAGTTAGTTTTTGGTGAGTGAAAAGTCATTGCATTTAGTTACAAACAAAAAAACAAAAAAAATGAACTTATGGGAAAAGCTAATCAAAAAGGAGAGGAAGAGCAGCCCCTGCCACAAAAAAAGCATTGAGAGTGCACAGTATTAGAAACAGAGGATAAACAAGGTTATCTGCAAGCCATTTCTCAATGAGTGGTGTACAATAAGTATCTCAAACTATGCCTTTGTTGAATATCTGGTTAAACTTGATGGGTGCATAGAACATTAAAAGTTGATAGCTGGCACCACAGTGGCACAGCACATTAGAAGTTCTGACAGCCCATTGCTTGTGCTTGTAGGTCACCACTCAGCTTATCTGCCAATCTCAGCCACAAAACTATGGTAAGCTACTAAAAAAAGTTAAATGTTCTGCGTAGAAGTGGAGGGGAGGGAGAATTGGAGCACAATTCATCATCAGGCTACTGATCAACACCTCTCAGCAGCTGGCATTGATTGAGGCAAGGAGCAGGTTGCCTGGTAGCAGTTGATCCATCAGATTGGGAGACTTTAAATGGGAGGGAGAATATGAGCAGTATGAACCCTACCAAAACCTTAGCAAAACTCCAAACAGATGTTGAAACCAATCTTCTCATGGATATAGGTTTCATTACATATTCTTTTTAAATTAAGTGAACAAGTCCACACTATAATTGCTTGAAGAATTACAGCATCCCTTCACTATAAGCCATTTGTTTTTCCCCAGCACTTACTATGGGAATAGGAAGTAAATATTGTAAGCATCAGTTTAGCCCAAAAAGGTGAAGTTCTTAATAGTCTCGTTTCCTCAATTTCAGATCACCACTGACTACACTATTTAGCAGCAGCATTCAGGATAGCAAAACAAAAATCAATATGGAAGATCACAGTCAATAGTAAACATCGTCGCAATATATATATACTCAAATTTGGATTTCTGAAAAGTACTTGGAACAGTTCAGAACTTGGGTTTCTCATACTACATCCCATCTGACACAAGTAATAGAGATTCATTCAAATCCAGGTATCCATAGGGAACCATGCTGATATAAATCAGAGTACTATTTATACCATATACCAAGAGCACAGTAGATTGCTGCCTAATCTTTCGACTAGGATAGTTTAGATACAACAGTTGTCTACAAACGAAAAGCTTAAACAAAATGGTATTTGCATAGCTGGAGTTACACATGAAAAGAGCAAACAAAGGCAAGCAAAGTGAATACTACTTTTCACAATGAACAATGATACAAAATTTCAAATTTGCAAATATATTTAGTATTTCACTGTTCTATTATCTGAAAGTGAAGAACATTTTGCTCTTTTGAAAAAAAGGGGGAAAGTTCTTTCCATCGTCAGAGGATTAATACCAGTGAAATTCATTTCTGTGCAACTGAATTAAGCAGTAAGCCTAAGGATATGTGCAATTAAATTAGGAACAAAACATGAAGAGTCAATTTTGATACATTTCTAATGAAGAACAAATCCCTTCATTGCAATCACATTATATTCTACAAAATCTTTCAATGTTGCTTCCACAGTAAGTTTAATGTTATAATACTGGATTGAATCCCATCAAGAAAGTCATTAAAATAACCAAAACACATATAGAGTTGAAATTGTGACATTTTCCTGATTAACAGTTTTAACTAACCATTATATTCTTCACTATAAAAATACTCAAATATACATTACACACAATTCTCCTACAATACAACAATACTATCTGCCAGCCATATAACCCCAACAGACCAGGAGGGTGGAACTTTTCCACAGCCACTGTTCTATTCTGATCAGCCAGCAGGAGGTGCAATTCAGTCGGTGCATGCCACCATTCCGTCAGGATGGAGTCAGTCACCTTACTGTGATGCCCCGTCTTTGCCAGTCAAGACGAGAGTAGTTGGCAGTCTTGGGAGTCAAACTGCCAACCTCATTGGGCTTCTAGCACTTTCAGGATACTTACAGTTTTCAGTACTTTTTCTCTTCAGCCATATACAATCAAATAATGCAACTGTATAGAAGGCAATACCATATGACCCTGTATGAATAGAGGGGTTTCAACAATAGTTTTTCCAAAGAAACCACACACTGTCCTAAACAGAGACTAAAGGAATCACTGCTCCTCTTATCCTTTCAGATATCCATTTCCATGGTTTCTTGGTTATCAAAATCGAGGGAGATCAGTGATAGAACTCAGACTTTCTAATGAGTCCAAAATGGAACTACATATACACAGCTAAGTAGGACAACGAAGTGCGTAGAAGTCCTCAAAAGGCCAATTTTTTCCTGGTCCCTTTGCCCAGTTTAGCTTGTTTTTACATGAGCAGTGACAAATGATGAACTAAAGTTACACAGATATGATTCTGGCAGTCCAATACATGTACCTCACATCCATACACTCGTCTGGTCTCTATATAAATACTGAAGTAAATTTAAGCTTTTTTAAATTATAAGAATTGCATTTTATGCACAGAATGTACCTTCAACATCCAATCCCATTCACTTCAAAAGTGAAACAACCTTCACAACAGCTTGTATTCTTCAATTTGATAACAGCTAAGGTTTGCTTTGGGTAGAATGTTCATTTTGTCCCTAGATGTCACATTTCCTACAGCTATATGAAATACATAGGAAACTAGAAATACCCACACTGGAAGGTTTTTAAAATTAGATCAAAGATATGTTTGTCCATTTATAGCTCTTATGCAAATACGACACTACTGTACTTCAGCAGTGTTAAAAGAATTTACAAATTATTAAGTTTGGGGGAGCATCTATGTTAACAAATTATTTATTTATGAATTGTCTCACTTCACGAAAAGGATTCATATTAAAAGGTTTCTCAGTTCAAAAAACATCTAAGGGAAGGGCCAAGACCCATAGTGCAGGACAACATGAAGGTAATTTTACATATGTAAACAAAGTCAGAAAATGATTTTCATACTGAATTATGTCTAGAATACCATTTCCTAAAGATAAAATTACTGGCAGTTTGGGTTATTAAAACACTAATTACTGATCTGCAATGTTTTCCTTCTCTCTCCTCCCTCCCCTCCACAAAAAAAGTGTTTTGTTCTCAGAATTCAAATATCCAAGTATTTTAAATAGCAGTAGGTCATACAAGATCTGGTAACAAAGCAGACAATCTCTCAAAACAATTAATGTCTGCTTTCACTTTCAAACTGAATCTCATACACTTCAATTTCCCACATTCTTCAACAAATTTTCTTTTAATATTATTAGTCTCCCACTCTTGGGAGGGTTCCATGCACAGATCTTATTTTAAAGACCTCAGCCTCTCCATCCAAATATACGGGTACTTACTCTGCTGCAGCAACAGCTTGGAGCTTTGAACGTTTCCATGCAGTCACATTGAGGTCACCTTCTAAGAGATTTAAAACAAAGATTGTTACAAATAATTTCTGAGACACTTTGCAACGTGTGCAATGTGAGGTGAAGAAAAATTTAATTGGATGTTCATACCTGCCAACAAATCCACAAAGTAGAGCACTACAACAGCTATAAGTGCCACTGGAAGATAAAAACAAACACTGTAGTTGGACGCTGACAAATACACTACACTAAACTAAAATGAACAAAAAGCACAGGCAAATTTAGTTGAGGAAATAAAACTTTGAGTAGGTGTCTGCTAAAGTTTCATTGCAGTGTGAAAAATCTATCAAAAGCCATCACTGACATGTTTAAAAATCCACCATAGAGTGACGTTTGAAGAAAACAATGATCTTGGTTAGAATGTTACTATCCTCTGGGGAGAATCTCTTCTCTACCAGGAGAGGGAAAAGGCATCCAATTCAGAATAATACAACCCATTACACTCCTTGCCAAGCAATACGTTTTTCATCGTTTTGTAACAAAGTAAACTCATCACCATTTAACACATCACGATTCAGGATATAGTGGGGTTGTGGGGGGGGGGGGGGGGACCGCTACCCCAATCACCACCCAACAAGGAAGCAGATGGCACACAAGCACTCAAAAGAGGTAGTAATGTCTCAAAAAGAATGCTGCCCAAATCTATTTAATTTAAACATTACTCAAAATATAAACAAACTAGTCCAAAACACACATTATCTTTGTATCCAAGACAGTCATTGTAAATAGTGAAATAAATCATTACGCCAATGTTTTAACAAACCATTAATGCTCCATTTTCATATTGTTACATTTTTTTTTTTAAAAAGAGCTTTTTCAAAAACAACTTTGAGGTCAAAGTTGTAAACCAACATTATCTCCAATAAATTTTTGAGGACCAATGTGGCACTGTCATATTTCCTTCCAGGTCATCAAAACTTGATAATTCAGTATATTTGTTGGACAGACTGATCCATCTAAAGTTTAGATATCATTCACTCAAGTCAACAGTACCAGCCATCCAACTAGCACAGCATCAGATAAGAAAACATAGTGTTGAAAATACAATACTTACCACAGAGACAGGCACAGAAAAATACTTCGAGAAGTAAATATCCACTGGAATCCAATATGGAACCTGCAGCAATCGCAATCACTGCAAGACCCAAATTCTGTATGGACTGCATGCTGAAATGACATGTTTTAACTTTAAAATGGACAAAATTACATTTAGTTTGTACAAGCTTACAAACAGCTGAAATACACAAAGAAAAATTAAACTAGGAATCTCTCAAATTATTTAAATATTTAGTTCCTCAAAACATGAAACAGGAGGTGCTCAACAGGGAATATTCAAGAAGAATGGTTAGGAAAAGATAATAAAAGTCAAAAATTAGATGCCAAAATTTTAGGTCAAGACGACAGTTAGAAGGTCAAGCGCTATAAAATAAAGGCTACAATTTTTCTGGCTCTTAGCCATGTTATTTGCCAGACAAATGCTAATTATGGCTCATTAAATCTAATGATGTGGTTATACTGCACACACTCATTTTACACCATTACAATTTTAAGAGTGCAGTAAGCACTGTTGGAATGATTTAAGAAACCCTCCTTCATGCACAGCCTTGGCAAAGCTGATTTTTGTTTACACCCAGTCGTGGAACATTATTGACCAACAATCTATAATAAGGATTTTCCCAAAATGGGATCATCACAGAATGTTGGTCTTAACCCAATGATCATAAGCAAGCAGATGTTTAGAAGCAGAGCACATTATTTCGCTTTGAGACTCCAAGCCTGCAGTGGGAGTGTAAAATAAATTCTTAAGACGGAACTTCAGGTACTACACCCCTCTTCAGTTCCAGCCCGCCCACATCTTTTGGCATCATGCAAACCCACATTTTTTTCTCTGGGCAGACCCAAATCCCTCTCATCTAGTCTCTCTAGGTCTCCCTTCCCAAAAGTAGTTCAGGAACATCTGCCTAATCTTCTTGATCTTGTGTACCTACCCCTCCATTGGGGAGCCAATAACATTCTTAATAAAAAGACAATTGGCCCATTCTTAAAGATTAGAAATTTAAATAGTTGTTCAGTAGAGCTCTTTTTAAACTCCACAATTGAGATTTAAAAAATTGGATCTGCATTAGTTTCAACAAAACTGCAACAGATGCAAAATAGAAGCTACCTCCTGGAGGCAGTCTCGCATCTGTTGTAAAAAGCCAAACTGGCCATATATTTGGCTGCAGTTATACTGCAATACTACATGTAGTTAAAGACCTAATGCCTTGGTGCACCAACATAACAATGCTACAGGGGAATTTTTGTACAAAATTCCCCATCACAGCAAATTAGTGATCACACAGGCTACTTGGGTAGTAGAGCAGCTGGTTTCATTAACACTAGCAGGTAATTTTTCACAGATCTCTCATCACCCTGTCAGCCAAAGAATCCTTGATGTGGAACACAAAAAATAGGGAGGGGGAAGCATACTCAAACTTAATGCCAACCTATTTTTAAAGGGTCTTTATACAGAACGAGTGGGAAAGAGTGCATTTCTTGCAGCATTGCAGATGATGTACTGATTATGGGAGCTGGCTAGAAATCATTTCTTGCTAGCCCGTAGCTGCTCAAAAACATAAATGGGACCAAATATTCACGAGGCGAGTAGAAGAGAGAAGGGGGGGGGGGGGGGGGGGTCGTCCCACAGGTCAAAGGAGGAACTAACCCACTGACAAAGGATTGCAGGGAAAGGTGTGGAATCTATTTCAGAGATGTGTTCAGGTGCAATGAAGTAAATGTAAAATTGCTTTTTTTTGGCTGAAGGATACATTTTTTTGGGTGAAAAAGAACACAGGTGTGATGGATATATGTTAGATACTTGTACACAAATGGATATGCACAGTTTTGACGACAGTAAGAAACAAATGTTAATAGATGCAAATTTTGCTCTTCAATTTTCAGCCTTTAGTCCCCTTTCGTGGATTTGGCAACTCATACTAGAGCGTTATGTGCACTAACAGTTCTCCTGTACCTCGACCAGGTGAAAGAAAATGTGTAGGCTCATTGCTTCAATTGTGAAGCAGCAATTCTTCATTTGAGCAGAGTTATCAATTTGACCTCATCTTCACCCAGGAATTGGACCCCAAGTACCAATTTTTGAAGCATTAAGTACACTTTGATATTTTCTTTCCCTCCATGGTTTCTAAACTCTATACTGCAAACTTATTTTAACTTCAAAAAGTAAGTTTAAAGCAAGGTTAAGTTACCAAACATAAATCTGCAGCTATATTAAAGTAATTTTGGAGTAGTATTACTTACAAGCCATAAGCTGTTCCCAGCTGGTGTTCAGGAACAACAAAGGCCACCATTGGCCACAATGCACAGGCAAGCAAAGAATAGGATATTCCCAACAGACACTGAAATTAAAAAAACATTTTTTAAAAAAATCTACTTGAATACATAAAATCTTTAAAAACAATATTTGGCCTCAAAATGAGTAAAAATGATAGTGGAAACTTTTCTAGTCTGCTTAAGTGTGGGATAGGTCAAACAGATACTTTAGAAACAATGAGGTGGCAACTATGTAAAATAAATTAACCAAGGTGCAAGTCAATGAACAAATGTGTTATGCAGAGATTTACCTCCCCGGTTGAAAATCTAGACAAAAATCTGATGAAGGACTTTACGGTCTTAATTGTATACTGACAGCAATAAATTCCCTTACAACCTCCCACCTCCCCACCCTCCCTTCAGATAACATTGTATGATCAAGATTCCTAATTCTACAATACATTGTGGTTTTGTAATCACAGCTTCAAAGCCTTCAACCAGCAAAGCAATTTTTAAAGATTTCTCATGGAATAAGTGGGGAGAAGGTGAGGGCCAACTTCTGTAGAACATTTGTATACAGCATGAGACAAAAGTGAATTGGGTCGAAACTGCACTAATACACCTTTGGGAATTGGGTTGAAACCCAGCTTAGACTGATGGGATAGAAGTATCTATTCTCTACCAACTCTGAGTCATGTGAAATGAGCTTCAGCCATCACAACCTAGTTCCTAGTGAGTGACGGTTGAGAACATATTGTGTTTATTAAATGTCAGAGAGACAAGGATAGATAAGGGGAGCTGAATAATTCATTCTGATGCACTAGTGGGTACTCTTCTGAGGGCAGAGTTGTGGGCACAGGAACTACAACCTTACATGCATCTGACCCATATTATATACGGCATAGGACTCTTCAATTCTGACAGTGGATGCCAAAAGTGAAGCTTCCATTCTCTAGCACGGACAACATCTTGCAAATGAAATGCATCTAAAATTGTTGAAGTTTAAAAAAATTAAAATAGTGGTCATAATCAAAATTTGGATTAAAAAAATACATTTACTTAAGTGAACTTACAGTCCAAAGTTGTCAGTTATGAACATTAAAAATGAAGTTATATGTTTCTTGTGAAGAATTTACATTCACTTCAAATACAAGATTAGTATTTATCATTAAAGTTGCCGAACAGATTTTTCTTCAAATACAGAAATACTGATTAGTTTAAAATGTTCGTTCAGGTTACAAAAATATATGAATCCAACATATAACCTCTTTTAACCTTTCCTTTCTCCTCCCCTCTTGCAAAACAAAAATTGATTTTTGTCAACAGAATAAAAATCTACAGGGCCACGCCATAATTAATGTCCCCTTAACCTCTTCATAGTCACAGGTGTGTGTAGCAAATTATGCACCGAGCAGTTTTATTACCATGGCAATCCAAGGGTTCCAGAAGGTGAATGCCAACATCAGATGCGCAGCCAGTGTGATCATCACAGCACACATAACCCAAAATATATTCCTTCCTACTTTATCCACCAGAAATCCCAGGACAGGTGAAGCTGGAGCAGAGATAATATACACAATACTAGAAAGAAGAACAACAATGAGACAAATAATGTTAGCATTCAATTTAACAGATACCATATATCAAGAATCCACCTACATGTTGACAGAGCAACTTTTTAAACAAATGATTTAAAAAGGTAGGAATTTAAAATGGAGTTTGGTGGCAGAGTGAGCAAAATCAACATGTCATCCACATAATAGGACACATGGTCCCACCCGAAATCCCCTACACTGTTTCCAAACATCAGAGGTAGAACACTGAATAGAGGTCAAAATATTTTCCCAGAGATAGAAAAAACAAAAGGAAGTTTTATCGGTATTCGTGTACTTTCAAGGAATGAGTTTCAGAGTAACATTGACAATGGCCTAAAAGCAGGTTGCCCACTTAACCATAGATAGTATAATAGGTACAGCACAGGAGGGGGCCAATCGGCCCATCATGCCTGTGCCAGCTCTTTGAAAGAGCTATCCAATTAGTCCCATTCCCCTGTTCTTTCCCCATAGCCCTGTAATTTCTTTCCCTTCAAGTTTTTATCTAATTCCCTTTTGAAAGTTACTATTGAATCTGCTTCCACCACTCTTTCTGGCAGCGCATTCCAGATCGTTACAACTCGCTGTGTAAAAAAATGTTTCCTCATGTCGCCTCCGGCTCTTTTGCCGATCACCTTAAATCTCTGCCCTCCGGTTACCAACCCTTCTGTCACAGGAAACAGTTTCTCCTTATTTGCTCTATGAAATTTGCTCATGATTTTGAACACCTCTATAAAATCTCCTCTTAACCTTCTCCGCTCTAAGGAGAACCAACTCAGCTTTTCCAGTCTCTCCACATAACTGAAGTCCCTCATCCCTGGTACCATTCTAGTAAATCTTTTCCGCAATCTCTTGAAGGTCTTTACATCTTTCCTAAAGTGTGATGCCCAGAATTGAACACAATACGTCAGCTCCGGTCTAACCAGTGTTTTATATAGCGTATGGATAGCCTCTATCATAGTGAATTTAAAAGCCAGATCACAGCTGTTTTGAGTGGGACGCGGGAAAAGGGAGAAATTAAAATAGCTGCGTAAGAGCATAGGTTTCTAGGTTTCTTAAAGGCATGATGTCTCCAAGGATTCTTCCTCCACCCCTGTGCTCCCCATTACATATGGTGGCTGAATAAATTAAGGAAGGAGCTACCCGAATGCAGGGTTACCAAATTGGCCAGAATGCAGTAAGCAAACAGCTCAAAATATGCAGAAGAGTATTGTTTCAGTGTGGAAAGTAATCATTTTTAGAATCGGGCTGTTTTCACCTTTAAGGAGAATCTGATTAACATGCATTTAATCTTAATACAGGCATAAATTGCTGAAACAAAAAAGTATCTGTTGCTGTAAAAATCCATTTCAAATAAATAGAACACAATACAAAATCAAGACTTAGTAATACAAGTGCAAGCAAGAATTTTACAATTATTAAATTTAGTTTCTTTAATCAGACACTGTAAACTTTTGTTGAAGTGCTTTATACATTATTAACTCTCAACAGCTCCTTTTATTGACCAGCAAATCAAGATTCATCAGGTCCAGCTGCTGGTCATAAATTAATTACCTGTTGATTAAACTGGCTTGTTTCAGTGAAAAGTTGAATTTTTCAATGAAGAATACTCTGTATGAATAAAAAAAGACTTGGTCATGCATATATTTCAAGAAATATAGACACATTATGGACTTGCATGGAATTCGAATTCTAATGGATGCTTTCCAAGTTTGATACCAGATGGCAAACAGCATTATGCAGGGTTCTATTAGGGATGAGGTGGTGGAAGAGAAACTTATGCAAATTCTATAAATCTGGTTAACAAGAGTAAAATTGTTCTTGATTTATGGACCCAGTGTTCAAATTTAGTCCAGAGACAAACATTTTCTATCAGAACTTAAAGAGTAAAGTAACAGGAATTTAGATAATACCAATACAATTCCCCACAGATGCATGGATCAAACAGTCTTCAAATGTAGCATAATTCACTGGTCAAACCATGTTCAATTGAAGCCAGAACACACAGAAACGAGAATGTTACATGACATACTAATGGGCGTTATCTATAGATTGGGACTTAGACACTCTATGAAAATATATGAACTGCTTTTTATCTGTACCATTTTACACCACACAAGTACAGCACATGGCCTGTGTGTGCAGTTAATTCTCATTCGTTCCCCCTCCATGTAATTGTGGGAATTTCTAAGCAGGCAAATCCTAGATACCTTCCACAATTGTGAGAAATATAGTTTGGGATTTACTTTTTCGGCCTAAGATTACTATACAAAAGTGTATTTGCCTCACTTCAAATTGTCCGAAATAAACCAATTAGCATTAAATCAATAATCAACAGAGTAATGAATGAAAATCATTCAACTCTTTTGCTGTAAAGGACGGAGAAGAAAAATGAATAATTACTTCATTTTCTTGTTTCTATACATGCAAGGAAGTATGGTTATAAAGATAATCATCACAAACAAGGACGAGTTTATGAAAGTCACAATGGCACAGCATTGATTAGCTATGCTAAACTGGCCAGTGTCTCTCCTTCAGACTGAAACTTTCAAGTGTCTTTGGTAACATATCACCACTTGGTGCAGCTTCAAGATTTCAATCTGGGCAATTTTCCTAAACAGTCAGCAGTTTTATGCTACTGTTGAAAGTCTATAGTCTAAAGGATTAAAATGTCACCTTTTGACAGGCAGCAGTTAGGTTGAACAAATCTCTGCTTCCCCTGCAGTTCTCTGGTTGTCACTGACCTGATTCCGGCACTTAGATTATGCCTTCAGCAAGTCATCCAGAATGTTTTTACATTATGATTCATCAGGAGTCGCCATCTTTCCCTTTGCCGGTTAATCTTTAATGTTCTTACCCTGCTATGCTGGGTTTTCTTGTTTCTATCAGAATTGATCTGTATTCAGAACTGATCTCTCACAATCTGCATCTTGAGATAATGTGCCCAAGTTTTTGCCATGAACCATCATAAATGCTAAGTGTTTAAGGCTCTTGATTTTCAGACTACTCTTCAATTAAAAATGTTCTAATCTCCAACAATCAGGTTTCTTGTTGTGCAGCAGTTCCTTTCTTTTAGCCTGGCTTTTCAAACAATCTGGCTCTCCTCTGCTCTATCTTGTGTACTACAAAACTGAAATAAAGCTAACTATTTTTATACTGTGAAAGGAATGTAGCGCAACTCATGTTGCACAAAAATACCTGATGTAATTCCAATTTATCAAAACATCTTCAGCCCTGTGGTTGTAAATAGTCGTGTTTACAACTAAAGTTGTGTCAGCTCAGATAATAATACTCTCACCTCCGAGTAAGGTTATAAATTCAAGCTCAACTCGTGGATTTCATTTTTTAGCCTAAGCTGACGCTCCAATGCTGTACTAAGGGAGTGCTGCAAAGTTAAGGGCAACGTCTGCAGATGAGATGTTAAAGCAAAGCCCCGTCTGCCTCTCTGGTGCAAGTTAAAAGATCTTGTGATATTGTTTGAAAGAGAAGAGGAGTTACCCTCATGTCCTGACCAACTTTCCCTTTCATCTACCACCAAAATAACTGGTCTTTTGTCTGATTACCATTTGTGGAAACATACCATGTGCAAAGTGGTTGCCACTTCTGACTACGAACAGTAACTGCACTTGAAGGTAATTTATTGCACATAAAGCACTTTGAGATAGTTCTGAGAGAAATGCCAAAACATTATGGGCCGGATCTTGCTGGAAATATAATGGCACGTTAATGACGCATGCCGTTATTATCGTGCAAATCAGCCAGCAAGTTCAGGGGATTAAGAGATACGCCATGAGTTGTGAACCTCCAGAACTTGGTCGATTTTCACTGCTCCGCCGTCTGCTTCCCACAAACAGCATCTCGTCCTTAGCCTCCCCGTTATTTTTTATGGACTTGCCGAATTTGCACATTAATTGCCCATTAAACTCGCCACAGAAAATTAAGTCTGGTAATTAACAGTGCAAGCACCTTTTTAACGACATGATAATTGTTAATGCAATGCCAATCAACCTCTCTGACCCAGAAATTGAACAATTTAAACCGTGGAGGTCTCATTCCTTCAGGTAGTAAATTGTTCTTAGAGATTTTAAAAACGTCAAATTTAAAAATTTTTAATGGTATTTCTTATTTTCCTTTCTGTCTCTTTTCTCTCTCTCTCTCTCGCTCTCTCTCAATCCAATCTTCCTTTCCCTCTCTTTCTGTACCTGATTTGATTCTAATTCAGCCTCCTTTCAGTCATTTCTCTGTTTCTTCCTCAATCCTTAAGACGATACATCATTGGTCCCACCATTCACTGCAGTCCCTCGCCATGTCATTATCAGCTTGCACTTCTAGCAAGTTATGGCGCAAAAACTTTGAGCAGAAGGGTACAGAAAAAAGTCAAACTAACGGGGCACGCTATGAGATGCCCCACTCCAGCAAGATCCAGACCTATATAAAATATTTTTCTTTCTTTTGAGTACCATCTAGTCCCATGATTTCCCTTTTGGAATTGGAATTTTGAGCTACTCTTTTTTTTCTGGCCATTACAATGATAATCATTTGGAGACCTCTTTCCTTCTCCTGTCTAACTTAACAGAAGGTTTATTTTAAATCCCGTACAACAGGAAACCATTGTTGTGAAGGTGTTTTTTTGAAAATGAAGCATTGATCATTTTGTCATTCTTTTAATTATTAGCCAGTTCCGCTTGCTTCTTTATTGTGTTGGGCATTTATTCATTAAGCCCAAGGCTGGATAACTTCTTAAAGCATTTATAGCTGCCAGATGTTCGCCCCAAGTTTTTGCTCCACCTTTTTCTTATCATGATAGAATTTATCTGGTCTAGGATCTTTCAGCTCCATTCCAATAACTGCAAATCAACATCAGAATTTCTAGCCCTCTCGTTTTACTTTAACAAGTCTGCATGCAAGATAGTGCAATTTTATGTCAAGACATCATGATCCTTCAAGTTTATTCTCTCAGACTTAGCTTAAGATTTGATATAGTTCTACCTCACTAATATAAATTTTATATACACGTACAGCAATTATTGAGCTACTTGTACTTAGTCTGCCCAATGCCACATTAACACCATCAAATGAATACAAGTGCTTCAAAGCCCCTAAATTTAAACAAACTAGCATAGGTTACACCTAAGGTTGAACAAAATAAGTGCACTCACTTTCCAAGTCCAATAAATGGGAAAATAGCCACATAATAACACACACAGATAAGGAATAGCAGCCAGAGCGATAATGGGAAATCTTTCACATCTGTCAGTTTAACAACTTCACCTAGAAAGATTTAGAAAAAAAATCCAATATTAGAAAGCATATTACTATGTCCATTAAAAAAAAATGCAGATAACTTCCTGTACGTCGGGAGAAAGCTCACAGGACTGTATATCAGGGAGAGCTCACAGGACTGTACGATGGGGAAAAGCTAACAGAACTGTGGACTGCATACCGAACAAAAATGTCAAAGTTGTTGAAAGGCCAATTTTTCAAAGACTACCTACAGTTTGTTGCAGGGTTAGTTACTGGGTGCTGTTGCCTCTCAACCGAGTACCAGCTCTCCCCACATAATTTTCATCTATAGTAAGATTGTAGGTAGCTGTTACATCGTCAGAGAGTCTGAGCAATTTTCTACCCAATAAGTTTTATTCCCTAACTGTCTCAAATACTAAAATCTAGAATTCAAAATATTTTGCCAGCTTCACTCCCCCTTTATTATTCTCCAACTCAAACTTAAGCAGCTGAGGATAAAACTGAAGCACCGTTAAGACAGTTTTATTTTGATCAGGTAAGGGAAACAACTTCAAGATTCTGAGGGAACACTGGTAATAGCTGGCGTTTGGAAAGTCCAGGTACTGGATTTTAAATCTGAGTGAACCACACAGCACCAGAAATTGCAATTAATACAGCATCCACACTGTATAAAACTAGAATCATTCATTAAAACAGAAAGCCCCCATACAACAGTATAGGATATTTAGCAATTTTCTTATTCAGATAATATTGTGACACATTAAAACAAAGCAATACAACTACCAGATATCCCTGTGTGATGAGTCATGGTCTAAGTTTGTATTCCTGTGCTACAATCCTATTAGGATGCTTCTTCAGAGCTGGTAGGCTGTGGATAGCAGCCCAAGTCAAAAGGAGCTTTAAGTCTGCTGAAGGAAATGTGAGGGAAAATGCCTGTCAGCTGCATGGTTTCCACTTAAGTTGAAGACCTAAGTATGTATTTGGGCCAGCAGCTACAAAAATACAAAGCACACAAAGGTGGAGTCTGCCTTGTGATCACAACAATTTCATACAGTAACTTTTAAAAAGAAGCCCTATGTTCTTTAGTACTGAGGCAACAAGCCAGAATTTGAGTACAAAAATATGCAAGTGCAGTTCTCTGGCACTTATCAAAAGTAATCAAATCTCAAGAATACATATGAAAACCCGATGAATACAAGTGTTGACTTAAGAACAATATTTGAAGGCATAGAATGTTTATAGGGACATGATCCAACTTATGGAATATATGATTTCTGGAATATTTGTGAAAGAAATGCTGACAATAAGGGGGGAAAGATCCCCCAATATTCATGAAAAACCTAAAAAAAAATAGCAACCATATTTGTACATCACTTAAAAGTGCAAACACAACACATACAAATGACCAGATGTATGTTCTAACTTCATGACTCTTCGAAGAACAAGAGAAGATAATGGAACAGAAAGGGACTTAGATTATTAAGGAATAAAGATTTTAAGAAAACAAAGGTAATGGTTGCAAGGGAAAACTGCCAAGTTACAGTCTGCCCTTATTTTAGCAATGCTATCCATGGGCAGGTATTTTTTTATGTTGAGCAGCGTCTCCAATTTGACACAATTTTGTCAGTTCAACATTGGCATTAAATGTTTACCCCGAACATAAATTTTTGTTCATTATGGACTCCAGCATTAGAAATAAAATATTGCTTTTCTTTAGGCATCATTGCTAAGTGGCCAGAGAAAGTTACAAGCTGTCAAATTATAGTCAAACCACTATTATCTGTCACATTGAGGGAGAGAACGTCCATAATAGAAAATGGCAGATAATCAGAAGTCCCCAAATTTTGGTTTTACAGAAAGGGTACAGCAGGAAACAAACAAAGTACAAACTAAAATATCGAGCAGTTTTATTCACCAAAAAAAAAGATGAAATACAAACAAGAGGTTGTGAAATGAGCAGTGTCGCATGGAAGAATGTCTTAAGCTATGGTAAACAAATCACTTTGGATATTGCAAATTCCACTCCATACCACTACTGACTATGCTGGAAACTGGAACACTGGGCTTGAGATCAAGAGCGTTATCAAATGCAATTTGAACTACGCCAAGTTTCAATTTACACCAAAATAAAATACAATTTAAATTTTCAAGTTCAAACCTAGCAATGGTCATTTTTCCTCTCGCTGCAAAAACTTCAAGAAGAGATAAACCTTGGAAGCAGTTCCTGCAGACCAAACAGGATAAATAGATTTGTGGGTCAGATCAAATTTTCTTTGATAAGCCACCACATAAGATGAATCCTCAAGCATAGGATACAAGACTGCAGCAGCATTTTGCAGCAGAATGATGCTTTTTTCACAAAGCATTAAGAATTGTGTGAAAGCACAAAACATTTTCTGAATGCTACTTTATTACAATTTGTAAAAGAAAAGGGATTACCCAGTACATCTGGAATATTAATTTGCAAAGAACTCAGTACACAATATTTAAATAGCTTAGCCAGGTTGCCTACAATTGCAAGTGCTCAGAGATCTCTCAGTTCTGGTCAACAATGCAAGTGACACTATCAAGTTCAGTACCACCTGCAACCCTTGTTGACTTTCAACATTTTGATTAAATGAAAAACTGCTATTTTTAAACAGTCACACTTTAAAAGAAAAAGCATTACTTTGAATGGATAAAATAAGAAAATCGAACTACAATTGATTCTTGCAAAATACTCAAATAAAATTGTATTTCACTCCATCATAGCTTTTAAGTGAATTTTAAAAATGCTCCAACTTCAATTTCAGTTAACTATCCCAAAATAGCTTATGGGGAAAATAATAACTTTCAACTAACCTGTCCTTCCTTGATCTTTATTTAAAATCCTCTTGGCTCTTTTGTCTAAGTAACCAATGGCTAATGCACACAACATGGAGAACACACATGTTGAGGCAGCTGTATGGAGAAACATTATTAAGAAAATTAAACCATACACTTCAATATTCAACAGGAACTGTTTGGCAGGCAAAACTGTAATTGAAAAATGGGCGGCCTTTAAAGAGGAGATGGTTTGGGTACAGTCTAGGTACATTCCCACGAAGGGGAAAGGTAGGGTAACCAATGCAAGAGCTCCTTGGATGATGAGAGAGAGAGAGAGAGAGAGCGCGCACGCAGAAAAAGGTGGCGTATGACAGATGTCAGGTTGATAATACAAGTGAGAACCAGGCTGAAAATAGAAAGTACAGAGAAGTGAAAAAGGAAATAAGAGGGGCACAGAACAAGTATGAGAATAGACTGGCGGCAAACATAAAAGGGAATCCAAAAGTCTTCTACAGGCATATAAATAGTAAACGGGTAGTAAGAGGAGGGTTGGAGCTGATTAGGAACCAAAAAGGAGATCTATGCAAGGAAGCAGACGGCATGGCTGAGGTACTAAATGAGTACTTTGCATCTGTCTTTACCAAGGAAGAAGATGCTGCCAAAGTCATAGAAACGAGGAGGTAGTTGAGATACTGGATGGTCTAAAAATTGATAAAGAGGGGTTACTAGAAAGGCTGGCTGCACTTAAAATAGTTAAGTCACACGGTCCACAAAGGATGCATCCTAGATTGCTGAGGGAAGGGTGGAAATTGCAGAGGTGCTGGTCATGATCTTCCAATTCTCCTTAGAAATGGGGGTGGTGCCAGAGGACTGGAGAATTGCAAATGTTACACCCTTGTTCAAAAAAGGGTGAAAGGATAAACCCGGCAACTACAGGCCAGTCAGTTTAACCTTGGTGATGGGGAAGCTTTTAGAAATGATAATCCAGGACAAAATTAATAGTCACTTGGACAAGTATGGATTAATAAAGGAAAGTCAGCATGGATTTGTTAAAGGCAAATCGTGTTTAACTAACTTGATTTGAGTTTTTTGATGAGGTAACAGAGAGGGTTGATGAGGACAATGCGGTTGACGTGTATATGGACTTTCAAAAGGCGTTTGATAAAGTGCTACATAATAGGCTTGTCAGCAAAATTGAAGCCCGTGGAATAAAAGGGGCAGTGGCAGCATGGATACAAAATTGGCTAAGTGACAGAAAGCAGACAGTAGTGGTGAACGGTTGTTTTTCAGACTGGAGGAAGATACACAATGGTGTTCCCCAGGAGTCGGTACCAGGACCACTGCTTTTCTTGATACATATTGATGACTTGGCCTTGGGTGTACAGGGCACAATTTCAAAATTTGCAGATGATACAAAACTAGGAAGTGTAGTAAACAGTGAAAAGGATAATAATAGACTTCAAGAGGACCAGGCTGGTGAAATGGGCAGACATATGCAGATGAAATTTAAGTGCGAAGTGATACATTTTGGCAGGAAGAATGAGGAGAGGCAATATAAACTAAATGGTACAATACTAAAGGGGGTGCAGGAACAGAGAGACCTGGGGGTATATGTGCACAATTTTTTGACGGTGGCAGGGCAGGTTGAGAAAGTGGTTAAAAAAGCATACGGGATCCTGGGCTTTGTAAATCCCACACTTCACCCGACGAAGGAGAAAGCCTCCGAAAGCTTGTGATTTTCAAATAAAACTGTTGGACTATAACCTGGTGTTGTAAGATTCCTTACATTTATAAATAGAAGCATAGAGTATAAAAGCAAGGAAGTTATGTTGAACTTTTATAAAACACTGGTTCGGCCACAACTGGAGTATTGTGTCCAATTCTGGGCACCGTACTTTAGGAAGGATATGAAGGTCATAGAGAGGGTGCAGAAAAGATTTACTTGAATGGTATCAGTATAAGGGACTTCAGTTATGTGGATAGAATGGAGAAGCTGGGGTTGTTCTCCTTAGAGCAGAGAAAGTTAGGAGAAGATTTGATTGAAGTGTTCAAAATCATGAAGGGGTTAGATAAAGTAAGTAAAAAGAAACTATTCCCATTGACGGAAGAGTCGAGAACCAGAGGGCGATGGAGAAAGAGCAAGGGAATGGGACTAATTGGATTGCTCTTACAAAGAGCCGCATGGGCTTGATGGGCCGAATGGCCTCCTTCTGTGCTGTAACCATTCTATGATTGTAACTATTTCTAAAACATAAACGGACCGAAGTGTCCAAGAAACCAGCATATTATGATTCTTTCCTCAGCCACCAAATACAGATTAATTGGTCATTTCTCTGTCGTTTGTGGAATCTCACTGTGCGCAAAATGGCTAGTACATTTCCCTACATGACATTTGGTTGTTGAGGGGAAACTATTGGCCTGTACACTGGGAGAAGACAATATTCTTCAACTAATCCATGGGATCTTTAATGTTCACACAAACTGCCACAACAGGCACATAGAAACTCAATTTAACATCTCAGCTGAAGGTCAGTACCTCTAATGATGCAGTGATACAGCACAAGAGCATCCACCAAGATGGTTCACTAAAATTCTGAACGGAGCTTGAAATCACAACCCTTTGACTCAGCTGAGAGTGCTACCAACAGGGCCAAGTGACTGAAGTAGGTGGTAGTGTGCAATATAACAGTCACTGTATTTCAAATTAATTCATTGTATGTGAAGAATTTTTAAATGTAGAGGTGCTAAGAACTAAATAAATCCAAGCCTTTCTGTATTTTACTGGTTTGTGAAGGATGTTGAAAATAAAGGGATTATATAGGTTTCTATTTATAATCCAGTGAGCACAGGATTAAATGTAAAATGCCACTGTAATTAGGAAATTGTTTCCCTTTTGTTTATGTTGGTTCAAAATAAGTCATGACTACAGTATTCCAATGTCCAAGTACCATGCAACATTAGAATTTCCGAGAGTATTAAACTGTCCTACAAGATCACCATGATTCACGTAATCACTTGCAAATTTAAGGAGACAGGATGAAAAACATCTTTTTCAACTCTTCCTAGTCTTCAAAAGGCTAGGTATACCAGCACAAACCAAATTAAGATCTTGTAAGCCAATGTAATCATCTATTTGCTGTTGCCAAACAAAAGATCAAAGACTGAATTAGTTATAGGTGTTAAAGAAATGGTGTTGAACAAACAAATACCATAGTAGACTCTATTTTTGATGAAAGAATTCTGCTCACCACATGGGAAGTTTCTGTTAAAATAACCTTATGCCAGGACACAGTTTATTAGTACAATTAACTTTTCTATCTGTGCTACAGAATAGCCATCTGTGACTTTTCTTGTAATAGGTCATGATGGGAGAGCTAATGTACAAAAGGGAAGAGCATGAAAGGGCCTCGTGGTTTTTTCTCATTTCTGACTCTTCTTATGCTACATTCTGAAGAGAATTGTATTAGCTAAACAGGATCAACAACACCTCAACAACCAAATAAAAGCTTTATTAATAGAAACAAAGTCATCTTTCTGATGGAAGGTTCAGGATGAAAGTGTAAACCAACTTCTAAACAGTGAAAGCTAAAGACAGTGTTCACTTTCTAAATCACTATGCTTACAGTGACCAAAATTACTAAGTGAGCTTTGCTTGACCCTCCCATATCCGGTAAGGAACATGTTTAAACTTATGCGCCTGTTAATCAATATTGGAAGAATATCACTGGAGGCAGCTGAACTTCTAGAACTGGGATTGCAAGAGAATAAAAATACATGAGAGCTGACATTAGCATCAAAGATAGATCAACTGTGGCCAATAAAAATTCCAGTCAAGCATGTTGGTATCATTAAATGAAAACAAAGATACAAACCTATCATGAGACTTATACCAAGTGCGCTGTAACCCACAGAGCCCATCATCTCTGCTGCTCTGGCATAGACCCACCCCATTATGTTCATGTTCACAGTACTACCCTGTAAAAAAAAAACAAAAAGTAAAGTTTAAACTTTACAGAACTTACTCCAATGCAAGACTGATTTATGCACACAGGTTGCCATGTACATTTACATTTTTCAGACTTGCAAGATTTTTAAAAAATCTATTCTAAAACTTACATATTCAAAAGGCATTAACTTCATTTGTCACCCCAAAGTTAGATTCCACTGCTTCAATTTCCTACATTTTCTCCTTCAGCATGAAGGGCGGTTGGACAGTTGTCTACAATGTCCAGTCAATGGTACTCTTAAAAACTGCACTTCCATTACAAATTAATTAATTTAGTGAAACTTTAGGTGCTACAAAGTGTTGCATTTAGCAAAGTTAACTGAATTCATTAATTAGAGAAAGAAATTCAACCGAATAATACTGGATCTAAACTCAGACCCTCTAAATGAATTATCAACTGAACATTTCCTTTCTCTACCCCCTACACCCAAGCTTCATTTATGAGTGAGAAAACCCTCATTTGGTTACACTGAAAGGAACTCTGCTCAGTTAGGATTAGTGTTAAATTTGTAATATTATATGTAAAGCTTAAAAATATTTACCTGAATCCTTTTTTTTTAGAAAAGAGGGGGGTGGAAGGGAAGCTGCCCTATTTTGCTACTGTTCCTTGGGACATGCAGCAATGGACCTCCATCAAATAACTGAGCCAGCCATCAGGAGGTAGTATGCAAGTGCAGCCTGGGAAAAAATCTCTCTCCTTCCACTGAAGTGAAAAAGCACCAACTCAGTGATGTGGGAAAAATTAGGAACTCAAACCAAAGATTGACCTAGAACACTTCTGGTGACCTCTCCATCCAACTACACTTAACAGAATAACGAGTCTCCGTGTAGTCAGTATTCCTGTGCTTTTCCTGGGAAGAGTTGAATTGAGTTGGAGGTGCAGGGTCCTCCTTTCACCCCACTTCAAAATCATCCAAACAGGATATAGCAAGAGTTGTTCCACTTCTCTGCCTCATTTCTTCCTTTAATAAGTCCCCCTGCAGCAGATATTTTCTGTGGCCTCCACAAATACTGTTTGAACCTGCTGTTTAGAGACACACGAATAGAGGCCAGACTGGCTCTCTATATTTTCCTCCCCTTGGGAAAGGAAATTGAAAAATACATACTTCAGACAGTTGGCATTGGTCAAATTTGCAAATGATACCAAATTAAGAGCAGTGGAATCGGAGGAGGCAGTTCAGAAATTACAGAAAATATTTCTAAGGGCAAAACAGTAGCAGATGATATTTAATGCAGACAATCAAATATAAAATACTGGACACAAAGGAAAAATAGGAAACACACTTACTCCACGAATGGTGCTCAAATAACTAAGAATGAAGTTGAAAAGACTTAGGAATCGTAGCAGATTTGGTGCTCGACACGTTCAACCAATGCAACCAAAATCAACAGAATGACAACTACACAGCCAAAACATATAACAGAGGTCAGAGGGAGCCATGATCAAACTGTTTAATGGTCGGACCACATCTTGAGGAATGTGTCCATTTCTGGTCACAGTAACATGAAGACGACATTCAAGCACTAGATGCAGTGCAGAAGAGCAAGCGTTATACTACTGTCAAAAAATTGTGTACATTGTGAAGAAAGATTGGAGAAACTTTGGGCTTTTCAGCCTTCAAAGGAAGCATCCGAGATGTGATCTTATTGAGGTACATAAGAGTGCAAACGGTATGAAAAATTATTTTAAATTGTGAGAGGAGGACAAGGGGCCACAGGTTCAAGCTAATAAAAAGCAAATTTGGGACTGATATCAAGTTCACACAGAGAATGATCAATAATGGAATGGACTATCAAATAAAATAGTGGAGGTGAAAACCCTGAAATCTTTTAAGAACTGATTAGAAGTTGTGGGGGGACTTCAGGATTATTATGGATGGATGAATCAAGATAGGCTAAATGGTGTTCCTCATTCGTAATTATCTTGTGACATCTAGAATTTGTCATGTGAGGGATCATAGGTGTGAACGGATGCCCTACTTCTTGAGAATAGTTGGAACACATCTTCAGTGTGTTCCATTATATATCTCCCAAAGTAATTTTACAGAATTAAGAATGTAAGCAACAGAATTGCAGCTAACAAAATAAAACTAAACCACCGCAGGTAGGAAGCAAAGTACAAGAAAAAGCTGTGTTTATAAAGCAATGTAGGATACAATTAGACATTTCTTTTAAAAAGTTAAATGGATACTGCTCTGCCATTTTCTCCTTCCCTCTCCCAGTCCTCATCTAGTCCTCCCTCCAATAAATCTGTGGCCTTAATAACGGTAGAGTGTTTCATAGTTGTACACATTCAATTGCTCCTTAGTACTTCACATACGTGCAAACTAGCAGAGCATAATATTTTGCTGCAGTCTAGCTCCAGAAATTACATTTATCCAGATTAGCTCTATTGCTTTCCTATATTGCAGAGGATGACGTATCAAAATGCTGTTTATTTCCAGATATTTTTATGAAGTGAATCCAATGATGATGAACTTTAGGATTTTTTTGTTACATCTCAGCACCTAAAACGTGCTATTCATACCAGTCTAGCCATGCTCAGTTGTAACCCAAACACAAGGTTGAGCTCTTTGCCTTTGAACCAGCTGACGGCATACGTGTTTTGTGCGACAGCGAGCGACTCCCCACCAATCCTGTAAAAGTAAAAAAAAACGTGATTAAGTTGCAATTACTTTATCGTTCCATTTTACTCACAATTATCTCCGGCATCAAATTAAGTAAAGAGGATCTTCCTGATGGTGAGTTGATAAAGACAGTGTGTAACTGAGCCATCTCAGATCAGAGGAGGTGTGATAGTATTGACTTTTTTCCCAATTTTATGATGAAACACTACACTGTATATTAACCATTTGTCCAATTGTTAAGTGTCAGCTTGCCTTTTTTGGTCGCACTTGCACCACGGAGGTCTAAGTCCACTCTAAAACTTGAGTACAGTCAGGGCTGACACTTTAAAGGGAGCCTTGGTGTTGCATGGAGTTAACAGTCTAACACAGTAACAAGGACAACTGATGATAGTAAGTGTAGTTATTGAAAATAAAGCATTTACCTTTATACATACACACACAGAGGTTGAAATAGGCGGTCTTTGTGATGGAGGATATGGGATCGGAGGCCCAATTCAAGGGCAAATAGGCCACCGAAGATGCGAACAGTCTGGCTCAGCCTGAGACAGTGGCCAGGTAGTGGGATGGAATTGGTGACTAGGGAATGGAGTTTGTGGCGGGGGCCGAAGACAATGGCTTCGGTCTTCCCAATGTTTAACTGGAGGAAATTGCGGCTCAACCAGGACTGGATGTCGGACAAGCAAGCTGACAACACTGGGTCATTGGAGGGGTCGAGAGAAGTGGCGGTGAGGTAGAGCTGGGCGGCATCATACATGTGGAACCTGATGTCATATCTTTGGAGGATGTTGCCGATGGGCAGCATGCAGATAAGAAATAAGAGGGGGCCCAAGGATAGATCCTTGGGCCACTTGAGGTAATGGTGCAGGGACAGAAAGAAAGAGATTCTCTGGCTGCTCTGGATAGGCAAGAGCTGAACCAGGCATGGACAGTACCATTCAGAACAATGGAGGAGAGGTGCTGGAGGAGGATGGAGTGGTCAACCATGTCAAAGGCTGCAGAGAAGTCGAGAAGGATCAAGACGGATAGTGCACCACTGTCACAGAGGATATAATTTGCAACTTTGTTTAGGCCCTCATTGCTGTGGCAGGGGTAGAAGTCTGATTGGAGAGGTTCAAACATGGAGTTGCGGGATAGATGGGCACGGTTTTGAGAGATGACAACACATTCAATGACTTTGGAGAGGAAAAGGAGGTGGGATACAGGGTGGTAGTTTGCAAGGACAGAGGGGTCAAGGGTGGGTTTTTTGAGGAGGGGTGATGACGGCAGATTTGAGAGAGAGAGACAGTACCTGAAAAGAAGGAATAGTTTACAATATCAGCTAGCATGGGGGCCAGGAAGGGGAGTTGGTAGTCAGTAGTTTAGTGGGAATAGGGTTCAGAGAGCAGGAGGTGGGTCTCATGGACAAGATTAGCTCAGAGAGGGCACGAGGAAAGATAGCAGAGAAACTCACGAAAGATGCGGGTTCAGAGCTAAGGAAGGGGAGGGATGCAACAGAGGCAGCTGAACGGATGGTCTCAATCTTAGTACCAAAGATGTCCATGAGCTCCGTGCACTTGTTGTTGGAGGTGGCAGGGGACAGCTGTTTAAGGAGACAATTGGTCGCGGAGAAAAGAAGTCAGGGCATTATCTAAACCTCTGTCTCTCTCCTTTAAGACCTCCTTAAAACCTACCTCATTGACCAAGCTTTTAGTCGCCCACCCTAATATCTCCTTTGGCTCTGTGTCAATTTTATCTGATTATGATTCTGGGTAGCATCTTAGGACGTTTGCCTACATTAATGGCACTATATAAATGCAAGTTTTTGTTGCTGTTGACTATTATGGAGCAACTCAGATTTCCTATCGATATGAAGAGACCTTTTCCAATTCATCTCTAATGACTTTTCATTTTATACAGCATTGCTCTTGTTTTATCCTGTCGTATCAGTGGACAGGAAACTTCTTGTTTCTGATCTTCATAAACTAATACAATGACCAGTTTTAGTACTAATGTGCTTTTTAAATGATTCTTTAACATGCTGAGTTGATAAGCAGACTGCCAACAGCTCTGCAAATCTGTCTCTTTCCCGTTTGTTTTGAAATAATATTCTGACTGCTCTCAACTAATACTGTAAACATGTGCATCATTCTAATTTCTAAGTGTCCATCTTTATGAAGCCAGACAAACTTTTATTCGCAAATACAAAACTGAAAGGATAAATCATGTTAAAAGGCATCATGCTAATGGAACAACATTTTTGTGATTAAAAGGTTAGCAAATAAGAAAAAAAATTGCATTTATATAGTGCATTTCACAACCTCAGGACATCCTGAAGTGCTTCACAGTCAATTAAGTTCTTTTGAAGTGTAATCACTGTTGTAATGTAAAAACAATGCGGCATCCAATTTGCACAGCAAGATTCCACAAATGACAAGATAAATAACCAGAAATTCTATTTTAGTGGCATTGGTTGAGGGTTAAATGTTGGTCAGGTCATCAGGGGAACTCCCCTGCTCTTCAAGAAGTGCCATGGGATATTTTACATCTCCCCGAGGGGGCAGATGGTCTCTTCGGTTTAACATCTCATCCGAAAGACGGCACCTCAGATAGTGCAGCACTCCTTCAGCCTAGATTATGTGGTCACGTCTCTGGAGTGGGGTTTGAACCCACGACCTTTTGATTCAGAAGAGAGTAGTACCACTAAGTCAAGGCTGGCACAAATAATTCATTGAAATTGTTACCCTTTTAATCAGATCTCCATAAAGGACATTACGCTTAATTTTCCATTCAAGGCTTAACTTTCCTATTTCAATACTGCATTCCTTTTTATATATTTATCAATATTGTATTGGCCTCCATTAATTTATTTTCTAGTTTGCTGTAATAGAACTTGTAATCTCCTTATCCACATCTCTATGCAATTGTATTGTGGATGCAAGTCAGAAATAGCACATATATCCTCACTGTAGAGGCGAGTCACTGTAGGTCCATGATCTTTTACATGTTGAAGGTCAGGAACAAAAGATTAACAATGCCTCTTCCTTTAGGGTTTCTTACGTGTGTTTAACTCAGGCCTAGATTTCCTGATCTGTGCGATCTTAAGGCTAGCATTAACCCATTATGAATAAATGGATTGATGCCAACGTTAAAATAATGCAGATTGGAAAATTTATGTCACATTGCCTACATTGACCAGCAAGTAATCTCGAGCACACTTAGTCAGTTATCTAGCACTGGTATAAAATAAACATCAACTCACCCAAACACAAATCTTCCCAGTTCCATGAGCCAAAATGCATTCAACAATGCTCCAGCAGCAACAATAACCTTAAAAAAAGGCACAAATTTATATTACTTTCCATCCATGTGGATATCTTCTCCTTCATTAGGCCTCCACGCCTTTGAAGATAACAATAAAAACTATAGCACAATGACAATACGCTTGCTCGATCTTCTCTGTATCAGACTAGTCATTTGGTAACTAAGTTAGAAGGAAGACTCTGCAGTTACTCATTTGCCATTTTGTGATAACCTGCCTTCTGACACCCAGAAAACAGTTAGGATTGTGTCTAATAAAGTACACACCGTAGTGAGACAGAGACAACATAGCCTTCTGATGAAGTTGTGCTTTAAAAAACTCATAAAAGACCATTATCACTTGCAATGTGGGTACCAGCCCTTATCATTGACAATTTGAGAGAAGACTGGTAATTTTCCTTGTGCACGTCGACAAGTCAAAGAAAAACTCTTCACCTACTGTGGGCTTTAAAAATTAAATATTTAAAGTCCAACAAAAATATTGCACTTAAAGGAAATTACAATGAAGGGTGTGGAGGAGGAGAAGGGGGTGTAAGCATTACATTTATCCACTTTCCTCTCTCCCTCTCCCAATTATATATACCAATGTTAGATTTTCAATTAAAGCCATTTTGTAACTGCAGTTTGTCACAATGGCTAAAGGTCACAACAGAAAACTATGTTAACTATCCTAACAAATAAACAGTGAAGTTGTTAACCATCCTATCACATCAAAAAAATTTCATGGCTGGGATTTATGTCCACCATTTTATAAATCACATGAGGTGGTCACACAAATGCTAAAGTTACTGCATAAATCCAGAATTGGAGCCCTACTGGAAATCAGAGCAAAGAGAATGGAGACTCTCTAGAGGGATGGTTTTGTGCCACTTTGGAAGTGAACGGTGTATAGTTGCAATCAAAATGTTTAGGCATTGCTGCCCACACTGTTAAAACATTTAAAATTAAACTGCTGGGAGAAAAATTCTACAAATACACGCAAGTGCAAAGCTCTTTCCCGGGCAGCAGAATTGAAGGACCAGCTAGGAAATGTAAACAGGGTACTTCCTGGCTAAAACCCAAACGGCAGTTACCAGTCTGAGACTTGTACTGCAGTCTACATGCACTCTCAAACAGCATCATGTATTGAAATACAAGTTATCTGACACCAGAGCACAAACTGGATAACTGACACCAGAGCATACCAGTGAGGGTAACGACACCTCGAAGGAGTGCAGTCCTGAACATGGCACCATGAGGCATAGGACTGCACAGAGGAGCATAGTGAAGTGTAGAAATGCAGTAGTCATGGGGGATTCGATAGTCAGGGGGACAAACAGATGTTTCTGTGACCGCCGACTCGAGTCCCACATGGTGTGTTGCCTCCTTGGTGCCAGGGTAAAGGACATCACGACGAGGGTGCAGAATATTCTGCCGGGGGAGGGAAACAGCCAGAAGTCATGGTCCGTGTGGGTACCAACGACATAGGAAAGAAAACGGATGAGGTCCTGTGGTCAGAGTTTCAGGAGCTAGGGAGGAAGTTCAAAAGCAGGACCTCAAAGGTAGTAATCTCTGGATTACTCCCAGTGCCATGCGCTAGTGAGTACAGAAATATGAAGATAAGGCAGTTAATGCGTGGCTAGAGACATGGTGCAAGAGGGAGGGCTTCAGATTCTTGGGGCATTGGGACCAGTTCTGGGGCAGGAGGAACCTGTTCAAGACAGACGGGTTGCACCTCAACTGAGCTGAGACCAATGTCCTCACGGGAAGGTTCACTAGTGCTGTGGGGGAGGATTTAAACTAATTTGTTAGGGGGATGGGAACCAGGATGTAGCATTAGAAAGGAGAAACAAGGTGCACAAAGGGTTGGGAGCGACAGATAGCACTAGAGTAAGAAATAGTACAGTATTAGGTGGGATCAGACTAAGAGAGAACACAAGAAGATCTAGGATAGGTTTAGAGTTCATGTGTGTGAACGCACGAAGCGTGGCAAATAAGGTTGGTGAGCCGCAGGCACAAATAGCCACATGGGAATATGATGTAGTGGCGATGGCTCAAAAAAGGGCAAGATCGGGTACTAAATATACGTGGATACAAGGTGTTCAGGAAAGATAGGAAAGGGAAAAAAAGGAGGGGGGGGTGGTGGCAGTATTGATTAAGGAAAATATTGCAGTGCTGGAGTGAGAGGATGTCCTTGAGGGACCAAGGACAGAATCTATTTGGTTAGAGTTAAGAAACAATAGAAGCATCATTACACTACTGGGTGTATTCTATAGGCCACCAACTAGTGGGAAGGATATAGAGGAGCAAAACTGTAGATAAATTAGAGAGATGCAAGAACTATAGTAATAATGGGAGAGTTCAATTATCCTAATATACACTGGGATAGTAATAATGTAAAGGGCAAAGAGGGGGAGGAATTTCTGAAGTGTGTTCAGGAGAACTTTCTTGATCAGTATGTTTCCGGCCCAACGAGGAAGGAGGCATTGCTGGATTTAGTTCTGGGGAATGAAATGGGTTAAGTGTCGCAAGTGTCAGTGGGGGAACAGTGATCACAGTATCATAAGGTTTAGATTAGCTATGAAAAAAGACAAGGAGCAATCTAGAGTAGGAATACTTAATTGGAGGAGGGCTAATTTCAGTGGGCTGAGAACGGATCTGGCACGTTAAGTTGGAATCAAAGATTGCCAGACAGCACTGTAATTGAACAATGGGCGGCCTTTAAACAGCAGGTGATTCAGGTACAGTCCAGGTACATTCCCATGAAGGGGAAAGCTAGAGCAACCAAAGCCAGAGCTCCATGGATGATGAACGAGATAGAGAGTAAGATGAAGCAGAAAAGGTGGCCTATGACAGATGACAGGTTGATAATACAAGTGAGAACCAGGCTGAATTTAGAAAGTACAGAGAAGAAAAGTGAAAAAGGAAATGAGGGGAAAGAGTGTCTGAGAAAAGACTGGCGGCTAACATAAAAGGGACTCCAAAAGTCTTCTATAGGCATATAAATAGTAAACGGGTAGTAAGAGGAGGAGTGGGGCCAATTAGGGACCAAAAAGGAGATCGACGCATGGAGGCAGAGGGCATGGCTGAAAAACTAAATGAGAACTGTGCATCTGTCTTTACCAAGAAAGATGCTGCTGCCAAAGTCATAGTAAGGAATCTTACAACACCAGGTTATAGTCCAACAAATTTATTTTAAAATCACAAGCTTTCGGAGATTATCCCCTTCGTCAGGTGAATGATAAGGAGATTATCCCCTTCGTCAGGCGAAGGGGATAATCTCCAAAAGCTTGTGATTTTAAAATAAATTTGTTGGACTATAACCTGGTGTTGTAAGATTCCTTACATTTGTCCACCCCAGTCCATCACCGGCATCTCCACATCAAAGTCACAGTAAGAGAGGAAGTAGTTGAGATACTGGATGAGCTAAAAATTGATAAAGACGGCGTTCTGGAAAGGCTGACTGCACTTAAAGTAGGTAAGTCACCCAGACCGGATGGAATGCATCCTAGGTTGCTGAGGGAAGTAAGGGTGGAAATTACAGAGGTGCTGGCCATAATCCTCCAATCCTCCTTAGATATGGGAGTGGTGCCGGAGGACTGGAGAATTGCAAATGTTACATCCTTGTTCAAAGGAGGGTGTAAGGATAAGCTCAGTAACGACAGGCCAGTCAGTTTAACCTTGGTGGTGGGGAAGCTTTTAGAAACAATAATCTGGGACAAAATTAATAGTCACTTGGACAAGTGTTGATTAAGAAAGGAAAGCCAGCATGGATTTGTTAAAGGCAAATCCTGTTTAATTAACTTGATTGAGTTTTTTGATGAAGTATCGGAGAGCTTCATGGGGGCAATGTGGTTGATATTGTGCATATGGACTTTCAAAAGGCTTTTGACAAAGTGCCACATAATAGGCTTGTTAGCAAAATTGAAGCCCATGGAATAAAAGGGGCAGTGGCAGCATTGATACAAAATTGGCTAAGTGACTGGAAACAGAGTGTAGTGGTGAACGGTTGTTTTTCGGACCGGAGGGAGGGATACAGTGGTGCTCCCCAGGGATCGGTACTAGGACAGCTTTTCTTGACATATATTGATGACTTGGACTTTGGTATACAGGATACAATTTCAAAATGTCCAGATGACACAAAATCTGGAAGTGTAGTAAACAGTGAGGAAGATAGTAATAGACTTCAAGAGGACATAGCCAGGTTGGTGAAATGGGCAGACATATGGCACATGAAATTTAATACAGAGAAGTGCGAAGTGATACATTTTAGCAGGAAGAACGAGGAGAGGCAATATAAACTAAATGGTACAATTCTAAAGCGGGTGCAGGAAAAGAGAGGCCTGCGGGTATATGCGCATAAATCTTTGAAGGTGGCAGTTCAGGTTGAGAAAGCGGTTAAAAAAGCATATGGGATCCTGGGCTTTATAAATTGAGGGATGAAGTACAAAAGCAAGGAAGTTATGTTGAATATTTATAAAACACTGGTTCGGCCACAACTGGAGTATTGTGTCCAATTCTGGGCACCGCATTTTAGGAAGGATGTGAAGACCTTAGAGAGGGTGCAGAAACGATTTATAGAATCATAGAAAGGTTACAGCACGGAAGGAGGCCATTTGGCCCATCGAGTCCATGCCTGTTCGATGCAAGAGCAATCCAGCTAGTCCCACTCCCCCGCCCTATCCCCGTAGCCCTGCAAATTTTTTCCTTTCAAGTACTTATCCAGTTCCCTTTCAACAGCGATGATTGAATCTGCCTCCACCACCTCATCGGGCAGTTCATTCCAGATCCTAACCACTCGCTGTGTAAAAAAGTTTTTCCTCATGTCACCTTTGGTTCTTTTGCCAACCACATTAAATCTATGTCCTCCGGTTCTTGACCCTTCCACCAATGGGAACAGTTTCTCTCTATCTACTCTGTCTAGACCCTTCATGATTTTGAATACCTCTATCAAATCTCCTCGCAACCGTCTCTGTTCCAAGGAGAACAACCCCAGCTTCTCCAGTCTATCCATGTAACTAAAGTCCCTCATCCCTGGAATCATTCCAATAAATCTCTTCTGTACCCTCTCTAAGGCCTTCACATCTTTCCTAAGGTATGGTGCCCAGAACTGGACACAATTGTGGCCGAACCAGTGTTTTATAAAGGTTCATCATGACTTCCATACTCTATAAAGCCCAGGATCCTGAATGCTTTTTTTTAACCGCTTTCTGAACCTGCCATGCCACCTTCAATGATTTGTGCACATATGCCCCCAGATCTCTCTGTTCCTTTACCCCTTTTAGAATTGTGCCCTCTAGTTTATATTGCCTCTCCTCATTCTTCCTACCGAAATGTATCACGTCGCATTTCTCTGCGTTAAAGTTCATCTGCCACGTGTCCGCCAATGCCACCAGCCTGTCTATATCCTCCTGAAATCTATCACTATCCTCCTCATTGTTTACTACCCTTCCAAGTTTTATGTCATCTGCAAATTTTGAAATTGTGCCCTGTACACTCAAGTCCAAGTCATTAATGTACATCAAGAAAAGCAGCAGTCCTAGCACCGACCCCTGGGGAACACCACTGTACACCTCCCTCCAGTCCGAAAAACAACTGTTCACCACTACTCCCTTTTTCCTGTCCTTTAGCCAATTCTGTATCCTCGTTGCCACTGCCCCCTTTATTCCATGGGCTGCAATCTTGATGATAAGCCTACCATGGGGCAATTTATCAAACGTCATCAACTGCATTGCCCTCATCTACCCTCTCTGTTCCCTCATCAAAAAACTCTATCAGATTAATTAAACATGATTTGCCTTTAGTAGGAGCCCTAGTAAAATTGAAGTCAATGGGAATCAGGGGGAAAACTCTCCAGTTGCTGGAGTCATATCTAACACAAAGGAAGATGGTAGTAGTTGTTGGAGGCCAATCATCTCAGCCCCAGGACATTGCTGCAGGAGTTCCTCAGGGCAGTGTCCGAGGCCCAACCATCTTCAGCTGCTTCATCAATGACCTTCCCTCCATCAGGTCAGAAATGGGGATGTTCGCTGACGATTACACAGTGTTTAGTTCCAGTCACAACCCCTCAAATAACGAAGCAGTCTGAGCCCGCATGCAGCAAGACCTGGACAACATCCAGGCTTGGGCTCATAAGTGGCAAGTAACATTTGTGCCAGACAGGTGCCAGGCAATGACCATCTCCAAGAGAGTCCAACCACCTCCCCTTGACATTCAACGGCATTACCATCACCGAATCCCCCACCATCAACATCCTGGGGGTCACCACTGACCAGAAACCTAACTGGACCAGCCATATAAATATTGTGGCTACAAGAGCAGGTCAGAGGCTGGGTATTCTGTGGCCTTTCCACCATCTGCAAGGCACAAGTCAGGAGTGTGATGGAATACTCTCCACTTGCCTGGATGAGTGCAGCTCCAACAACACTCAAGAAGCTTGACACCATCCAAGATAAAGCAGCCCGCTTGATTGGCACCCTATCCACCACCCTAAACATTCACTCCCTTCACCACCGGCACACAGTGGCTGCAGTGTGTACCATCCACAGGATGCACTGCAGCAACTTGCCAAGGCTTCTTCGACAGCACCTCCCAAACCCGCGACCTCTACCACCTAGGACAAGAGCAGCAGGCACATGGGAACAACACCACCTGCACATTCCCCTCCAAGTCACACACCATCCCGACTTGGAAATATATCGCCGTTCCTTCATCGTCGCTGGGTCAAAATCCTGGAACTCCCTTCCTAACAGCACTGTGGGAGAACCTTCACCACATGGACTGCAGCGGTTCAAGAAGGCGGCTCACCACCACCTTCTCAAGGGCAATTAGGGATGGGCAATAAATGCTGGCCTCGCCAGCGATGCCCACATCCCATGAATGAATAAAAAAAAAACACATCCATGCTAGCTTTCCCTAATCAATCCACACTCGTCCAAGTGACTTTTAATTCTGTACTGAATTATCGTTTCTAAAAGTTTCCCCACCACCAAGGTTAAACTGACTGGCCTATAGTTGCTGGGTTTATCTTACACCCTTTTTTGAAAAGGATGTAACATTTACAATTCTCCAGTCCTCTGGCACCACCCCCGTATTTAGGGTGTTTGGAAGATTATGGCCAGTACCTCCACAATTTCCACTCCTACTTCGCTCAGCAACCCAGACCGGGTGACTTATCTACTTTAAGTACAGTTAGCCTTTGAAGTACCTCCTCTATCAATTTTTAGCCCATCCAGTATCTCAACTATATCTTCCTTTACTGAGACTGTGGCGGCATCTTCTTCCTTGGTAAAGACAGATGCAAAGTACTCTTTCAGTACCTCGGCCATCCCCTCTGCTTCCACGAGTAGATCTCCTTTATGGTCTCTAATCAGCCCCACCCCTCCTCGAACTACCCGTTTTTTACTAGAATGATTCCAGGGATGAGGGACTTCAGTTACGTGGATAGACTGGAGAAGCTGGGGTTGTTCTCCTCAGAGCGGAGAAGGTTTGAGAGAAGTGTTCAAAATCATGATGGGTTTAGATAAAGTAAATAAAGAGAAACTGTTCCCATTGGTGGAACGGTCGAGAGCCAGAGGATACAGATTTAAGATGATTGGCAAAAGAACCAAAGACGACATGAAGGAAAACTTTTTTTTTTAAACTCGGTGAGTTGTCATGATCTGGAATGCGCTGCCTGAAAGGGTGGTGGAAGCAGATTCAATCTTGGCTTTCAAAAAGGAATTGGATAAAAATACTTGAAGGGAAAAAATTTGCAGGGCTACGGGGGAAAGGGACTAACAGGATTGCTCTTACCGCATGGGCTTGATAGGCCAAATGGCCTCCTTCTGTGCTGTAACCATTCTACGATTCAATGAATCTCAAGAATGCAGTATTCCCAGTCCCACCAAGTGCTTTATAAATTAACACAGTTGCATAGCAAATCTGAATTTCTACTCACTTGTCCAACACAGACGAACAAGCTGAAGATTACTGTTCCCAAACTGTAAAAAAACGTTTTAAGCATGTCACATTTGTAGGTTTCAGATCACACAATTTCATTCATTTTTAAACATTACAAAAATCAGTCTAATTTTTTTTTAAAAAGAGAACAGAAAGGCAAATGCCAACTTTGTTCTTGTTGAAGCTCTTACCGCATTCCAAATACTCTGTCCAGTAAAAATCCTCCAAAAAAGCAGAGGATAACATTGGGCCAGGAATACCAGGCATACAGTTCCATGAACTTAACAGTATTAACCTTCATATCCTGTCAAAAAAAAGAAAAATGTCATACTATGTTGGATTTTCAAATACTCTCGTCAAGAATTCTGAAATCTTACAGAACAAGGGGCCAAGAACAATGGAGTCACAATACAATAATGTGATATGATGCACATGCAATATCCACAATGATCATCTGGTTTTACATTGATAAGCCACAAGACAATGAAATCATATGCCACATCAAGAGACCATCTGAGGCATTGTTTAGATAAGGATTATATTAATGGGAGAAAAGTCAAGAGTTGAGTGTATTTTCTAGTACAGTCTACTCCTCTTAATTCAAAGTTGCTTAATTCCAAATTTTCTAGCACCAAATTCCCATTTTTCTGGGTTGTTTAAGTTGCTACATTTAAATTATTGAACTATTCAATTTTAACACTAAAACTACTTTGGATTATCAGGAGGGAACTGTATAGTGACAATTGAACAGAAACAGCAGGTACTCTGTGAAATTCACAATGTGACAAAAGGAATAGAAAATTCACTGTATTCATCTGTAGTTCAATTTTGGTTTAAATGATCACCAAACTCAGTTTTAGACTTCAAATTGAGCTTATTACAATATTTGCTGCCCATGTTACAGATTAATCCACAGCCTGAAGTACAATTCCTGCCTAATCCTGTATTCAACAGCAAAATAATTAATTTCAACCAATTTATAGTTTGGAAAATTTCCATTAATATTTAGAGTACAAGAAATTCAACAGATTTCACAAAGATAACTGTAGAAATAACAGTTTAATTGACAATTATCAAAAAATGATAACATTCAGAAACCAACCTGTGTGCCACAATGGGCCATTTCTATCATCAAGTTTCTTTCATGAACCCATATTTCCTAACACAGGCATGCACCAGAAAGTAGATAGGTTACATCAGGAACACAAGCATTCATTAACCAATGTTAAACATTGAAAAACAGAAGATGTTAGCTGCCCTATCTTTTAAAAGGGGCAGGAGCCAAAAGGTCAAACTCATTCACAATGGAAGTGGCATTGTCATTTCTCAGATTGTTTTATTCACATGATGTATGAAAGATGCCACTTTTTTATATTATACTTTGTTGGACTGGAAAAATAGGCTTGTGAACAGAAATCCAAAACCTCCAGCCTCCCCTTACCATATTAAAGAATGATTAGCCACTCCTATCCTCACATACATAAGTAGTTAAATCGCACATGTAGCATTTAGGTAGCAGCAAAGCATGATGGGATACTTGACCATTATGGAAGCAGTTCGTAACCCACACTGTAAAAGCTGACAAAGGCACGTTTGTTGGATTTATGGCCACCACCTCACTTATCTCCAGAACACACCAAGGAATGTTTACCCAAGGTCGAAGCTGACATTGTTTATCCTAACTAGTTCACTTTGGATGATTAAGGGAGGAGCAGTGGATATCTCCAAGATTACCCCAGCACAAAAGGGAGTGAGGGATGAGTTGATCAGGACTTGTGAAGACCCCCGTGCAGTCTCAATATCTGGGACTTATGTGTTGACTGATAAGGGTCCTCCTCAGAAATGTGAGATGTTTAATGTCATGGGACAACCCAAGGTAGCCCCTGACAAGTGAGTGGCAGACTATACCACCCAATGAAACCCACTGTAGTTACGTAAACATGTACCCTCACCTTTCACAGCAGGTGGGTGTTGCTTATTGAAAGGTATAAACATACTTGTAGTGCTGATGTTCCTTTGAGAGTTAGGTGCGTGCTTGAGGAAGCTTACCACTCTCCCTTTGTGCACAAGGTTTTCAAATAAACTTTAACTTTGTCAGCAGTTCCGTCTCCGTTTGGTATTGCTCCAAAAATTTGAGACTAACAACTTACTTGGGGTGTGAGCAACACACATTAACAAGCTTGCTCGGCATTTCTGAGGGCATTAAGAGTCAACCATGTAGTGTTGGACTAGGATCAAATGTAAGCCAGAATGGGTAGGGGTGGCAATCTCCCTTCCCTGAACCTGTCAGGGTTTTATGACAATCCAGCAGCTTTCAGCATCATTTATCCCCTGGTGCCAGTCCATAAGTTACCAGACTTGTTGAATTTAATTTCAGAACTTTGCTATGGTGGGATTTGAACTCAACCTCTGGATTGATAATCCAATACCATAACCACAACACTAATGTACCCCCAATATACCTCAATACATAATATTTCAATGATGCTTTTTCCTTCATGTATAAAGTATGTATGATATCAAGGTATTAAATATACTATAGCTTGTAGGACTTCGAAGTAAAGTTATAACCTGTACCTTGATACATGCCACATCTATTTCCAAATTAGTTTCATTATTTCACTTTTTTTTGTAGAATATATAGGTTTTCCTCCTGTGCTTTCCATTAACTGCTTTGCAGAAATAAGTAACTCAGATGAGATCATGACATTTTATTGCAGCTTATAATCTAATTTGCAATTGGGAGACAAATGAACATACAATTATCTCCTGTCTAACACTTAACACACAAATTAAACACTAAACAAAGCAAAACTGTCTTCCTGGGTCGGTTTTTAAATGTCATAGCTCAATCCTCAATCCCCCCCCCCCCCCCCGGCAACCTCCTCCCCCTCCTGGCTTTAGCCATGCCACAACTGAATTGGTTTAGGAGCATTTAATGGCATCATGGCTCTAATATATAACTGAGTAAAAAAGCAAACCGCATAAACATGTAGAGTTCTAAGAATTTTTACTCACCCAGTTTATACCGAGAAGGGTGAAAGCATTCTTAGGTGGGCCAAAAATCAATTAAAAAATTTTTTTTTTTTTTTTTTTGAGTACAGATAGGAACACGATAGCCATGTTTTGTAGCCACTGTTTCTCATCATTACCCTCAATACAAACAGGGAGGCTTTACCACCGGAAAGATAAAACTATAAAATGTACAGAATTACTCCAATAATGAAATATAGACCTTGAAATTCGTAAGGACGTCTCAGGAGTGGGAAAAGATGGAGGGAAGGAGGTGAGGCGGGGTGGAGCAGAGCTTACGCCCACCCACTGTGGAGGACCCTGACCCCATCAGAAATCCTAGGGTCAGGCAACTTAATAAATCTTGGACAGGCAGAACTGGGGTTCCCACTTGAGGGTAGGGATGGAATCCTGCTGCAGTGCTGTGCCACAGCACGAGATAGCCTTGAAGAAGAAAAAAAAAATGTAAAAACTGATCCTAGCTTCTTCTGCCAGTGGAGGCACTGCAATCAATTGCTGCAAAGCCAACTTAGGAATTTCAGAAATCCCCCTCCCCTGGCACTAGCAAAGGCGGAATGTGAGGGACTCAGACATTCCTGGCATTCAGCATTGCTAACAATGTCAATGAGGGAAATACACTGCATGACTTATTTCTCCCGTTTACATTGGATTATAATACACCTGTTTTACAATAGACCCACTTCCAAAAGTGTCAAAATTTGCAATGGGGCCAGAAAGAGGCAGAACCCTTCCAGGTAAATTCCAGCTCTCCTCCCCGCTCCCCGCTCCCCGGAGATTGTACGGTGAAAATGCTCTCCCCAACCCCTAGAATATCGGGACCATAAAATGAATGAAAACTGAAGAATACAGGCAATTTCAATTGCGTTCTTTCGGTTGTGCTCAGAATGTTTAAACACAGAAAACTCTTCAAACTGTTAACAAAGTGTTAAAATTGTCCCCAAAACAAAAAAATTTAAGCTGTTTCAGGCAGACATTTTAATACTCCTATGTATTTCACTTATTAAAGCATGTACACTTCATTTTAAAATTTTCTTATAAGATGGTTTATTCAGACTCAGCAACCACTGCTGCATCCAAATAACAGATTTAATGAGCTGTTCCATTCATACAAAAGTACAATCTAAGTCAACACTAATACATAACTATTAAATGTTGGCAAAATATCTGAAGTACTTAATGTACATGAGTGTCACAGAATTCAAGGTACAGATAACATAGGAATCATACAATAAATATTCACAGTACCAGGTGCACTCTAATAAGTTCCTCTAAAATTAGTAAGTGCTATAATGTTTATGATTTTCAACCATTCCATACTTACACTCATAACTTGGGTCTGCAAGGCAGCCGGGTTATCATAGCAGAAATAGCTACCTGAAAAGAGAGAAAAAAAGTTGAAGTATACACAAAACTAAAACATAGCTGGGGTTGCTGGCTGGCCAGCCAACCGACTGCTGTAAAATGAAAGCATGCAATGTACACCTCTATCAATATTCTGAGTTCCTAAACTCAGCTAGACATTCAGGGAGGCATGGGAATTCAAACAAACATCAGTGAGATCATCATCTCATACATTCTGATGCCCAGCAAGAGGGGCCTGGGAGAAGCCTTCCTGCACTTTCATTTGCTGACAAAATCAACACAGGATCCAACTTCCTGTACTGCCCCGAGGAAAAAAAAATCGCCGTTCCTTCATCCTCGCTGGGTCAAAATCCTGGAACTCCCTACCTAACAGCACTGTGGGAGAACCTTCACCACATGGACTGCAGCGGTTCAAAAAGGCGACTCACCACCACCTTCTCAAGGGCAATTAGGGATGGGCAATAAATGCCGGCCTCGCCAGCGACGCCCACATCTCATTAACGAATAAAAAAAATACAAATGTGTGCCGTTCTGCACATGAACAACAGCTCCAGATAGTTCTCACACTCCTAACATTTAGTGCAAATGTGAGGTTACCCAGCAAAGTATAGAAAGGTATATGGCTCACCACCTCCAGCCCCATGGCTGAATATCTCTGTTCTGAACACTAGGCTTCACTATTATTTAGAGATTGTGAGATTGCTAATGCCTCTGCTACTTCCCCCATCCCCTTGCCCACTAAGCCACACTACCTACATGCTCCCTCCTACTCTAGCCCAAACCTAGGTCTTCCTCTAGTTTCTCTCCATCTTCCCTCATGCCCACTTTAAGCTCATCTTGTCCACAAGACACACCTCCTGCTCCTTTGAGCCCATTCCCAATAAACTACTGACTACCCAACTTCCCTTCCTGGCCCCCAGTAGAGCTGACATTGTAAATGGTTCCCTCTCCTCAGGTACCGTCTTCCTCCCTCCCTTTCAAACAGCCATCATCACACTTCTGTTCAAAAAAATCCATCCTCAACCCGTCCTTGCAAACTACCACCCCATCGCCAACTTTCCTTTCCTCTCCAAAGTCCTTGAACATGTTGATGCCTTCCAAATACATGCCCATCTTTCACGTAACTCTATTTGAATCTCTCCAACCAGGTTTCCATCCCTGCCACAGCACCAAAATGGCCTTAACCAAAGACACAAATGACATCTTCTGTGATTGTGACCATGGTGCAATATCCTTCCTCACTGCAATTTCCTTCAGTTAAGCATTGAAAAGACTGAAGCCACAAAGCAAATGGCATGTTGGAGTACATGAGTAAGGAAGTCTTACTACAGTTGTACAGGGCTTTAGTGAGACCTCACCTGGAGTACTGCGTACAGTTTTGGTCTCCATATCTGAGGAAGGATATACTTGCCTTGGAGGCGGTGCAACGAAGGTTCACTAGATTAGTTCCTGGGATGAGAGGGTTGTCCTATGAAGAGAGGTTGAGTAGAATGGGCCTATACTGTCTGGAGTTCAGAAGAATGAGAGGTGATCTCATTGAAACATAAGATTATGAGGGGGCTTGACAGGGTAGGTGCTGAGAGATTATTTCCCCTGTCTAAAACTGGGGGGCATAGACCCAGGATATGAGGTCGGCCGTTCAAGACTGAGGAGGAATTTCTTCACGCAGAGGGTTGTGAATCTTTGGAATTCTCTACCCCAGACGGCTGTGGATGCTGAGTCATTGAATATATTCATGGCTGAGATCAATAGATTTTTGAACTCTCGGGGAATCAAGGGATATGGGGATCGGGCGGGAAAGTGGAGTTGATGGCGAAGATCAGCCATGATCTGATTGAATGGCGGAGCAGGCTCGGGGGGCCGTATGACCTACTCCTGCTCCTATTTCTTATGTTCTTAAACTCCATGCCTTAATCACCGATTCCATTCCCCTTCCCAATAGTTCAGGCTGAACTTAATTTTTAAAATTGCTCACCTCCAGCCATTTAAGCAACAAGCCCCAGCAAAGCTTTGTTTTTTTTAAATCCCCACAGCAGTTTATTTCCAGCCAACTTGACTCAATTTTTTTAAACTGCTACTATCACCTCACTCCCATTCTAGACTTCTGTCCCAGTCACTTCCCCAACTGCCTACTAATCCTAATAACCAACTGCCAAAAGCCATGTCTTGATTGTTGATTGGAATTCCTAGAAGGCTGTCTTGATCACAAATCCTGTCAACGGGAGAGTACCAAAGGGAGTTGTTGACAGCTCCTTGCCAGGCAGAGAAATTTGCACACATGTTATTTGACACCAGAGAAAAAGGTTCTAGTGCTGGAGGGGGTTACAGAAATAGGAAGGGGTGATTTTTTTTTAAGCAAATTTTTAAATTCAAATTCATATCATCCAATAATATGAATTAAGCAACTTTAAATTATCAACGGCCCATAAAGTTCACAGGGAGTAAGGGATCACTCACAGGAGTAGCCCGGAGCATAACAAGTATCTGGTCAAGACCTAAAAATGTATACGGAAATGTTTCAAAAATTCCAATGGTTAAAAGTAGAAAAAGAGGATAAACTAGAAAGGACAACACTGCACTCATGTTGACCTACATAGAATTCTCAGAAATTACACAGATTTTGAGCAGACTGACACAAGCAGCAACCTTTTGTTTTAAACAGCAACCATGCAATTGGACATATTGACTAGTTTATCTTTAGCCTCCAAGTCGAGTTATGCTATTATAGAAGTAGTAATAAAAGAGTATCCATATAAAATGAACCATTGCAATACATTAGCATCATCCAGCACCTTCCATGTGGAAAGCAGATTGGACAAACTACAAAATTATCAACGAGTGGTTACCAATGATTGACCTTAAATCACATCCATACATGCATACAGGAAAGCAATGTTTCTTTATTTTGCAGAATGTCATCTTCCTGTATACAAAAAGATTACTTCTACGAAGTCTTTCCTCACATAGGACAAATGTTTGGTGCATCAGAAAGTATTTCAGTAAGTCTGACTCACACCTAAAATAGATATTTGCTTGTGATTTTTTTAAAAATCACTTGACTGGCTACATCCCCTGTTTGACACACTACAAAATGTTATCAAACTCAGCTATGCCTGCCTCTCTCAGCTGTTACTATAAATGTTATTTCACAAGCAAGATCGATAACACACTCCCTTCCCCAAATCTTACGACTTTGCATTTGTTCACATTAACAACAGCTCCCACTTGTCAGCCCAGCTCCCCAGTTGACCCAGGTCCTCCTGTGTTCATTCAGCCTGCTCCCTGTTAATTGCAAGCCATTCCTATTTGCTATCATCTGCAAACTTAGAGAGTTTTGTCGCTCTCCCCACTTGCAAGTCATTTATTTACAGAGTAAACAGAAAAGACTCCAGCAGTGATCCCCGAGGTACCCTGCTAGTTACCTCCTTCTATATCAATCCAACTCCATGTGCCATCACGCTTAGCTTCCTGTTTTTGAATTTTTTTAATCCATTTCAGAAACAGTCTACCTATGTCATGTCCTCCAACCTTATGGACCAGTCTCCTATGTGGCACTGTATCAAAAAGTTTTATTTAAATCAAAATAAACAACATCCACTGAGTTTCTCCGGACCACAAGAGATTCATACACATGATCTCCATTTCATAAAATCATGCTGGTTCCTTCTTATAGTTCCATATTTCTCCAAATGGTTCATCTTTCATTTCTTTACGACACAATCCAAAGCATTTTGTTGTTGTTGTTAAGGTTTCCTCTGTGAGCACAGATGTAAAGAATTCATTTAGAATACTTGCTATTCCCTGATGATTGGATATAATGACCTGTTTGAAGTCCTTTTGAGGACTCACTGCTTCCACACTGTCTGCTTTATATTCCCAGCAATTCAGATCTGGTTATCTATTTTGGTTCTCCTGCCCAGTTTCTTCACCTCCCTAACTTTATTCCAGGAGTCGCACAACACCAGGTTATAGTCCAACAGCTTTATTTGAAATCACAAGCTTCAGGTGACGAAGGAGCAAAGCTCCGAAAGCTTGTGATTTCAAATAAAGCTGTTGGACTATAACCTGGTGTTGTGCGACTCCTTACATTTGTCCACCCCAGTCCATCACCGGCATCTCCACATCATAACTTTATTCCAACACTCATCCTTGTCCTCTGGTCAACACACAGCCTTATATTAAACAAAAACTCTTCTTTTTGACCTTACCACTGCAGTACTTCTCTTGTTGCCTGTACTGTCCTCCTTTTTTCACTGTTACACTTAGCAAGTGGTACATACCACATAATAGACTTGTCAGCAAAATTGAAGCCCATGGGATTAAAGGGGCAGTGGCTGCATGGATACGTAATTGGCTACAGAACAGAAAACAGAGAGTAATGGTGAAGGATGTTTTACAGACTGGAACCATGCAGTGGTGTCCCGCAGGGGTCGGTGTTGGGACTACTGCTCTTTTTGATAGATATTAACGACCTGGACTTGGGTATACAGGGCATAATTTTAAAGTTTGTAGATAAAGGGCATAATTTAAAGTTTGCAGATAGCACAAAAATCAGAAATGTAGTAAACAGTGAGGAGGATAGTAACAGACTTCAAGAGGATAGAAGGACAGACTGGTGAAATGGGCAGACAACATCCACTGATGAAATTTAACACAGCGAAGTGTGAGGTGATTCATTTTGGTAGGAAGAAAGAAGAAAGGCAATATAAATTAAATGGTAAATTGTAAAGGGGGTGCAGGAACAAAGACACCTGTAGGTGACAAAAGAACCAGAGGCCACGTGAAGGAAAAAAAACTTTACGTAACAATCTGGTGGAAAGCAGATTCAATAATAACTTTCAAAAGGGAATTGGATAAATACTTGAACGGGGAAAATTTGCAGGGCTATGGAGAAAGAGCAGGGAAGTAGGACTAATTGGATAGCTCTTTCAATGAGCCAGCACAAGCACGATGGGCCGAATGGCCTTCTTCTGAACTGTACCATTCTACAATTCTATACTTTGTATTCTGGAATATGCTCCATTTTCCCTCTGCATACCTCCCTTCGAAAAGTCTGATCTAGTCTACCCTCACCCCCTTGAGCTCATTGCTAATTAAAATTAGTGACAATTACTGACATCTTTGGAATAACAGAAACTATCACACATACATGTTTGAACTCAACAGAAGATCAGCTTGGTTTCTAACAGCAAGACAAAGACAAAGCAAAATGGGACCATGGCAGATCTGATTCTTACAATCCTTTATTCCAGTTGTCCAATCTGCAATAAGTGCTGCTTCTCCAGAGTACAAAACCACGATGGTGTCAAAAAAAAAGCTGACACGTCGCTGAACGATTAAACAAATCAAGTGTGTTCTACCCCAATGTGCACATGTGAGGAAAACAGTCACTTGCGCAAGGTACCAACTTTAATAGAAAGTTTCGTGCGACATAAACAACCGCACACTTCAGAATCAGAGGAAGTTACACAAAAGTCACAAGACAGACCACACCTTATTTGCATCTGCAGCATTCACAAGTTAGGTGAACTCACTTAACCACTTTCTGTAAATTCCTCAAGCAATTATCTTCGAACTGTAACTAGTTTTAGGCATCCTAAGAGAACACGAAACACCTGGACAGCGACGGTACATAAAACAGGAGTGGGGCCGGTTACAACACGAAGCAGCAACCGGCGACAGAAACTTCAAAAACCGCTTCCCCATGAACACAAATACCGCACTGAATCTTAAATTAATACCCGGGGCTTCTCATCAACGGGGGCTGCGGCCAGTGGACCGGACGCCGCGGTTAATTTCGATCCTCGGGTTAAATTTGCTGCCTCGGTTCAAAGAGTCAGGGGCCCAGGACCGGACTCACCGAAGCCCAAGAAACACATGAGGCTGAGCACCACGAAACGGTGGGGCCCTCTCCGGGGGTCGCAGAGAGCCGAGGCGCAGCTCCCACCACAGCCTTGGCCCGGCCTGTCGTCCGGCTGCCGGACTCGGTCCCCGTCTTCCCCAGTCAGTAAAGCGTCTCTCTCTGCCATCCTGTCTCGGCCGCCCGCTTCTCACACCATCCGGCTCACGTCAGCCTGGCCCACACTTCCTGGAGACAGGACAGGAACTTCCTGGAGACGGGTGATAGGGAGCAACAGACCCTGAACCGCATCAGGCCTGCAACAAAACAAAACCAGTCAGCAACAGGACAAGAGTCACGGGCTGTGGTTTAAAAATCATTTTACTATTCATCAGTCTCAAAATAAACACATGGGTTTGGAAGTCATGTAATCACATAAATGTCACATTATTCACATTCCACTGATGTTGACTGTTCCACTGATAGAGGAAACATCAAATATAAGAAAGCAAAATCTACTTCTCTGGCTACGATTAAAAATGACAATAAATCATAAAGAATTTGCTTTTCCAGTTTCTGATGCAAGGTCTTCCATCCTTGCATCAGAAACTGGTAACTACCCTTCCATTTTACAACCTAGATTTAAGAAGAATAATGCTCACACAGAGACAACTTTGTCATTTTTACTGTCAGAGCTTATCGATCATTTTTTTATTTGTTCTTGGGCTGTGAACGATGCTGGCTGGGCCACATTTATTGCCCACCCCGAGTTGCCCTGAGAAAGCAGTGGTGGTGGTGAGCCTTGTGGATAGCACGTTTCAGGATGTGGCCACCCTGCAGATTAAGAGAGTGCAGGCAGGGAGGGACTGGGTGACCGCCAGACAGACAAGGAGGACCAGGCAGGTAGTGCAGGAGTCCCCTGAGGGCAACTCACTCTCCAACCAGTATTCAGTTCTGGGTATTGGTGGGGGAGAGGGTTCCTCTGGGGCGTGCAGCCAGAGCCAAGACCAGAGCACCATGGGTGGCGCAGCTGTACGGGGGGTGGGGGTGGGGGTGGGAGGAGAAAGGTCGAGAGAGCAATTGTGATGGGGATTCTATAGTTAGGGGAGCAGACAGGCGTTTCTGCGGCCGCAAACGTGATTCCAGGATGGTATGTTGCCCCCCTGGTGCCAGGGTCATGCAGGACATTCTGAAGGAGGAGGGTGAACAGCCAGAGGTCATGGTACATATCGGTACCAACAACATAGGTAAAAAGAGGGATGAGGTCCTGCAAGCAGAATATAAGCAGTTAGGAAATAAGTTAAAAACCAGGACCTCAAGGGTAGTAATCTCAGGATGACTACCAGTGCCACGTGCTAGTGAGTATAGGAATAGGAGAATAGACCAGATGAATGCGTGGCTGGAGGGTTGGTGCAGGAGGGATGGATTTAGATTCCTGAAGAATTGGGACCGATTCTGGGGAAGGTGGGACCTGTACAAGCCGGACGGGTTGCACCTCAACAGATCCGGGATGAATATCCTTGCAGGGGGGTTTGATACTGCTGTCGGGGAGGGTTTAAACCAGAGCGGCAGGGGGATGAGAACCTGAGCGGGGAGTCAGATGAGAGTAAAGTTGAAAGCAGCAAGAGAGGGGAGGACCCAGGGGAAATTTACAACACAAATAGTACAAATAGTTGTTCAAGAACAAGTGAAAGGGAAAAGTGCAGAGCAGCATAAAGAAAGTGTACTTGAGGCACTACAGATAAAGTGAAAACTAGAAGGTGTAAAGCGATAAACCAAGCTGAAGGACAGGCTAGGGTGTGTGGCCCAACTAAGATTTCTATATATTCAAAAAAAAAGAGTTCTATATACAAACGCACAGAGTATAAGGAATAAATTAAATGAACGACAGGCACAAATTCAAATTGGAGGATATGACATGATAGCTATCACTGAGACATGGCTGCAGGATGGTCAGGATTGGGAACTAAATATATCAGGTTATAAGGTCTACAGGAGAGATAGGGAAAATGGAAGAGGGGGAGGAGCAGCCTTAGTGATGAGAGATGAAATCACTTCAATGATAAAAGAGGATATAACGAGGGGTAAGCAGCCAACAGAGACCTTATGGGTTGAATTGAGAAATAGGAAATGATCTAAGACTATAGTGGGAATTGTGTATAGGACCCCTGGCAGCAGCTCTGAAGTGCTCGATTGTATTAATGCAGAGATTAGACAAGCATGTAACAAAGGCATAGTGGTTTTAATGGGGGACTTCAACCTTCATATAGATTGGGAAAAGCAGGCTAGCAACTGTCAGAAAGGTAATGAATTTCTTGAGCGTGTCCGGGATAGTTTTCTACAGCAGTATATCCAGAGGCAACAAGGGGGCAAGTCATACCAGATTTAGTAATGAGTAATGAACCAGATTTAGTTAACAGCTTGACTGTGCGTGAACATCTATCCAATAGCAATCATAACATGATCGAGTTCAAGGTAGTGTTTGAAAGGGAAAAAAGTGAATCAGCTGCTAAGATTCTAGTCTTGGGTAAGGCTGACTTCAATGGGATGAGGCAGAGACTGTCCACAGTAAACTGGGCAAATCTGTTAATGGGTAAAATGACTGATGATCAGTGGGAAATGTTTAAAGAAACATTTAACGTGATACAGAACCGGTTTATACCCCTGAGGGGCAAGAACTCTACTTGCCAAAAAAAACAGCCATGGACAACGAAAGGGGTAAGGGACAGTATAAGACATAAGGAAAGGGCATACAAAAAGGCAAAAAATGGCACAGATCCTGGCGAATGGGAAAGATACAAAGATCAACAATGGATCACAAAACAGCATCATAGGCTGTCAGCTGGAGGAGCCCTATTGAAAGGGGTAGTCTTCCACTGACTGATGCTGCAGAAAGGAGCCAAAATTACAGCATGCAGCAGCCCAGGGGGAAGGCTGCTCCTAGGTTTAATGATGCCTCACTCCAGGTCCTACTGGATGGGGTGAGGAGGAGGAGGAGGAGGAGGAGGACAGAGATCTTCTCCCCGGCAGACGGAAGGAAGTGGCCTGCCTCTGCCACCATGAAGGCCTGGCTCGAGGTGGCAGAGGAGGTCACCAGCATCACCAACACATCACGCACCTGCATCCAGTGCAGGGGGCGCTGCAATGATCTAAGTAGGTCAACCGAAGTGAGTACTCTTACTCATTCCCCTACACTCCATCTGCTACATCACCACCCCCATCCCACATCTCCTTCTGCACTGCCAACACTACTCTATCACATCACTCCTCACACCCATTCAAAGCTCATCCTCATCTTACCTGCACTTACCCACCACGCCAGTACACATCCCACCACTACCACTCAACCCAATCCTCATACAATCTCATGGCTCTATCTCATACTCACCCTCTCATGCATCTCTTTCACGGTCAGCCTCACCCAACCTGCCACTACCTGTGCTGCAGCCACAGGGCATGCATCACATATGTGTAGTAGGAAGTGTAAGGCAAACGTGTCGTGAGCATGAACGGGATGCACAAGGGTGTTTGAGGGTTTGTCATGGTTTTTACTTATATTTGATTTCTGATCAACTCACATTACATATTATATTGTCACCACTACTGCCACGTCTTTGCAAATCTTGTCTGGTTTGTGCAATAATGCCATTTCCTGAGGATCACCATGCAGACCCACACCTGATGCCACCCATTGTGTCACTGCAGAGTGGGTGTAGCTGTATTTGCAGAGCTCTTTTGTGCAGACGACTGAGAGACGTCGGCGATGTCCCCGGTGGCACCCTGGAAGGATGTGGAGGAGAAGTTGTTGAGGGCAGTGGTGACTTTGACAGCGACAAGTAAGAAGATGGTACTCGGGCCAGCCAGGAGCAGCTCGTCATGAAGGAGGCTGCAGATGTCCACGACTACATGTCGAGTGACTCTGAGCCTCCGTGTGCACTGCTGCTCAGAGAGGTCCAGGAATCTGAGACTCGGTCTGTAGACCCCGAGGCGAGGGTAGTGCCTTCTGCGACGCATCTCTCTCTGTGGTTGCCTTCCCTCCTGCTGTGCAGGTGGATGTATCACAGCACTGTGTTGTGGAGCTCCACGTGTCAGAGGTGGACGGTGTGGCTGGTGATGCTGTTCATCCTCCGAGGAGGGTATGACTGCAGCTATGGCAACCCCCATCCGAAAGATGTACTTTTGAGGGGGTCCGTAAAATGTGTCTGCACACCGGGATTGAGGTTGCAAGTTTGTGAATTTGATTGTTAGGAGGAGGGTGGTGGAGGCCAAACTTTGTCCAAAGTGACAGAGTGGCCTCCTGCAATGAGTGAGGGTCTCCCACCCCCCACCCCCAACACCTGTCAAATGGACCTTTGCAGCTGCCACAGGCTGGTGGCTGCAACATGTCCATTTTATCTGGGAGTGTTTCCCCCAGTAAGGGAAACACACTCAGTTGAGTTGAAAATCCCACCCCTCCTAAAATATCCAACAAATTAGGTCTACAAACGACCTGAACTATCTAATTAATTGGTTTAAGTGGGATCCAGCTGGCTTTAATTGCCGGCGGGAGTCCCGAATGCGGGGGCTGCGCGCGCATCTAAACGCGTCACTGGGGAACCCGAAAGTGGGCGTGTTGGAGCTGGGCGCCGGACCCCTCTGGGAATCCCCGATTTTCGGACCCCCCCCCCGCCATGAACACACCGGCTCGGACGTCCGAAAATTGAGCCCAAGGAAAGGGCATACAAAAAGGCAAAAAATGGCACAGATCCTGGCGAATGGGAAAGATACAAAGATCAACAAAGGGTCACAAAACAGATAGTAAGAGCTACAAAAAGAGAGTATGAAAAGAAACTTGCAAGAGATGTCAAAACCAATACGAAGAACTTTTATAGTTATATTAGAAAAAAAGAGGGTGGTCAGGAGCAGTGTTGGCCCCTTAAAAACTGAAAGTGGTGATATTGTCATTGACAATGGGGAAATGGCGGACATGTTGAATAATTATTTTGCGTCAGTATTTACAAAAGAAAAAGAGGATAGCATGCTGGAAATCCCAAGAGAACTAATGTTGAATCGGGACAGGGACTCAATAAAATTAACATAAGTAAAACAACAGTAATGAAGAAAATAATAGCACGAACGAGTGACAAATCCCCAGGACCAGATGGTTTCCATCCCATGGTTTTAAAGGAAGTAAGTGAGCACATTGCAGATGCCCTAACTATAATCTTTCAAAGTTCTCTAGATTCAGAAACTGTCCCTCTTGATTGGAAAATTGCACATGTCACTCTGCTTTTTAAGAAAAGAGAGAGGGGGAAACCAGGGAATTATAGACCAGTTAGCCTAACATCTTTTGTGGGGAAAATGCTGGAGTCGATAATTAAGGATAGGGTGACTGAACACCTCGAAAATTTTCAGTTAATCAGAGAGAGCCAGCATGGATTTGTGAAAGGTAGGTCGTGCCTGACAAACCTGATTGAATTTTTTGAAGAGGTGACTAAAGTCGTCGACAGGGGAATGTCAATGGATGTTATTTATGTGGACTTCCAGAAGGCATTTGATAAGGTCCCACATAAGAGACTGTTAGCTAAGATAGAAGCCCATGGAATCGAGGGAAAAGTACGGACTTGGTTAGGAATTTGGCTGAGCGAAAGGCGACAGAGTACGGATAATGGGTAAGTACTCACATTGGCAGGATGTGACTAGTGGAGTTCCGCAGGGATCTGTCTTGGGGCCTCAATTATTCACAATATTAATTAACGACTTAGATGAAGGCACAGAAAGTCTCATATCTAAGTTTGCCAATGACACAAAGATTGGTGGCATTGTAAGCAGTGTAGATGAAAACATAAAATTACAAAAGGATATTGATAGATTAGGTGAATGGGGAAAACTGTGGCAAATGAAATTCAATGTAGGCAAATGTGAGGTCATCCACTTTGGACCAAAAAAGGATAGAACAGGGTACTTTCTAAATGGTAAAAAGTTAAAAACAGTGGATGTCCAAAAGGACTTAGGGGTTCAGGTACATAGATCATTGAAGTGTCATGAACAGATGCAGAAAATAATCAATAAAGCTAATGGAATGCTGGCCTTTATATCTAGAGGACTAGAGTACAAGGGGACAGAAGTTATGCTGCAGCTGTACAAAACCCTGGTTAGACTGCACCTGGAGCACTGTGAGCAGTTCTGGGCACCGGACCTTCGGAAGGACATATTGGCCTTGGAGGGAGTGCAGCGTAGGTTTACTAGAATGATACCCGGACTTCAAGGGTTAAGTTACGAGGAGAGATTACACAAATTGGGGTTGTATTCTCCAGAGTTTGGAAGGTTAAGGGAGATCTGATCGAAGTTTATAAGATATTAAGGGGAACATATAGGGTGGATAGAGAGAAACTATTTCCACTGGTTGGGGATTCCAGGAGTAGGGGGCAGAGTCTAAAAATTAGAGCCAGATCTTTCAGGAGTGAGATTAGAAAACATTTCTGCACACAAAGGGTGGTAGAAGTTTGGAACTCTCTTCCGCAAACGGCAATTGATACTAGCTCAATTGCTAAATTTAAATGTGAGATAGATAGCTTTTTGGCAGCCAAAGGTATTAAGGGATATGGGCCAAAGGCAAGTATATGGAGTTAGATCACAGATCAGCCATGATCTTACCAAATGGCAGAGCGGGCTTGAGGGGCTGAATGGCCTACTCATGTTCCTATGTTCTTGAACTGCTGTGGTCCTTGTGGTGATGGTACTCTCTAGTTGCCCTGAGAAAGCAGTGGTGTTATGTGGAGAAATCTAGGATTTTGATCCAGTGATGATGAAGGAATGGCAGTAAATATCCAATTCACGATGGCATGCAACTTGGAGGGGAACTTGGAGGTGATGGTGTTCCTATGATCTTGCGGCTCTTGTCCTTCTCAATGGTAGAGGTCGCGGGGCTGGGAGGTGCTGTTGAAGTAAGCTTAGTCAGTTGCTGCTGTGCATCCTTTGGGTAGCACATACTGCAGACACAATGCACCAATGGTAAAGGGAGTGGATTTTAAGTCCAGTGGCAGGTGCAAGATATGTTGGCCTTGGAGGGGGTACAGCACAGATTCACCAGAAGGAATTAAATTATGAGGACAGATTGCATAAACTTGGTTTGTATTCCCTTGAGTTTAGAAGGTTGAGGGGTGATGTCATCGAGGTGTTCAAAATGATAAAAGGATTCAATAGATTAGATGCAGAGAAATTCTTACCTCTGCTGGGGCAGTTCAGAAGAAGGGATCGCCCACCCATTGCAGAACCCACCGAATTTTCAACCCATTCAAATTAACGGAACACAAATTGGACAGGTTCTACAATGGACAGGCAATCCATTCCACCAGGTTACCACCCTGGTGTCAAAGTTGATAATTAACCCCACAATTTCCCCATCTGAGCCACCTCATGTTTTCTATAGCTTTTGGGTCTTACTCCTACCACTTTCCCTGATAATGATACTGATGGGCCATGTTTCTTGCGATACAGTTATTGTAAAGTCCATTAAAGAAAACACAAATTTACCATTTCAAATTCTGTTGCTTCACTTACTGTCATCTGCTCTGCTGCTACTTCTGAAGAAATATCATCAGAACCTTTATCAACCGTTACTAACACTATCAGTGGGAAGGTTGACTCAGCTCCCAATTGTTGTTGGTATCATAGTATCATTGTATGGTACAGTACAGAAGGAGGACATTCAGCCTATTATGCCTGAGAGCTTCGAAAGAGCATTCCCAATTAGTCCCACACCCTGCTCTTTCCCCATAGCCTTGTAATCTTTTTCCACTTCAAGGATTTATCCAATTCCCTTTTGAAAGTTACTATTGAATCTGCTTCCACCGCCCTTTCAGGCAGTGCATTCCAGATCATAACAACTCACGTTGCCTCTGGTTCTTTTGCCAATTACCTTAAATCTGTGTCGTCTGGTTACCAACCCTTCTGCCACTGGAAACTGTTTCTCCTTATTTACTCTATCAAAACCGTTCATGATTTTGAACACCTCTATCAAATCTCCTCTTAACCTCTCTGCTTTAAGGAGAACAACCCCAGCTTCTCCAGTCTCTCCACATAACTGAAGTCCCTCATCCTTGGTACTATTCTCGTAAATCTCATCTGCACCCTCTCTATGGCCTTGACATCCTTCCTAAAGTGTGGTGCCCAGAATTGAACACAATACTCCAACTGAGGCCTAACCAGTGTTTTACAAAGGTTTAGCATAACTTCCTTGCTTTTGTACTCTATGCCTCTATTTATAAAGCCCAGGATGCAACCTTCATCAACCCTCTCTGGTATTTCATCAAAGAACTCAATCAAGTTCGTCAAATGCAATTTTCTTTTCACAAATTCATGCTGGCTTTAATTTATTGGCCCATACTTTTCCAAGTGCTACTTAATTTTCTCCCAGATTATTGTCTCGAAAAGTTCCCCACCACCAATGTTAGGCTGACTGGCCTATAATTGCCAGGTTTATTCCTCTCCCCTTTTTTGAACAGGGGTGTAACGTTTGCAATCCTCCAGCAACCTCCCACCCCCTCTGTTGCATGTTGTTAACCACAATCTGATCTTCTTAAGAAAGAAGTTGTATTTATATAGCACCTTTCAAGTTCTCAGGACATCTCAAAGCTCCTTGCAGCTAATTATTACATTTTGAAATGTAGTCATTGTTGTTAAGTAAACAAACGCAGCAGCCAATTTGCAAACAAACAGTAATGAGATAAACGACCAGTTGTGTTAGTTAAAAATAAATGTTGGCTAGGACACTGGGAAAACTCCCCAACTCTTCTTCGAAAAGTACCATGGGATATTTTACGAACACCTGAACAGACATCCAGGGCTTCGGTTTAACGTCTCATCCAAAAGATGGCAGCTCCAACAATGCAGCATTCCCTCAGTACACCTGAGGAAGGAGGTAGCCTCCGAAAGCTTGTGAATTTAAAATAAAATTGCTGGACTATAACTTGGTGTTGTAAAATTGTTTACAATTGTCAACCCCAGTCCATCACCGGCATCTCCACATCATTCCCTCAGTACAGCACTGAGGGCTAGTTCTGCAGTGAAGCTCAAATCCACAACCTTCTGACTCCGAAGTGAGAGTGCTGCCGCTGACCCAATTTTACACTCGTGTTTGACATTTAATTTACACCATTTTAAAAACAAGTAGCTCCCTTTCATTTCTGTTAAGTTTTAAAATATAAAAACATGTCAAGCAGTTTACTACACTGTCTTTTCATTTCTGATAATAGATATTGGTGAATATCTTGGCAACTCATCCTAAGTTTTTGAAATCCTACTGCCAGTTGAAACCTGGTAGGCACAGCTCCGTGCAGCTAATTGTGAAAGCACTTAGCTTTGCTTTCTCTCGATCAACACTAAAGCAAGAGGGCAGTATAACCGCAGCTGTCTGCCCACACCACTGTTTGACATTCAAGCAATACTGCACTGCTTGGTGTAGTACAACAGAGGCATCAGATTTAATTCCCAACAGAATTAGTTTTCTTTTTCTAACCCTCACTGTTGATAGAAATTGTCACATGGACCATCAAAGGGTCTGGAGATACCTCATCAGATGTGTTGTTCATTGTGTATTATTGCCAATTAGTAACAATAATATTTTATTTGCTATCAGCCAATAATTTGCCATTGCTGTTTGTAAGATCACAGCTGTTGATAGACGGCCAACCATCTAATGCAGATAATTAGCAGAATTTGGCAGTATTGAACACTGATGTTGCAGATAGAAAACACACAGCTGTCAACCTCCATGGCATCCTTGTGAAATAACCGGATCTGTTCTATTAATTTGCCAATTGCTGTAATTCTCAAATATAATAGCACCAATGTGTTGAAAGATATGTATATTGGTGACCGTGAGTCTGACAACAACAATATGTAAGGAATCTTACAACACCAGGTTATAGTCCAACAATTTTATTTTAAAATCACAAGCTTTCGGAGATTATCCCCTTCGTCAGGTGAGTGAGGGAAAGGTTCTCAAATCGCATATCTTATATTAGGCTGCGACACCATCACACCAATCAAAGGTGTCGTTGGTGTTCAGACAGGTTAGCCACGGAAAACAGTAGGTCCCAGTATGCTGAATACACATTGTGTCAAATTATACAGACAGAGAGGAAGAGACCCGAAAGGCAGAGAGAGAGAATATTAAAAACAGATAACTTTTTTTTCCCCTTGCTGGTGGGGTTACGTGTAGCGTGACATGAACCCAAGATCCCGGTTGAGGCCATCCTCATGGATGCGGAACTTGGCTATCAATTTCTGCTCAACGATTTTGCGTTGTCGTGTTTCTTGAAGGCCGCCTTGGAGAACGCTTACCCGAAGATCAGTGGCTGAATGTCCTTGACTGCTAAAGTGTTCCCCGACTGGGAGGGAACCCTCCTGTCTGGCGATTGTTGCGCGGTGTCCGTTCATCTGTTGTCGCAGTGTCTGCATGGTCTCGCCAATGTACCATGCTCCGGGGCATCCTTTCCTGCAAAGTATGAGGTAGACAACGTTGGCCGAGTCACAGGAGTATGAACCATGTACCTGGTGGGTGGTGTCCTCTCGTGTGATGGTGGTATCCGTGTTGATGATCTGGCATGTCTTGCAGAGGTTGCCGTGGCAGGGTTGTGTGGTGTCGTGGACGCTGTTCTCCTGAAAGCTGGGTAATTTGCTGCGAACAATGGTCTGTTTGAGGTTGGGTGGCTGTTTGAAGGCGAGTAGTGGAGGCGTGGGGATGGCCTTAGCGAGGTGTTAGTCGTCATCGATGACATGTTGAAGGCTGCGGAGAACATGGCGTAGTTTCTCTGCTCCGGGGAAGTACTGGATGACGAAGGGTACTCTGTTGGTTGCGTCCCGTGTTTGTCTTCTGAGGAGGTCTATGCGATTCTTCGCTGTGGCCCGTCGGAACTGTCGATCGACAAGTCGAGCATCATATCCCGTTCTTACGAGGGCGTCTTTCAGTGTCTGTAGGTGTCCATCGCGTTCCTCCTCGTCTGAGCAGATCCTGTGTATTCGTAGGGCCTGTCCATAGGGGATGGCCTCTTTGACGTGGTTAGGGTGGAAGCTGGAAAAGTGGAGCATCGTGAGGTTGTCCGTGGGCTTGCGGTAGAGTGAGGTGCTGAGGTGCCCGTCTTTGATGGAGATTTGTGTGTCCAAGAAAGAAACCGATTCTGAGGAGTAGTCCATGGTGAGTTTGATGGTGGAATGGAACTTGTTGATGTTATCGTGTAGTCTCTTCAGTGATTCTTCGCCGTGGGTCCATAGAAGGAAAATGTCGTCGATGTATCTGGTGTATAGCGTTGGTTGGAGGTCCTGTGCAGTGAAGAAGTCCTGCTCGAACTTGTGCATGAAAATGTTGGCGTATCGGGGTGCGAATTTGGTCCCCATGGCTGTTCCGTGTGTTTAGGTAAAGAACTGGTTATCGAAGGTGAAGACATTGTGATCCAGGATGAAGCGGTTGAGTTGTAGGATGGCGTCTGGAGATTGGCTTTTGTTGGTGTTGAGAACTGAGGCTGTTGCAGCGATGCCGTCATCGTGGGGGATACTGGTGTAGAGTGCCGAGACATCCATCGTGGTGAGAAGTGTTCCTGGTTCAACTGGTCCGTGGGTGCTGAGTTTTTGTAGGAAGTCTGTAGTGTCGCGACAGAAGCTGGGGGTTCCCTGTACGATGGGTTTCAGGATGTCCTCGACGTATCCAGAGAGTTTCTCACACAGGGTTCCGTTGCCTGATACGATAGGACGTCCGGGTGTGTTGGCTTTGTGTATCTTTGGGAGGCAGTAGAAGTCTCCCATGCGGGGAGTACGTGGGATGAGAGCACGTAGGATGCTTTGAAGGTCTGGATCGAAGGTCTTGATCAGTTTGTTGAGCTAGTGGGTGTGTTCTTTGGTCAGATCTGCGGGTAACTGTCTGTAGTGTTCCTGGTTGTCCAGTTGTCGATATGCTTCTTTGCAATAGTCCGTTCTGTTCTGTATGACAATGGCTCCTCCTTTGTCCGCTGGTTTGATGACGATGTTGCGGTTGGTCTTGAGAGCGTTGATGGCGTTGCGTTGTGCTCGGGTGACATTCTGGACTGTCTTGTGAGTGCAGCTGATGAATCTGGCATTGACGCATCTCCTGACAGCTTGAGCATACATGTCAAGCTTAGGGCAGCGACCCTCCGGAGGAGTCCAGTTTGGCTCGCTCTTCTTCGGTTGCTGTACCGCGGATCCCTCTGTCTGCTGTTCCGGATCGTTGATTGTCTCATTGGGTTCGCTGCTGAAATCTTGGGATTTGTGGAAGAATTCCCGGAGTCTCAGTCTCCTGATGAATTCCTCTGTGTCCGCCGCGAGACTGATGGGGTCCATTTTGGTGGTGGGGCAGAAATTGAGCCTGACGAAGGAGATAATCTCCGAAAGCTTGTGATTTTAAAATAAAATTGTTAGACTATAACCTGGTGTTGTAAGATTCCTTACATTTGTCCACCCCAGTCCATCACCGGCAACAACAATATGTACTGCATTATATATAATGCTCCCCACATATGTAACACAACTTAGATGACTGGTATCATTAATTTTGTTCCTATTATATTTTGATATTTCTTTCACTGTGAAAGCCAACAAATATTTGAGGTAATTAAAAGAGAACAGAAAGTACCAGAGCATCAAATGATACAGGGTGTGACAATAACAAAATGCAGGGCTCCCAGGTCGCAATTTAACTTTTGCCTGCATGTCCATATGTATTTCTTTGTGGTTTTTGCATTTCTTCCTGTATACTTCATAAGTTACAGCACACCACTGCAATATGGAAACACTGCAAATGTGTTGCTACTTAGCTAAATAGTAAATAAACAGTCCACTATACAAGTATGTAACTTGATTAATATCTTTAAGTGTGCATTTTTAAAAATCATATTAGATTGCTTGTTTTGATTCCCACAATACTTTGTCACAAGACATCAGTTTCTATAAATAACTTCTAACTTGTTTCCAATCTCTCAGGTGCACTTGAGGTCTCCATTCTCCAGATCAAGGTATGGATTGAATTTGACAAATAAAACTATTGAGTGGTGAAGTGCTGCCTGGATTACTTGGGAACTCTCGCCATGGTCAGTGCAAGATTAGTTATCCAGGACAACTCATGATTCAGTTGTCTGGCAGCCAGAAACTAATCATCCCCTTTTCTGTATATTTCTATGATGAAAAGATTGTGTTAGAGTCAATGGTTACTTTTTTTTTAAATGGAAGCCAAAAAAAATTATATAAATTAATTAAACAAAACAGTTTCCTGAATTAAAAAATAACCTATGAATGAGTCAGTACTGAATAAACTATTACCAGGAAAGATACCCTATTCATTGGCTGTGTTATGTTATACTAATAAACTAGCTCGGCCTCATTAGAAGTCATCTGGAGATAATGTACTTAAATACATTGTTAAATTGTATTTTGTGTTTCTGAATTACTGTTTTTTGTTACTTCTTTTCCCATCAATTCTCTCTCCTTCCTTTCCAGAAATCATTGACTCCTTACTCTTTGACAGAGTACAGTTCCATGGGCATTTTGCACTCTCAGGTATTGCTGAATTTGCCATTCTTCATGTGTGAGCCCACACATGACAGTGTGTGGCACCAGGCTGTTTGTCCTGGAGAGAATCATAGCTGAGCCTGATCCTGTCCTCACCTAACATCCACACATGTGCAGTGATCAAGAGCAGGAACCCAATCTGATTTTCATTCCCTCGATAACACACAGGCGCCAAGGCCAATTGTAGTGCCTCAACCACTAAACCAGCTGATATCATCTCACTTAGTACAGATTAGGGAATGCATATAGAACTTACTTGGTCTGTATGATTCAGGTACCACCTGCCTTGACCAGCTGAATCATGAGGAAGCATTTTAAAAAAAAATTCGTTCATGGGATGTGGGCGTCGCTGGCAAGGCCAGCATTTATTGCCCATCCCTAATTGCCCTTGAGAAGATGGTGGTGAGCCACCTTCTTGAACCGCTGCAGTCCGTGTGGTGAAGGTTTCTCCCACAGTGCTGTTAGGGAGGGAGTCCCAGGATTTTGACCCAGCGACGATGAAGGAACGACGATATATTTCCAAGTCAGGATGGTGCGTGACTTGGAGGGGAACGTGCAGGTGGTGTTGTTCCCATGTGCCTGCTGCTCTTGTCCTTCTAGGTGGTAGAGGCTGCGGGTTTGGGAGGTGCTGTCGAAGAAGCGATATTGATAGATTAGGTGAATGGGCAAAACTGTGGCAGATGGAATTCAATGTCGACAAATGTGAGGTCATCCACTTTGGATCAAAAAAGGATAGAACAGGGTACTTTCCAAATGGTAAAAAGTTAAAAACAGTGGATGTCCAAAGGGACTTAGGGGTTCAGGTACATAGATCATTGAAGTGTCATGAACAGGTGCAGAAAATAATCAAGAAGGCTAATGGAATGCTGGCTTTTATATTTAGAGGACTAGAGTACAAGGGGGCAGAAGTTATGCTGCAGCTATACAAAACCCTGGTTAGACCGCACCTGGAGTACTGTGAGCAGTTCTGGGCACCGCACCTTCGAAAGGACATATTGGCCTTGGAGGGAGTGCAGCGTAGGTTTACTAGAATGATACCCGGACTTCAAGGGTTAAGTTACGAGGAGAGATTACACAAATTGGGGTTGTATTCTCTAGAGTTTGGAAGGTTAAGGGGTGATCTGATCGAAGTTTATAAGATAATAAGGGGAACGGATAGGGTGGATAGAGAGAAACTATTTCCGCTGGTTGGGGATTCTAGGACTAGGGGGCAGAGTCTAAAAATTAGAGCCAGACCTTTCAGGAGCGAGATTAGAAAACATTTCTACACACAAAGGGTGGTAGAAGTTTGGAACTCTCTTCCGCAAACGGCAATTGATACTAGCTCAATTGCTAAATTTAATTGTGAGATGGATAGCTTTTTGGCAACCAAAGGTTGGGCCAAAGGCAGGTATATGGAGTTAGATCACAGATCAGCCATGATCTTATCAAATGGCGGAGCAGGCAGGAGGGGCTGAATGGCCTACTCCTGTTCCTATGTTCCTAAGCCTTGGCGAGTTGCTGCAGTGCATCCTGTGGATGGTACATACTGCAGCCACGGTGTGCCGGTAATGAAGGGAGTGAATGCTTAGGGTGCTGGATGGGATGCCAATCAAGCAGGCTGCTTTGTCCTGGATGGTGTCAAGCTTCTTGAGTGTTGTTGGAGCTGCATTCATCCAGGCAAGTGGAGAGTATTCCATCACACTCCTGACTTGTGCCTTGTAGATGGTGGAAAGGCTATGGGGAGTCAGGAGGTGAGTCAGGAGGTGAGTCACTTGCCACAGAATACTCAGCCCCTGACCTGCTCTTGTAGCCATATTATTTATATGGCTGGTCCAGTTAAGTTTCTGGTCAATGGTGACCCCCAGGATGTCGATGGTGGGGGATTCGGTGATGGTAATGCCATTGAATGTCAAGGGGAGGTGGTTAGACTCTCTCTTGTTGAAAATGGTCATTGCCTGGCACTTGTCTGATGCGAATGTTACTTGCCACTTATGAGCCCAAGCCTGGATGATGTCCAGGTGTTGCTGCATGCGGGCACAGACTGCTTCATTATCTGAGGGGTTGCGAATGGAACTGAACACTGTGCAATCATCAGCGAACATCCCCATTTTTGACCTTATGATTGAGGGAAGGTCATTGATGAAGCAGCTGAAGATGGTTGGGCTTAGGACACTGCCCTGAGGAACTCCTGCAGCAATGTCCTGGGGCTGAGATGATTGGCCTCCAACAACCATTACCATGTTCCTTTGTGCTAGGTATGACTCCAGCCACTGGAGAGTTTCCCCCCTGATTCCCATTGATTTCAATTTTACTCGGGCTCCTTGGTGCCACACTCGGTCAAATGCTGCCTTGATGTCAAGGGCAGTCACTCTCACCTCACCTCTGGAATTCAGCTCTTTTCTCCATGTTTGGACCAAGGCTGTAATGAGGTCTGGAACCGAGTGGTCCTGGCGGAACCCAAACTGAGCATCGGTGAGCCGGGTTTTTGGTGAGTAAGTGCGGTGGCTGAATGTCCTTGACTGCTGAAGTGTTCCCCGACTGGGAGGGAACCCTCCTGTCTGGCGATTGTTGCACGGTGTCCGTTCATCCGTTGTTGCAGTGTCTGCATGGTCTCGCCAATGTACCATGCTCCGGGGCACCCTTTCCTGCAACATATGAGGTAGACAATGTTGGCCGAGTCACAGGAGTATGAACCATGTACCTGGTGGGTGGTGTCCTCTCGTGTGATGGTGGTGTCTGTGTCGATGATCTGGCATGTCTTGCAGAGGTTGCCGTGGCAGGGCTGTGTGGTGTCGTGGACGCTGTTCTCACCGGGTACATGTTCTCCAAGGCAGCCTTCGAGACACACGACAACACAAAATCGTCAAACAGAAATTGATAGCCAAGTTCCGCACCCATGAGGACGGCCTCAACCGGGATCTTGGGTTCATGTCACGCTACACGTAACCCCACCAGCGAAAAAAAGTTATCTGTTTTTAACACAACGGGTCATTCTCTGTCTTTCTCTTCCTTTCGGATGTTTCTCTCCCTCTCTCTCTCTGTTTTGTGTTCTGGCCGTTTGTGTATTCGGTGGTCCTGTAGGTAACATCACTCTGTCTGAACACTTTGATTGCCTTGACAACGGAATATAAATGCGGTAACCTTCCATGGAATCCCACACTCGCTCACCTGACGAAGGAGAAAGCCTCCGAAAGCTTGTGATTTTCAAATAAAACAGTTGGACTATAACCTGGTGTTGTAAGATTCCTTACATTTGTCAACTCTTAAAATAAACAGATAATTTGAGTCAACTTAGTGCTTTTGAACTGTCCTATCGACTTGTCTGGGTCTCAGCAATACACAAAAGAACTGAACATAAAAGTTAAAATTAAACATATGCTGAACACTGAATTTAACAACTATGATCAACTGCTATAAATTAAAAATGTACTCACATTTAGATGGTCAGAAATAATACTTATTTACTGCATTTGCAGCAAACAACATTGCTTAGCAACTGAAATGTTAAGTAATTGATGTCCTTGAATAGGGAGACTATTTTGTACACCAAGATGGTAAAGGTATCATTTGTATTCTCAAAAAAACTGTGCTAGTGCAATTCATTGAAAATGAGCAGTTTAATTAAATTCATAAATATATACCCATTCACGATAGCTACACCTGATGCAAGATAAATGTCGACTTATGGGAAATGAGTACATGATTATTTTGTAACGCTTTTCCAAACAGCTTTGCCTGACTTTGAAAGGGCAATGCTATGTACAAAGATATCGACTCAAACAAGGTAAATATCATGCTCTGCTTAACCTTTGCTTAGTTATAATCCTGTAGGTTCATAAATATAATAAATTCGAAATAAATTGTGATACGTTTGTTTTAATTTATAGGAGTTGATCATAGTCCAGAAAGAATTCCCATCATATTGTTCCAGTATCTAAAATGTAAAAGTAATGATCAGAAACTCAATTCACTACAAATTACACAATGAATGCACACTAAACTGATCTCCTATTCTATGATAAAATCAACATTTACTGCACTTATCCATTTGCCTAACCTGTCAGACATAAGTCATTACATCCTGCTAGCAGGCTTATAAAACATACAAAGTACAAATAGAAAGTAGTTTGACCTAATTTCAAATGAAAGTGTTCATGAACATTGGTAAGGCTTAATATGCAAGAAGTGACAATGGTATCAACTATAAATGACATTACCACCATATGGGCTCTCACAAGGAAACCGGCACAACGGTGGTGGAATTTGTTAGAGCACTATCCAGTCTCATCTGTGATCTTTAGGTTTCAAACTAGCTGGGACAGACTGAATGGAAATCTACACTTTTAGATGACGAACCTTCCTGTGTGAAACAAGTTTGGCCAATTTTAACCTACTCAACGGACACAAGTCTATAGCATCAAATTGCTAGAATTTGGCAATCATGCTCAATTGCTGATTTTGGAGATGCAAATATTCACAGAGTTTTTCTGTCCTTTTTGTCTCCCTTTCTAAATTTACTGCTGGGGGTTGGCATTGAGGAAGAAACAGTAGGAATTGGGGAAGGTGGTTGAAAACATGCATAGGTTTGAAAAGAGATAGATTTTGAGGAGTCTCAAAGTTAGGATGAGAGGTAGCAAGGCAGCAGGGTTTAGGAAGAGAAGACCAGAGTATAGGGGCAGAATGGCTGATGGTTTTTCTATCAATAATAGTGAAGCATTTGGATGGTACACACAGGAGACCAGAGTCGGGGGACCGGAGGCTGTGTGTTGGGATAGAAATAGAAAAGATTGTGTAGGTAGGGAGATTTGAAAACAAGGACAAGGATTTTGAAGTCAATGCGCTGTAGAACAAGATGCCAATGTTGGTCGGTGAAGGCAGGGGTGGTAGGGGTGTGTGATAGGAAAGGAGCAGCATAGTTCAGGACGAGCTGGAGTTTGTGTAGGTAGAGCTTGGTAGGGTGGCAAGGAGAACTGTTCAAAGTAAACAGTTGCTGTTTGATGGGGCACATCAGAATTTTGGATTATATTACTTACCTACTCTGCAACTTTCAGTTTATGCTCCTTCATCAGTTGACAAATCATGCAAAATATCAGCACTGAGATACGTCACTCATCAAAAGGTAATTTCTGTGCAGCACTCACACTTTTCCTTAGTTCGAAAAAGATAGTATTTATTACCCATATCGCTTTTTCCAATGGACTGGCCACAACGAGAAAGTGCAACACCCCAGTTTTATTTTCTTTTAGGACCCTGGTACAAGCTGCTGCATGGTTTCACACATACCTCACTCACATGGCCACTCATCAAATAGAAACTAGGACAATAAGCGGCAGTTATTCGTAGGAGCATCAGAACGCGGCCAAATTAGTCTTAACCTGACTCATTAAAAGATCATTTTTGTACAGCACTCACACATTTCCTTTGTTCGAAAAAGACTGTATTTATTACTCACGTCGCTATTTACGAATGGACTGGCCACAACGATGCATCCTTTGGCAGGGGCTCTCTAGCCCGAAGTACAAAGCAAATTCTAAATATCAATTATTTCAACTGTTATCAATCCAAGTTGCATGGACTCATTGTCGGAGTCCTTCCAAGCTTCACAAAAAAAAACCACAACAAAGCCTAAAGTGACCCCACCTGGTGGCATAAAACAAAAAAGCGCACAAGTGTGATATTCCTTTCGTCCTAACTTGTTCCTGATAACTTTAGGATAATAAGAACTACAGTTTGAACATAACATTGATGACATTTTGAACTACGGTGTGATGAATGCTGTCACACTAATGAAGTGGATTTTTGAAAATGAAGAATTCTTCAAAGTAAAATTATCCAGTAAAAGTTTATGTACTTTCATAAATAAATGAACATAATCTTGATGTTAGTGCCAAATGTCTTCAAGTCAAAATATAATCATGTTACTAGGAAATTACTTACCAAGTCTGTATAAAATATGCATGTCATAAATTAAACACATTTTAAACAACTGGATCTGCAGTTAGTCTATTGTAGTATAGACTCTACACTTGTTAGGTAAAATACTGTTATCATCTTGTGAATGAGGAAGATCTTCCTAGTCAGTGAATAAAATGTAAACAATTATTCTGAGTATTTCAGTTATATCAGATAGTTTATTTTTTTTTAAAAAAGTTTACGTTGGCTTTACTTTTAATTTCTTTTCTGATCGGGTAAACAACATTTTAATACCAGATATTGTCCATGTTTGTGAGGTTTGAAATTATTTTTTGTAGTAACAAAGACATATTTCCTATACTTCTTTGTGTAGACAGCATTCTGTAGAAGTCTTACTGGATCCACTGAAGGATAAGGTAAGTTTACCTAACTTGTACAGACTTATTCTTTCACTGATAGCGTCCATGAAACATAATAGGAACTTGTATAATCTTGATTAGTTCAGGTGAATCGTGGTTTTTCTGTTCTGACATCAGGCCCGTTCCCCCATTATGTTACCCGGGTTCCTTCCCTGTATAAAGGCCCAGGACCTACACAATGCCAGAGTTCTTTTTGATCAATCCTATCCTAAAAACTCTCTTCCAAACTCCCTAATCATAAAATGACAATTATCTCAGTGGGGCCAGAGGGAATGGTCAGGGAGGATTGTGGTGTGTGAGGAATGCTATCACTTGAAGACTGACAAAGATCCTACGGGTAGGTAATCTTACCTTTTTTGTTATTCAGGCATCTCTCACACACCCTAGGAGCTGTTCTAAAGTAGTAACAATTTAGGAGCAGGGTGGGTCTACCTGGGACACCCCAATCCCTATTGCCAAAACAGATCTGCCAAATACATTTTCCTGGGTCGTAGCCAAATTTAAACAGTGATCAAATGCAAAATACTGCGGATGCTGGAAATCTGAAATAAAAACAGAACATTCTGGCAAAGCTCAGCAAGTCAGGCAGCATCTGTGGAGAAACAGAGTTAACGTTTCCATTCTGATGAAAGGTCTTCGACCTGAAACGTTAACTCTGTTTCTTTCTCCACACATGCTGCCTGACTTGCTGAGCTTCGCCAGCATTTTGTGTTTTTATTTTAAATAATGATGTCTGGTAAGCATTGACGTACTCCACAGCGCTGCATTACAGACACTGTCAATGAAAACCTAAGAGAAGCTCAAGAAGTAGGTGTAGAACAAGAAGAATGGCCCTTAACTTGGACTTCTGGGACATTGACCAGCCAAATGGTGCAATGGAATATGCTCCACTAGGATATAGAAAATAAATAAATTACAACTATGAGACCACCTTGGGAAGAAATATTGGCCGAGTCCAAAAACTACTCCATGTTCATGCCAAATCAAATTGGGCTGATCTACAACTAAAACTTGCCGTTCACTAATGCTGTGGGCCAAACTAATGCTACTAATAATGCTGTTTTTCAAGTAAGACATTTCAAATCACACATTTGAAGAATTCAGAAGTGAACCATGGCTTTATAATGAGAACATTAAGTTCCTCGTTAAAACAAAGGGAAGTCTATTTGGATACAATTTCCATGAAACTTGCATTAAAGAGACACAAGGGGTAAGAACCTTCCAGACCTGATGCTAGTTTCTTGGAGTTACAGCAAAGATTTTTATATTCTTCCCTCCACCCATCCCACTGAGCTCATGGAATCAACTAGAAGAGAAACAGGTAATAGATACAAGCATAATGCTGCCAATGTAGCAGTAAAGGAGGAGGCAGGAACGATATTGGATAGCACAAAAATAGGTAGAGGAGGTACTTAAAAGGTTGGCTGTACTTAAAAGTCACCGAATGCAGATGGGATGCATCTTAGGTTACTGAGGGAAGGGTAGAAATTAGAGAGGCTCTGGCCACAATTTTCCAATCCTCCTTAGATATGGGAGCACTGCCTGAGGACTGCAAATGTTACACCCCTGTTCAAAACAAGGGAGAGGGATAAACCCAGCAATTATAGGCCAGTCAGCCTAATGTCGGTGGTGGGAAACTTTGAGACAATAATCCGGGACAAAATTAATTGGAACGTGGATAAATATAGGCTAATAAATGAAAGTCAGCATGGATTTGTTAAAAGGAAATAGTGTTTGACTAACTTGATTACTTCATCAAAGAACTCAATGGAGAGGATTGATGAGGGTAGTGCAGTTGGTGCGTATATGGACTTTCAAAAGGCATTTGATAAAGTACCACATAATAGACTTGTAAGCAAAATTAAAGCCCATGGGATTAAAAGGCCAGTGGCTGCGTGGATACAAAATTAGCTAAGGTACAGAAAACAGAGAATAGTGGTGAACAGTTGTTTTTCAGGGAGGTATACAGTGGTGTTCCCCAGGGGTCGGCATTAGGACCATTGCTCTTTTTGATATATATTAACGACCTGGACTTGGGTATACAGGGCATAATTTCAAAGTTTGCAGATGACATAAAACTCGGGAATGTGGTAAACAATGTGGAGGATAGTAGCAGACTTCAGGGGGACATAAAGACACACTGGCGAAATGAGCAGACATATGGCAGATGAAATTTAATGCAGCGAAATGTGAAGTGATACATTTTGGTAGGAAGAATGAGGAGAGGCAATATAAACAAAATGGTACAATTTTAAAGGGGGTACAAGAATAGAGAGACCTGAGGGTGTATGTACACAAATCTTTGAAGGTGGCAGGACAAACTGAGAAGGCTGTAAAAAAAAAAGCATATGGGATCCTGTGGTGCCTAGAATTGTGTGCAATTCTGGGCACCACATTTTAGGATGGATGTCAAGACCTTAGAGAGGGTGCAGAAGAGATTTACGAGAATGATTCCAAGGATGAGAGACTTGAGTTATGTGGAGAGACTGGAGGAGCAGAGACGTTTAAGGAGATTTGATAGAGGTGTTCAAAATCATGAATGGTTTTGATAGAGTAAATAAAGAGTAAATACAGGTACCAGATGGGCTGAATGGCCTCCTCCTGTGCTGTAACATACTATGATACCATGATAACTAAGCACCAGAAATAATTAAAAGGTACTTATTTATCCTAAAACATATTGAAATTACGTGGTTTTGCTCTGGATGTCAAATAAAAGTGACACTGGGAGTTGAGAGAATCTTTAAACTAGTGGAGAAAAAGTAATGAGCCATCATACAGGTCCTGTGCATTTATACATCACAATCTTAATGACATCAGAACAAAATAAAGCATGCAGTTCCTCAGAACCAGTTCCAATGGTGTGTGAGGTATGCCTGAATGATGAAGAAGGCTTGCATAATGTTTTTTTGATTGTTAACATTTCAGTGACTGATCATATATTTGAAAGCATGTAACTTCTTTATTTCTATCTTTGGTGTATTTATACTAAGATTTTGATGTAGGCCAACTTAATTAGTTAACTGCTGCACAATAAAATGGTTTTAAGATTTGAAAAAAGGTGTTTATTATTCATTAAATTTTATTGGAGACTATTATAAGCACAGAGGATTATAATATTCACTGCAGTACAGAAACAGTGCTGCATTGTTGGATACATTATCCTTGGATGAGACTTTACACCAACACCCTTGTCTGTCTCTCTGATGGATGTTAAATATCCCAGGGTCCTAATCAACATCCCCTCTCAACCAACACCACCAAACATTGATTAATTGCTCCTTCATCTCATTTGCTGTTTGTTGGACCTTGCTGTGCACACATCAGCTGCCACATTTGCCCACGTAACTGTGACTGCTCTTCAAAAAGTAATTAATTGGTTGTAAAGCATTTTGAGATGTCCAAAAGACATAAGGGCCTACATAAAAGCAAGTTTTTTCCTTCTGTACTCCAGTCAGGTATCTGATTCACTCAAAGTAGATGAAACGCTTTTGGCTGTTAGGAGCTTTAACAACAAAATGATACAATTTAATCATGAAATTAATGAAAACTTTCTGCTGTGTAAGTGAACATCCCAAATATTTGGCAGGTTTATGCTGGAGTATATTTTATTGTAAACTATGCTAGTTTTTACAATCTTACATTTTTGGAACCTAACACAGGACTCAATTTCAAATCATGTCTGTAAATATTCTAAGTTCTTGTTTAGTTAAAGAATTTTTTAAAAAATGTGATCTAGTAGGATTTTAATATGGGAGGCAGAGTTACTAGGTCAGGCTGACTTCTTGACTGAAGCTCAGATACAACCAATGTGCTTTTAGCATTTCAACTCTCAACAACTCCCACCCCAATATCCAAGGCAGATCCATAAATTTGCACGAACTGTGCACGCAAAGTTCATGCATGCCAAGAAGTGCTAGAGCCTCTGGTGCAGCTACACAGGCATGAATCTCTGCATGCACAATAGTTCCTCTTGTTGCCTCACAATATTAAACAGGGCAATTCAGCACAAATAGAAAGCAGTAAGGAAGGAAAAGACTTGCATTTATATCACATCTTTCACAACCCAAAGTGCTTTACAGCTAATGAAGTACTTTTGAAGTGTAGTCACTGTTGTAATGTAGGGAAATGGGGGCAGCCAATTTGCACACAGCAAGATCCCACAAACAGCAGAGATGCATAACCAGATAATCTGTTTTTTTTTTAAAAGTGATCTTGGTTGGGGGATTAATATTGACCAGGTCACTGGAAGATATCCTTTGCTTTTCATCGAACAGTGTCATGGGATCTTTTACATCCACCTGAGACAGAGCCTCAGGTTAACATCTCATCCGAAAGATGGCACCTCCGACAGTGCAGCACTCCCTCAGTGTCAAAGTCATTCTGTGGGAGTTGGGTCCAACCACTGGGTGGTAGTGAGCTACTACATCAAACTAAAAAACAAAAACAGACAAGTGGGCATTTGACTGAATACAAAACTTTACTGCCTCTGTGCAGTTATGACATTTTTTCCCAACTGGTTCCTCAGCTTTTTCTTCAGGGACGTATTAAAAACCATTCTACCATCACAGTTAAACCTTGCTCTGCAGGAATGTTCAAGATGTATAAAGACATTTTTGAAAATATTTAAGGTTTTAATATAAATGAGAAATGAAACACTGTAAAATACCTGCTCTGATAGCACTGTTTATAAACTCTATCAGACATAAAATATGTGATTTTTAAACTGCAAATATCTTTCAGATTTAAATATAGGAAACCAAATGCAGTAAATACAAGGGACATCTAACACAATACAATCCAGTGCAAAGTAAAACTGTGTTCAAATAAAACACTGCTTACTTAATATGCTGAACTTCAAATATTTCAGTGCAGAAGCAAACTCTCAAAACAAAAATCAAGAGAATGTTTTAGTTTTCTGGCCATTTTACCTCAAAAGAAGATATCATCTCAATTTTGGTCTTTATTCCTTTGCAAAGGGTATTCATTTATAGAATTCAACTGTACAAATGGAGAGGAAACAGTTTTTGCAGATATGACAGTGGGCGATTTATTAAAGCTGCTGATGCCATCAAGACATAATTCAGTGCGTCCTGATGAACCAATATGCCAAGCCAGTGATTCCTTCAATGTTGAGTTTCCAATTTCAGCCAGGGGAATACAGGTCAGATGCTTCTCCATAGGGAGTGATAGAAAAATTGGACGGCTAGGTGCCCCAGGCCACTTTCATGTACTTCTGAGCAGCAGGTACAGAATAGCAGTGGTAGGAGATTGGGAAACAGGCCACCACCTATGCACTTCACAGCTAGTGTGCAGTGCATGGTGCAGGGTGAGGAGGAATAAACCGCTTGTAAGAAACAAAGACCTTTTGATAATCAAAGGGAATAATCACAAACAGAAAAACTGTTTCATTTAAGGAACACAGAAAGTTTATCATCTACGTCATTCTTCCTTCTAGTTTCATGATTGAATTTTCTGGCAACGTAGATCCAAAGGATAAAAACAAAGGTCCATATTTTATAAGGATTTTCCCAGTTTCCAAAAGACTAAAGCACAAGGACACAAATTCAGTGTTCACTTTGGGATGCTTGAATCATCAACTCCAGATAAAAATATCGCACTTTTATATGACAGCATATTTAACAGTTATGAAAAACTGTTTAGGAAACTTTTTTGAGGTTAAAACAGAATAGGGTAAATCTAAATAAATAAATAACATAGCACTGTGTAACTTGCACATGACATCATTGTACCGAAACATTTCTCTTCTCCCTCCTCAAAAATAGTAGTTTCCCAAACTCTTTTTTTTAAGATGAATGCAGTACCCCTTTAAATTAACAGAAATATAAAGACAAAACTAATTAGCTTTCTAAAATGCAATGCTGGAACCAAGTGAAATTTAACGGTCAATAATTGCTGTACTCAGCATTAAAATATAGGCGATAATTGTGGGGAATGATACGCTTTGGACCAGGATTTTGTATTTCAACAGATGATGCTTGGATCAGGAAAAATGTACAATGGGGATCAATGGGGACAAGGCTGGGATAGTTTATCTTAAGAAGAAAATTTGAAAACACAAGGGATTCTCTCAGTTATTCATTTGACAATTTTTGAAATCAACATTATCAGAAAACACACACTTTTCAAAAGGGCATCATTAATTTCCATCTGTGATAATCATTACAAAAATCAACTGCTTTCAGGGCTACAGTATGAAGAAATAAATGTCAGTGTGTAACCTTCTGATGATCAGTCTCCTTCAAAATATGATAGGTTTGCTAAATGCAAAGTGACATTTGAGTTTCCAGATGCAGGTTCTGCAGGAGTTTGCTATTTTTCAATCTAATCCGATTGATTGTGCAGATGCAGTGATTGCTGTATGTCTTGTCAAAGGAACAGTCTTAAGGAATTCTTATGTGTCGGTACCACCAATGAAAACACTTTGAACAGAGGCACCACTATATTTGTGTTCTTGAAACAGTTATCAAGCTGTGTAAAGTGATGATGCCAACATTCTCAGAAAAATCAGCTGCATGACATTTAGTTCTTGGCTTTTCCTTTTTTAACTGGAAGTTGACCAGTTACTTCTAGGTATTTATTGACCAACTCTTCCTGTACACTGGGCAGACATGGCTGGTACCTGCTGTAGTCCATTGTGTATTCACCTTTACCCTGGAAAATATAGTTAAAAAGATTATAACAAAGCTTGCTAAACCCTTTAAAATGTTCACTCATTTACTTGTAGTAATTCTCATCAGTTCAAAGATTTAGTACACTTGATCAACTCTTAATTGTTCATCCTTATATAAAGTATAAAATGAAGTCTAAAAAGATTTATTTATCACTAATAACTAATCTTCAACCTCCTACATTTTCAATGCTACATCAAGCATTTATTTTAGGAAATGAAGAGGATGAGTAGCCTCAGGGGAGCAGGAGATGAAACTGAAAGCCATATAAACATTAGGCACTTCTAAATGCTTAGTGATATACCTCTGTGCAAGACCGCAATTCTGTGGCATATCCAAACATGTCATTCAGTGGTACCTGTAAAATAAGAACAAACATTTTTCAAGTCTTATATGATGAACAATATCGACAGTAAATGGCCCTTCATGTCAATTTCTGTTTCCCCTCATTCAGTTTCAGAACTTGACAATAAAAAAGCAAAGCAAAGCACAAAAACTGTTAGAAAGGAACAATTCTGACAAGGAAGTAAATATATCCCATATTTGGCTTTTTAACAGATATTTTTGACAGCACAATCATAAAGGCATCCTATGAAGATTATTATAGAACTTAGTGCCAGGATGTCAAATTTATTGGTATTGAGTGGAATTAGGTTGCATTCTACCAACAGAACAGTGAAGTACTGTATCAATAATATAAAATTCCCACCAGAACTACTTATTACTGAAACAAAAACAAAGCTTGGACTCAACACCAGCAGCTCTTTATGTGATGCTATTAAGGCTTTTCCATCAATTGTCACAAAGACAATATACCTTAATGTGGAAACTATTCTATTTGGCCCTTGTCCATTCAAACATGCTTCCGTTATTACTCAAACAAGTAAATTCCTGACAGCTAGCAATAGACACAAGCGTGGAAAGAATAAAACCCATCCTTCATGTGGGATTAAAAATATTCCAAAACCTACAGGGCAGTATTTTTAATTATCTTTTGGAATGCAGGAGGGTGTCGGTACACTGAAAAGGCACTGATGGCATTCACCCTGTGCTTCACATAAGCGGGGAATGGTAATACTGCCAATAGAAAAAGAAATGTTTCATTCCGCAACACTCTACATCCCTTTTACCTTTCACAAAGTTTTCCAAAAGTACGATCTTCAACTGAGCCATTATTTCTTTAAAAGAGTTTTTAGGCATATGGTCACTAATGTACAGGGAACAGACTGATAAAACAGATAATATATACATAAGGAAAAAGTGACCATAGTGGTAATATCAGCAACTTTTCATGAAATAAAACGAGGCAGTGCATTATACATACATCAGCATAAAGTGTAAAGTATCCCTCTGCTCCATCCTGGCCAGTGATAACACCATGGCGACGATTAATTCCAGCAATTACAGTTCCCTGAAATTCATTTGGTGCTACAACCTCCACTGACATAATGGGCTCCAGGATAACCACACCGGTCTTCTCCATAGCTGAGCAATGGGAACAAATAGAAAACAAGCAATTATTTCTGTGATATCTTTGTTTATTCAAAACTTCAAGAGGGAGCTGGACCGGTTCATGACTAGGGCAGAGATCACATCATATAGAATTAAGTGCACTTACAGTTAATGTACGCATGGTCAATGTGATCTCCTGGACTGGTTTCGATCGCCTGAGGGGGTCGGAGGGGAATTTTCCAGATTTTATTTTCCCATTACTGGCCCTAGGTTTTTCTGGATTTTTGCTTCTCCCAGGAGATTACATTCCTGCGGGGGGCCAAGATGTGTCTAGTCATGTTGCTCCAAGCATTATGAGTGTGGGGCAGGCTTGATGGACTTTTCCCGCCCACCATTTTTGTTTGTTCAAATTTAATCTCTAATCTCCGATATGTACATAAAGTTTTACATTAGAGATGCTTATAACACTTCCCTGGATTGATTCACCTGCAAGAAACTGCATTTCCTTTAAATTTAGATTATTAGCTGATCACTATGAGCACTGGGAATATGCTGGCTGTTTTGCCAACAGTTGGGTGAAAGTAAATGCTGAAGAATTCATGTGTAGTCAAGTTTCTCGGTCACATTGATTTCCAAAATTGCTCATGCAGCATTCTATGACACTATAAAATGCCTCTAGTGTGATTATTAAAACATGAAGCACAGGAGTTACTATGTGGCAAAAATTATTTCATTATTCCACAATGCTTGTACACACATGCAGTTGCAGTCAAAGTAATAATATGTAACATATAAAATAGGAAATGAAAATAAAAAATGATTTCTGTAATTAAATGGCATTTTTCATTGCAAATAACCTTCCATGTACAAATGCACATATGTGAAAAGGATCTCGGAAAGTAATTTACGGCATTTGTCTGATAGAAAGTCTATTGTACAGTTTTGAAATAACCATGATGCTAATTCTCCATTTATGGCCGCATGTAAATAAAGACACACAGGTCCCGGTATGGCCATCTGAAAAACTAAATCAGTGAAAGGAAATCACTTGATTTTTGTTTCAACAGTTGTCCAAAAACAAAGGTTTTAGTAAATTTGACAAAAGATTTTCAATGTAGAATTTTTTGAAGGAGTTACACACAAGTTCCATTAACAATTTATTTTCTAAGATGGAGAAAGCATTAAGAATATTTATTGTTAGTACTTTGTATTTCTGTTTTCTATTAGCTTTACAAACCTAGTTTGACAGCACCCTCTCCAGCTCTGATGAAAGAGATTTCATTGGAATCCACCATGTGATGAGCACCATCTTCCAGTACAAATCGTACCCCAGAGATTTTATGAGCTGTAAGAGGACCTTTTTCACAAGCTTCAAGAAAACCCTGCCAAAATAACACATAGCATGTTATGACGACATTTACAACAAGTTTTTGATTGTATGGCTAAAACTTTAAACAAAATCAAATTGAAATAAAAGAATTGAAATAAAACTGCACAATTAAGGAAGGTGTGATACTACGGAGAATATATGAGGATGGGCTTAATATCTCTGAACCTGAATATTTTATATTTCCCTTTTAATTCAGAAAAATAATTTAATAAAGAGCTTCCTTGATGCTCAATTGTTAAGTGCATTACATGGTGCGGTGCTGAGCCACATTGGTGCCTACGAGGAGGGAGAAGGTAAAGCAACTCTTCCATGAGTTCTTAGTGGGGCCACAATTTACAAAGAATTAAATAGAATTATATAGAACGTACAGCACAGAAACAAGCCATTCAGCCCAACAGATCCACACGAGCCTCCTCCCTCCCTACTTCATCTAACCCTATCAGCATATCCTTCTATTCCTTTCTCCCTCATGTGTTTATTTAGCTTCCCCTTAAATGCATCTATGCTAGTCGCTTCAACTACTCCTTGTGAATTTCACATTCTAACCACTCTCTGGGTAAAGAAATTTCTCCTGAATGCCCTATTGGATTTATTAGAGACTATCTTACATTTATGGCCCCAAGTTCTGGTCTCCCCTGCAAGTGGAAACATCCTCTCTACCTCTACCCTATCAAACCCTTTCAGAATCTTTAAGACCTCTATCAGGTCACCCCTCACAGTCTTCTCTTTTCTAGAGAAAAGAGCCCCAGCCTGTTCAATCATTCCTGATAGGTATAACCTCTCCATTCTGGTATCATCCTAGTTAATCTTCTTTGCACCTTCTCCAGTGCCTCTATATCCTTTTTATAATATGGAGACTAGAACTGTTCACAGTACTCCAAGTGTGGTCTAACCAAGGTTCTATACAACTTTAACATAAGTTCTCTGCTTTTCAATTCTATCCCTTGAGAAATGAATCCCAGTGCCTGGTTTGCTTTTTTTAAAATGGTCTTATTAACCTGCATCGTTACCGTTAATGATTTGTGTATCTGTACCCCCAGATCCCTCTACTCCTCTACCCCATTTAGACTCTTATTATCCAAGCAGTATGTGGCCTCCTTATTTTTCCTACCAAAATGTACCACCTCACACTTAGCTATATTGAAATTCATTTGCCAATTATACGCCCATTCTGCAAGTTTATTAATGTCTCATTGCATTTTGTCACAGTCCTCCTCAGCATTTATTGTACCTCCAATATGATGTCATCCGCAAATTTTGAAATTGTATTTCCGATTCCAAATCGTTTATATAAATGGTGAACAACAGCACCGATCCTTGTGGAACACCACTTCCCACCTTTTGCCAGTCTGAGTAATTACCTTTAATCCCTACTCTCTGTTTTCTGTTTTGTAGCCAGATTGCTATCCATTCTGCTACTTGTCCCATTTTTGTTTTATTTAGATCATGTACAGGCGGGACGAACTGACCATATGGTAAATTGGAGATTTTCCAAGCTCCCCCATGAATGATTCCATAGTGCTGTATTATAGGCGCTCCCTTTTATCGTGAGAATCCCGAAGAATCCCGCACCCATTGCTACCCTGTATAAAGGCCCATCGCCAATTACATTGCTTGACTTCTGAATTCAGCTCATTAATTTCCTATTAGAAATGCACATGCAAAGCCAGTCAACATCAACTGGGGAACAAAATTAGTTCAGAGGAGGGGGTCTTTTCCAAGACCTTAGGGAAATGGGCACTGCTGATGAGCCATACAGATCAACAAGATCCCAGTTCAATCCCTCTCCTGTGCTGAAATAGCAGATGTCAGCCAGAGAAACGATGCAGACATTATAATCAGCCTGTGTCACACATCAAAAATAGCAAAAGTTAAAAGTGGGCAAAATAAGAAAAAGTAAATTTTAAAAAACAATTCAATAGATGTTCTGTATCTAATACAGGCCCAGAATAAAAGTCAGGTACATTGACTATTATGATGACAATACTGTAACCATATTCCTTCTAACTGTATGATTGCTGGTCAATGAAAAAAATCCACAATTTTCTCCAACAGTCTTACTCAGTACATTTGCTAGACTATTTGTTTAATCATTTTTGACATACAAAAAATTTACAACTTACAATCTGCACTACAATCTCATCGAGAGCAGTGGCTTGCAATGGTTAAAAGGCTACAGCACATTAAGGGTTGAGATGATGCCATAACCTGCGGAGGACAGTTCCAGTGCGTTCTTGATGTCATCTCATCCTCGAAATACATTACTGCCCTAAATGAACTCCAAGCCATGGATTGTTTTCTGAAATATATCTACTTCTTACTTTCTTACCAGCAGGGATGAACAGAGAACAAGTAAAATGGTTAGTTACGCGTAGTGTAATTCTGAGTTAAGGATGGGATGATGTTGCCGCCAAACTAGAAGCTGTGCCTTTAAAAAAAATTCTAGGTGTTTTTTTGAAATGAAGTGGGTTTTTGGGTTAAAGACTAAATATAAAGGATTTTACACATTTTATTACCATGTCCATATTGTACGCTCAGAGGAAGGATTACTGAGCAACAAGATACTTTTCCACTTTTTCTTCTTTGTTCCAAGATATGGCTCACCCAGGGCAGATTAGCTGACGGGTAATGTTCCCTCCATAATACACCATAAATGTAATAACCCTCTGAAGGGCACCAGGTCCCTCTTCACTAGTGTGAATTTTTCCATTTCCCAACATCAATCATCCTTGCAGTCTGAGTAACAATGCCAGTTTAGTAATAAATTTAAAGCTTTGTCTTGTGAATTCATTAGGAATTGGGTTGACAATGCCCACACTCATTTTACTCAATACCCTTATCGACTGTGGAGGCAGACTATTTTCATTCCATCAGTTTGGGTGGATTTGAACACTCAGTTGGGAAAGAAAGGTTTGTTAAGTGATTGCATGACCTTATCCCCCAGTTTATCCCTAAATTACAACTATGTATGGACTAAAACACTGAATATGATTCATTCTTTTGATTTTATCCGGCTAATAGTTTTAATGCTATAAATTTCACGCATTCTATCCCAGATTTAGGTAATTATAGCATCCATTTTGCCACTTTCCTATTAAGGATGATGCAATTGAGGACAGGCTTCCTCCATGTTATAGCAACAAACTTCACATGTTTAGTTTTGTGGCAGTGCCATGTAGATTGCAATGATTCTGGATCAATTGCTGTTGAAAAAAAATCTTCAAATTTTTAGTTTATCCCCCACCCCCACTATAAGCTAAGGTTTCCAAGTACAATAATTAGGGTACTTGATAATATTGCTAGAGGCAAAGCAAGAAAAGTAGAAGTCAATACAAGATGGAGGAAAGGGGGGTGAGGTCAGGAAATTGTCAGATCTATTACCTTCTCAATGGCTGGTATAAACTGCTTTGGTACATTTGTTCCAATAGTTCTGTCAGCAAATTCTAATTTGGTACAGTTTTCAGGCTCCATAGGTTCTAGTAAACCAATAACCTTGCCATACTGGCCTGCACCACCAGACTGCTTCTTGTGAGTAAATTCAAAGCTGGAAAAAAAAATTGAAAAAAAACATAACTTGAAAAAGAATTCTGTACATAATCTGTAAATGTAAAACCATTTTTCTTAAATAAAAGATTATGCCACATGGTTAGATTACCTATTGTGAAATAGTACAAATACAGGACTTGTTTTCTGGTGAAGACTATACGGTGGTAATATTTGAGCCTGAAAATGAACCATATCTTTCATTGTTTTTATCCTGCAGCCAGGTCCTGAGAGAGAGAGAGAGAGAGATAGCTGTACTACTCTCCTCCATTTGGTTGTGTATAGTACAGCCGGTCTTCCTGCAAATCGGCTACACTGTGGGCCTCGCTATTCCACAGAGCAGTGTGCATGCACGAAATACTGGCGTCATGAAATTGCGCAATGAGGTCACTGCGGAGAACAGTTGCACACTTGATAAACTACCAAAACTGCTGCTAGCCCCAGACTCAGTCAACAACACACTTCTGGTCAAACAGTCTTTAAAAATCTGGCAAGCTCTGCATTGCAGGTATTTATCAATCAGTAATCAACTAGAACAGATTTTTATATTTGAATAGAACACAGGAATCATTGACTAGATATTTTTGAGAACACAGGAATCATTGACTAGATATTTTTGTCTTCATTTTGGAAAAGGCCATGAGAATTTTGTGGTTCGGCAGGGCTCAAAGAAATACGAGTAACCAGTATAATATTTGGGAGGCTTTCTATTAGGTTCGAAGTAAAAATAAAGTTGAGCAATATAGTTTCTGATCCTCTTAACACTAGTTCATCTCCATTTATTTCAATTTATCCAGTGAGCAATTTAAATAATCATGTTATAACATAAATTGCACAGTAATCAACTGCAAATTTCTTGAAAAATATGGAGTGATTAAATGAAAGTTAATTCTTCAACGTGGATGCCTATCACTCACTGAGTTGGAGCACAATATCCACTGATATCCACACTTTAGGAAGGATGTCAAGGCCTTAGAGAGGGTATGAGAAGATTTACCAGAACGATACCAGGGACGAAAGACTTCAGTTACATGCAGAGACTAGAGAAACTGGGGTTCTTCTCCTTAGACCAGAGAAGGTTAAGGGGAGATTTGATAGAGGTGTTTAAAATCATCAATGGTTTTGATAGAGTAAATAAGGAGAAACTGTTTGCAGTGGCAGAAGGGTCGGTAAACAAAGGACACAGATTTAAGGCAATTGGCAAAAGAAACAGAGGCAACATGAGGAAAAAAACATTTACGCAGCGAGTTGTTATAATCTGGAATGCAGTGCCTGAAAAGGTGGTGGAAGCAGATTCAATAATAAGTTTCAAAAAGGAAGTGGAAAAATTTGCAGGGCTTTAGGGAAAGCCATGATGTGGAGATGACGGTGATGGACTGGGGTTGACAATTGTAAACAATTTTACAACACCAAGTTATAGTCCAACAATTTTATTTTAAATTCACAAGCTTTCGGAGGCTATCTCCTTCCTCAGGTGAACGATGTGGAAAAGCAGGGGAGTGGGACTAATGTGGAAAGAGCAGGGGAGTGGGACTAATTGGATAGTTCTTTCAAAGAGCCGGCACAGGCACGATGGACCGACTTGCCTCCTTCTGTGCTGTATCATTCTATGATTCTATAAAGATACAGTCAGCAGATAAACTGACCCAAAACAAAGTTAAACCTTCCATTAAATTTCAGGTTTCAGATACATTGGTTGAGCATTGGACTTATGGTGTAAAATGTCCACTGAACCTGAGATTACTGCCTTGTGATCATTGCAAGTTATCTATTTTTCTCAATTTCTGATCTTTTTTGACAACATGAGAAAATTGCAAGTGATGATTCCCTTTTGTAATTAGTTTTGGATTTCAAAACTAACACAAAACAGGAATACCAGGAAGGTACACCTGTAAACTACTTCAGTTCTATGAAATAACAGCTAAACTTCACAACTTTTCAAAAGCATTTTAAAATGGTTTTCTTCACTTACTACACTGAACATACATGACAAAAGATCAATTTAAAAAAAAAATTAAATTGCAACTATCATTACACTTATAGGTGTGTAATTAGTAAAGCTAAAGGTAGTGGAAATTGACATGGTCACAGAATTATTTTCCTTTCTCTCAATACTGATATATTAATGGGGAAATGCACTTCAAAGCATTTAGACTCTGAACGTGAACTTTGGCTCAAGTTCAAAAGTTAGAGGAAATCGCTTTTTTTTGGTTAAAAACAAGATTGACAGAATTAAGCCAGCATTTCATTCCAGAGTATACTAACATCAAATGCAGTAAAGTTAGGTCCCAATTAAAGGCAGAAGTGCAACTGAGTTGGAAGCAGACGTTTGAGACTTTAACAAAGTCCATGAAACATTAGCATTTGTCATAATCATTAAGATCGTGCGGGTGCTGTGATCCTGACGCAACTGCTGAAGCTATATCTTCCACACAAGTAAGGGCTCAAAGTTTAGTTCACAATTGGGTTGGCTCAAACATGTACTCAGTTCTATGCTTCATCGTTTGTTTCCTACCATTACTGTATGGAATGCCAAAAACAACAAATCGTTTAGACCTTCCAGTTACTGCCGTTGAAATTCCAAAGGCAGCTCGTCTTGCTCAACAAGCCACAAGTGTGGCCGTCCATTACTTAAACTATCACCGTGGATCCCCAAACACAGTTTATGGACTACATAAGCTGAAGAAAGTCTATATCGAGGTAAGATTTTTTTTAAAAAAGGAACACAATGCAAGTAAAAGAAATTTAAACCACTTACTTTCTGAACTTTCTTTAATTGTAAGAAATCTTTTTAGTGTCCTTAACATATGCTTTCTCATGCTATACAAATTTAAATAGAAAATTAATGTAAATGTGCTGCTGCTACCAAATTGAAAAGAAAGTATTATTTATATATTTCATACAACTTGTTCCCGTTACAAACTAGAAGGACAGAATTAAAATGCAAAGCACATGAACAGGGAGATGGCAAATGGCTTTGTTCATTGGAAAGTTGCTGAACTGGGATCTGTACACAAGAAAGCTGGATGCATTCATTTTAATAACACGGTAACTCAGGAGCAGCCCATATTAAATTTCCAATGATCAATTTTTAGCAAAAGCAGCTTACACTATGTTTGCTAATTTATATTAGTGACCTTACCTTGTGCATTTTGTAGTTTGACATTTAACTCCTTATTTTTCATAAGTTTATGAAAGATAGGTGATAGATTTGGAACACAATATTGCTTTCAAATTTCAATGGCTTCAAGTTATTCCATTCTAAAACAATAGTATATATAAGCAATTTTTAAAAATCTACCTTTAAACTAAGAGTTTTGCTGGTACTAATAACTGGGGAAAAGCCAAAACTCCTGTATCCAGCAAAGGTCAAGATGGGCTGGGCTGTTTAACAGCACAAAAACCATTTTGTATTCTAATCCATGGCACTTAGCAAATAAGAACTGTCTCACATCTTTTCGACCCATAAACATAACTGTTTAAAGTTCCATCTTAGAAATCTAAGTAATTAAACCAAATGTTACTATATATCCATTGTTCCAGCTCAAACATTATACACATTTTCTTAAGCTTTAGTAACAATTTTTCAACAAGAAGTTTCCTTATATCAATGTCATTTGAACTATACTACCATCATATTATCCCTTCATTCTTTAATAACTAAATTAATACCCAATCATCCTGCTATCCAGCTTGGTCAGGACATTGGATGAGCACTTGAAATGCCATAGCATACAAGGCTACGGACCAAATGCTGGAATATGGGAGTAGAGTAGACAGGGCTTGATGGCCGGCGCGGACACGATGGGCCGGAGGGCCTCTATCCGTGCTGTATAACTCTATGACTATGACACCCCAGCGGTTAAGTGTATAGAATACAAAAATTCTTCCACACTGTGCTTTCTTTGTACTTCTGAATTTGTTTCACAACTGATATCGGGAGTTATTAGAATACAATCTCATCAAAAGATTCAGACACATTTATAAACCATAAAAGGAGTACAGAAGCGACACTGGAACTCTGACGTGTTCACAATCTTGAAATTTTTTTTACGGTATACAATAAAAATATATTACACACCCACACACAGACTTCCACGGCATAGGCTGCAATGAGTCAGACGTTATGGTGTAAGGTGGGGAGGGGTGGGGTGCTGGGATGTGAAAGTGAGGATGAGGTGCTCATCACCACGGAAAGAAGTTGTAGGAGATCGCCACACAAACAGTTGTTTTGCTTGATACCTAAAACAAAATTCTGACTGAAAGCAGATAATTGAATAAATCTAAATGGAAGATTGGGAAGCAACTATTTACGCCTACTTTGCATTTGTTCAGTGGGTTTTTATAGTGAAGAGCAAAAAATATATAGAACTTAAGAAAAGACTGAATTAATTTGCATCTTCGTTCTTTATCAAAAATCTCTGCAATATGTATTTTCAGAACCGCACTTCAAATTGGAATAATGGTATATTCCTTCCAGAACTTGCTATTAAACAATGACTAAGTTCTCAAGCATAAACATAAATATAAATAAAGCATTGGCAGCAGCTATAACTATTTCCTAAACAAACTATAAAGACTGGCCCCATCCCCACTCGCTGGTTTTCTCTTCAGCTGTGTTTGTTCCTTTTACTGTAACTGCTGACTGCATTTGTTAACAAAAAAAAAAACAAATTTCCTTTACTGCTTTGAAAAATGGCTTTCCTCTCAGTTTTTATCTAGTGATTTTCCATTGAAACATAGTAGTGCAGGAGGGGCAGGATTTACAAAGAGCAAGTTCTGGCACACATTTATAGCAAGACTCGCCATTCACAATCATAAAAATGTCTAGTAGCTTTAGGTTCGGATGCATGCGGGTCACTGTAGGTTGCTACCCAGTTTAGTATCTTAAGCTGACAGTGATATTTTTGGTAGACTGCTTGAATTAGGGGCTTAGGCTTCTCACATAGGCAGAGGCCTCCAACATAAATATTCTTAGAGGTATTTCTAATACAGGAAATGATATTGCATGTCTTGTCATTTTCTTTTAAACGTTATAATTTTGAGTGTCTGTGTTACATTACAAACCTTATTTCCAGTAGCAAGTGCTCAGTTTAGGTGAGAATTACAAAATGCAGTAAAAGGGATTTTCAAAAAACTTTGAGCAGTATGATCAGTTCACTTTTGAAATTTATAGTTGTTGCTGATTGCCCATTATTAGATTCTTATTTTGAACTTCACGATCGTGAATTTTCATTCTTGCTTGCAACTTGATATAAAATAAATATATTTGCATGCACTTCCTGACCATTATGCTTGTTGCCTGCCATTCGTTTGAGGAACTACTGTTGAAAATAAGGTTTGAAGCATAAAAGATCCATATCTCATGATAATGATTAATCTTAATTTTTTTTTCTGTCCAAGTACTTTCATTAATTTTTTTTGCCTCAAAAGCCTCAGCTTCTCTGAAACATCTAGGCTTTTCGTTGATATTGTTCCTCTGTCAGCTGAAGAGAGTTAACTATATCTGTATTTGCAATCAGCATACAACACATTGTAATACAGGGTGTATAATATTATGGTATGAAAGGAAATGCTAGATTGGTTTGGCAACATCATCATATCGACCTCATGGACTGGAATACCATCTGAACACACTGCTTTTATGTATTCTTTCTAATATTCAATTGAAGCTAATGGAGAAAGTTTGTTTTTAACAATCATTTGATGTTACCACTAATAGGTGCCATGATGGACAGCATGCCAAGGGCAAACTTCCACAATCAAATCGTGGAGCAACTTCAACTGGAGTGCAATAGAAAAATGTAACTTGAACTTTAGTGATAATGGATTTTATTTCACTGATTGTTACAAGACATATTGTTATATATACATCCAGTATATAAGTACTGTGTGCATAGTTCAATGGAATGTTTTGAATCTGTGCTCCCTGACACTGCAACAGCATCTAAACCCATAAATCCTCATTTCTGCACAAACTGCAAGGTGCACAAAAATGTTGTGGTCAATGCATACTGAATTGTGTACCTTACTGTTAGTATCAAGACTAAATCACAAAATATTTTTCACTCCAGGTGATTTCGAATATAGGACACAAGTACCATCTTGAATTTGAAGTGAAAAACGACGTCGGCACTTCAAATGTAAGTAGAATAATGACGACAGGGTTATGCCTTAAATGCAACATTCATTGTCCAAAAAAAACCCAATCAACTATCAAAAGTAGAAGATTTTTAAAGAATGTGTTTTTTGGCAACAGAGGATTAAGGTATCTTTAATTGCCCATTATGCAGTAACACAAGTAACTGAACTGAAATGACCAGTTACCCTTACCTCGAATGAATAAATAAATAGGATGCAGCTAATACAAGTGCTACAAGTAATATTCAAAGGACTAAACTCAAGATTACAATAATTGTTTCTCACCACAGGTTACTGGCATCTGTATAGCTAATGTACTCTTCCACAACAAGAAACAAAATCCAGACACAGCTCTAAAGTGCAAGCTGAAAGACCTTAAGAAAGACAGCTTCAAGAAAGATAACAAATTCTACCTCAATTTGAAAAAACAGAAGGACCCTGTGGTTGGCTACAATATCCCTGGTATGAAGTTTCAGTTACCCATGTCACTTAGCAGTTTAATTACTGTTATTGAGTTAATTGACAGATTTTTAAAATTAGAAAAACTTAAAGAATACGTAACGATTTCCAAATTTGATTTTTTTCCCTCAAAAACTGCATTTTCTTCTCCCTGCATATTAGATAATTTTGGATTTGTAGACCATAAAATGATGCCAATCTGGCACCTGGCAAAAGTTAGCGCCAGCTCTATCATATGGGAAAAATCTACTGAAGTCATGAGGTATAACGTGGTTCGAATACAGAAAGTTAACCAATGGGTAAGAAATCAAAATAAATATCTTCTTGTCACTGAACATATCAGTGCTATGGCATTTTCATTAAATGTTTTAATATAACTAAACAACTCTTTTCCAGATAAGAACAGATAGATTTCTTCAATTTACCTACACAGTTCTTTTCCATGAGTTGCCAACCCAGGTAAATTAATCAAAGAAATGAGCCGATTATCTCCACAGAGACCACTCAAATCCCTTTCACAATGATCATTGCCAGCACATTCATTACATGCTAGTAATGCTATTTTCTCTGCCCTGAACAGGAAATAATCACTTGCACTATGTGGGTGACGTGGCACCCAAAGCAACCACTGACTGTGAAATACTTTTGCTTGTCCTCTCCATCTGAAAGTTTTTCTAAAGAGTCAGAATTTGGAAGGCTAGAAGGATCGGGATCCGAAAGGATGGAAGGATCGGGATCCGAAAGGATGGAAGGATCGGGATCCGAAAGGATGGAAGGATCGGGATCCGAAAGGATGGAAGGATCGGGATCCGAAAGGATGGAAGGATCGGGATCCGAAAGGATGGAAGGATCGGGATCCGAAAGGATGGAAGGATCGGGATCCGAAAGGATGGAAGGATCGGGATCCGAAAGGATGGAAGGATCGGGATCCGAAAGGATGGAAGGATCGGGATCCGAAAGGATGGAAGGATCGGGATCCGAAAGGATGGAAGGATCGGGATCCGAAAGGATGGAAGGATCGGGATCCGAAAGGATGGAAGGATCGGGATCCGAAAGGATGGAAGGATCGGGATCCGAAAGGATGGAAGGATCGGGATCCGAAAGGATGGAAGGATCGGGATCCGAAAGGCTGGAAGGATCGGCAATGGAAGGTTTTTCCATGAACTGAGTGCTAACCACTCATATAGGACTAGTCACATTCATGCAAAGTGTATATTTCCCATTGCACTTGGAGCACATCAAACAAGACTATGTGAGAAAAAGAACCTTACTAACATTAATTTAACCAATACTTGCAGCTGACAATGGATGTAACACTGCTGCTTCAAGTTACATTTTCCACTACTGCCATAAAAACATATTTAAATGGTACAAGATACTGAAGCCACTCAAACCAGTGAACTACATTAATGTCAGATTAATATAATCACTTATAATCGCAACAATTCCACTGCATCAATGAAAGTTGCACTACTATCTATTAATAAAAAAATGCTGACTATAAAACACATTTTTGTGAACAGATTTATAAGACTGCACACAAACTGGAAGATTGGATGATCTATCTTTGATGTGTTCCTCATCATTCTGTGTGTGATGAGAATAAATTATTTTCAGTGAATTAAGGCATCCAAAACTGGTACACAGAACCCGGTCACCTTTGAATACTTCTCTCCTTATAATAGCTTCATGATTTCTCCCACCCCATGTTACATGCAAGGCCTCAATTTTTGAATCCTTCATTTTCTGGAAGTAGCAATAGAGCAGACCAAGGTAATAACACAAAAGAAAAGTGTCTCCAAGCATTCCAGTAAGAGTATGTGAGTGTGTGTATGCCAGAGAGACAGAGACAGAGAGACAAAAAGCATACAATCTAACAATCTTTCTCAGGTATACATCTCTAAATAAGAATGGATAGTACCAGGATTACATAATGTAACTTAATTTTCGTGCCAGCTTGAGTTGCCAGAGTTACCGTTCTGAGTTGAGAGCTGACTCACTCAGTCATGTGGTTGCCATCTTCTGACTGCCACTTACCCAGATTCCTCTGTGTTATCTGCATTTGCACACACTTTTGATACCAAACGGGGATGTAAATTCTCATCTTGTATACTGTTAATGATTCCAGAGATGTTTTGCTCCTCTACCCTGTACAAAAGTCCATTCCCTGTGTTGATCGTTGTTTGGAAGAACTTTTTTAACATCAGTCCTAAATTTTACTTTCCCCAGTTTGAACTTATGCCCTCTTGCCTTACTGTCATGGTTTAACTTGAAGCAGTGTTCCAGCTTTGCTTTTTCTATACTGTTTAGTTCCTTCTTAGTTGCCTACTTATAAGACTGCCTTACCCAAGTTTCTCAAGTCTTTCCTCAACTCAGTCCTTGGCAGCTAAAGATCAGCTTCACCACTCATCTCTAAACTATCTCCTGGGATCGAATATCTCCATTGCATCTCGGCAACCAAAACTAGACATAGTACTCAAGATGCAATCGAATGAGTGCACCGTACAATTTTAGCATATCATCTTTTGAGTTGCAGTCTAATGATTTGGCTATATAATTCAGCATTCTATTTGCTCCATTGATTGCTAATCCACATTAACCCGATATTGCAAATGCCAAGTCTACCAGCATCCTTAGATCTCCTTCAACTTCATCATAAGAACATAAGAAATAGGTGCAGGAGTAGACCATAAGGCCCCTCGAACCTGCTCCGCCATTCAATAAGTTCATCCTTAGCTACTTCAACATTATTCATGGAGTATGTGCACAATGTATTAGAGTCTTCATTCAGCACGTCCCCATGCAGCGCTTCTAGAAATTGTCTGACTGGCAACATTAAGCCTGCATCATTCTATCTGTGGCATTATGTGTTGATGTTGGAAAGCACATTGCCACTGCACTGCTACTTAACTGAAACTTTTTGCAAAGTAAAGATGTCACTGGACTGTTCAACCTATGTATTTCCCAGTATCAAGATCTAATTTTTCTAGCAACTGAACAGATCATGATTTTTGAAAATCAATATGTTAACATGGTGCTACACTAATCAAATTCTGGAACGCCCTAGCTGTTTAGTGCCACAGCAAAGTTTGGGACGATTTGGTTAATAAAAAGTAAAATTTCTCCCAAAAAAAAAGGACTCCAAGAAAGAATTTTAAGCACTGAATGTTCAGGCAAAATGTGGAAACCAAATCTCTTGAACATCAGTTATTTCAAAAACGTAATACAGCTTAAATTCCGAAGTGGTTAATGAAAAAGTCCAGTAAATTTATAGTTAGGAAACTTTACTTACGGAACAGATGTAGAGATGGTTTCTCTGAAGGCAACTTTAGGTTTTCCCATTATACAGGGACAACTGTATTCTCTCTCTAGTCTCTAAATATTGAACAAAAGATAAAATAATTAAACGCCATCTTTCAAGGTGTCACACAGGGCCTACCTCTGTACTCGATAGCCACTTTTATACTGGCACTGTTTTAGTTCTGATTCCGGCAGACCGGTGTTCATAAATTGGTTCCGAGCATTTACACAATTTCAATCACTGGAAGCAGATGCGCCAGCTCAATGTTTCAAGTCTCATGGACGCTGTTCTTTTGGAATCTGAATGAAAACAATGCTGGTGTAAAAGCAGCTTATAAAATATTTTACACGCAGAGATGTGTATAGCCAAGTTTAATTAGTCTCAGCTAATCTTCTCAACCAGTGTGAGCTGAGTTTTGCTTATAACAAATCAAGAGCAAACTTGTCTGGTTCTGGCTTACAAAACAAATAGATGCTTTCCATTGACGTTCAGAATTAAAACTTCATGCTTGAGACACATGCTGGCTAAAAGACCTAGTGACAGCACTCTGGCCCATTCAGCACATTGTAGCAGCTTGTCAAGATTCCTCTTCAAAGGAGTCAACTAATGGTAACGAAACAATCTGTAACAGAGAGAAGGTGGTAACATAATAAGTACACCAAATGTACTTCTTATTACTGGCACCGTCCAAGATGAAGTAATCGAACTACCATAAACAACACAAACATATTCATTCACAGATTTACAATCAAGTGAAGCAATGCAACGGCATATTTACAAATTTATGTCTTGCAAGATAGAAGTTCTGGTGTGGATTTAAAAAAAGGCAGACTTGGAGTGACAGAGATACTGGCAGAACACAAATAGTTTTAACATTATTTAAGGAGTTTTAAACATACTGCTGATGATTGCACAGTGTTCAGTTCCATTTGCAACCCCTCAAATAATAAAGCAGTCCGTGCCCGCATGCAGCAAGACTTGGACAACATCCAGGCTTGGGCTGATAAGTGGAAAGTAACATTCGCGCCAGACAAGTGCCAAGCAATGACCATCTCCAACAAGAGAGAGTCTAACCACCTCCCCATGACATTCAACGGCATTACCATAACCGAATCCCCCACCATGAATGAACCAGATTTAGTTAACGACTTAACTGTGCGTGAACATCTATCCAATAGTGATCATAACATGATCGAGTTCAATGTAGTGTTTGAAAGGGAAAAAGTGAATCAGCTGCAAAGATTCTAGACTTGGGTAAGGCCGACTTCAATGGGATGAGACAGAGACTGTAAACAGTAGACTGGGCAAATCTGTTAATGGGTAAAACGACTGGTGATCAGTGGGAAATGATTAAAGAAACATTTAACGAGATACAGAACCGGTTTATACCCCTGAGGGGCAGGAACTCTACCTGCCAAAAAAAAACAGCCATGGACAACTAAAGAGGTATGGGACAGTATAAGACATAAGGAAAGGGCATATAAAAAGGCCAAAAAATGGCACTGATCCTGGCGAATGGGAAAGATACAAAGATCAACAAAGGGTCACAAAACAGACAGTAAGAGCTACAAAAAGAGAGTATGAAAAGAAACTTGCAAGGGATATCAAAACCAATACGAAGAACTTTTATAGTTATATTAGAAAAAAAGAGGGTGGTCAGGAGCAGTGTTGGCCCCTTAAAAACTGAAAGTGGGGATATTGTCATTGACAATGGGGAAATGGCGGACATGTTGAACAATTACTTTGCGTCAGTATTTACAGTAGAAAAAGAGGATAGCATGCCTGAAATCCCAAGAAAATGAATATTGAATCGGGGACAGGGACTCGATAAAATTAACATAAGTAAAACAACAGTAATGAAGAAAATAATAGCACGAACGAGTGACAAATCCCCAGGACCAGATGGTTTCCATCCCAGTGTTTTAAAGGAAGTAGGTGAGCACATTGCAGATGCCCTAACTATAATCTTTCAAAGTTCTCTAGATTCAGGAACTGTCCCTCTGGATTGGAAAATTGCACATGTCACTCCGCTTTTTAAGAAAGGAGAGAGGGAAACCGGGGAATTATAGACCAGTTAGCCTAACATCTGTTGTGGGGAAATTGCTGGAGTCTATAATTAAGGATAGGGTGACTGAACACCTCGAGAATTTTCAGTTAATCAGAGAGAGCCAGTATGGATTTGTGAAAGGTAGGTCGTGCCTGACAAACCTGATTGAATTTTTTGAAGAGGTGACTAAAGTCGTCGACAGGGGAATGTCAATGGATGTTATTTATATGGACTTCCAGAAGGCATTTGATAAGGTCCCAAATAAGAGACTGTTAGCTAAGATAGAAGCCCATGGAATCGAGGGAAAAGTACGGACTTGGTTAGGAAATTGGCTGAGCGAAAGGCGACAGAGTAGGGATAATGGGTAAGTACTCACATTGGCAGGATGTGACTAGTGGAGTTCCGCAGGGATCTGTCTTGGGGCCTCAATTATTCACAATATTTATTAACGACTTAGATGAAGGCATAGAAAGTCTCATATCTAAGTTTGCCGTTGACACAAAGATTGGTGGCATTGTAAGCAGTGTAGATGACAACATAAAATTACAAAGGGATATTGATAGATTAGGTGAATGGGCAAAACTGTGGCAAATGGAATTCAATGTAGACAAATGTGAGGTTATCCACTTTGGATCAAAAAAGGATAGAACAGGGTACTTTCTAAATGGTAAAAAGTTAAAAACAGTGGATTTCCAAAGGGACTTAGGGGTTCAGGTGCATAGATCATTGAAGTGTCATGAACAGGTGCAGAAAATAATCAATAAGGCTAATGGAATGCTGGCCTTTATATCTGGAGGACTGGAGTACAAGGGGGCAGAAGTTATGCTGCAGCTATACAAAACCCTGGTTAGACCGCACCTGGAGTACTGTGAGCAGTTCTGGGCACCGCACCTTCGGAAGGACATATTGGCCTTGGAGGGAGTGCAGCGTAGGTTTACTAGAATGATACCCGGACTTCAAGGGTTAAGTTACGAGGAGAGATTACACAAATTGGGGTTGTATTCTCTAGAGTTTCGAAGGTTGAGGGGTGACCTGATCGAAGTTTATAAGATATTAAGGGGAACAGATAGGGTGATAGAGAGAAACTATTTCCACTGGTTGGGGATTCTAGGAGTAGGGGGCACAGTCTAAAAATTAGAGCCAGACCTTTCAAGAGTGAGATTAGAAAACATTTCTACACACAAAAGGTGGTAGAAGTTTGGAACTCTCTTCCGCAAACGGCAATTGATACTAGCTCAATTGCTAAATTTAAATGTGAGATAGATAGCTTTTTGGCAACCAAAGGAATTAAGGGATATGGGCCAAAGGCAGGTATATTGAGGTAGATCACAGATCAGCCATGATCTTATCAAATGGCGGAACAGGCATGAGGGGCTGAATGGCCTACTCCTGTTCCTATTTTCAAAAGAAAATGATTTCTTGTTGCAAAGACGGTTGCGCACCAATATTCTGTTGCCATCTTGGGCAGTGCAAAGACAACGACATCACTATGACAACAGCTTAAGCTTTAACCAGCTTCTTTGCTCAGCTTAGGTCTGCTCCAATATAATAACAGCTCCCTCATGCTTTCTGACAGAACAAAGGCTCTTTAAAAGAACAGCTTGGACGCGATTTTTGTTATCAACTCAGCTCATACTTCATCACAAACTGAGAGCTGACATTTAATTTTTTTTTAAAGAAGAAACAAGTTCAGCTTTCGTGCATGTTACATTCCAGTACTGATGGAAAGAAAGTCTGCTTTCATGGCTGCCCATAAGTGTCCTAGATGAAATGAGTTTAGGTAGTTTCAACAAATTTCCTATGAGGCTTTAGTGCTTAGCCCACAGCTCAGCACAAGTGTCAGACAGGCTATAATGATAACTTTAGAATTTCTCCTATGTTGGTGCAATAAGTACTTCTGAAATTGGGGCTGAGGCATATCATTGACAAAAAGTAGAAGGAGCTTCATTTTTCATTTAGCCACTCTATAACCGACTTGCTCAATCGTGACACTTGAAGTCATTTTTACAACACTCTGCGTAGCCCTGGACCTTGATGACCAGGAGCGTGGTTCATGAAATCAGCTGCACAGGCTAGTGTGCCCAATTTACAGTAAGCCTTATTTTGTAGAAAAAGAAAATGCATTTTTGAGGCTATTTCAATGGCCAGCACAACCTCAACACAGGTTTAAAAAAAAATGTAAATGGTTCCCCTGCTGAGTTTTGCACCTTTCTCATTCTTTCCCACTGGCACTGTTACTCAACGATTTGAAGAGGGCACAGCAGTGTGTGGATAGCCTAGCCTGCACGAGTGGACTTTTAAAAACTGACTGTCAGCTTTTAATGGTTTGAAAGTTTTTCTTCAACTTATCATATTGATTTATATGCGTTTTTATTTGTGCTTTAATTTTTCTTGTAATGATCCTGAGGGAAGATGTAGTTGGGGCTCCTCTCAACCCTGAAGAAGGGGAGGGGAAAGTTGAGAATGTACAGCAAAACCCAGAAGGCTGCGTGGAGGAAAAAAGCACATTGTAGCAATAAAGGAGGAGGTAGTAACAATATTGGATAGGGCAAAAATAACTAGAGGAGTTACTTAAAAGATTGGCAAGTCTCAAAGTAGAAAAGTCACCCAGTCCAGATGGGGTGCATCTGAAGTTAATGAGGGAAGTAAGGGTGGAAATTGCAGAGGCTCTGATCACAATCTTCCAATCCTCCTTAGATATGGGAGCGGTGCCGGAGCACTGAAGGATTGCAAATATCACTCCCCTGTTCAAAACAGGGGAGAGGGATAAACCCAGCAATTACAGGCAAGTCAGCCTAATGTCAGTGGTGGGAAACTTTGAAACAATAATCCAGGACAAAATTAATTGGCACTTGCAAAAGTATGGGCTAATAAATTAAAGTCAGTACGGATTTATTATAGGAAAATTGTGTTTGACTAACTTGATTGAGTTCTTTGATGAAGTAATGGAGAGGATTGATGAGGGTAGTGCAGTTGGTGCGTATATGGACTTTCAAAAGGCATTTGATAAAGTACCACATAATAGACTTGTAAGCAAAATTAAAGCCCATGGGATTAAAAGGACAGTGGCAGCATGGATACAAAATTGGCTAAGGGACAGAACGCGAAGAGTAGTGGTGAATGGTTGTTTTTCAGACCGGAGGGAAGTATACAGTGTTGTTCCCCAGGAATCAGTGTTAGGACCACTGCTCTTTTTTATATATATATTAATGACCTGGACTTGGGTATAGAGGGTATAACTTCAAAGTTTGCAGATGACACAAAACTCAAAAATGTAGTAAACAATGTGGAGGATAGTAACAGACTTCAGGAGCGCATACTTAGACTAGTGAAATGGGCGGACACATGGCAGATGAAATTTAATGCAGAGAAGTGTGAAGTTATACATTTTGGTAGGAAGAATGAGGAGAGGCAATATAAAATAAACAATTTTAAAGCAGGTGCAGGAACAGAGAGACCTGGGGGCACACATACACAAATCTTTGAAGGTGGCAGGTCAAGTTGAGAAGGCTGTTAAAAAAGCATATGGGTTCCTGGGCTTTATTAATAAAGGCACAGAGTACAAAAGCCAGGAAGTAATACTAAACCTTTATAAAACAATGGTTAGGCCTTCAATTCTGGGCACCACACTTTAGGAAGGGTGTCAAGGCCTTATAGAGGGAGCAGAAAAGATTTACTGGAATGGCACCAGGGATGAGGGACTTCAGTTATGTGGAGAGATAGGAGAAGCTGGGGTTGCTCTCCTTAGAATAAACAAAGTCCAGGGAGATTTGATAGAGGTGTTCAAGGTGATGAATGGTTTTGATAGAGTAAATAAGGAGAAACTATTGTAATGATCTGGAATGCACTGCCTGAAAGGATCGTGAAAGCAGATTCATTAGTAACTTTCAAAAGGGAATTGGATAAATACTTAAAAGGAAAAAATTTACAGAGCTATGGGGAGAGAGCAGGAGAATGGGACTAATTTGATAGCTCTTTCAAAGAGCTGGCACAAGTACGAGGGGCTGAATGGCCTCCCTCTTGTGCTGTACCTACGATGATATTTAGTGGAAGGTGAAGTGTTGTTGCATTTGTTGACTTGCATCATTGTTATTGGTTATTATTAAATAGCCTTTCCATAACAATGTTTGGAGTTTTGTTTAGGTCTGATTTTATGCATTGCAAAACTTTTATTTCCAATTTTTAATAATAATTGCCATGACCCAGCTGCTATTTCACTTGCAGCAAATGGGTATGCCTACATTTGGAGGAGTAACAGCAGTTCTTGAGGGGACAGAAAGTATGCAACTGTAGCTCACTCATTGCATATATGGCGTCAGGTTCCACATGTATGCTGATGACACTCAACACTACCTCTCCACCGACCTCTCTCGACCCCTCCTGTCCCTCTGTAATGTCAGCCTACTTGTCCAACATACAGTTCTGGATGAGCTGAAGTTTCTTCCAGTTTGGCCAGAGTTTGTGTATCCCTCATTTGGTTAGCTGTCGGTACACAGTAAAGCTATGCTGGATCTTGCTAATTCTTCAAATAAAATAAGCTGGCGATAGAGTGGTCTGAGGGCAGCCAGCCATTCCTGGAACAGATTTTCCCAAACTTTTGACGATATTGCCAAAAGTAGAATTGCTGCATTCCCACCTTGACTCACTTCAAAGCAATGTACACAATTCACCAAAAAATGTATGAATTTTAAAACAAGACCTTGTGAATGTGCAATGTCAAATGACATGCCTTGCCAACTTCAGTATCAATATATACAATCTTGTGCTTTGTTGGTCATACTCTCAAGTTTACCAAAATCAAATTTTGCTGTGAAGATTAAAGTTTTGCATTGCATATATGTTGTTGCAATATTTAACAATGATACGTGAAGGATTCAGAATAAGTGGAGTGGAAGAACATGGACTTAGCATCAGGAAAGGAAGAAGGTAAAACCGGTTTCTGTCAGTCATAAGAATGAGCTGAATAACTGAGCTGGATGGACTAAATAGCCATTTCCAGCTTCTCCTTATTTTCAGCGTTTTGGCATCTGCTCACGATCTAGTAATGCGAAAAATTCTCTTGATGTTCAAATGCACTACGTCTACTGCTGTTACCACATTGCACAATGTGGTAGCAAGAGGCTGACTCATGCATCCTTAGTTGCACCAGTATCACAATATAGATAATGGCAATCAAAATATTTCACATTCCTTTACTAAAAAAAATTTTGTATCTAAGATTCTAAAATGCTCAAACTCTCATCTCAGAACTCAGATATCACCAGTTTCTGACACCGAAAATGTTGCTTAGTTGAATTTCTTTTAGTAACGTAGCTTTTATTTCAACAACGCAATAGATAAACTTCAGGAAATACAAGATAATCCTTGAACTTCGGCTTTGAACAGCAATCTTTTTACAAATGAAGGATATTAACTTATGTGTGTTTGCTTCCAGGATTCCATAGAAGAAAATATAGATGAAAAATAGATGAAACAGAAAATATTAAAGGATTAGGGAAACAGCAAAGAAACAGGATTATGAGAAATAGTTTTGGTGGGGAGTCGATCAACGCAGGCATGACAGGTCAAATGACCAACTTTTGTATTGAAATTTCTATGATTCTGCAGATAAATAATGCTCTTTAGAAACCTATATTGCTGGACAAGCAAAAGACACATCTTCAAACCCTAACTTCGGCTCATTGTATTGTCGATGTTAAAACTGCATACTGACAGTGAAATGACAGAAATATTGAATAGTTACTCTGCCTCAGTATTTACCAGGGAGACGAACAAGGTGGGCATGACATTATAAGAAGAGATCAAAAAAGATATCAAGATATTTAGATAGAAAAGGAGGAGATAATTGAAAAACTAAACCAAACTTAGAGAAGATAAAGCCCCGGTCCAGATGGATTGCATCAGCACATATTAAAAGAAGTTAGGGAAGAGATACCAGAGGCACTATTACATATATATAAAAATTCACTAGAGAAGGGAATACTGCCAGAGGACTGGCAGACAGCTCATGTGATTCTTATATGTAAAAAGGGAGATGGAACAAGTTCAAGGACTTATAGACCAGTTAGCTTAACGTTGGTGATAGGAAAGGAATGGAATCTTTGCTCAAAGATGTAATAGAAAAACATCTAGAAAATGAAAATATAATAAAGAAGTCAGCACAGATTTTAGAAGGGAAAGTCATGCTCGACCAACCTTACTGAATTCTTTGAAGAAGTAACAGAAAGAGTAGACAAGGGTAATGCAGTAGATGTAATATATTTGGATTTTCAAAAGGCCTTCGATAAGGCAACGCATTGTAGACTCATAGCTAAGTTCAAAGCATGTGGATTCAGGGGACAAGTAGCGGAATGGATAGCAAGCTGGCTACAAAACAGAAAACAGAGTGTAGGAGTTAAGGGTAGCTACTGTCACTGGCAAAAGGTGGGAAGTGGTGTGCCACAGCGATCGGTGCTGAGACCACTGTTGTTCACAACATACAATAATGATTTGGACTTGGAAACCGGAAATACAATTTCAAAATTTGCGGACGACACCAAATTGGGGGGTATAGTTAATATAAAGGAAGAATGTGTCAAAATGCAAGAAGATATTAATAAACTTGCAGAATGGGCGTGTAATTGTGAAATTAATTTCAATATAGATAAGTGTAAGGTGATGCGGTGTGAGGTGGTACATTTTGGTAGGAAGAATAAGGAGGCCACATATTGCTTGGATAATAAGAGTCTAAATGGGGTAGAGGAGGAAAGGGATCTCGGGGTACAGATACACAAATCACTAAAAGTAGCGACACAGGTTAATAAGGCCATACAAAAAGGCAAACCAAGCATTAGGGTTCATTTCCAGAGGGATAGAATTGGAAAGCAGAGCAGTTATGTTAAACTTGTATAGAACCATGGTTAGACCACACTTGGAGTACTGTGCACAGTTCTGGTCTCCATAGCATAAAAAGGATATAGAGGCATTGGGGAAGGTGCAAAAAAGATTCACAAGAATGATTCTAGAACTGCGTGGAGACATTTTATCAGCAAAGGCTGAACAGGCTGGGGCTCTTTTCTCTAGAAAAGAGAAGGCGGGGGATGACCTAACAGAGGTCTTGAGAAGATTTGATAGGGCAGACGAAAGAAAATGTTTACACTTGTATGGGAGTCCAAAACTAGAGGTCATAAATACGAGATAGTCACTAATAAATCCAATAGGGAATTCAGGAGAAACCTCTTCACCCAAAGAGTAGTAAGAATGTGGATTGGGCTACCACAGGGAGCAGTTAAGGCAAATAGCATAGATGCATTTAAGGGGGAGCTACATAAGCACGAGGGAGAAAGAAATAGAAGGGTATACTGATCGGGTTTGATGACGTAGGACGGGAGGAGGCTCATGTGTAGCATAAATGCCGGCGTAGACCAGTTGGGCCGAATGGACTGTTTCTGTGTTGTAGACTCGATGTTACAAAGTACCTAAATAATCAAGGGTCCCCTTCCATTCCTTCTTTTTATATATAAAAAAACTCTACCCTGCAAATACCTTTTCAATTTGTCTACAAAAACTAGGGCAGATTTCCCCTTCAAGATATTTTTTACTCATCAAAAGTTGGCAATTATTTGTCACATTACTGCAAAATGTACTGGATGAATATGAACTCACCTAAACTGGGCCCATCAGGCAGAAATGTCAGAAATCCTGAACAGTTCTTTTTTGCCAATTTACTCCTCTTCTCCTCTTCTGAACTCTCCTGAGGTATGGATCTATATGCAGTGATTGCTCTTCCACAACTCACCCACAATTAGCCATTCTTCATTAGTGAGCATAGAATGTTATTGTTGGCATGCTATTTCTCCATGGGCAACATTAAAGCTAAGTCTGATCTTGTCCTTGATGCCCACACAGCTGCGTTGTCCAGCAAGGAATAGTGATTAGGAGCAGGAACAGTGGCTAATTTTCCATCTCTCTCTGGTCTAAGAGCACAGTAACACCACTACTGCCATTTTGGCTAAGATCAGCTAACTCAGTATAGATTGAGAAACAAACTGGGGCTTTTCATTTGTATGCCATTACCAAATAAATCATCAGGGAGCGCACTGTCCTCTTTTAAATCTACATTAACACCTTATATAAACCTTAGATAGCAGTCTTCGAGGTGACCTGAAGCTCTATGCTGAAGTGAAAAATATCAGGTTTTTAAGTTTATCGTTTTTTTCCCTCCAAAATCGTTGCTAGCCACCTCTGTGCCCTCTCCCAATGTTTCTTATTTGAATCTGCACAATCTTGTTTCCACCTTGTCCGTTGTACCAAGACAGCGTTAATCAAAGTCACTGATGGCATCCTGTATGACTGCTATCCCTCCTTGAACGTTCCACAACATTTGATCACTCCATTCTTCTCCACCATCTCATTTGTAGTCTAACTTTGGGGGGCATCCCCGAAACAGGTTCATTCCTACTTGTTCCAACAGAGCCACCTTATTTCCAGCAACAGTTCTCCGCCCATCCCCATGGCCACATTAAAAAGACCTCAAGGTTTCCTTGGCTCACTCTTTACATGCTGTACCTTGGAAACATTATCTGCTGAAATAGGGTCAATGTTCATGCTTGTGAACATACCAGCACTACCTATCTACCATCACTCTTGATTCCACAATTGCCTCTATGTTGCCAGACTGCCTAGCTGACATAGAATGGTTACAGCACAGAAGGAGGCCATTTGGCCCATCGAGCTCATGCCAGCTCTTTGTAAGAGCAATCCAGTTAGTCCCATTCCCCTGCTCTTTCCCCGTAGCCCTGCAAATTTTTTCCCTTCAAGTATTTATCCAATTCCTTTTTGAAAGCAGTGATTGAATCTGCTTCGATCATCCTTTCAGGCAGCGCATTCCAGATCATAAATACTTGATGCGTAAAAAAGTTTTTCCTCACGTTGCCTTTGGTTCTTTTGCCAATCACCTTAAATCTGTGCCTTCTGGTTCTCGACCCTTCCGCCAATGGGAACAGTTTCTCTTTATTTACTTTATCTAAACCCTTCATGATTTTGATCACTTCTATCAAATCTCCTCTTAACCTTCTCTGCTCCAAGGAGAACAACCACAGCTTCTCCAATCTATCTAAGTAACTGAAGTCCCTCATCCCTGGAATCATTTTACTAAATCTTTTCTGAACCCTCTCTAAGGCCCTTACACCCTTCCCAAAGTGCAGTGTCCAGAATTGGACACAATACTCTAGTTGTGGCCGAACCAATGTTTAATAAAAGTTCAATATAACTTCCTTGCTTTTGTACTCTATGCTTCTATTTATAAAGCCCAGGATCCTGTATGCCTTTTTAACTGCTTTTTCAACCTGTCCTGCCACCTTCAAAGATTTGTGCACATTTACCCCCCCGGTGTCTCTGTTCCTGCACCCATTTCAGAATTGTACCATTTAGTTTATATTGCTTTTCCTTCTTCTTCCTGCCTAAATGTATCACTTCACATATCCTTAACCTTGTAGAGATTAGAATTAAAGGCTGGCAGCAACACTTCAATCTGACGACCAAAACACTTTTCCCATCAAACTAAATTGACTCCCAAAGCAGGGTCGGAGCATACAACTTGGCCGTACAATGCCGCAGAATAGAAGGAAACTTGGACAAGTCACCGACTCTGGGGCTTGCAGCAGTGCCTGCTCCTTCACTACTGCTGCCTGCTCCTGCACTACTGCTGTCAAGTCACAAATGAGCCAGAATTTCCTCGAATTGAATATTGAAAATTGATGCTATCTTATTCGGTTCCAACCCTTGCCCCTGATTCTATTTCTCTCCCCAGCTGTTCACACAGACTGAGCTAGACAGTGCACGACCTCAGTATCATATTTGAGCTGAGCTTCAAACCCCATATGCTATCCATCACCAAGATCGCACTTTCACCGTGGCAAATATCACATTCTGGGATTATTGACGATTTACTACAGAAAGGATCTTGGTATTATGTCTCTTAAGAATGTTACCTTTTATTACACGCAACTCTCAAGGGGTCAAATTCACTAAACAGCATAACTGGGAAATGTAGAGTTTCAGGCACACAGTTTCAGCCAGAATACTTTAGGCAATTGAAATTTGTTACATTCCAGCGATCATCCACACCTATTACTGTCGGGATGGCCCAAATCATGTGAGCTAGGCAAGGATGGTTGCTAAGGTAGTCTGGTTAGAATCCACTTTTGGTGCGAGGTAGTTGGTTTTATGATCAGGCCAATTGGGGAATCACTGAACAGGGATGTCATCAAAGGGACACCCCATCCGCTTCCTGTGGTCAGAAGTAACAAAAAGATAAAAGAAAAACAATGTTTAAAGCCAGCCAATTAGTTGAGATGGTCGAGGAAAGGCAAGAAAGCGCTAGATTTATAGTATATTGTAGGACTAGTGCTGACCGAGCAAGTGTAAGCCGTGGCCAGTTTCAATGTTAGACTGATTAAAGTAAGTATGAATCATCCCACTAACGCAGGCCATGCATGAAGAGGGGTTTGAAGTTAAGTTAAGTAAGTTTTGTTTATAACCCTCGCTCTGTACATTCACTTTCTGTCTGCAAGATAACACAGCTTAACTATTTATATCTGGCTTCGTCTCATTCAAGTGTTTTCAGTCCGCCCACTCAAAGATTGTGTGAAAGACGCACTATTCAGTTCAGATCCCAAGGCACACCAGGTTTTGTTATCATACTATTAGATATTGGGCAGTGTGGAGGCACTCCTGAAGGTAAGGGAAGTGACCAGTACTGCTGAACTTGAAACAGACCCAAATTTCATAACAGCAACATTGCTCGCCTTTGCTCCAATCTCACTGCCTCCATTGCTGGAACCCTTATCCATGCTCTCATTACCTCAAGACTTGCCATCTCCTGAAGACCTCCTTGTACAAACTCCAACTTGTCCAAAACCCAGTCACCCACATCCTGTCCCTCATTGGGTCTCACTCATCCATCACTCCTGACCCCCACTGGCCGCTCAACTCACAACAAACCAAATTCAAAGTCCTGGTCATTGTTTACACATCCTTCCATGGCCCCATCTCTCCAAACTTCAGCTCTTTGGCCCAGTCTGCATCCGACAGTCCTCCAACCCTCTGTATATCCATGCTCCTCGCCCCCAGGGATCCTCACTTGTTGGCAGAGCTTTTAGCCATCTTGGCCCAACCTAAACCTCTTAGCCCTGCTCCTTCCCTCCTTGCCTTTTAAAAAAAACCTTGAAACATATCTTTTTGACTGTGCTTTAAGCTAACTCTCCTAAATTTTCTAGTGCTCAGTCCATCTCTCTCTCACCTATGCAAATTGCTTTGGAACACTTTATTACTTGAAAGGCACTATACAAATGTAATTTTTTGCTGTCAATATTAAGGTACCCAACAGTGACTAACTCAGATATCTGGCCTATTCTCTTACAGGTTAAAAACAACTGCATTTAATAGGTGAACAAAAAAAATCAAAACAAGAGTAAAGCTGGACTTGAAAAACATCTGCGAATCAGTATAAAAAAGTTGTGTGTTGAATTTCAGGGCAGGAATAAAATCACAAAATGCTGTTGATGGAAAATGCAGAAAGTTTCAGCCTTTGTTCTAAAAACTGCCATTTAGGTACTCAACACCTGTTCGAGAATACCCCATTGCACAAACTAAAGGAAATTACGCTTCACCAATTGCCGTAATAATTTGTCACACCCAATATAATTTGTTCAAGTTAAATGAATCATTCTTCACCAAATGTAAAAATGGTAATTTTCCAGTCCATAAAATCAGCTTAGCATACCAAAAGAAAAGCTACTATAAATTCCAGTATAATGGTTTTATAAGTATGAAGGTTGCACTGGCTTGTTTTATACTAGGCAGGTATTGGCAAGATAAATTATACCAGTGCATAAATCACACCATAACTAGCAGGGCATAAAAATCTAGAGGATGGTGTAATTTATGCAGTGGATTTTACAGTACTATCAATATTGCAATATCTAATACCTTAAAAAATATGTATAGGAATTTATAATACACGTGCAGTGATTATGCCAGTGACATAAGACAGGCAGTTTAGGTTCCCACTCAACAGTTGCTGGAGCAATGAGGAAGTTTGGGCAGAATGGGAGAGAGAGAAAGCAATGCCCAACAGTTTGTAATTGCACTTGAACTGGTAGCTATTTTTAAGTTTTAAAAATAATTAAATAGCTTGGCAAAAATGTGTATTATTAACAGAATTTAAACAATCACTACAGAAAATAAGCCATTCATGGCCGAACCTTCCTGTGGTTATTGAGAGTTCTGTGCATTAAATATAGTTTGAATCTGGAGCTTTCCCTCAGTATATCACTTTAAATCAATGAATTCAAATACTGACATCACTATTCAAATGGCAGAATAAAACATTTGTCTTCAATCTGAAAGGTACTGTCACATGAAGAACATTTGAAATGCATACATATTGAAATCTAATGTTCACAAAAGACTTAATGAACTACACCAAAATTCGAACCATAAGAAGAAAATGTTGTTACAATAAGTTAAATACCTGCGCATAAATTTCCAAGTGTAATTCTCCCATTCCGGACACAATTGTCTCTCTGCTCTCAGGGTCGTAAATAACCCTAAAAGTGGGATCCTCTCGTGTAAATCTGCCAATTCCTTTGGAAAATTTATCCAGATCATTCTAAAACAGAATATAGTATACTTTAAACTGTTTTCCTTAACATCTTACATGGAAAAATATTTTCAGTCAGTCAAAAAAGTACATTTATAACTTCAACATTTGGAAAGCAAAATGAGATGCTCCTATTCCCAAACAACTATGTTCTACCTGAGAGATTGCAGAGAGTTTTTGGGTCTAAGAACTTAGGAAGCTATCTATGAACTTTATTAACTTTCTTAAAAATCATGAAACAATGAAAAACCTTTTATTATTATCAATGTAATTGCCTAATTACAATCTCGTTTTCTGATAGAAAACACCGTTGGGTGGCTCAAATATTTGAAACAAGTATATATTTTTAATCACAACAGATGTGTTCCCAACAAAAAAAACTGAAGTTGAAATCCTCAGATTCTGGAAAACAGGTCCTAATTCACATTTTTTTGCCCATGTTTTATACATCATAGATCTAATTTCAAATTATTTTGGCAACTGTATCTGCCTTCAAGTTTTTCAGATGACTAACTAACAATTTGAGTACAGATTCTACATATAATTATTTAGTCCTGCCCACTTCTTTGACTCCCAATTTAAAGTCTGCCCCATCGCCTTTTAAAAAAATGCAACTTCAACAAAGGCACCAGGGGCGAGGAAAGGACCTCTCACCTTTCATTTAGAATCAGAATGCAAAAATTATGGGTGGCAGAGATTTTAATTGGAATTTCCTAATCCATGCCAAAGGATTTTGCATAAAAAACACTAAACAGTACAAAATCTAAATAGTATAATTTTTTTCTCCCCAATTTTAATATTTCAATCAAACCGTGGAAAAGTTTTGGCCACTGCGGTGATATATCATGCTGATGCTGTGTCAGGGTGGGTGTGAGTGATATGAGTTCACATGAGTTCCTACGTGATGAATGCCTGACTTTAGCTGTATAGTCAGGAGAACACCAAGAATAGGCTAGGCATGATTTCACAGAAAAGTGGAGGGTGTGACACACTGGCTCACTCAAAGCACTTTACAAACAATGAATGACAAGACTTCAAAAGTATTTAATCATATGTGAAGCATTTTGAGAAGTTTCTGAGTTGTGATATGATAAATAAATGCAAATCTTTCAAATTTTGTACTCTTGTGCATTTCTAACAACTAGCTCAACAGTAACACTGGAAAAGGACTTAAAACAGGTGTGTTTCCTGCTTCATTGGTCAAAACATAATGTATGAAATGGAACCCAAGGAGAAAAATACATTTCAGGAGATGGAACCCAGATACACGTACCTTGTTGACAGGTTTTATTGCGACTGATATCACAGGATCAGGGACATGAATAGATTCCTGTATTGTATTTGAAAGCAGAAAAAGTAGCATCAATATATACGTATATTATCACATATTATATTCTTATATTTCCATGTCATTTTATCACATTGCTGCATTGAATCCTTCAACTATTTTATTGCTGCATTGTCCACAGGAGATAACATTTTAAAATAATGCAATTTAAAAGTATCAAACTTGGTTTTATGCCCATAGATAGTTGGTGAAGCCCTTCCTAATATCATACATTTTTCAAGATCAGAAGAATATAAAGTGCACTTTGTAATTCAGTACTGGGTTTTCCTTTCAATCATAATAATCTTGCTCAGTTTCACTGTCATAGAGACAGCTTATGAGGAGATTGAACAGCTGTGGGGAGACAAGAAAGAAATTTATTTTCTTACAGTTGCCAGATTTTATTACCCTACAATGTGAGCAATCTGGTGACTGTTATGCATTAGCAGAAGAAAGGTACAACTATAAGTTTAAATTAAATGTGTACAAATTGTTCGATGCTACTGTAGAAGACTATAAATTAACTATAAACGGTTTCTGTAACATAAATTCTTTCCCATTTCCCCAAATGAAGCTTCTAATTGAAACAGAATTGATGGGCTGCAACTTGCTGATTCAACTAACAACAATGCTACTTTCATTTTAAACTGGGAATACTTTGAGTAAAAAGAACTAGTACAAGAGGAACAGGCTGCATCCAAACCACGTAGGAACAAAGACACTTGTGTGCAACATTGAGGCAGCAACTGAAAATCATTTGGACTAGACAGGCAGGGGAGAGGGCAGGGAGAAAGCCAGATCCCAGATAAGATAGATCATAGGGCAGAAAGTTATCAAACAGGTGAATGTGCCCACAGAAACCCAGACACACACGTACTGGAGATTAAGCAAAGGCAAACTCTGGCAGACATGAAAGGAAGCAAATCTACAATAAGATGTACATACATGAATTCTAGAAACATAACAATAAAGATTTCTTTCGGTACTACAGCAATAAAAAGATAGTCAGAGAAAATGTGAGAACCGTAAATGATGCAAAAAGGGTTGAAACTGAGGATGAGTACAAAACAGAAAGTTTGTTGAAATATTACTTTTAAGCATTCGCAAAGGAAGAAAACATGAGCAATGTATCCTCGCCAAAGTAAAATCAAATGAATGAGGTGAATTCCTAGACAATCTGAAAGGACTCAAAACAAATAAATCACCAAAGAAGGATGCTGAGAGAGACTGGGGAGGCGATCTGTGAGGCACAGACAATCATTATGAGGGAGGTCACTGGACACTAAAAAGGTAGACTGTACACAGGCCAATGTGGTGCCCATATTCCATGAGAACAACCTCAATGTGCCATTCACTTCCATTTGTAATGAAGTTTCAAAGATAAGAGGGCCTTTCTTGGGGAAGAGGGAGTCTTGTTATTACTGTTGGAGAAACTGTAAATACTTTAAGATTTTGTTAAATGTTTCTTTCTTACCATTGAAAGATTGCTGCTTGTTCTTGCAGTAAATGTATCACCACTGGCACAATCAATGCCAAACAAAGCACAAATATCACCAGCAAAAACTTCATCAACATCCTATGGAAGACAGAAAAAAATGAAATAAAATGATTCTTTAGGTAAACTGAAATAGTTTATTAATCACTGCCCACCTTATTCCCTTCCCCTCAAATAAACCTAGGTGAATCATAGAATGTTACAGCACGGAAGGAGGCCATTCAGCCCATCGAGTCCACACCAGTTCCATGCATGAGCAATCCAGCCAGTCCCACTGCCCCGCCTGATCCCCGTAGCCCTGCACATTTTTGCGTTTCAAGTATTTATCCAGTTCCCTTTTGAAGGCCATGATTGAATCTGCCTCCACCACTCCCTCGGGCAGTGCATTCCAGATCCTAACCGCTCGCTGTGTAAAAAAGTTTTTCCTCATATCACCTTTGGTTCTTTTGCCAATCACCTTAAATCTATGCCCTTTGGTTCTTGACCTTTCTGCAATGGGAACAGTTTCTCTCTATCCACGCTGTCTAGACGCTCATGATTTTGAACACCTCCATCAAATCTCCTCTCAACCTTCTCGTTCCAAGGAGAACAATCCCAGCCTCTCCAAACTATCCACGTAATTTAAGTCCCTCATCCCTGGAATCATTCTAGTAAATCTCCTCTGCACCCTCTCTAAGGCCTTCACATCCTTCCGAAAGTGCGGTGCCCAGAACTGGACACAATACTCCAGTTGTGGCCAAACCAGTGTTTTATAAAAGTTCGTCATAACTTCCTTGCTTTTGTACTCTATGCCTATATTTATAAAGCCCAGGACCCCGTATGCTTTTTTAATCACTTTCTCAATCTGCCCTGCCACCTTCAACGTTTTATGCACACATACCCCCAGATCTCTCTGTTCCTGTACCCCTTTTAGAATTGTGCCCTCTAGTTTATATTGCCTCTCCTAATTTTTCCAACTGAAATGCATCACCTCGCATTTTCCACATTAAACTTCATCTGCCACGTGTCCACCCATGCCAACAAAGTGTCTATATCCTCTTGAAGTCGATCACTATCCTCCTCACTGTTCACTACACTTCCAAGTTTTGTGTCATCTGCAAATTTTGAAATTGTGCCCTGTACTTCCAAGTCCAAGTCATTAATATATATCAAGAAAAGCAGTGGTCCCAGCACTGACCCCTGGGGAACACCACTGCACAGCTCCCTCCAGTCTGAAAAACAACCACTCACCGCTACTCTCTGTTTCCTGTCATTCAGCCAATTCTATATCAATGTTGCTATTGTCCCCTTTATTCAATGGGCTGCAATCTTAATAGCAAGCCTACCAAGTGGCACTTTATCAAACGCTTTTTGAAAATCCATATACACCACATCAGCTGCATTGCCCTCATCTACCCTTTCTGTTACCTCATCAAAAAACTTTATCAAGTTGGTTAAACACGATTTGCCTTTAACAAATCTGTGCTGGCTTTCCCTAATCAATCCACACTCGTCCAAGTGACTGTTAATTCTGTCCTGGATTAAACTGACTGGCCTATAGTTGCTGGGTTTATCTTGAAGCTAAGTGTAATGCCTATCCATCCACTATAATCACAGTTTTTAGAAGACACAAATCTTGGCTTCGTTGGTTGCACTCACCGCTGATTTAGAAGGCTGTGTGTTCAAACCCCACCATGGACGGAAGCATATAATTTCAGTTAATATTTCATTGTTGTACTGAGGGAATGCTGTATTGTTGGAGATATCGCTTGTGACAAAAATGAATCAGCTCTATCTTGCTTTAGCTTTGTCGAGGTTCTTCTAATTCAATCAATCACTCATTGTAAAGAGTTTAAATAAATTTTTATCAATTTTATCTGCAGAAATAAGGTCCAACTAACTTTAATGGGTAAATTGTAGCGTTCTTATCTTTGCCTTCATGCAATGGACATGATCAAACAGCAATACCTGCATGTACTGTACTGAAGATATGACGATCAACTGGCCTTACTTCAGTTACCCAGTACAAGTATAAACCATCCATTACTATTTAATTTGGCACATGGTTATGAGATGGACGCCGAGCAGTACAGCCAAAAATAACGTACCAAGTCCTTACTTTAAAAGAAATCACTCAACTTCACAAATAAAATATTACTCCTACTACATCTGCAGCAGGTTACCAAGACCAAACTCTACATATAAAGAGTCTGAACAACAGATCCCATTTTCTGAGCTGCTTACACTGTATCTAGAAACGTTTGGATCACAAAATAACTGATAAGGGATGGATGTAAAGACTATGGATGCAAAAAGATTGGCCTGCAAAGTTTATTGGAGAGTGGACGGGAAGAGGAGAGAATATAAAATACTTTCAGTTAGAAGCCATACCTCCATCTGATCAGCATGCAATCGGACTAAGCGCTGTACTCTAATCTTCTTGCCAGTTCGTGTGTTGTAGATGGTCTCACTCTTTTTCAGCATACCCTGGTAAACTCGAATGTATGTTAACTGTCCAAATCGGCCAGCCTGATAAATCAAAAGAAAACTAATTACACTGATACTGGAACATCTTTTCTTTAGTATCACTCTTTAATTCAACATAGTAGCATGATTATTTATCATAAAAGGTTAAAATTATGTTATCGTTATTTAAGATAACGAGTCAAATGGTGCTTTTCAATAAAGTTATTAGTCCAATATTATATATTTAGGTTACAATTTTCATTATTTCAGAAGTTGAAATTGTACAATAGATTTACTTCCTAATCGTGATGGTTCAGTAATATCTCACACAATTTTAAAACCTTAACATGCCCCATTGGTTAGACTTGTTCGTGCATGTTAAGGTTTTAAAATTTTTTGCTCGCAAAGTTGCTGTAAGTGCGAGCTGATAACGCGCAGTGAGGGAAACAGGGCATCTGGGACCCTAGTGAATAATGGGACAAACAGTGTATCTCCTTAAGCAATGAGATTAAAGGATTGAGAAATAAACAGAGGAGGGATTGAGGAGAGTGAATGGAAGGAGAGTGAATGAAAGTGGGTGAATTCAATGTCAAATCAGGTACAGAAAGAGAATGAGAGGGAAAGAAAGATTGGATAGAGAGAGAGAAAGAGACAGAAAGAAAAAGAAAAAAAAAATTGAGTTTAAAATCTCCTAAAACAATTCACAACCTGAAAGAATAAGACTCCACACTTATCACTGTTAACTTTCTGGGCAAGAGAGGTTGATTGGCCGTCATTAACAATTATGACATTGTTAAAAGGGTACGTACTCTATTAATTACTAGATTTAACTTTCTGTGGTGAGTTTAATGGACAATTAATGTGCAAATGCAGCAACTTCATGAAAATCATGGGGAGATGCTGTTTTCGCAAAGCTAACGGCGGAGCGACGCAAATCGGCCAGCAACTCGTGCGATTTGCAATTCACGGGGCATCTCTTATTTGTCAAAAGTTGCTGGCTGATCTGCACATTAATAACGGCATGCGTCGTTCAGAATCTGCCCAATATTTTTAAATTTCAGATAATTCATGTTCTCCTTAACTGTACCCAGAAATCAGTGCACTAAATCTTTCTGATTTATGCAGGATGAAATGCTAGTAATTTAACATTATAATACCAGAACAGATTGAGCTCTAAAGTGGAGAGTCTACAAAATATACTTTAAAAAAATTGTTTGAGGTTTGTCACTAACATTGGTATTAATAAAATAAATGCAATTTGTTTATTTTTCTTTCTCGGCAAATGTTCAGCCTTTAAGTTTAAAAGTACTCCAACAATGGCACAGAAAGTAGTATTGAAAGGTTGGACAAAAATTAAAAATCACCAAATAAAAAACCTAAACACTTAAATTAACTTCTTAATTAGTTCTATTTTCTCATATGAATTTCCAGTCACTATACTGCATGCTGAGTTTATTTCTTCCAACTAAAAAATTCTGTTGTTACCATTGGCAAACAGCTGTCCTCAGAACAATTTTCAAATACCACATTACTTTATAAACGTTGGGCGCTAAATTGGGCCGTGTAGCGCCCATTGTTTCGGTGCTACACGGCCTCTCCGACATCCAAGATGGCGTCTTGGATGCACAAACGCCATCATGGTACAGGAGATAGCGCAGGCGCAGATAACGAACTCTAGAATCATGTAAAGTAGGGGGAAAATGGCTTTAATCAGTGTGCAATGCTGATTTAAAGTGACAGACACCATTTTGGGACTTAACGCTCAACTCAATGCACAGTCTTAACCCCGACCATCTGAACATGTCTTAGCGTGCCTGAAGGACCCCACAACAGCAGTATTTAAAGGGACCATGCAGGATTTACAGGTTAGTGGCTGGATTATTGCTTCTGGCTGCCAAGACATTTGTAACTGTTCTTGGAGGTCACCTAGACTTGAATACTAGGACCCGGTGACATTGCCTAACATTTAGAGCCAAGGCATGCAGGTGTGAAGTTAGGAAATGCTTCTACACGCAAAGGGTGGGAGACGTTTGGAACGCTCTTCTGCAGACGGCAGTTGATGCTAGCTCACTTGTGAATGTTAAATCTGAGATTGATAGATTTCTGTGAACCAAGGGTATTAAGGGATATGGGCCGAAGATGGGTATATGGAGTTAGCTCACAGGTCCACCATGATCTCACTGAATGGCGGAACAGCCTCGACGGGCTAAATGCCACTGCCATTTGCTGCCTCTTGATATGTGCCACCTTCTCCTGTGGGATGTGTATCTGGGTGATGTGCCCGTCATGGTTGAATAGCTACCAGTGTGTGTGGCCTGTGAGTTGTGGGTGGGCGGCTTGAAACAGTGGTAAATTGTAAGGGTGAGAGGGAGCATCTGATTGGAAGAGTTGAGTACTGATGGAAAGAGTTTGTTGGTATGTGGGTGATGGGGGGTGTAGTGCGCGGAGCAGTTGGTAGGAGACGCCACTTAACAGTTGACCTCACTCACCTTGACCACTCATGTCAAAGCATTGAACTTCTTCCTGCACTGCATCCATGTTCATGATGCTGTGCACCTGGCACTGACTTCGTCTCCCGCTGCCTCCCACTGTCTTTTGAGTATATGCCTGGGGGGGGCCTCTTGCCCCCTCCTGCGGATATAGGATGTCCCTCCTTCTGTCCACCTCTTGCACCCAAGGTCTCCAGTGCATCAGCAGAGAAACTTGGTGTATGCACTCTCGCAGACCTGGTACCAACTCAGATCGGCAGATTGGTGAGGTCTGGCGTGCAGATTGGAAGATGTGGGATTTAGTAATGCGCAACCTTTATTCAATGTTTTAACAAAACTCATCAGTGTGTAAACACAGGGATGGAACCTGCATCTGTGTTTTACGTGTGCGATGTCTGATCTCCGTTCAGACTCCATGCAGACAGTAGACTGTTATTTTCAGCAAATAACAGGTACCAGCTACCTTTTAAGAGATTTCTAAGAAACATCCTCCCTTTAAGAGATTGAGCTCCCTCTGGTGGTGGAAAGTGCAAATTGCATTGATTCCACGTGCAAAGCCTGAAAAGGAAGGCTGATTGCAGGTAAGTCCTCAGGTGGGTCGAAACTTGCGTCCTGCCTGGGCAGGGGCCATTGGGCACAGGGTGATAGCATAGCACGCTACCTGCGTCTAAAAACGGCCCCTATCGAATTTTACCCCCCTAGATTCCTACCACTTGATTCCGAATTCATTTCTGCAATTATGTGGCAACTGGTGGAATTTCTTTTTAAATTCTGGTTTTCCACCCGCTTTAGAAAAACAGACAGAATCATAGAAAGGTTACAGCATGGAAGGAGGCCATTCGGCCCAGCGAGTCCGCACTAGCTCTATGCAAGAGCAATCCAGCTAGTCCCACCTCCCGGCCCTTTCCCCGGAGCCCTGCAAATTTTTTTACTTTCAAGTACTTATCCAGTTCCCTTTTGATGGCCATGATTGAATCTCCTCCTCCACCCCCTTGGATCCTGCGTAAAAAAGGTTTTTCTCATGACACCTTTGGTTCTTTTGCCAATCACCTTAAATCTGTGCCCCCTAGTTCTTGACCCTTCCGTCAACTGGAACAGTTTCTCTCTATCTAGACCCTTCATGATTTTGAATACCTCTATCAAATCTCCTCGCAACTGTCTCTGTTCCAAGAAGAACAACCCCAGCTTCTCCAGTCTATCCACGTAACTAAAGTCCCTCATCCCTGGAATCATTCTAGTAAATCTCTTCTGCACCCTCTCGAAGGTCTTCACATCTTTCCCAAAGTGCGGTGCCCAGAACTGGACATAATACTCCAGCTGTGGCCGAACGAGTGTTTTATAAAGGTTCATCATAACTCCCTTACTTTTGTACTGTATGCCTCGATTTATAAAGGCCAGGTTCTCAACCTGCCCAGCCGCCTTCAACAATTTGTGCACATACACCCCCAGATCTCTCTGTTCCTCTACCCCTTTTAGAATTGTGCCCTCTAGTTTATATTGCGTCTCCTCATTTTTCCTACCGAAATGCATCACCTCGCATTTTTCTGCATTAAATTTCATCTGCCACGTGTCCGTCCATGCCACCAACCTGTCTATAACCTCTTGAAGTCTATCACTAGCCTCCTCACTGTTAACTCCCCTTCCAAGTCTTGTGTCATCTGCAAATTTTGAAATTGTGCCCTGTGCACCCAAGTCCAAGTCATTAATATATAATCAAGAAAAGCACCAGCACCGACCCCTGGGGAACATCACTGTATACCTCCTTCCAGTCCGAAAAACAACCGTTCACCACTACTCTGTTGCTTGTCACTTAGCCAATTTCGTATCCATGCTGCCGCTGCCCCCTTTATTCCATGGGCCGCAATTTTGATGATAAGCCTACCTTGTGGCACTTTATCAAACGCCTTTTGAAAGTCCATATACACATCAACTGCATTGCCCTCATCTACCCTCTCTGTTCCCTCATCAAAAAACTCAATCAAGTTAGTTAAACACGATTTGCCTTTAACAAACCCGTGCTGACTTTCCCTAATCAATCCACACTCGTCCAAGTGACTGTTAATTCTGTCCCGGATTATCGTTTCTAAAAGTTTCCCCACCACCGAGGTTAAACTGACTGGCCTGCAGTTGCTGGGTTTATCTTTACACCCTTTTTTGAACAAGGGTGTAACATTTGCAATTCTCTAGTCCTCTGGCACCACCCCGTATCCAAGGATGTTTGGAAGATTATGGCCAGTACTTCCGCAATTTCCACCCTTACTTCCCTCAGCAATCTAGGATGGATCCCATCTGGACCGAGTGACTTATCTACTTAAAGTACAGCTAGCCTTTCTAGTACCTCTTCTTTATCAATTTTTAGGCCATCCAGTATCTCAACTATATTTTCCTTTACTGAGACTCTGGCAGCATCTTCTTCCTTGGTAAAGACAGATGCAAAGTACTCATTTAGTACCTCAGCCATGCCCTCTGCCTCCATGAGTAGATCGCCTTTATTGTCCCTAATCGGCTCCACCACTCCTCTTACTACCCATTCACTGTTTACATGCCCATAGAAGACTTTTGAATTCCCTTTTATGTGGCTGCCAGTCTATTCTCATACTCTCTCTTTGCCCCTCTTATTTCCTTTCTCACTTCCCCTCTGAACTTTCTATATTCTGCCTGGTTCTCACTTGTGTTATCAAGCTGACATCTGTCATATGCCCCATTTTTCCACTTCATCTTACTCTCTATCTCTTTTGTCATTCAGGGAGCTCTGCCTTTAGTTGCCCTACCTTTCTCCCTCGTGGGAATAGACTGCACCCAAACCATCTCCTCTTTGAAGGCCACCCACTGTTCAATTAGAGTTTTGCCTGCCAATCTTTGATTCCAATTTACCCGGGCCAGAGTCTTAGGCTTTCTTGTACTCTCTTAGTCTGATCCCACCTAATACCGTATTATTTTCTGCTCTAGTGTTATTTTTCTCTCCTGATCCTTTGTGCCCTTTGTTTCTCCTTGCCAATGCTACATTCTGGTGCCCATCCCTCTGCCAAATTAGTTTAAACCCCCCTCCGCCCCACCCCCCACAGCACTAACGAACCTCCCTGCGAGGACAATGGTCCCAGCTCCGTCGAGGTGCAACCTGTCCAGACTGTACAGGCTCCACCTCCCCCAGAAGGTTTATCAGAACATGGAAATTTTTTTTACGACAAGTGGTCATTGAGGCAGTCGATAATATCATTTAAAAGGAAATTGGATACGTGTTTAAAAAGGAGTATAAAGTGGTACGAGGAAAAGGTAGAGAAATGGAAATAGAGGAGACAGCTCAAAATTGACGAGCTTACGCCAGCACAGGTACAATGGGCCAGCTGGCCTTCAGTGCTGTGATATCTATGGTTCTATGCAGCCAATTCTGTTGTATATCTGTGCTTATGCACATATAGGATACATTGTCACAGTCCAGAAAATTACTAGATTTGTTAACAAAGAGACTTGCAGGTTAAACGACTTTTCAAAGCGACAATCTTGATCAGACAGAGTTAAAACAAGCTCAGCCTGGAACAGCCAACTACAACTTCATTCACAGAACCAGTGTAAACAGCTTTCAATTCGGTAAACCAACATTTTTCTCATTAAAATTTTAGTTTGAGCACATTTTCCACTGTTCTTCAATTCCAGTTTTTCTTGAGCATTTTTTCCACCAGTGTGGTTCTCTTCCAATTAAAGCTTTCTTTTCATCTCTTTTCTAATATAATTACATGGACTGTAAGGCTGGCTCAACCAGTGATAATCAGCTGTGTCCTCAAGCCTGCTTCCATCTCTACCCAGGCATGTTGCGGGACTGATCCATGGGATGGTGCTATGGAATGGCAAACATAAGAAATAGGAGGAGTAGGCCATACGGCCCCGCTCCGCCATTCAAACAGATCATGGCTGATCTTCGACCTCAACTCCACTTTGGCACCAGATCCCCATATCCCTTGATTCCCTTAGTATCCAAAAATGTATCGATCGCAGTCTTGAATATACTCAACAACTGAGCATCCACAGCCCTCTGGGGTAGAGAATGCCAAACCTTCCGAGTGAAGAAATTCTTCCTCATCTCAGTCCTAAATGACCAACCCCTTATCCTGAGACTCTCCAGCCAGGGGAAATAGCCTCTCAGCATCTACCCTGTCAAGCCCTCTCAGAGTCTTATATGTTTCAATGAGATTGCCTCACATTCTTCTAAACTCCAGACAGTCTCGGCCCATTCTGCTCAATCTCTCCTCATAGGACAACCCTCTCATCCCAGAAAACAGGGACATCCTCCTTAGAAATAACTCATACAGCAACACTTCTACTTCAATTACTTCTGTTTGGTTTTTTTTGCAAGTCATTTCTTACCCATCTCTCCCTTCAACCTTGACAAAGGCTGCCAGTGGTTTGAGATACCTTTTGAGCTTTTGTAAAGGCTGTAAGAATTTATTTTCCTCACTTGTTTTAATTGTCTGCAATCCTTTAAATTGGCTGACCACAGAGAATTGAGTGCCAGTATCTGGTGGCATTTGTACCAGCTCTTTCCCATTTAGAACTGATTTACGCCAGTCTACAAAAATGGGGCTCCAATGTCTGACATCATGGTGGGGGAGTAGGATAACTCAAGCAGAGACAGTGTTCAGGTTCAAAAGACAGTTGATACAATTCAAACCTATCCCACTCTTTTATGACCTTCACCAAGTCAGCCATTATCATAATCGAGTAAATTAAGCAGGATAAACCCTAGTACAGGGAGATTCTGACTTCCACTGTAAGGAAAGGGTTCTTTTTATATTAATTTATTTAGATTTACCTTTAGCTTTTGTCTGTTAAGTGGGTTTCTGTTGGAAGGATGAAAACGTAACACAGGTTTGCTTTATTTTGGATAAATGCGCATTTTAGCAATGTTCAGTTAGTCAGTGGGAATTAAAAATTGTATCAGACAGAGACATTTAGCTGTTAAGGGATTCAGCCACAGGCTTCCATGGTTTGCTCATCCTCCAGAGCCACCATATATCTTTCAACTTTACAAGGAAACAGAACATCTTTATGGCAGTTAAGTGTACTCCCAGGATACATGTTTTGGCCATCAATTCCAGAAGTTATAATTTCAATTTCCTCCAAGGCCTCATCTGTGTAAGGAATGTGGTCAAGTAATAAAGTCACCTGTAGGGGGGGGCCTTTGTTCATTAATCTCTTTGTAACTGTCTCCAGTTGAATGATTTGATTGACATTTCAGTCAAGGTGAAGCTAGGACCAAGTTTGGGGAGTTACACTTGCTAAAACTGCAGTTATTGATAAGAAAGAACAGCTAATTGAATGTGGCAATGCTATGGAACATGTAGATTCTCATGTAGTAGGATTGGGAAAAAGGTATAAAAAAGTGGGTGTTAGCAGAGATACCTCAGAACTCAATGAGGTCTTATCGGCCTTGAAAAATCCTCCAGCTCAAGAACTGTAACATGTTTTGAATTCTCTGGTGAACTTGCAAGGTATCGCCGTAAATGCACTCTTAAGTGTATGTGTAATTATTGTCAACAGTGGTTATCATTGTATGCTTAATTTCTATGATTTTCAATAAATGCATAGAATTACAATGAATTTAAAGCGCAGAAACAGGCCATTCGGCCCAACTGGCCCGTGCCAGAGTTTATACTCCACAAATGCTTTTGAATCCTATTATTTTGAGAAGTAACTTATAAACTTGTAAGTAAGAACCCCCATCCTCTAACACCTCCTGGACTTGCATACATAAATGAATGAACTATATAGTTATAGGATTACCTCCAGTTTAAAGGCCAAGCCTACAAATGGATGAGAAGCATCTCTTCTGGGGTCCATGGGAACTTTAACTGTATCTTCAGAATTCCTGAAGGAAACACGCACTTAAATAACATCCTTCATAGGGCTTCAGACTTATGTTGAGTTAATTTAGCAGACATCAGCGCATCCAAAACTCTGCTGCCCGTACGACGTCCTGCTCAGCCATCTCCCCTGTCCTCATTGAACTACACTGGCTTCTAGTACCCACAATGCCCCTCATTTAAGATCCTAATTCCCTGTGTTTAAATTCCTCCATGAACTCAACCACCCACCCAATCTCAGTATCCTCCTCCAGCCCTACAAACCCCACTTCTGTTCTTCTGACTCTAGTCAACTGTGCAGCTCCCATCCCTTTGCTTTACCACTGGAGGTCATGCCTGCAGCTGCCTAGGCCTTACCCTCTCAAATTCCCTCCCAAAACCCTCACTTCTTCATCTTCCTCTCCATTTAAGACATTCCTTGAAACTCTCCTCTTTAACCAAGCTATTGTTCACCGCTCCTAATCTCTCCTACTTTGGTTCAACATTCATTTTTTTGATTACCTCTCCATGAAGTACTTTGGGATATTTTTCTATGTTAAAGGTGCTGTATACATGCAAGTTGTTGTTAAAATTAATTCATTTTAAAGTAGTCATCAAGCTCTATTTAAAATCTTAATGAAATTAAACAACAATTCAGAAAAACAAGCAATTATCTATCACACACGAATAGAAGCCCAACAAGAAATCTAATTCCATGAGTAGGGAGCTAAGCTTGGAGGTCAGAGATGGCCCTGATTTTCTGACCTTTGTTTTTTTTTATTCGTTCATGGGATGTGGGCGTCGCTGGCGAGGCCGGCATTTATTGCCCATCCCTAGTTGCCCTTGAGAAGGTGGTGGTGAGCTGCCTTCTTGAACCGCTGCAGTCAGTGTGGTGACGGTTCTCCCACAGTGCTGTTAGGATGGGAGTTCCAGGATTTTGACCCAGCGACGATGAAGGAACGGTGATATATTTCCAAGTCGGGATGATGTGTGACTTGGAGGGGAATGTGCAGGTGGTGTTGTTCCCATGTGCCTGCTGCTCTTGTCCTTCTAGGTGGTAGAGGTCGCGGGTTTGGGAGGTGCTGTCGAAGAAGCCTTGGCGAGTTGCTGCTGTGCATCCTGTGGATGGTACACACTGCAGCCACTGTGCGCCGGTGGTGAAGGGAGTGAATGTTTAGGGTGGTGGATGGGGTGCCAATCAAGCGGGCTGCTTTATCTTGGATGGTGTCGAGCTTCTTGAGTGTTGTTGGAGCTGCACTCATCCAAGCAAGTGGAGAGTATTCCATCACACTCCTGATTTGTGCTTTGTAGATGGTGGAAAGGCTTTGGGGAGTCAGGAGGTGAGTCACTTGCCGCAGAATACCCAGCCTCTGACGTGCTCTCGTAGCCACAGTATTTATATGGCTGGTCCAGTTAAGTTTCTGGTCAATGGTGATCCCCAGGATGTTGATGGTGGGGGATTCAGCAATGGTAATGCCGTTGAATGTCAAGGGGAGGCGGTTGGACTCTCTCTTGTTGGAGATGGTCATTGCCCGCACTTATCTGGCGCGAATGTTACTTGCCACTCATGAGCCCAAGCCTGGATGTTGTCCAGGTCTTGCTGCACGTGGGCTCGGACTGCTTCATTATCTGAGGGATTGTGAATGGAACTGAACACTGTGCAATCATCAGCGAACATCCCCATTTCTGACCTTATGATGGAGGGAAGGTCATTGATGAAGCAGCTGAAGATGGGTTTTTTTGGGGGTTTTTTTCAGAGCACAACTGGTTCCTGGGAGAACAGAATTATAGAATTGTCCTTTACTGTGAAAGCTTTGAGATTTAATATCTGTTGATTTCTTCCTTCACCACTAAACTAGAATAAAAACATGACTATTGGTTGAGAAGTTACATGAATGTACCGCACAATAAATTTATAAATTATTAATAATGAACATAAAGCACTTACTCTTTGTTGACAATGGCATAGTTTGAGACTTCACTCGGGTCTGGTAGATAGTCCAGAATAGCATCTAGCAGCGGTTGCACACCTTTATTTTTCAGAGCACTTCCCACTAATACAGGCGAGAACAACCTGCTGATAGTTATTCTCCTTATAGCAGCCTTGAAATGGGTGGGGGGGGAAGAATAAAAATGTATTCAGATCTAAAAACAACCACCAGCAGATAAAATTTTCCATTAAAAATGTGTTTTTACAATAGAACCAAAAAGCATTTCTTCTTGCAACAGTTACATCACTCCCAGCATGTTAGTTCCATATTTTTTCTAACAAACTGGAAGATATGAAGAGATCCACAAAATAATAAGACATCTAAATATATTGAATGTGGAATCATATATCATTCAGAGACAGTCCCCCCATTTCCTTCTTAAACATTAACGTTGTACCAGAAATATGAAACCTGTAAGTAGCGGAAGTTTATATTCCTTGAAGTCCCTGTCCTTTTTACAATAAAACTCACCTTTAGATCAGCAACTGTAGGAACTTTCTCTTCCAGAAACATTTCTCCCAACTGTTCATCCACATTGGCTACACATTCAACCAGCTCCTGACGTCTAGCTGCAGCTTCCGCACGTAACTCAGCAGGAATGTCATCATATTTCACATTCTGACTATGCAAATGAGAAAGATGTGCATTTGGGTCTCAAACCTTTCAAAGTACACTATATATTTGTCATTATTACTAGTTGAAAAGATTGACTGGACAAGCTGAACATAAATCACCAAAAATCCTTGTAACTTAAAATTTAAACAAAAGGTTTCAAACAAAATGTCAACTTACTACATCAGTACACTGATCAGAGATAGCAGAGGCTCTGACCATAATCTTTCAAACGTCCTTGGATATGGAAGTTATGCCCAAGGACTGGAGGGTTGAAAATACAACACTTCTTATTTAAGAAGGATGAACTGGGTAACTATAGACCGGTCTGCCTAACTTCAACAGTGGGTAAGCTTCTAGAGGCCATAAAATGGGATAAAATTAATACTCAATTACAAAAGAATGGGCTAATAAAAACAGCCAGTACAGATTTGCAAAAGGCAAGTCACATCTGACAAATTTATTGGAGGAAATAACGGAGTGTATTGATAAAGCAAATACAGTGGATATTGTGCACATGGATTTTCTCTGACAAAAAGCTGGAGCCACTGAGACAATACGGGGAGTGGGTATCTTAATGAGCTCTTGCAAAAGATCATTAGTCAGCCATTGAAACTTTTACCCTCAACAGTTTGGGACAATAGGTAAATTATTACCATATCCCAGCAGTTCCAGTAAGTATTCACACATGGAATATTGGTAGGAGCCACATGGAATGATTCCTGACTGGAATCAACTCCTAGAAGGGTGGTACTTGTCTTCATTGGCAGCTCAACTGACTAATCCTCAGACATGGACAGCTGTGGGAGGTTCAGAGGACAAGCCTTGGTTTTCCCGCCCAGTTAAGGAACAAGGAAGCATAGGGTCTGGGTTCAATCTGCAAGATTTGGTGAGGAAGCCAGTATAAAGAGAGAAAGCTCTCTTATTAAATAAAAGGATGACGAGATTCAGTGAGAACACTGACAGGGATGGTGTGACACCCTTGATTATTTTCTATCGGAGTGTTATAAAATAAGTTGCAATGCACTGTAATCATTAGTTTGTTCGTTCACATATTATATGAAAAATAGATACTGATTTATATTCAGCCTTGCTTAATGAAGTATTCATCAGTCTACCTTTTAGCAGGTGATTGGCAAAAGAACCAAAGGCGACATGAGCAAAAACTTTTTAAGCAGCGAGTGCTTAGGAACTGGAATGCACAGCCTGAAAGGGTGGTGGAAGCAGGGTCAATTGTGGCTTTCAAAAAGGAATTAGATAGGTACCTGAAGGAGAAAAATTTGCAGGGCTACAAGGAAAAAGCGGGGGAGTGGGACTAGCTGGCGCAGACTCGATGGGCCGAATGGCCTACTTCTGTGCCGTAACCATTCTATGATTCTAGGAGAAATGCCTCAGGAAGCACAAAAACTACATTACCCAATTCACATAACAAGGGGTTTTCATCATAATGACCCCAGGTCATGTGAACGCATGACTAGATATTGGGCAGTAAAAGTAAACTACTGATAATAAGGGATGTGAGGTCTGTGCATGGGAGTGACTGGTGAAGCTGAACCCAGAGGAGTATATAGTCAGACCCAAAATTTGTGACAAACGCACTAAATGGTACAACTTCAAAAAGTAGCAAAGCAGCTGGATTTATGGGTTCAGATACACAAATCTTTAAAAGTGGGAGGACAAGTTGATACAGCAGTTAAAAGAAAGCATTATGGGATCCTTGCTTTTTAAAATAGGGACGTGGAGTATAAAAGCCAAGTGGTAATGGTAAACCTATACAAGTCATTGGTTAGACTGCAGGAGGCAACAGGTTGGCCTAGCCCATATCACTTAATTTTGAACATTCACTTTAATCTTCATTTATAGCTTCTTCTTCTAGGAATAATAACCAATCCTAATGCCCAATACAAAACAATTTTGGCCTATGGAGCCAGGAAGGCAGCAAAATTCCTCACAACCTTAAAAATAAAGGGCAGCTTATTCAGAGGATGCAATTTTATGAACCAAATATTATTGCTACTGTTCCTGCATTTATACAGGGTTAGATTTTACCTACACCTCTGCTAAGGTTATATCTAAGGCATCAGGAGGAGTTCTCCAGAACACCTGTATAATGTTCTTACCCAAACTGGCCATCAAAGTAAACCGCACGCTCCTCTATGAGATCAATAATTCCCTTAAGGTTTCCTTCTAGGCCAATCGGAATTTGAATAAATGCTGTATTTTGCTTCAGTTTTGATCTGCAATTCAAAAAAAAATTTATTTTTGTATCTCATTAATAAATAAAACTTGTGAATCATTTTGGGAATTCTTGTTTCCTGCAACAGATTTTAAATCTTAAAATGTAATGTAAAAATTAAATAGCAAAAACAAAGGACAGGAAGGTTATCTATTGGAATGGAGAATAAAATTCCCTCTCACCTGCAGACATAAAATTTAGGACACACAAGTTTAAAAATACCCAAGAGAAGATGAGTTCATAAATGTTTGATGTCACTTGTTGGCCAGGGGCTGCAGAAAGTAACCTGAGACGTCAGCTGCTGATACACACAGGCAACATTTGAACTGAAGTAACCCGAGTTCGGTCGCTGGCCTTGGCTGGCTGGAACCAGTTTGAATTAACTAAGTTTTGTGAAAGACAAAGGAAATGTGATAAGACACAAGTCCTTATTTAGAAAAGGAGTAATGAGGTAATGCTACCTAAGTCCTTGGGACAGAGCCAATGAGGAGAAGACACAGGCAAAAAGCGAGTAGGCCTAAACCAAAGGGAGAGAGACAGCACAGCTTGAAGAGCTAAGATTCGGAATAAGAATGAAGGATCTGGGGCGTGGAGCCAGAGCGAAGACTCCGGAGACCAACCATCGCGGAAGTGGAAGACCCTACGTCAGGGACGTAGAGATGACGTCGAGAGAGAGAGAACGGAACGCCTGGCCAGCGTCAGCTCTCCTTTTCGGGTATTATCCTTTATATTCTGTGACCACTCAGGGAGTGTCAGAGAAACCTAGTGGGTGTGTGTTTAGATCTTAGTTTGGGTATAAAACTGTACAACCTGGTGTAAACTGCATGCCTATATCTAACCAGACGTATAAGCTATATGTATAAGATCTAACGGTGTGAACAAAGTGAATTGAGAGTTAAGAGAGAATTGACTCTTCTCCTCTTTGTACTAAGCCAGTAACCGTAACCGGTGACCTCCGGTCAACACCCTATTACTCAGTTGGTAAATGCAGTGCACTGTCTCACGCAGATCCATACAAACAGCTCCCGGATTTGAGATGAGACGACTGAAGGGGCAGCAGTGAGGGCATCCTGAGCGAGGCAGAGGGATAGTAAAACAAATAGGACCAGGGTACCTGCTCTTAGCTGCTATCTAGTGAATCCTGCTGGAAGGACTGGGCTTAACTGCAATGATCCAGAGATTCAAGTAGCCCAATGACAATCTCTGTCGAAACTCATAGATAAAGAATAGTTGTTGATGCCACCTGTGGAATTGCAGCCAAGCACAAGTCTTATTTCCTCCAGAAGAAAGGCACATGAAGAAATAGTAGAGACAGATGCCATTGACATTTCTCTCTCTGTATATTAAAATATATATATAAAATATATATACATATCCATATAAATAAATGAAAAAATATGAAAAATCCCTTGCAGAGTCCAATTTTATTAATATATTACATGGTTATCAAGTTATGCATGTAGAACAATTAACTTGCCAAACAACTTTCAGCTCTGAAGAGCATTACACAGCAAAATATATCAGAGACATTTTGAAGAGTTTAATTAAGATAATAGGCTTGCCTGAGACTCATTTAGTACAAGTCTCAATCTGCCATCTAGTGGTAGCAACATAGATGAGGAGAGTAATTGCTCTACCAAAGTAAATGTTGGGTGGAGGAAATGGGAGAGAGGTTTAAGGAGACTGTGGTGGTGCAGAAAAGAAGCCAGGAATTATCTTTGTTCTCCAGGATGATCCGTGAACAATGGGTGGTTTTGGCAGACGAGAGTGAGGTCCTGTTTGACTCTCTCCAATCATGTTTCTGTCCCACCACAGAAACAGCCCTAACCGAAGTCACAAATTACATCATCTGTGACTATGAGCATGGTACACCAACTCAACCACACTGCAGCCCTTGACAAGGTCGATCACACCATCGCCTTTCCTCCGTTGTCCAGCCCTCACTTGGTTCCACTCTTACCTATCTGATCATATGCAGAACATCTAAAGCAAAGGCTTCTCTTTCTCCCCCCCACCTTTGACTGTTACCTCCCCCTCCTCTTCCTTAACTAGATGATGCCCCTTGGTGACATCATCCAAAGACATGGGGTCAGGTTCCATGTGTACAGTGATGACACCCAGCTCTACGTCTCGACCACCTCTCTTCACTGCTCCACTGCCTCTGTGTTGTCAGACTTTCTCAAAGAGTTATAACTTCTTCCAGTTAAACACTAAATTTAATAGGTTTACCAGAAATGTGGTTGCATACTGGACAAGAATGGAAAATAACAATATCCGGATATATTTAGGAGGGATAGAAAAGATAAGAAAGGAGGTGAAATGGCAATATTGCTTAAAGAGGGAATACATGCTCTAGAGTGGGTTGATGCAGACAAGGGGTAGAAAAAGAGTCAATATTATTGGAGCTCAAAGATAAAAAAAAAACGAGCTTGTTACATTAGTTGAGGTGAGTTACAGATCTCCAAATTATGGAAAGAAAATCAAAGAAATCTACAGTCAGATTCGAGAGATGAGTAGGAATATCAAAATTACTGTTCTGGGAGATTTTAATTATTCACATCGATTGGGCAGAGAGCGAGTAAATGGAGAAGAGAGAATGGAATTCTCAAAATACGTACAGAGCTCCTGCCTCTTGTTAAAAGTGAGGTGGGGGCCCTGAGAGGAGGAGAGGATTGCCAATTTGTAAAGGATGATCAAAAAATAGAGGTACTGCACAAGTATTTTGCATCAGTCTTTACTAAAAAGGATATCTGAGAGAGAGTGAATCTTGACGTTGCTGAGAGCGAGACGAATGATATTGTAATGGAGAAGAGGAAAATTTTACATGTTTGCTAAGCTAATGGAAGACAAAGTGCCAGGACATAACAGGATACATCCTAGAATCCTGAAGCAATTGACGGAAGATATTGCAGAGGGCCTAGAAATTATATTTTAGGGCTCTGTTGAGTGCAGATGTGTGCCGGAGGACTGGAGAATGGCCAATGTAGTTCCCTTTTTTAAAAAGGGTGACCAAGCTGATCGAGAAATCGTGGGCCAGTTAGCTTAACATCTGTAGCATGTAAAATTTTTCAAGTCTTCAATTCAGGCTGAAATCACCACATATCTCGATTATAGAGAAAATAGTTATAAGTAGCCAGCATTGATTTCAAAAGGAACAATCGCACTTAACAAACCTTATAGAATTGAGGAGGTAACAGACATGTAGATGGGGGAAACGCAGTCGATGTAGTGTACATGGACTTCAGGAAATCCTTTGGGAAGATGGGAGATTGCTAGAGAAAATTGAAGGGTATGGAATTGTAGGGAGGATAGCAAATCGGATTAAAAAATTGGTTAGAAGGGAGAAAACAGAGGTAAGAGTAAAGGGCAGTTTTTAAAGAAATGTTTGGAAATGGGTAGCAGTGTCCCTCAGGGTCATTTCTCAGGAGACTTCTGTTCACTGTGTCCATCAATGATTTGGATATCGGCCCAGAGGAAGTGGTGGCAAAATTTGCAGATGATACCAAAATAGGAGGTATAATTAATTCTTTAGAAGACCAAAGGAAACTGCAAAGGGATATTGATAAGATGGGGAACAAGCTGTGAAGTGATGCATTTTGGTAAAACAAATAACAGCAGTAATTATACTCTGAATGGAAGGAAGCTCAGTGCTGTGGGAGAGCAGTGGTACTTAGGAGTAAAGGTTCACAGAACAATAAAGGTAGCACCTCAGGTTGATAAGGCTGTTAAAAAAAAGCTAATAATTGAAAAGTCTCATTTCTGCTATTATATAGTAAATCTTTGCCATACCCTTTCCACAGTCCCAATGCCTTCCCACAAGGGTGAGATCAAATGGGCTGACGGGCTGCCTTTGAAGGCATAGTGTACAAAAGCATGGAAGTTATGCTAAACCTTTATAAAACTCTGGTTAGCCCTCAACTGGATTACTGTGTTCAATTCTAGGCACCACACTTTAGGAAGGATGTCAAGGCCTTAGAGAGGGTGCAGAAGAGATTTACTAGAATGGTACCAGGGACTTCAGTTATGTGGAGAGATTGGAGAAGCTGGGGTTGATCTCCTTAGGGCAGAGAAGGTTAAGAGGAGATTTGATAGAGGTGCTCAAAATCATGAACAGAGAAACTGTTCCCAGTGGCAGAAGGATCAGTAACCAGAGGACACAGATTTAAGGTAATTGACAAAAGAACCAGAGGCACATGAGAAAACATTTTTTTTTACACAGAGAGTTGTTATGATCTGGAATGCGTTGCCTAAAAGGGTGGTAGAAGCAGATTCAATAATAACTTTCAAAAGGGAAGTGGATAAATACTTGAAGGGAACAAAATTACAGGACTATATGGAAAGAGCAGGGGAGTGAGACTAATTGGATAGCTCTTTCACAGGCACAATGGGTCGAATGGCCTCCAATTGTCCTGTAACATATTATGAATCTTATGACATTGTCTTCAAAAAAAATCACAAGTGGTACAAAGTATATGTAACAAGTGTTTCCACCTCCCAAAGAAGCTGACTCTCACTGCGATATGAAAGTGTCACATATTGACTTGCTTATGATTTGTCCTGTTTCCTTGATGCAAAGATCCTAGCCTCCACTCAGCATCTCCCCCGGCAACCTGGACAAGATCAGTAGAAAGTACCAGCGTTCATGTGAAAAATCCCAATGTAACAAATCAAAATTAAACAGTTTGTCAGAGTTTTGCACATTCCAACACTAACCTTATTTGTTGAACAGCTCGATTAGGATTAGCTCCCAGCCTGTCCAGTTTGTTTATGAATGTAAGAAATGGAACATTGTAACGCTTCATCTGTCTGTTTACAGTCATTGTCTGGCACTGAACTCCACCGACTGAACATAAAACCAGAACAGCTCCGTCCAAGACTCTTAGTGCGCGCTCCACCTCTATCGTAAAATGTGAAACTGCAGCTTCAAAATCATATCCTACCACTACACTGTGCAGCGTGTTGGAACATGAATGCACTGTGCCAACACATTACCGAATAGTTGCTGTTTTTCTTCCCATTATCTCTCTTTTCTTTTCATTTCTTTTTTGAAACACTTACTCTTGCTGGGGTACAGTTCTGTGGATGCCAGGAACCCAGCAAATACCCACCCCTAAAGCGGTCAGTCCCCAAGTCTGAGCCTGGGAAGCATATATTCATCTCCATAGAATACAAACTTGACTTACTGGAGATCTCTGTAAAAAGAGTCAACGATGTATGAAAAAAAGAGTGGGCTCAAGCCTGCAGTCTAATCTCATGGATCAGTTGTCATACTAAATTGCAAGTCATCTGCTCTCCCCCCACCAACTCAAGTTTAGGCCTGGAACCCTAGGTATTGCTGTATGAGCAAAATGTAGAAAGTACCAGCGTTCATGTGAAAAATCCCAATGTAACAAATCAAAATTAAACAGTTTGTCAGAGTTTTGCACATTCCAACACTAACCTTATTTGTTGAACAGCTCGATTAGGATTAGCTCCCAGCCTGTCCAGTTTGTTTATGAATGTAAGAAATGGAACATTGTAACGCTTCATCTGTCTGTTTACAGTCATTGTCTGGCACTGAACTCCACCGACTGAACATAAAACCAGAACAGCTCCGTCCAAGACTCTTAGTGCGCGCTCCACCTCTATCGTAAAATCAACATGGCCTGGAAAAGCAGTAAATAACACTGTGATTAACGAACAAGAAAATCTGACTTTCTGCAAACTAATGTACCGTAATGCAGAAAGGTAAAAATAATGCTGCAAGTTGTTGTTGACACTGAATTTCTAAAAGAATGTCGAAATACAAAAATACAAGAATCAATTTATGAAAATACTTCTTTGAAATAACATCCAACTTAAGTAGATGAGGATGGGGGCCAATGAAGTGGGTAAGTTGCAAATGACAATCAGCCTGCAGTGACGTAGAGATTCCATATCCAAAATACATGAAACTTAACTCGCTGGCTGGCAGCTCATGTTTATCATTATATATATCATTTGAGAAAGAAGAACAAAATGAACATTTATGAAGTATCTTAAATTATCTTCAGGATGTCCCAAAGTGCTTTATAACCAATGGCTTATTCTTGAAGTGTAGTCACTGTTATGGAGGAAAGCATGGCAGACAAGTTGCACACAGCAAGCTCCCACAAACAGCAAATTAATTAATTACCAGATAATCTGAAACAACAAAACTACTCCAGTCACTGTCTCTTCCATCCATTGTAGCTACATTCCCAAACTAAAACAGGCTATTTCCCAATAGTCAATTGCACCCCATAACAAGTTTCACAATGTATTGTATATACTTGAACATGTAATGTATGCAGATATAATGCTTTATACAATGTATGCACAGATCCTAAAGGACATCGCATTCGTTTCTTAATGATATATACATCAGTATAATTAAGTCTTGCAACTAGTGTGCATCCACAAGTATCATCCGTGGAAAATGTATATCACATTGACCCTCAGACATGTTTGACTGGCTCAAATATCAGTCTTAAAAAAACCCAACAAATCATGTTCACTGAATAATATTGATTTCATGAAATAATACTGAACAGATGGAAAAGCAGGTAGGAAAATGCTTTCAGGCACCATCTTGCTTTCTTAGCAACCCAAAGATGTAGAACTAAAAATAAAACTTCTAACATAATAAATTATCAAACATTTCCTTGCGCTTCAAATTTCTCCAATTCTTCTCTCCATAAGCCTGCCTACCGCGGCCTGGGTTTCAGCCCTGCTATGTTTCCAGAGCTTGCATCGTCAACCCTACTGGTATGGAGACTCAGCCAGGTAGCAGACTACCGTTTCCAGACTGCACCATTGTCACTCTGATGGACTACAACTCCATGAATGGAGCTCCAGGTGGGGTCAGGTGAAGGGAGACTTACAAACAGGAAGTACTGGTGCTTTAGAAGAAGCATCCCAATTTTGTGACAAGTAAAACATTTTCCTCATATAGGTAAGTCTTGCAGTAAACTGCATGAGCAAGCAGTATTCAGCCTACTAATAGGCAGTGGCTAGTCTACCAAAATGAGTTTTGCTCGAGTGTCCTTTGGGGCATACTGAGTGATGATTGTTGGCAATGGGTATGTGCTAGCACTGAATAAACTCATTTCTTTTGTTGCTCTTGGGCAGGAATTTTATTTAAAAATTAACAGTTACCTGAAAATAAATCATAACAAGTCCTTACTTATTGAGAGACAGTTATTTTAATTCAAACATTCTGCAACCCATTTCCTGCCCTCCCCCATTCCTCAGTGCTCTATTCTGTGATGTACTTCCCGGCTATGAATGGAGCTATGCTAATCATCACAACCATGCTCCAACGCCAGACTAACTGTGAGCAATGCCACAGGGGATCAGCTAGTTTTAATCATCAAACCTCCTCTGTAGTTACAGTATCTCACGTACACATTTTATTGCCTAATGCAATTCCACAAATGTTTGTGTGCATTTTCCATATGTCCTAAGGCAACGTGACATGAAGCAGGTGAATAGCAACAGAAAGAATTCAGGTGCTTCCGAAATAATCTCAGAGCTATCAAAATGTAAAGGAGTGGAAAATATAAAGTGATACATTGAAAAACTGGAATGTCTCTGCCAATGTTCGATAAATAATAACAGGAGATAAGGGTTCACAGCAAAACAATGCTAGTGTTGATATTTCAATAAAAACTGACTACCTAGCAATTTTTGCAGGTTTTCAACATTGCCTTGATAGCTCTATATATAAATACACAATGTGGTATGCTTCTGAGCTATACAAACCAGGAAGGTCTCAAAATCAATCTCTGCTCTATAGTGAATGAATTGGTCTCAAATGAATGGCAGTGGCTTATGGTTAACTTTAGAGTTCCTCATGACCCCCGAGGGAGAAAATAAAACAGGTACCTATCCCCAATAGCTTTCCAGTCACACACACAATTATTTTCTTATGTCATTTAATTTCCACTCCATTCATTCTCCCTCTTTTCAATTTATTCAAATCTGCTCCAAATTCATCTGTCATTGTTTAGATATCAATCCTTGTCTCACACATTACCTGGTGTATCAATGATATTAACATTCCTTTCCTTCCATACTGTGTATGTGGCTGCAGACTGGATAGTGATGCCTCTCTGTCGCTCCAGTTCCATGGAATCCATTATAGCACCCACGCCATCTTTTCCTTTCACCTGCCAATTAATTGTAATAAAATCCTTTTAACACAGAACAGTCAGTGAATCAAAGGCTGTATTCTAATTTATCTTCATTCAGAATATATGGCTGAATTTTGGATATATCTGTAATCCAGCAAGTACACTTGAGTTAGGTCCCAATCTGACGCTGGAGCACAGTGGTGTGAGATCCCCTGGAGAGCACCATCTTGTACTCCATTGTGGGTTTAAAAAGTGCTAAAGTGTTCTACTGGGTCTTAAAGATACTTTATCAATTGAAGCAGAGATCATTTAAATGTTTAGAGAAAGCAGGCACTCTCGCCCACACCCTCAATGCATTCAAAATTTACCAGCTCGCAGTAGGTTCTTCACATACGCAAGCATATGCTGAGCTCTCTCTTGACAGTGGGAGTCAAATGTGCAGCCTGCCAGTGGCTAAGTACTGTTGTGCAACACAGATTTGTGTCTCAGTAGATAAATGTGTATTTATTTGCATTTTTGTTGCTGCCAACAAATGACTGCCCTGTGAGGCTCAATTATCCGGGATTGGCCAGAAAGTAAAAACACCAATGAGGGAAAATAAAGCTATTCAGAACCCTTGCGCACTCAGGGCTAGACTACTTCAACAATTTTTTTATTACCCTCCTGTTAAAAAAAAAAATGAAAATTGAAGTGGCACTGTGACAATTATATTTTTCAGTGGCATTGTGCGAGTTACTTGCTGAAGCTTGTATAACAGTGGAAAAATATTAAATTACTGATCGTGCTGTATTAGGGAGTTTCCTTGTCCTTAGCTGTTTGAGAAGGGCACTATTAACTGGCGATTGTTCAGGTTTGTTACTGTTTGCATAATGACAATGTCACAACAGTAACATTTCCCTTTTTATAGTCCAAGGGAATAACTGTGACCTGGAACGGTGAATGTGTAACTCTCACAACACCATCAGAACCTACACATTCGGAAGTGTTGATCTGATCAAGCTAGCTTATTACATAAATTAACTTTTAATATAAACCACAGATTTTTATCATTGCTCAAAAATTATAGTTGTAACCAAGCCCAGTGAGCTGAAGAAGATTGCACAAATAAACCTAGTAAATCAGCCCCAGTATACAACAGTGAAAATTTTATACTTTGTACTGGTTTTAAGCAAAAAGCTATTGAACAGAACGTGGTTAACATAACAAACTCCTTAATAACTGAATTAATAGATGCCAAGCATTGCTCTATATGTACAGAAAACAGTTGTAACAGTTGGGACAATATAGTAATTTCCTTATTCCTAAATTGAAAGACAAATGCAGATACTTGATTTCGTAACAGAAGAAAGGCTAGCCTTTCAAAAGAATATTTTCATCTATTACAAGACATACTATCAAGTTACAGGATACTATGCTGTCCAGCGATCTCTGTGGCATCAGCCTGATATTTTTGGTCAAACAAGCAAAGGTGCTGCATATAAAAATTTACAGCACACAAGTCAGGTTCCAAGATTATTTCACACTTACTTGGAAACCAACAAATGTGACCCACCTGCCAGGCTTTAAAATGTGGTCATAGAAGGGAAGGCTGCAAACTTTACAGTGTCTACTTATGGTTTTGCAATTTAAAAAAAAACGAACTGAAGTGATTTACAGGAACTAGCTGCAGCCAAAAATCCTGGTGAAAAATAGTGAACTTGAAATAATTTTCTGGTGAAATTCCATGCCAAAAGTACATTTTAAATGTAACTTATACTCAACCTGCCATTCATTTTATACCAAAATAGTTTCAACTTTCTTTTTGCACTGTCTGGAACTTGCTTATTGATCAGGTTAAAAAAAAATATTTTATACATATTCAATAACAAAATTCACAGTACCTCATGCATTTCTGCTATTCTTCCAGTATAATATAGAACTCTTTCCGTCAGTGTGGTTTTCCCAGAGTCAATGTGTGCAGAGATTCCTATATTCCGAATCATTTTGTTTGGTAATATTCCAGATGAACATTGTCGACAGATATTTATAAGAATCTGCAAGAAAATATTAAAGAAATATTAAAGAAATGTTACTGAACATTAAGAGACGATTTTGCACCTTCTTTGAATTACTTTGGTTTTCAGTTCAATTGTTTTGCCTTTTAAGATCTTGTGTGCTGCTAATATGGTTTGAAATTCAAAAAGAAATGTACAAGTACAATTTCCAAATTAAAACATTATTGACACTATAAACTGTGTCACTCATCAGAGACTTAAGAGTCAAACCACACTCTCTACAACCTTTCCATCCGAGCTCCCCCAAACAGCAATCTGCAGATCTTGGTCAGTTAACTCAATGTAGTACTTAGTGGAAGCAAAGCACTGAGTGAATGAGAAACGTTCTACCCACACAACCCAGTTGTCAATTCAAGACAGCTAGACAGTACCCATGGAGTTGGGTCAGACTTACTTACAGTTAAGGAAAAATGTCTGAGGATAGGTAATCCCATTTTAAGATGGAGGGAGAGAAGAGAAATATAAATAAAAATATATATATAAAAAAATAAAATATAAAAATTGTTTTACTAAAGCCTAGTTAACGGCAAAACAACCAAATACCACAAATGGAGGTAGTTATCAAGATTAGGGATTGCCATAACCGATGATCCCTCTTGAGATGGATTATTGATCTTTGGGAAAAGACAAGTCAGGACTGACTTCACTCAGTCAAGTTTCACTTGAATTTTTCAACAAGTATTACTCTGTAAAGATATACATATATAAAATAAATTAGACCAACAGAACACCATTATATTCATCAGATATTTTCAATCTAGGAAAAAAAGCTTACTGGTGCCTACTAAGTTTGAGTTGCAGTGAGGCAAGCAGATGGTCCTGAAGCTTCAGATATCTCAAACTCTTCCACTGAATGGTATGGTCAGGGGGGTGTTGGCACTGCTCATGAGGAGCTCCTGGTACCTGGGGCTCCAAGATGACATGCCTGATGATGAAAACTTGGAACCCTTTGTGGCAGACTTGATAATCAGATACCTCAACCAAGCAGTTCCACAGTATTCCAGGGCACTAGTAAGTGCTAACCAGCCTTGCTAACTAGCAGAACCTGGAAATTGGACCGTTATTGGGGCTGCAATTCTTCCCACTGAGCTCCAGATAACCCTGCAAGCCATTACCCGAACTGGTAGAGGGGTCCATATAGGAGCATCAGGAAGCTGACCAGTACTTTGTGCTGGTAGGTGCACGATTTTAGTTGGTTGAATTCCAGTAGCACCTCTGTGCACACCTGAGCCTTGGCTCTTACTAACCTGCACCTAAGCACTCTGCGTTTAGATGTGTGATGTGTGTTCCTACAGGAGAGTTGCACTCCATATTGGGCCAACAGAAACTCACATCTGGTTTTCTTAGCTCAGTTTGGAGACTCAAACATGGTGACAGGATCAACGCACCAAGCTGATCAAAAAGAGATCCCTATTTTCAATTAGTTTCTAAATCACTAAAAGGTGTATTATTAGAATACAGTTTGCCAAGTGTTACTCCTTTCTCTTCCATTGTGACAATACAGCAGCATATTACATCAGGTGTGTGGTATCCTTGATGCAAATGAGATGGAGTTTGTCGAGAAATGGTATGAATGATTGAAGCTATTTGAAGTGGTTTAAATAATTTGATATAAATTAGTAAATGAAAAGTACAATCAAAAATTATATAAGTTGAGCATACATTACCTTGACCAGGTAACAATGCCAGGAAGATTGTGGCAGTTCAGTCTATCTCACTTGGCAGCATGACTGAGCATAGGACTATAGCCTATTTCTGGGGCCATTTCTTTTCCATAGAAAAGCAAAAAAAAGCTTGGGTAGACAGAGGTTCCACAAACATTCACATTCAAAGCATATCAGATAGCTGCTTGCCAGCCTCCAACTGCAGGTGAGGTTTTAATGACTGAAGAGCTGAATATCCCATCGGTTCCAGTGACCATTAAAAGGTGTATGACAGTACACCAAGACGCAGAGTCTTTTAAAAAAAATTTAAATGTATCTTTCTTTTTGGTGGGTTATGTGCCAGCTGTGTTTATAGTGTACCCAAAGTTCATCAACACTGGTATGAATCTTTTTTCTAGGTGGTCTTGCCACTAATGATTACAAGTTGATTTTATACAGCAATTTTGGGGTCAGGTCAACATCTAGTTAGTACAAACTAATACCAAAACCTTCATACAAAACCAGCAAAAATCTGCTTCCCCAGTGATTCAGCAACTTTTATCTAGTGAGTAGCTGAGCCATACAAACCAAAAAGATTCAATCCCCAGTTTCTCCTGAATCAGCTGATCTGAGCTGGGATATTGTATTACAAGATGCTAGACTTCAAATCAGAAGCAAAATACTGCAGATGCTGGAAATCTGAAATAAAAACTCCCACTCTGACCTCAGCCTTCTACACTGTTCCAATGAAGCTCAAGGAACAGCACCTCATCTTTCGTTTAGGCACTTTACAACCTTCCGGACTCAACATTGATTTCAATAACTTCAGATCAAAACCACTGCTCCCATTTTTTCATGATCACAAGCTTTCGGAGCTTACCTCCTTCCTCACTCACCTGACGAAGGAGGTGAGCTCCGAAAGCTTGTGATTTTCAAATAAAACTGTTGGACTACAACCTGGTGTTGTAAGATTCCTTACACTTGTCCACCCCAGTCCATCACCGGCATCTCCACATCATTTGTTCATCCCTCATACAGTTACCGGGAAACACAGCGGCGCCATCAGCGATCACCCTAAACCTGCGGCAGAGGCCTCAGTCCCCTTCCCCCCGACAAATCAGGGCTCAGTAAAGACGCGAAGGACTGGACCGGGTCGAGCCGAGCCTCTTTAGCCGGTTAGCGGCTCACAGACCGACACAAGACCCCGAAAATCCGCACCGATCTCCGACCCACAGCGAGGCCTGGCCCTGCGGGGGGGGGGGGGGGGGGGCGATCTCACCTGTCGGACGCTGCGGCAACCCGAGCGCCGCAGCGGCTTCTGCCCCAATATCAGGCCCGCTCTCAACAGATTCATGGCGGTGGGTCCAGGCAACGCGCGCCGGCTCCTCTCTCAGCGCCGCTTCCTGTCGCCGGGAAGGTCAAAGCTGGTCGCGGAAAGATGGCTCCCGCCACCCCGCTGTGGCAGCCTCCGGGCAGTGCGCCCTCTACCGGTGGGAGTATCCACTGTCGAGACACTGAGCGAGAGAAGCGCACCACACAGGAGGGAAAGGGAGATGCTGCACCGTGCAAGGGTTTACAGTCATGGTGCTCAGTGTTATTTGAGGATAGAGGTCAGGATGCAGTCTCTCTTAATGCTGACAACTTTTTCATTACCAGACAAAAGTTGAAGCTCCCTTCAACAATGAGCCCGTATAATATGACAAGTATTTAAACTAGTTGCTTCAGTAACTTGTCTTTTTTAAATTTTAATCCGTGGCGCATTACCTACCAGAGGGTATCCATCAGCCTTTCAGCTTTTGGCTCTCCTCAGCTCTTGTCCCTCAATCACCAGTGGTTCTCTCCGAAGCATTCGTTTATATTGTTCTCAAGTCACTTGCTCGTCAGTACCTGCACAATATTTCTGGTTCTGCTCTTGTCCTTCTCCCCAATTTTTGTCTCCCAGTTGTTCTCTTCAATTGTGACTTTTCCCCTCTCACTCATTTGTTCCCACCTGGCTCTGCACCTGCTGTAGTAGCACTCCAAGTAAGTTACTAAGGGTGCAGTTTGGCTTTGCATTGATTTTCTTTCTCCAAAAATAAACTTTTAATTCATCACAATGCAAAATATATATAAACAGAATGCAAGAGCACATTCTGTACTGGTTATAAACAGTTCAAAGTCACCATAGCATGTGGTGTTGGTACTGATAATTCGCCTGTGCACTTCAAAGGATACTATATTTGAATTTTGCATTGTTAGATTGTTAGTGTTGCCACTGGTACATTCATTTCTCATTACATTTGGAAAAGGTTGCACTTACTTGAGTTGTAGTTTCCTTTGGTGTTGGTGCTTCTAACATCCAGAGCAGTTACATTTGAAGTACACGGTATCCAGGGGTGTTTGTTACCACAATACCTTTGGTTCTTTTGTAAACATTCAGAGGGTTAAATTCAATAACCCCCGAATCTGGGCATGGTGGTTGCGGTGCGCAATTAACCCGTGCCTGGTTGTTGCATTGCAGGCAGCACATGAGATTCGTGATGTCATTTACCTGATTCCTGCAAGCTGGCTGGGCTGTTGAATGACTACTCACCAGCAGGGGGGCCCCGATATTGCGTGAGTGGCTCGCACCTCTTAAAGGCAGCCTGCATCTCTTATTTGCAAAATATAAGATATGGGTCCGGACGGAGTCTGAACGAAGATCAGACATCGCACACGTAAAACACAGATGCAGGTCCCGTCCCTATGTTTACAAACTGTTGAGTTATGTTAAAACATTGAATAAAGGTTGCGCACCACTAAATCCCACATCCTCCAATCTGCATGCCAGACCTCACCAATCTGCCCATCTGAGTTCGTACCAGGCCTGCGAGAGAGCATGCACCAAGGTTCTCTGCTGATGCACTAAGAGGCCTTGGTGCAAGAGGTGGACAGAAGGAGGGGCATCCTATATCTGCAGGGGGACAAGAGGCCCTTCAGACATATGCTCAAGAGGCAGTGGAAGTTAGTAGGGGATGAAGTCAATGCCAGGAACATAGTACCATGAACGTGGATGCAGTCCTGAAAGAAGTTCAATGTTTTGACATGAGTGGTCAAGGTGAGTGAGGTCAACTGTCAAGTGGCATCTCCTACCAACTGCACCACTAGCCACACTACTGCACTACACCCCCATCACCCATATACCAACAAGCTCTTTCAATCAGTACTCAACTCTTCCAACTAGATGCTTCCTCTCACATTACCACTGGTGAAAGCCGCACACCCACAATTCACAGGTCACACACACTGGCAGCTATTCAATCATGACAGGCACATCACACAAACATCCTGCAGGACACTCACTGACACGTCCCGCTTTCTTGCAGGAAAAGGTGGCGCATAACAGGAGGCAGCAAGTGGCAGTGGAATTTAGCCCCTCGTGTCTGTTCCATCATTCAATGAGATCATGGTTGATCTGTGAGCTAACTCCATATTCCCGCCTTAGCCCCATATCCCTTAATACCTTTGGTTAACAAAAATCTATTAATCTCAGATTTAAAATTAACAATTGAGCTAGCATCAACTGCCGTTTGTGAACGAGCATTCCAAACTTCTACCACCCTTTGCGTGCAGAAGCTTCACTCCTGAAAGTCCTGGCTCTAATTTTTAGGCTATGTTCCCTAGTCCTAGTATTCAAGTATAGAAGACCTCCAAAAACAGGTGCAAATGCATCAGGAGCCAGAAGCAATAATCCAGCAAATAACCTGTAAATCCAGCATGGTCCCTTTAAATAGCACTGGCGGGGGTATCCTCCAGGCCATCTGCGACTTGTTCAGCTGTGCATGGTTAAGGCAGTCCGTTGGCTGGAGCGTTGAGTTCCAAAATCGTAAATCGTATCTTCTCTTTAAAGCAGTGTTGCACATTGATCTACCGCATATTTTCCTTAACTTACATGGTTACATGGCCTTTACGTCATGCACGCGCATTCCAGATGCCATTGTGGGATCTTAGGAGACCGCGCAGTGCTGAAAAAACGGGCGCTATGCGGCTGAATTTATAGCCCTCAGACTGAGAGGATGTTACACAGGATTCAGCCTCTTAATGCACAGAAAAAAAACAATGGTTGGAGGGCCTTAGATTGTGGCTGTTCCTCATTTTACCTTTGTGGCAGATGCACCAAGCTTCAATGCATCCATCAGCATGTAGTCCTGGACCATGGAAGGTGCCAGTCTCAGACAGCTCCTTGCTCTGGAAGACCTGCATGTTTCAGGCAGACCAAAGGGCTTCTTTCACTGATGGCCTTCCAGCAGCAGTTGATTTTTGTCTCGGTGTGTGTCTCCAGGAACAGTCTGTAGAGCACAGAGTCCTGTGCTATGGAGCTGCTCAGGATGAACCTCCATAAACACCACTGCATCTCTCTCCGGACTTTCTTTGCAAACGCACATTCCAAGAGGAGGTGGGTGACGGTCTCTTCCCCACCCCAGCCATCTCAAGAACAGCGAGCGGTAGCGGGTGTGAATGAAAGACCATGCAGGAAGGGTCCTTCTCACCACCAGCCAAGCCACATCTTGGTGATTGTTTGACCGCTCTAACAATGAGACATTCTGCCAAATGGCAGTCTGCTTGGGGAACTTTCCAGCAGGATCCACCATCGTCTTATTCTGCAGGGCCTCCAGGACATTCTGTGCGGATCACTGTCTGATTGATTTGTGATTGAAGACGATCTTCTGCAAAAACAGGTGGTATAGCACACCCCAACTAAATGGAGCGCTCCGCCAGTGTGGGCAGACCCATCCTTCGCAGATGGAACCTGTGCAAAAGTGACAGTTGGTGTTTACGTACAGAGGATCTCTGCACAGTTTGATGCAGCGGCACACAAAAGTCATCAACAGGATAAGGGCAACATTCAGTACGATTTTGCCCCTTTTATCTGGAGATTTGTACATCTCCAAAGTGGAAAATTGCTCAAGAAGTCTCAGGGCCACTTTTAGTTGCTTGTATTTGTCCTATTGTTTTAGTCCAGCAACATTTTCTTTCTCGACTATGTTAACTTTTTTCCTTGTTGCTTTTCTCTTTGCCAGTTTTGTAATTTCAAATATTCTCATCTTTTTACTGCATCTTCCTTTCATTATTTTTTAACTTTCCCTTTTAAAAGCATTTTTCCTTTTAGTTTTATTTTCCTTTTATTTCCATCCATTCCATGGTCCCATTTAAATCATATTATCTTTTCCCTCGATTCTAATTTTGTTTGCTGCTGCCTTCAACTTTTTTCTTGGTGGATTTGAACTTTATTGCCTTTTTTTGCTTACACCATTGGCTAGCTGGCTTTTTTGTTATCCTACTACTGGGTTTTTATCTAAGTGGTCTGAAATCATTATATCAGCAACTGGAGGGTGAGCTACTGTTTGCTATTTTATCTATTTGAAATTCCAAAAGACAGCACCTCTGACATAGCGGCATTCCCTCAGTGCTGCACTGAAGAGTCAGCCTAGCTATGTGCTCAAGTCTCTGGAGTGGGACTAGAACCATACAACTTTCTAACTCAGAGGCGAGAGTGCTGCCACTGAGCTTAGGTGGACGCTTTGTGAATCAATTTAAAGCATAATTTAGTGTTAGAGAATTGGCCAAGTTTGTAAACTCCTTTTATCTCAAATTCAGACAATGCACTAGAAATTGAGCAATCACTAATGTTAATCCAAGCCCTGGATGACTGTTTCCTGATTCCTTTGGATTCAGGAGATTGCTTCAAAAATGAATGCCATCTCAATCCAGGCTGCCTTCTCTGATTGTTGGGGAGTAATGCTTGAAGTTGTGCAGCAGAGATTCCTCAGTAAAAAAATCCAACTTACAGTTCCTGAAACATTGGGCATCATTTTAGCACCCGCTATCGGGTGCGTTCCTGGCGGGGGGGCTCCGAAAATCGGAGAATCCCGGAGCAGGACTGGAGCCCGGCACCAACCCGCCCACTTCCGGGTTCCCCACTGACGCGCCGGTGTGCGTGCGCAGCCCCCGCTGGTGGGAATCCCGCAGGCAATTAAAGCCAGCGGGGTTCGACTTGAAGATATTTATTTTGCTTGTTCAGGTCATTAACTGACCTGATTAAGGGATTATGTGAGGAGGGGTGGGATTTTATGGCAAACTGGGACTGTTTCCCATACTGGGGGAAACACTCCCAGTTCAAATGGACCTGTTGCAGCCATCAGCCTGTGGCAACTGCAAAGGTCCATTTGACAGGTGGGGGGGGTGGGGGGTCAGACCCTCACCCATTGCAGGAGGCCACTCTGTCACTTGGGAGAAAGTTTGGCCTCCACCACCCTCCTCCTGACAATCAAAGTCACCAACTTGCACACTTACCCTGGGGTCCAGAGACATGTACCTACCTTGCGGACCCCCTCAGATGTACATCTTCCGGATGGGGGCTGTAGCTGCAGTCATGACCTCCTCGGAGGGCGAACAGCATCACCAGCCTCACCATCCACGCCGTCCACCTCTGACACGTGGAGCTCCACAACAGAGTGCTGTGACACATCCACCTGTACAGCAGGAGGGAGGGCTACCGCAGAGAGAGATGCCTCGCAGAGGGCACTACCCTCACCACAGGGTCCACAGACCGAGGCTCAGCTTCCTGGACCTCTCTGAGCAGCAGTGCACACGGAGGCTCAGAGTCACTCGACATGTAGTCGTGGACATCTGCAGCCTCCTTCATGCCAAGCTGCTCCTGGCTGGCCCGAGCACCATCTTCTTACCTGTCGCTGTCAAAATCACCACTGCCCTCAACAACTTCTCCTCCGCATCCTTCCAGGGTGCCACCGGGGACATCGCCGACGTCTCTCAGCCATCTGCACAAAAGAGCCCTGCAAATACACCTACTCCCACTCTGCAGTGACACAATGGGTGGCATCAGTTGTGGGTCTTCATAGTGATCCTCAGGAAAGGGCATTATTGCACAAACCAGACAAGATTCGCAAAGACATGGCAGTAGTGGTGACAATATAATATGTAATGTGAGTTGGTCAGAAATTCAATATAAGTAACAACCATGACAAACCCTCAAACACCCTTGTGCATCCCCTTCATGCTCACGACACGTTTGCCTTACGCTGCCTACTGCACATATCTGATGTATGCCCTGTGGCTGCAGCACAGGTAGTGGCAGGTTGAGTGAGGCTGACCCTGAAAGAGATGCACGAGAGGGTGAGTATGAGATAGAGCCATGAGATTGTATGAGGATTGGGTTGAGTGGTAGTGGCGGGATGAGTACTGGCGAGGTGAGTAAGTGCAGATAAGATGAGGATGAGGTTTGAGTGGGTATGAGGGGTGATGTGACAGAGTAGTGTTGGCAGTGCAGAAGCAGGTGTGGGGTGGGGGCGGTGATGTGGCAGATGGAGTGTAGGGGAAAGAGTAAGTGTACTCACTTTGGCTGACCTACTGAGGTCATTGGAGCGCCTCCTGCATTGGATGCAGGTGGGCGATATGTTGGTGGTGCAGGTGACCTCCTCTGCCACCTCGAGCCAGGCCTTCCTGGTGGCAGAGGCAGGCCGCTTCCTCCCGCCCGCCTGGGGGAATATCTCTGTCCTCCCCCTCCTCCTCACCCCATGTATTGATACCTGGAGTGAGGCATCATTTAAGTGGGAGCAGCCTTCCCCCTGGGCTGCTCCATGCTGTAATTTTTTCTATTTGTTGCAGCATCTGTCAGTGGAGGACTGCCCCTTTCAATAGAGCTCCTCCAGCTGACAGATCTTACTGCGCATGCGCAGCCCGCCCGACGCGCAGCTCAGCAGCGGGGAACCCGGAAGACAAGGTAAGTGGATCCAATTGGGCTGCGATCGTGCGGGTGGCTGACTAATTTCACCGGGCGCGTTACCCACGCGCCCAAGAGCCCCCCCGCCGCGAACCTGCAGCCCTGCTAACATCGAGCCCAATGTGTGAGGTGAACTTTGTTCAGTTTCTGTAGAAGAAAAAATCCTATAGCATCTAATTTTGGAAGAGACCCAGGACAATTCTGCAATGGGCCATGTAGTCTATATCAATAATGTTGAAGCACCAAATGTATTTTGTTATTTTTCTAAAATCCCACAATGCTATAGTAGTAAGTACTGGTGGTACATAAAATTTTCTTCAAATAAAATTGCTTCCAACCAATTCACAGTAGGCCTCATGTCTCAAAATGGCTTGATTTAAATGGAATTACACTCTTTATTTTTAATTCTGAGGAAGAAATAGCAATCTAGATTGGAGGGAGCAAGGGAACCACACATATTTCCCATAGGATTTCTGCAGGTCAACACAAAAACTGCATTGGAAATAGATGTAAATAGGCAGCTGAATGCCAATTGAATACAGTTAAATACTTCATGAGGCCAAGGAGAAGAAATGCTCCAGTGGCCATGTACCAAAAACTCGTACTTGTGCTTTTCCCAACTTCTCAGTATAAGTACAGATTTTTTTCTACTATATGTAAATTGGTTCACTCTTACAATCTGCCACTTGCATTTTATTCCTGTAGACCATCTATGTTGTTCATAATTAGCTCACATAAATCACCGGTGGTGTAACACGGGATAGATAGAATAAGTAAAAAATTGCAACTTTTTGCTCCAATGGAAACTTGCAGCACCCTCAAGCTTAGCAACAGCAGCAGAAATTCAGTTGATTATGGAAACAAAGGATAAATTTGAATGCTCAACCCCAGAATATTTCAGGCCCACCAGAAATTGTGCACAGGAAGTAGGAGGGCTGCCCGCTTCCTGATATGATTGGGTGGGCAGCCCATCAATCATGTCGAAACTAGGCCCTGGCGTTAAAATCGCCTGGGCCTCACGCTGTTGATGTCATGACAGCTTCCCACTCACCCCATACCCCACAATTTGCACCCAGAGTTAAAATCAGGACTTTATTCCTATGTGGTGAGCCCTGAGTGCCAGCAGGTTCAGAGATGGGTAGCTGGATTTTTTCCCTTAGAAGACTGAGGTGACACTTATCTCAGTGAAGATGATGTCTTTGAAGGACCTGCTTCCAGCTGCATCTCACTTTAATTTGCGAAGGTGACTGGCCCTGGCAGAGAGATCCTTCATGTGCTGACGTTAGAAAGGGCTGCAAGGAGGACACTATCGAGTCACTATCCTTAGAACAACATCTTCAGTTACAACACCTGGCAGCTCATTTGATATAGGGCAATGTCTCATTTGGGCTCAGTCAGTGAGAGGACAGACTGATTGGTCCCAGTTAGGTCTTTGAATCCCTGTACTATGATGCCGTTTAGGGGATTGCGCAAGGAATCGATGGAAGCAGTTGTCACTGCCATTCTGGAAGCTACAACTATCCCTTGATCCACTTCCTGGGGCCTTACAGCTGCAGATCCCTCCTATCTGTCACACACTTTAGGGTGGACAAATGTAAGGAGTCTTACAACACCAGGTTATAGTCCAACAGCTTTATTTGAAATCACAAGCTTTCGGAGCTTTCCTCCTTCGTCAGGTGAGTGCAGGGTTCCATAAAGGCACAGCATATATAGTCAGAGAACAATGTCTGGTGATTACAGATAATCTTTCCAACTGCCTGTTATCACACCTCGGCAGAGAGGTAATCACAGCAATCAAAGGAGTGGATGGTGTTCAGACAGGGGAAAATTACATCCAAGACTACTGAATACACAAGCGGTCACATCACAACGACAGAGAGAGAGAGAGAGAGACACCCGAAAGGCAGAGAGAGAGAAAGAATGACCCGTTGTATTAAAAACAGATAACTTTTTTTTCACTGGTGGGGTTACATGTAGCGTGACATGAACCCAAGATCCCGGTTGAGGCCGTTCTCATGGGTGCGGAACTTGGCTATCAATTTCTGCTCGACGATTTTGCGTTGTCGTGTGTCTCGAAGGCCGCCTTGGAGAACGCTTACCTGAAGATCTGAGGCTGAATGTCCTTGACTGCTGAAGTGTTCCCCGACTGGGAGGGAACCCTCCTGTCTGGCAATTGTTGTGCGGTGTCCGTTCATCCGTTGTCACATTGTCTGCACGGTCTCGCCAATGTACCATGCTCCGGGGCATCCTTTCCTGCAACGTATAAGGTAGACAACGTTGGCCGAGTCACAGGAATATGAACCATGTACCTGGTGGGTGGTGTCCTCTTGAGTGATCGTGGTATCTGTGTCGATGATCTGGCATGTCTTGCAGAGGTTAACGTGGCAGAGTTATGTGGTGTCGTGGATGCTGTTCTCCTGAAAGCTGGGTAATTTGCTGAGAATGATGGTCTGTTTGAGGTTGGGTGGCTGTTTAAAGGCGAGTAGTGGAGGCGTGGGGATGGCCTTAGCGAGGTGTTCGTCGTCATCGATGACATGTTGAAGGCTGCGAAGAACATGGCGTAGTTTCTCTGCTCCGGGGAAGTACTGGATGATGAAGGGTACTCTGTTGGTTGTGTCCTGTGTTTGTCTTCTGAGGAGGTCTATGCGATTTTTCGCTGTGGCCCGTCGGAACTGTCGATCGGATACAACAGATGAACGGACACCGCGCAACAATCGCCAGACAGGAGGGTTCCCTCCCAGTCGGGGAACACTTCAGCAGTCAAGGACATTCAGCCTCCGATCTTCGGGTAAGCGTTCTCCAAGGTGACCTTCGAGACACACGACAACGCAAAATCGTCAAGCAGAAATTGATAGCCAAGTTCCACACCCATGAGGACGGCTTCAACCGGGATCTTGGGTTCATGTCACGCTGCATGTAACCCCACCAGCGAAAAAAAAGTTATTTGTTTTTAATACAACTGGTCATTCTTTCTCTCTCTCTGCCTTTCGGGTGTCTCTCTCTCTCTCTCTGTCGTTGTGATGTGACCGCTTGTGTATTCAGTAGTCTTGGATGTAATTTTCCCCTGTCTGAACACCATCTACTCCTTTGATTGCTGTGATTACCTCTCTGCCGAGGTGTGATAACGGGTAGTTGGAAAGATTATCTGTAATCACCAGACATTGTTCTCTGACTATATATGCTGTGCCTTTATGGAACCCTGCACTCACCTGATGAAGGAGCAAAGCTCCGAAAGCTTGTGATTTCAAATAAAGCTGTTGGACTATAACCTGGTGTTGTAAGACTCCATACATTTGTCCACCCCAGTCCATCACCGGCATCTCCACATCACACTTTCGGGTGATCTGCAAGGCTTTTCAAACTTTTTTCATTGTGCTGCAGATATAAGTTGTGGTCTCTCTGCCCCAGCCTCAGCCCATGTCCTGCCGAAACCCTCATCTATGCCGTTATCACCTCCAATCTCGACCATTCGAAAGTTCTCCAGGCCAGCCGACCACCCTCCCTAAACTCCAGCTCATCCAAAATTCTGCTGCTTGTTTCCAACCGGCAGCAAATCCTTCTCACCCATCACCCATGTGCTCGCTGACCGACATGGGCTTCCGGTCCCCCAACACCTCCAATTTAAAATTCTCATCCTTGTATTCAAATATCTTCACGGCTTTGCCCCCATTCTATCTGTGTAACCACCTCCAGCCCTCCAAGAACTCTGTTCCTCCAATTCTGGCCTCTTGTGCTCCCCTCAGTCCTTGCACCTAACCATTTACAGCTGTGCTTGCAGACATCTACGCAATGGCATTCCCTCTCTACTCTTTAAAACCCACCCCTATGACCAAGCTTTTAGTCACCCATCTTAATATCTTCCTTGGCTCGGTCTCAACTTTTGTCTGATTACGCTTCTGTGAAGCACCTTAGGATGAAAGGCGCTATATAAGTTCAAGTTGTTGTTTAATTTTAATTCAAAATATCACATTTCTGAAAAGCTGCCTACAAAACTAGTTTTAAAAACCATGGGGAGAAATAAATTACAGAAAGGAGACAATTTTCATGTGTTTCACTTGAGCATTTGAAGAAAAATCCCACTAAAATTGCAAAAGCAGTGAATCAGGCAGAAGTAACCGGCAGTTAGTTAATCAGAGAATTTGCCACATTTGGTGATCATTTCAATACAGTAAAATTGAGTGCCAGAGTGCTTACTGGTGTGGTTGTGCCACTGACCATGCACTTTCACTTTGCCATTACATCACTAACCTTCTTGAAAAAAAATTAGATGAGAATTAATCACACTGAGAGTGTGACCACAAGCGAGACAGAAATCTGACATTCAAAATTCATGTTTTAGTGAGATTACTGGTATTTTCATTATGCTGTGACGACCAATCACAACACCTAATGTTTCAAGAGTGAAGTTGTATTGAGTAGTTCTACATTAGTCTCCCAACAGGGTGTAGCCAAGCTTTTTTTGCATATAACTTTATCCTCCAGTTTATTTTATTAAGGAATAAATTGGAAAAATAAATTTAAAAATAAAGGAAAAGGAAATGAAAGTGACAGGAAGGATACAAAGGGAGTCAGGAGTAGGCCTTTATTGACCCACTTGCCTACATGACAACAGTAATGACATAGGCTGTGAAACATTGACATTCCAAGTATGTAAAAGGAACTATATAAATGGAAGTACTTTCTTTCTATTAATTGATTTCTGGACCAGGGAATTGGAAAAAGTATTAAAACCACCACCAAAAACACAACATACATAAGGGCCCTGATATTAGTGTGGAGACTGGATGGCAGCGGGGGGGTGATTGGGCGCGTGGGTAACCTGCCCAATAAAAAATGTCCGTTTCGCATGCGCTCGCAAGTCAATTGGAGCCACTTAACGTGGCTTCCGTGTTTGCCATCCAAAAGCTGCACAGCGGGTGGACTGCGCACCCGCATCACAGGCTGTCAGCTGGAGGAGCTCTACTTAAAGGGGCAGTCCTCCAATGGCTGCTCCTGGAGCAAACACCCACAAACCACAATGGAGCAGCACAGGGTCAAGGCTGCTCCAAGATTCAGCGATGCCTCACTCCAGGTGCTACTGGATGGGTTGAGGAGGAGGGATGTGCTCTACCTGGCGGACAGGAGGAAGTGGCCTGCCTCTGCCACCGAGAAGGCCTGGCTCGAGGTGGCAGAGGAGGTCACCAGCAGCAGCATCACCCCCACCTGGGTCCAGTGCAGGAAGTGCTTCAATGACCTAACTAGGTCAGCCAAAGTGAGAACACTTACTGATTGTCCTACATTCCGTCTTCCACACCACCGCCCCCACCCCTCAACTCATTCTGCACTGCCAACACTACTCTATCACATCACTCCCCACACCCACTTATGGCTCATCCTCAACTTACCTGGACTTCCACACCTCCCCATTAGTCACCCTACCACTACCACTCAACCCAATCCTCATACAATGTCATGGCTCTGTCTCATACTCACCCTCTGCTGCATCTCTTTCACGGTCAGCCGCACTCTAATGCATTCATCGGTTGACATAGTCACCATCACTCACTCACGCATCTGTACTTTCTCCCCTAATAGGAGGAGATGTCAGAATGCATGGGCGAGAACGTGGACCAGAGGGGGGGCTGCAACAATACATCGTCCTCACAGACACGAAGCAGGAGGTGCTGGAGCTTAGCCGAATCCTCGAGTGCCTGTCCATCGGGGACGCCGAGACTGGCACCCAACAAATGTCTGGTGACATAACTTTAACATTCAGCTCACACAATATGAATTGATGTTAACATGCCTTGCTATCTTCAGCACCTCAGTATGCTCGTTGTAACATGATACATCTGCGATCATGCTTAATATTGCTTTCTGTTCTCTTACAGGGCCTTCAGCGACCGCTGTGACGGCAGAGGGCAATTCCTCAGGAGGACCTACCGGCCTCTGAGGGTGCACTGTCACATCTGAGTGAGCCATCCACCAGCGCAGATACTCACACCTCGGTGGGTCCTAGTTGGGTTGGCACCTGGTGAGTTACCACACACGTGAGCACGAGCAGACACTGGTGGCAGGGGCAGCTGCGGAGAGTCCGCGTCGGTGGGAGCACTCCTCTGCAGGCTCTGCTCAGCTGGACACAAATGCTGAACCCTGGGGGCCATACTTTAAAAGGAGAATGATTGAGGGACAGCAGCAGAGTTTAACTGTCTCTATTTTCTAATCAATGAAATTGCGAGGTGCTGGTACAGGTGCCATGCACTCTCTCCACAATAGTGCAGAGAATGGAGAAGTCCAACTCCTGCATGAGTGGAATGGTGGCACAGGAATCTCTGAGATAGTGTCACAGGGACGTGAGCAACTCTCTGAGATACTGTCACGGGTAAGTGCGGGAATGTCTGCGATGGAGAGAAGGCTAGCCTCCATTGAGCTTCAAGTACGGCTCACAAATGAGTCCAGTCAGGCCCTGACAACAGCCCTGCGGACTCACAGTCAACAACATTCTGCCGCAGGCAGATACACTAGCACTGGCCTTACAAGGCTTCACAAGTGTCCTCCAAACTGTTGTCCAGCAGAGTGGTAGGAGTGATGTGGGCCTGGCTCAGGGGAGGGATGATGGCGAATGGGAACATGGAAGTGGGGACGTCACTCAAAGCACTCCTGCGTCTCACCCGTTGCCCCCCCCCCCCCTCAACCAGGACCCGCAATGCTGCCTCCTCTCCAGTCGACCAAGTCCGCCCCTGTACAGATGCAGGTGGAGCAGTCTTTGGAGGGGCCCTCATGGGCAACAAAACCCAGAGGACATAGGCCCAAACCATCTAATTGGTCAGGGCATGAACAAGAGCAACCTGCCACTACCTCTGCTGCAGCCACAGGGGATGCACCACATAGAAGTAGTCGGAAGAGAAAGGCGAAGGTTTTGTAAGCACAAAGTATATGCACAAGGATGTTTGACGGTTGATCATGTTTTTTATTTATATTAGCTTTTTGTTAAACTCACATTAAATATCATTATTGTCACCACTACTGCCACATCTTGGCCATTCTTGACTGGCTTCTGTAATAGGGCCCATTCATGAGGTTCACCATGAATGGCAACACTTGATGCCACCCATTGGGTCACTCTACAGTGGGTGTATATGTAGTTGCAGGACTGTTTTGTGCAGGGAGGGGTGGGGGGCTGGTGTGGGCACTGCTCTATCCAGGTGGTGTGAGGACTGGACTCTTCACACTGTCTGCTGTTAGGAGAACCATTCACATATCAGTGACTCCCTGGCCTCACGAGCAGCCAGGTGAGCCGCTGCTCTGCCCATGGGTTGCTCCTGCTCCTGCTCCTCCTCCTCCTCCTCCTCAATGTGGGTAGCAGATGTGGATGGGGCCTCCTCAAGCGGCAACCCTCTCTATTGTGCCATGTTGTGCAACACACGACCATAATGCGTCCCATACGAAAAAGTTAGAAAAGACGTAAAAATAAAATTAGGAAAGTAAAGAGGAACTACGAAATTAAATTATCAAGGAATATAGAAAGAAATAGTATTCTACAGACACATAAATAACAAAAATCAGAATCGGGATAGGACCACCAAGGGATGCACAAGATAAACTCACATGTAATGACAGCGAAATGGCAGAAATATTGAATCGTCACTTTGCCTCAGTATTTACCAGGGAGACTAACTAGGTGGGCATGATATTAGAAGAGATCAAAAAAGATATTAAAATATTTAAGATAGCAAGGGGAAAGGGGGGGGGGGGCTTGATAATTGATAAACTAATCAAACTTAGAGAGGATAAAACACCTGGTCTGGCTGGATTGCATCCATGAATATTAAAAGAAGTTATGGAGGAGCTAGCAGAGGCACCATTACATACATATAAAAATTTATTACAAAAGAGAATAGTGCTAGAGGACTGGCGGACAGCTAATGTTATTCTGGAATCTTTACTCAAAAACGTAACAAAAAACATTGAGAACGAAAATATAATAAAGAATAGTCGGCACAGATTTCAGAAGGGAAAGTCATGCTTGACCAACCTTACTGAAATCTTTGAAGAAGTAACAGACAGTACACAAGGGTAATGCAGTAGATGTAATATATTTGATTTTCAAAAGGCCTTTGATAAGGTACATTGTAGACTCATGACTAAGTTCAGAGCATGTGGAATAAGGGGACAGGTAGCAGAATGGATAGCTAGTTGGCTGCAAAACAGAAAAGAGAATAGGGGTTACGGGTAGATGCTCAGACTGCCAAAAGGTGGGAAGTGGTGTTCCACAGGGATCGGCGCTGGAACCACTGTTGTTCACAATTTACATTAACGATTTGGATTTGGAAATCGGAAGTACAATTTAAAAATTTGTGGATGTCACCAAATTGGGGGATGTAGTTAATATGAAAGGACATTAATAAACTTGCAGAACGGGAATGTAATTGGCAAATGAATTTCAATATAGTTAAGTGTGAAGTGGTACATTTTGGTAGGAAGAATAAGGAGGCCATATTCTGCCTGGATAATAAGTCTAAATGGGATAGAGAAGCAAAGGGATCTAGGGGTACAGATGCACAAATCACTAAAAGTAGTGATGCAGTATAATAAGGCCATAAAAAGACATATTTTAAAAAAGGTTCATTTCTGGAGGGATCGAATTGAAAAGAAAAGTTACGTTAAACTTGTATAGAACCTTGGTTAGACCACACTTGGACTATTGTGCACAGTTCTGGTCTCCATATTACAGAAAGGATATAGAGGCATTGGAGAGGATGCAAAAAAGATTCACAAGGATGATACCAGAACTTATCAGGAAAGGCTGAACAGGCTGGGGCTCTTTTCTCTAGAGGTCTTTAAGATAATGAAAGGGTTTGATAGGGTAGATGTTGAGAAAATGTTTCCACTTGTGGGGGAGTCCAAAACTAGAGGTCATAAATATAAAATAGTCACTAATAAATTCAATAGGGAATTCAGGAGAAACCTCTTTACCCAAAGAGTGGTAAGAATGTGGAATGCACTACTAAAATGAGTAGTTGAGGCAAATGGCATAGATGCATTAAAGGTGAAATTAGATAAGCACGAGGGAAAAATAGAAGGGTATGCTGATAGGGTTGGATGAAGTAGGGAGGGAGAGGCTCATGTGGAGCATTAACACCGGCATAGACCAATTGGGCAGAAAATCGGGGTGCTCTAGCCATCGACATCGTGCCTGCTGCTCCATAAATGCGCTTTCCTCACACCGCCGATAAAAACGTCCCCTCCCCTTTAAGAGGTCCAGGCTGGCTTTAAAAAGCAGCAGGCCTGCTGGGTTTCCCACCTTCCCAAATGATGGGTCTATAAGCAGCACGATTAGTGCTGGCAGCTCGCCACACATGTTTAAATGTAGCTCAAACACAAATATCAATTGGGTCTCCCGCTAACGTCATCAGGTAGGTGGAGCAGTCGCCCCACCCACCCGATGTACGTCATACATGAAAATCAACCCCAGTATTTTGATACAATGTGACTGGATCAAATCAGATACTTCACCTACATTTCTGAACCCTACTTTATTGGATGCCTAACTTGACTCAGTAAATAATTACTATAAACGTCTTTAAAATGCATTTACTTTATTTGTTGCATGTTGCTGATGCCAAAAATGAAGCGGAGCTGGTTGTAGAGCTTTATCCAAAAGCTAAAAATGAACTGCAATATTCTACAGGAACTAAACTAGAACTCAAAAAGCACAGCCTTGGTATTAACGAACAGAAATGGCCTGAGACAGATAATGAAGAGCCAGATAGTTTCAGTAAAATGCTCATTTCCTTCCATATTTCGTTGGTTGGAATGCTCTTAAGCATGTAACAGGAGGGCTCGTAATAGGATGGCCACAAGCACCAGAGGTAGTAACAGGGAGTGGAGCAGCCGGTCTTTTATGACGCTTCTTCCTAAAATGAAAAAAAGCCATTTTTTTTGTTAATTTCATTCTTACATTTATGGTGTAAAGACAATTTTCGTCACTACCCACAGTTTTTTGAATAATACTGGCAACAGTAATAATCCTTTTTCTCCAGCAATCAGATACTAATGGCAGCAAGAGTTTATTAATTTACAGTCCAGAAGATTGAAACGTAGATGTCCCTATGGTGGAAATTTCAATCAGAGTCGGTGCTTGTTCTTTAGGACTTATGGATGTACAATATTATTGCTCTTCAGATGCATATTCTCACCCTGAACTCTCGCAGTACTTATCTGTAGGATTACTACTTCGGAGTGTGATATAAAATAATACCCTTTATTTTAGATTTCAAAGTGCCACAGTGCCATCTTCAAAATTTCTGTTCAGTTGAAGGCAAAATTTGCAATAAAATTATTCAGCTTATAACATAAAAACTGCTACTGCCTCTTGCCTGGCTTCTACAGCAGTTAGGTTTTTAATGGTTGAATAATCCAATCTTTATTTGCACAAGATATACACCAGATATATACCTAGTGGAGCTTTCATTATCTACCATAATGGAGAGACACACCCTTCCACAGTGGCTACTTGAAATTGGCAGATAATCGAGTCTTCAAATTTTGCTTTTACTTGTAATGGTACAGCATCATCATCGGCAAGGGAATGGAAACAATTTAATAACAAACGGAATGTAATTTATTTGAGCTATGAAACTGACTTATGTTAGTCAGGAGATTGGTGTTAGTGGGGAGTGCCATGAAGCCGTGTCTCATGCAAGGCTTTGTTCTGCAAACATTTTGATCAATGATGGAGGTTCTGCTGAATTTTATGAAAATCACATATGTATAAAAATCAACTATATATATATTTCTGAACAGCTGCATAGTGCAACATCATCACAGGCATGCAAGTCAAACCAATCTGTTGTTTGGGAATGGTTTGCATCCTCTGAATTAAAAATGTAACAGGCTTAAATATGGTTCGCCCAGAGAAATAAAAAAAAGATAAATAAGATCAGTTTGGCATAAAGGGAAGGACAGAGTACAAACCAACACATCTTCTAATAGTGCTTTCTGAAGCATTGGTCAGACTCTCTGAATAGAACTCTGCACAGTACTCCAATGAATCATACAAACAATATTATTGTCTTGAGAGGGTACAGAGGCAAGCAACAATGATCTTGAGCATCAGGAATTTAAATTATGAGGAGTGGTTAAAATAAAGGTTGGCATTACTTTCTTTTGAAAAGTTATACAAAAATTGTTTAATTGAAGTTTTTAAGATTAAATGAAGAGGAATGACAAAGTAATTCAGGCAAATTCTTTACTATGGTGAAGGGCTCAAAGGGTATGGGGTACAACTTAAAAAATAGGAGCTTAGGCTCTGTACTTGCTTAAAAGCTGTTCATCTCTAACATCTTCCAGTTCTGATGAAAGGTCATCGACCTGACACGTTAACTCTGTTTTTCTCTCCACAGATGCTGCCTGACCTGCTGAGTGTTTCCTGCATTTTCTGTTTTTATTTTAAAAAATAGGAAGTTAGGAGTTAGAAGGAAAGTTGAAACTTTTTACACAAAGATTAAAAGACTTTTGGAACAAGTTGACTGGGAATGCTATTTTAGTGAATAGTATAAATGGGTCATGAGGCAATAGGATGCGTTTCTGAGGAGAAAAGGGATTGAGTGATACAGTGAGAAGGCAGGTAGGTGAAGTTGAAATCAATGAAGAAAAGCCAGACATAGTAGGCCTAATCCCTGTTTCTTGCTCAAGGCGTACAGTCTGAATAAGCTAATAAATTCTCCTCTCACTATTTTAATTTTTTTTTATTCATTCATGGGATGTGAGCGTCGCTGACAAGCCCAGCATTTATTGCCCATCCCTAATTGTCATCGAGAAGGTGGTGGTGAGCCGACTTCTTGAACCGCTGCAGTCTGTGAGGTATTCCCACAGTGCTGTTAGGTAGGGAGTTCCAGGATTTTGACCCAGCGATGATATATTTCCAAGTCAGGATGGTGTGTGACTTGGAGGAGAACGTGCAGATGGTGGTGTTCCCATGTGTCTGCTACCCTTGTCCTTCTAGGTGATAGAGGTCCCGGGTTTGGGAGGCGCTGTCAAAGAAGCCTTGGCGAGTTGCTGCAGTGCATCTTGTAGATAGTACATACTGCAGCCACGGTGCGCCAGTGAAGGGAGTGAATGTTTAAGGTGGTGCCAATCAAGTGGGCTGCTTTGTCCTGGTTGGTGTTCTTGATTCTTGATTGTTGTTGGAGCTGTACTCATCCAGGCAAGTGGAGAGTATTCCATCACGCTCCTGATTTGTACCATCTTGAACTTTTAAAATGAATGAGCTTAGGACAATATGGTCCAGTATGGGATTGAACCTCCATTAACTGTCTGATGATACTTTCTATTGTCTCAGCAAGTAGTATCTTAAAATATTTAGAAGGGTCTACAACTGAAAATTTAACTTATCTGTTCTCTCCACAGATGCTGACCTGTTAATTGTTTACAGCATTTTGTTTTAACCTTAAAACACATTTCTGGCCAATAATGCTGTGGTCTGCACAGTTGAACACAAAACGTGCCTAGTTGGATGATTAGGTAACATATTTTCATGCTTAGAATGGATCTCAGGCTACCTCCACCAGATTAAGATTTCAGACAAGGCTGAAGTTCTTGCAATGCTTCTCTTCCTGCTCCGTTACCTTTGGAGTCCCCAAAAATACTATCCTTGGCTCCTTCCTATTTCTCATCTATATGCTGGCCCTCAGCGACATCAACTGAAAACACTGTCAGATTCCACATGCAGGACCTAAGCTCTGGAATTCCTTCCTGACACCTCTCCCCCTCTCTTTCCTCCTTTAAGACTCTCCCTAAAACCTTCTTCTTTGACCAAGCTTTTGGTCGCCTGTCCTAATATCTTATGTAGCTCAGTGTTAAATTTTGTCTGATAATGCTCCTGTGAAGCACTCTGAGACATTTTACAATGTTAAAGGTGCTATATAAATGCAAGTTATTGTTATTGTTGAAGCACTGATGCCTTCTGCCAATGCCAACATCAGCACCTATGGGTTCGTGCCTCAGCTAAAGGTAATACAATGGTGGGTCCTTTTAACAAAAACAACATGCTGCAAAGAAAGGCTCTAAAGCTTGAGATAATACTGCAGGAATCCTTCAGAAAGTCTCAGAGTAAAGGTTTTTCCTTGACACCTACACTTGACTTCTTGACATTTGAAAGTCGTTCCGGTGACCTCACTCCATGTGGTACAGAAAGCTTCAAAGGTGATGATGATTATGGTAACAACATGCAATTAGATGATGTTTCTTACACAAATGAACGTCTCAGGCACTTTACAAAGGGAGGGAGCAGGAAATAAAGGACTGCGGGGCAGTCAAAAGGTTTTTGCCAGTCTCCTGAAGGCTGGGTGAGAGGTAGCAAGCAAAGTGGTATTGGATGATAATTCCCAAAGGCAGGGGCATAATGGCTCAAGGATCAACCAGAGGTGATGCTGTGCATGGGGCAAGGGACCAAGCAGTAAATCTAGAGTCAGAGGAAAAGAAGATATGGGCTGGGATGCACAACTGAAGGAAATTTCCCAAAAAGGATTGGATGCAGCCGTGAATAGATTTAAAAACGGGGATCCTGAAATCAATTTTCTGGGCACAGGTTGTCAATAGAGTTGGGCTGGAACAAGGGCAATGGGCTTCTGGGACATTATGTGAGATGGGACTAGATTGCAAAATTTTACGATTAGCTGGTTTTTTAAGGTAAAGGCCAGCAAGAACAGCAGGTGAATCAACATAACAACAGCCTATATGCTACGGGAGAGGTAGAACTGGGTGTTATCAGCATACATTTGGTAGCTGAAACCTTCCTTGCAGATGATTTATGAGTACTATGTAGATAATTAATTGGAGGGGACCAACGATCAAGCTCTGCGGCACACCAGATGTCATCGTGTGTACAAGGGAAGGAAAACCGATTTGGGAGATGCAATGATTGGATTAGACCAGAAAGAACCAGTATCATGAAGAAGAATAGATTGGGTCATAGTGTCAAAATCAAGCATGGCGGTCAACGAGAGACAATGTGTTGTAGTTACAAAGGATGTCGCTGTTGGCTTTGATCAACAGTCTTAGTGCAATGGACGACTTGGAATTCAAATACTGAACAGAGTGGAGAGTCGAATGTGTACTTGGGTGGTAGCAACACATAGAAGGATTTTGGAGAGAAAGAACAGTAAGTTTGCGAGGATAAAAGGTGGGTTTTTTCAGGAAGTGGGTGCTGACTGTGGTTTTGAAAGAGTGGAAACAATATTGAAAGATAGACATGTAATTGTCAACATCTCCTTAAGAACAGTATGTTGGTTGGTGGGCTTCATGGAGAAACTGAGTTTGATGAGGGTTGGGGGGGGGGTGGGGAGGGCAAGGTGCAGACAAGCTGTAATGGGGGAAGAGAGGCAGGGGTAGTTGAGGTGCAAGGTGAAGTCACCAAGCATGAGAATTTGATGAATACATAGGCTAAGTGAACCCAGAAGGGAGAAAATCTTTGCAAGTAAGCACGGTGGGACAACAGACAATGGGGATGTTGAAGTGGAAGTAAGAAGTGTATTGAAGAGTGAGATATTCAAATGAGGAAAAAGAAGAGTCAGAGGATTTTAGGGTAAGTCATTTTGGGCAGGGACTTGGTAAAACTTGTAGCTTAAGTGGGAGCTACGTCGCTGAGTGTGAAAGAGTTATCTTTAATGAACTGGGTTCAGGCCAGGCCAATTTATGTGAGGTCAGGCCAATTTCAGTGAATTATATCATCCAGGATGAGTTTAAAAATGGAGAGGGCCTCCATATTGTTGGGCAGTACTGGATGGGTGGAGAAATTGGGGGTAATTTTTCTTTGTTCGTTCACAGCATTCTTCACGTCCCTCACATGACTAAATAATGCTGAGAGGAAGGAATGGAGGGGCTCTTTCATGCAATCTAGACTTTAGGAGCTTTGTCAGACTTGCTGGTGCACAAATCATCGGTACCAGAGAGGTCTAAACAATATGGCTTTGTAAAGATACATTTTTTCCTTAATTTTCCAGACAATACATCATTCTCAAGAACATATATTTTGACTCATTCGTCTCAACTTGTCTCTGTGACTTACACATATGAAATTTCCTATTTTGTCACACGATTAAGAAGGTACCAAGTAGGTAGTGGGAGTTATTATAGGGTTACCAAGGCAAGTCATGGAGTTGGAGGAGCTTCTGAAGAAACCCTTTGGTTGGCTGGACTCTAGTTTGCAACAGTGTTGTTGATATAAGGGCTCATCCGAAGTAACCAAATAATTGTCAACCTTGTTACAGCCTGTAGCCAGACATTAGCTCAGTCTCAAATAACAGGCCCAAGGTTCAACTGGTGGTGTCTGAAGCCCCCCAGCCGATCCTCAAACTGTTGTTAAAGAAACCTTTTCCAAAGGACACCAACAGAAGATTGGTTTGAAGCAGCTGACAGAAGGCACAACATCAAGCTAAGCACAGCAGGATTCCTCTCAGTGAGATCTCTCATTCCTAAGTCTAGGGCACCAACTGCAACAGTGATATTGGTCTTCCAACTGCAGTAGGAAACTATCTGATGCCATTTGGCACTGAGTTAATACGGACTTGTACAGACAGATAATAGACCTCAAACCCTCTCCAGAGTCAATCTTAATTGGTGCCAATCAGGAGTCTTGGCTCCTGTCGTACCCTCATCCATTTTCTGTTCAATTGGTCTTGCAGAATGGCTTTAAGGCATAGATGGCGGTCTTAGAGGATACGGCTGCAAAATCATAACAAATTTTACGCTTACCTATGTTTGATAATGAGGTGGCTCAAGTAGCAGATATATACATCTGAGACAGTGAATATTCTACTGCATTTAGGGCAGTGTTTTAAGCATGTAAAACAAGCATACATCTTGAAAGTAAGCCAAATGTGCAGGAACATCAATGTGAACAGTTTTGTCAAGAGGGGGAACAAAATATGGTAAAAGTCCTCTTGGAAGGGGGTTGGCAATTTTTCTTGATCATTGGTTTTGTTTATTCTGATTAATGAGTCCAATGGGTTCAACTCTGAAGATGCAAAATGTTTGTCAGTGCCTAACACTAATGCTCCTAGCCACAAGGTTCAAATTCATTAACATATTTAAAATTCTATCACAATATAAGGTCACTTCATTTTTCAAAAATAATCCTGTACATAAATAAAAGACTCTGATGTACCTCTGTCCTTGTCCTTCCATGGCGTTTTTTATATCCTGAAAATCATATCCTTGTTGTCCAGGAGGCATAAATGTTGACACCTTATGCTGCCATTCTTGATCAAACACTGATGCATCAGCTGTTAAATTATAAAAACAAAATAATGAAGTGGGTTACCAAAGCCAATTGTATCTTCTGGTTTGGGTTTGTGACTTGCATATTATGGGTGTATGATGGCCGTGGGAATAAAGTGCAAATTGCTGATTTGAATGTGGGCTGCACAATGTGGCTGAAGAGATGTCTGGCAACAGTCCAGGAAAAGGCAAGAACAATAGAAATTTTGTTGTAGCAAGTGCAGCTCAAGAGGGACCTCCTATTTCTGCAACATGGGTCATGAGATGCAGAACTTGGAAAGAAATGGCAGACTCCATAAATGCCAGCAGCTCTGTTCAAAGGATATAGTTGCAGTGTTGCAAGAAATGTAATGACCTCACCAGACAGTAGGGACTGCAACATCAGATCATACTTATGCAATGTATCAACTATTACTTTCACAAACTGTACCTTCCCACCCATGCATCCCTTCACTTAAATCTCCACATTCCCATGGGTGCTCATTATACTACAATGTTCACTTTACAGTGCCACCCTTGCCTAGCAGCACCTCCCCCGGTAGGCTGCACAGGACAACCTACTGTTAACTCCTAGTACAAGCAATTACATGCTGCAAGTTTCTGTCTACACAACACCAAGAAGAGCATTCTAACCCATGGATGCAAGTAGAACCTGTACCAGCTCTTTGGTGAATCCTGCTTGACAACGAGTTATTATGAGGGTATCTTACCAACACTTCTTTTTTGTGTCTGTGGGTGTTTCAGGGTGTTCAGAAATGATCTCTCCAGCACTTAACGTGCCACTACGTCACTCAATGCCACTCTGCCCAGCACAAGCACAGATTCATTTAGCCGGGGCAACTTAAACAGTCAGTTTGAGGGCAGCACACTAGGTTATCCACGGAACACAAGTGTACAGGAGCAAATGGTGGTGATCCAGGAAGAACAGCAAACACCTGGCCAGAGGGCAGGGATATTGGTCTCTGGGGCCCAGCTTTTAAAAATCATGCTTTCCAAGAATTAGAGTTTGTTTGGAGTCATTGAAGGACTTGCTTAGTAGCTTTAAACACAAGATGGTAACTGCGAAGGACTCTATAACCTGCACATGTGGGGTTCTTGTGCATGGGACTGAAAGTGTGCAGTCAGCCATGGAATGAGTGGTGGCTGCAGGTACATCTGTAACACAGCCTCTCATGGCAGAGGCCGTTGTGTCACTCTTTGAATCTCTGCTGAATACTTAAGACTGCTATCGCACTGAAGTCTCACCTTTGAACAGGATGCCTGATTGAATGGAAAGAGCCAATGAAAGGGCCTTCAATAATTTAATTGTTACCATGGGGTCTGCCAGCCCACAAATGCTTGGGCATAGTGACAGAAAGCTCAAGAAAAGGGACAGACATAGGTGTAAAATGGGTGAAGTTGTCTCTCTGCAGAACAGCAACAGCCTGAAGCAGGCCCAAATTGGGGCCATGTTCAGAGTTCGGGAACTACCAATCAACACACACATAAATGATGGAAAAGAAAAAAAAACAGCTGGTCCATCGAGCTTATTCAATATAGTCATCCTGCAATTAAGTATCATGACCCTCAATGCTCTCACCAACATCAGCCATGTAAACTTCTGGGAGAGACAAAAAACAGATATATATATAAAAAAATTGCTTGCCATTTTTTCCCTCAGCAACCGAATTTTGTAATATCCAAAATAAGTTTATAAACCAAATAGTAAATTTAAATATCTACATATTTCACAATGAAAGGATAAAATTTATCAACTGAATTGTGTCTTGGTCCCTTAATACTTTTGATTAAAGCAATTACTTAGAGGCCTTAGGCTTTTCCAGAAGTCTGGGTCTGGAAAGACACGAGTGAGAGAATGTGAGAGTGTGAGTGAGAGGCAGACAGGCAAAAACACACACACTTCCAAAAATCACAAAACATCAAACATAATATTTTCCAGAGATATCTTAGAAAGTTACAAACCAGAGCTGCCAGAACTGGGACATCCCCACCAGTGCGGTCAGGCTGATGCCCGCATCTCCCTCTTCACTGCTAACAGACAGGCGGTGGGGGGGGGTAAAAATTAAAAATCGTGTGACGCGAATCCAACCCCCGATCTTTGCCTTGCTCCCTCCCCCCCCACTCCAAAGTCAAATCAAAACAATATAAATAATTTTGAGGCCCACAGTTTAGAAACATAAAAGAACGATAGAAAACTCATTATTGGTAGTTGGAAGAGGTAGTAAAAATACATTTTCAGCTATTTATGAAGTAGTCAAATGGCGATGGTCGCCAGGGACATGTTGGAGCTCTAGTTGGGCTCAAGCAGGAGCGTACAGATCCACGCGGTGGGGATCCAAGTGGCTGAACATCCTCTGCTCCTGCTGGAGGAGATGACAGCAGCAACGGCTGGGACAGCAATCACAAACCATCCAAGCTCTCACTGCAGCAGCTGGTGGGGTGGGGGGTGGGGGGGCGGTGCACACCACTGGGGCAGTTTCAATGTGCACAGATGTAAGAATATTGGGAATAGGGACAAATTGACATCATTTTCTTAACACAATTAACCATCATGCTCTGAAGGCTGTGCTGATTATTTTGCTGAATTGTAAAATACTGACCTTTGACTAATGACAACCTTGTCACCCTTATTGTGAGGCATGATGGCTGTGATAGAAAGAGGCACAATGATCCAAAGATAGCGATGAGAATGGGACAATGGCAAGTCAGCTGGATGAGTATGATTAAACAAGCTAACCACCTTGCATTCGGTGAAAAGCAACCTTGTAAATCTATACGGGTGTTGTGAATAACAACTCAGTATATGTTGTGAGAATCCGGCCGGGAGGCCATAAAAACCCAATGTCTCCTGAGCTCAGGGCAGAGGATCCAAAGAAGAGCACTCAGCTGTCAAAAGGACACCCAGCTGTCAAAAAACTCGAAATTACCACATTGCCAACTCTGCCCAGAGATCAAACAGGGTAATATTGTTTTAATCTCTCCATTATTACTGTTTTCTAATATTGGTTACTTTGACATGTTTGATTTGACTATTAATAAATGAGACATTTGGTGTCAAGTCTGAATATGTTACACAGAGCAAGGTAATAATCAACATCCATGAAAGTTTCAGGCACAGTTAGCTCTAAGTCCTAGGTTCTAGGCAAAGCGTGAGGGATTTCTATTGCTAAAAGGGTGTTATTTTCACTAATAACCATCTTCCCATAGATTAAGCCTTGTACCACTGGCTTTCCCGCCCAGCAGTCGGCTGGCTGCCGGGCAGGAAATGGAATTAAACAATAATAACAAGGTCCTGCCGTTAAATTTGCTAGGACCTCCACATTCCCGATTCTCCTCCCCCACTCCCCATAAATATTGGAGCCCATAAATCCATCAATGAGCCAAACCCCACATTCCATCCCCCATTTCTAATAAATCATAGGTTCCTCTCCACAATGAGGCCAGACAAAAGCATCCTCTTCATTCTGCAAAACCCCAGCAACCGCACAGCAATTTTGTCAAATTTCATGCCATGCATCCCAGCCCTACCAACCTTAGTGTAATCGAAGTGTAGGATCGCCCCCAGTGCAGCTAAACTGCACTCTCCCCTACCCTTTACTCTTAAATACCAGACATCTAACTCCAGCTGGTACATCTTGAATACCACCTTGCTGTGTACTGTCAGCTTTAAAACTGGTAATGTATAAAAAATATATTAAGCAAAGAAATAAGGACACTCATTTATGATCCTGAAAGCACCAGCAAAAATCCCAGAATACCATTTAATACAAATGCCATGTAGCACATAATATTAGTGACCTGATGTTATGTGCTACCTGGCATTGATACCATTATTGTATAAAACAGTTTATCCTTTGACTCAGAGTGAGTAATGTCACAGGAGATCTGCTGGTAAAATTAAAAATTTGGCACCTAGTTTGTGACTAATTAGCAAGTTGTAGGACTCTGTCCTGCAGATGACAAATTTTCTATATACTAACTGGTCCACGAATAGGAATCCAAAAAACAGTGGACTCCTGTCAAAACTTCGTCAGGAGCCTTCCAGAATGGCCACAAACTCAGCCAGGACTCTGATATGCCAGGTCCCAGTCTAGGGGCACAAGTTTCTGATCAGCTGTGTAAGCGGCGGAGCCTCTGTCCATTCCTTACAAGGCCAGTGATGTGGAGGGCGAGAGCCTAGGATGTCAGAAGTCCCTCGTTCCAACCCTCAGTTGGGTCAAGGGGTTGGGTCGATGTAACAATGCGGTTTCTCAGTTAGGACCTAAGAATGCGTGTGGGGATTACCTGGGGGCCCAGGCTCCAATCCCAGCCTGCATCTCTGAAAATAAGGGGAGCAAGAATTTACTTTAGGTTTTGAAGCAGTACCTTTTGCACTCCCAAACTGCTTAAGGCCTGCCTCTGCTGGCCACTCCTTTTGACCCTGCAAACCTTGGTGGGGTGAGCAGCGGAGTCCCATGATGGGGGCATGATCCCAGCGTAATTGCCAGAATTGCTATCCAAGGAATTTCAAGCGTCTATCATAACCGTGATGTTAACACAATAAGGCAACCAAATACACATTACATGAAAAATTAAAAAGGATATATTTATAGAGCATAGGTCCTGACAGACTGGCTTCTGCAAATAAACTGAGTATACAAAGAATAAATGAAGAATTTATTTCTATGCATATGTGCTGATATCTTCATATTATTTAATGGCAATCTTTTGAAATGGACTTAACCATAATATGGTTGCCTCACTTTCTGCTAAGCCTCACCTTCGCTTAGGTTGATAAAATCTTGATCCATTTCTTCATCACCTGTTCTCTGGTTTCTGGATTTCTGAATGACATGAGCACGGTCTTTAATGTGGTGGCCAATTGACATCTTTTCGACTCCACTTTCAGAGTCTTTTACTGCCCGCCTCGTCTCGATGATCTGTAAAATTCATAAATTGTTAATTATCCAATAATACCCACAAAACAACTCAACCTTTTACCCCACAAAGTCATCCACTGAAATTGGTTTTCCAAAAAGAATGGATTGCTTTAACAGGTAATGAGCATTAAAGACACAACTTTGTACTGTAAACTGTAAAACAGCTTTGTTGTAAAGGTAAAAGTCTCTGATATTTACAATCATATTGACAAGGTATAAACATTGAGACCACTAGTTGTATAGTGTACGCTGCTGAAGTTGTTATCTTAAAATACATAGCAACCATCTGGGTTAGTGGATTCTTTCTGTTACTGTCACAACAAAAGGGTTGTTGATCCTTCAACAATAACTTCCGCATGATTCTGGCACAAGTGGTTATTATACAACAAGCTTTATTATATTGATTCACGACAATATAGGATTACATTAAATGACAAGCAAGTAACACAACCTGGTTCCCGCAGACCCAAGATCAGACTTGGCCTTCGTAGCCTGCCTTTGGCTATGGACGTCCGACTGTCCTCTCGAGAGCTCTAACCTTTGGGAGGGGATATGCCCTATCTTTATACCATTCAGCTGGTTTGCTCTGTACGCAAGTATCTCTGACCTTAACTTCTAGTCATAAGTCATCCCACCGTGCTGTTGCCACGTTAGCAACTCAAGATAAGCTGTTCTACATAGTGTAACTAATCACGTCGACCTTCATCTCTATTTACAAGCTGTTTGTTCCTCTGAGGGATGGGTAGGTCCCTGGTTACCACACCTCGTTTTGGTGTAGACCACCTTCTGAAGTTAGCATGTCTCCATAATTCTTACTTGTATAAGCAATCTTTCAATGTTATCTATTCTATGGCATGCTGGCTTCATCCTCCCTGCTGTTCTGCTGTGTAAGCTGAACCATGCCCCCCTCAACATTGCCCTCTTGCTAAATGTCTTGGGCACTATGCGAGATGGGATACTAGACTATTCCTAGTTTTAAACCATATTCTCACAATCTACAACATTTTAAATAGAATGCTTTGATGTCTCACTCAAGATACAGCTACAATGTGCTACTGCCAATATATTTTGAACTTCACAAAAAATTCTGAAGTTAGAGAAATAGAGCTCCTCCAATAGAGAATTCTACAGGCAGTAATCCAACAATTTGTTTCAGATGTGGCAAAAGCCTTCTGGAAGCTTCAGTTGTTTTATGTTTGAAAATGTGCTCACAGTAACTCTTAACCTAGTCATCCTACAATATCAAGACCTTCTCTTAAGCTATCCCCTCTGACTATACAACAAGTCAGCAGATTTAAAAAAAAATCCCCCAGTACTACTTGGGATCAGTCTTTCCTCAAATGAACCAGATCCCAAGCAGATTTTTTCTGGCACCTTCGGATTTAGGCTGACTGCATTTTCTATCATCAGTTTGGAGTTATTTGGCACGATTTTAATAAGGCGGCGGGATGGCAGCAGGGGGTGGGGGGGGGGGGTTGGTCAATGTGCGCGCAACAAGCGCAAATAATAAAAACTTACCATTCCCCACACTATCGCAACTTAATTGGTGGCCATTAATCTTGTTTCCAGGTTTGCCTTCTGAAAGTTGCGCCGTGGACGGACTGTGCACCCGCATTACAGGCTGACAGCTGCAGCATCTCGATTTAAAGGGCCATCGTTCTATGGATTTTGCTGGGTGAGGAGGAGGAAGGAACGATTTTACCCAGCTGACAGGAGGAAGCGCCCTGCCTCTGCCACCAGCAGGAGCAACATATCCCGCACTTGGGTCCAGTGCAGGAATCGTTTCAATGACCTAACTAGGTCAGCAAAAGTGAGTACACTTGCTGATTCTCCTGCATTCCGTGTTGCACATCACTGCCCACACCCCCCCAACTCATTCTGCTCTACCAAGACTACTCCATCGCATCACTCTTCACACACACTTAAGGCTCATCCTCAACTTACCTTCACTTCCTGAGCACTTCCTCACCTCCCCATTTGTGACCCATCACTACCATTCACCCCAATCCTGATCCAATGTGACGTCTCTATCTGATACTCACTCTCTGATGCACCTCTTTCACAGTCAGCCTCACCCAAAGCAATGCATTCATTGGCTGACCGTTTCACCATCACTCACTCACACGTCAGTACTTTCTCCCCTTCCAGAAAAGAGCACAAAAAGCAAGCAAGAGAGCGAGGACTGGAGGGGGGCCACAACAAATAGTGGTCCTCACAGACACGGAGGCCCTGGAGATCAGCCGCATCATCGAGTGCCTGTCAGTCGGGGGCGCTGAGACTGGCGCCCCTCAAATGTCTGGTGACACAACTTTAACATTCATCACACACAACATGAATTGATGTTAACAAAGATTGGCCTCATTGAACACCTCAGTATGCCCATCGCAACATGACACATCTGTGATGATGCTTAATCTTGCCTTCTGTTCTCTTATAGGCCCTTCAACGACTGCAGTGACGGGAGAGGATGATTGCTCAGAGGACCTTCCGGTCTTAAAAGGAGAATGATCGAGAAACAGCAGCACATTTGCGAGGTACTGGAACAGGTGCCACGCACACTCTCCACAATAGTGCAGAGGATGGAGAAGTCCAACTCCTGCATTAGTGGCATGGTGGCACAGGTACGTGAAGGAATCTCTGAGATAGTGTCACAGGGATGTGAAGAACTGTCTGAGATAGTGTCGCACGTAACTGTGGAAATGTCTGCGATAGTGTTGCAGGTAAGTGCGGGAATGTCTCCGATGAAGAGAAGGCTAGCCTCCACTGAGCTTCAAGCACAGCTCACAAATGAGTCCATTTAGGCCCTGACAACGAACGTTCGGACTCACGATGAACAACATTCTGCCGCCTTAAACAGGCAGACAGAAACTTTACAACTGGGCTTCCAAAGCATCATACATGTCCTCCAAACTGTGGTCCAGCATGGTGGTAGGAGTGATGTAGGCCTGGTCCAGGAGAGGGATGATGACGAAAGGGGACATAGAAATGGAGATGCCACTCAAAGTGCTCACACGTCTCACATGTTGTCCTCCTCTCAACCAGTACCTACGATGCTGCTTCCTCTCCAGTTGGCCGAGTCTGCCCCTGCACAGGTGCAGCTGGAACGGTCTTTGGAGGGGCCCTCACAGGCGTCAAAACCCAGAGGGCGTAGGCCGAAAGCATCTAAGCAGTCCAGACATGGACATTAGCAACCTGCCATTACCTCTGCTGCAGCCAAGGGGATGCACCACTTAGAAGGAGTAAGAAGAGAAAGGCTAAGGATTTGTGATCACGAAGGGTATGCACAAGGGTGTCTGACAGACTGTCATGTTTTTCATTAATATTTGTTTTTTGTTAAAGTCACATTAAATGTTATCATTCTCACTAGACACTGCGATAGTGTTGCAGGTAAGTGCGGGAATGTCTCCGATGAAGAGAAGGCTAGCCTCCATTGAGCTTCAAGCACAGCTCACAAATGAGTCCATTTAGGCCCTGACAACGAATGTTCGGACTCACGATGAACAACATTCTGCCGACAGAAACTTTACAACTGGGCTTCCAAGGCATCATACATGTCCTCCAAACTGTTGTCCAGCATGGTGGTAGGAGTGATGTGGGCCTGGTCCAGGAGAGGGATGCCATGTCTTGCCCATTCTTGACTGCCTTTTGTGATAACGCCCTTTCATGTGCTTCATCATGAAAGGAGACACTTGACGCCGCCCAGTGGGTGATTTTACAGTGGGTGTATGTGCAGTTGCAGAACTGTTTTGTGCGGCGGAGTGGGGGCGCTGGTGTTGGTGCTGTGCTTTCCAGGTGGTGTGAGGACTGGACTATTCTCTCTGGACTATTTGTGATCTTATGAGAACCGTTCACGTGTAAGTGACTCCCTGGCCTCACAAGCAGCAAGGTGAGCTGCTGCTCTGCCCATGGGGTCGTCGTCGTCCTCCTCCTCCTGCTGCTGCTACTCCTCAATGTTCATTGCAGATGTGGATGCCAGATGAGGGCATGGGCCCTCATCAACCAGTATTCCTCTCAGTTGCGCCGTGTTGTGCAGGACACAATACACTACTATAAATCAACCCAATCTCGCTGGTGCGTACTGAAGCGCTCCCCAAGAACGATCGAGGCACCAAAATCGCATTTTCAGCAGTCCCTTTGCAGGTTCAATTACAGTCCTGGTACCGATGTGACTGTCATTGTATCGACATTGTTGCTCGCTGATGGGGTTCCTCAGAGGTGTCATCAGCCACGTATGCAGGGGGTATCCCTTGTCCCCGAGGAGCCAACTCTAAGATTGTTTGGTGTATGGAAGAGATGTTGGATTCCCTCAGAATGAACGAATCATGGCAGCTACCAGGGAATCTTGCACACACGTAAAGAAATCTTTTGTGGTAGTCACAAACGAGCTGAGCGTTGATGCAGTGATGACCCTTTCTGTTTCTTTTTATTCGTTCATGGGATGTGGGTGTCACTGGCAAGGCCAGCATTTATTGACCATCCCTAATTGCCCTTGAGAAGGTGGTGATGAGCCGCCTTCTTGAACCGCTGCAGTCCGTGTGGTGAAGGTTCTCCCACAGTGCTGTTAGGTAGGGAGTTCCAGGTTTTTGACCCAATGATGATGAAGGAACAGCGATATATTTCCAAGTCGGGATGGTGTGTGACTTGGAGGGGAACGTGCAGGTGGTGTTGTTCCCACGTGCCTGCTGCCCCTGTCCTTCTAGGTGGTAGAGGCTGCGGGTTTGGGAGGTGCTGTCGAAGACGCCTTGGCGAGTTGCTGCAGTGCATCCTGTAGATGAGCAGTCCTGGCTCATGTGGAGGTGCTCAGATTGCTATATGCATGCAATCGATTGCAACCTGTACATGTGGGGAGCCAGCCACAGAGTGGAACCCCACTGCCCTGTCTGTCTGGCTGAGGTCGTCCATGGGGAAGTTGACGTATTGCGAAGTCCTGCGAAACAAATTGTCGGTGACCTGCCTTATGTACTTGTGGGCAGACGGGACTGAGACTCCCTGGCGATGTCACTGGTGGCACCCTGGAATAATCCGGAGGCGAAGAAGTTGAGGGCAGTGGTCACTTTAACTGCAACAGGTAATGAGATACCGCCAGGCCCAGCCAGTAGCAGCTCAGCATGAAGGAGGCTGCAGATGTCTGTGACTACCTGGCGACTCACTCTCACTGGCGAGGATGGTGATGTTCCTCGTTCTCGGGTGTACTCGTGAATGTAACCGTCGCACCCCCCATCCTGATGGTGTCAGTTTGAGGGGGTCCGAAAAGTTGGTAAATTCGTGTAAACGTAACAATTCTCAGCAAGAACCAAGAATTTTCAGTCTAAACACAAAGATCTCCCAGCCAAAAGTTTGTCAGAGAGAACTGAGTGCCCTGCTGCAATAACTGACCTTTTATCCCCATCTGTCAAGCAGGGATTTAAATGTCCAAATGGCTGTCAGCTGAAACCTGGCTACTTTCCCATGGCGTGTTTCACAGAACATGGGAAACACGTTGAGGCAGCGTTAAAATCATTTGCCTTCATTGTTAATTGGATTTATGGACATTTCAAGTACTTTAAGTACTTTATTTACTGTTTTAAATATCGTCCCGCCAGCATTAACTGCTGGCGGGACTTCCGGGTTCAGGAACAGTGCGCACACCGAGATGACTCTGGGTCATGTGCGTTCTTTGGCGGGTTGGAGCCGGGATTCCAAATCCTTTGAAATTGGATTGAAACAAAACCCATTCACAAAAAACTGCATTTCCCTTAATTATATTAAATGGCAGTCCAGTTTTTGTTAATTGTGTAGGATGCAAGGTCGGAGATGAAAAATATAACTGACAGCAATCTTGGAAGTCTTGAGGCCCTGTTTGTTAAAGAGATTGAGGGGCTGGTTATAAATCTGCGTTAGGGAGTCAATGATCCAGATTTTGTTGAAAAAATAACGGCATGGTGTCATAGAATCATGGAGTACAGGAGGACATGTGCATGTGCCGACGAGGAACAGATACCCTGTGAATTACGAATTGCCACAAGTTACTGGCTGATTTGTGCCGCTCCGCCATTAGCTTTGCGAAAACGACATCTCGTTCTTAACCTCCCCGTAAGTTTCATGAAGTTGCTGCATTGTCCATTAAACTCACCACAGAAAGTTAAGTCTAGTAATTAACAGGGTAAGTATTCTTTCAATGACGTGATAATTGTTGATGACTGCCAATCAACCGCTCTTGGCCAGAAAGTGAACAATTAAAAGTGTGACGTCTCATTCCTTCAGTTTGTGAATTATTGTTGGAGATTTTAAAAATGTCAAACTTTAAATTTAAAAAAAACTTACTTTTCCTTTCTGTCTCTTTTTCTCTCTCTCAATCGAATTTTTCTTTCCCTCTCTATTTCTCTTTCTGTACCTGATTTGACATTGAATTCATCCACTCCAAGTCACCCTTCTTCTCAGTCCTTCTGCTTATTTCTCAACCCTTCAATCTCATTGATTAAGGAGATACACTGTGTGCCCCATTGTTCACCAAGGTATCAGATGCCCTGTTTCCTTTGCCATGCCGTTATTAGCTTGCACTTCCAGCAACTTTGTGGGCAAAAACTGTTTGAACCTAAACGTGCACAAACAAGTCTAACTAGCAGGGCATGCACTGATGCCCCACTTCAGCAAAATCTGGGCCATTAGGGAGGATGAAGTTGAGGGAATCAAGGAGGGAAAGGAAGTTAGTGGAGGTTGGGGAAATGAAGTTAAAATGGAATTGGAACTCAACGAGTATTTGTCATCACGTAATAAAGAGATTAAAACAGGGACCCAGTTTGGGAGGGGCGGGTGCGGGAGAGGGAGGAGATTTCAGGAGAGAAAGCAGCCAAGGGGCTTTGGCGAACAACATATGAGTAAGATTTTTAAGAGGCAGACAGGGTGCTGAGGGTGAAGTGTTCAAAAGTAAAGAAACAGCTGGAAAAATAGGATGATAGCCATGGTACCACCATGGAAGTTGATGTGGGACCTGGTGGAACAAAAGCCAGAAAGGGATTTTAGTGAGGAAGAAAGTATTATCATTGCTAAGCCAAGTTTCTCTGAGGCCTAGGATGTTAGTACACACGTGTGTAATGATGTTGTTGTTGATAAGGGACTTATTAGTGAAGGAGCACACATCTTGATGGGCAATGCATGGGAGGGGAGTTCACCTGTGGTTTCAAAGAATCATACAGTACAGGAGACCATTCAGCCCATCATGCCTGCTCTTTGAAAGACCAATTTGTCCCACTATCCCTATAGCCCTGCAAATTCTTCCTTTTCAAGTATATATACCTACTTGATTTAGCTGAGAATACCGAGAAGGTGGGGCAGACTTGCTGGAGATGGTGAGGAACTAGAAATCAGTTAGAGAAAATTATTCCAGAGAAGTGGGGCAGACATAATATGCTGGAAGCAGAGAATAGGGCAATTTGAATGGCTGCTGGGCAAAGTTGGCATCGTGTGCCTTGATCTTCAAGCCAGATGATGTGTAAGCTGAAACAGAGAGATGCTCTTGGGCCGTCAAGGAGAAACAGGGTCTGGGGTGGCAGAGCAAGACAGTGAGAAGGAAAGTGGGAAGGCAAAGGAATTTGGATACGGGACAATAGCCATTTTGTGCATGTGGATGGAACAAGAGTTACCAAATTAAGAACATAGTAGAATATAATGGAAAAGATTGGGGTATGTCAACAGAGTGGCAAATTTAAGTTATAGGGAAACATAAAGAGCAAACCAAGCAGCAAGGAGTTACACTTAATGAAACCTTTAAGGCTTAAAAGTCCCCAAGAGTAATTGTCAGACCTGCTTCCAGCTTTACCCCACTGCAGTTCATGATCTCTTTCAGTTGTGAGGCAAACGACCACAAGCCAACCTGTGCCACCCATGAATTGTGGGCAGGTTGAGAAAGTTGCTGTGGCAGAGCGGATTGATACCAAAATTGCATCGATGTCCTAATTGCATCATTCGCCCCTCATATAAATATATTAATGAGGCCCCACCTGTATCTGACAGAAGTGCTGGCTGCCGACAATGTCGGCCCAAAAATCAAAACCCCCAGTGGTAAGGCAGTGACTTTGTTTTAATTTTCCTACTGCTACTGCCCCATTTAAGCCTAAAAACCGATGGTAGTGAGATGAAAATGTGACTCAGCCATTTTTATTTCAGCGGTATTCCATGTCTTCATGGAGCGCCCGCTTTGGCCCGGGCTGGGGGAGCGCCCGCTTTGGCCCGGGCTGGGGGAGCGCCCGCTTTGGCCCGGGCTGGGGGAGCGCCCGCTTTGGCCCGGGCTGGGGGAGCGCCCGCTTTGGCCCGGGCTGGGGGAGCGCCCGCTTTGGCCCGGGCTGGGGGAGCGCCCGCTTTGGCCCGGGCTGGGGGAGCGCCCGCTTTGGCCCGGGCTGGGGTAGTAGAGTGTGACATCAGCCAAGAACATAAGTCCCGTAATTACTTTAAACAAGATAATGTTTAACCATGGAAGGCATTACATCCAAGCCTTATCCACTCACCTTGGGTGCACATGCATGCACTTTCCAGCAAGAGTCGCTGGATAGAAATCAGGAAAGGGAATCCTGACTGTTCCATCCCAATCTCAGAGGTGCTGTGGCCAATAGTAACACTCCAAATGTTTGTCAGGTTAAGAGCAACCAAGCATAGACCAGTGACTGAATCTAGGAACTACTGCTCTCCATGATACAATGTTAAACTGAGTGATGCCATTGGAAGAGTTGAAGTGACCAAGTTTGAGTACCTGTTATTTTGGGTCTTGGATTGTATTTGTGTTATAGCGCTTGAAAGAACTAATATAAAAGCTGGATCCAATTTCAACTTTTATTTTTAAATGTAAGGAATCTTACAAACACCAGGTTATAGTCCAACAATTTTATTTTAAAATCACAAGCTTTCAGAGATTATCCCCTTCGTCAGGTGAATGAGTGAAAGGTTCTCAAATCGCATATCTATATTAGGCTGGGTGAGAACCTCTCTGGATACGTCGAGGGCATCCTGAAACCCATCGTACAGGGAACCCCCAGCTTCTGTCGCGACACTACAGACTTCCTACAAAAACTCAGCACCCACGGACCAGTTGAACCAGGAACACTTCTCACCACGATGGACGTCTCGGCACTCTACACCAGTATCCCCCACGATGACGGCATCGCTGCAACAGCCTCAGTTCTCAACACCAACAAAAGCCAATCTCCAGACGCCATCCTACAACTCATCCGCTTCATCCTGGATCACAATGTCTTCACCTTCGATAACCAGTTCTTTACCCAAACACACGGAACAGCCATGGGGACCAAATTCGCACCCCAATACGCCAACATTTTCATGCACAAGTTCGAGCACGACTTCTTCACTGCACAGGATCTCCAACCAACGCTATACACCAGATACATCAACGACATTTTCTTCCTATGGACCCACGGCGAAGAATCACTGAAGAGACTACACGATAACATCAACAAGTTCCATCCCACCATCAAACTCACCATGGACTACTCCTCAGAATCGGTTTCTTTCTTGGACACACAAATCTCCATCAAAGACGGGCACCTCAGCACCTCACTCTACCGCAAGCCCACGGACAACCTCACGATGCTCCACTTTTCCAGCTTCCATTCCAACCACGTCAAAGAGGCCATCCCCTATGGACAGGCCCTACGAATACACAGGATTTGCTCAGACGAGGAGGAACGTGATGGACACCTACAGACACTGAAAGACGCCCTCGTAAGAACGGGATATGATGCTCGACTCGTCGATCGACAGTTCCGACGGGCCAGAGCAAAGAATCGCATAGACCTCCTCAGAAGACAAACACGGGACGCAACCAACAGAGTACCCTTCGTCGTCCAGTACTTCCCCGGAGCGGAGAAACTACACCATGTTCTCCGCAGCCTTCAACATGTCATCGATGACGACGAACACCTCGCTAAGGCCATCCCCACGCCTCCACTACTCGCCTTCAAACAGCCACCCAACCTCAAACAGACCATCGTTCGCAGCAAATTACCCAGCTTTCAGGAGAACAGCGTCCACACCACCACACAGCCCTGACACGGCAACCTCTGCAAGACATGCCAGATCATCGACACGGATATCACCATCACACGAGAGGACACCACCCACCAGGTACATGGTTCATACTCCTATGACTCGGCCAACGTTGTCTACCTTATACGTTGCAGGAAAGGATGCCCCGGAGCATGGTACATTGGTGAGACCATGCAGACACTGCGACAACGGATGAACGAACACCGCGCAACAATCGCCAGACAGGAGGGTTCCCTCCCAGTCGGGGAACACTTTAGCAGTCAAGGACATTCAGCCACCGATCTTCGGGTCAGCGTTCTCCAAGGCGGCCTTCGAGACACACGACAACGCAAAATCGTCGAGCAGAAGTTGATAGCCAAGTTCTGCACCCATGAGGACGGCCTCAACCGGGATCTTGGATTCATGTCACGCTACACGTAACCCCACCAGCAAAAAGGGGAAAAAAAGTTGTGTGTTTTAATATTCTCTCTCTCTGCCATTTGGGTCTCTTTCTTTCTGTCTGTGTAATTGACACAATGTATATCCAGTGTACTGGGTCGTGCTGTTCTCCACGACTGGCCTGTTTGAACAACAACGACACCTTTTGATTGGTGTGATGCTGTCCCAGCCTAATATAAGATATGCGATTTGAGAACCTTTCACTCATTCACCTGACGAAGGGGATAATCTCCGAAAGCTTGTGATTTTAAAATAAAATTGTTGGACTATAACCTGGCGTTGTAAGATTCCTGACATTTGTCCACCCCAGTCCATCACCGGCATCTCCACATCATGGCTTTATTTTTAAAGGTGGTTCTATTTTATTGCAATTTTTTTTTAACTGACAACACTGTCTGAATCTTGTTGAACAGTTAGTTGGAAAAAAATTCAAACCAACATTACTCATTGAAAAAGAGAGAGTGCCCTTTTCTTTTAGGGAATAAAGAGCATTTCGTGATTTTCTCGCAATTCAATATATAAAATGTTGAAGTTTAAACTAAATATACTGAGGGAAGTCAGAGCACTTTTAACATCAGACCACATGAAATTCCAAGCTAAATATACTTTGAAAATGCCACATGCTTGTCATGTCTTAAATGAAATAAAGTTTGTATGTATGTGTTGGCAATCTAGACATGAAAGGGAAGCAATTATTCAGCTTGTGTTTTCATTGGCTGAAGCTCTAAAAAGTATTATTAGCTTATGTTTCAATAACTCAGTGCTGCACTTAGCTCTGGCCACATGAACAGTTCAACCATATGCACGTTATCTTCAATCTGTCCTGCAGTTCAAGCTGAATTTTCCACACACTGATGCCAACAGAAACTGCACTACCAACCAAACATATGATTTTCAAAGTGATTTTCTTCCTTTTTGAAGTTTTTATTTTTTATGTTTAAGGCAGCAGTACAGCTTTGTGTAAATATAATGAAATGCTGACATTAATATATATTAATTTGTTGCTAGATTTATAATTGAACGCATATAGAAAGCCTATTTCCTCTGGTTAAGGAGTTTGTTAGAAGGTCTCGTCAATTTAAAATGGTCAGAGATTGTGAGGAGAGAAGTTCCAAGAAATGTCTTTGCACAGCTAATTGTTGGAGCATGACCATTACATCTTCTAAAGGAGAAGTGGATAAACATTTGAAGCAGTTAACAATTGACGGCTATGGAGAGAATGACAAACACCATTGAACGCAAGTGGATACCTGCAGCAGACCAAATTTGTAATACCTTACATAAACTCCTACTCGTCTAAAATGTAGCCGCTTGCGTCCTCTGTCCTGCTGGGCCACCAACACCGATTCTAAATGATCAACGTTGCCTTCTGTCCCTAGTATATTAAATTTAACTCATCCTTGTCTTCCACCTCCCCCATGTCCCACCCTATCTGTGGAATCTCCTCCAAACTTATATCCCTGCTGTGCCCTTCGGTTCTGTCACTCTAGCCATTTTGCATTCCCCACCTGCCTTCTTCCCACCACTGGTTGAACAGCCTTCAGCTTTCGCCCTACCCTCTGCCCTTCACTTCTCTATCCTCTTTTAAGGTCTTCTTAGCATCTTTTTCACCAAGCTTTCAATCATACCCCCTAATCTCTTCCTCCATGGCCTGGCATCTGTCCCCCTATCTGTTTCCATTTATGAAGCATCTTGGGATATTTTTTGTTAAAGATGCTATATAAAATAAAAGTTGTTGTTGTTGAACACCCAAGGGTGGTGGCTATTCCTCTTCCAAGGGGGTTGTCTTAGATAATTTTGCAACGTATAGATCATGGCTGCCCAAGGTCACATGGCACTCTAAAACCTTTGAGTCCACTCTTACAATATAGACATGTGAAATTATAAAATACTGATGTTCATTTATATGTCTATTTTGAAAGAATACATTAGGTCGATTGATGAATTTTACAATTCAGAATACTTACTCCACCAGGAATACGGTGTACGTGACTGGAAGCTTGGAATACTTTGGGAGGTTCATTTCCCACTTTTGCATAGGTCATTACATTGGAGGTATTCAAAGAGTGACCATTAGGATCTGAAGATACACATCCCTGCAGAAGAAAAAAAATGCACATTGGTTTAAAAAAAAGCTGCTGTCATTCTGCAAAACTTAAAAAAGTGCCCCCAGGTCCTGGCACGTGAAAAAGTTCTGAAAGACTAGACTATAAGTTAAACGCAAATCACAATTATGTGTAGCCTTGAATTATCTTATAGGAGTTTTTAACATTTGCTGTTGCAACAAGAAAACATTGTTGTAATCATGGCAAATAATAGTTTGTGTTTGGCTCTGCCCACATTGCACTTACAAGGTCACTTTGCATGTCAAACATTCTTTTTCTCATGTGTTCCATCATGGAGTTCATCGATTGGAATGGATCCACTGAGCCAGCACCCTATCATAGTACACCAAAAGCAAGTGAGAATGTAAACATAGCAATGGTTCTTTTTAAAAACAACGTACAGGGAAAGCTAACAGTAAATTATGAACAGCATACAGTGAGAACTATTTTATATTAATATATATGTAAAAAGGGAATCCAAAAGTTTTCTACAGGCATGTAAACAGTAAACGGGTAGTTAGAGGAGGGGTGGGACCAATTAGGGACCATAAAGGAGATCTACTCATGGAAGCAGAGGGTATGGCCGAGGTGCTAAATGAGTACTTTTCATCTGTCTTTGCCAAGGAAGAAGATGCTGCCAGAGTCTCAGTAAAGGAATGTATAGTTGAGATACTGGACGGGCTAAAAATTTATAAATAACAGGGACTTGAAAGGCTAGCTGTACTTTAAGTAGGTAAGTCATCCGGTCCGGATGGGATGCATCCTAGGTTGCTGAGGGAGGTAAGGGTGGAAATTGCTGAGGTTCTGGCCATAAGCTTCCAAACATCCGTAGATACGGGGGTGGTGCCAGAGGACTGGAGAACTGCAAATGTTACATTCTTGTTCAAAAAAGGGTGTAAGGATAAACCCAGCAACTACAGGCCAGTCAGTTTAACCTCAGTGGTGGGGAAACTTTTACAAACAATAATCCGGGACAGAATTAGCAGTCACTTGGACGAGTGTGGATTGATTAGGGAAATCCACCACGGATTTGTTAAAGGCAAATCATGTTTAACTAACCTGATAAGAGTTTTTTGATGAGATAACAGAGAGGGTAGATGAGGGCAATGCAGTTGATGTGGTGTATATGGACTTTCAAAAGGTGTTTGATAAACTATCGCATGGTAGGCTTATCATCAAGATCGCGGCCCATGGAATAAAGGGGGCAGTAGCAACATGGATACAGAATCGGCTAAGGGACAGGAAACAGAGAGTAGTGGCGAACGGTTGTTTTTCGGACTGGAGGGAGGTGTAACAGTGGTGTTCCCAAGGGGTCGGTGCTGGGACCACTGTTTTTCTTGATATATATGAATGACTTGGACTTGGGTGTACAGGGCAACATTTCAAAATTTGCAGTTGACACAAAACTTGGAAGGGTCGTAAACAGTGAGAAGGTTAGTGATATACTTCAAGAGGATATAGACAGGCTGGTGGCATGGGCGGATACGTGGCAGATGAAATTTAACCCAGAAAAACGCGAAGTGATACATTTTGGTAGGAAGAACGAGGAGAGGCAATATAAACTATAGGGCACAACTCTAAAAGGGGTACAGGAACAGAGAGATCTGGGGGTATGTGTGCACAAATCGTTGAAGATAGGCAGGGCAGGTTGAGAAAGTGGTTAAAAAAGCATACGGGATCCTGGACTATATGAATAAGAGGCACAGAGTACAAAAGTATGGAAGTCATGAACCTTTATAAAACACTAGTTCGTCCACAACTGGAGTATTGTGTCCAGTTCTGGGCACTGCACTTTGGGAAAGATGTGAAGGCCTTAGAGAGGGTGCAGAAGAGATTTACTGGAACGATTTCAGCGATGAAGAACTTCAGTTACGTGGACAGACTGGAGAAGCTGGAGTTGCTCTCCTTGGAACACAGACGGTTGCGAGGAGATTTGATAGAGGTATTCAAAATCATGAAGGGTCTAGTCAGAGTAGATAGAGAGAAACTGTTCCCATTGGTGGAAGGGTCAAGAACCAGAGGACATAGATTTAAGGTGATTGGCAAAAGAACCAAAGGTGACATGAGAAAAACTGTTTTACACAGCAAGTGGCTAGGATCTGGAATGCACTGCCCAAGGGGGTGGTGGACACAGATTAAATCATGGCCTTCAAAACGGAACTGGATAAGTACTTGAAAGGAAAAAATTTGCAGGGCTGTGGGGATAGGGCGGGGGAGTGGGACTCGCTGGATTGCTCTTGCATAGAGCCGACATGGACTCGATGGGCCGAATGGCCTTCTTCCGTGCTGTAACCTTTCTATGATTCTATGATTAAAAACAGTGAGTGGTTGCAACATTTTAATGGTATTGCACCCGCAGGGTAAGGATTGGATCATGTTATCTGATCCATTAAGTACTGTGGGGCTCCACTCTCTTACATGACAGCTCCACTAACCCAGCAAAATGCTGCATCCTCTCCGTCTGCCCACTCAACTATTCGGCTCTAGTTTCCCCTGCACTGTTGGGAAGACTCAGTTCTAAAAACTGCACTTTTCAGTACTATGGCATCAGTATGTCTCCAACACACTTACTTAATGCTGTTGCAAATATAAATATCCACGTAGAATTACCCAAAGTGTCATTTGCGCAAGTTGATCACTTGCTACTGTTGACATTTTACTTCCAGGCAGTCCAAGGGGAAACACCATACTGTGCTTCCCCACCAATGCTGCAGACAACAGGGAAATTACCGCTTGCCTTTTAAGTGTCCACTTCTGCTTTTCACAGTCCTGCACCATTCAGAATGTTCACTATAAGCCCTACAGCAAAACTGCAAGGTCCTCCCTTAAATGTGGCTTTTGTATACAGCCAAACATCATTCTTTTGAGATGCCACTGGCTGCATTAAGTTCTTGTACCGGTCTGTCACTACCCCCCCCCCCCCGCCCCACCCCAAAACATCTTACAGGCGTAACAACCTCCCTCAGCCACCAAAACACTTTCAAGCCCTAGCCCCTCGCTGAGGCACCTGGGGGTAATTTTAGCCCCCCCACGATGGGTGGGAGTGTCTTGGGTTAAATTGGTAAAAAATGTGAAACCAGACCCCAACCTGCCGCAAACGTGCCTACTTCTGGTTTCACCGTGGCAGGTTTGGGGACGTCTGAGTAACCCGCTCTCAAGGTGGGTCCGGAATTAAAATATTTAAATGAAGCTCTGTTCCTCAGATTTTGAGGGCCATTTGAATTTAACAGCTGCAGGCTGGGTTTCCCAGGGCTTGGGAAACCCAACAGTTAAAGGGAAGCGAGAGCTGCCAGGTCCAGCAGGTATGTGCTTTTCCAGCACTGCTTGTGTGCCAGGAGCAGCAGGAGTGCTTCCCTGGCCCCTCAAGCACATCTTCTGCCACGATCTGCCTCCTCCCATGATCTCTTCCCTCCCTCCAAGCCCCTCAACCATGCCCCGATTGGCAGGGATCGTCCCCATCAGTCCCCAGCTGCAGCCTTCCACCGCTGACTTTCCCACCCGGCAGCCGGTCAGCCTCTCAATCTGGCTGGCTGCCGGGTGGGAAACGGAGTAAAAAAATGCTAATGAGGTCCTGCTGTTCAATTTGACAGGACCTTCGTGTTCCCGGCATTTCCAGGTTTCCCGGACGGAAACAAGCATCCCTGGTCCCTTCCCGCTTCCCTGTAAATATTGGGCCCTTGTGTGGTTTCATCCCCTCGCCCCTTGGTTCTAGAAGAGTACTGGAAAAATTGCTCTGGACCATGCTCTGGTTCTGTTCGAAACCACTCTTTCACTGTCCTAGCAAGGATTAGCTGATGGCCCTGCTCTACGTCCCCCACACTGTGACTCTGTTTTGTCATCTTCCTCTGTTCTCTGTTGTAAGCTCTTCTGCCCGCCAGTGCCCCACCCCATTGTTGGGCATTCTAGTACTCTGTAGCCTGTGTGCCTCATGATCTTCTGACCTGTGTCCAGCAGCGGCTTCCCCCTGCACTTTCGGGCAATCAGGACTCACATCCGATTGTGCTTTTCATCAGGACAATCATCACATTCTGCCACTCCCTAACCTGTTCAATCTCACTCCTCTAAAGTTTGGGGCCTGCTCTATTTTTCAGTTGCTCTCCCAGCCTGCTGTGTGCTGGCCAGCTTCTGTAATGAAGATTACTAAGGTGAGGGCAGTATATCAACAAGTAGGAGGTGACATATTATGTCAGTGCTCAGATATAAGAAAGCTGGAGCTTCTGCAGCAATTTTTTTCTGAACGCCAGCTGACATGCGGTATGCTGCTTTACATCATGTACGTATCTGCAAAATGCACCCAGTAATATTTATTCAACTGTCAATAGCTTTCAGCGAACAGGCTGCCCTAAGGAGACCTTGGGATAGAAAATAGTCGTCACCCGATGGGCCTCATTAATATTAATTGGACGAGCTGCCAGCATCTATCATGCCTCGACAGGCAGCTCGCCCATTTGAACAAAATAAATATCGGGCCACTTGCCTCGCTAACAGTGGCCCAAAGATAAGTGCCAGGAGGGGGAGGGGTATAGCAACAGTGGGGATGGGGGGAAAACAGTAGACGATCGGGATACTGTGGAGTCAAGGGATCGCTCCTGCTCCTCAGCGATGTTTTAAAAAAAAACTTGCCTGCTGCATAGGCAGCAGCAACCACTGATGAATTCCTGAGCAGAGCAGACCCGACTCCTGCTTTGCTCATCGGAGACCAATTTCATAGCGGGGTCCTTTAATCGGCATTAGGCCCCTCATTAACATATGCATAACAGGCGTTAGACCCCCTGCATATGTTAATGAGGGGCCCTAATGCCTGATTTAGAACTGCCCAGGGCCCCTAAAATAAAATGGACCCAACAAATTCAGCAGTGGCCTGAACGCAAGCGCAGATTGGGTGCAGGCTCTCCCCACTATTACAGTTGTCATTCTTACGCCCAAAGAATGGGAGTAAAACATACCAATTTTTGCCTCCTTGCATTTCTTTAGGTGAGCCGTTAAAGTCTTTGAATTCATGTACTGATGCTGCAACAAAACGTGTCATGGGTGGGGATGATTGTAGAGTTGGGGGAGATTATGGAAGGAATTGAAAACATGGATGGGAATTTTTAATTTGAAGTGTTCGGGGATCAGGAGTCAACATAGGTCAATGAGATAGGATGTGGGATAGGATGAGGTCTGCAAGTTTTGATTGAGCTGAAGTTCAGTGAGGGTCGAGGACTGGGTTTGGGGGTTGGGTCATCCATGAGAGCCCTAAAGAATTGAGTCTGGAGGGACAAAGGCAAGAATGAGGGATTCAGCAGCACAGGTACTGAGGCCAGTGATGTTTTGGAGGTGGAAGTAGGCGGCCTTTGTGATGGAGATAGTATGAGGTCAGAAATTCAGCTAGAGATCGAACAGGATGCAGTAAGGTTCAGCTTGAGATTGTGGCCAAGAAGAGGGAACAGAGTCCATATTGAGGGATGGAGGAGTTTATGTCAGGGCCTGAAAATGATGGCTATTGTCTTTTCAATATTTAGCTGGAAGAAATTGCAGCTCATCCAAAACAGGATGTCAGACAAGCAGTCTGGCAACATAGAGGCAGTGGAGGGATAAGGAGAACTGGTCGGAGAGGTAGAGCTGGTTATCATCAGCGTACATGTGGAATCTGACCCTACACTGGTGGATGAAGTCACTAAGGGGCAGCATGTTAATTAGCAAGAGGAGGAGTGAACAATAGATACCGAAGGGACTCCTGAGTGGACTGTGTAGGAGTCACTGCTAACAATCACTGTCTAGGCTCACAAATGAAGAAAGGCCACTGGTACAAGGTGTCGATAAGTGGCCGGTGTCTACGGAATTGTACCTGAGCAAGAGTCTGCCTTCTTGAAGCAGGGGCCTTGAAATAAAACAATGAACAATGCAGACATTAACATGCATTTTATACATGCAACACTCTAACACCATCAAAAAAAGTGAGGATCTTAAAACAACAACCTACCAGTTACATTTGGGGAAAATCTGAAATTTAATGTTCCAAAAAAGGCCTTGGCTGTGCTGGTATGAAGCCAGCACAAAAAAGGATTTCAAACATTTTTAAGCTGTATCAAGTTTAGCAATGACTTATCAAGAATATGTACGATCCATTAAACTGAAAAACATTTCTAACACTTCTAGGTTCACAACTCAACTTTAATATTACATCATCATGGCAATGTCATAATGGAAAGCTATTTCTTCTATGGGTATTTCACCCTAAAAGTCATGAATATCATTTCCTTGAAACCCAAAACCCATGAATTTCAACTAAAGTACTGAAATATTAACGATCATACCCTGTCATTAGCCCTTGAAACCTCTTGAGTGCCGTGATTGATTGCACGACGCTGTCTGTTGGTTCCACCATCTGGCAAATTAAACACGGAGTGTTCTCCCAAAAGACCTGGAAAATTGTTCATCATCTGATGGAGGTTTTCACGGTGTGAACAGAAAGGGTCCCTAAAATAGGGGGAAAATTAACTGTTTTAAACTGTAATAACTGTATGTAACTCACATGAATTATTTTGTGAAGAAACAAAGACAATATCTGCTAACTCACATCACATTTTCAAAGGAACATATTATTGTAAACAATCTTTTCCAGCACCAACAAATTTACATCACATTGAATGTACCGCACAGAAACAGGCCATTCAGCCCAACAGGTCCATGCCAGTGTTTGTACTCCACACGAGTGTCCTCCCACCTGTCATCATCCAACCCCATCAACATATCCTTCTATTCTTTTCTCCCTCATGTGTTTATCCAGCTTCCCCTTAAATGCATCTATGCTAATTACCTCAACAGCTCCTTGTGGTAGCGAATTCCACATTTGAACCACTCCCTGGTAAAGAAGTTTCTCTTGAATTCCCTATTGCATTTATTAGTGACTATCTTATGGCCCATAGTTCTAGTTTCCCCCGCAAGTGGAAACATCTTCTCTACGTCAACCCTATCAAACCCTTTCATAATCTTAAAGACCTCCATCAAGTCACCCCTCAGTCTTCTCTTTTCTACAGAAAAGAGCCCCGGCCGATTCAATCTTTCCTGATAGGTATGACCTCTCAGTTCTACGGCCTTGGATTTGATGATGAGCATGCCTAAATTGATCTAACTGGTAATTTTGACTTAGATTGAAGAACAAAGAAAATGTTAATCCATTTGTTTTCGGTGAATTGCTAGCCTTTTTCATGTTTTTTTTAAATTTAAATTTACCGATGGGCATATTCTTTCTCAAGTTGGGTTTCATGAAAGCATACAACCATTTCAAGGACAGATACCAACATGCTCTTAAACCCTTGAAATACCAGCCTGTGCATGACCAACACAATGGAATCTGGAAGTCCACGGGAAGGGGCAGCTCCTGTGCACAATACGAAGACAGTGCGCAAGAAATAGTAGATTTGAAAAATGTCTTGTTCTTGCAATGACATGTCAGGTCACCAGCTCACTTTTTTTTAAAAAAAAGGAAAAAACTCCACTTTTCCCCAATCTCCTTGAAGTTATCTCTACCATTTTATGCTCCTTTCCAAATACTGTTACCACTATTACAACAACGTGCATTTATAAGAACATAAGAAATAGGAGCAGGAGTAGGCCAATCGGCCCCTCGAGCCTGCTCCGCCATTCAATAAGATCATGGCTGATCTGATCCCAACCACAAATCTAAATTCATGTCCAATTTCCTGCCCGCTCAAATCTAAATTCATGTCCAATTTCCTGCCCGCTCCCCGTAACCCCTAATTCCCTTTACTTCTAGGAAACTGTCTATTTCTGTTTTAAATTTATTTAACGATGTAGCTTCCACAGCTTCCTGGGGCAGCAAATTCCACAGACCTACTACCCTCTGAGTGAAGAAGTTTCTCCTCATCTCAGTTTTGAAAGAGCAGCCCCTTATTCTAAGATTATGCCCCCTCGTTCTAGTTTCACCCATCCTTGGGAACATCCTTACCGCATCCACCCGATCAAGCCCCTTCACAATCTTATATGTTTCAATAAGATCGCCTCTCATTCTTCTGAACTCCAATGAGTAGAGTCCCAATCTACTCAACCTCTCCTCATATGTCCGCCCCCTCATCCCCGGGATTAACCGAGTGAACCTTCTTTGTACTGCCTTGAAAGCAAGTATGTCTTTTCTTAAGTATGGACACCAAAACTGTATGCAGTATTCCAGGTGCGGTCTCACCAATACCTTATATAACTGCAGCAATACCTCCCTGTTTTTATATTCTATCCCCCGAGCAATAAAAGCCAACATTCCGTTGGCCTTCTTGATCACCTGCTGCACCTGCATACTAACTTTTTGATCTTCTTGCACTAGGACCCCCAGATCCCTTTGTACTGCAGTACTTTCCAGTTTCTTGCCATTAAGATAATAACTTGCTCTCTGATTTTTCCTGCCAAAGTGCATAACCTCACATTTTCCAATATTATATTGCATCTGCCAAATCTCCGCCCACTTATGTAGCACCTTTAACATTGAAAAACATCCCAAAGCATTTCACACACTAGATCAAAAAAATGAATGCCAAGCCAAAGGAGATATATTAGAAGCCAACACCAAAAGCTTGGTCAAAGAGGTGGATTTTAAGAAGGATCTTAAAAGGAGACGCAGAGGTTTTTAAGTGAGGGAATTCCAGAGCATGAGGACTAGATCTCTGGAGGCACAGCTGTCAGTGGTGGGGTGCAGAGGAGGGGAATGCACAAAAGGCCAGAGTCCGACGAATGAAGAGTTCAGGGAAGCTGTAGTACTGGAAGATGTTACAGACATAGAGAAGGGCGATGCCTAGAAGGGATTTAAACACAAGGATGAGAACTTTAAATTTTAAGAAAAGTCATGTCTGGAGGCCTCCAACAACCACTACCATCTTCCTTTGTGCTAGGTATGACTCCAGCCACTGCAGAGTTTTCCCCTTGACTTCAATTTTACTAGGGCTACTTGGTGCCACACTTGGTCAAATGCTGCTTTGATGTCAAGGGCAGTCACTCTCACCTCACCTCTGGAATTCAGCTCTTTTGTCCATGTTTGGACCAAGGCTGTAATGAGGTCTGGAGCCGAGTGGTGCTGGCGGAACCCAAACTGAGCATCGGTGAGCAGGTTATTGATGAGTAGGTGCCGTTTGATAGCACTGTCGATGACACCTTCCATCACTTTGCTGATGATTGAGAGTAGACTGATGGGGCGGTAATTGGCTGGATTGGATTTGTCCTGCTTTTTTTGGACAGGACATACCTGGGCAATTATCCACATTGTTGGGTAGATGCCAGTGTTGTAGCTGTACTGGAACAGAATCTTAATCAGAGGCTAAAAATAAACTTCTGAGATTCTGTATTGCAGGGTAGCTGCTCTTCTCTCTCAGTACTCAATGACAAAAGTTTTCCCCTCAGAATTAGAGAGGAGTTGATTGCATAAGGTCACTCCCAGCAATCACCATAAAAAGATGAATGGCCTTTGGAAAATATTGTTGTGTGACCAATCCTCACGTTAGCATCTGGCTTGGATTTTTTTCTCAGACCTTCACTGCAGCTTTTGTTATACAAAAAAAAAACACAACAGCTGTGAAATTGTGATCCAAGTTTGGAAAACCTTAGAATTGAAGCCCTAGTATAAAACTAATGAGAAATGGCTGCTCTTTCATACAAGTGGTAGCAGCACAAACTACATTGCAAATGATGAGAAAAGGAAACCGTAAAGACCACTCTAAAAAGACATGGAAAGAGGTGATCAGGCAGATCATCTAAAAAAATAACTTCAATAATGAGTGGGGCAGAGTCCATGAGAGCAAAGATTTTTACCTAGTCTGTCGAAAGCGTGGGCTTGATGTGCCAAATGGGGGGGGGGGGGGCGGGGGGGACGTGAAATGCATCTCCCACTATAGTGCAAAGTGTACAAAAGTGAATCGGCAACTCGTTTTACATTCCGCCTGACTTTTTTTTTCCATGATGGAACCGGTGAGAGGCGGGAAGGGAGGTGAACAGGCTGACAGCAGCCCGCAATAATGCTGTGGAGCCAGGAGGAGCACTTACATTTCTCGTGGTTGTACATTGAGGGAAGTTAAAACTAAGAAACACAGCTGGTGACCTCGTAGTCCCTTTAGGGTACGGTACACCTGGAAAAATTTTGTGGAGTAAGTGCGGTGCGTGCTCTGCCCAGTTTCTTCCAAATTTGGAAGCAGGGTCCTAAGCATGATTCTACTGTCCTACCCAGGTAATCTGCAAACCCCTTGTTGTGCTAATTCAATTCTTTTTCTTTATTCTATTGCGTATTCTTACTCTCAATATTCAATACTTCACATTTGTCAGTATTGAAATTCATTTACCATCTGTGTCTTTATTTTAAGAGCTAAAAATGCAAATTTAGCCCACTTACAATTGGTTTCTATATTAAGGTCATTTTTGTAGGTCAGAAACAACAGGACAGGTCAGGCCTCCTGCACCAGCTCTTCGCAGTCTGAGGCGACCCCATATTTCACTCATGCTCTCTTTGGCTTCTTTCAAATCAAACTCGGTATTTATGTTAAAAGCAAAGTACTGTGGACACTGGAAATCTGAAACAAAAACAGAAAATGCTGGAAATACTGAGCAAGTCAGGCAGCATCGGTGGAGAAGGAACAGAGTCAACGTTGCAGGTCGATGACAGGTCAGGTTCTGATGAATGGTCATCGACCTGAAACGTTAACTTTTTTTTATTCGTTCATGGGATGTGGGCGTCGCTGGCGAGGAACTTGGTTGCTACTTTTGCCCACAAGAACAATGACTACACTTCAAAAGTAATTTAATTGGCTGTGAAGCACTTTGGGACCATCATTCGATGCAAAACGCGCCATATAAATGCAAGTTGTTGTAGTTTCTCATCACTGGTACTGGAGATTTTTATCCTCCTGGTCACCATTTACAGGTTTTTTCCACCATCTGAACAACCATTCCTGTATATAAAATAACCGCGTGACTACTGACACTGCAGCTGTCCTGCATTGCATTATCGGTACCACTGCTTGGGTTAGGGTTGAAGTTGGGGAGGTTTGAGGTTAAAATTAGAATTGGGGAGGCTTGGGGTTAGGATTGGGGGTTTGGGGTTAGGCTTGGGGGGTTTAGTGTTAGAAGCAGGGAGGCTTGTGGTTAGGATTCGGTGCTTTTGGGGATGGGTTTTGGAGATATTGGGATTGTTAGTGCTGTGCATTTTTCGAGATCTGTGCTGTTATCTACCTCTGCGTTGTCGACAGAAGCCGCTACCGGTGACACTAAATGCGACCATAAAATAAATCAAGCTTGTCTCAAAAAACAAACCTCAAAGCGCAAACATTTTCTTTAACTTGTTGTGATGATGAGCATGACCACATTCTCCTCTGCCAAAATTGCTCACTATTCCAGGAGCATCCTCGAATGAAAAGATTACCCTTGGCTTCTCTTCACTAAAAACCATCTTCTTAAACCCCTCTCCCCTGCCTCCTCCACCCTCACCTCTAACAACGTATGAGGAGCTCATGGACTTCTTTGTCACTAAGATTGAGGCCATCCATTCAGCTGCCTCTGCCACTTCCCTCCGTTCCCCTAGCCCACCAATCCAAACTTCCCCTAAGGTTATCCACTGACCCAGCCCGGAACTCACACCTTTCTCTAGTTTCTCTCCGAGCTCCCCTCATGCCCTCTCCGAGCTCATCTTGACCATGGGACCCACCTCCTGCTCCCTCGACCCTATTCCCACCAAACTGCTGACCACCCAACTTCCCTTCCTGGCCTCATGTTAGCTGATATTGTTAACGGTTCCCTCTCCTCAGGTGCTGTCCCTTCCCCTTCAAATCTGCCATCATCATCCACCCTTAAAAAAATTCACCCTTGACCCCACTGTCCTTACAAACTACCACCCTATCTCCAACCTCCCTTTCCTCTTCAAAGTCCTTGAATGTGTTGTTGCCGTCCAAATTCGTGCCCATCTTTCCCACAACTCCATGTTTGAATCCCTTCAATCAGGTTTCCGCCTATGCCACAATACTGAAACGGCCCTTATCAATGTCACAAATGACATCCAATGTGACTGTGACCATGGTAAACTATCCCTCCTCATGTGACTCGGTGTCAATTTTTATTTGATAATCACTCCTGTGAAGCACATTGGGACTTTTACTACGTTAAAGGCGCTACATAAATGCAAGCTGTTGTTCAAGTACGATTGCTTTTGTTTTTTTTCTTAAAAAACTGAAATGTTCATAAAAAAGATTGTTCAAACTGAAAGAAAAATAAAACCCAAGGGGTTAACGTTCAGATAGATATCAGAAGGGGTCCCATCTCAACAACTTGACAGAGGGAAGTCTCATGCAGTCTCTCGTTTGGATTGATTGGGTCCCACTAGGTTCTTCTGTCGTTGAACAAAGTCGGGCGGTTTAAGTTACGTTTAAAAACAAGATACACAAGGAAATGAAAACAAAATAAAATCTCAGCAACTTAAACAAACAGTGGAACTCAAGGCTGCAGCTTACGCGAAGAACGGATCCTCCTCCAGATCACGGAACATGGTGCAAGGGGGCTTGCGAGCTGTAGCTGGTCCTGCCGCTCAGGTCGGCGCTTGTCAGCGGCCGTTAGTCGAGCTCTCGGGGTTCCTTCAGCCTCATGCCCGCACCCCCCCCCCTCGGGTCGGATGTAATCAGCCCCTCTTCTCCCCCCCCCCCCCCACCCGCCGAGCCCTTTCCTCTCTTGATTGGCTCCCGCGAGCTTGGAAACTTCTGGAGCGTTGGACAGGCAGCAAATTATTTTTGTTTCGAAGTGGAACGAAGGCGTCGCTATGACTACGCGCACCTGTTGAAGGACGTCGCTGTGTAATGCGGGCAATCGGCTGTCCAACCCTCTGGCTCAGGGCTCCCACTAACGACAAAAGGGACAACTTCACCTCAACGGGCTTCAATCACAGTCCCTGGCGCGTGCGCCGCCGGCACGTCACAATCGGAGCGAGAGTGACGTCACCTTAAGGCCGGCGGTGACTCACAGCTCACCAGCGTGTCGGGGAAGACGAGCCAATATAAATCTGCTGGAGAGGTGCACCAATCTCTCCAAGGTGCATTGGAAATAAATGTGCTTTGGTCCCACATAAACAGCAGTAATACAATTATAGTAAGGATACTCCAAAAATCTATTAAGATTAGGCTCCAAATTGGGACTTTAAAATTGGCAAGATATTTAAATAACTGTGAACCCAAATAATATGTAGAGTATGAGCTGCATCTTGAACGGTCGAAATGCAGTAGCCTAAAAAGATTTATTTTGGAATAAAATATGACCTTGCTAACCCTGAAAGTGTGACAATATACAGCTATTTTGCTGAAAAGGCAAAAGCTTACAATTAATTCAATTGTTCTGTTTGACTTGTGTATGTCTTCATTATAATTCTTGTGCGTGTATGTTGCAAACTGGGCAAGTTATATCCTCACCATAGAAAAGGCGCAAATATCTTAAAAACAGAATAAGTGAAAGAATGATCCAACTAGTCCCACTCCCTGCTTGCTTCATAGCCCTGCAATTTCTTCCCTTCAAGTATTTATCCTATTCCCTTTTGAAAGTTACTATTGAATCTGCTCTACCAACCTTTCAGGCAGTGCATTCCAGATCATAACACTCTGCGTAAAAAAAATGTTTCCTTGTGTCGCTTCTGGTTCTTTTGCCAATCACCTCAAATCTGTGTCCTCTTGTTACTGACCCTTCTGCCACTGGAAACAATTTCTCCTTATTTACTCTATCAAAACCGTTCATGATCTTGAACACCTCTATCAAATCTCCTCTTAACCTTCTCTGCTCTAAGGATGCTGAAAGACGCCCTCGTAAGAACGGGATATGACGCTCGACTCGTCGATCGACAGTTCCGACGGGCCACAGCGAAAAATCGCATAGACCTTCTCAGAAGACTAACGCGGGACGCAACCAACAGAGTACCCTTCGTCGTCCAGTACTTCCCCGGAGCGGAGAAACTACGCCATGTTCTCCGCAGCCTTCAACATGTCATCGATGACGACGAACACCTCGCTAAGGCCATCCCCACACCTCCACTACTCGCCTTCAAACAGCCACCCAACCTCAAACAGACCATCGTTTGCAGCAAATTACCCAGCTTTCAGGAGAACAACGTCCACGACACCACACAACCCTGCCACGGCAGCCTCTGCAAGACATGCCAGATCATCGACACGGACACCACCATCACACGAGAGGACACCACCCACCAGGTACATGGTTCATACTCCTGTGACTCGGCCAACGTTGTCTACCTCATACGTTGCAGGAAAGGATGCCCCGGAGCATGGTACATTGGCGAGACCATGCAGACACTGCAACAACGGATGAACGGACACCGCGCAACAATCGCCAGACAGGAGTGTTCCCTCCCAGTCGGGGAACACTTCAGCAGTCAAGGACATTCAGCCACCGATCTTCGGGTAAGCATTCTCCAAGGCGGCCTTCGAGACACACAACAACGCAAAATCGTCGAGCAGAAATTGATAGCCAAGTTCCGCACCCATGAGGACGGCCTCAACCGGGATCTTGGGTTCATGTCACGCTACACGTAACCCCACCAGCGAAAAAAAGTTATCTGTTTTTAACCCAACGGGTCATTCTCTGTCTTTCTCTTCCTTTCGGATGTTTCTCTCCCTCTCTCTCTCTGTTTTGTGTTCTGGCCGTTTGTGTATTCGGTGATCCTGTAGGTAACATCACTCTGTCTGAACACTTTGATTGCCTTGACAACGGGCAGTTGGAAAGATTATCTGTAATCACCAGGTATTGTTCTCTGAATATAAATGCGGTAACCTTCCATGGAATCCCACACTCGCTCACCTGACTAAGGAGAAAGCCTCCGAAAGCTTGTGATTTTCAAATAAAACAGTTGGACTATAACCTGGTGTTGTAAGATTCCTTACATTTGCTCTCAGGAGAACAAGTCCAGCTTCTCCAGTCTCCACATAACTGAAATCCCTCATTCCTGGAACCATTCTAGTAAATCTCTTTTGCATCCTCTCTAAGGCCTTGACTTCCATCCGAAAGTGTGGTGCCCAGAATTGAACACAATACTCCAGCTGTACCCTACACCTCTATTATTAAAGCCCAGAATCCCATTTGCTTTTGAACAGCCTTCTCAACTTGACTTGCCACCGTTAAATATTTGTGTACACACACCCCCAGATCTCTCTGTTCCTGCACCCCCTTTAAAATTGTAGCATTTAGTTTATATTGCCTCTCCTCATCCTACCAAAATGTATCACTTCACACTTCTCTGCGTTAAATTTCATCTGCCATGTGTCTGCCCATTTCACCAGTCTGTGTCCTCCTGAAGTCTGTTACTATCCTCCACATTGTTTATTACATTTCCAAGTTTCATGATATCTGCAAACTTAGAAATTATACCCTGTATATTAAGGGCCCGATATTAGGAGGGAGGCGGGTTGGCAGCGGGGGGGTCGACTTGGCGCGTGGGTAACGCGCCTAGTGAATTCGGGGTGCTGCGCACGCAATTGCAGTTTAATTCAAGGTACTTACCTTGGCTTTCGGGTATCGCGCTGGAAAGCTGCGCAGCGGACAGACTGCACAGGCGCATCATAGGCTGTCAACTGGAGGAGCCCTATTAAAAGGGGCAGTCCTCCACTGACTGATGCTGCAGAAAATAGGCAAAATTACAGCATGGAACAGCCCAGAGGAAAGGCTGCTCCCAGGTTTAATGATGTCTCACTCCAGGTCTTATTGGATGGGGTGAGGAGGAGAGGGAGGACAGAGATCTTCTCCCCGGCGGACGGGAGGAAGTGGCCTGCCTCTGCCACCACGGAGGCCTGGCTCGAGGTGGCAGAGGAGGTCACCTGCACCACCAAGATATCACGCACCTGCATACAGTGCAGGAGGCGCTTCAATGACCTAAGTAGGTCAGCCAAAGTGAGTACACTTACTCATTCCCCTACACTCCGTCTGCCACATCACTGCCCCCACCCCACATCTCCTTCTGCACTGCCAACACAACTCTATCACGTCACTCCTCACACCCACTCAAAGCTCATCCTCATCTTACCTGCACTTACTCACCTCCCCAGTACTCATCCCACCACTACCACTCAACCCAATCCTCATACAATCTCATGGCTCTATCTCACACTCACCCTCTCATGCATCTCTTTCACGGTCAGCCTCATTCAACCTGCCACTACCTGTGCTGCAGCCACAGGGCATGTATCACATATGTGTAGTAGGAAGCATAAGGCAAACGTGTCGTGAGCATGAAGGGGATGCACAACGGTGTTTGAGGGTTTGTCATGGTTTTTACTTACATTTGATTTCTGATCAACTCACGTTACATATATTGTCACCTCTATGACCACATCTTTGCAAATCTTGTCTGGTTTGTGCAATAATGCCCTTTCCTGAGGATCATTATGAAGACCCACAACTGATGCCACCCACTGTGTCACTGCAGAGTGGGTGTAGGTGTATTTGCAGGGCTCTTTTGTGCAGACGACTGAGACGTCGCGATGTCCCTGGTGGCACCCTGGAAGGATGCAAAGGAGAAGTTGTTGAGGGCAGTGGTGACTTTGACAGCGACAGGTAAGAAGATGGTGCTCGAGCCAGCCGGGAGCAGCTCGGCATGAAGGAGGCTGCAGATGTCCACGACTACATGTCGAGTGACTCTGAGCCTCCGTGTGCACTGCTGCTCAGAGAGGTCCAGGAAGCTGAGCCTCGGTCTGTAGACCCCGAGGCGAGGGTAGTGCCTTCTGCGACCCATCTCTCTCTGCAGTTGCCTTCCCTCCTGCTGTGCAGGTGGATGTGTCACAGCACTGTGTTGTGGAGCTCCACGTGTCAGAGGTGGACGGCGTGGCCGGCGAGGCTGATGATGCTGTTCGTCCTCCGAGGAGGTCATGACTGCAGCTATGGCAGCCCCCATCCGGAAGATGTACGTTTGAGGGAGTCCGCAAGGTAGGTAAATGTGTCTGGACACCGGGGTAAGTGTGCAAGTTTGTGAATTTTATTGTTAGGAGGAGGGTGGTGGAGGCCAAACTTTGTCCAAAGTGACAGGGTGGCCTCCTGCAAAGAGTGAGGGTCTCCCCCCCACCTGTCAAATGGACCTTTGCAGCTGCCACAGGCTGATGGCTGCAACACGTCCATTTCAACTGGGAGTGTTTCCCCCAGTACGGGAAACAGTCTCAGTTTAATTGAAAATCCCACCCCTCCGAAAATATCATGTCAATCAGGTCTGCTAACGACCTGAAGTATCTACTTAATTGGTTTAAGTGGCATCCCGCCGGCAAGTCCCCCATGCGGGGGCTGCGCGCGCATGTAAGCGTGTCACTGGGGAACCCGGAAGTGGGCGGGTTGGAGCCGGGCTCCGGACCCGCCCCAGGAATCGCCGATTTTCGGAGCCCCCCCACCACGAACCCGCTGGCTCGGAGGTCTGAAAATCGAGCCCTAAGTTGTTTAAGTTGCCTATTATGTTGTTAATATATATCAAAATGAACAATGTTTCTAATACTGACCCCTGGGGAACACCACTGTATACTTCCCTCCAGTCTGAGAAACCTTTCACCAATGCTCTCTGCTTTCTGTCCCTAAGCCAATTTTGTATCCACACTTCCACTGTCCTTTCAATCCCATAAGCTTTAATTTTGCTTACAAGTCTATTATGTGGTACTTCATCAAATGGCTTTTGAAAGTTCATATACACATTAACCACACTACCCTCATCAACCCTCTCTGTTACTTCATCAAAGAACTCAATTAATAGTGTAAATGTTAATCCATTTTCCCCACTTCCAATATAGACTATTTGAAATTTGATAAACTATCTTACCGTGTAAGCAAAGAGCACTCTTACTTAAACAAATGCTCCTTGTTCAAGCCCTAGACTCTCGCTTGCAGTTGCATACAAAATCTGAGGCATGCTTTCAGAACTGAATCTAGCTTCTGGAGGGAGTACCTTATTACAGTGTGTCGCCATTGATAGAGAAAAGGAAGCAATAAGCACATGTCCCGTTGGCTGAACAAGGCAAAGATAATTGGTAAAAGTCATTACCCTTTAGTTGAATGAAGTTGAATGCTGGAAACAGATGTGCATCAGTGATGAAATAATGCTAGAAAAAATGGTTGACAAATTCATTAGAGACAGAGTCCACTTATCTGCAAGTTAAACAGAACTTTCTTGTGAAAGAACCATGAAAACAGAATGGAAAAATAAAAAAATCTATTTTGAAAAATTTAGTTGCTGAAATAAATGTAAAACAAAAAGACGATAGGGATATTTTATTATTAGGAATGTGTGGTCTGCCGTCTGGAAGGTGCAGCAGGAGGTCCGGACCATCTCGAGGGCCAGGCCTCATCTAAATAGATGAATGAGCTGCTTGTCCGAAATGGGCATCCCGATGAAGCTTGCCGGATTTTAGGCTACCCTATCATCAGCGAGGTAAGTCTGGTGAGGGGAGAGGTTACGATCATTGGGGCGGCTGGGAGTGGGGCGAGGGGGGTAGTGCGAGGTGGCAGCAGACTAGATTATTTTTTATGGGGCCCGGATCAGCACTCCTACTTCCTCCTGGTCCCACAAAAATAATTTTTTCACCAACCTTTGAGGGTCTCCGGCTCTTGGGCAACAGGTTATACTGAGTAAGGGTCCGAGGTGGACGGTCTGCCCTGTAGGCCATAAAAATGGCTTCAGGGTCCTACCTATTTAATAGGACCCAGATTTAAATGTATTAATGCGGCTCCTGCCTGAGTCAAGCAAGCATCTCAGCCGCCTATTAAACCAACAGCGGGAAGTTAGAAGTGGGGCGTAAACCAGCTTTGGATTAGATTTTAACTTGGGCTGCCAATTAATACTTTTAAAGGGGGATCAATTTAAAACAAAAGTACTTAACTTTGGTTCAGACAACATTCAGAAACTATTGTCATTATTTATGTCATCTTCTGAATTCCAAGATGGATTTACTGCTTTTAATTTGTAAACTTATTTTCAGGTATTTTTCTATAATTACCACAAGTCATACAATGTACGTAGCATAATTTGCTGCACAGTACAGCAATTTTGCATTCAAAGTCCTGGAAGCAGCAAGAATTTCAGTTTCTGAATGGATGTAATCATGAACAAGTCACTTGCTTTATCTATAATATGCAGTGTAAATAAATCCATATTTAAAGGTGAAAATGGTCTGGATATCAAATTATTTAATTAAAGAAAGATTTAGCTGGTACATATTACAGATAGTTTACCAAAACAGAAATCCACATCTTATCAATAATTATCTCTCTTCATAGTAGAAATTCATACATTACTTTTGAAAGATAAAACAATGAAATGCAGTAATTTTATAACAAACTTATTGGCTGATAGTTCAATCATTTAAGAAACAACTTAAAGCATTCAGAATCCAGACACTGGGCTTCCCATCAATTTCTCCTGCCGCAGAGTGATTAATCTCTTGAACCACTTTTCTTCTGCTTCTTTCTTGTCCATGAACAACTGTAGCAGCAGAACATAATCAAGGGCAGAAATTAGTCTAATAACTCACGTAACATATAATTATTGTTTAACTCAACTTTTCTTAACGTGAAACATTTAAATCTAGTTTCAGTTACTTATGTTTATCCAAAGCAGTTTTTGAAGTGCAGCTGCAAGAGACTGAGAACTCATGCAACTTGCTCTTTCATAAAAGTTACAGTGGTTGGAAGATCGTGGTGCAGTATCATGAACCAACAGGAGGTGACTTTGTGCTAACAAGCTTCCAATTGTGGAATTTGAATCTCAGTGCAGAGGCTCCAAGCAGAGGCCAGGTATTCCAACACGAGGAGGGAAACAAAAAGATCCATCTGCCCTCTTTCCTGGGGTGATGTGTGGCAGAGGGAGACCCAAGAAAGAGAATACTGAGAAAATACCCAATTTAAAAGAAATATAAGAATGTTGGAGAGTTTAATTTCTTGAAGTACAAGACATTGCTGCTGCAACCATCATAGATTTTTTCATCGTTATTCTTTTGAGTTCTTTTGATATTCTTTGAAACCAGTGATAATATTTTCCTCTTGGAAACTCAGAATGTAGCAGGTATTCATCAGGAGTAGCCCCCAGGAAAAAGAGAACATGAAAAGCTTTTTTGCAACTTCTAAAGCTTTGACCCAGCACCATTACAAAACACTTTACTATTCATGTTAGAAAGAGTTGCACTAACATCAAAACTAATTGTTGTTCACAAAAAGTCAAAATGGATATGATACTGCATATAAAGGGGCCAATAATACTGACATCATTTGCATAATTTATAGGTGCTCTGGATACATGTTTCATGATGCGCCAAGAGTGTCAGGGCTGCATTGTCAAGCACCAGCAGTCAGTAAAGAGCTGCTGGCTGGCATTGTATACCAGAAACGTTTCCAGCTTGGGGGAAGGGGTACCAGGCAGAGGGAGGGCAAAGGAAGATGAAGCACTGGACAAAGGGTGTCAGACGGCGAAGAATAGGGGTGCCCCAGATTTCTTTTTAAAAGTTCAATGGTGGCCTTCCCTTCAGTGCCTGTTTTAAGTAGGCACAGTGCAACTGGAGAGCTGCTAAGGCACTTTAGCTCTATTTTTAGGTAGCCACATCATTTGGATGGAACCGGGGGCATAATAAGCGTAGTGCACACCTTGTTGTAAGCTCCCAAATCCCCTTTGTGCTCGCTGCCTGTACTGGGGCACAATTAATGCCTCTGGCGTTTTGCAGGTTTCAAATACCTGCAGCCAATTGTCCATATTTCATTAGAATAGTGCAAATGCAACTGATTACCGATATAATGAAAGAAAAAAATGGCAGGGGCACCAAAGAGTTAATGGGAAAGATCATGTGATGGGATCATTTGAATTACTTCAGAAGGATGAGTGTCTAATTCACTTATATGCTATTCTGGACTTCAATCATTATCCATCATCTGGAGAAGAGCAAGTGTAAATTAAATCTTGCTGTCATCTGCGGTGTTGTTGTTGCATGGTTTGTTCAGAATGTTTTGGTCTGTTATTTTAGATCTCATCAGCTGCAGCCTAACTCAAACGGCAAGTTGGTCAGAAACATTATTTATACTTCTTAAATACATTAGTGACAGTTTTGAATGACTGGTAGAGATGTTTGATTTATTTCTAATGAATGCTGTGTCTTTGTAATATGATGTTTTATTGAACCTTACTCTCAGATTTTGTAGTAAACTATTAGTTGTTCACCACAATTAAACATTTGAATCCAAAGTTCACCCAAACACTATTTGCCAATCAAGAATGAAAACAATGGGGGTAATTTTCAACTTTGGCAGAGGCGAAAAACCGAGGGTAGGGAAAGGAAAATCGGACAGGGTGTGTGACGGGAGGCCAATCCCCTACTGCCAGTGGTTGAAAATTACCCCCAATGTTTTTCTACAGCTTCAGAAATTCAGTTTTGATGTCCATATCTATTTGCCATATCTGGATTACTTTAAAAAGTTTATCAAAAATGCAGTTAAAAAGCATAAAGATGGATTTCTACCCAGCTTGAGATTTACCAGCTTGAAATTTAAATTTTACTGCTGAAGAAGGCTAAATTGTTCTTAAGTGAAGCTATCAGCTGATAATCACATAATACAGGCCAAACCAGTTTTGGATAAATGACCAAATGAAAACAACTACATTTCTGTCCAAGGGATTGAAGTTCGATTGAGTGGTATTTTTGTTGTACTTGATAACACACCCCTATTTGGTTATTTTAATACAGTCATTTGTTAACAACGTAATTAAGATATTGTGATATTGTACATACGAATTTTACATGAGCGTGGTAACCAGTGCGTTAAAAAATAACGCACAATGGAATTTCAACCCCCAAATGACTTGCAGGTGATAATTCACTGCAGCTGAAGAAAAATCTCAAACCAAATGGTAGCTATGAATGCTTAGTTAGTTGGTTCAGTTTGGTTGCATTTTGTTAGCTACATGTCTTATTACTATGTTATTACTAAATCATAAACTAAGTGGCCAGTACAAATTTATAGATTAGTCACAAAATACTCACACTAGGATGAGCCAATGAGTCATCATCTTGGTATTTAATAGCAGAAGGGACATAATCAATCTCTTGTTTGATTTCAATATTAAAATCCGCTGTTCTGTTGCTCAGCGCAGTAGATTCATGTTTAGCTTCAGCAGGTTCTTGTGCCTAAGCAAAGGGGAAAAAAAGATTAAACCATAAATATTATCTTAAATCTCAGTGCAAATTAAATCTTCTCAGTTATCAGATCCTATCCATACAGCAATACCCATCAGTTTTGATGTGAAAATGCCCATTAGCTGCTTCTGCATGACAGATTAGCTATGCCTAATATTCTGTGGCACAATATCTCATGATGTGTGTAGTTTACCATTTTTGCCAGAACATTATGAAGCACATTGTGACTGGCTTAAAATGAAGTTCCAGCACACCAATTTATCTTCACAAGACATCAATAGTATTATATTTAATAGGACACGAGCATCAGATTTTTAAAAAACAGCAAAAAGTTAAATATTCTAAATTATGCAGAACATAGCATTAATGATTATATATGTTGTACATTTTAATCTCATTTTACAATAGTAATCCCCCTATCAACCCAAACATGCTGTAATCCTGCATTCAGAATAATGTCGAAATCTAAATAAATCCCAGAACTACTGTCCTCTTCCAAATCTTTAAACATCTGTAATGATCAGAGGGTTGTACTTTGAAAAGAATAAAATGCATAACCCAAATAATCTGCTGTATGTTCTTAACAAATTAAATGGAGAATATAGGTAGGTGGGAATGATTTCCAGGCAGCAATCTTACTAAGAAGCTCAGCTGATGTCAAACTTCAAAATAAAGCTCAAGCTGTTTCTAACCACCATCTGAATCTGTAGATGCTGCCAATATTATTCTATTACAAGCAGATCTTCTGTGGAATTGCTCACAGTGAGCTGGAGCTTATACTGTTGTGGGGGTAGGGGGCTGCTGGATGAATGCACATCTCCAGTGAAAACATTTGGAAAGATATTTGAGACACAATGAAATGTGCTTGTTTATTGGTCCCTGGAAAATAATGTTTATCTTTTCCACTGTAGGTATTAATGAATACATTTATAACATAGTTACATAAATAAATCTGTGCATGAATAGCTGTAGTTACATAAATAGTCCCTTTAATATAGTTACTTCAGAAAAAAGTTCAGAAGTTCACGAATTACATTTTTTTGATGTAAGAAAAAAAACAAAACACTGTATTCACTGGCTTCCTGTTGCTGTCATTCCTCAGCAATACTTTGCTCATCGCTGGACAAGGGGAAAGGGAAGGGCTAACATTCTGCAATGGCCAATCTTGCTGTCAATCGTATGAAATAAAACCCCTCTCCTAGCTTAAAATATGATCGCCTTAATTAAACTCTGAAATGAGTTAGCCTTAGTGCACGCTTAGAGTCTCCACAGACTACTTACACACAGTTGCATAGATGCACGCAGGGAGTTTTCTCTACACACTGCTTACACACAGTCAGATGGGCTTCATGCTGGGAGCTGTAGTCTACTACTTTCCCTTGACCTGACAGAGTGATAATTTTGGGAAGCTCGGTGAACTCAAGGCTCAAGCTTTTCAGAGAGGGACCAGATGAAAATATGGTTGGACATTTTGAACACACAAGAGGTAATCTTAATTTCAATAATTTTCTTGTAAATTTGTATTTTCTTAATGTTACAATATTTAGTATCACTAAATATATGTACCAGTTATTCTAAGTGAGAAACAAAGATAGTGGCCAAAAGGATTTTCAGAAAATTAATTATTTCACATTTTTTATTGGTAGGTTTTGGTCACTTGAATTGGTTGTTTTCAAATGTCCTTAATAGTTTTTACTGGAAACTGGGTGGCACAGCAGGTTAAACATTGGCTATCAAATCCAGCCCAGACTGATGGGATGATAGTCTCCTATGGCTGTAAGAGTCCTATATGAAATCAGTTTGGGCATTCTCAATCTAGTTCCTAGTAAGCATGGGCCTACAGCACAAAATTGCCCCCAATTTGGCATTAATTAGCAATGTCACTCACATAAGCATAAGGATGGTTGCTGAGGAAAATGGGGAAAAAATGCCACACTGATGCAGTAGGGGGTGCTCTTCCGAGGGTGGGGCTGAGGCACACTGTTCAGCAGAGAGTGCTCTGCATCTGGCTGTGCTGCAGCTGACGTAAGTGCGCTTGATGCTGACACTGGGGCCAGGATTTTGACCCGGAGCCAGGAAGGAGGCGAGGGGGTCGATTTGCAGACAGGAAACCCAGAAGTACAGGTTTCCCGGACATCCTTACGATTTTGATGTAAGGACGTCTTTTATTTTTTTTTGTCAATTTGCCATCCGACAGGCTGGCCTGATTGACAGGTTGGCCTCAGTCGGACAGGAGCAGAGCAAGGAAGAGGACGTTAAAAGGTAAGTCTTAGATTGTATGGATGGGAGGGGGGGGCGTGGGGGCATGGGTGGGCACCAATGGGCATGGGCGTCACGGCCGGAGGGGGGGCAACTGGGTGTCAGTCACCAGGGGGGGGGGGGGTCAGCCACTGAGGGGGGGGGGGGCACGGGGGTCAGGATTGGGAGTCACCGCAGTAGTCCGCGATCGTTTGGGGGGGGGGGGGGGGGGTAAGGGTCTGCGATCGTTGTGTGGTGGGGGGAGGGGGGGTTGCTGCAGGTCGGCTTGTTGGGCCTGGGGGAAGCACTCCTGTTCCTCCGTGCCGACAAGCTACGTTACAAGGCAGTTTCGGGCCTTCTTGCCTCCTCTAACGCGGCGTGAAGCAGAAGGCCTGGGAATCCCAGCCCCCAGGGGTTGAAATCTGAAAACCTTTCAAAATGGAAGCCCGCAGCCTCCTGGGAGCGGGTTGGTTGTCCACCCCTCGTCCCACCCCAATGGACGGTTTGGAGGCGGGTCTGACATTGTTGCAATTTTCAATGCTCCCCTGCCCCCAACCTACCCGTTTTTCACAGTTGAAATTCTGCCCTGGGTGTCTCAAATGGAAAGTGTTCCATTCTCCAGCACTGGGTTTACCAAAGTGAGTGACGTCAACCAAAAAATAGAAAAGGATATTTATCTACTCATTTTCCTTGTGCTTGATTGGTTTGTCACCCCATTATGAATTTTTATTTTTATAACCAACTTTTAAATATTGCTGGTGCCATGAAACTGCACCCCAGCAAAACCAGTACCCAAAAACACAGAAAACAGGGACTGAGATTGTAAATACAGCTTTAAAATGTTTGGTCCAAATACTTAAGAATAAACTTTCAAACAACAGAAGATAATACCTACCTTTTTTATATCTCTACTTGATCTGAAAGTTTGTTGGACAAAGAAATCGCTTTCAATAGCTTCAATACTTTTTACTCGCTTCACCTGTTCTTCAATAGTATTTTCTGAAAAAAAGTGCAAATGTTACGCATTTTCATTTAAAGGGCTAATGTTACAATTTTCAGGCAAGGTCCTGGAACGTTCATCTCCAAAACTGTGTTACAACGTCATCACATTGGCTGCTGTGGCAAGATGGCATTGCATAATTGCTGCTGTGTGAACTTATATAATAATTAGGCTGACACAATATCATTCGGTTTAGAGTAGGCCTGGAAAAGGACGAAGAACAATCAAAGGTGAAGATAATCAACTGGAAGACGGCTAATTTCAAGGAAAGGGATCTGGCCCAGGTGGTTTGGAAACAAAGAGGTAAAATGGTGAATGAGCAATGGGAGGCCTTCAGGGAGGAGTTCAGCTACAGACTAGACACATTGCTATGAGGGGGAAAAGCACATTGCTATGAGGGGGCATTCAAAGATAGAGCTCCCTGGATGACTAAAGAAATTGAGATTACAATGAAACAGAAAAAGGAGGCTTATGATAAATGTCAGGTTCATAACGCAGTAGAGAATTAAGCAAAATACAGAAAGTACAGAGAATAACTGCAAAAGGAAATAAGAGGGGCAAAGAGAGTGTATGAGAATAGATTAGCAGGTATTTTAAACATATCAAGTCTTTTAAACATATAAAGAGTAAAAGGATGGTCAAAGGAAGGGTGCAGCCGATTTGGGACCAGAAAGGAAATTTTGTGGAGGCAAAGGGCATGGCTGAGGTACTAAATGAGTACTTTGCATCTGTCTTCACAAAAGAAGAGGATGCTGCCTTGTCACAGTAAAGGAGGAGGGGATAGAGAAATTGGATAGGATAAAAACGGATAAGGAGGAGTTACTTAAAAGGTTGGCAGCACTCGAAGTGGAAAAGGCACCCAGGATGGATGGATAGGATGCATCCGACGTTGCTGAGGGACATAATGGTGGAAATGGCAGAGGCTCTGGCCACAGTCTTCCAATGCTCTCTGGATATGGGAGTCGTACCAGAGGACTGGAGGGTTGCAAATGTTGCATCCCTGTTCAAAAAAGGGAATGATGTGGGGATGCCGGTGATGGACTGGGGTTGACAAATGTAAAGAATCTTACAACACCAGGTTATAGTCCAACAATTTTATTTGAAAATCACAAGCTTTCGGAGGCTTTCTCCTTCGTCAGGTGCTATAACCTGGTGTTGTAAGATTCTTTACATCAAAAAAGGGAAGAGGGATAAACCATCGGTCTGCCTAACGTCAGTGGTGGGGAAACTTCTAGAGATCATGGGCTCGATTTTAGGAGGGAGGCGGGTTGGCAGCGGGGGGTCGACTGGGCGCGTGGGTAACGCGCCCAGTGAATTCAGGGTGCTCTGCAAGCAATCACAGCCTGATTGAAGGTACTTACCTTGGCTTCCGGGTTTTATGCTGGAAAGCTGCGCAGCGGGCGGACTGCGCAGCCGCATCTTAGGCTGTCAGCTGGAGGAGCCCTATTTAAAGTGGCAGTCTTCCACTGACTGATGCTGCAGGAAATATTCAAAATTACAGCATGGAGCAGTCCACAGGAAAGGCTGCTCCCAGGTTTAATGATGCCTCACTCCAGGTCTTATTGGATGGGGTGAGGAGGAGGGGGAGGACAGAGATCTTCTCCCCGGCGGACGGGAGGAAGTGGCCTGCCTCTGCCACCATGGAGGCCTGGCTCGAGGCGGCAGAGGAGGTCACCAGCACCACCAACATATCGCGCACCTGCATACAGTGCAGGAGGCGCTTCAATGACCTAAGTAGGTCAGCCGAAGTGGGTACACTTACTCATTCCCCTACACTCCGTCTGCCACATCACCGCCCCACCCCACATCTCCTTCTGCACTGCCAACACTACTCTATCACATCACTCCTCACACCCACTCAAAGCTCATCCACATCTCACCTGCACTTCCTCACCTCGCCAGTACTCATCCCATCACTACCACTCAACCCAATCCTCATACAATCTCATGGCTCCATCTCATACTCAGCCTCTCACGCATCTCTTTCACGGTCAGCCTCACTCAACCTGCCACTACCTGTGCTGCAGCCACAGGGCATGCATCACATATGTGCAGTAGGAAGCGTAAGGCAAACGTGTCGTGAGCATGAAGGGGATGCACAACGGTGTTTGAGGGTTTGTCATGGTTTTTACTTATATTTGACTTATATTATATTGTCACCACTACTGCAACGTCTTTGCAAATCTTGTCTGGTTTGTGCAATAATGCCCTTTCCTGAGGATCACCATGAAGACCCACAACTGATGCCACCCATTGTGTCACTGCAGAGTGGGTGTAGGTGTATTTGGAGGGCTCTTTTGTGCAGACGACTGAGAGACGTCGGCGATGTCCCCGGTGGCACCCTGGAAGGATGCAAAGGAGAAGTTGTTGAGGGCAGTGGTGACTTTGACAGCCACAGGTAAGAAGATGGTACTCGGGCCAGCCGGGAGCAGCTCGGCATGAAGGAGGCTGCAGATGTCCACGACTACATGTCGAGTGACTCTGAGCCTCCGTGCGCACGTCTGCACAGAGAGGTCCAGGAAGCTGAGCCTCGGTCTGTGGACCCTGCGGCGAGGGTAGTGCCTTCAGCGACTCATCTCTCTATACAGTTGCCCTCTCTCCTGCTGTGCAGGTGGATGTGTCACAGCACTGTGTTGTGGAGCTCCACGTGTCAGAGGTGGACAGCATGGCCGGCGAGACTGGTGATGCTGTTCGTCCTCCGAGGAGGTCATGACTGTAGCTACGGCGGCCCCCATCTGGAAGATGTACGTTTGAGGGGGTCCACAAGGTAGGTAAATATGTCTGCACTCCGGGGTTGAGGTTGCAAGTTTGTGAATTTTATTATTAGGAGGAGCGTGGTGGAGGCCAAACTTTGTCCAAAGTGACAGAGTGGCCTCCTGCAATGAGTGAGGGTCTCCACCCCCCACCCCCCAACCTGTCAAATGGACCTTTGCAGCTGCCACAGGCTGATGGCTGCAACATGTCCATTTAAACTGGGAGTGTCTCCCCCAGTACGGGAAACAGTCTCAGTTGAGTTGAAAATCCCACCCCTCCTAAAATATCATGTCAATCAGGTCTGCTAATGACCTGAAGTATCTACTTAATTAGTTTAAGTGGCATCCCGCCGGCTATAATTGCCGGCGGGAGTCCCGCATGCGGGGGCTGCACGTGGATCTAAGCGCGTCACTGGCAAACCCAGAAGTGGGCGGGTTGGAGCCGGGCCCCGGACCCGCCCCGGAATCCCTGATTTTCGGAGTCCCCCCGCCACGAACCCGCCGGCTCGGGGGTCTGAAAATCGAGCCCCATAATTCAGGACAAAATTAATTGTCACTTGGAAGAGCAGGGGTTAATAAATGACAGCCAACACGGATTTGTTAAAGGCAAATTGTGTCTACCAAACTTGATTTGAGTTCTTCGGTGAAATAACAGAGGGTTGATGAAGGTAGTGCAGTTGATGTTGTGCATATGGACTTTCAAAAGGCATTTGATAAAGTGCCACAAGACTTGTTAGCAAAATTGAAGCCCATGGGATTGAAGGGGCAGTGGCAGCGTGGATACGAAATTGGCTAAGAGACAGAAAATAGTGGTGAATGGTTGTTTTTCAGACTGGAGAGACACATGCAGTGGTATCGGTATTAGGACCACAGCTCTTTTCCATATGTATTAATGACCTGATTTGAATATAGGAGGCATAATTTCGAAGTTTGCAAATGACACAAAACTTGGAAATGTCATAAACAGTGAGGAGGATAGTAGCAGACTTCAGGAGGACATAGACAGACTGGTGAAATGGGCAGACATTTGGCAGATTAAATTTAATGCATTTTCAAGACGGTGCAGGAACAGAGAGATCTGGGGGTCAACATACACAAATCTTTGAAGGTGGCAGGACAATACAGCTGTTAGAAACGTTTGACAGGATCCTTGGCTATATAAATAGAGGCATAGCAAAAGCAAGGAAGTGATGCAAAACAGTTATAAATCATTGGTTAGGCCTCAGTTGTAGAACTGTATCCAATTCTGGGCTTTAGGAAGAATGTCAGGGTGTGGAGGAAATTTACTCGAATGATGTCAGGGATGAGGGATTCAGTTATGTGGAGAGACTAGAGAAGCTGTGATTGTTCTCCTTAGAGCAGCGAAGGTTAGGGGGAGATTTAACAGAGGTGTTCAAAATTATGAGGGGTTTTGAAAGAGTATTTCGGGAGAAACTGTTTTCACTGGCAGGAGGGTCAATAACCAGAGGACACTGTTTTAAGAAAATTGGCAAAAGATCCAGGGGGGAGGTGAGAATTTTTTTATGCAGCGAGCTGTTATGATCTGGAATGCACTACCCGAAAGGACGATGGAAGCAGATTGAATAGTAACTTTCAAAAGGGAACTGAATATATACTGCTGGTTCCTGCTGTGATGTTAAAAAAAAAATCACCCGAACTTTATGGCCTTTTCTATTGGTTTCCTTTGGCTCTCTAATGTTAAATAAGAAATCAGTGCTGGCTCTTTTTATCTCAATGTTTATATCCTAAAAATGAAATTTCTCTGTGTCCACAAGTTCCCATTATGCTGAAATAAATAAATCGCTGTCCGTACTATTGCTTATAAATAAATATAAATGCATGACCGAGTATTAAAGATTAGCCCTTAAATGTCAGTGCTGGTGCTCCCCATCGGTTTCGCCGCCATGATAAAATAAATAAATGCACATAAATTGTTAAATTTCTAATATATATGATGTTAAAATAAATATGTCACCACAGAATCTGTTGTTCAAATAAATAAATGGCCGCATGTTAAACATTGACCCTCCAATTTTAAAATAAATACAAAAAAAAGCTTTCTAATGGCCTTTACTCATAGTTTCCTTTCTCTCTGTTCTTAAAATAAATCAATCGCTGAAAAATAAAGATTGGCCTGCTGCCGTACCGCCTGTTTTTCGGCACCCAACTCTCTCCCCACCTTCTCCCACTGCCTGCTTTTCTAAAATAAAGCTTCTGGTCTCACTGGCTATTTTTTGTAAAATAAAACTTCTTGTCTCACAACCTGTGGTTTTGGCAGTACAACCTCTTTTCCTGCTCGCTCTTTTCGTAATAAAACTTGCTGCCTCTTTTTAAAATAAAATAACATTTCTTGTGTTACCAGCTACTTTTAAAATAAAACCTCTTCCCCCTGTCCTGTACTTTTTCAATAAAACTTATTGCCCCACTGGTTCTTTTCTATTACATCCCTCCATGGCCTCACCCTTCCCTATCTCTGTAACCTCCTCTAGCCCTAAAACCTTCCCAGGTCTGTGCGCTCTCCAATTCTGGCCTGTTGCATATGCTCTGAAAACAAGGATGAGAATTTTAAATTTGAGACGTTGCCAACCCGGGAGCCGATGAAGATCACCGAGCATAGGGGTGATGGGTGAATGGGACTTGGTGTAAGTTAGGATACAGGCAGCAGAGCTTAGGATGAGCTGAAGTTTCAGGGAGGTGGGAGGCTAGCCAAGAGAGCATTGGAATAGTGGAATCTGAAGGTAACAAAGGCTACTCCAGAGGAGTCATGGAAGACTTAACATGGATGCCACATGGATGCCACAACCAGCACAATGCAGAGAGAGAGGTAGAATCAGCTGACCACAGAGAAGGATACAACTTTAACCTGACAAATGTGTACAGTTCTGGTCACCCTATTATAGAAAGGATATTATTAAACTAGAAAGAGTGCAGAAAAGATTTACTAGGATGCTACCGGGACTTGATGGTTTGACTTTTCGGGAGAGGTTAGATAGACTGGGACTTTTTTCCCTGGAGAGTAGGAGGTTAAGGGGTGATCTTATAGAAGTCTATAAAATAATGAGGCGCATAGATAAGGTAGATAGTCAAAATCTTTTCCCAAAGGTAGGGGAGTCTATAACGAGGGGACATAGATTTAAGATGAGAGGAGAGAGATACAAAAGGGCCCAGAGGGGCAATTTTTTCACTCAAAGGGTGGTGAGTGTCTGGAACGAGCTGCCAGAGGCAGTAGTAGAGGCGGGTACAATTTTGTCTTTTAAAAAGCATTTGGACAGTTACATGGGTAAGATGGGTGTAGAGGGATATGGGCCAAGTGCAGGCAATTGGGACTAGCTTAGTGGTATAAACTGGGCGACATGGACATGTTGGGCCGAAGGGCCTGTTTCCATGTTGTAACTTCTATGATTCTATGTAAGGAGTCTAACAACACCAGGTTATAGTCCAACAGTTTTATTTGAAATCACAAGCTTTCGGAGGCTTTATCCTTCGTCAGGTGGGTGTGGGATTCCATAAAAGTACAGCATATATAGTCAGAGAACAATGCCTGGTGATTACAGATAATCTTTCCAACTGCCCGTTATCAAAGCAATCAAAGGACTTGAATGGTGTTCAGACAGGGAAACATTACATACAAGACTACCGAATACACAAACGGTCACAACACAAAGACAGAGAGAGAGAGACACACACCCTAAAGGCAGAGAAAAAAATAGAATGACCAGTTGTATTAAAAACAGATAACTTTTTTTTTCGCTGGTGGGGTTACATGTGGCGTGACATGAACCCAAGATCCCGGTTGAGGCCGTCCTCATGGGTGCGGAACTTGGCTATCAATTTCTGCTTGACGATTTTGCGTTGTCGTGTGTCTCGAAGGCCGCCTTGGAGAACGCTTACCCGAAGATCGGAGGCTGAATGTCCTTGACTGCTGAAGTGTTCCCTGACTGGGAGGGAACCCTCATGTCTGGCAATTGTTGCGCGGTGTCCGTTCATCCGTTGTCGCAGTGTCTGCATGGTATCGCCGATGTACCATGCTCCAGGGCATCCTTTCCTGCAACGTATGAGGTAGACAACGTTGGCCAAGTCGCAGGAGTATGAACCATGTACCTGGTGGGTGGTGTCCTCTCGTGTGATGGTGGTATCTGTGTCGATGATCTGGCATGTCTTGCAGAGGTTGCTGTGGCAGGGTTGTGTGGTGTCGTGGACGCTGTTCTCCTGAAGGCTGGGTAATTTGCTGCGAACGACGGTCTGTTTGAGGTTAGGTGGCTGTTTGAAGGCGAGTAGTGGAGGCATGGGGATGGCCTTAGTGAGGTGTTCGTCGTCATCGATGACATGTTGAAGGCCGCGAAGAACATGGCGTAGTTTCTCCCCTCCGGGGAAGTACTGGACGACGAAGGGTACTCTGTTGGTTGTGTCCCGTGTTTGTCTTCTGAGGAGGTCTATGCGATTCTTCGCTGTGGCCCGTCGGAACTGTCGATCGACGAGTCGAGCGTCATATCCCGTTCTTACGAGGGCGTCTTTCAGCGTCTGTAGGTGTCCATCGCGTTCCTCTTCGTCTGAGCAAATCCTGTGTATTCGCAGGGCCTGTCCATAGGGGATGGCCTCTTTGACGTGGTTAGGGTGGAAGCTGGAAAAGTGGAGCATCGTGAGGTTGTCCGTGGGCTTGCGGTAGAGTGAGGTGCTGAGGTGCCCGTCTTTGATGGAGATTCGTGTGTCCAAGAATTAAACCGATTCTGAGGAGTAGTCCATGGTGAGTTTGATGGTGGGATGGAACTTGTTGATGTCATCGTGTAGTCTCTTCAGTGATTCTTCACCGTGGGTCCATAGGAAGAAAATGTCGTCGATGTATCTGGTGTATAGCGTTGGTTGGAGGTCCTGTGCAGTGAAGAAGTCCCGCTCGAACTTGTGCATGAAAATGTTGGCGTATTGGGGTGCGAATTTGATCCCCATGGCTGTTCCGTGTGTTTGGGTAAAGAACTGGTTACCGAAGGTGAAGACATTGCGATCCAGGATGAAGCGGATGAGTTGTAGGATGGTGTCTGGAGATTGGCTGTTGTTGGTGTTGAGTACTGAGGCTGTTGGAGCGATGCCATCATCGTGGGGGATAATGGTGTAGAGTGCCGAGACGTCCATCGTGGTGAGAAGTGTTCCTGGTTCAACTGGTCCGTGGGTGCTGCGTTTTTGTAGGAAGTCTGTAGTGTCGCGACAGTAGCTGGGGGTTCCCTGTACGATGGATTTCAGGATGCCCTCAACGTATCCAGAGAGGTTCTCACACAGGGTTCCGTTGCCTGATACGTTAGGACGTCCGGGTGTGTTGGATTTGTGTATCTTTGGGAGGCAGTAGAAGTCTCCCACGTGGGGAGTACGCGGGATGAGAGCGCGTAGGATGCTTTGAAGGTCTGGATTGAAGGTCTTGATCAGTTTGTTGAGCTGGTGGGGGTGTTCTTTGGAGCGGAGAAACTACGCCATGTTCTTCGCGGCCTTCAACATGTCATCGATGACGACGAACACCTCGCTAAGGCCATCCCCACGCCTCCACTACTCGCCTTCAAACAGCCACCTAACCTCAAACAGACCATCGTTCGCAGCAAATTACCCAGCCTTCAGGAGAACAGCGTCCACGACACCACACAACCCTGCCACAGCAACCTCTGCAAGACATGCCAGATCATCGACACAGATACCACCATCACACGAGAGGACACCACCCACCAGGTACATGGTTCATACTCCTGTGACTCGGCCAACGTTGTCTACCTCATACGTTGCAGGAAAGGATGCCCCGTGGTACATCGGCGAGACCATGCAGACACTGCGACAACGGATGAACGGACACCACGCAACAATCGCCAGACAGGAGGGTTCCCTCCCAGTCGGGGAACACTTCAGCAGTCAAGGACATTCAGCCTCCGATCTTCGGGTAAGCGTTCTCCAAGGCGGCCTTCGAGACACACGACAACGCAAAATCGTCAAGCAGAAATTGATAGCCAAGTTCCGCACCCATGAGGACGGCCTCAACCGGGATCTTGGGTTCATGTCACGCCACATGTAACCCCACCAGCGAAAAAAAAAGTTATCTGTTTTTAATACAACTGGTCATTCTATTTTTTTCTCTGCCTTTAGGGTGTGTGTCTCTCTCTCTCTGTCTTTGTGTTGTGCCCGTTTGTGTATTCGGTAGTCTTGTATGTAATGTTTCCCTGTCTGAACACCATTCAAGTCCTTTGATTGCTTTGATAACAGGCAGTTGGAAAGATTATCTGTAATCATCAGGCATTGTTCTCTGACTATATATGCTGTACTTTTATGGAATCCCACACTCACCTGACGAAGGAGAAAGCCTCCGAAAGCTTGTGATTTCAAATAAAACTGTTGGACTATAACCTGGTGTTGTAAGACTCCTTACATTTGTCCACCCCAGTCCATCACCAGCATCTCCACATCTTAACCTGACAAAGCAGATACCATAAGCATGTTTACACATGCCTTGATTTAAACAGAAAGCATACAATTGCTATCTGTTATGCTGCTTATACATACTGAAAATGTAGCATAGCCCTCAAAACTGAATTCTGAACTATGAGATGTTAAACTAAACTAAATCTAATTAAGTCTGTGGGACTGCAATTCTGAACTGAGCTATATTATGTCCTATTAAGTTAAACCCAGGGAGTGCCATGCTGATGTAATTCTGAAACCGAGCTATTACAACTTCTGTGATGATTACTCTGATAACCAAGCCATTTTTGTTTGCATACAGTTCAGAAAATAGTGTTAGTGATATGTTGCCGTTCATTTCTTAATGCCTCGTAAGTGAAAGTTGAATTGCTTTCAATCAACATAGTACGTTGCTCAAATCTTATGACAAAATCTTTCCTTAATGTTATTTTGATTGGTTTACTGTAAGCAACTCAAATATGGTGTTATATATGCAACCCTAGATATACAAAAGTAAATTTCAAAAGATATTTTTTTCTTTAATTGTTGGTGTCATAACCTGGGGATTTTGCAGCTAATCATTCCTACATTGATGGGTGCTTGGGTCTGGGTATTGAATTTCCAATCTTATGGGAGGGTTCAGGTCCAAGATACATATTAATCATTCCTACACTATACTTTTGTGACATAGTCTTTGAATTTTTTTTAACGTAAGATCCAATCAGTAATGTAATTTGATCATTATCATGTCACTGTATGTCTTTATTTATCAACCTAGTAAAAGCATAATCATCCTGTACAAAATTGAAATATTTAGTGAGAATTAACTATAATAAAATATCTGGCTGTAAATCTATTTTTATTTTATAATCTGAACAATTGTGGAATGTAATAGGCAAAACTGTAATAGGCAAAATGTAATAGGCAAAACAAATTACTAATCCACATTTTTAAAACACGTACCATATTGATGGTCATAGATTGAACAAAATGGAAAATAAATGTGACATTAAGATCCATTAGTATGATATTATTTGACAATGACATTATGGTTGATAAAATTCCTTCCTTGGTATTGTTTATCAGATGTCAGAAGAAGGGATATGTATTTGATAGAAAAATCAAATGTAATGGATTCTGAAATCCCAGAAAAGCTTTATATGTATTGAGATCAATACGAATCCCACATTAAGCAAAACCTATAGCATGGGGTGAAAGGTCATTGTTGACTTTTAACATTAATTGACATTCAATTTTAAATTTATAAAGACTCGTATAAAGTCAACAGATTTGTCTTTGGGTATTTAGAATTTCTCCTATCATTACAGCAATCTAATTAAATGACTACACATAGAATAACTTTTATCATATGTCATGATATTTATCTTTGTCAATATCTGTCCCGAATAGTTTAACAACTGAATTTCTTATTTTTAAGCCTATTCCTTTATAAATGGGCTACGAGATACTAAAATAATTTATAATGTGACTTGGAAGGAAATCTTAAGAATATTTCAGCAGTGTTATTTTATTGCGGCAACTGCTACATTTAGAATGAAACAACAACTAATACGTTGCTCTATGCCTTACATCTGAGCACTGCAGATATGAGAAGCATCTTGTGAGATGTCATCATGTCCGATGCCTTCTAACTGAGAATTGCATTGGAGCCATCACAACTATTGTGGCTGGATTCATGTGAGAAACATATCAAATAATGGCAGATTTGTGAATTCTGGAGGATTATGGGTGTGCTACACAAGAATAATTTCAAAACAAATGGAACTATAGGTGCGGTTGTTCACTTCGGGTTTTTAACAGAGCTTATAAGAGGAATAGCACTTAATATATTTTTCATTTTTAGATGAACTAGGAGTGGATTTAAGATTCTTGTAAGTGTGTTCCTGGAAGGATTGAAGTTTTGTTTTACTGATTTTTATTTGAAAATTAAATATCTGCTACATGTCGATAGCTTTCTAATCCTTTTAACACATTGCATTTGTTCTGTTGAATAGGTTCTGCTTATTGATAGTCTCCAGGACTGAAAGCATACTACACAGTACTTAAATTGTTTCAAAGAGCGCAGAAAAGCCACTTCATGTTTTTCTGACTATTTTCGTTCCAGTTCTTGTTTTCAGTTTATCAAGCAATAGGATGGTAATAGAAAATGGCTGATAGAAGGCTGTAATTTCACACTGCGCCGTAATTTACGGCTATTCAACACCAAAGAAAGGTTAATAAACATGCATGCATTTCTTCAAGTGTTTTTTTTAGGCAAACAGATTTTTTAATGAAAAATTCAGGTAGCCTCCGTTCTCCGATCAACATCACTAATTTTTTTTTTAACCATTAAACTTTGAAAATCAGCTTCAAAGTTAGTTTTCCATTTATGACACACCTAATTAAACTGCCGGGAAGAATTGTATTTCCAGCAATGTCAACTGTCACTGCTTCCTGAAATACATAGTAAACTGTGCTGACATTTATGGGTTTTTTTAAAGACCAGATTAAATATTTTCCTGTCTTTAAACTCACAGCAAATTAAGCAAATTGTGTGGTGTATAAACGCACTATACAGCATTACCAATATAAAAGAAAAACTGATCTTGCAGAGATTATCCTCTAAGGTCTATTGAGACATTTTTCGTCTCTGCCCAGAAAAGTGTGAATATGTGGAGCACACTTCTTATGAAACTGGACATGAACCCTTTCAGTTTCTCAAAGCAGCACCGTACCTCAGCTACTTAACACGTGGTAGTGTGTATGTTCCATTAGTCTAGGTAGAAGACTGGCATGAGGCTAATAATAGTCTCAATAAATCTTAGGGGATAATCCTTGGAAGTTCAGTCTTGCTCAACAGCCAGCTGCTAGCCAGAACAATCCTGTTTTGGGAGACAAAGGGCTCGATTTTTGGACGTCCGAGCGGGTGGGCTTGTGGCGGGGGGGCTCCGAAAATTACAGATTCCCAGGGCGGGTTCGAAGACCAGTTCCAACCCGCCCACTTCCGGGTTCCCCAGTGATGCGCTTAGATGCGCGCGCAGCCCCCGCATGCGGGGCTCCCGCCGGCAATTTAAGTCGGCGGGATCCCACTGAAGGCAATTAATGTGATAGTTCAGTTCAGGTCATTAGGAGACCTGATTTGTAGGATATTTTAGGAGGGGTGGGATTTTCAACTAAACTGAGAGTGTTTCCCCGATTGGGGGAAACACTCCCAGTTGAAATGGGTGTGTTGCAGCCACCAGCCTGTGGCAGCTGCAAAGGTCCATTTGACAGGTGGGGGGAAGGGTGGGGGGAGACCCTCACTCATTGCAGGAGGCCACTCTGTCACTTTGGACAAAGTTTGGCCTCCACCACCCTCCTCCTAATAATAAAATTCACAAAACTGCAACCTCAACCCCGGTGTGCAGACATATTTACCTACCTTGTGGACCCCCTCAAAAGTACATCTTCCGGATGGGGGCCGCCATCGCTGCAGTCATGACCTCCTCGGAGGACGAACAGCATCAACAGCCTCGCTGTCCACCTCAGACACGTGGAGCTCTACAACACAGTGCTGTGACACATCCACCTGCACAGCAGGAGGAAGGGCAACTGCAGAGAGTGATGCGTCGCAGAAGGCACTCCTCTCTCGCCACAGGGTCTACAGACCAAGTCTCAGATTCCTGGACCTCTCTGAGCAGCAGTGCACACAGAGACTCAGAGTCAGTCGACATGTAAACGTTCACATCTGCAGCCTCCTTCATGCCGAGCTGCTCCCGGCTGGCCCGAGTACCATCTTCTTACCTGTCGCTGTCAAAGTCACCACTGCCCTCAACAACTTCTCCTCCGCATCCTTCCAGCGTGCCACCGGGGACATCGCCGACGTCTCTCAGTTGTCTGCACAAAAGAGCCCTCCAAATACACCTACACCCACTCTGCAGTGACACAATGGGTGGCATCAGTTGTGGGTCTTCATGGTGACCCTCAGGAAAGGGCACCATTGTACAAACCAGACAAGATTTGCAAAGACGTGGCCGTAGTGGTGACAATATAATATGTAATGTGAGTTGATCAGAAATCAAATATAAGTAAAAACCATGACAAACCCTCAAACACCCTTGTGCATCCCCTTCATGCTCATGACACGTTTGCCTTACGCTTCCTACTGCACATATGTGATACATGGCCTGTGGCTGCAGCACAGGTAGTGACAGGTTGGGTGAGGCTGACCGTGAAAGAGATGCATCAGAAGGTGAGTATGAGATAGATTGTATGAGGATTGGGTTGAGTGGTAGTGGTGGGATGAGTACTGGCGAGGTGAGTAAGTGCAGGTAAGATGAGGATGAGGATGAGCTTTGAGTGGGTGTGAGAAGTGATGCGATAGAGTAGTGTTGGCAGTGCAGAAGGAGATGCGGGGTGGAGGCAGTGATGTGGCAGACGGAGTGTAGGCGAATGAGTAAGTGTACTCACTTCGGCTGACCTACTTAGATCATTGAAGCGCCTCCTGCACTGTATGCAGGTGCGTGGTATGTTGGTGGTGCTGGTGACCTCCTCTGCTACCTCGAGCCAGTCCTTTGTGGTGGCAGAGGCAGGCCACTTCCTCCCGCCCGCTGGGTGGAAGATTTCCCTCCTCCTCACCCCATCCAGTAAGACTTGGAGTGAGGCACCATTAAACCTGGGAGCAGCCCAGTCGACCGCCCGCTGCCAACCCGCCTCCCTCCTAATATCGAGCCCAAAGTCTCCAGGAAGATCAGGTCACTCTTCAAACATTTACTGCAAGGTATTAGGAGCTTTATCCTCCCTCATGGTGTTCACTAACAGATCAGGTAAACCATTGGAAAATGATACAGGAACTTTTACTAGGATAGGGACAGCCCTTCTAACTTCAGGGCCTGCTCCTGAGTAGAACCATAATCTGTCATAAAAACATGGAAATCATTTGTGTCTGAAGGTATCAACCTATGTATCATGCTCCTACCAGGAGGTTCTAAAAGCCATGCTTGTCAGGTGTTAGCCAATCAATGTAACTTTGTGCTTTCTGCAAAAGGCAGAGTCCAGTAACATAGGTCCACTCCTGTTTATTTATCGAACAAAACATTCTAGTGGTTCTGAACTACAAGAAAATGTAATGCTTCTGTATCTGAGGTTGGGAATACTGCATTACAAACTTTGCCGCCAAGTAGTTAGGTCTTTGACCAATCAATTCCTGACCTAAAGGGAGACATCAGTAACAATGACGAAATACATGGGTTGGCAAGAGTACTCCAATTAGGGTGGTGTTTCTACTATTGGAAAACTTCCTAAAAGCTGCATATGTTTTCACTAACCAAAGTGAGGGAGTATTCTGCAGGTCAACGTACAACAGAAGCAACTGTCGTCTCGCCACTTCCCCACTAAGCAGGGTCTGGTTAAGATAACTGGGAAGGGAAAGCAGAGGGTCTTTAAAACAGTATTTAAAGCAACCTTGGAGTACCTGAGATCTGCTGGGAAGGTGAATTATAATGCAGTGTGCTAAGAGGGTCACTAAGGCCATGAAAAAGGAGCAGTGGATTGCATTCAAGTGGAAAGGCATGCCATTACACAAAAATGATACTAGGTTTTTCCTGTGGCCAAAGTCTGTCTTTAATCACGGTACAGAGGGCTCCTCTGGGTTATTGACAATGACCTACAATATCCAGTGCTCTTTCAACAGACCCATGACAGCATCCTCCAACAAACCTGTGAGGGCATCCTCAGGGTCCAAAGAGAGGATTATATTGAGTTGGCATCGAAGTAGTACAAGACCATCTCAGTGATATCAGCACCTCTTAGGGTTGTCACTTTGTGGATGCTTTGAAAGCCGCAGCAAAAGGAACAGGCTGGTTTCATATGAGATTGTGAAACGTTATAAGGTTCAGACATAAACCAACTTACTTTTTTTTTAGCAATTATCATGAGGTTTTTGACCTAGCTAACCAGTGGAAGGTGCTAGTACGTAGCTCTCGGTATGTTATTTTGACTTTGCACAGCTCAAGAGAGGATCTCAAAAGCATTGACTGTAAGGTGCAAGGGGAGACTGTTGTAATTGTACCAATTCATATCTGTACCTCGGGATTTGGTGATGCCATCGTCAGCTTGGATACAATTTTGAAGATTGTGCTGAAAAGGAGCAAAGCAAGCTTTTGTTTTTCTCATGTTTCTTCAATGACAACAAAGTCCAAATGCAGGTTAAGCCAGTGATGTGCCTATACATTTCTCCTTCATGGTTCAGAAATCTTGGACATGCAACAGAAAGGCTTGTTTCAGCCTTTTACGAGATCCAGAATAAAGCTGTCAGGGAGATTTGTGGCAAAAATGGGAAACGGCAGCAGGGAGGGAGGACTTGACGACTTTTCAGATTCCTAGAGTGGGTGTCAACCTTATAGCAGGTGCATTATCTTTGCCAAATCTCTTTACATGATGACCTGGACTATGCAGCTCGTGGCACATGTGCACAACATGGCATTACACTTTGGACGTCTACAACAGTAAGTTAGCAGGAACATTGCAAGCTGTACTGCTTAGGTCCTTCCTTCACGCTGAATATGTCTAATGTATAGTTGATAAGGAAATTGTGAGGTGTGGGATGGCAGGAATTGGAAAGTAGTACCTCGAGGCTCATATATCCAGGGTTCAGTTGCAGTGGGGGAAGCAGTTATTGTTAAAGCCCTGCACCTCCTGCAAGCACCCTTCAATGAGGTATGATGTGTGTCCATGGTACGGTCAGGTGGAAGGTGGCAATGACTCAAACATTTCATAGAGTTGTCCTGCTCACCACGCCACTCATGATGTTCGCCCAGCTGCTGTTCAACTACTGAGAGCTGGAACCAAGGCTGTCACGTATCTAATGATCAAAATGTGATATTCCTCCTCTGTGGGTTGGGGGTGTGGGAAGAGAGGAATAGGGTCAACCCTTTGTGGTAGATTCGACAATCCAATAACTGAGCCAGGCAGGTCTGCAGTAATCCAGGATATAGTTGATTGATAAGCTAGCCTGGCCTGTCATTGGGACCTGATTAGTTGACCTTTACTTGGTGGTTAGGGGTCTTCCCAGTCGGCCTCCAAGCCAATGCCGTAACAGGTTTGGTGATTCCAGCTGAACAAGCAGCGGGAATTCTCCATTCTGACAAGTTGTGTAGTTTTAGCTCAAAAATTCGAGCAGTCTCTTCCACACAACTGGACATCCCTAAGCCACAGCTCTTGCTGACCTGCATTTAAGCTTGTTAGATGTAGGAAAGCAGGATGTGTTCCTCTGGGGAAAGAGCATGCACTCTATATCGGGCAAACTGAAATTCTACCTGTGTGGATTTCTCAGTAGCTTATGATGGAGACTGTTAGGCATGGCGATGGGTTTCCTTACGTATCAAACATCTGATTAACCAAAAAAAAGTGCCACCACATCAAGTGCTGACATTTGCATACATTTCTTCAAATGTTTTTGTGAAGATATGCAGAATTCTAAAGGAAAAATTGAGACTGCAAAATGTATTTCATGCAGACAGCTTGTCCTCATAGTAAGCATAGTTGAAGAATTACCAAGAGCTTTTGGATAGACTTTTGTCATAACCCGATTGCCCCTGAACAATAAAAGTTGATTTTGGGTGGTTAGGATAAAATCCTCTGTTTTGGGGAACACAAAAGATGAAAAATAAATCACATTTATCTCCTTGCAATTTGTAATCTCGTTGATAGCATTATAATGAACTTGTCACCTTGTTTAATAAAAAAAAGACAGTTTTTCTGTTTAGTGGTAGATATAACCATCATGAGTAATACAATCACAAAGGCAGACACTGTTAGAAAATATTTAGAGAACCTCTCAAAAACTCAAATCTTGGTTCCTTTTTTATAGTCTGCCTGGAAAGCTTATTTCTTTTGTGGGGCTGAGCCACTGGTGGAACAAAGAATGAAAATTATACGTGATGGTGGTTTTATTGAACACCGTAAGTAACGGTCAAGGTGTCCAGCTTTTTATGGGGATAAGAATCGCAAATTTTCTTGACTTCATTACTCATTTAACTGTTGTCAAGTTTCCTAGAATCCTGCAGCATCTCAAAGTCAATTTCTGCGGCAAGCCCAACCAAATTCTACAGCAAGAGAACGTAGATTCTGCATCACACGTCAACTACATATATGTGTACATATATATATCTTTAAAAAATGCAAAGGCTGCAATTTTAGGTTTAAACAAATGCACAAGTTTAGAGAATGGCATTTGAACTGTAAACATGCTGTAACTCATGAGGAGGATCAGGGATCGACAACAGTGCAAGACCTAAAGCAAAAGCTGCAGCGGAAACACAGAAGGTAGCTGCAGATTGGTAAACAGACGGCTGGAACAACAAGCCAGTCACGCTGCAGCCACCCAGTCAGGCAGCCAATCAACTAATAGCCAGCCAGTCTGAAGACACAACAGCCACCAGTTATTACCAGAAGCAAGCAATCAACCAGCCAGACAACCCATGGCCAGCCCGTCAGTCAACAGTCAGTACCACCAGCATTCACCCAGCCCATAGTCATTCACCTAACCCAGGCTAAGGGAGCAGGAATAGTGGGTTATCAGGTGGTTATCAGGAGCATAACACAAGAATGGGGAATGGAAAAAATGCAAGATACACAGTCAACTTTTATGATAAACACCGTAGTTAATATGGAAGTCTAACTGAGAGCCCAAAACTCTTTCAAAGCGCTGGCATAGGCACGATGGGCCTCCTTCTGTGCTGCAAGATTCCATGATTCTAACCAAAAGATTTACTATAAAATATGACTGGCCTTTCTATTGCTTCCAATTCTCCTCTGTTTTTTGCTCCTGCCAGCTCTCCTGATTCTTATTCTGCAGCAGAGGACAAATTCTGCAGCTGTGGAATTGTGGTGTACAGAGCCGTGACTGTGGAATTGTGGAGTATCGGGACCCTAACTGTGGGATGCGGAGTATCGGGATCCTACCTGTGGGATGCAGAGTATCAGGACACTGACTGTGGCATGTGGAGTATCGTGAGCCTGACTGTGGGATGCGGAGCATCGAGAGCCTGACTGTGGGATGCGGAGCATCGAGAGCCTGACTGTGGGATGCGGAGCATCGAGAGCCTGACTGTGGGATGCGGAGCATCGAGAGCCTGACTGTGGGATGCGGAGCATCGAGAGCCTGACTGTGGGATGCGGAGCATCGAGAGCCTGACTGTGGGATGCGGAGCATCGAGAGCCTGACTGTGGGATGCGGAGCATCGAGAGCCTGACTGTGGGATGCGGAGCATCGAGAGCCTGACTGTGGGATGCGGAGCATCGAGAGCCTGACTGTGGGATGCGGAGCATCGAGAGCCTGACTGTGGGATGCGGAGCATCGAGAGCCTGACTGTGGGATGCGGAGCATCGAGAGCCTGACTGTGGGATGCGGAGCATCGAGAGCCTGACTGTGGGATGCGGAGCATCGAGAGCCTGACTGTGGGATGCGGAGCATCGAGAGCCTGACTGTGGGATGCGGAGCATCGAGAGCCTGACTGTGGGATGCGGAGCATCGAGAGCCTGACTGTGGGATGCGGAGCATCGAGAGCCTGATTGTGGGATGCGGAGTATTGGGACCCTGAATGTGGGACGTGGGGTACATGCAATAAAGAACGAGTAGACAATTCTTGGATTTGCTTATTAAAAAAATTCTGGAAATAAATTTAAAAGGTCACATGACCAAAAAGAACGGTACAGATTCAGAAACAAAGCATGCAAATTAAAATAATGAAAAGGAGGATGGGATATTGAACAAAAAAGAATGGAAAGAAAATATTATAAAAGAGTAATTGAAAAAAAATGAACATGAATGAGTAATTAATGATACACATTAGAGGTAAATTAATCAGAGAGAAAATATAGAAATTAATTTTAAAAATGAGAAAGCCTTATAAATGTCTTAGAAACTTTTTATATTTTGCATATAAGATGCAACTGGAGATAACTGTAACATGGACATGTAATCCTGGTGGTAGTTACTAGAACCATAAAACAACTTGGAGAATTTGTGATGGGGTAACAAAGAGGAAGAGGATAGGAGGAAACAGGTTGGGGATAAGGGCCCTCTGGAACCTCTCCACCCACCCTTTGGGGTGTGAGTTGGGGGGAATGGGCAAAGAGCTAAGGGTGAGGTGAATGACAGAGAGCAAAGGGAGGAGAAGATACATGAGTTGAATGGGTACTTCAAAGGGAAAGAGATAGAAGTAGTGATGGGAGTAGGAAGGGGAGGGGGTAGTGGGAGAGTGAAGAAGTGGGGAGGGGCACAATGGGAGCAAGGGAGTATGTGTGATGGGGGAGGAGTTGGGAAGAGAGCTGCTAAGGATCACATTTTCCCCACAACCCTCATCCCAAATGCAGCCTACAGCCGTTCATGGCTTCTTTCCCCACCTCACCATGCCATGCTACAAGAAAGGAAAAGAAGAGAAAAATGTAGAGAAGCATAAGAGAGGGGAGAGAGAAGCAAAAAGGGTTAGGGAAGAGAAGCAGACGTACAGAGAAAGAGAGAGACAGAAGTAGAAAAGGAGACCGAGAAAGAAACAGCAACATAAAGGCAGCAGAACAGGTAGGAGAGTGACCATATTCTCTTACTTACTGTGTGCAAAGCCACAGAAACCAGAGAAAATAGGAGCAAGAGTAGGCCATTCGGCCCTTCGGGCCTGCTCCGCCATTCAAAATGATCATGGCTGATCGTCTGACTCAGTACCCTGTTCCCGCTTTTTCCCCATACTCCTTGATCCCTTTAGCATTAAGAAATATATCTATCTCCTTCTTGAATACATCCAATGACTCGGCCTCCACTGCCTTCTGTGGTAGAGAATTCCACAGGTTCACCACCCTCTGAGTGAAGAAATTTCCCCTCATCTCGGTTCTAAATGGCATACCCCGTATCCTGAGACTGTGACCCCTGGTTCTGGACTCCCCAGCCATCGGGAACATCCTCCCTGCATTTAGTCTGTCTAGTCCTGTTAGAATTTTATATGTTTCGATGAGATCACCTCTCATTCTTCTAAACTCTAGTGAATATAGGCCCAGTCGACCCACTCTCTCCTCGTACGTCAGTCCTACCATCCCAGGAATCAGTATGGTAAACCTTCGTTGCATTCCCTCTAAGGACATCCTTCCTCAGATAAGGAGACCAAAACTGCACACAATACTCCAGATGTGGTCTCACCAAGGCCTGTATAACTGCAGTGAGACATCCCTGCTCCTGTACTCAAATCCTCTTGCAATGAAGGCAAACGTGGGGTTACATTTGCCACCCTCCAATCTGTAGGAACTGTTCCAGTCGATAGAATTTTGGAAGATGATCACCAATGCATCCACTATTTCCAGGGCCATTTCCTTTAGTACTCTGGGATGTAGATTATCAGGCCCTGGGGATTTGTCAGCCTTTAGCCCCATTAATTTCCCTAGCACTATTCTTTTACTAATACTGGTTTCCTTCAGTTCCTCCCTCTCACTAGACCCTTGGTTCCCTAACATTTCTGGCAGGTTATTTGTGTCCTCCTTTGTGAAGACAGAAGCAAAGTATGTGTTTAATTGTTCTGCCATTTCTTTGTTCCCCATTATAATTTCCCCCATTTCTGACTGTAAGGGACCTACATTTGTCTTCACTAATCTTTTTCTCTTGACATATTTATAGAAGCTTTTACAGTCAGTTTTTATGTTCCCTGCTAGTTTACTCTCATATTCTATTTTTCCCCTCTTAATCAATCTCTTTGTCCTCCTTTGCTGAATTCTGAACTGTTCCCAATCCTCAGGCTTGCAGCTTTTTCTGGCAATTTTATATGAGTCCTCTTTGGATCTAATACTGTCCCTAATTTCTTTTGTAAGCCATGGTTGAGCAACATTTCCTGTTTTATTTTTGTACCAGACAGGAATGAATAATTGTTGTAATTCCTGCACACGTTCTTTAAATATTAGCCATTGCCTATCCACCATCATCCCTTTTAGTAAAGTTCCCCAATCTATCATAGCCAATTTGCATCCCATACTTTCGTAATTTCCTTTATTTAGATTCAGGACTCTAGTTTCGGATTCAACTACTTCACTCTCCACCTTAATGAGGAATTCTATCATGTTATGGTCACTCTTCCCTAAGGGACCCCGCACAACAAGATTGTTAATTAATCCTTTCTCATTGCACAATACCCAGGCTCGGATCGCCTATTCTCTACTTGGTTCCTCAACGTATTGGTCTAGAAAACCATCACGTACACACTCCAGGAATTCCTCTTCCACAGTATTATTGCTAATTTGGTTTGACCAATCTATATATAGATTAAAGTCACCCATGGTTATTGTTGTACCCTTCTTGCATGTTTCTCTAATTTCCTGTTTAATGCCCCCCCTACATCTCCACTACTGTTTGGGGGCCTATAAACAACCCCCACCAACGTTTTCTGCTCCTTGGTGTTTCTTAGCTCCACCCATACAGATTCCACATCTTGATTTTCCGAGCCAATATCCTTCCTCACTATTGCATTGATTTCCTCCTTTACTAACAATGCTACCCCACCTCCTTTCCCTTTTTGCCTGTCCTTCCTAAATATTGAATACCCCTGGATGTTCAGTTCCCATCCTGCAGCCATGTCTCCGTAATCGCAACTATATCATAACTGTTAATATCTATCTGTGCTGTTAATTCATCTACCTTATTGCGAATGCTCTGCGCATTAAGACACAATGCCTTTAGGCTTGTCTTTTTAAGATTGCACTATGGCCCAATTTGTTTTTCGCCCTTGTTTTCTCTGCCTTCCACTATTGCTTCTTCCCTTTCTGTCTTTTGTTTTTCCCTCCTCTGTCTCCCAGCTCAGGTTCCCATCCCCCTGCTATTCTAGTTTAAATCTTCCCCAACAGCACTAGCAAACACCCCCGCAAGGACATTGGTCCCGGTCCTGCTCGGGTGTTACCCGTCCCGCTTGTACAGGTCCCACCTTCCCCAGAACCGGTCCCAATGTCCCAGGAATCTAAATCCCTCCCTCCTACACCATCCCTGCAGCCATGAATTCATCTGGTCTATTCTCCTGTTCCTATGTTCACTTGCACATGGCACTGGTAGTAATCCTGAGATCACTACATTTAAGGTCCTGCTTTTTAATTTATCTCCTAACTCCTTAAATTCACCTTGCAGGACCTCATCCCTTTTTTTTTAACCTATGTCGTTGGTACCGATATGGACCACGACTACTGGCTGTTCACCCTCTCCCTCCGGAATGCCCTGCAGCCGCTCCGTGACATCCTTGACCGCAGCACCAGGGAGGCAACATACCATCCTGGAGTCACGTTTGCGGCCGCAGAAACCATGGGACACTGACTAATATATATTTGCAACTCAATTTTATTTTGGGATAGAAGGTAGTTCTGGAACACCACCACTAGATGGCACATAAAATAACAATTAAGCTGCCTCTGTTCTAGAATAGTAATATGCAACTACAACCAGCAGAGGTCAGTAGATAATAAGCTGTCACCAAGAGTGTATTAGTTTCGTTGCTACTCTTTCAATAGTTGCTAAAGAAAGAAAGTCTGTTTAAAGTATTAGCTTGCTGCAAACAATATTCTTAGTGACACATGGAATTAAATGTGAACAAATGTAGTTGTACCAAAAATGAAGAACAAAATTTTCGCACTGTGATGGGCACATTTATAATGTTCATGTATTCAATGACACTTTGGTTCTATTTGGATTCACACATTAAAAACATCCCATTGACATACTGCATCCAATTTTCTCCTCCTTATTTGCACATGTGCATTGCCAATGTGCACAGAGTATTTAAGTTTGCAAAATGGGACCGCCTGAGATACATTCATTCTTCCTATTTGGTGTAGAGCTCACAGTTTGAATACCATAACACATTAGGGGCGATTTTAACCCTGTCCACCCAACAGAAACGAGGCAGGTGGGCAGTTAAAATTGCCGGGAGACTTACCCGCTTACCTATCTCCCGCTCCCTTCTATTTTATTCTGCTCTTCTGAGCAGGTGGGAAGCCCACCTGCTGGAAATCAGTGCGGTCCTTCTTTAAATACGCAGATCGGGTTTCGATGATGTCATCTGGGCATAACTGCTATTTTAAGCAGTGCCTCAGTGGGGGAGGGGTTGTGGGTTTCCTGCCAGGTTCGCTTAGTCAGGCCCAGAAGAGGCCCAAGCAGGTAAGTTTTTAAACTTCAAAAAAAAATTTCCTTGTAAGCCAGGAGGGTCTCCATAAAGAAAGTTTAGGCCTCCCCTGCCCCAGGCTCCCTCCACCCCTTCCGATCGCGAGGCCCTCCTGAAACCCCCTCTCTGCGACATCTGGCTCCTACCCACCGGCTAGCTGCCACTTCCCACTGGCGTTGGATGGGCAACTGACCAGAGGCATGCTGTTGAAGCCGGGGAGTTAGAATTGCTTGGGCCTCATGCTGCTGAGGTCAGGATGGTTTGCCATCTGCCTTGGCCTCCGCCTGCCCGATTTCCACCTGAGTTAAAATCGGGGCTTTTGTAGCAAAACAACCTTTATTCTCATGCATGTGAATCGGGTCACTTGCCCGATTATATGGGCCAACATTAGCGTTAGTACCATGAACATTTGTCTCAAAAGCTATTCAAGGATATGATCACAAAGGTAAGTTATGTTCTTAATGCTGAATTAATTACATCACCAAAGTACAGCCAATTTTCTATCCTGTTTAAATATAATAGCAATAGAATAGTCATGAATTATGAGTTAATGGTGATTATTCACAATGTATGGGATACACTTGTACCACAATGTGTCCAATTTCAGCCGACAGTAATATATTAGCTAAAGCTGTTGAGAAATTATAATGTTGCAGTTATATTATAGATATTGGTTCAGCTGGCAGACCCCCAGTTATGGCTGCACCCACCACTAACTCAACAACTGAGGACTTCTGCATAGAGCTTCATTCCTTGGGCAGCTGATTTTTAATCTTAGAAGAGGCAGTGGTGCTTCTCTAACATTAAAGAAGGTCAAAAGTAACATTATAAAGTTCCCAGGAGGTTGAATTGATCGAGTGGGCACTTTTTAAAACTTGGTTTTGCACTGGGCAATAATTGTACTGCACCCAATAGAAAATTCAAGTAGCGAGCAGCTATCTAACCGAGGTAGTCTCCCAATTTATTCGTGCACTCATGAGTCAGATGATCAACCTGACTTGTGAGTTATATTGTAAAATTTTGTCAACGTGCATCTGAAACCACTTCACAACAATTTGATAATAGTATAACTGCAAACACCTAAAATAATTACTTCTTGGGTGTGCATTACCAGCTTGTAAACTAAGCATGTATTTCAGAAAACAATGAGAACAAAGCTTGACTGGTTATAAAAATACAATTTAGACCTCAAGATTGGGCAATAGATATTAATTGTTTCCCAAGCATCAATTATTGTGTAACACATATGTGTCATTTGGTTGTTCTTTTAAAAAAAACTTGGCTTTGGCTGAGTTGTTTGCAAACTGTGTTCCGTGCTGCACCATCAGTAACCATCAGTCTCCGCTCATTTACGCCATTAATATCAGCGCAATCCGGGCAGAATCGGCCAACCAGTGCAAGAGATTGGGGAATTTTAAACGTGAGTTACGCCCAAAACCATTTACTTTAGGGATTTCTGCGATCTTTTAAGCTGGTTTAAAATTCAATTCGCCCGGATCAGGCCCTGTCCACGCCCCCAAGTCAAGATTGTGAGATTCTGCCGATTGCGCTGGTTCGGGAAGGCTCTTCAAATTGCGCTAATTTTCTTGGCACACAAGCACTAATAGGCACGTTTTAAAAGTTTTTATATAGCAAAAAATATTTAATTTACCAAGAAACTGACGAATGTACATCAATGAATCTATTAAATGGTTCAATATAGTTTTTTTAAGTCATTTTCAGTGATTTAAAATCAGGTTACACACAGGTGGAAGACTAGACACTCTTATTAAAAATGCTTATTTTTTGTGATCAACCCATTTTCAGCTGTAATAATAAAACTGCACCAGGTTACCACTCTTAAATGCACCAATGAATATTTTTTAATGCAAAGAAAAATAAATGATTATGTTCTATTACGCTGCCCGAATGCGTTGGTTCGTGGAAGATTTTATGTTTGTGATTATTCAAATAAATTTTAGTGGAAGCTTGAACTGTAACCTAACCAGCGCAATTTCGGGCGCAATTTTCCGATTGCACCTGAAGCAGAAACTCTACCTCTGTGTGATTTACAAAAGTCTAAAATCTCACACAGCAAAAACCCACTGCTGAGGGACTGAACAAACTGTGAATTGGTACTTCCCCACATAAAAGGATAAAAAAAAAAGCAGAAGTTCAGTTACTCTGGGTGGCCTTTGTGCACATCCTGCTGCCCTCTACATTGGCCTGGGAGTAAATACTATGCTTTGCGAGACAGAGACTGGGACTTGGGAGAGTGGAGGAGACTTCAAACAACAGGAAATAAAAGCAAAATTGTACTACTGGCACAGGTATGCTGTTTTCACCAAATTACTGATCTCAATACATCTTTTGAAAAAATATAATGACTTTCATCTGTAACTGTTCTGTTTACACCTGTAAATCACAGTAGGTTCATTCAAACACATAACTCAGGAATATGCCGACCAACTTGCATATGCATAAATTTGTGTATTCTGAAATTAATCTTCAATGAATATGCTTTCTGTTGATGTATAATTCACTTTTATTCCCAGAATTACATGTAGGTCTTTTTTAAAATCAAGATTAGCATTTTTATAAAGATACAAGTATTAATAGTGTATTTGTGACACAATCACTGATGGATTACCCTCCTACATGACAAATTCCACCCTTCTCTGCTGAGGAATTAAATTCTAGTTATTTACTACACAGCATGCAAGCAAATTAGCTAAGAGTGTTACTCCATAAATACTTAACGGTTAACCTGAACAGAAAGCATATCCAAGCTGTAAACTTAACAAGAATGGCAACAGAAATCAAGCTACCAAATGATACCGGTTTACTTGCCCCATTGTCCTTTAGATTCAGAAAATCTGACCCCACCTTATAACAAGGCAAGTAACTGGAACTATGCTTATTTGGGGTTATTGTAAATAGTGCAATTGAAAAATGGGTTACTGTTGGGATGATCCAAAAAAAAGTATTAATACTGAAAGAATGAGATAATTAAATAAGTCTTCAGATTTTAAAACCATATTTTGTACCTTTTTTAACCAGGGTAGCAAAAGACAAGGAATGTTATTAATGTGCAATAACGTAGTAAATGTTTAAAGTATTGTACCTTGCAAAGCAGACAGCGCCAAAATAATTATAGGTGGTTTTATGATCAGTTATGCTGCTGGAGTTCCTTGATGGCCACTGATGTTGTGATGCAACTCTTCTTGTAGGAACATAATTATTAAATCCATATTTTTTACCTTAATTAATTCATTCTGAAAATCTTCTGAAAACTAGCAAGCACCAAATAATGGAATTGATTGTTAATAAACAATGCATTCATTTTGCTACTACTTGTGCAATTTATGTCAAAAGAATTGAATTTCCCTTATGTTACCTTATTTATAAAGTTACCAGTTATAAAAGAAATTATATAATTAAGTGGAATGAATATCAAATTAATATTTTATGGATACAAGAAAAACTCATAGCAGCTCCACTGGAAAATGATAGGCCAAAGGAACCAACAATACTGCAGTTGTCCATTTCAATTTTGGAACCTCTTTTTGACCCAAATGATTAATTTACTGTGAACCAAGGCACAACATGTTTACAAGGTACCAGTCATTAGATGCCATCTGCTAGCCATCTCCAAACACCCCATAACCACATACAACCGGTCTGTCAGGAGAGGTAACACAGACTTTGCAGGGCATACCACATTTGTCACTTAGGCCAGCGTCAGAGATATGCCTACAATAAGCAGCTCCCTCTTTCAAATACACAGGGCCAGATATGTAATTCAATGCTCAACTTACCCTTGCCTCACAGGAGATTTTTGCCTGCTAATTGATAGAAATTAAGCCATTAATCAAGCCACTAGCCATCATTTAAGCCAGGGAAGATGAATACAAACTTTCATAATAACCACCTTCACCATTTTAGTGCTCATTAGCATTAATTTTTAATGCAATTATGCTATTCTTTTACGCTGAGCTCATAAATTACAGCTCTTCTGTTGCTGGCTGGCCTTGTAAAATCTACAGTAATGCTTTGTAGTCTGATCTTAAAGGCAATTACTGGCTTCTTCTATCTTTTATCTCTCTGTCTGCCCAATAACCTTTTACTACTGATTTATTCCAAATCCTTTCTTTCTGTTTGCTTTTATTTTCAGCTCATTGAAATGCTTTGAATCTAAGGTTTGCAATATTCCCCCAAAAAACTAAAATTCATTATATTTCAAAATAAAATCTCAGGGTTTAAAGAGCTTTTCTGCATCTGATTGTTTTGTATAGTTTTAATTTTATAATAGATACTTTTACATCATACAAGAGACTGAATCACCCAATACTTAATGCAAAATTAGGCCAGAATAATCTTCATTTTACTCACTTTAATAAAAAAATTGACATAATTAATGTTTAAAATAAGTGCTCATGTTCCAATGTATGACAAATATCTGTTAGTAAATATTTTTCAAATAAAATTTGACTACATAATTCTGTTTCATCTGTTTCTATCTCTTTCTATAAAGTTATAGTAATAAATATATCCCTTTTACACATAAGTTTCACTCCCATCAATAGTCTTTGGTACTCTTTTGAAGTAAATATTGGGAAGACCGAAGCCATCGTCTTCGACCCCCGACACGAAGTCCGTTCCCATCTCCCTCCCTGGCCACTGTCTCAGGCTGAACCAGACTGTTGGTAACCTTTGTGTCCTATCTGACCCTGAGCCAACCTTCTGACCTCATATCCTCTCCACCATAAAGATCGCCTACTTCCACCTCCGTAACATCGCTCATCTCTGTCCCTGCCTCAGCCCATCTGCAGCTGAAACCCTCATCCATACCTTTGTTAGCATGAGACTTGACTATTCCAATGCTCTCATGGTCGGCCTCCCATCTTTCACCCTTGATAAACTTGAACTCATCCAAAACTCTGATGACTGTATCCTAACCTGCACTAAGTCCCACTCATTCATCACCCCTCTGCTCGCTGACCTACATTTGAGTGCTGAATCATAGAATGGAACGTAACCGATAAATCTATAATCGGATGGGGAGAGAATTGACCACATGGGATGGCAATGACCAGGAAAATAAGAATAAAATCAAGGAGGGAAGTGTTGGCTGGAAAAGGGTAACAGTGGCTTGAGAAGAAGAATACTGTTCACAAAAGAGCTGAAGTGAACTTGAGAAGAAAGTTGCAGTTGAGAAAGTATTATGACAGCATTAGGAAGGGAGCAGTGGGACCAAGAGAGAGTTGTGGAGGCCTCAGGAGTAAACGCGACCTATCTTTCCCAATATGAGAACTATAACATGGTCTGCTAACGCTCTGAAGATGAAGCATTGCTGCTTGATATCAAAATCAGCAGTTGCTAACAGTACAAGTAAATGCAGACTTGGTTGTACTATTGTTCAACACAGTTTGCATTTCTATTAATCAACAATTTGTTAATAATAAAAATATATGAAACATGTTGTGCTGTACACAATATTATGACATTATGAACATCTGCTAGTAAACTATTTATTGTATCATAAATCTTTCAGTTGGGAAGGACATTTGCTCCTGCAATGGATCTTTGGAGCTTATTTAGTTTATTGACAGGTAGCAATAAAGTTGAGATTTTTTGTTTAACTACCATTTATATTTTCCAAACAATTTTGCTTTGTAGTTCTATTTTGCTTTAATACTACTTGTGTCAAGAAGTGCAGTATGATTATCTCCATGGGGAAATTATCAGGAATTTACTGTATTAAATAAAATAAGGAAAACAAAACTACAATAAATATGACAATTATTTTCTGCTAGTAACTTCGAAATAAACTATAAATTTGGGACTTTTTGCTTATGCTTCAAGTAAAAGTTGGAATATGTTAAATAAATTTATATTCATTGCCGCTACAACAATCCTGATATGCTTTGGTTTTAGAAAAATTAATGGCACAGAAAAGAAACAATGCTCTTATGTAATATTTCAGTTTTATTTGTTTCAGAAATATGACGCTGTAAAACAGGATTATATATTTCTGGCACCTCTTCATATTTGGTAGAGTTCAGAATGCACACCACAATGACAATAAAAGATGATAATATAACAAGAAATCCAACATTAAGATGACATGGTGCTCAGCTCTCCTCCCTCCTCCTTCCTTCCTTCCCTCCCAGTGTTCTAGTTACCAAATAGCTGGTAATTTACTGCATAAGAACATAAGAAATAGGTGCAGGAATAGGCTACATGGCCCCTCGAGCCTGCTCCACCATTCAATAAGATCATGGCTGATCTTCGACTTCAACTCCACTTTCCCGCCCGATCCCCATATCCCTTTTCTGAAGGATTCAAAACCCTTAACTTTAGCACGAGAAATAAATCCCCACATCCAACATTTTAGGATATTCAGCTTTGAAGCTATAAACATAAAACAATACTATTTCTCTCCAGTAACCTTATGTATTGGTACAACAGGTATCGACTTGTAATTTAGATACTTACTCCCCAAATTACATTTTTACTTTACATCTCTTTCCAGTGGCTTTTTAGTTCAGAACAAACCAAAAATGCTAGGCTGACCATCATACTTTTACAGTAAAATACTACTGCGCTCTAAATACAATGAGCCACTTCTAAATTTATACAGGATTTTAATTTAATAACAACTATGTCCTTCATCAAATGCCAAGAGAGTGTTTCCACTGCAAAAAAAAATCAACTTCCAGAATTAACCTGTTTTTAGGAGTTATCATTGTCATAAATAAATGTTTTCAATATTGAAAGTATTGCTTCCAAATTTAACCATGCCATTTGTTATTACTTCTGCCAAAAATGAAAAACACCAACACACACATTGCTCAGCTTTTCAGAAGTTTGCACTTCTAATAACGCTAAATGTAGAAAGTTTATACCTGGCTATTTCTCCCCTCTTAACTGTTCAATTGAGATGTTATATATGGTAATTTCCCCACCCCTTCCCACATATAGACACCTGGGTGCAGCCAGGTGTACACAGTTTGCAGATCTGGATACTTTTTTTCTCCTGGGGCAAAAAATTGTTGAGTTCTCAACACAATCACTGATTTGCTGCCTGAAGAGGACTAGCCAGGATACCATTTCTCCTGTCCTTGATGAGCTTCTCGTTGCTGGTTCCAACTGCAGCTCCTACCTGAACCTCAGGAGTGGGCTCTAGGCTACAACTGGGATATTCCTAGTCTCGCGACAGATCACAATTCCCTCCATGATACAGGGTCCTCTCCAGCAGCGAAACAACTGGGTCAGGTAGGAGCTGTAGCCAGGGCTGGCAGTGAGATCATCAAGGAGGGAGACTGCTTTTATGAACTGGTGGAGGGATGGAGGGGTGGGTGGGCGCTGATTAGGGATGAAAGAATACCAAACATCACTTACTTTCCTAGAACTTTTTGAGATTCTAAACCTATCAATAGCAAAGTAAAAAAGTAATTAAAAGTAACCAGATTGCATCTTTCTTAATGTTAAACTTCATAATTTTCTTGGAGAGCATGCTCTTGGACCTCTCTAGAAATCGGTGTGCCTGTGGGGAATCTTTTGGAATGCGTGTGTACAATTGTAAATTTGCCTTTGGTCCGACATACATGCACACACACAAAATTCCTGCTACCTCCCTAAGAGAGACTGCTATATTAATGCCAATTAGTGCTGAATTAAGGGGCAGTTTGTTCTGTTGATATCTCCCTAAGGCATGTGATTGCCATTTTACTCAGCACCCTTAGCAACAATCAATGTGGGAAACTGCATCTGAAGTCTAGGTTGGAATCAAAACTATGAATAAAAATGCAGCACTGTTCCATCAAAACCCCTTCCAAAAAAAAAACTTCCATGTTACTAAAATTTTTGCTGCCACTTTTTGTATGCTGCTTTGTAATAGGTAATGGTCTGATATTAAATTCACTTCTATTGTATATATTAATTGGCCACAAATGTTTTTCCTTCTTGAAGGCGATTGAATAAATGTCAGTTAGATTTAATGTCATGGTCTATAGTGAAAGAAAAAGCAGTTACTTCATCACGTGGAAAAAGAAGATATGAAAATTGCCTTCAAAAACCTGTAGAAGCCATACTATTCTCAGTTGGGAAAGGGTTTCAGTGCATACATTTTACTGATTTTAAAAGTAGGTCCATTTACAATTTTTAAAATTAATCCTTAGCTCTTCCCCATTAGCCAAATTTGCATTTCATAAAAATGTATATTTTTTGTAGCTTGCAGAACAAATAATTGCGGTAGCACAATAGGTTACTCACATATGCACACACCCTGCAGACTTTCCTCGTTCTTTCTCGTTATGTGGTTGAGAATAATTCAAATAAAATAGAAGACACTAAATAAAAACCACTATATAATTTCACAGCTTACTTCCTAAAACAATACATTAAAAAGTTTACTTTTATAAATCTTTGCACTGTAATGTAATTTGCTGTGCTACATCAAAATAATGATTGTTTAATATAGACTTTTCTAGATAAAATGAAGGCTTATTTTCCTCCAGTGTTTACTGAAATTAGGTTTTCACGCAAGAACTCTTAAGTTATTGACTACAAGCTTGCCAGCTTTTTCACAGATCTCATTCAACCTTTCATGATTTCTACTTACCTACAGGCTGGTAGCACTATATATGGATGAAACACAACATCACACAGGGAAATTGCTAAATGACTAGTGAATTACTCCATGACAAAAGTAATGAGGCATAGAGGGAACCTTTTTGACTGATAAGTTAAAGAATTCCATTGACTGTATATACAACATGCTGTAGAAGTAACTAGAGCATACCTGGTAATCCTTGCCCAAAAACAATCTTGTAACACTTCTGGCAGTCACATGGTGGATACTTTGGTTTTGTTTTACATCATAAAAGTTTGCTGCTTGCATTCAATGATATAACATGATAATGCTGTTTTGAAGGAATACCACAAGATGGCAAAAATGTATGGACAAGGCATTACTAAGAAGCTTCCATTACATAAAACAAAAGTAATTCATCATCTGTCCAACCTTAATCCAGTCCTGTAGCACCACACACCTGCCTCTAATTCAGCAGGTTAAGCATCTATTGACTTTTCTGCAAACCCAGTTTGTAAGAAGTTTTCGATCCATACAAGCTACAGTAATTTGCGTAAGTTTTGTGGCACTGTCCTCCACTGAGCAGAAACTTCCAATCACAGCAAACAGGAAACCCAAGATTTCTACTCAGTACTTGTGTGGATAATATTTGATTTGTTCAATAGTTCCATCATACAAATTGTTCCACAATACTCTTAGATTTAAACTAATTTATTCACTCACGACATCTTATCAGTTTGTCAATACAAAATGGTGGAACGAGGAAGGAGGAGATACAGCAGAGCACTATAGAAGTTAAAAATGGGGCCCATTCCAAACTTGCAACGAGTGAGAACAATTAGCTAGTAACATCTTAAAAAAAATAAACTGTATGTAACTCAGCAGAAATTCAAATGTTTTGTGCATAATTATAACAATGATATATGTTAGTGTAACAAATATCATTGTTATAATTATGCACAAAACATTTGTCACGGGTTCTCTTTCAACATACATTCACTTTCCTAGCTAAGTTGGTTCAGACTTTTAAAATACAGGTAACTTCCTGTTGCTGCCTGCGAGAATACAGCTCACCCTCTGCTTGAAAATACAGATGATGTGGAGATGCCGGTGATGGACTGGGGTGGACAAATGTAAGGAATCTTACAACACCAGGTTATAGTCCAACAAATTTATTTTAAAATCACAAGCTTTCGGAGATTATCCCCTTCGTCAGGTGAATGAGTGAAAGGTTCTCAAATCGCATATCTTATATTAGGCTGGGACACCATCACACCAATCAAAAGGTGTCGTTGGTGTTCAGACAGATTAGCCACGGAGAACAGTACGTCCCAGTACACTGAATATACATTGTGTCAAATTACACAGACAGAGAGAAAGAGACCCAAATGGCAGAGAGAGAGAGGGAGAGAGAATATTAAAAACAGCTAACTTTTTTTTCCCTTTGCTGGTGGGGTTACGTGTAGCGTGACATGAACCCAAGATCCCGGTTGAGGCCGTCCTCATGGGTGCGGAACTTGGCTATCAATTTCTGCTCGACGATTTTGCGTTGTCGTGTGTCTCGAAGGCCGCCTTGGAGAACGCTTACCCGAAGATCGGTGGCTGAATGTCCTTGACTGCTAAAGTGTTCCCCGACTGGGAGGGAACCCTCCTGTCTGGCAATTGTTGCGCGGTGTCCGTTCATCCGTTGTCGCAGTGTCTGCATGGTCTCGCCAATGTACCATGCTCCGGGGCATCCTTTCCTGCAACGTATGAGGTAGACAACGTTGGCCGAGTCACAGGAGTATGAACCATGTACCTGGTGGGTGGTGTCCTCTCGTGTGATGGTGGTATCCGTGTCGATGATTTGGCATGTCTTGCAGAGGTTGCCGTGGCAGGGTTGTGTGGTGTCGTGGACGCTGTTCTCCTGAAAGCTGGGTAATTTGCTGCGAACGATGGTCTGTTTGAGGTTGGGTGGCTGTTTGAAGGCGAGTAGTGGAGGCGTGGGGATGTTCTCCGCAGCCTTCAACATGTCATCGATGACGACGAACACCTCGCTAAGGCCATCCCCACGCCTCCACTACTCGCCTTCAGGAGAACAGCGTCCACGACACCACACAACCCTGCCACGGCAACCTCTGCAAGACATGCCAAATCATCGACACGGATACCACCATCACACGAGAGGACACCACCCACCAGGTACATGGTTCATACTCCTGTGACTCGGCCAACGTTGTCTACCTTATACGTTGCAGGAAAGGATGCCCCGGAGCATGGTACATTGGCGAGACCATGCAGACACTGTGACAACGGATGAACGGACACCGCGCAACAATCGCCAGACAGGAGGGTTCCCTCCCAGTCGGGGAACACTTTAGCAGTCAAGGACATTCAGCCACCGATCTTCGGGTAAGCGTTCTCCAAGGCGGCCTTCGAGACACACGACAACGCAAAATCGTCGAGCAGAAATTGATAGCCAAGTTCCGCACCCATGAGGACGGCCTCAACCGGGATGTTGGGTTCATGTCACGCTACACGTAACCCCACCAGCAAGGGGAAAAAAAAGTTAGCTGTTTTTAATATTCTCTCTCCCTCTCTCTCTCTGCCATTTGGGTCTCTTTCTCTCTGTCTGTGTAATTTGACACAATGTATATTCAGTGTACTGTTCTCCGTGGCTAATCTGTCTGAACACCAACGACACCTTTTGATTGGTGTGATGGTGTCCCAGCCTAATATAAGATATGCGATTTGAGAACCTTTCACTCATTCACCTGACGAAGGGGATAATCTCCGAAAGCTTGTGATTTTAAAATAAATTTGTTGGACTATAACCTGGTGTTGTAAGATTCCTTACATTTGAAAATACAGAGACACATAACACACACACACTTTCTGTCACCTGCTATAAGTCTGTGAGATGAGGAATTGGACCCACTAAGCTGCCGATCAAAGTTACTACTCTGAGTGGAACGCCTCTCTCCTATGATATGGGAACAGGGGGAAGCTCCTGCATTTCTGTCTTAGTTAAGTCTCCCCCTCCCCTACAGCACAAATGGAATGGAATTAAACCTCGCTTCTGACGTGTTGCAAAGAGTAATCTCAATAGCATGCATGTTTGAGATTTTGTGTAATGATACGCCCACTGAATAGCTAATTAACACTTTAAATCACTATGGTTGAGATTAATTTCAGGCTACTGGTTTATTGTAGAGAAAAAATTCTGTGTGCAGCCTTGGAAGTTAATCCCATATAAACTGAATCTTACATTACAGAAATGCAAGTTAAAAATCAAGTTCAGGCAACACAGGCAAAATACAAATTGCCAAAGTTGTACAGTAATAGTTGTCTATTAATTTATGGAAAAGGACAAGGAACAATCAAATGTGAAAAAGCTTAACTGGAGGAGGGCAAATTACAGTAAGTTAAAAAGAGATCTTGCCCATATGGATTGGAATCAAAAATTGGTCGGCAAAACAGTAATTGTACAATGCGAGGCCTTCAAGGAGGTTTGGGTAGAGTAGACACATCCCTGTGAGGGGGAAAGGAAGGGCATCCAAAGCTAGAGCTCCCTGAATGACTAAAGATATAGAGGTAAAATGAAACAGAAAAAGGAGGCTTATGATGAATGTACGGTTCATAATACAGTAGAATACCAGGCTGAATACAGAAAGTACAGGGGAGATCTAAAAAAATGGAACAAGAGGGCAGAAAAAAGAGTATGAGAATGGATTAGCGGCTAGCTTAAAAGGTAACCCAAAAGTCTTTTATTAACATACAAATAGTAAAAGGGTATTCAAAGGAAGCATGGGACTGATTAGGGACAAAAAAGATCATGTTGTGGAGGCAGAGGGCATGGCTGAGGTACTAAATAAATACTTTGCATCGGTCTTCAATGGAGAAGAGGATGCTGCCATTGTAGCAGTAAAGGAGGAGATGGTAGTGATATTGGATGGGATAAAAATAGATAAAGAGGAGGTACTTAAAAGATTGGCAGTACTCAAAGTAAAAAAACTTGTTGGAAAAACCTTTTTACATGGCGAGTGGTTAGGATCTGGAATGCACTGCCTGGGGGGTGGTGGAAGCAGATTCAATCCTGCTTTCAAAAGGGAATTGGATAAGTACTTGAAGGGAAAACATTTGCAGGGCTACGGGGAAAGGGCGGGTGAGTGCGACTAGCTGAATTGCTCTTGCAGAGAGCTGGCAAGGACTCGACAAGTTGAATGGCCTCCTTTCGTGCTGTAACCATTCTATGATTCTAATAAATTACAAATACTTACACAATCTTGAAGTTCAAGTGATATTTCATCAGAACCCTGCAATTGTAACTCAGCTGTATTCCTCTGTTGTACATGAACCATAATGAAATAACTAACATATAGCTTGTCTATTTGTCTTATTTGAAATGTACTTTGTTCATTTAAAATAATTTTAAAATTGAAGTGGTCATTATTTATTTATACTAGCTCTTTGTTTTATAGAACTGTCTCATAATAATTAAATACTTTGACATATTTTCCACGAGAAACTTAAAATTGCATTCAAGAAAATCCATTCTTCGTTGAAAAATAATGTTGCTAATCATGAATGAAGAGGCAATAAATGGTAATAAATATGGCCTGATGGTGATGAGATAATAGTTGTGAACTGAACTGCCTATAACACTGATAGTATTAGACTTCGCCATGCAAATGCATCAACTGTGTACAATAACGAAGAGCTATTAAGGCTATTGATTTGCTGATTTCAATTGATAGCTTCCAGGCTAAAGTTGCACATCAATATTTGCATGAGTAATGTCCAGAAGGTAACAACAATGACAAATGCAAACCTCCATTAGCATTATAGCAAAAAATTAATTGGTATGTATGAAGAACAGTGGAAAATAAAAGATATTATACATTTAAGCAGATCCATCTGGTATAATAAATATTTGCCTGCCCCAATGATGATAAAAAATGCCTTCTTTTTTTAAATGAAAGGTAGTCTCCACACACCTGTATTTTCACATACAATTGTGCGTGCTGACAGAGAAAGCACCACGCTATGTCTTCAAATTGGAAACAAAGGCATTTTGGTATATTATATACCGAATATATAATATTCGGTATATATTTATATTTATTCATACAAATAATTGCACAGCTGAAAGATGTCAACTTTGCTCAAACTAGAAAATACAAACCTTCAGAGTGAGGGCCCTGTCTCAAGGACCAAACAGCAAGAACTACAGGGGTGGGGGGGGGGGGTGGTGGGGATAGCGATCAACTTTGGCAGGGGTGTAATACTGATGGTATCGAATCGCCCGCCTGTTACACACCTCGCCTGATTTTCCTTTCCACTGAAGGAAAATCAGGTGGGTTGTCTAATGGGTGGCAGATCCGATACTACCAATTGTATATCCCTGCCGAAGTAGAACATTGCCCCTTGTGTTTATGGGATGCTAGCAAAAAGACCAATTTTTTTTCTTCAATTTCAGGATTTCCTTCACATATCAATTGGTTCTCTCCTCCAAGATGACTGACCCTTTTTACCACATCTACCCTGAGGTAGCATTGAGGAAAGAACAAAACAACTCATTGATCTTATCAAGACAAGGTGGTTTGTGAAACAAATCATTTGGAGTAGGACAGAACAAATGTACACACATAATTTAACAACCATTCAGGTTGAATGATTCTCAACTAACTCAGTAAACAACTTAACTGCAAGGAAATAGTAGAATAAAGTAAACAGGCAGTAAGAGTTGTAATGCTTAGTAATGAGTTCACTCTCGCTTATAGGAAATAAATAACTGACCCAATGGGAGTGCTCTTTAGTCTGACCTAAATAAAAATGCAAGGTTCAATAACTGGCCATTTAATGGAAGCACCTTTCAGCCATTTGGGTAAAAAATGAGATAAAATGAAGGGAGCGTAAGATGAAATTCAGATATGCCCTGTAAGAAAGGTCTTAGGATAACTGGAGTTGGAGTGTAAATATTGTTTCAAAGATTACTGCCTGTAATATTGGGATCAATACCAGAAAACCTAAGAGTGGAACTTTATATCACATGAGGTTGTATACTTCCTATGTGGGGGCATATTGGATTACTTTGCTTAGATTTTTAAGATAAAGGATGAGTCTCAGTAGTCCTTCCTCCTCAGGTCTATCAATTAGAGGAAACAGAACCTACATTTCTGTTGAACTTATGACATTCTCTCAATAGCAGAAGATAATAAACCTATTTAAATATATTATGTAGTGGTAACACCATCATCATGGCAGAAGCTACAATTAGAAATTTGGATCTGGGTCATTGAACTAAATGCATAGCACCTGGAATTGTACTGGAGGGAAGTGATACCCACTATTTCCTCCCTATAGAGAAAGCCTCCTACAAGAATTTGTGAACCAAATTCTGCAATACTGCTCCCTAAAGTATTTCAGCCACATACATTGATATCTGATGGCATGCATGAGTAGGATTCCAAGGCTTGCTACATGTTTTGGATGTGAGGTACAATCTGAAGTCATACCTCAATGCTGATAGACAGGATGAAGAAGCAATGGTGAACTATTCTATATTGCTTGCATTTACTACAGACAGTTACCTTGAAAAACTGTTGGTTCCTTCCTCATGTAGATCAGTAGATGTTTTTGGAGGGAAGGTTGTAAGGAGAAAGAATCCTTTGGGTGCTGGGAGATCTCTACCTACATCCAATTAGTTGCCAATTTGATAGCAGGATTCAATTGAAAGATTTAAAAAGAAAAAAAACTGCAAATGGAGGAAATCTAAAACAAAATTAGAAAATGGAAATACACAGCAGGTCAGTCAGCACCTGTAGAGAGGAAAGACAAGTGAATGTTTTGGACTGAACCATTCTTCAGAACTGAAAAATTGAAACAAACATCAGATACTTCAACTATAGAGAGGAAATCAATCGGCTGAATGAATTGCAACCTGCTTAAAAGAAAAGCAGGAAATTGTTAGATGATATAAGTCATCTCAGCGAGGCAATGGCATGGCATTAAAAAATGAAAAGAACATTCAAATAGCTAAGGTGACGAGAGCCCTGTCCAAGGAAAAAGGAAAGTCGGTATATGAGGAGAGTGGAGTTAGGTTGGCGTTTCGGGTGTAGACCCTTCATCAGAACACTCCAGTATGTCAGTTTTCCTTTCAAACCTGCATCTATGGGGTTTCTTTATTCTTTTCCTCCAATTCCCCTTATTTTCTTACCTTTTTTCCTTGGGTGGGCCTCTGAACTGTTCGCACATTTTTTTTAATGTCTCCCCATTGATCCACTAAGACATATTGTGTCACCTAACAATGTTCTACTTTTCCTTGAAGCAGGTTTTAGGTCATTCAACCCATTAACTGGGAGCGAGCCTTTGGCTTAGTGGGAGCATTCACAACTCAATGCCAGAAGGATCAGTTCACGTTGTGACCTATCGGACTGTTAATCAACCTGCGAATGCTTCCACTATTTTACATTGTTCTCCAAAGGAAAGAGCGTGAAGATACGAAAACAATAGCAATCCATTAATTTCTTTTGTCATTGTAGTATCTGTTGGTTCACTGCCTTTTTTGCCGATTCTATTAAAATGCTTGTTTATCTTTCAATTTTCAGTTCTGAAGAAACATTCTGCCCTAAATGTTAACATGTCTTCTCTCTACAGATGCTGACTAGCCTGTTATTTCCACATTTTCTGTTTTATTTTCGTGAAGAGGTTTGTTTACCCATACCATACCAATACTGATGTATTTTTTCCAATAAGATGTGCTTTATGACATTCTGATTTTGTTTTAGTCAGATTCAACAATTCCTTTATCATCCTGATGCCCTGTTATCTTGAATAACTGGGCAAAAAAGCCAACCTATGCATCACTCCCTTTTGAAATAATAATACCCAAGGTGTCTATTCACGTGCGCATTTTGGCCGCTGCTCCAAACGAGAGCCTATTATTTCTATTTTTTTTCCTTTTGGCCCCTCTCAGGCCCTTCCTTCCAGTCTTCTCCCCTTCCAGTCACGCCACCTTTCATTTCTTGCCTCTCTGGTACTTTACCCCCCCCCACCCTCCATAACCACAAACCTAACTCATCAACACTCCTCTGCCTTCTTACTCTCCTGCCACCGTCCCAGGCTTGAATCCTCCTTGGATAAGCCCACAGCTACCCTCTATGCCTCTCTTGGCATTCTCTGAAGAGTCCACTGAGGCACTCGTCGCTACCTCCTTATGAGAAGCAACCCCAACTTCCCCTTCCTTGCCAACCTTCCCACCCAGAGCGTACACTGGGGCTAATCTCACCAACCTCCTTTCCATTCCACTCACCCCATCCACCACCGCCCCAACAGATCGCCAATCACCACCTCTCTCCTCATTTCCCTCCAGAATGTCCAGCCACTCGCGAACAAGGGCCTTACCGAGATGTTTTGTGCTGATTCCACTGGATTGCGCTGAAAAAGCCAGCGCAATTTAGCGGAAACTTTGGGCCAACATATTGATAAATTATAATGAATGCCTGATAGCAAGCTGTTCTTATTTACAAGGTTTTAGAGAGATAAACCTTGAGGCTAAAGGTATCAAGGTATCTCAACTCTATCTGCATCTCAAAGATCTGCATTATGATTGTGATCTGTTCCAATAAGCACTGAACAGTGAAGAAAGGTTTAAAAAAAATCTTTCATGAACTTGTTGCAACCCTGCTGCTTAAATAATTTTATTATAATTACTGTCACGAATAAAAACAACTTGCACAGTGTAATGCTTCAATAATTCTAAAAGTTAGTTTACATTGGACGTTTTTTGAAAATTTCAGCCAAAATCAGTTTTTGTGGATTATTTTATTGTATTAGAAAAAAATAGTGCTGAAGTTTTAACTGCCAGCCCACAGTAATTTCTGACAGTTGTACACCTTTCCTCTGTATGTCCATAAAAATGAATCTTAATGAGGATCAGTCAGCAGGCCAATAGATTAAGATCACAGTCACAGCCAGATGCTAAAGGAACCTCGGGAGGTTGACAATGTACACAGCAGGTGGCTGAGTCAGCTTAATGAGGCCACGACATATACGCTAGGGAGGCTTTCAACTTCCCCAAGACCCATCTGCACAAACTAATGCTGCATTTACTTTACAGAGCTGCCGCCGATGGCAGCCCCAACTGTGGTGTCTATGTTGTAAGGTAAATAAGGTGGGACTGCTGCCTCTGCTGATTCCAAGAACCATCAAAATGGGTGGGTTTCTCCAGCATTCTGGAGGTGGCAGCATAAGGCATTTTTGCATTTGTGCTTGCTTAGTTCAGATCATGGGATACCCATGATCAGTCTCCATGAGTCAGTTCTGCGCGTTTACTCCACTGAAAAGAAAAAAAGTGGGTCTATAATTCTGCTACCAGGATAAGGAAGTCAATTTTAACAACATAAATGGGGAGCCAGCACACCAATGCTATTTTCCTGTGATACAAAACAAACAAACATCAGTGTAATCTATAAACGATGCCAGAGGGAGAGGCTGTCATTTTTCCCAGCTGCCAGTAGACTGAACAGCTCACCCTAGTGGTTTTTCATTTGCTGGTCTGTATGGACCTCCCCCACCCCCCGCCTCGTCACTAGGGAAAGGTTCTGTGGCAGAAAATAAATTTGCAAATTTTGACTTTAAAACAACGGCACCTGCAGTTCCACAGTATGAATACAGCACAGAGTACTCGAATCCCATCAAGGTACTAGGTCCCTAAATTATACCAGTGTGTTCAGTTAGCCTTTGGTAACCCTATCCCAAGACAAAAACCAATCAGGAACTTTATAAGGTGACAGGCTAATTAATTAAATTATATAAGATGAACTAATTATTTAAAATCAATTAACCAATGCATTAAAACATCAGTATGTTCCTGATCTGGTTCTTCACATTCTTAAAGGGCACAATTTACAGATTATGTGGTACTTTCTAAATTAGTATACCTTCATCAGCTTCCATAATAAAAGCTGTAGACTGTGCTGAAAATGCATTTAAATTATAGATCACAAATATTTAGTATGAAGTTCGTAAGGTAGTTCTAGATTTTACACTATAAATTATTAATTATCACAGCAGCTGAAAAAAGAAGTCTGTTCTATTAATGGTAATACATGATGTCAGTGCCTTTAGCTTTTACTGCTGATCATGGGCTTAGGTCATTGTTACACACTCACATTGGGATAAAATATACTTCAGTATTCCTGAGTAATTGAACAAGCAAGTCTGACCTTTGACAAAAGCTAATGAACTGAAATACATCTTAATATATTATCTTATCATCTAGCATAGCACTTAAGGAATTGCACTTGCAAAATGTGACCTTTCCCAAATCGAATGTCTCTCCTGCAAACTTGAACATTGCCTCCCCAAAATTAATCAACGAGGCACAAACGTTTAATGGTTAGTTTTATATTTGGTTGAAATACACAGTATAATCCAAAACAAAAGCTCATAATTTCAGAGCTAATTGCTTGTACTAGCCTGTGTGATTATGCAAAACTATCAAGACACAAAAAAAATGAAATAATATTTTTCAAGCAGGGTGAAAAATTTGTGGGTTTGCTGATCCAGGATCTGATAGTACCAAAATGTTTAGGTTTACAGGCATTTTACAAGCTTGCCTGGTTTCTGCCACTCAGTGCCCTCAGAGTAGTTCTCATGGCACAAAACTGGTAGAGCAAAATTCCAGTTTATTCAATAGTTGCAACGTAAATAGCATGGATTTATTTTGCTGTGGACCAACAAGTTAAAAAATAGTTCATGAATTCTGTATGGAATTTTTTCTCCTTCCATTTAAGGACACTATCAATTTTTTGCTTTTTTTTATCAATTGCATTTCAGTCACTGGCCCAGAAATTGGCAACAATCCCTGTACCAGACGGAAAGGTCCGATATTGGGCCATGTGTCGCATGCTGGCATCCCCAGGCAGCTAGCTGGTGAATCGACATTGGATTTTGGGTCGCTGTATCATTGGCCCTCAGGTAGGACCTGGGAGGGAGAGCGATTGGGAGGAAGGAGGGTGATTGGGAGGGAGGGGGGCCATTGGGGGAAGGCAATCAAGAGGGAGGGGGGGGCGAACTGGAGGGAGGGGGGCGATCGGAAGGGAGGAGGGCTATTGAGAGGAAAAGGGTGATCGGGAGACGATCGGAAGGGGGCCGAGCAGGAGCTGGCAATGGTTTTTGGCAGTGCTGTGGAGCTGGGAGGAGCCCACCCCATTCAGTTAAGTACTCTTTAACAAACTTATCTTTTTGGTGGCTGCCTCCAGCACCCCTTTAAGGACGTCTGGTTAGGCTGCATGTAGACCACGTTTTCCTGAATGCAGCAGGCATAGTGCCTGCTGAGTTCAGGGCAGACCAATTTTGCAAAGGGGGCCTCAAAGAGGCTGTAGGACCTTATTTGTATATGCAAAGTGCCTAATGCCTGTTTCAGGCTCGGGGCATGGACGCCTCTTTATCAGCCATTATCAATATGGCAGGTGGCGCATTTCCAGCACGGAATGTGAGCGCACACACCACCTGCAATACTGGACCTTTGAAGCCTGTTTTATGCCTGTAAAGTGGGTGCAACATTAAACAATTTCCAGGCCACTGTGTGTTAGTAAGATCTATTTTACCATTTTTGTGTTTGTAAAATGTTAGACATCATCTTTTTTCTTGCAAAGAAATTTCTCAGTGATAGGTCAATTCTTTACTATAACATGCAATGCAACTTCAATATTCCCTATTCTCAGTTTAAACTACTTTTTCAACTCCTCGTCTCAGTACCGCAAACATATGTGTAGCTGGGTAACGCCACAGATTGCTGCTAAGAAACCGCTAATTTTTGTTGGAAGGCACATATTCAACAAATTAAACAGTACTCAATTTATTAAACACCAGAATAACTTTGCAGTGGGATAACATACAGAATACTATAAGTGTATGCTTTAGGCTGTAACACTCTAAATCTTGTAACAATTTCAATGGACTCCAAGTGAAAGACTTACATTAAATAATATAAAAATAATAACATTATCAGCGATAAATCTGTGCTCACGTATGTGTGTAATCATTATTTTTGATCTTGATTCCTATAACATTATATATCTTAACTTATTCTGACCTCAATGGAAATCATTTATTCACTTGTCACGCTTTGTAACATTTTGGGAAAAAAATGAACTGAAACCAAAATACTCATCTGGCATAAATAGTACATTATATTTTGAAGCATGATTTCAGTCTGAGATGTAAGGATGGCCAGCAGTACTGACGTTCAGTTTTATTACTCCTGAGTTATACCATAAGTCTCACTCATTAAATAAAAATTATGCCAAACATTTCAACCTATTGTATCCCATATTTATGTAACATGTGTTTTGAGATTTGCTATGTGAAAAACAGAGAACAGATGGCCATGAGTTTGCCACAAAGATGTAACACAATCTCCAGGTTCTGAAGAATGTCATAAACCACAAGAGTAAAGTGGCCATGAGAGTGTGTTACATCTTGGAGCACACAATTTTAAAAAACATATACCAGGTAGTATATAATTTGATTTCATTCGAAGTTGAAGGTTATTTGTTTGCATCACATAGGAATTTTTCTAGGAATTCTGTGAGTTGTAAGAATAATCTCACAATCTAAATTTTGAGGATAATTTCAGTAACCTTGAGGTCAACTTGATTATATTAATTGCATTTGTACAGTTCAAATGAACATAAATAAAAGATTAGAAACCAAACCTTTGTGTGTTGTAAATTATTTTATTTGCATATTTATTAATATTAATGTCCATATTTTCCCTTAGCACAAAACACACTGGGCCGACACTCGAATATTTTGGGATTTTGCTGTTCTCAATATTTCAGAGATCACCACTTGATTACAAGTGAGTTGACTATTTACAATTTAAAATTGTATTCTACTTGATCCCACAGCAAATATTAATTATCTGTGCTAAATTTCCCTTTATACAAGATTAATTATGTGTCCAAGCACAACAAATACAATGAGATTTACAGCACATATTTAATTTGAATCTCTCAACAAAGAACTCTCTGCAACAGAGACTCAGGTTCCTATTTCTAATCATTTTAAAAATAATTCTAACCACTATCTAACTTAACTTCAGTATTCAGCAAGGAATCAATATGTAAAGTACTTTGAAAAGTGTAAAAGAAAAGTACGTTTTATTTATTTATTACTAACGAATCTGCTAACACACAGTATTAGTTGAATTCAAATCAGGAGCTGATACTTGGGAAAACAACTGCAGTATGATTCAGGAATAGTTCCTGAAATAGGCCAAAATAACTCAAGATTAGTTGAAATAAAATTCTTCGAAATTAGAGCAATATGCTAGTAGCAGAAGAAGAATTTGTCGAATCACTCAACCACAACCAAGCATACTATACTTGTATGAGACGAATCTTTCTTGAATCACAGTTACAATTTAGAAACTCTTTAAGCACGGTGAATGGCAGGAACCTAGGGCAATTCACGTGTATTTCAAGATCCACAGGCCTAGAAATTCAACTGAGCAGCGCCCATTTTTCAAGCACGAAACGGCCTCCTAAGCTTACAAAATGGCACGCAGGAAGTGCGCCGCTCGCCATATTGGTACAGGCAACAAAGTAGGTGTCCAGGGCCCACGCCTGAAACAGGTGTTAGGCCCCTTATTTGACTTTGCAAAGGACCTAACGTTGGCCTTTATTGCAGGGGGTTGGAGTACAAGAGTAACGATGTCATGCAACAATTGTACAGGGCTTTGGTGAGACGACCCTGGAGTACTGTGTACAGTTTTGGTCTCCTTACCTAAGGAAGGATGTACTTGCTTTAGAGGCAGTGCAATGAAGGTTCAATAGATTGATTCCAGGGATGAGAGGGTTGTCCTTTGAGGAGAGATTGAATAGAATGGGCCTGTATTCTCTGGAGTTCAGAAGAGTGAGAGGTGATCTCATTGAAACAAATAAAATTCTGAGGGGGCTTGACAGGGTAGATGCTGAGAGGCTGTTTCCCCTAGCTGGAGAGTCTAGAACTAGTTGTAAAATCTCGCTAAAAAAAGTCACAATAAGAATAAAACCGGACGGACAACCCGGCATCGGACCACTAGGCACCGGACACGACAAAGGCAAACAAAGCCCAGTCGATCCTGCAAAGTCCTCCTCACTAACATCTGGGGACTTGTGCCAAAATTGGGAGAGCTGTCCTACAAACTAGTCAAGCAACAGCCTGACATAGCCATACTCACAGAATCATACCTTTCAGCCAACGTTCTAGAATCTTCGATCACCATCCCTGGGTATGTCCTGTCCCACCAGCAGGACAGACCGACCAGAGGTGGTGGTACAGCGATATACAGTCAGGAGGGAGTGGCCCTGGGAGTCCACAACATTGACTCTGGATCCCATGAAATCTCATGGCATCAGGTCAAACATGGGCAAGGAAACCTCCTGCTGATTACCACCTACCGCCCTCCCTCAGCTGATGAATCAGTCCTCCTCCATGTTGAACCCCATTTGGAGGAAGCACTGAGGGTAGCAAGGGCACAGAATGTACTCTGGATGGGGGACTTCAATGTCCATCACCAGAGTGGCTCGGTAGCACCACGACTGACCGAGCTGGCCGAGTCCTGAAGGACATAGCTGCCAGACTGGGCCTGCGGCAGGTGGTGAGCGAACCAACACGAGGGAAAAACTTACTTGACCTCGTCCTCACCAATCTACCTGTCGCAAATGCATCTGTTCATGACAGTACTGGTAGGAGTGACCACCGCACAGTCCTCATGGAGACAAAGTCCCGTCTTCGCACTGAGGACACCATCCAACGTGTTGTGTGGCACTACCACCGTGTGAAATGGGATAGATTCAGAAGAGATCTAGCAGCTCAAAACTGGCCATCCATGAGGCGCTTTGGGCCATCAGCAGCAGCAGAATTGTATTCCAGCACAATCTGTAACCTCATGGCCCGGCATATTCCTCACTCTACCATTACCAACAATCCAGGGGATCAACCCTGGTTCAATGAGGAATGTAGAAGAGCATGCCAGGAGCAGCACCAGGCGTACCTAAAATGAGGTGCCAACCTGGTGAAGCTACAACTCAGGACTACATGCATGCTAAACAGTGGAAGCAACATGCTGTAGACAGAGCTAAGTGATTCCACAACCAACAGATCAGATCAAAGCTCTGCAGTCCTCCCACATCCAGTCGTGAATGGTGGTGGACAATGAAACAACTAACGGGAGGAGGAAGCTCTGCAAACATCCCCATCCTCAATGATGGTGGAGTCCAGCACATGAGTGCAAAAGACAAGGCTGAAGCGTTTGCAATCATCTTCAGTCAGAAGTGCCGAGTGGATGATCCATCTCGGCCGCATCCCGATATTCCCACCATCACAGAAGCCAGTCTTCAGCCAATTCGATTCACTCCACGTGATATCAAGAAACGCCTGAGTGCACTGGATACAGCAAAGGCTGTGGGCCCTGACAACATCTCAGCTGTAGTGCTGAAGACTTGTGCTCCAGAACTAGCTGCGCCTCTCGCCAAGCTGTTCCAGTACAGCTACAACACTGGCATCTACCTGACAATGTGGAAAATTGCTCAGGTATGTCCTGTCCACAAAAAGCAGGACAAATCCAATCCGGCCAATTACCACCCCATCAGCCTACTCTCAATCATCAGCAAAGTGATGGAAGGTGTCGTCGACAGTGCTATCAAGTGGCACTTACTCACCAATAACCTGCTCACCGATGCTCAGTTTAGGTTCCGCCAGGACCACTCGGCGCCAGACCTCATTACAGCCTTGGTCCAAACATGGACAAAAGAGCTGAATTCCAGAGATGAGGTGAGAGTGACTGCCCTTGACATCAAGGCAGCAATTGAATGAGTGTGGCACCAAGGAGCCCAAATAAAATTGAAGTCAGTGGGCATCAGGGAGAAAACTCTCCAGTGGCTGGAGTCATACCTAGCACAAAGGAAGATGTTTGTGGTTGTTGGAGGCCAATCATCTCAGCCCCAGGACATTGCTGCAGGAGTTCCTCAGGGCAGTGTCCTAGGCCCAACCATCTTCAGCTGCTTCATCAATGACCTTCCCTCCATCATAAGGTCAGAAATGGGGATGTTCGCTGATGATTGCACAGTGTTCAGTTCCATTCGCAACCCCTCAAATAATGAAGCAGTCCGAGCCCGCATGCAGCAAGACCTGGACAACATCCAGGCTTGGGCTCATAAGTGGCAAGTAACATTCACACCAGACAAGTGCCAGGCAATGACCATCTCCAACAAGAGAGAGTCTAACCACCTCCCCTTGACATTCAACGGCATTACCATCGCCGAATCCCCCACCATCAACATCCTGGGGGTCACCATTGACCAGAAACTTAACTGGACCAGCCATATCAATACTGTGGCTGTGAGAGCAGGTCAGAGGCTGGGTAGTCTGCGGCGAGTGACTCACCTCCTGACTCCCCAAAGAAGTGCTAGTAGGTGAGCACTTTGGTGACAGTGACCATAATTTGGTGAGATTTAAGGTGGTCATGGAAAAGGACAGGGAGGGGCCGGAAATAAAGGTTCTAAATTGGGGGAAGGCCGATTTTAATAGGATAAGGCAGGATCTGGCCAAAATGGACTGGGATCAGCTGCTTGTAGGAAAATCCGCATCGGAGCAATGGGAGTCTTTCAGAAGGGAGATTGAGACCATACAATGGCAACATGTTCCCGTAAAGGTCAAGGGTGGTTCCAAGAACTCCAGGGAACCTTGGATGTCAGGGGATATACGAGAATGGATTAGGAAAAAAAGGAGGGCTTTTGGCAGATACAAAAGGCTAAAGACGGAGGAAGCCCGAGAGGAGTACAAAAAGTGCAGGGGGATACTTAAAAAAGAAATTAGGAGATCAAGGAGGGGCCATGAAATAACACTGGCGAGCAAAATAAAGGAAAATCCTAAGATGTTTTATAAGTATATTAAGGGTAAGAGGATGACTAGGGAAAAAATAGGGCCCATTAGGGACAAAAATGGCAATCTGTGTGTGGAGCCGGCAGATGTAGGAGGGGTTCTAAATGAATTTTTTGCATCTGTTTTCACTATGGAGAAGGACGATGTAGACATAGAAATACGGCAGGGGGACTGTGATATACTCGAACATATTAACATCGAGCGGGAGGAGGTATTGGCGGTTTTAGCAGGCCTAAAAATGGATAAATCCCCAGGCCCGGACGAAATGTATCCCAGGCTACTGTGTGAGGCAAAGGAGGAGATTGCGGGGGCTCTGACACATATATTCAGAACCTCTCTGGCCACAGGGGATGTGCCAGAGGACTGGAGAACCGCTAATGTAATACCATTATTCAAGAAGGGGAGTAGGGAAAAACCGGGGAACTACAGGCCAGTGAGCCTAACATCAGTGGTAGGAAAATTATTGGAAAAAATTCTGAAGGACAAAATTAGTCTCCACTTGGAGAAGCAAGGATTAATCAGGGATAGTCAACATGGCTTTGTCAAGGGAAGATCATGTCTGACTAATTTGATTGAATTTTTTGAGGGGGTGACTAGGCGTGTGGATGAAGGTAACGCAGTGGATGTGGTATACATGGATTTCAGTAAGGCCTTCGATAAAGTCCCGCACAGGAGACTGGTCAAGAAGGTACGAGCCCATGGAATCCAGGGTGCCTTGGCACTTTGGATACAAAACTGGCTTAGTGGCAGAAGGCAGAGGGTGATGGTCGAAGGTTGTTTTTGTGACTGGAAGCCTGTGGCCAGTGGGGTACCACAGGGATCGGTGCTGGGTCCCTTGCTGTTTGTGGTCTACATTAATGACTTGGATATGAATGTAAAAGGTATGATCAGTAAGTTCGCTGATGATACAAAAATTGGTAGGGTGGTAAATAGCGAGGAGGATAGCCTCAGTCTGCAGGACGATATAGATGGGTTGGTCAGATGGGCGGAACAGTGGCAAATGGAATTTAACCCGGAAAAGTGCGAGGTGATGCACTTTGGAGGGACTAACAAGGCAAGGGAATACACAATGAATGGGAGGACCCTAGGCAAGACAGAGGGTCAGAGGGATCTTGGTGTGCAAGTTCACAGATCCCTGAAGGCGGCGGAACAGGTAGATAAGGTGGTAAAGAAGGCATATGGGATACTTGCCTTTATTAGCCGAGGCATAGAAGAGCAAGGAGGTTATGATGGAGCTGTATAAAACACTGGTTAGGCCACAGCTGGAGTACTGTGTGCAGTTCTGGTCGCCACACTACAGGAAGGATGTGATCGCTTTGGAGAGGGTGCAGAGGAGATTCACCAGGATGTTACCAGGGCTGGAGCGCTTCAGCTATGAAGAGAGACTGGGAAGATTGGGTTTGTTTTCCTTGGAGCAGAGGAGGCTGAGGGGGGACATGATTGAGGTGTACAAAATTATGAGGGGCACAGATAGGATGGATACTAAGGAGCTTTTTCCCTTCATTGAGGGTACTATAACAAGGGGACATAGATTCAAGGTAAAAGGCGGGAGGTTTAGAGGGGATTTGAGAAAGAACTTTTTCACCCAGAGGGTGGTTGGAGTCTGGAACTCACTGCCTGAAAGGGTTGTGGAGGCAGGAACCCTCACAACATTCAAGAAGCATTTGGATGAGCACTTGAAATGCCATAGCATACAAGGCTACGGACCAAATGCTGGAATATGGGATTAGAGTAGACAGGGCTGATGGCCGGCGCGGACACGATGGGCCGAAGGGCCTCTATCCGTGCTGTATAACTCTATGACTCTATAACACCACCTGCACGTTCCCCTCCAAGTCACCCACCATCCCGACTTGGAAATATATCGCCGTTCCTTCATCGTCGCTGGGTTAAAATCCTGGAACTCCCTTCCTAACAGCACTGTGGGAGAACCGTCACCACACGGACTGCAGCGGTTCAAGAGGCGGCTCACCACCACTTTCTCAAGGGCAATTAGGGATGTTCAATAAATGCCGGCCTCGCCAGCGACGCCCACGTCTCATGAACGAATAAAAAAAAAACTAGGGGGCGTAGTCTCAGGATAAGAGGTGGGTGATTTAGGACTGAGTTGAGGAGGGATTTCTTCACTCAGAGGGTGGTGAATCTTTGGAATACTCTACCCGAGTGCTGTGGATGCTCAGTCGTTGAGTGTATTCAAGACTGAGATCGATAGATTTTTGAACTCTAGGGGAATCAAAGGATATGGGGATCGGGTGGGAAAGTGGAGTTGAGGTCGAAGATCAGCCATGATCTTACTGAATGGCAGAGCAGACTCGAAGGGCCGTATGGCCTACACCTGCTCCTATTTCTTATGTTCTTATGTCTGAGGCCCCCTCTGCAATATTGGATTTCACTGAACACAGCAGGCGTTGGGCCAGCTGCATTCATGAAAACCAGGAATACATGCGGCCTAACAGGTGCCCCTTAAAGGGACCACTGCAGGCTGTAACCAACAAGGTGTGTTTAAAATATGCTTACCTTAATGTGGAGCTGGGAGGATCAAGAGTGCTCCTCCCAACCCCAAAGTAAAGCTCTGTGGCCTGCTGCCCTCCACCGACCCCCCTCAATTGCTGCCGATTTCCACCACTCCAACCCCCTCCCCACAATCACCCCCCACCACTGATCCCGTCCGCTACACACCCTTCCCGATCGCCCCCCCTTAAGGATTTACCTGAGGGCCACTTTTGGCATGCAGTAGCCCGATCACCAAGTCCACTTCGTTGGCGAACTGCCTGGGGACACCCATTAGATGTCCACAGCTCAACAGCTCGATGTTAATGAGGCCGAAAGTCCAATATCACGTGCACGTCGAGCCTATCAATTCAGGCACGGGGATTGTTCTTTTGGGTGCACTCGAATTTCCAGGCCATAAACTTTAATTTAAGATGTACAGTGAGGCTAATATGTCAATTATGGAAATATGTGGTCAACACAAATTCCTTATTAAGGGATGGAAAATCAGAATTTTTAAATTATTTATTTAAATGAAAAATAATATTGTGTTTTACAAGAACATATGGCCGTTATTAACATACAAAGGTTAGATGCTTCCATTCAGATCAATCACTCCAAACAGCCTGCAGTCCTGGCAACAATGAACTTCTATTTTGAATGTATTCATTTTTACAAAAAGTTTTAATTTTACCTGCTTCAATTCAGTACAGTAGGCACAGCTGGTATAAGTGGAAAGGGCAGCTTTTCTGACTGCACAGCAGGCATGAATCAGATTTTATATGATAATTTTTGATGCTATTTCATGTCATGGCCTCATACAAACTTGATGACAACATCGGTGCTATCACAATTGACAAGGGGCAACAGTGGTTCTTGGTTATTCAGCTCAAGCAAAGACCTCCACGATTCACTTGTATTCTGTCCACACAATGTTTGTGATATTGAGATTAAATTTCAGTGATTCACTGGTTATTTGTCCGGGAGGATTTTATTTTTTTTTGAGTAAAAATTTTGATTCAGCAAATTGATAGACTTTAGTGTTGTGGAAAGGAATACTTTCCCATTTCAGCCAGCCAATGTCATCATCAAGCAGTCAAGTCAGGCAGAGAACAGCCAGCTGAAGTAAAATGTTCCTATTTGCCCCAGTAATCATCAGTACCAGTCTCCAATTGAGTTTTTTCCATTTGCTACATAAGCCATCCTTATGGTCTCTCTGAATGAGGGAAAGAATTTAGTGCAAAATTTATGATAATTCTATGTTGGAGATTTGCACTCACTTTCAGACTGCCTAATTTTTGATCAAGTGGTAACCTTACAGACAATAGAAAGACTCGTCTGTGAAGGCTGGATTTGAACTCACATCCCAGAGGTAAATGGACATTGTGCTAATTCTCGGTACCACCCAATTGTGCAAATTTTGGGGGATTTTGAAGATGTCTGGAAGTCATTTGTAAAAACATATGAGTGCAAATTCATAGCACAAAAATGTGAATGTAAAAAGGAAATAAACAAATGTCTCACACAAACAATGAAAATGCTGATTTCATTACAATTATAATTTAGCGCTACATCACAAACTTACGAAAACAGACAACACAGCTGGGGCAGTGGAATAGCCATTTGTTCCACTGTTAACAGTTTATAAGTGGTGACTTAGTTATGAAGGTCTGCGTGAGTGGAGCAGCTGGGTATTTCATAATACTGCAATGTGCATTATGACAACACCTGCTGCTTTAAGTATCATATTAGGTTTGAATGTCAGCTTCCACTTGAATTCCAACCTATAACTAGAAAGACATAAGTTCACTAAATGCTTATTTACTAGTTTAATTTATAAAATTTTGTAAAACTGCCAATCTAGCCATTGAACATCAAAAAGTTACTCATAGATCTCCCATGGCATTGCTCACAGGTAACCTGGAGTTTATAACAGAAATAAAAGGTAAAAAGTAGCTGATGTTCCCATCAGTGGCCATCACTCCTCTGTGAAATCAACAGAAATATTTATTTATCTTAACAAATTATATTGACAATAAAAGTAATTGGCTTTGCAGCACCTTGCAAAATAATAAAATAAACTCAACAGGTGATATGATTCTGCAATAACCCTCTGCAAATGGCGGTGGCAAGTGAGTGTCGGGGTTGCAAGGAAAGGAGTGAGTCACTGTTGTGCCCTTGCTTGTATGAAGGGTGCTGTTGGAATGCAAGGCTGCACTTGGGATAATCAGTAAGCAGCTGGGGCGTGGCCTTCAATCGCTGGACTGTCTGTGCCTTACTTCTGGCCCTTGGCTAATGTCACTCACCTACTGCCTAGCAACAGCCCTATTAGGTTGGCTTGACTCAGTGGAGAACAGGTGCGTGCCGGCAAGCAAGGCACAGAGAGTGAGTTGGGAGAGATGGTTTAGGCTCAGGGAACAGTGGGAGGGAACAAGCTGGGACGAAACAAGTTGGGTGCAACTGCTGCACAAAGCCCAACACACAGGAGGCTCAAGTCTGTGATAGAATGCACAGGATCGAGTGATGTGACAAAGTATGAGGTGACAAGAGTTAGTAATGGTAGTTGAGGCTGAGGCTTAGGTTGGAGGAACCATGAGCTGCTGAAAATCAGGCAATTCTTTTTTTCAGCAATTTGATTGGTTACTTTTTAGTGACTAGGAATTCATTTTAACCAAATCCCTGTGCCCACCTCAGCTTTATTTGTTAACAGTCAAACACAGAACAATCCAGTCAGTTGTGTGCTTACCAGCAGCCAATAAGATTGTCCCTTTTTAAATTATTACAAATAGGCTTGTCTGAAATTATCGTTGTGCTTATCAGCTATTTTTCTTTAGCTTTTTTTCTACATATTAACACATTAACAAAGAGTCAAAATCAACCTAAGAGAACAGAACGATTCAAACAATTAATCACCAATGCAATGAAATTGTTTTCATTTAGGTTTTACAGTAGCAGAATAAATCAAATGCAAAACACTTAAAATGTTTTCTGTTAAATACAATCCAATACTCTATTTAATAAGTGAGATTTCCATATAGATGGCATGTGATTTTTTTTTTACTATTGCTCAAAGCATATTATCTAAATATGAAAGAAGGATGTATTTTTGGAAGTCAGAAATATGCAGCTTTTCGACCAATTAATTTGTCATGATATCTCACTTCCATCTGCCTAATAAAGAAGTGTTTCTGTTACACAAACTCACCATAGCATGACTCTGGTCAATGCTGTTCTTTATGACACTAACCCTATTGGACAGTGGCCGTACTCATTCACTTTCCCAGTCCACGTGGGTTTTACTTTCAAGCTCATTCAACTGATGCTTCAATACCATGTGCCACATGACTTGTTCATATAAATAGCGCAAATTAAACTGTCTCCACAGATATCCTATCACATTTGTACCCTGAATCCTCTATTTAGCACGTGGGCAAGACACCACATTATCTGCCTGAAAAGGTCGACCCCTGGATATTAGATTCTGCCACAGTTCTCTCTTATACTAAACCAGGGGGAAACACTTAATCACCCTAGCCTTTTCAAGAAAAAAATCAACTTAAAATTTGCCATGATGAAAAATCAATAAACCTGTAATTGCTTGGCTTATCATCATGTGGAAGGACAAATTGGGAAGCGAAGCTTGGCGTCTACACAGATTTCCCTGTAACACTGACAGTTTCAGGATCACTGGGTTGGAAAAGGGAAAGGTCTCCAAGTGATAATTAAATCTTCTCATGCTGATTTTCTGCCAAATTTATTTCCCAAGAGTGTATAACCCTGATTTGCTGGTTACAAACCAGGCATAACTAATCAATCCACCACAGATGCACTACCTCCCTTTGTAAACATCAATTAAAAAGGTATAAGAAGCTTTAAAAATATTTCATGAAACATAGAAGTTTCTTACAGTTTTGTTAAGGATCATTTAGAAAATATGTGAGGAACATATTCTTGTTTGAATTTATTTTTTATTTGTAGAAGTGTTCCAGAAGGTTTTGATGGTATAAATAAATTGCTTAAACACTTTTGAGAAATACAGTACACCAAATGTGTTTGGTTGGCATCTCAATAATCAAAATGCAAGTGCAACTACTCTCAATAGTAATTACTTTTAAAATATAGTTCTGAAGTCTCGATGCAGCGAATTGGAATTGCAAAATGTTGTGCCATACTGTCGTAGGATTAGGATCTGTGCACACAATTCAATATGTAAAAAGTTTGTGTTCTCCATCATGCCACGAGGGGGAGATGCTGAGCAAAAACTGGATTTTTGAAATGAGAGAAAATTGATACCCCAATCACCTTGGACTGCCCTGGTGCAACTCCTCGCAACATAGCAAATGGTGCTGCCATTGAACTGGGAGCAAATTATTTGCCTCCTGTTCCTCTTGCCCTGGAAATGGGACAGGCAGACTTTTTGGACATAATAAAAATGTAGTATTTCAAAACTGCTACTCATTTGTGGTATTTCTTCAAGCAGTGAGACTGCTTAGCTGCAATGAACCCATTGAAGACCGCTATAACATTTATGCACAGAAACAAAGGTAAAAAGAACTTCAACATTTGCACTCAGTCGATTAATGTACTTCATCCAATTCCATAGTAGAATGGAGGATGCAGAGCTGACTAACATGCAATATGGTAGATGGTAGCCAAGTACTACATTCAGTATTCCACAAGGGTACTGAATTTGCATGTTAATTTATTCAATCCGAGATAACTCAAAATCAGCCAGTATGCTTGAACTCCAAGCTGACAGAGTCAACCTCAATTGTGGGTCTCACTCCCGAAGGACTTAGAGTTTTGGGGCTTGCTGGTCATTAACCAATGCTTGGCCATCATTCCCAAATGCTACATGATAAAAAACATGAATACGCTCTCAATATCCATTCCTTGCAAACCTTGGTACGTTCCACTTCTGCACAGCAGTTTGGCCTGCCAGAAGTAAAATTATATCGAAAAAAAATTCTGTGTGCCACGAACAATATTCTTAACCATGGATACAGTTACAGTGCTTGCACTCGAGCAATTTATTTTCAACTTCAATTTTCTTGCTTTCCCTATACAGCACCCAAGTCAAGAAGAGGGAAACACATAGAGTGGTGATGTGCGCACGCCATACAATCATTTTTTCTCATAGCCTGCCAGCTCCAAAAAACACCAGCAGTATAAACTGATGATTGTACGAACTGACAGGTACAAGGACATAGGGTTTAAAAGCAAATTTGACACCCTTTTCAATAATAAACGGGGCATTAATCAGAATGAGGTCTCCACACTAGAATAGAACTCTCTGAAATCTGCACTACAGCCATTAGTAGATAGATAGCGCGATTGCTCACAGTATCACTCTCAAGGTCGAATGACATTCTTAGAATGCAAGACCCTATTAGGGACTAGTGGCTGCTCGTCAACTAATTGGAACATGTAATATTCATGTATATTGTATTTATAAATATAACACAAGGAATATTTTACAGGTTTCTCTAATTGCAATGAAACAATGATCAAATTTCCACAAGTCACAGAAAGCTACAAAAGACACTGAAAATTCACAGGGCTAATCTAATAATAAAAATCATACTTGCATTTATATAACACCTTATCACACTGAAACATCTCAATCACTTCATACAATGAATTATTTTTCAAGTACAGTTATTTATTACATCGGCATACATACTGTTTGATGCTTCATGAGCTAGTAACAAATTAGTGGACTTACAGAACTTCCCACAGGTTTTTAAAGCAGCATGATGTTATTACAATGGTACTGTGCTGAATCTTTTACTTAGTAGGTCCTGAGGTCAAACTCTCCTGGTACATTTCAGACAGAAGAATTGCTATTCTTGAGACCGTAACCTGCTTTTCAGTTTACTTGCTGACTTCAAATATTTAATAAGTTAAAAACATTCCCAATGATTATAGAATAAAGGATAATACCATTCAGTGAGCTACTAGAGCAGTAGTAGATCAAACATTATTTAAAATTGCATGGTGCTAAAAAATATTGTGTGATGCAGAACCACATTATTTTGCCCTGCAGGAAGCCCTCAGTTGCTGCTATGCATCGTAGACAGTATACTGTGACAAAAAATTATTTTGCATAACTGCGTACAATACATTGGGAGTTTGGCCATTTTGTATTTCTGAAAATCTATCATGGGTCCAATCACTGGTACTTAATGATTTCAAAAAACCTTCAGGATATTACAAAAAAAATACACAAGTTAAGTGTAAACTCAGTCGCACAATAATTAAAACTGGGCAATGGCTTATTTTGTGACTAAAAATAAAGTAATCCAGTTACACTCACATGTTACTGCTCATTTCTGCTGAAGAACACACTATTTACCAACAGTTCTCTAAATTTTGTGTGTCCTTCAGCTGGCAGTGAAGACTGTGGTAATTAAAAGATTTAAAGCAGCACAAACCCCTAGCCTCTAATCTAATGCCTAGGTCAGTCGCTTGTAGATTCTAATTTGTCCTCTATTTGTATTCATGACATGATGGTTCTGAATATTTAACAGCAAACCAGCAGGAGTGTATTTTGTAGGGCTTGGAGGTCAAATAATTTGATTTTCAAGCAGATTACAGTTAACACTATTGTCCAGTCCTTCATTTGTTTATTGTGAAGATATATAGAAAAAAGTTAAGCTATAAATACTGCATCATCAATTACAGAATATTCCAAAAAGCAAACAGATTTAAAAAAGATGAAAATTACTGTATTAAGGTTCTCACCAATTTTATATTCTGGAAAGATAAAACAATTTATTCCTATTGAAATAGGGAAGTCATTTTGTATTTAAGCAATATTAATTGCTGCTCTGAATGTGAGACCTATGTGATTTGCAGCCAGTCAGAATTCAAACAAAATCCACTTGAAATCCATTTATAAAGCAAAAGCAATTTTAAGTTTGCCCATAACCTGGAAGAATGGCAATGCAAAGCAAAAACAAAAAATGTTGCAAATAGACCAGTCAGTGTCTTAAAAAGGTTAGAATCTTAGGTGCAGACTATTCTTCCATTCTCTGGCAATAGGTTCTACAATGTAAATACATCAACAAGACATGGAAAACTGGCATGGATCATCACTGTCCTATCACCAGAAATAGGTAGTATATATCCACTGATACTCCAAAATAGAGCTGTAGTCCAGAAGGGAAGGTACTGGGGCACATGCCCCAAGAACCTCTTTTTGAAGTTTTTTAATTTCCTGTAATGCTAGAACCAAATCTGCCAGATGATTTACTCAGCGTGGCTCATCAGTTTTCCATGGTTCTATTTCAAAAGTTGTCTTATCCCATTATCAGTTCTGACAGTCAACTATCTCTTCTTCTTCAATCAATTGAACAGTTCATTCTTTTTTCTTTTCTTGGTCCCTTTCCCCTCGACCCTCACTACGTTCCTTCTTATGAGGTGTTTATTTGTAATACCTACATGAAGGGCTATGCCTGAAACATTGATATTTTCCTTTCCTTACAGATGCTGCCTGGTTTGCTGAGCATTTTCTGCACTTTAGGTCATTTATTTGTAGATTGCACTGGATTTGCAATTCTCTCGCTTTGGGCTTGGCTTCTTTAAATTTCCGATTCTGTCTCCGATGTCTCTGTTTAATTCGTCTTTTCTTCTTCGGCAGGGTCCCAAGGCTGGTCCGTGGCACCGTGATGACGCAAGAAGTGTGGCAAGCCATAATTCCAGCAGTGGAACAACCAGCCACATTGAAATTCCAGCATGGAATGAATGGCTGACCGGCTGAAACCAAGGAAAGACAGGACCTCGAGCTGGAAAACAGTCAGGATGGTGGCGGGGGCAGGGGGTGGGAATTGAGAGTCTGGGCCACGGAGGCACGAACCATGCATACAAAAATACTGTTCTCCCAGATCGCCATTAATTCCTTTAATACATGTTTTAAAAAGCAACTCATTTTCAGTTTTCACAGAATAATGGACAGAGTTGTGGAATTCATCCACAAAACACCAGTAAAAATCCCAGAATACCGTAATATATTATCGATACTAGTTGAGGTATAAATGTTGGCCAGAACAGATGGAGAACTCCTCTGCTTCTCTTCGAATAGTGCCATGGGAACTTTCACATCCACCTATGATGGCAGGGAATGCTGACACTTTCTATTTTTGAACAGATTAATGTGCAGTTATTGTGCGATGGCAATCACCTTATCCTGCACATCAATGCCAGATAGTCCGTTGTGTCATCAAGCATTTTCCATTAAATATGAAGGGAGAGAAGCCATTATCATGCATGTGGAATGTACAAAACACAAAGATGCTATGAAAAATCAACAATAAACACCTCAAATTACATCTTTTTTTTACGAAAAAGGACACCCCTCAAGAAAATCTCGTGACAGCTGCAGAAATTAGAGAAATTTACCATGGTGTGATTCATCACAAGTTATTTCAGTCAAGATTGTGGTAACAAATTGCTTCAAAAGATTCTACTGGATTCAGAAATTGCATAAAAAAGTGTCTTGTGCATGCACAAAAACAACCAACATCACTGAGAATATTTTGGCTCTGAAATTGCGGGATCTTTTCATTAATGATCTTGAATTAGTATGATTCTTTTATCAATTAGAATAGAACTGAAAAAGGGAAATAAGAAGTTTTCCCCTGTCATTCTTATTTTACAATGACGGCTTATTTTACAATATGGCTTACTTGATTTTTTACCATAATAACGTTGAGACAAATGATGCCATTGCTGCACGCCTTTCAAACATTATAGAAGAGAACGGTCTTGGTATAAACCGCATTTTGTCCTATGTGGCTGATAATGCCTGTCAATTTTGGGAAACACAGGTCAGTTTACCAGAAGCTTAACAACAAAAATGATTCAGGTTCAGGTGCCATGTAATTTATAACTTTGTTAAAAATGGTATGAAAGCTTTGAGTTTTGATCTGGAATGTTTTGTTGTAAAAGTGTGTAATGCGTTCTATCCCTCCACTAAAAGGACAGAACTCTGTTCATTTTTCGACTTTGTAGAAACGGAGTCGAGAAACTTCTGCATTATGTGCCAATGAGTTGGCTGTCCCTTCTGCCTGCAATACATCGAGTCCTACAATGCTGGCCTGCATCAAAGGCATATTTTGTTTTGGAGAGAGACGCAGAACGCGCAAAGGTTAAATGGGAAGCATTCAACGAGGATGATCAGGAGTCTCTTCCTCTTTGTTACATTTACTTCATGCACAACCTGATGGGAGTATTTGATGAAGCAATCAAACAGGAAAAAGATTTGCAGTTATATAGCGCCTTTCACGACCTCAGGATGTCCCAAAGTGCTCTACAGCCAATTAAGTACTTTTTGAAGTGTGGTCACTGTTATAATGTAGGAAAACGCGGCAGCCAATATGCACACAGCAATGTCCCACAAACAGCAACAAGATAGTGACCAGATAATCTGTTTTCAATGATGTTGGTTGAGGGATAAATATTGGCCAGGACACCGGGAAGAACGCCCCTGCTCTTCTTCGAATAGTGCCATGGGATCTTTTACATCCTCCTGAGAGAGCAGACTTGGTTCCATGTCTCATCCAAAAGATGGCGAGACTGTGTCATGGTTCGTCTCTGTTCTAAACTACAGAGTTGGAAAGAGGACAAGTTCCATGGACTATCAGCTCAGGCTATTTCTCTCTCAGAGGAGAAAATTTGAGGAAGCAGATAAGGGATTGTCAAGATGTATGACAAAGCTTGAGAAATAATATGATTTCAAGACATCAGTTTTCAAACAAATGTCAGTCCTCTCACAGGAAGTGAAATGGTCTGATACTGAAAAGTTGGCTGAAGGTCTTTGCATTGAGATTGATTTTGACAAGTTGTATGATGACTGCTGCATTTTACAGCAAATAAGAGAAGAAATAATTTCGAAGGAGCAAAAAAGTGATCAATAATGAATGGAAGGTTTCAAGCAAATACCACAAAGTGAAAACAGTCAAATTTTTAAACTTGCATCTTTCACGCTTTCAATTCTAGTCTCAAATGCATACTGTGGAATGTTTTCAGCTTAATGACTCAGCTTTGGAGCACAGAAAGGGTCCAGTTAAGTGAAAGTCTTGTGAAAGCAGAGTTACAGGTACTGCTGAACTACAGTGTGTCTGGCGCTGACTATTATGATTATGTCGAAAAGTCTCCAGTGTTGCTGAAAGCACAAGACACCAATTTCAGTACCGGTTTAAGAAGAAAGAAACTGCCAGCAAAAATACTCAAACTTCAGGGGATCCAACCTTTACAAGGTAAGTGCAATAACATTTGCAAACTCCAGCGATCGAGTGTCATGTGATCAAGTTTCACACGATCAAGTGTCACGTGATTAAACCTCTGGGAATAGGTCCAACCAGAATTGGTAATCCTGACCACTTCAGATGCAACTTGGGCGCTCAACTGCCTGGAGTAGTAGGAGGGTGGCAGGGAGGAACGAAGGGCTCACGGGTGTTCCAGATCCTAATGTTGTCCTCTTTGGACACCTGTGTGAAGGGCCATTATCTTTTAAAAAATATATATTTGGGGGGTTTATTTGGGGCTTCCCAAGCCTGGATCCCACCAGTGGGGCCCACATCTGGTCATGTGGAGGCTGCAATGCTCTACCTCACTGGGCGTGGCATACTCCACGGACATGACCCGTCCTGTAGTACCACCATCTCTCCCCCTCTCTCTTTCTGTTTCCATTCTCTCTCTCTCTTCCCCCAAATCTCTTTCAGGAAAGTCACATTATCTTTATCAGCAAGAGGTTCACAAGCAGCTACAAGGCAGGTCATAACAGCAGGAGGCTAAGGGCGACTACAGAAACTGGAAGAAGTAGTGGACCCTCAGGATTAGCAGGCAGGAAGAAAATAGGGGCAGACGACAATAGCCAGAAGGCCCAGGAGCGGCTGTGAGGCAAGCCACAATCGCAGGATACCTGGAAGCTGGCCAAGGTAAGAAAAAAATGAGAACAAATGCGAGAAGGAATGGATCTTGGGTCAGGGAGAGGGGAAGAGCAGGCCTCGGAAGCAAAAATGGCTGATACAGGCGAAGAACTATTTTGAAACAGATAATCGTAATGTAGATTTAAAACTAAGTATATTGTGTTTCAATACAAGACAAAGTAGGTGGGTGACGGGACCGGGAAGGTGGAACAGCCTACTGTCAAGAGACCCATAATTACACTGTGACAGGTAAAGTGTTGTTGAGATGGGGTCTTACCATTATATAAAATGTTGACTGCTTGACATCAGGTTTTTCCAGTGTAAATATTGACTCAAAAGCATGACTGAAAGATGGTGATACAGTAATCAAGGTTGATGTGGATAGGAAGTGCATGCCATATGCAAGACTTTTTAAAATGTCAATAAATTGATACTGTCTCTCATTTTAAAATGACTATTTCTCTCTAGGTTTATTCGCAATATGCATCATGCCCATGCCAAGGAGGCAAGGACGCAGAATCCTTCAGTGTTGCTCTGAATGCAGCCTCTAGGTATGTGAAAGTGGTCCTGATTGACTCGCCTTCATACACTCCTTCCTGTGGGATTCACTATGTGGGTAATTCAGATCTGAATTATTTTACTAGCTCTGTGACATATTAATTTAGCCTAAAAAAAAATTCTGCCTGCCCAGTGTGAGCCCAAGAGGCTGATTCTACCCTCCCCTCCATACTCAACACATCTAGATTTCACTGGGTGTCAATCACTGTTTAAATGTCGATGTGCTGACGCTGATAGTGAAAACCAATCTTGCAGGAACTGGGCTTCAATGCTGAATAGGAATTTTACTCAGAGCATAGCTGCTAAACAGGTAAAAAAAATTTAAATCAAGGATATCTTAAACACATTTATTAAAGCAGAAAGTTGGCAGTTTTAACTAGCTGCATGACAGACCAAACATGATAAATTTTGAAGAGCAACAGCTCTTCCTTCCTAAATCCTAACAGTAGAGATTTCCTTAAAGAGACTGCTGGAGGCTGCCTCTGGAAAGGTAAGTTTCAATATTTTTACTTATCTTATTGTGGAGACGGGAGGAGCAGTAGTGCTCCTCCCAGCTCCACATTAAATCTGCAGACCGAAGCCAGTCACCGCCCCCCTCCCCTCCCTCTCTCTCCCAGACTCTCGGAATGACCTTGGCCGGTGTCTGAGCCAGCTGATCTTGCTTCCCCCCGGGACCGGCAAGTTGCCTCTGGGGCTGTGACAGGCACCTGCAGCTTGCCCGAAATAAGCCGGAATTCAGGTGTAATCCAATTTCTAGGTCAGTATCCTTCCTACATGGAACATGTATATTTATTTTTCTAGACAATAAATCCATTATCAATCAAGAATGTCATACATGCGAGAATATTTTGAAGTGAAATGTTTCTACTGCCTTTATTTCAGTAGTGTTGTACTTATGTTGACTGCTGCACTAAGTTCAAGCCTTAGCAGCAGCTTTTCTTTTGATACAAGGATCAATTTGAAAATATGTATTAATTGTTGACTTGACACTGAGCCACGAAGCTAAATTTTCAAACTATCTCCTTGATCTTACCGGCATAGACCAGTTGGGCTGAATGGCCTGTTTCTATGCTGTACATTCTATGTAATTCTTCAGTTAAAAAAGGCAGTATTTGGGGCCAAGACGGGCCATGAAATTAAAACGTAATCCTTTTTTTTTGCTCAAGATTATACTTGAAGTCAGCTGTTGAAAAAGGTAGTTTATGTAACATGGCAGGGAGGAACCAAGCAGCTTCTGTGCCTGCTATATCATTAAATGCTAAATGAAGGAGAATGAAACCTGCATTATACTCAAAGGAATACTTCAGGTTGCCATCTCAAATTCCAACAGACAATACTTTCTAGGGATATTATGTCATCTGCAAATTCCATTTCTATCATTTTTCTTTCAAAAAATCCTTTGCTACAGTCAGTAGTGCTATAGGATCTATTTCAGACAAATTGTTCCCTTCAAAATGGACATTGTACAACAAGAAGGCAGCCTGCAGTCACTTCCCATGATTCTGGTTGGTGGAGAAGTGGTTTCTTTGTAATGGGATGTCATTCAACAGCCATTTTGAAAAAGGCAATTGATGAGAGACCAAGTTGATGGTGGCACCCATCATAGACACAACCCATATGTAATTTACCATATAAAGGAATTATTTGTTTTTGCAAGAAAATGCATAACTAAGCATGTGGGGGAGTTAACAAACAGAATAACACTTGTAAATTCTGTTTATTGAAATTTGAAAATGCAGCCTGGAGTATTCTCTTAAAAATAAATGATGCTCCCACAATGATATAAACAGAATACCTAACAATAAACAGTAGAATACTCAGATTATACCTCTCATAAGCTTTTAAATCAGAGAGTTCGTTAGTTGTATAGTATACAAATATTCATCTATTTTCCACAATTTATTTCAAAACTGATGATATTTTTGGAAAACCAGAAAATAGTATTCCATAACATTCACTGCACAATTGTCAACTGGCTGTTCAATGAAAGGGTTGCTTTGCTGTAATTAATTTCTGTTACCTTGCTCTCTCTTCTTTTTGGCATCATCCTCTTTCCTTTCCTTCGCCTTTAAGACTTCATCTGCTTTTGCTGAAAATTAAAAATATTAATTATTGAGAAAGCCTTAAAATTATTTTATTCATTCTCAAACCTTTTGGAAATCAGAGATTACAAAATAACCATTTTACTTTTTAACCAATTATTAAAATGATTACATTTTACCCATTTTTCACATTTCCTCTACTGTATCCAAGTAGATCACAGTTGTAGGTTGAAAGGATAAACCCTATTGGATGCTTTTTCTAGTACAATTTTTATTTAGTTTTCAAACATACAATATTTAACACTCTTGGCTCATTTACAATGCAGCTATAACTACAAACTTCCAAATTTAAAACTGTTTAAAATCTAAACCTGCATTGTAAATGTTGCAAATTAATTTACTTGTATGTCAAACTGCAGTAAAAGCCCACACCTCTTATGGTTGCTTTAAACCATTTCCAATACAAATGAATTAGAACTTGGCAGGTGTAAATAAAAAGAATTCCCTCTGGTCTCCTGTTATGCCCAACCACGCACTGAAATGTGATACTACCTGGCAACTGCCCTGGTTCAGTGGAGAAGAGTGTGTAAATACTGGGGAGAATGAATTCTGTTTGAGTCCAGTGTAAATGGACTATTATATTTACACTAGAACATCACAATTAGTTCAGATAACAAAAACTAAACCAAATTTACAGCATTTACATAATTAAGTGTTCCAATTCAATTGACAAGCCAACTGTTAAACATTTGTTCTTGTTTAAGCAATTAAACATAAGAAACATGAGAAAGTTGAAATGAACAAAGGCCATTCAGTCCATTGGGCCTATTTCTTCCAAAAGACATAAACAATCATTCTGCTTTGGGCTCCAGTCAACCTATTTAATCTCCTGAGGAAAGATTTTGCTAAGTTTCTTCCTGTCCCCCCAAAGGAAATCAAACAAAATTTCAGAGTAGATATTTAACCATACATCCTAAGTAATACAACTTTGACCAGTTGTGTTCCCATTGCTTCAGTAGCTCAGGAACCAATATATTCCATAGAAGATCTATTTATTCATCACTATCTTTACTTATTCTTAACATCTTCAAGCCTGTTTAGATGTTTAGCATACCAGAAACCAACATTCTCTGCAGTTTTTGAGTGATTGTACAAGCAAGATCCACCTGGAATAAGTGCACCAGAACTGATACTCCTACAGTGCAGGTAGGGCCGGTTTCAGGTTTATAATTGGACACCTTCTGAGCTATTAAAACATTTAAAATATCTACGAACAGTTCTTTAGTTAGACCTGTTGCTTTTTTTATCCAAAGCACTGCATTAAAGTTTTGTTTACTGAACAATTTCACTGGATCCTTCTCAGATGGCATTTAAAAGAGCATCCTCTTTCTCTAGAGGAGTGTCTGATAAAGTGCTTGGAAAGAAAAATAAAATGTGCATGATTTATCTTCTTATGTTTTCATTTCAGACCTGATCTGCAGGCTTTCTGTGTTTTCATTTTATTCCATTTTCATTGGGTGTGCCTATCCCATGCCGTAGCTATTCACACTATTTTTTCTCTAATGTCGTGAATTTCTTTGTTGCTTCTTTTCATTGATTGTTAGATGATCTAAATAATAATCTCAGTCAATTATTCCACCAATACTTCCTCTCTGTTTGTTTATATTTCCTGTCCCTATTTTGATACTATTGAAATGCTTGTTTTGAGCTTTTTGACAATTCAGTCGAGGAGAAATTTTAGGTTTATTTATTTCAAGATGTTGCTATTAAGTTAAATTCAGCGCACAAGGGGTTAAGACCACTCAACATACCAGCATATGAAGGGTTTCATTGTTATGACCCGAAATGCGCTATCGTACACATTGGTTAGTAAAAAGTAAACTGCTGATTGAAAAGGACGTGGGGCCCACTAACGGGGACGCTGAACTTGAGAGAATAGCCAATGTAAACCAGAAATTTATAACACTGATTCATCTTTCAGTTCTGAAGAACACAGCCTGAAACGTTCACCTGTCTGTTCTCTCCACAGATACTGAATGACCTGCTGTGTTTCCTGCATTTTCTGTTTTTGTTTCAGATTTCCAGCATTTGAAGTTTTTTCTTTTTAAATGTATAAAAACAAAGCTCTTATGAAATGAATTGAGCATTAGGTGATCTCGAAATAGTTAAAACCCATTGTTAAGGAGCTGGTGTGAGTGAAGTTGAGATAATGGCTCTTGGACAGAATTCCGAGGCTAAAATATGGGTTTGCAAAGTCGTCTAGGTTTTATTTACTGATGTTAATATTTATTACTGTAATTATTGTTTTGTAAACTTCAAATAAAATTTTAAAACAGGAATTAATCTCATCTGACCACAACTCTAGTGTAAAGAGGCAATCTGGAATTTCTGTCATTCAAGTTGTCCTACAGAGTAAGTATAAACTGTTCACAATACTACGTACGTTAGTCCAACTGATTTGTAGTGTCACGCAGTGATGCTAACACTCTTGAAATGTGAAACATATAACATTTGAAGGTCGGATGATGTACTATAACTAAGTATAATAATGTAATAATGGTAATAATAAATTCAAAGACCAGAGTATACTTCAATATTAAAAACAAGAGGAAGCCTCTTTCTCAAACTAATTTTCTTGCACATTTCCCCCAAAAGTGTATCTGGTCATAGTTACTTTCACTGTACAATCTATCACATGTTCTCTGAAGCAGTTTTCAAACACTACAGTACAGATGTTAGAAAAAGATTAACATACACTGCCAAGTAACCAGGGGTTATCAATAAACTCTGTAAATTAATTAAATTTCTGTTCCAGCATATCATTTATTTCAATACATAAATGTCTCCAGGGAACCATTTCCCTTTATTGCTAAGCCGCTAGTGAGTGAACTATGCGCAAAGAAGTCTCTAGAAATAGTCTTTAATAACAGTTGCTGACTTACTTTACCTTGCTTTTATTGTGTTATAACCAAACATTTCATAATTTCACTTATCAAAAGCTCTGCATTCAGCCAAATCTTTACTGTGATTATTAAATCAAAAAATGTTAATTACACTGATGAAGCTTTGCCACACTAAGTTTTGTTATTTAAATCATCACTAAATTTTATTTGCAATTCATTTTTTCAATTACAGACCGAATGATTCAAATAATTATTTTGGGTCAAAAACAAATATGCGAAATGTCAACTGAAGTTTCAAATGTGCAAACGCTTATACTTTATTATAAAGAAACAAAGCCGTAATTTTGTTGTAAGCTGTGTATTGTACAAGTAGTGCTAATGTTGTTTAAATCCAAGTCTCCAAGCTCTCTCACAATTTAAATGTATTAAATTAGCTTACAAAAACAATCATTTAGAATGGTAAAGACCTGTACTTCATTTACACTTCATTCTTACTGCCAGAAAAGAAAGGATAATAGAAATTCCATTTAAATTTAATTTTTGGCTATAAGTGTAATTGTAGATATACCCCTTGAGTCATGTAAAACGTTTGGCTAATGTTTCATTCAAATTATCCTGCTCCAGTACACATTCGGCACTTTACAAAGATCTTCAAAATGTATTAGCAGTACTCATTAGACTGAAATTTAATAACAAAAACATCAGGTGGATTTCAAGAACCCCCATTATCAGGAGAAGATTGATAGCTTTTATGCTGTTCAGAAGCCAACTGGGCACAATTTAGATTCAACAAACTAATGTGCCTGATTTTGATTTATCTGTTGTACTTCACAAGTTTTGTCTTTATAGTGATCTTTTATTACTCTTCAGCTTGATCAATTTATCAGAATTCTGAGGTGGTGTGGGGGTAGGCTTCCAGAAATGTTATTGTAGAAAAGTGAGGCTCATACTTTGCACTCCAGATTTAACAGATGATTTATTTTAGTAGTGACACCATATAATTCATATTGCTTTCAAAAATGACTGCATTTGCTGTGACTTCTGCTATGAGTGGTGAATGGAAAAGGTTAAGGAAAATGTAAGGTTGCTCAACTCTGGAAGTAGTGCTGTTCAGTCTTCAAGTGCGGTTATCCTCTACATATCGTGAACAAATCAGGCAATCCCATGGGGCGAAAATCAGTAGTTACCTGCCATTTTAAGAATGTTTGATCTTGTAACACATCTTCTACCCTTTCCCATTCCTTTAATACAGTGTCCCAAATTGATCCCTTTCCCAATATCTTGAACAGCCAGTTGACAATGACAGTCGAGGTCATATGTCGTAAGTGGCCACTTTAGCAAGGTACTGGAGAGTGTACTCATGGAACTGTACTCCAACAAGGAACCAACACCTTTGAAAGAAGAGGTAGAAAGGAGAAAATTGGACAGAAAACAGGAAAATTATAGTTTTTTTGTTCAAAAGGGAAAATGAAAGCAAGAATTTTTAACCCTTGAACTTACAATGGCCCATAGAAATTCCACTAACCCTGGAACATTAACAAAAAATCCCAGTATGCCAACTTCAGTGTCAATTATGTAGCTTCCATTACTTTGCATTTATATGTACCTAAAAGTTCAGGAAATATGATATTGCTGACAATTAAAGAATCTTGAATTTCAGAAAGAACTAAATTCTTTAGGATTCAAAGTGAAGTAATTTGAGGTATGATTTTTTTTTTAAAACTTCACGATATGGGGGTGACTTTCAACCTCGGCGAGGGTGGAAAACTGTTGGAGCAGATTGGTCGCCCGTTATACACCTTGCCAGCCTGCCTGATTTTCCTCCCCATTGACTTCAATGGCTGCCAATCTAATACTGCCAGTTTTCTGCCCCTGCTGAAGTTGAAAGTTCCCCCTATATTGTTTGCGGCAGCCAGAGGTGATTTGTGCAGTAATGTAACATTTAGATTTTTTTTAGGATTATAACAACATATCAGTGTAATATTTATTCAAGTTTTCCATACTTAAAAGATTTATACAGCATACCACATAATGAAGTCTATTTTTAGGATCACAAAGGTGTGATCTTTCTTAGATATAAGTATTCATGAATAGCATAATGGATAATTTCTATTGTCAAGGCATTTGAATTTAAGATAAAAGATCGTCTGAGTTGCGTAGACCAGTGCATTTGATACAAAACCAAAGTCTGATAAATCGTACTGAGTGACTACATATTTGGGGATAAAAAAACGGCATGACATATAAACACAGCTTTGATGAAAACTTAGTGTATCTTTGATTGCAAATGTCCATTATGAGTATCTGGGTAATAATATTATAAATATGCCTTTGAATCACCAATTGAGTGTAGTATCATTGCACAGGTAAAAATTAAAAACATAAGATTCTAATTTTAAAGAATGCAACTAAATTTTAATTTTATGACTCGCACTTATGAAATGTTATTTTCTAATATTCAGCAAAAAAATTAATCCAAAAGTTATTTTTTCAGTTTTTTTTTAATGGAAAACATACAACCAATGTTCTCATTTAAAGAGTCCCAGGAGAATCCTTTCCTGGCCCTGCCGCCTCATTTTCCAGTGGTTTGGTCAGTCAGACGGCCAGTTGCAGGCACACCTGAAGAAACAGTGTACTTTGTGCCTGTGACCCCCCTCAAGGGGGGTCACAGGCAGCAAAGTGGAGAAGGCCAAAAACAGTAAGAGGGCCTTTTTCCTTTTGTAGGAATGCATTGGATCTAGGGCAGGAGGCTTTGATCACGCTAGCCATGACCACGATAGCCATTACTTACTGCCGTAAGCTGGTTTTCCAACCCAGACATTGCCACGGGATGGGTCTGCACTGGGGGTGCAAGGGGGTCATGATAATGACATGGCCCACTAAATTCAGGCTTTGCGACAGCTGGATAGCAATGCACTTTGAGTGTGCTGTGTCTGCCCTTTGACCTTTACAGGGCCCCCAGGGAAATCAGCCCTATAATTTAACCACTGCTGTACAATTGTATACCAATTCTCCTATCTTGGGAAAATATGCAACAATGCGAATGGTGGAAAAGTTTTAAGCTGCACTTGGCAAAGCATTTAACAAACTGGAAAAATACTAAGCTGCTCCTTAAAACAACAATCCCTGTTATGTGGGTGAATGTGGCAATCATTCTGCACACAGCAATGAGATGAATGACCAGTGTGACAAAAGGAGGTAATTGTGCCACAAGTTGTTCTGGTAACTATGACTTTAAAATTCAGCCTCTGTGCAAAGGTAGTCCAGCATCCAACAAAGGCTACTTGAAACAATGTTGCAAAGAGCGCTGGTCCTAACAACACATTTTGGAGGGAATCTCTGACTTACTGGGCTAGAATTTGCTGTCAAAATAACAGTGAGACGAATGGCGCTCGCCGTTATTTATGCGCAAATGCTACAGCAACTTCAGGTAGGGGCAAATGTGCGGTTAAATGCGGATATCTGAGAGTTGCTGTTCCAGATACGCCTCTTCGCCAGTTACCTTGTGAATCCTCAAGAAAAGGAACTTCTGATAGTTTAGAATTACAGGTAGACTGCAAGAATCCAGTAACAATCTGATCAAGATTGGATGAGTTCTTAACGGTTGCTGTCTATTTGTTATGTTACCGTTCCAAGACATTTAGATGATAGTCCGACAGTAAATTATCACTGTTAAATAAATGATGAACAAACAAATAATTTAAGAAATTTGCTTCATGTTTTATACTTTAAACATGCGAGATTGGGAGTCTATATTCACTTTCAAAGACTGAATGGAAACTTATGGTGGCACAGGGTTTGCTGTTCAATAACCTTTCCTACAGTACCGCATAAAGGTAAGACACTCTTGACAGCCTGAAGAGATGAGTGCATCCATGGGAGTAGTCTGAAACATAACAGCCAAAATAATCTATGATAAAAACAGTTGTAAAGGCCCAAATACTTGACAATCAGTTAATTTTTTGTTTGCTGATGTTGGTTGAAGGAAGAATGTTGGCCAAGACACCAAGAGAACTCTTCTTGAAATTGTACTATGAGATCCTATTTCCACCAGATGAGGTAAATAGAGCCTCGGTTTAATGTTTCATCCAAAAGATGGCAATTGACAATGCAGCACTCACTCACTGTAGTGGTGGCAGCTGAGATTATGTGTTCAAGTTCTTGAATCCATAACCCTCTGATTCAAAGGTGAGAGTACTAATGGCTGAGCCAAGATGACACTTCAACAACAAGATAGTCAAGGAAACAACAAAGGAACCGGCAACTAAGTCAATTTGCAAACTAAAAGCACCTCAGTTGACTAGGTCATGTGATTATGATGCAAGTCTTTAATATACTGCATTAAATACAGAAATGGCAGTCAATGACAAAGTGTGGAAGGTGAAGAATAACTTGGCAAAGTACTGAAGAGAATGATCTCCTGGAAACTGCTATCACTTGGGAAGAGGCAGAGCAGTTAGTGAAAAACAGTAGAGTGGAATGGACTGGTGCCCATACCAATACAGGATCCACAGACAGATAGCACACTTATGTGCAGTGCAAATTAATTTTGGACACAAAAATAGGCAAACCCTCTAGCTGTTACACTGCAATAATGAATTTCTTTTCATCCTAACCATTTCACTTCCTGTGTTTTCATTCTTGTGCTCTGGTTATATGATTCTGCAGCCATCAATATTTGAGACACTGTCACTGCCCACAGCCTCAGTCTTTAAGAAATCAACACCTGAAAACCTATAATTAGTGTTAGTTTTGTCATGTTGCTTAGTTGTTGAATTCAGTAGAACAGAAGTAAACCAACATGAGCAAAATCTTTGTGAATAAGAGCACTATGATATGGCTAAGGATCAAGACTGAAAATAAAAAACTGTCCACAAATATCCAGGAGAGGAAAAAAAAACTATCCAGACAGACAATTTCAGATGCCTGTGGGCCAGCCCACATAGTAATTAGAACTGCTAGTGGACCAACAACAAACTGCTGCATTCACTCACCTTGGTAAGATCAGGTCACTTAAAAATAGTAAAATATGTACTCAAAAAAACAGTATCTTTAGTCTGAAAACTGCAGAACAGCAATAACCCAGAGCGTTTCTCAAATGTCTTTTGACAGTTATGTTTACTGTGAAGTTGTGAACAGTAGGCCAAGTAAATCACTAAGTTTTTTTTTGTAGGGTGGGATGTACAACAGTTGGGAGAGATGTGTTAAAATGTTGGGTCAAATATTGCTGAAGTGGGGCATCTCACGGCTTCCACTGTTGGACTTTTTCCTGAACCCTTCTGCTCGAAAGTGTTTTGCGCCTTAACTTGCTGGAAGTGCGAGCTGATAGCGGCTCGGTGAGCGCAACAGAGCATCTGGGACCTTGATGAATGGCGGGACCAACAATTTATCTCCTTAACTGATCCTGTCTCTGATTTGTCACACTGCTTGCCCAACATCCAATACTGGGTGAGCAAAAATTTCCTCCAACTAAATATTGGGAAGACTAAAGCCATTGTCTTCGGTCCCCACCACAAACTCCGCTGGGTCAAAATCCTGGAACGCCCTTCCTAACAGCACTGTGGGAGAACTTTCACCACACAGACTGCAGAGGTTCAAGAAGGTGGCTCACCACCACCTTCTCAAGGGCAATTAGGGATGGGCAATAAATGCCGGCCTCGCCAGTGACGCCCACATCCCATGAACGAATAAAACAAAACCAGACCATTCGCAACCTCGATGTCCTATTTGACCCTGAGATGAGCTTCCAACCACATATATGCTCCATCAACAAGACCATCTACTTCCTCCTCCGTAACATCTCCCATCTCCGCCCCTGCCTCAGCTCATCTGCTGCTGAAACCCTCATCCATGCCTTTGATACCTCCAGACTTGACTATTCCAATGCTCTCCTGGCCGACCTGCCATCTTCCACCCTCCATAAACTTGAGCTCATCCAAAACTCTGCTGCCCGTATCTTAACTCGCACCGTTCACCCATCACCCCTCGCTAACCGACATGGCGATCCCGGACCGGGACTGCCTCAACTTTAAAATTCTCATCCTTGTTTTCAAATCCCTCGCCCCTCCTTATCTCTGTAACCTCCTCCAGCCCTACAGCCCTCCGAGATCTCTGCGCTCCTCTAATTCTTGCCTCTTATGCGTCCCCGATTTTAATCGCTCCACCATTGGCGGTTGTGCCTTCACCTGCCTAGGCCCTACGCTTTAGAATTCCCTCCCTAAACCTCGCCGCCTCTCTGCTTCTCTCTCCTCCTTTAAAACGCACCTTAAAACCTACTTCTTTGACCAAGCTTTTGGTCACCTGTCCTAATATCTCCTTATGTGGCTCAGTGTCAAGTTTTGCTTGAAAATCACTCCTGTGAAGTGCCTTGGGACATTTTACTACATTAAAGGTGCTATATAAATGCAAGTTGTTGTTATCAACCAATGAGATTTAAGGATTAAGAAAGAAACAGAAAAATGATGGAGAAGGAGGGTGAATTAGAGTCAAATCAGGTACAGAAAGAGAAATAAGGAGGGAAAGAAAGATTGGATTAAGGGAGAGAGAAAAAAAAGAGCCAGAAAGGAAAAGTAAGAAAAAAATGTAAAAATTTAATTTTTTTTAAATCTCGAAGAAGAATTTACTACATGCAGGAATGAGGCTGAACAGTTTAAATTGTTCCCTTTCTGGGCCAGAGAGATTGACATTGCAATAATAATTATCATGTTGTTAAAAAGGTACTTACAGTATTAATTACCAGCCCTAACTTTCTCTGGCGAGTTTAATGGGCAATTAATGTGCAAATCCAGGAAGTTCTTAAAAATATCGGGGAGATTAAGGGCGAGATGCCGTTTGTGCGAAGCAAACAGGGGAGCAGCATTAATCGACCAGCAGGTTCTGAAGATTCGCAGTGTATCTCTTAATCCCCTGAATTTGTGGGAGATTTGCACATAATAACGGCGTGTGTCATTAACACAATGTTATTTTTCCAGCAAAAACAAACTCTGTCCACAATTCCAAAGTATAAACCCTGTTATGAGTTCCCTCCTCAATCATTATTAAAGTACTGATACCTGCGAAATGGGGATGGGAGAGGTGGTTAAACTGTCTTCAATTACAAACTTAAGACTTTTCCAATTTTTTTTGGATCAATTCAAACATTAGATCACATCAAGTTGATTCTTCACATAAATATCATCAGGATCTTGGAGTTCTGACCGAAAGTGCTATAAAAATTATTGCAATATAGGGGAATCTGAATCCTGAATTCAGATTTGGAGATCACAAATGAAATTGCAACTCCAAATTTGAATTCTAATTTGGGTTTGTTTGACCACGCTCATCTCTATCTTCCTGTTCCATACGCTTTTGTGAAGATTACAACTTAAATTGATATCAAATATATTAATGACATTTATAACCTGTTACGTACAAAGCTAAGTTAAAATAATTTACAAAATCACCTATTTTGTTACTTGCTGAAACAGATATTGTACCTCCAAATCTGATATTCATAGTGGTTTTAATATTCTAAAGAGTATAATATTAAAAATACATTTTACTTTTCTTCCTTAAATGCAATTGGCAATTTAACACAAAAACATTTTAACAACATATTTTTATACTGGATATAAAATGCTACCAAAAGTTAATGAAAAGATTACTCTCACTGACCAAGAGATGCTAATGAATGAAAATCTGCAACAGCAAGTCGACAGATGTTTATCATCAAAATGAATTTCAGTGCAACGTGCTGCTGATAGAAACCCAATAAATCAATGTTTTAATAGTCTACTAAAGGCCAGCCTACCTTGCACTAATGCCAGATGAGATACAATGGTGATCTCAATCCAAGGTATAAACAAAATTGGTAGGGTATCAATAGAATTCCATGTTTCTGGCTTGTATTTATTTAAAAAAAATCAGGGGCATTTTCAGTAATTATTTGGCTTTTTAAAAAACGGTATTACGGATAGAAGTTCAGTGGAGATCAGAAAAAATGAGTCAGACTTCTACTGCAGCTGACAAAAACCACGTGCAAATATAAGTAACTCATCCTCTCCTGCTTAATTAGATTTTGCTTCTTGTACACTTAAATATCTTCTTTTTTCTAATACTTGTATTGGAGTCTCCCATTTACTTCCCATGGTTATTAAGTGACTGTGTGAACTAGCCAAAATGACTATGCTTTGGAAGACATTATTTTTTCTGAGGTACAAAGAGACCACTTTTTAAATCAGATAATAAAAATGCGTTATTAAATAAAAGATGGAAAATCAGGGGCAATGAATACTATGAGGGAAAAAGCTGGTATAAAAAGCTGAGCTTTAGGTATTAATCATGTTAAAAATTAGATTTACATAGTTTCACAATATTTTTTCAAATTTTTACACTGTTTACTAAAGGAAATTAGTATTCAGCTGTTTTAACCATGTGAACATTAAAAGTTCTTTGCAACTTTCAAAATACACTTACCTTTACCATCACATACATTGGTGAAATTGTTTGGCAAATTATTATAGGTTATTAAGACACAGCAAAATGTAAACAATTATGGAACATTTCTCATTACCGTACCTGTCATTCTTTAAAAGAAAAACAAAAAGAATGTAAACATGCCACATTCTATTTTGGTGCAGTAATACTGCTTTAATTTTCCAGGGGTTAATTGTATGAGTTACTTGTTTGTTAAATTTTCCAACACAATTGTTTGGATCAACCATTCTAAAAATTGTTTTTCAAGGTTTTATTACTGTTGTATTACCTTTAAGTAATATTATGCCATGATGTGTGGTGCTATTGCAATTCAGCGCATTCAAGTGCAATTGTTATTCTATTCTACCGATTAACAACAAATAGGAATTCAGTGCTGTACAGGAGGGGTTATAGAGAACCAAATCCCTAGTAATGCAATGCAGCAAGTACTGCCAATGGTATTATTTAATTTAATGGGGGTTGGACCTTAGCACAGTGTAATAATAATAATAATTGCATAATGGTAGCACCATACCATAATTTCCAACATATGCACGTGAAAATAAACAATGCAAGGACATGTCCCTGACTGGGACATGATCCTGAACATCATTCAAGGTGCTGTATGCAGATTTTTTTAAAAACCAGCTGAACATCAAACTGACCCAACCATCTTTACACCACAATGCCAGAGCATTATATACATTGGCCCTTAAACATCATGATCTCTGGACCTTACAAGCCATAATCCCTCAAACTCCCAGAACACCTTGGAACTAAACATTCATAAGTAACCTGACTGTTCTTTCACAATGGAATGCAACACATAGGAGTGTCAAGTCTCCAATAGCTTTGCATTACAACCCATACTGCCAAAGTGATAGAATTCTGGAACATTGGCCCATACCTATTACATCACAGGAAGTAAGCATTGCTCATGAGCCATGTTTAAACAAGTAGGAAAAAATTACAACACAGAATACAACGCAGCTGTGGTCTATCAGCTATACACTCACACAAACCTCCCAGACCCCTAGTATCTGAGCCACTTGAAAATTACTTAGTTCTGAGACTGTATTTCTCAATACACTTCTGCCCCCTGCCATGTGTCTCTATTTATTGTTAAGTCTTCTGTTTCAAATATCTCCATCCTGTGTCAGTAGAGGGGGATACCAAGTCTAAAACAATCTCTATGGATAAAGTGATAATACTCTTGTAATTCTCTGGATAGCACTCACCTCAATCACCTCATTCCCAATTCTACACTTTATGCTGTAAAGCCAATTGACCACAGTGCACTAAAGATTTTTAATAAATGTTAGCTTATCTGCAGTGAAGTAGTCACATCAGAATGCTGATTAATGTTACTAGCACTAAGAACAGTATATGAAACATAAAAATGTCACTTTATGCATTCAAGTGAAACAGAATTTAACACTGGGTGATAAATACAGCACCAAGTCCATGAGGGATCAACACTGGCAGAAAAGGGTTGACCCAAGGATACTAATGATTCAAGTAGCCTAATAGATTTCTGCCACAAAGCTTTCACCTGAACCATCTTTAACAACTAATTATACATGGTATGTGTAGAAGTATTTTACAATGATGTTGCCCCAGATTTTTATCCATTTATTGCTTGAAGACGATTGATCATCTTCTTCAAAATGCAGTACAATCATTTTTAAAAGGTCTGCCAAATGCAAGAGAGATAATTTTCAGCAAATCTGTGTTTAAATTGAAATATGAGGGTACACTGAAGTCCAATCCCTTCAGTTCGAGTATGATGAAAGTGAACTATGAAGCTCCATTTCATGTGCTATAACTCAGAACTGTCAGTGGGTGGCAGGCAACACACAACTTACTGAAAGATTTTCTAATCTAGCTCGGATTTTGAAATCTCAAGTCAATGGGTACTTTTATAAACAGTATTTTCAACAGTTTTCATAACTTGTTCACTCCATAGCTGACAGCTATTCAAAGCACTTCCATTCAAGGGGCCACTTTCTAAGTAAAACAGTATGAAAGCCATGGTTGCAAAAGGAAAAGAACCTCTGTTGATAATATCATACCATTTATTTATCAGCGTTACTGAGTATTCAAAATTGACCCCATTTTAATACTATAAGCAATGGTGATTTAATTAATATGCTATGTAAATTAATACAACTTACCTAATTGTTTTACATGCTGCAGGGCATGTTCTGAACAAAAGGAAAGTTTATGATTTTTATTCCATTCTCAGAAAATATTCATGAATTTTTCAAGTAATTTAAGAAAACCTTAAACTTTTGCTCACTTTTTGTCAGTAGGTGGCATTATAACACTGGGTACTAGAATACAATTCATGTTTCTAGGATGGTTTCCAGGACAAGGGTGGTTTGGATTTCGGTGTTTTGGTCTCTGCTTTGTACAAGACAGAATTTCCATTTTTTTCATTTAGCATCACAAGATCTTAATGAAAATTCATCACAATTTAATATTTAGACTAAGTTTTATTTAAATTGAAAATGTATAAACAATTTACAAAATGAGCAGCTATAAACTTCTGTTAGAAATCTTTCCACTAGAGACACCTGGCTCTTCTACCTATAATGTGCACTTTTATGCATTGGAACTGTACAAGCAGTTATGTAGTTATGTCACTAAAAAGGTTACTGACGTTGGTTCTTGACTTTTGCCACATATCATATTGCTATTGGATATTACCTATTATACCCTTGAGGGGTAACTTTCTGACTTTGCACTCCTCATGGGAAACCTCGCCTGCCGAGAGTTCATATTAGAAATTCCCGTGCTTGCTGCAGGTGATTTTACAATTATTTTAAATAGCTGGAAAATCATGCACACCACATCTGGGAATTTCCAATACTCTCTCTCCATGGACAAATGTCCCTGATTAGATTGCTAATTCAGAGGACTCCTTTCATGTAACTACAGAAAATGTTTGGGTGTAAAGGATGGTGGATTGCAATTAATTTGTTCTACATTTGATTGCAGGACAGAAAACTTCACTTTTACGACAACTTTGAAATGAATAACTAATCTACAGTTTCATCTGCAGGGTGCCGTCCAGCTCGAGCAGCACCGCTGTGCACTTCCATCAATGCTGTTTTGTGACTGGTCAGAAAGAGATGCGGTTCAAGCAGGACAAGTTGATTGATGTCATTCCACATTTCATACATATTACTGAAAGTAATAGAGCACCATGCAGCAAGACAAAGTCCAGAAACTGAGATTATCTACTTTTGTCATGAATCAGTTAAAGAAATGAGAAAATAAGCCAGAACGTAGGACCCTTATTGTTTTTATTTACTGTTTAACTTCTAGCACGTGCCCTGGACACCTATGGAGAAGCCTGATTCAATATGGCGGGTGACGCACTTATGATGAGGAACAGGCGTGCACCACCATCCATATTGGATGCTTAGGTGCCCGGTTTATGCTTGCAAAACTGGTGTGGCATCAACAAATTTCTAGGTCAATATCTCTTCAGCATTAGACAACAGGTGGCACAACAAGGCAGGTGCCCATTCTGTAGTGCGCTTACGTGTGGAGATCATACACACAAAGTATTGCTTACTTGCAAACACACATACTATACTATATACAATGTGTATTTAGTCCATATCTAAAATCAAAATCACATGCACTATACTTCATTAAAAACATTCTATGCTACTTGATTGTGCAACAGCTTTATACATTGCTGATTTCGATACACACTACATACACACATACTACAAATATAGTCTACATTGAACACATATCGAATACTACAAGGTTGTATGCACACTTACAATACTACTTGTAAAAAGCAAACAAACTGCAAATCTTTAAACAGAAACAGAAAATGCTGGGAGCACTAAATAAATGAACCAGCACCTGTGGAGAGAATATATAAGTTAACGTTTCAGGTGTAACCCTTCATCAGAACCAACAAAATGAACAACATTTAAATATGATTGACCTAGAAATTTGTTGATGCCACACCAGTTTTGCAAGCATAAAACGGGCACCTAAGCATCCAATATGGATGGTGGTGCACGCCTGTTCCTCATCATAAGTGCGTCACCCGCCATATTTAAATATGATTGTTTACAAACATTTAAATAGGAACAGTACAAGGGGAAAGGGGATAAAAATACACACACAAAAATGGAAGTCTTTATCTCCACCTTTCCTTTGTTCTGTTCCTATTTAAATGCTAATTTTATCAATTCTGATGAAGAGTTACACCTGAAGTTCTTTCCATAGATGCTAACTGACCTAATGAGTGTTTCCAGCATTTTCTGTTTTTGTCCGATACTACTTGGTTGTACAATAGTATTATAGATTGCTAACTTTGATTTTAGAAGCATGATAAGGAAACTTAGCATATAATATTCAACCTTGGTTGCCTAAACAAAGATATAGAACTCAACATCACAAACTAAAATATTTTTATATTTTAGCTTACACTGTTGTTTTCCCCAAGTCTTTGCTACAATAATACATCTACTTGTAACTGGTGATTATATCTTCTGTCTCCATATTTTAATTATTAGTAATTCCTACCTGTTTTCCTGGGCTCACCCTCTCCTATTTTCTCTGCTTTAAAGAAATAACTTGCATTTATATAGCGTCTTTCCTGGCCTCAGGACATCCCAAAATCCCACTTTACAGCCAATGGAGTACTTCTGAAATGTAGTCAATGTTGTAATGTAGGAAACGAGGCAGCCAATTTGCACACAGCATGATTCCACAAACAGCAATGAAATAATGACCAGATTATTTCTTTTTAGGTGTTGGTTGAGAGGTAAGTATTGGCCAGGACACCAGGAGAATTCCCCTGTACTTCTTCGAATAGTGCCATGGGATCTTTTACGTCCACCTGAGGGCAGACAGGCTCTAGGTTTAGCGTCTCATCTCTCATCCGAAATATGGCACCTCCGACAGTGCAGCATTCCCTCAGTACTGCACTGAAGTGCTAGCCTAAATTATGTGCTCAAGTCTTTGGAGCAGGATTTGAACCTACAATCTTATAACTCAGAGGTGAGAGCACTACCACTAAGCCAAGGCTGACACAAATGTCCCTGTACAAGATACTTTAGGTTCAACTGTTTCAAACTACATTTCCGAGGTTGAACTTTATAGTCAATGAGGTAAATTTATGTCTTCACTGCCCGGGCGGTAATCTGGCAGAGCAGATCGCCCGCCATTTATAGAATCCACTCGATTTTCATTTCATTACATAAAGGTCCGACAACTCGCTCTGCTAGTTTATTGCCCAAGCGTGAAGATGAAAATATACCCCGTTGTCTAGGTTTTGTAAATAAGCTGCATGTCATTTTTGCGTATTCTAACTTGATTGAAAAGCTATATTTAAGTGTATTTTTAATGATTTTATTAAAATGATATGGGTTATCATTGGAAAGAAGTGTCAAACATACAGCGGCCTCTCAGTGAAGGTGACAAAAATCATAGATTGCTGAAGTACAAAGAAATATTAATTCATGTTGCTGTTTGTAGGCAGAAAGGCCAGAGTTCACTAACAGTTTTTAATAAGCACTAAAAAGCTAAGTAAGATTACTTTGTCTCTTTTGTATAACAGAAATCATTGTCCCATTATACGAAATCAAAATCAAACTGGGAGCTGCTAAATTTGAATTTTACCAGGAAATCTCTTCTACTGCATTCTGTATCACATTAGATTTAAAACCTGGGTTTGTGTTTATTTGCCCACTGGGATGTCAGCAACAATATAACAAATACCATTTAAAAGTAATAATTATTTTAGGTGCTGATGCCATAATATAATTCAGAACAGGAAAAAATTGCCTGCAGTAAATCATATAATCTTACAACATAAGAGTAGGCCATTCAGCCCAATGCACCTGTGCCAGCTCTCTGAAAGAACTACCAATTTAGTCCCATTCCCATGCCCCTTCCCCATACCATTTCAAATTTTCCTTTTTCAAATATTTATCCACTTCCCTTTCAAAAGCTATTATGGATTCTGCTTCCACCACTGTTTGTGGTCAGGCATTCCATATCCTAACAGCCCTCTGTGTAAAAATAATTCCAATTCCCCATACCTCTCCCTTCATTCTTTTGGTATGATCTTCTATTCATATGCCCTCCAGTTATCGATTCATCAACCAATGGAAATAATTTTTCACATTTTACCTCATCAAAACCCATCATTATTTTTGGACACCTCTAACAAATCCTCTTTTACACTTTTATGTTCCAATGAAAAGACTCCCAGGCCCCAGGCGATGTGCAGGACATCATTCAAATTATTTTACTCCGTTTCCTGTCCGGTGGCCGGCAAGATTGATCGGAGCGTGGCAGTGACAGATTGCAGGAAAGGGAGATAGGTAGAGATCGCGGGGAGGAGAGGTACAGATCATGGGGCGGGGGGAGAGAAGAGGTAGAGATCGCAGGGGGAGTGGGATCGACGTTGCGGGGGTTGGGACAAGTGAGGTAGAGATCGCGGGGGAGGAAGAGAGACAGAGATCGATCGCTGGCGGGGTGGGGAAGGGAGAGAGTGTTCGCGGGGGGGGGGGGGGGAAGAGATAGAGATCGCGGGGGGGGGGGAAGAGATAGAGATCGCGGGGGGGAGGGGGAAGAGAGACAGAGATCGCGGGGGGGAGGGGGAAGAGAGATAGAGATCGCAGAAGGGGAGAGATATAGAGATCGTGCAGAGAGAAAGAAAGAGATGGCAGCGGGGGGAGAGAGAGATGGCGGGGGAGAGGGTTGGCAGATGGCGGGGGAGGGGGTGGCAGAAGGCGGGGGAGGGGGTGGCGGAAGGCGGGGGAGGGGGACGGCAGAAGATGTGCCTGAGGAACTGGGCGAAGCACTCCTGCTCCTCCTGGCTCAAGAGCTGTGCTGAAAAAGCACTTACCAGCTGGATCTGGCAGCTCTTGCCTCCCTTCTGCTCCGGACCCTGGGAAACCCGGTCCGCTGCCATTAAATTCAAATGGCAGCCTCATTTTAATATTCTAATCACTGACCAGCCTCTCCAGAGCGGGTTGCTTGTCCGCCCCCAATCCCGTCAGGGTTAAACCGGAAGTAGGCGCGTTTGTGGCGGATTGGGGTCATGTTTTACATTTTTAACAATGTCCCATTAACCAAGTCCCCCCCCCCACTCCCAGTTTCTCTAAACTCCATAACAGCAGTAGTTTCCACAATACATAACAATGCTTCCAAATTAAAAAATCAAAGAACTATTTGTTGGGTTAATTATCAGTCAATAGACTGAAGCACTACAAAAATAATTGTGCCACAATGGTAGTATGTATTCTGGTTTATCTTTAAGATTAAATAAAATTTTGCATAAAGCTGAAATTAACTGAAAACCAAGAACCTTTTGCTTAGGTACTGAACACTAAAATACTGAAGGTGTAAGGCAATCCAACTATGAAGGTGCACAACATGAGCTAATTCATATACACATTTTAGAGCTGCAATGAAAATTTTCTGTTAGCCTTTCCAAAAGACAATGGAGGAAAGAGCCCGATGTAAAAGAAAAAGATCTCAGCATTTGCAGTAAAAATACAATGCTCTTCGATGTCCCCATAGACATGGCAAGTGCTGGTTACTGCCTGCTATATTAAGTCTGCCTTTCTCATCACTTAATGCTTATTTTCATCACTTTGTTTAAAATATTGATAATCAATTACAGCTACGTCTGTTTTGCTACAGATTCTATGTCACAGTCTATCAGACTGTCAGGACCAATTCGGTCCTTATTCAAAGTTAATTTTTTCTTCATAAATCTGCCTTTGGAGAAGTCATTAAGTGCAGAACATAGCCTGAGGTGCAATCACCTATTCTCTTTCATTAGGCACAGGCAGGGAAGGTGAGGGAGATTATTAGAACTTTGCAATGATCACAAAGCAGCGTGCTGCCTGTCAGATCCCCCCAACATTTAATTCATCTCACCAACTTCAGGGCAGTCTTGCCAACAGTTTTAAATGGACATTATTCATGAACATCTGTGACACAGTGAATATTTTGAACTTGAAATTATGAAAAGGAATTGCCCTTTTGACTTTAAAATTAGTGTGAAGACAAGAACATTAAGAATAAATAAATAAACCAGAACTGTTTCAAGATGTTTATTTCACAGGACTGTGGAATTATGTTCATTTTAAAATTAATAAATTCAAACTGAACAGTCTTAATATATGTATTAAGGAATGCATGGGAAGTTAGGTGGATTTATGTTAACATATTGATTATGAAAGCTGTCTGAACAATCAAGCTCATAAAAATGAACAAGTAGGTCATTTCAGACGAGGAAGAAATGTACAAATAGGGAAAAGATTTGCAATGGATTCATTGGAATGCAAACTGTACATTTCTTCAAGGCTGGTCTTTCCGTTCTGGATAAACTGATAACAGGTAACAGGACTGAATTACTTTCACTGGCGTACACAGCAAATGACGGTTGTGACTTGTTTTACACCATGTTTATTGAATGTACCATTGGAAAAAACTTTTAGAAAAATATGGAACCGGTTATCAATTTTCGAAGAACATCGCATTCATAAGAACCTAGGACCAGATTCATTTTTCAAGAACTGTTAATGTTGATTCAAATATTTTGTTCCCACTGCACTTCCAAAGGTTTCAGCAATATTTCAATGAATTCTCTGCTTTTGAATTTGCACTAATTACATAAGGTGACTTCTCACCCACTCCTGCACACCATTACTGCACCTCAAGGAGCTGCACTATCCTAATCATGTACTCTGTATATAATTCTGGAGACTTGACACAAACCACATACATGGTAATTGCCAGGAATGATAGGCAGTGATGTATACTTAAGTGTAATAGTATAATGCATATACAATCTGAAAAGAGTTTAGGAGGCAAAAGTCTCAAAGTTCAGGAAGGTGAAACTGACCCTACGGAATAAACCATTTTTAAAATCTACTTTTGTGCTCAGGGATAAATACTACACTCTAGTGTAAGGCAGATTGTCACGTATTTCACTGTAACTTTTTCTAAAAGCCCAAGCATTTTCAACAGACCCTCCATTTCATTTTTCTAATGCCAGTTATTTTACTTGGATTCTTAATCAGTTTTCCCCACACGCTGTGATATACACCATTCCCATATAGATGAGATGTGTTAACAAGCCTCTACCAATGTCATTCCTGAATTGCCTACTAAGGTGTGTGCTTTCAGATTTTGATGTGATTTTAATTTACAGTAGGAACTCTTGGTTTCCTGTCAAAGATGAAATGAAAATTGCATATGGTCAGCTATGGTGTTTGGACTCGACCATTTTCTTTTTTTTTATTGGGATGGGGATACACAATCCTAAGTGATCAAAAGGTTTCTCACAATTAAGAGGGATACTGGGTGGGAAGAAACACATCTCTGTGAGCTGACTTGCATTATTGGGGTATTTACCTGAAAGAAGAAATGACAATTAACACAGTATTGACTCCATTCACTAAAGAGGATAAAAACAATTTGTTTCATGAATTTGCAATATTTAAACCAATATTTATGTCAATCTTATTACAATGTTATCAGTTTTATGCATTACTGTTACTATTGGTGCAACCTACCAACATCTGTGCTCTTGTTAAAAGAAGTCAAGCTTTCTGAGTGCTTTTAGGAAGTTTTAATAGTTCTAGCTTTCACACAAAGCATATTTCCCAGGGGCACCGTACTTGTGAAATAGCTACAGAGTTCTACTTGCATCACCAGTTACTGAAGCCATGGTTCCACACACTGTTTTCCTGCTGATTTAATTAATAATATACATATATTGCAATCAGTGATATCATAACTCTCACAGTCTGAAAGTGCGTGCATGGAAAATGAAAGAGATCGCCCTGATTGACAACAATCGAAGCTACCGCAACAATGCTCAGCAAATTACATGTTAGAATGTATTAATAGGTCAATATTGAGCCGAAAGTGAGGTAATCCTACCACTTTATAAATTATTGCTGCGCCCACACTTAAAATACTGTGTACAGTTCTCGTCGTCACAGTACAAGAAGGATATTGCAGCAATTTAAAGGATACAGAAGAGAGCAACCAGCAGGATGGAGGGATTGGATTATGAGGAGCGAATATGTAAATTGAGCACGTTCTCACTGGAAAAGAGAAGGTTGAGAGGTGATATGATTGCTGTTTTTAGGATTCTAAAGGGACTAGATAATGTAGACCATGACAAGCTATCTCATCTTGTCCAGAACAGTAGAACCAGAGGACACAGCCTGCGCTTGAAGGGGGGTGAACTCAAAACTAATCGGTGGAAACAATATTTCAGTGAGCGAGTGGTCAAACTATGGAACAGGCTCCCTAGGGAGGCGGTGGAAGCAGTTAGTATTGATTCAATCAAGTACAAATTAGATAGATTTCTTACAGAAAATAATATTTTGTCAACAGTATATGAGTAATTTGAGATGTGGCACGTAGTAAATGTAGCATGCTTGGAAGGAACAGGTGACTTTGGACTTATGATTCCCAAAGATCCTCACCACTGGGGTTTCCCGTGGTGACATCATCCGAAAACACGTCAGGTTCCACATGTATGCTGATGACACTCAGCTCTACCTCACCACCGCCTCCCTCGACCCCTCCACTGTTTCTGATTTGTCACACTGCTTGTCTGACATCCAGTACTGAATGAGCAAAACCTTCTTCCAACTAAATATTGAGAAGACCAAAGCCATTGATTTCGGTCCCCACCACAAACTCCATTCCCTAGCCACTGACTCCATCCCTCTCCCTGGCCACTGTCTGAGGTTGACCCAGACCGTTCGCAATCTTGGCATCCTATTTGACACTGAGATTGAACTTCCGACCACATCTCCATTCCATCAACAAGACCATCTACTTCCACCTCCGTAACATCGCCTGTCTTCGCCCCTGCCTCAGGTCATCTGCTGCTGAAATCCTCAGCCATGCCTTTGTTACCTCCAGACTGGACTATTCCAATGCTCTCCTGGCTGGCCTCCCATCTTCCAACCTCCATAAACTTGGGCTCATCCAAAACTCTGCTGCCCGTATCCTAACTTGCACCAAGTCCCATTCACCCATCATCTCTGCGCTCGCTGACCTACATTGGCTCCCGGTCCGGGAATGCCTCCATTTTAAAATTCTCATTCTTGTTTTCAAATCGCTCCATGGCCTTGCCCCTCCCTATCTCTGTAACCTTCTCCTGCCCTACAACCCCCCTCCGAGTTCTCTATGCTCATCCAATCCTTGCCTCTTGCGCATCCCCGATTTTTATTGCTCCACCATTGGCAGTCATGCCTTCAGCTGCCTAGACCCTAAACTCTGGAATTCCCTCCCCAAACCTCTCTGCCTCTCTAGCTCTCTCTTTTCCTTTAAGATGCTCCTTAAAACCTACCTCTTTGACCAAACTGTTGGTCACCTGTCCTATTATCTCCTTCTGTGACTCGGTGTCAAATTTTGTTTGATAATCACTCCTGTGAAGCGCCTTGAGATGTTTTACTATGCCAGAAGTGCTATATAAATGCAAGTTGGTGTTCTTATGTAATTTCTGGGTCTTATGCAGACTAATTGATAGAGATTGATTGCTATGATTCGTTAACAACTCCATTATCGTTGTAACATGCAACTACAGTCCCCACCACTTACACCATCCTCGCTTATCACTGACAGCAGCCTATATCAGGCAAATGGCGCTAACCATTTGCCATCACCATAGGCGTCGATTAAAACGTATTAAGCATGCCAGCTTTTAAAAGCCGATTTATTTTTTATATGGCTGCATCCGGTCAACATTTCACTTTGCAACCTACAGAGAGCCATAAACAGCATCATAGAGGCATTAATAGAACCAAGACAACGAAGCAGAGGTTGACCTGATCACCCGTTAAACATATCAACTCACTGAAGCTGCCTGAAGTCTCCATGACCTCCCGTCATTGTTAAAAGTTAAAAGGTTGGATAGACTGAGACTTTTTCCCCTGGAGAGTAGGAGGTTTAGGGGTGATCTTATAGAAGTCTATAAAATAATGAGGGGCATAGATAAGGTAGATAGTCAAAATCTTTTCCCAAAGGTAGGGGAGTCTATAACGAGGGGGCATAGATTTAAGATGAGAGGGGAGAGATACAAAAGGGTCCAGAGGGGCAATTTTTTCACTCAAAGGGTGGTGAGTGTCTGGAACGAGCTGCCAGAGGCAGTAGTAGAGGCGGGTACAATTTTGTCTTTTAAAAAGCATTTGGACAGTTACATGGGTAAGATGGGTATAGAGGGATATGGGCCAAGTGCAGGCAATTGGGACTAGCTTAGTGGTATAAACTGGGCGACATGGACATGTTGGGCCGAAGGGCCTGTTTCCATGTTGTAAACTTCTATGATTCTAGTGCGGACAGCTGTTGGAGACTTCAGGCAGCTTCAATCAGCTGTTTGCACTGTTAACAACTATTGGAGGCAGTTGTAAAGTGCAGCCCCACTGCCTTCAGTCACCTCAGCCGTCATGGCCTCTAGAGCTCCTGCGAGCCTTTCTTGCCAGCTTGTTGAGCCCCACGTCTGTAAAAAAAAACTTTAAAAAATGTTTTGGTTAAACTGGCTACTGTGTATAGCGGGCAAATTGCACTGAAACCAATGAGGGCTATCAGCAGTGGGGACTGTACCAGGATCATAGAAGGCAAATTAGATGGACGGTGTGGTCTGTTTGCATTTAGCAATTCCTATGTTCCTATGTTTAATTTTCCCCTGAGATATCATTGTGAAATAACAACAAAATTCTAGCAATTTAGAATGCCTGGGATACTGTCTTGCATAATTGCTTGTTACATACTCTTTTTGAGAATGTAACTTTATTTCACAATCAGAATTGTTCCAAGGACAAGCAAGTGAGTAAAGGCGCTGTTATAGTAGCAGCAGTGGTAGTGGACAGTTCACGATGTCTGAAGAGGCTGTCCCACCACTTCAGTCATACACAAAAAAGCTTGTTGTGTGATAGGCGATCCCTTCCTCATTTCCAGCTCCAAACTCCTCTCATTGCTGCTATCTTATCCCTCTCTATTTTTATCAACACTACTATGGTCAATGCTTCTCTGAACTTGTCTCTCATTCTTCTTCAACTCTTTCTCCTCCTTACATCCTCGCTGAGTTGAAATCAAGACTCATTAGTCTTCCTGATCTATCAGACTTTCATTCGTCCTACAATCTTCAGTTTTCAAAACTCACAGTTGGCATCATCCCATCACTAATTCATTTTGTTTTCTGTTTTACTCTTTTCAACCTCGGGGTGTCTTTCACAACAAGCTTTGGCTCTTCACCTTGATTTCACAACAAAAAAAAACAGGCTATGGAATGGAAGATGACAGCTAATGTTGAAAAATGAAGCCCAAAGTACTTTGGTATAAGAATCATGAAACATAAAAACAAAACATGTATACAATAGCTGAATGTCAACTGACAAAGGGAAAAAAGATTTTGTGCAATTAAAAAATGGTGCCCTCTTATCCGTTGGCAGTAAGGCAAATAAAAATCTTAGATGACTAGAAATCAAAACAGGTTGTTTCAATATTGTGTGCAATGGTAAGTTATACAGGGTTCATGGAAAAGTGACAGGGCTCTAAAAAAATTGGCAGTCAGAATTGGGCTTGTTCTCATTGGAGAAAAGAAGATTGAGATTGGACCTGATCTTGGTGTTTAAAATGCTGATCAGCATAGATAATGTGATATAAGCAGGTTATTAAACTTAAGCTGTGGTTGCAGGGCCAGAAGATATGAATACAAAATTAGCCAGCCTCAAGCAGTACTAGAGATCAGAAGAAATTTCAAGAAGATTCTTTCTCTGCCGACCAGCAGATATGCAGAATAGAATCCCTCCAAAAGCAATTAATTTTATGTCAATCTAATTCCTCTAAATAGGAGTAGGCCGGATATCTAGTTATGAAAAGGATTGAAGGTTACAGGGATAAGTGCAGGCATAGATAATTAAATTCTCTGCAGATCACTCTGGTTCCGATCATGGAAGTGTCATCTGTAGGGTGCAACCAATCACAGCTGAATGTTTATTATTATGTTTATAAAACAGGGCAGATTTTTTTCTTCATGGCTTGATTAGAATCAGGCTAAAATTTCAGAGGTTCACTTCTTGAATGTTTTACCTGCAGATAGTTACCTCTTTTGCGTATTCAAATCAGTTAAGGGAAATTCATAGCAATGTAAATTTCTCACATTCCATTGGACACAAACTACCCAAAACTATAAATATATTACCAATGATAATTTGGTAGATTGTGAGCAAATTGTCTTCTGATGGACTACACAGTACAAGTAAATTTTTTCTGTCATCAGTATAAAAGTACTGAGGTTGCCATTGAGGCATCCCCAAATCTTTCTGCTTCAAATACCTGTAATTAAAGGCAATACCAGTCCAACGCAACTTCTTCAAATACACTGGATACTGTTTCTGGGTCATGGTCAGCCAAAATATTCCCAGGTAAATCCAATCCATCTTATATTTGTCTTATGCTTATCTGACAAAGATCTGAGTCAAATGCAGAAGACAACAGCAAGAAAAAGCAAACTCGTGTAAAAGGAACATAGCCCCCTTACAATGCCAATACCCAGTTGTGCTGATGAAAAATAACCTACTGTCAGATCACAGTTGGTGAAAACTATCCTAAACAATAAATATATTACCAGTGACAAACTGTTCTAAATAAGTCACCTTAAAACATTACTCAATTCATCCAGAGAAAGGATTAAAGGTTGCTTGAATTGACTGAAAGTCTATCATTATTAGAAACTGACATTTATTCTCGGGAAAAGATTTATTTGTTTGAAAAAAAGTGCATTGAAAGGAATTGTATGAGGCAATAAAACGGAGGAAGAGAGTGCTCCTGAGAACGTCACTGGACATGGAATAAATGGGGTATGAATCAGTGTTGGAATAGAAGGTCCAAGATGAGATTCATATCAAAGCAATAGTCCAAACTACAGCCTCTTGCTGTCCCCTGCAATGTCATCTATATTAATATTCTTACCTTCTGTTACAACTTGAGTTTTTTCCTCCGACACCTTTACTCGTATAAACAGTAAGATAATGGGACAAAACTTGCTCCGACTGGTGTGGCAAGGCTGTCCGCACATCTTGCGGACAAACACCATGAAGAAACTTACCTCGTGGTCTCTGATGTCCATTTGCTCCCTACTCAATTTTTTTTGAATTTCAGCGCAGGTTCCTTCATATTGATAGAGACTGTGGGAATGGAAGTCATGCCCACAGAATCCGTCAAGAAGAGAAGTCACACCCACAAGCAGGTGAGCAGAAATCATTCATTTAAAGTAAACTTCTGTATGCTAGTTTAAATAAAAATTTTACATATCTTATTGCAAAAAGCCAAGCAAATGATTTAATGTAATGAAACTTACAGAAGTTAAAAAAAAATTAAGTTTTAATTTATTTTAAAATATCAAAAAATACTAAATTAAGAGTAATATGACATTCCACATCTTTAAAATCTAATTTTTTGTTGTTTCTCAGTCATTAACAGTCATCGTGCTTTTAAAAAGTAGCGCAGAGCTGGTATTTTCCAGCGTACATTTTGGTGGGGTAAGTATCTTCGTTCCAGCTGGGCAGATGTGTAAGTTTTCGAATGTTTAATGATTTTATTGATTGTAGCGTACTTGTCAAACTGCTGGCAAACCAACGGGAGCAAGTTCGCGATTTCCTGGTTTTAGTGCGCATGTGTGCATTCGTGAACTTGCTCCCCGTCTTCGCCGGCGGTTTGAGAGGACGCCATTGATGAACGGGGTCCTCAGGTGAGTACTCTCTGGGCCATTAACTTCCATAAGGAGACCACGTCTCCTCTGAACTGAATTCTTCATCTTCATTTTCCGCTATGTTGACATTAGCATAGCCCAGGGCAAACGATTAACAACTTTTGCAGTAAGTCGCTCACTGGAGAATATGAAGGAAGACAACTATGTTCTTCTGTCTTCTCAAATGGCAGAAAATACCACACCATGAAGCCACTGCATTCAATCGAAAGCTACTGTTTCCAATTTATTCACATGATACTGTGCAGCACAATAATCAAGCACACGCTATAACAAAACAGGGTCACAGGATCTTCCAGCTTCTCTCGCTAAGTTTTTATAAAGGTGCAATCTCTGGTAATATACATGAAATTTTTATTAAGTTGCTCTGCACCTCCATCCTGTGCAGTGTCATTGTGAATAGAAAACCAAAGAATAGACACATGTCCTGCCATTGAGACAATGGATTGCTTTAATGAGGCAAATATAAACAAAGACAAAAAAATCCTATTTTTATCACACTAGCAAAGGTGATGCATACCCTAGGAATGTAACAAAGCACAATGTGGTGAGCTCTGTAACCCAGTGATCCATTTCTGAGTCACCATCTGGTTTGCAGAAAATACACACTTTAATTGGGGAGCTGATCATCTAAGACAAAAGCCGTTTTATAAACATTCTTTGCCTGCGTTATAGTTCCTTCCATATACCACACTCTAAATACTCATGTCAAAGGGGTGGAAGCACCAGTTCTGGTACAACTTATGTTTCCTTTACTGGATGACATTTAACAATGATGCAGATAAGGCAAAGGCTGTTTTCAAGCCCTTTGATTGTTGTATCATGGTAAGATGTGACTGCATGTTGACTTGCTTGTAAGTGAATATCCTACATTCAATATTGAGCAAGTAATGTTCACTAAATGGATTTGTTCCAATAAGTTATCTGCTGAAATAAGAACAGAAAATACTGGAGATACTCAGCAAGTCAGGCAGCAGCTGTGGAGAAAGAAACAGAGTTAACGTTTCAGGTCGATGACCTGTCGTCAGAACTGGAAGAAGTTGAAGATTTAACAGTTTTTAAGCAAGTACAGAGCCAGGGAAAGGTGGGGGGGCGGGGGATGGGGGGGAGGAAAGAACAAAAGGGAAGGTCTCTGATAGGGTGAAAGGAAGGAGTGATTAAATGACAAAAGGGATGATGGTGGAAGGCAAGGAGGGTGGTAATGGGACAAGTAAAGAAACAAAAGATGGGTCATGGGGAACTGTAAATGGCAACAGCAGAACCATTACCAGCACCTGCTGTCCGAGAAAATGGGAGCAGTGGTTATGATCTGAAGTTATTGAAATTAATGTTGAGTCTAGAAGGTTGTAAAGTGCCTAATCGTAAGATGAGATGCTGTTCCTCGAGCTTCATTGGAGCAGTGTAGGAGGCCGAGGACAGAGAGGTCAGTGTGGGAATAGGACGGAGAATTAAAAGGCAAGCTTTGTAAGGACCTTATTCTCTTCTCCCAGTTTCTCCATCTTCGTCGCATCTGTTCTGACGATGTCACCTTCCACACCAGTGCTTCCAATACGTCTTCATTTATCTTCAACCGAGGATTCCTCTCTATTGTAGTAGACAAGGCCCTCGACCATGTCCACCCCATTTCCTGCACTTCTGCCCTTACCCCTTTCCCTTCCCTCCCAGAACCATGATGGAACCCAGAACCTTCCACCCCACCAGCCTCCACATTCAATGTATCATCCTCTGCCACTTCCACCACCTCCAGCGCGATGCCACCACCAGACACATCCTCCCCCCACCTTTCAGCATTCCAAAGAGACCGTTCCCTCCACGAAACCCTGGTCCACTCTTCCATCACCCCAACAACTGCTCTCCTCCCCAGGGCACCTTCCCATGCAAGCGCAGGAGATGCAACACCTGCCCTTTTACCGCCTCCCTTCCCACTGTCCAGGGCCCCAAACAACCCTTCCAGGTGAAACAGCGATTTACTTGTACTCCTTTCAATTTAGTATACTGTATTCGCTGCTCACGATGCGGTCTCCTTGGGGAGACCAAACACAGATTGGATGATCGCTTTGATGAACACCTCCGCTCAGTCCGCAAGCGTGACCCTGACCTTCCGGTCGTTTGCCATTTTAATTCTCCATCCCACTCTGATCTCTCCGTCGTTGGCCTCCTACATTGTTCCAAAGAAGCTCAACGGAAGCTCGAGGAACAGCACATCATTTTTCGATTAGGCACTTTACAACATTCTGGACTCAACATTAATTTCAATAACTTCAGATCATAACCACTACTCCCATTGTTTCAGACAGCAATGATTCTGTTGTTGCCGTTTATAGCTCCTCTAGACCCATCTTTTGTTTCTTTACTTGTCCCATTACCACCCTCCTTACCTTGCATCATCATCCCTTTTGTCATTTAATCACACCTGCCCTCCATCCTATCAGAGACTGTCCCTTTTGTTCTTTCCTCCCCACCTTTCCTTGGCTCTGTACTTGCTTTAAAAACTGTTAAATCTTCAACTTCTTCCAGTTCTGATGAAAGGTCATTGTCCTGAAGCATCAACTCTGTTTCTTTCTCCACAGGTGCTGCCTGACTTGCTGAGTGTTTCCAGCACTTTCTGTTTTTGTTTCAGATTTCCAGCATCCGCAGTATTTTGCTTTTGAATTGAAGTTATCAGCTGAAATCAGCCTCTTCAGCATACAACATGAAACACTTGTGGAGTGCATCCAGATCAGTGGATTCTGCTCCTTCCCGTAATTTTCTCCTAATTTCCCCTGAAAGTGTTGATTCTTACTGGAGTAAAAGATTCAAGGTTCAGCAGCAGCCCTCCCTTCAATGCTAAGGCCACCTACCTGCAATGGGGTCAATGTCATCAAGGTTGTGTGGGATGGAGGTTATGACTGTGCGTACTGCGGGCCGCAATTCCTTCAATAAACTATTTCCTATCACTGTGGACCTTTCTAGAAACATCTGATCAGTGTGCTTGGTTATAACTCCCAAAATATTGTTAAGTTTCCACAACATCATTGGCCTGAACACAATCTGACCAGGATTTAATAATTTGGAGAAACCCCTCTTTTCTATGCTGAAGTATCTGCCAGAGCCTCTTCAGCATACAACAGGTCATTGGATTCTGCTCCTTCTCACAATTTTCTCCCCATCTCCCCTGAAAGTGTTGGACTCTTACTGAAGAGATTCAAAAGGCATCAGCAGCCCTCCCTTCAATGCTAAGGCCAATTGTGCCCAATTAGTGAAATCAGCTAACTCAGTATAGACCAAGAATTGAACTGGTCTAATTGGGTTGCTGTTGCATTGCTTGGTGTCTTTAACCACTCAGCCTATGAGGGAGGTCCAGAGATCAGTAACATCCAACAGCTGACTGAGCAGTGAGTTAGATACACATGGAGTAGCAGAAGTGTTAAATTCCACAAGTGGGACAGAAATGGATGACAAATATCCTCCAGGCTGTATTGTGACTACAATTGCCTTTAACTTTCACTTTCTTAGTATGGTTGTTGCAGTCAGTTGGTCAATCAGCTTGTGAGATTACAAATTTATTACAAAGTATTCATGGTGAATGCATTTCTAATGAAAACCAGACTATAGTTGAGCAGAAACAATTACTGTTATTTAATACTTATTAATATTTTGTACTTATTTCTGAACCACTATCACCACCACTTTGATATATTCTTGCACCACGGGTTCCAGCTGTCAGATCCTCAACTTATTCCTGACTGCTTGAACTCAGCAAGTCTCCATACTTAAGAGGCAAAAACAATATAGTGCAAAACCATAGATTCGTTGTTTTCCTCTCTGTATCTGCATGAGATTCCTGATCAACATGGGAATCTCTGAAAATCTGGAAATGCTAGCAGGATATAATAGAAACATATTTTCCACAAATGAATAAAAAGTGGAGGGTATATTACATTTGGATACAGTTTGTGGGGCTGTGAAATTTAAATAAATAAATCTAGGTGAGATGTGTTATAATGAGAGATACGCAAATGAGGTTGCTTAGAGTGTTACATATAAAGGAAGCCTAATTCATGTGTTACTGGTGAGCACTTTCAAATGGAAAGTCATCCACCAATGCTCCATTACTCTTGAAAAGGGCCCACATGGAATTGCTCTGCAGCACACAGTATTGTAGGCTCGACAGCTGTTGCAAGAAAAGATCTGCTATTAAAATATTACCTAAATGGTTCATCATCAGTTTCGTAGGTAATTCTTGTCCATCATTGCAGGCCTGCTCTGACACATTGCTGTGAATTTTGTAATATTTAATGGAAAACATATTGCAGGAATTGCTATTAGCAAAACAGTGCCCAACTCTGATTCACCCTATTTCTTTCTCCATCATTCATCAAAACAACATGTTGTCTATTTTGTTATTTGTATGTCATCTCTCTTTTCTGATGAATAATACTACTACACAATGTTTCTTTTATTATTTGTGTGTACTTCTGTTTTTTCCATTAGCTAGGGTATTGCTGACCATACATGCAAGACAAAATTTGGCACCCTCAATTATCTGCCAATTGCCATTATCCACCAGAGTGCCCCTTCCATTGTGGTGGATAAATGAGGTATAAGTGTGTGTTCAAATAAAGTTACAACAAATCAGAACTTTCTTTTAATCTATGGCGAAACATCTGGTGTAGAATGGTAAAAAGCTCAGCGCAGCTTAACATTTGCTAATTGTTAATGTAACATTAATATTAAAATAGGATTCAAATTTACATATGAGTGATTTTATTTTCATTCATTATTTAATCTTCACAACAATGTTTATTGAACTTCAGGTTCCTGTCAATATTCTTAAGTTGTGGCTCTAGCCTAGTTGAAAGATTGACAAATATTCTGTTTTATACCATATAGTGCCAAATAACTTAATGTGCTTTTGACATCAATATAAAATTCCACTGCATTATTTTTTATTTATATGTTTGAAGTGGCCTGATAACTCTGGGTTAAAACTGCATTATTTTGGTTGAAAAGCTGATCATATATTTTGAGATCTTTAGTATGGCCTGTGGTACACTCTGACATCACTGGATTCTTCAAAGTGAACTGAACTATAATCACCGTTTCAATATTACTGGGATTAGGTAGATACTACACCCTTTGCAATCACTTCGTCTTTCCTATTTACTCTGGGATGGCAAAGCTTACTTTTAAAAATAGTAATTACTTATAACCAACACAGCAATTGTAAGAACCATTTGCTAAGTTAAATTAAAGAGCCACATGAAACCACTGTATTTATTAACATAGGTTGTAGCACAAGGGCTGTAATTTGCTTGTGAGTGAGGAGGAAGACAATGCGTAATAAAGATAGTTTTGGGTGGGGCTGTCAAGTACCAATGCTGTTATTTAGGCTTATAAACAGTTGTCCTTCCGCTACTTGAAAGACCGTAGAACATTATTCAAAACTTATATTAAAAATGAAGATGATGGTTCAAGCATTGTTTGCTCACAAATTTATAATTAACAGAATTGCACTTAAGCTTGAAAATATGTCAGTTTGAATATCTGGATCACAGAAACATGCGTTGTAATGTTTTCACTTTTTTTAAAAAACCCACATATTTATAATTGTATGATAATAAACAGAAGCTGTGGTATTATCCTCAGTTAGTGAAATAAATTGTAACATCACTACTTGTCAAAACATAGTTTGATCAGAGAAGCTTATTATCTATTGTTGTACACGATAAGACCCTGCCAGCAGAGAGGAAAAATGCTTTAAAAAAATCACTGCTTATATATATTATATAGAATAATACTCTACAGCATGTTAAAAAGCAATAACATATTGATGACTTAAGATAATGTCATAACCCATGAGAGCAAAGCTCAAGGTCCCATATATAATTCACACTGCTTTCTCAATTGCCTTATAATTTACCATCCCACTTGCATAATATTTTCCAGTAATATGCCCATGTATCATGCCACAATAATATACTGCAGTGACATCATAATTCTCTTACAGTTTTCAGTTAATCCAATTTCTGCATTTTAGCTGTTGGAGTAGCATTTATTTAAATGCAATAACATACAAAATTAGGGACAGTAGGAAGTGGGCAAAAGGCTTCAATTTAATTTTGAAGTTCAGATGACATTCATCGATCACTGTAGCTTTACTATCATGGTTTGCAACTTTGTCTGAACTACCTGGATTATAGAAAAAAATCTTGTTTTAAATTGTCTTTGTTCAATTACATGAATTTCCCTGAAATGTGTGAATCAGCTGGAATAGTAAATGTTTTCCACAGTTAGCAGGGAAAAAATAATTTGACTTTTTTTCCCCCAATAATGCCTATAGCAAACTCTGGTCAAATACAAACTTGGAGTTCATTTTAAGGAGTGGCAGGGATATATCATAGTCAAATATTACCTCGGGACAATATTACAGCAAGTAGATATATTGACTTTCACCATATGTATTTGAAACCATTTTTACGTTATTAAAAATAATCTGTTTTAGGTTTGAAGCAATATCTACTAATTCCAAGGTTTATATTCATATTTTATATACAAAAATGTGTAACACAACTCAGTCAGCATATGAACAATCCTATTCTGTCACACACTGATACTAACAGGACATTACTTAATATAACAATGCTGCTGATTCTCCCACATTCTCCAAACTAAAATCGTCTCTGCACATCATCACCTTCAGTTGGGTATGCCCCAGGGAAAGTGTCATTAATTTTGTTTTAAGCACTAGATCACTCTTGCAAAAGACAAGGAAGTAATCTTAGCTGCCAACATTATATGGAGGTTTGCTGCCACCACTGCCACCTTACTTCCACTGCAATTAGAGTTGAGTCTCATTCACTTTAACTTCAAGTTTCCAAGATGAGAGTAAAGAGGGATGTTAGTGTACAATTGCTGGAAAAAGGATTACATCCCTGTGGCAAGTAATTTTTCTTGTCTTGAGCTTCAGGTCTCCAACAGATTCTTCCAATTACATGTCACTGAAAGCTACATGTGTTTGAGGATCTCCTAAAACACTAAAGAGTATTACCTCCATTCAATGACCAAGATTTGTTTGGGTTTTTGAACAGGAGATGTTACATCAACCAAAGGTGCAGCTTCATTAGAATTTTTACTGATAGGTAAAGGCTATTTGGCAAGCTCACCATTTTTTAATTGATCTAAAATCCTCCTATTTACCTTCTCACCATATCCTTCATTCCCTTCTCTCTTCAACAACAATAACTTACATTTATTCAGCACCTTTAATGTGGAAAAATGTCCCAAAGTGCTTCACAGAGGAGTAATTCAATGGATGCCAAGCAAAGAAAGAAGATATTAGAGGGGTAACCAAAAGCAGGCGGCAGAGTTTTGGGAAACACATCTCGTTGCCACCTGGACCCATTTATACTATTTGCTTTGATGCCTTTTCTGGTAATCTATCGTACAAGTCTATTATCCTTTGGTTAAAATGTTACACCTAGCTTCCCAATTAACTCCAAATGTTAAATTGTGTTTGAAACGATTTGCCTCAATCAGCTTCATCAATTCTCTTCATAATCTTTCAAACTTCAATTTGTTAAGGCTTCTTGCACCTCCCAAATCTGCAATCTCCACTCGAAGGACATGGACAGCAGGTGTATGGGAACACCATTACCTCCAAGTTCCCCTTCATCGTCACTGGGTCAAAATCCTGCAACTCCCTACCTAACAGCATTGTGACGTCACCTTCACCACATGGACTGCAGTAGTTCAAAAAGGAGTCTCACCACCACCTTCTCAAGGGCATCTACGGATGGGTAATAAATTCTGGCCTTGCCAGCAAAGCCCACATTCCAATAATGAATATTTCAAAATGTAGATCACCTTCAAGTTTCTTCTTTCCAAAAACAACATTAAAAATTGTTACCTGGCCAACATTGGCCAATGGTATAAAACCACATTATTTAATTGCCTCACGTAGTTATACTCATGAGACCACAGGAAGAATCATATCAATCACAGAAATTTACTGCTCAGATGGAGTCCATTAGGCCTATCGTGTCTGAGCCAACCGAAAAAGAGCTATCCAGCCTAATCCTACTTTCCAGCTCTTGGTCCGTAGCCTTGTAGGTTACTGCACTTCAAGTGAATATCCGAGTAATTTTTAAATGCGATGAACGTTTTTGCCTCTACCACTCTTTTAGGCAATTGTAAACAATTTTACAACACCAAGTTATAGTCCAACAAATTTATTTTAAATTAAATTCCACAAGCTTTCGGAGGCTTCCTCCTTCGTCGGGCGGACTCTTTTAGGCAGTTCCAGACCCCCACCACCCTCTGGATGAAAAGAATTCTCCTCAGCTCCATTCTAATCCTTCTACCAATTACTTTAAATCTATGCCCCCTGGTTAATGACCTCTCTGCTGAAGGAAATTGGTCCTTCCTGTCAACTCTATCTAGGCCCCTCATAATTTTATACACCTCAGCCTCCTCTGTTCCAAAGAAAACAACCACAGCCTATCCAATCTTTCCTCATAGCTAAAATTCTCATAATATCCTCGTAAATCTCCTCTGTACCATCTCGAGTGCAGTCACATCTTTCCTGCAATGTGGTGACCAGAACTGTACGCAGTACTCAAGCTGTGGCCTAACTAGTGTTTCATACAGTTCTAGTATAACCTCCCTGCTATTATATTCTTTGCCTCTGCTAATAAAGAGAAGTGTCCCGTATGCCTTCTTAACCATCTGTCCTGCTACCTTCAGGGATCTGTGGACACGTACTCCAAGGTCCCTTTGTTCCTCTACACCTCTCAGTATCCTCCCATTTATTGTCTATTCCCTTGCCTTGGTTGCCCTTCCCAAATGCATTACCTCACGCTTCTCCGCATTGAATTCCATCTGCCACTTTTCTGCCCATCTGACCAGTTCACTGATATCTTCCTGCAGTCGACAGCTTTCCTCCTCACTATCAACCACATGGCCAATTTTTGTGTCATCTGCAAACTTCTTAATCATGCCTCCTACATTTAAGTCTAAATCATTGATATTTAGCACAAAAAGCAAGGGACCTACTACTGAGCCCTGCAGAACCGCACAGAAAACAGCCTTCCAGTCATAAAAACACCCATCGACCATTACCCTTTGCTTCCTGCCACTGAGCCAATTTTGGATCCAACTTACCACTTTCCCTTGGATCCCATGGGCTTTTACTTTCCTGACCAGTCTGCCATGTGGGACCTTGTCAAAAGCCTTGCTAAAATCCATGTAGAGTACACCAAACGTGTTACCCTCATCAACCGACCTTGTTACCTCCTCAAAAAATTCAATCAAGTTAGTCAGACACGACCTTCCCTTAACAAATCTATGCTGACTGTCCTTGATTACTCCGTGCCTTTCTAAATGGTGATTAATACTGTCCCTCAGAATTGTTTCCAATTATTTGCCCATCACCGAGGTTAGGCTGACTGGCCTATAATTACTCGGTCTATCCTTTTCTCCCTTTTTAAACAATGATACAGCGTTAGCGGCCCTCCAATCCTCCGGCACCATGCCTCTAGCCAGAAAGGATTGGAAAATGATGGTCAGAGCCTCCGCTGTTTCCTCCCTTGCTTCTCTTAAGAGCCTGGGATACATTTCATCTGGGCCTGGCGATTTATCTACTTTCAAAGATGCTAATCCCCTTAATATTTCCTCCCTCACTATGTTTATTTATCCAATATTTCACACTCCTCTTCCTCCTCAACTACAATCTCTGCATCGTCCCCCTCTTTTGTGAAGACAAACGCTAAGTATTCATTAAGAACCATACCCACGTCTTCTGCCTCCACATACAGGTTACCTTTTTGGGCTCTAATAGGCCCTACTCTTTCCTCAGTTATCCCCTTGCTCGTTATGTATTTATAAAACATCTTTGCATTTTCCATGATTTTACTTGCCAATATTTTTCCATGCCCTCACTTTGCTTTCCTAGTTTCCTTTTTAATTTCACCCCTGCACTTTCTATATTCCTCTAGGCTTTCTGCAGTATTGAGCTCTCAGTACCTGACATAAACTTCCCTTTTTTGTCTTATCTTACCCTGTATACTCCTTGACATCCAGGGGGCTCTAGATTAGGGAGTCCCACCCTTTTTCTTTGTGGGAACATATTTGCTGTGAACCCTCACTATCTCCTCCATGAACGCCTCTCACTGGTCTGACACTAATTTACCTTCAAGTAGCTGTTTCCAGTCCACTTTTGACAAATCACATCTCAGCTTAGTAAAATTGGCCTTTTCCCAATTGAGAACTTTTACTCCCACTCTTGTTGTTGTGGGTAACAGGTTGCAGCTTGATGCAGTTTGTAGCACTTTCGCCTCTGAGTTAAAGGTTGAGAACATAACACTCCAGTGCAGTCCCAAGGGACTGCTGCAAAGAAGGAGGTGCTGCCCTTCAGACAAAACACTGAACCAAGGTCCAGGTTAAGGTAGACATTAAAGATACCATTGCACTATTTGAAGTAAAGCAGTAATTTCTTCCACCAAAAAATAGGTCATATTTATATCATTGCTGTTTGTGGGACCTCGCCATGCACTGTGTTCAGTACGTAACAACAGTGGGTACTTCAAAATAATTTATTGTATGTGAAGCTTTTTGGGACATTTCCAAAAGATGTATAAGGTGCTGTATGGCTGCAAGTTTTTTGTCTCTTTCAGTGCACTGCACAAAATGGCAGTTAAATATGTTTGAAAACAATCCTACACCCGAGATTTGCAATGCGGTAATTCAAAAGGGTCACTTTCCAGCATATCAGTTTTTTTGCTGTGGTTGCATTTGTCGTAATGAAGGAGCTACTGGTATAGCTTGCCAACAAAAGACTTCGCAAAACAGCCAAGGCACACTGTTTCATTGATTCCAAGCTGTTTGTGATGAAAAGAAAGCTAGTTGTAGGGTTAGGATCTTAGCTTTAGTTGAAATATGCATCACGTGGTGGTTGTTCCCACCACAAACACTGCCTAAATTAGGTTTACAATATTCAGGCTCAGTATCATATTCTGAAACCTGCATTTAACAATTATAGTTGACTAACACTCGTATATTTAAACATTTCAAACTGCTGATGCCATCTTGAAGTGCTATCTCATGGCATAGTGCAGTTTGTGAAAGAAATTAAACCAATTTTGAGGTGTGCTGACAATCAATGTTGTACGACCAGTTTTACTACACTTAAGAAAATTTCCAATGACACTTTATACAACTTATCAAATTTGTTCCATTTTACTTCCTAAAGAAAGAATGTGTTAATTTTCAGCAACAGTGCTAAGTAGAGCACCTTGTCTGGTTGGCATGTTGCACTTCTTGAGCAGGTGGAATCAGAAATACTGGCATTGCCCTCTCTGCCCATAACCACACTCTTGGCAGCTAAGCAGAGTGGGTGGGAATAACAGAAAGCATAAAGTTGTCTGCAGCATGGACTAATATTTTGTCCTAGTTACAAGAACACTACTGGGCGACAATTGGCTTTGTAACAAAAAAAAAAGAAAAATAGAAAACATAAAAGAGTAAGTATGAATGCAGAATATTTTATATGATTTCTTGAAAAAAAATGACGTATAATTTTATCAAATTGAGATAATTTATAGAGTTTAAAATACCAAAAAAAATCACAAAGGGTATGTGGTATATAGGTCACTTCAAGGTCTGAGGCAAAAATCTTGCTTGAATCCTCTGGCTCTTTTCTTCCCCATACATGCCTTACATCAACAGGGTCCTTTGCCGCTGTGGAAACACTGGGCTGCTGCACCCTATTGATCTCCTTTAAACCTACTGAATAATAAATTTCAGGACAACATAGCACAAGCCGACTAAAACCCTTTAATTACATCACTGCTGAAAGGAAATCATTGATCAATGGCATTATGGGAAATTAAACCGTCCCCAAAACTGGATCAAAGTCAATGAAATAGCCTACTATCTATCCCCGGTTGGGACGTATGGTGGATTAGTGATTGTGGACAGGCAGAAGCAGCTCTACCATCGTGCTATGCCTGCAGTCCTTTTGAAGCTCTCCCAGGCAGGTGTCATGCTCTGAGCATGGTTTTTGATTACTCTAATTAAATATAATACTATCAACAGACCTTCATATCGATCCCCTTTAAAACCCCTACTAAATGGAAAATTAAAAGCATTGAGAAGAATGGGGAGGAGGATCAGGGCAGTCATGTTAAGTTCAAACTCATATCAATTTTTCACATAATGTGTTTTTATGACAGTTATATATACTCATGATATTTTCGTTAGTAGCCCAATATGTACAATAAACCTACAAGTCCTACAACATAATTTGCTTGTGTTTTGTGTTGACTTAATTTGCCTTAAGTGCCTTCTTTAAATATTACAATGTCTTACCTAGAAATGCAGCTTCATTTGGCTATCTCACATGATAAAAAATACATTATTCAAAATACTGCATGATGGCAAGAAAATATTTTTTGTTGCAATTCGACTGTAGCAATCAACATTTTATATAAACTATCATTTCTGTAATTTACATTGCATTAACTATAATATGGCAAAACAATGAAATATGACACTGGAAATGCAGTTCAGAATAAACCTATAAACTGTAAAATAAATGAATGCTTAATTTATACTATACTCGCAGCATTAGTGCCATGTCACTTCTGGCACTGAATTGATATCAGGAGTGCAGTGCAAATAGGACAAATCTCCAACAGTCTCAAATTCTGTAATAGTATTGAGACCACCTGGAAAAGGTGACATTACACTTGTACCTCTTTGCAATACAAATGCAGTCAACCCAATACTTGGCTAAGTCACCCGATGACGTATGATTTGGAGAAGGTGTGTAGAGGAAGTAAGCTGTAGTTCCAGGACGAAGGAAAAAAAAAATTAACTTTACTCATCAAACTGACATGCAAATGAATCTGGAAAAATGAATTAAGATCAAAACCTGTAGCTAATTTTAAAGTTGCAGCCTGAACCAACCAGCATTTTTCAAATGAGGAACTAAACAGCATGAAAAACAAGAAAAAATAAACTGCTATTCTGCAGTTTTGAAATTGGGCTTAAAAATGGTTGTGAATTTTGGAGTCTCATGTACGTAAAATCTTCATCCCCATAGCAGTTCAATTGGAGCATATAAATGCACACATCATATCACCCTAATTAAACCTTGAAATTAATTAATATTTTTAAATCTTTGGCAAAAGAAACAGTATGGAACTAGAATATAAGGGCTCCAGGAGAAATGTCTTTGCAATAACAATTACTGTACTGTGCAATGTTTTTGCCACATGACACAGATAGATTGCATAGTTTACTAATATGTAACATGAATTATAGTGATAATTTCATAATGTAATCCAGATACTTGTCATTGGATAAGGTGCTGACAAGCTGCGATCACCTCCCCCTCCCCCATCCTCGCCCCATATTACTCATTCCAATTCCCTCAGGTGGTTCTTGTTGCCCGAGTCCAAATGGTAGCAACCTGTTGTTCTGCTTGTCTGTAAAATCCAGCCTGCTGGCTAATTTACCCATGGATTAATACTCTAAGACGACTCCAACCTGCTGCTGAGTTTCTATACAAAAACCCTGCCCATCAGGGTGATGCTGCCGAAAGCAAAGAGGTCACTTCTAAATAATTGATGCGTAAAGCATAAACTATTTCACCACCACCTGTGTACCAAAATAGTAATAAACAGGTACACTGGAACAAGAGCTTAGTGAAAATTATGTCTGATGTTACTGTATAATCGAGAAATCTTTCAGCAAGAAAGCTAGAAAATATGAAGAGAGAGGGAAAAGAAAGCAGTTTATTTCATAGTGTCCTTTTTGCTTACATTAAAAAAGTGCACTTTGTTGTCAATTTGTAATTGAAGTAAGCTTACTCATGAATGGCAAGTATAATTTAACACAGGCAATCAATCATCCAGCTTGAATAACGCTGTTCAATTTTCTGTTACATTTTGGAATGCATTTGACCAAAACTGATAATCTCAAATAGCTTGAAAATCTGAATATGTTTTTTTTAAAATTATGCTTCAGAAATGCAGTCTACAAGGAAAGAAAACTTAGCCTATTAAATGTTTGTCTCCCATCTTCTATTTAACAACGTGCATTTATATAGCGGTTTAATGTAGTAAAACATCCCAAGGCACTTCACAGCACCGTTAGCAAATAGAATTTGACACCAAGTCACATAAGGAGATATTATGACAGGTGACCAAAAGCTTGCTAAAAGAGGTAGTTTATAAGGAGCATCTTAAAGGAGGAGAGAAGAGGTGGAGAGGTTTAGGGAGGGAATTCCAGAGCTTAGGGTCTAGGGAGCTGAAGGCAAGGCCGGCAATGGTGGACCGATTAAAATTGGGGATGCTTAAGGGGGCAGAATTGGAGGAGCGCAGAGACCTTGGAGGGTTATAGGACTGGAGGAGGTTATAGAGATAGGTAGGGGAATAGCCATGGAGGGGTTTGAAAACAAGGATGAGCATTTTAAAATTGAGGCGTTGCTGGACTGGGAGCCAATGTAGATCAGACCAGCAAGCACAGGGATGATTGGAAAAATCTCTAAATTTTTGTTGAAAATGTGAATGCAAATAACATCACATAGGAACTTGGGTAGAAAATTGGCAAATGTTGACCAAGAATTTTAGAAAAGCTTACACAGCCCCGAAAAAGCTGACCTCCAAAAATAGCCCTGAATATAGGCCCTGTGATACACGAACACAAGGAGCTATACTTAAAAGGAAATAGGACAAGGGCTATTCACATCTAAACATCCAAGTGTGTGATATCTGTTTCATGTGTTCTAATGAGTAAATGCTGTAATAATACAAAGATAATTTACAACTGGGGCCATAAACAATAGCTTGAATGTAGTATATAAGGATAAAACTGAAATAACTATTTCCTTACATGTACCCTGCACATTTGGTGGGTTCCACCCAATTTCCTTGATTGAACTGTAAAATAATATATGGGTAATATGTATCTTGACCATTACATTTGTACTTCTATGCAGTGATGAACTTTGGTAACTGGAAAACAAGTCATGATGCAAATTCTAGTCAAAATGATAAAGTTGGTTAAACTCAAACTTAATCAGAACCCTCTCATATATGGCTTGCGTGTTGGCAGCTTCTACATAAAGTATAAGTTTACTAAATTTTTGTAACTTCTCCCAGATTATCATCATTATCAGCTTCAACAATGCAATCTTTCAGTTGGGATGGTCTGTAAAACCTCAGCAGTAGCATTTTCCCTGATTGCCACCCCAAAGATGCACTTTGTTAGATGAAACCACCTCCCTTCCTACTTACTGCCATCATTAAAAATGAATAAAATTCCACACAATTCTAAAGACGAGAACTTGCAAAATTGAAGAAATGTCTAAAAACCAGAGAACACTTATCTTATGACACTCTTGAAATGAACCATAAAAGTTTTATATTTTGGTACAGAATCACTCCTGCAGCATTAAAACAATGGAGATTATCTGAGAATTAGGAATCTTCAGTGTGCAACTGATTTGATTTTCATAGAACAGGTACTAAAGTTTTTTAAATATCACCATGATAATCCATGTAATGTGAAGTAGATTTTTAATGAACTCCACTTCCATATACAAGGTTTTGTTAAAATTCGAAATATCAGAGTCTATTTACACCCTCTATTAAATATCATAGTTCCAAAATTTCTACCTTTTGTGCGGCCAGAGAAGGAATTTGGGTAAGGATCCCATTAAGCTAGGTGTCTTAAAATTCTGCCAGATGTGGGGTTGGGCACGTCTTGCACCCGCCCCCTTCCGTGTGGGCACCGTAGAAACAGTTGGAACTGGCAGGATGCCGACATCCTTTAGAATTCCCGCCAGTTTCATCTCATTTGCCCCCATCGCAATGTATGCCTGTGTGAAGCAGGTATACTTGCTTGCCAGGACCCGATCTTGCTGGAAGTCGGGCCAATAAAGGCTAATTTCGTTACGGCTATTGCCCCACTTATCACTGCTTAATGCTGAAATGGGGCGCACCATTTGTGGGTGCTTGTCCAAAATATGCATATATTCTTGGCCCTGGGATTTGGGACACTACAGGTCTGCCTGCAGTGCCATCCAGAGGAATTTCATTGCCCGTGCATCTAAAATTACATTTTAAGAGTGCAAATCCATGTAGTACTTACTGTGGGAATTAGGTGCAGAGGGAGAAGGAACTGCTTAGTAAGCTGGCTGATATTATACATATTTAATATCAATTTTAAAGTAGAACAACCTAACTAAACATAAAAATGTTAGCTCAGGAAAGGACAATGATGTGTCATTTTCACACATTGACCAAGTTTGACTCAGGCAAATAAGTCAGTGGGAAGTGTCATCAGCTTACATTGCTCGTACTCAAAATCACAGAACCTGACAAGGGAGATAGAGACAATCTGACACATCAGTGTTTGAGAAGGTAGTCACACCAATGAGAGACAAGCAACAGGCATTGGAGGAGGAAAGATGGACGAATATCCGAAGGTCCTACAAACAGTAATAAGATAATGACCAGATAATCTGTTTCAGTGATGTTGGTTGAGGGATAAATATTGGCCAGGACTCCGGTTAGTACTGCCCTGCTCTTCTTCGAATGGTGCCATGGGATTTATTACATCCACCTGAGACGGCAGACAGGACTTTGGTTTAACATCTCATCTGAAGGACGAGACCTCTGACAGCGCAGCACTCCCTCAGTACTGAACTGAAGTGTCAGCCTCGATTAAGTGCTCAAGTCTCTGGAGTGGATGAACCCACAACCTTCAGACTCAGAGGTGTGAGTACTACCACGAGCCAAGGCTGACACCTACATTACAAGTTTATGATTAAAAAGAGAATTGTTAAAAGTGAGGTGGGACCCCCAAGATGTGAGGATTGTCAATTTATAGATGATGATCAAAAAATGGTGCAAGTATTTAATAAGTACTTTGCATTAGTCTTTAATAAAGAGAATATCGGATAGGAGATGAATACTTTTTTTAAAAAAAATTCTTGGGATTTGGGCGCCGCTGGAAAGGCCAGCATTTATTGTCCATGCCTGGTTGTCCTGAGGTGGTAGTGGGCCTTCTTCCTGGACTGCTTGAGAGCAAAAGGAGCAGTATTATGATGGATAAAAGGGAAATTTTAGATAAGTTAGTTAAGCAAATGTAAGACAAAGCATCAGGACCTGATGGGATACATCTGAGGATCCTGAGGGAGATGGATGAAGAAATTGCAGAGACCTTAGAAATTATATTGGAGGTTTCTAATGAGCATGGATGTGTGCTGGGGAACTGGAGATTGACCCATTTTTAATAAGGGAGACAGAGTTAATTCAGGTAATTTCAGGCCAGTTAGCTTGACATCAGTGGTATGGGAAATTTTAGTCTTTAATTAAGGGTGAAATTATAACATATCTAGATAGAGAGAAGATATAAGTAGCTATTAAGGAGTTCAAAAGGGATGATCATGCTCAAAAAATGTCATAGAATGCTTTGAGGAGGTACAAACACAGTAGATAAGGGAAATGCAGTCGATGTAATGTACATTGGTTTTTTTAGGAAAGCTGTGACAAGGTGCTACACCAGAAATTACCAGAGAAGATTAAGGGGTATGGAATTAGGGGAAGGATAGCAAACTGGATTTAAAATTGGTTAGAAGAGAGAAAACAGAGAGTAGTAGTTAAGGGCAGTTTTTCAGAGTGGTTGGAAGTGCGTAGTAGTGTCTCACTGGGTTCAGTTCTGCTTCTGTTTGCTTGTATAGGCCTAGAGGGGGTGGTGTCAAAATTTGCATGGGATATCAAAATAAGAGGTATAGTTCATTCTTTAGAAGACCAAAGGAAATTGTAAAGAGATATTGATAAGATGGGGGAATGGGCTAAAAAGTGGCAGACGGAATTCAACATCAGTAACTGTGATGTGATATATTTTGGTAAAATAACAGAAATAATTGTACTCTTAATTGAAGTAGACTCGTGCTGTGGAAGAGCAGAGGAATTTGGGAGTACAGGTTCACAGAACATTAAAGGCAGCACCTCGGGTTGATAAGGCAAAGAAAAAGCTAAATTTAATTCTAGGTTTTATCATGAGGTCTAGAATATAAAAGCAAAGAGGTAATCGTGAGCCTATATAAAACCTTAAGATATCTGTTGCAGTATTGTGTGCAGTGTTGGACTCTGCACTCCAGGTAGAATGTTAGGCTTTAGAGAGGGTACAATGCAAAGTTACTAGGGTGTTTCTTGGTATAAGGAAATACAAATAAAGACTTGAAAAATTGTTTTTTTTTTATCAGCACAACACAGTTTATGGGCGAAATGATAGAAGTGTTTAAAATTATGAAAGAATTGGACAGGGTAGATTGAAGTAGACTTTCCAATAGTTGAGGGGTCTAGAACAAGGGGCCATAGATACAAAATTAAATGTAATTAAAGATTTAGAACAGAGGGCAGGAGAAACTTCTTTAAACACAGTTGCGAGGCTGGGTTAGCGGTTGAAGCAGAAACAATGTCAACATTAAGGTTAGATTATATAGGTGGATGAAAGCAAAAGGGGTTGAAGGAATACGGGTACAGAATGGGTAAATGTGATTACAACTATTTGATCAGGTGGAGGACTGGCATGGACTGGCTTGGATGAATGGCCCATTTCTGTGTTGTATTTCTATGAAAGAAAATAAAGAAAGATTTGCATTTATATAGCACCTTTCATGGCCTCAGGACATCCCAAAGAGCAATGAAGTACTTTTGAAGTGTCGTTGCTGTTGTAATGCAAGAAATATATTTCTAATTTCATCCACTTTTGATACTTTTGCTTTTTAGCCCCTGCAACCCAGAATCAATTATTTGTTCTGTTTTTAATAGTTTTATTGTCTTTGTTTCTTTCATTTTAACCCCTTTTCTAAATTACTCTATGCTCTGTATACAGAAAAGTGCTACCTTTGCTTCTGATAATGAAGCAGCTCCTACCTTCATTAAGCTTTGGAAATCAATATCCTTTTACTGAAATAGCACCAAAATAAACAAATTCTAAACATGTTTAATATGAATGCTAACACTGTGCATTAACCATTCTAAGGATTCATCCTCACAACTGTTTCAAACTAGACACTGTAGAGGATGAAACTGCTGCATTAGCAGATAGTGACCGGCACAAATATAGTCTAAAAAAGAATCATACATTTTAGTATCTGTATGCAACTAGGTCATGACATGACTTAAAAGTGCTTAGTAATTGAAGTTTAAGTTGCACACATTTCTGTGTAGATGGTTTAGTTTGTCCAGCTGAGGTGCTCTACCAGGAAAAGGTGTTCTATGGTCCATTAACAAGGCTTCAATGAAAACCTTATGAACATCAAGGATGAATCCTAAGCAAAAAAATAATCATTAGTGTTGGTTTGGCCTGCTATGACCAGTACTATGATGCCTCTGTCCAACTTTGGATGGCTCAGTTCTTTTTCACAACATCAAAAGCCTGTCTGTACCATTCTGTTAATGGTTGGCTGTCAACAGTCGCTGTATAATTAAAATAAAATAGCAGCTGCAAAATTCCACTTAATTGTTGGAGTACATGTCTGTTTGCACACATACACTTCTACGATATCATTTACAATTATTTTCTGTTTTTCAAATATCCTTACTAGAACATACGGTTTTGGGGGGGGGGGGGGTAGGCGGGGGAGTTTTGATTTTGAGCGATCATGTAAAACGGGTAATAGCGAATCGGCAGCCTGTTTTACACTACACCCGATTTTTATTTCCATTAACTTCAATGGAAATAAAAATCGGGAGAAATGTAAATCAGCCTGCTGATTCACTATCACCTGTCTTACACTATCGCATAAAGTCAAAATCTGCCCCACTGATTTTAAACATCTACAAGATTTTAGCAGAATACTTTTAAAAGCTAACACCGACCGCTATCTCAGTAAGCACAGTTGCTCCAGCCATAGAACTCTCACAAACAACGATTACATGCTGTTCCAGTCCATTAAAGAAAGTAATTTAATCATTTTCTATTCTCTAGCAAAATCACATTCAGACAAATTTTATTGCCATGCTATCTAAATAGTAAATAGTTATTATAGGCTCAAAATGAGTTTTTACTTGCCATGGGCAACTACTTTGCCTTTATTGTTGAGCTCTGTTATAGCAACAAGAAGTTAAAAAGGTTATAAAGACACGATTAACATCATGTGACGGTCTTGACACGACTTAAAAGTGCTTAGTAATTGAAGGTTTTATTCAAAGTGTATTAGCCCCATATAAGGGAACAGTTAATGTACTGCTGTAGGCTTTATTTTGTTGCAGCCTACCATGATCACCTACACACTACTAAACAAACTGAATGGACTCGCTTGAGATCACAGGTCATTTTTATTATCTGGGCTCTTCGAATAAAATGTCAATAAAAAAGTGCTGTAAGGCAGAGGGGGGAAAAACAGCAAATAATGACTAATTGGGACAGAGAGCCTATGCCTCAGGTACTTTCTCAACTACTTACTTTCAACAGTTTACCACAAAATTTATTTCACTCATCCATGAAGAATATTTAAATAAATATTTCAACCACGCTGTGATAATAATTTTACTTTTAAGATAGAAACTTTTACTTTAATTGTTGCACTTAATACTTCAGTGAAATCAGGGCAAATTACCCAAAATAACTTTGCTGCACAAATAAGTTGCACATCATGGTAATTTAAATTCTTGTATTTAGTAAAATTACAAGTGTTGTTGAGTGTATACTTCAGCTTCTTTTGTTAAAAATTAATTGTAAGTCTAAATACTTGACAATCAGCCATCAGCACGAAGGTGAGCATTTACGTAACAATGATGCATCAATCTACCCTCTCTCCTTTTTGAAAAAATGAAATCTCATCATAAACCTAACCATAAGCTCCACCATATTGTAGTTACTGTTAGCAAAGTGTTCTTTGCTTCTGATCTGCTCTATCTGGTTATTACTTATTATTTCTGCTTGTAACATAAGAACAAGGAGCACGAGTAGGCCATATGGCCCCTCACGCCTGCTCCACCATTCAATAAGATCATGGCTGATCTTCAATCTCAACTCCACTTTCCCACACGATCCCTATATCTCTTAGAGTCCTAAAATCTAGCGATCTCAGCCTTGAATATACTCAACGACTCAGCATCCACAGCTGTCTGGGGTAGAGAATTCCAAAGATTCACAACCCTCTGAATGAAGAAATTCCTCCTCATCTCAGTCCTAAATGATCAACCCCTTATCCTGAGACTATGCCCCCTAGCTCTGGACTCTCCAGCCAGGGAAAACAGCCTCTCAGCATTTACCCTGTCAAGCCCTCTAAGAATCGTGTATGTTTCAATTAGATCACCTCTCATTCTTCTAAACTCCAGAGAGTGTAGGCCCATTCTATTCAATCTCTCCTCATAGGACAACCCTCTCATCCCAGTTTGGGTGGTGTGGATACAAATATTGTGGGTGGATATAAATATTGTATCCAAGATCATGTTTACACCCTTCATAAATTTCCCAATTTATCCCTGACAAATTCAGGTCACCCAAAACAAGCTCAACAGCTCCTACACAAGCTTCCCTTAATTTGACTAACAAGTTCTTGAACAATATGTGATTGTGGGAAATTAACACTTAGCCAGACAGTTATCAGGGACACTGCTGGACAGAATAGTGCTAAGGCTCTGCACTTAACAGTTATTAGCATTCTGAACTATCTTTTGCCCACAGGAACAACTTTCAGATAGTTGATCAGACCATCATGCACAGCATCTGCAGCTTGCTTAAACAGCCAGGGGTAACCAGTTTTAATCCTGGGTTGCTGTACTCAGCTAGTGTGACCAGCAAGAAAGAATCCAATAATAATCTATCACAGACAAACTGCTTCAATTTTGCCACAACTAGATGGTGTTAGTTCTTCAAGGTCTTTCTAATTTCTGGTTGGTCAGAATCCAGGAATTAATCTGTACAGTAATTTTGTACAATTTGTTAATTTTCTGGTTGTTTGTTCACTTGCTGGATAAACACTCTGGTTTTTAAATTCTAAGGCAAAGCATTACACTTTTCCACATGAAATGTTGCACCTTCTCGCAATTAGTCTCATTTCGAAGTACACTTTCCATATTGATATTGGCTTTTAGCATGTTTATATAGTGTAGTGCTGCCTTAAAATTGGGTTTCATTGATTTGTACTATTCAATTAGTTCTGTTGCTTAAAGTCAGTGTTTTGCTGATGATCTCACTCTGCATTTATCAACTTCCTTCACATTGCATGCCCTCAGTGCTCACAACCTCCAGTCTTCTTGTAGTCTTGATCCTCTCCGTGCATTCAATAGGGCAATAAAAATCTTATTTCTTTCAATTCTTCAAAGGCATAGTTCCTTCATGTGTCTCAAGTGCAACCATTCTTTACCTTTGAGAGCTTTGCCCTCAGTCCTTCTTCATCGATTGATTTTTTTGGCCTCTGACCTTACAAGGGACTTCTACATCTCCTCATCCAATAAGCAATCTCTTACTCACCTTTAGCCTCCTTATGGCTCTTTATTTTATCAATACTATTATGGCTGGTGCTCCTCTTGTTTACATGCAGGGATTCCAAGAAGGGGTAAGTCGGGGCTTACCTGACTCGCATCAAATTGTACACAAACTTGTTGCATAAATCAATAAAAATTGCTGACTAGCCACAGGTGTGGTGACAGTGACATCATTTTAGCCACGTGCACTAATTTTAGTAGAAGACGCCTTAGACGCAATACAGGTAAATATACTTCACATGTATATTTACTTGACAAACATCCACCACCATTCAATGCAAAACTTGGCAGTCTTTCTCTTTCACCAAAGTTTGGAATTCTGGTATGAATCTATCAGTCACAGCACTTCTTAGTATAGCTTCTAGGTTTTTGCCCAGCAGTTGTGAGCAATACTTTGACTTCATCAGGGTGATTCCTGAGAATACTGACTCACACACTGAGACACACCCGCTCTCCATCCAGAATGTGGTTGGATGCTGCTTGCCCTTTGCCATCACATACCTTGTTGAGCTGCTCGTTATTGATTGGGCTTGCTTTCTTCTGCTGACCTGAACGGTTATTCATCTTGATCGAGCTGACCACGTGACAGCTCCCCTCATCATACAACGTTGCTGGTGTTTCCATGGTGTTGAAGTCTGGTGTATTCACCCGTGTTACACACCATTTTAGAAGACAACCAATAAGCAGTAACCAAGAAGATAAAGCACACATAGCAATCAAAAAACACTCGCACATTCTGCTTTCCATCTTACCATTTTACCAACAAATGCACAAAAAGGTTAAAGTACAAATGCATACTCTGTGAATATGAGTACTGATATCACATTCCCAATGGTGGTGTCCATTACTCATTTTTTATTTACAATTCAAAAATGCAATTAGCCAAATCTGGATTCCCAACTCGTCACATGTGGCTAGTGGCTAACGTACTGGACAATACTGGCATAAATTAATGTACCTATAAATTTTTTATTTTGTTTTGCTTTCCACTCAAGGCTCTAAAGGCTCTTGAGATATTAAAAGTTATTTTCCAACACAATCTATACTTGAAACCAAGGCTTCTAAATGTTCCCTTTCACTTTAAAGCATTTTAATTTTACTGGCATATTATACTCTTCCAATTCAGTCCCCTTCACAACTGCAAATGAAATATAAGTGAAATATATGAGTGCTTTTAACCCTTTATCTAGATCGATATTGAATTAATTTCTTAGCTGTAGAAATTTTTGTATTAATCTTGCAAACAGAAGTTTAATTCAGAATTCCAACAGTCCTGACATAGGGCTCAGAACAGGCAGGTTGAATATTATAATCCAGTGTTGTATTTCAGAGCCATGTTTCACTTACAAAGTCTTGCTTTCACAATGGTAGGAAAAAAAGTAATTCTTTTAAGAATTTTGTGTTTGGATCACAATAGACTTTTTGAGCAAGATCATGAATTCTAAAAACTCATTACATTTTTTTCCAAATTACTTTGGTTGGACTACATAATCACTGTGCTGCTATTTTTCCTGGGTCTTATTATGCTTGAAATAGTGTCACTGTACATGCCAACCCAATCCTACTGACATTTCAGTAAATGAAGTAAAAGGCTTCCATCAATTGAGCTGTAACAAGTCTTTAAGATTATGAAGGGTTATGATGAGGTAAATAGTGAAAGATTATTTTCATTGGTTGGCAAGGAGGTAACTAGAGGGTGCAAATTTAAGATAACAAACAGAATTAAAGGGAAGGTTAGAAAAAATTCCTTACATAGAGAGTGGTTAGAATTTGAAATTCTCTGCCACAAACCTTAGTTGAAGCATAATTCATGAATTTAAAAAGGAATTGGACAGTTGTTTGTGAAAAAGAAAGATGGGAAATGAGCAAGAAAATGGGATTAGATGAGATGGCTTATGTGGAAAAAGACGCCAGTGCAGATTTGATGGGCCAAATGGCCTGCACCTGTGCTGTAACATTCTATCATCCATATCTTTGCAGAACATACTCTGCCTTTGATGTGATTAGACAACCCAATTTCAAATAGAAAAAACTGGAGAACAAAATTAGTAGTTTTGCTCAGGATAGATGATAAGCGAAGTGGAAAAATCCACACTGGTGAAATGGAGGATGCGTTTCTGTCATTTGATTTAAAAGAACACTGTTTGAGAAGTGGAGGAATGTGATCATGTATAAATGTAAACAATTTTACAACACCAAGTTATAGTCCAACGATTTTATTTTTAATCCCACAAGCTTTCGGGGGCTTTCCCCTTCCTCAGGTGGTGTGGAACTTCCACACCGCCTGAGGAAGGGGAAAGCCCCCGAAAGCTTGTGGGATTAAAAATAAAATCGTTGGACTATAACTTGGTGTTGTAAAATTGTTTACAATTGTTAACCCCAGTCCATCACCGGCATCTCCACATCATTTATAAAGATTGAGAACTGTAATAGTGGAGTTATTGGGTATTAGCTTACTGATATGGATCAGTAAGTAATACACAAATACTGCCCTAAAAAGTAATGTCCATAATTTAGTAATGTTGATTTGCAAGAAGAATTATCAGTAATTTACAGTCATATTTCACAAGAAAATAAAGATTCCAGTTACTGTCATTCCTAACCACTTTAAAGCATCTATTCCATTTATCTCTTGCTCTCTCTATATAAATAAATAGATTTATCATTCTTATCACACAAGTTATACGCAATTATTTGCAGTTCCCTCTATAACAGTATTTTAAATCTCAATGTCTCTCCAAAAAAGTTAGAAACTAATTTACTTTGGAACCCTTTTATTACAAAATGGCTCATATTTGATGTTACCTTTAAGAGATCATCTTATTCCACTGGAACAAAGTTACTGTCACTTCATATTTGCTATCAATTATTTGGTTGACAAATATTAAGCCCTAATTAACATAAACCTACTGAAATACAAAAATGAAGTTGGGAGCTAACAACGTACATTTATTGTAAACAATAAGTGCATTAAATGGGAGAACGCAACATCATTCTTAAGGAAGTTAGTAGTACACCCTTCAAATGCCAGAACTCATAGGAATGGCTCAAGTGTATCATCAAATGAGTTTAACATTTAGTAATAAGCAAGTTAGGTTAACCATATGCCTTGCAGATGCAGAGTCCTACATCAGATCCTTTGTTGTATCAATAGAAATGTAAATAAATCAAGGAAAATGTACATGCTTTGCTGTGTATACATGTTAACAATCCTAGATATAAATGGTTTACAGTTAGTCAGCATTTCATTGTCACGTTTAATAATGCAGCAGTATGAAATAGTTCATCCAAGATGGAAATTTTTAATGAGTGCCAAATTGAGTCTTAAAAGATTATCACAATCGTGTTTGGTTTCCAACATCCACTGTTTCTATGCATTAATCAGAAATCATAATAAATCCACATGCTTCTTTTGACAGCACATTAGTCAGAATAGTTTTGCAAAATACTGACATTGACTAATGGGCTGCGAGTTAGAAGGGTCAATCATAAACTCATCAAATGCTTCATTTAATTTCTTAATTTAGACAAACACAATTTGTTTATGAGAAAGATATCAGGTGTTCTTGAATGAATAATGGCTATGAAACCAAACTCCATTAATCAGTCCAAGATTACAAATGAATTTGAAAGTATTTATTCTAATTTCACTCATTTAGGTAAACAAAGAAAACATGAGCCAATAGTCATATGGAAAAGGATACTGTGAATCTTCATATCAATTTTAGGGTCATAAATGTCTCGTATTCATTGAACCAAATGTTTTTACTTAACAAATAAATCCATGATGTATGCATAAAATAAATATATACTCCAAAGCAGTGAACTGACCAACATTCCTCCCCTAAACCCAAGCACAAATTAATTGGTCATTCATCTTATAATTGTTTGTGGGATCTTGCCATACACAAGTTTGCCTACAGAACAGCAATTCCAAGTAATCCACTGTAGGTAAAGTGCTTTGGTGTTTTTTTTTCATTTATTTCAATTTATAGTTTGCATCATTACAGCGATAATATTTGTAACTGATTCAATACCTAAGTTCAAAATACTATAAACATCCTTAAATAATTCTAATTACTAAAACACAGAGTCAAGCTCCTATGGTCTGTGTCCACATCTTTTTCTTCACGTCAAGTTAAAAGGCAATGCTAGCATCAAGTCTGTGATTAGGTTTCACTAACTCAGTGATCAATCAGACAATGAAAAATACAAAGGTTAATGAGAACAAACTGAAAACTTCCTCTGTGACAAGATATGAATGCAGATAGGAAATGTGTTCCATATGCAGGTTGTAATTTGTAGAGAAAGTATGAGGTAATTCAGGCACTTAACTCAGTTTATTTAACAACAAAATGAGAAACAAAATCTAACATGATTGCAAAGTTTACTTTCAGTTAACAGTAATCACAAACAAATGGCTTGAATTTATTGTTAGGAGAATGTTCTATTGCATCAGACTTATGTCATGCCTGAGAAGAGAATTTGATCATACTTACAAGTCTAAAGTACACATCAAAACATTATGGCCAAAATTAACACATACAAATGTTTACATACCAAAATTACCTTTTGTTTTTAAAGAGAAATTAAAAAGTACAATTTAAATCAAATTCTCAGCATGAACATAGACCTTTCAAGCCAACAGTTTTTTTTTTCTAGCATAGTCAATCTTAATTGATTGGAGATGAGCATTTGGTTTCAGGCTCACACTTCAGGTGGTCCAAAGCCAAACTTTGTATTTTCTCAAACAGCTTGGATCTCTGATGCTGAAGTTCTGGTCATAGGAGAAGTTTGAAAAGTTCAGCTAAGTGCACACTGAAGACCCAAACATTGAGCATTATATATTGAATAACATGAACTTTTGGAGCAAATACTATTCCATTGCAACAGCAGTTTTGAAGAAAAAGGGAAAAACCCGAGCAAATAAATCTTTTTGTCGAGGGAAACAACCATAAAAGCCACAAAATGTCATGGTTGTTTGCTATATCCATTGAGTTCTCCAGCATACCAAGTTACAGACCTTTAACAAAACTGTCCAGGCCCAGCTCTGTGATCCTTAACCAGACTGTTACCCTGCCCATCAGTAAATTTCTGAATTGCAGGTAGTACTTACAGTTGAGGAAAAAAACAGGCCCATTAAAAACATTGAGACAAAATAGCTTTTCTAAATTTGTATCTATGTGAACAATATTATTTTAATCCTGAAATAATGTGAAATCATTTCACATTTGATTCCATCCCAAAAACAATTCTTCTGTAAATTATACACAGCATTTAAACGTATAAACACAGTTAATAACCATGTATCTCATTCTAAGAACAAGGCTTGTAATAAACTTTTAGCAGTAACTTGATTGACAATATTTTTCCTGATAGAAATTTGGATGTCCAGATGACACTATACAAAGAAAGGCACACATGTATTTATACAGCGCCTTTCAAAACTTGAGGACGTCCCAAAGCGCTTTACAGCCAATGAAGTACTTTTGAAATGTCAACACTGTTGTAAGGGAGGGAAACACGGCAGCCAATTTGAATAAAGGAAGATCCCACAAACAACAATGAGATAATAACCGGATTGTCTGTTTTAGTGATGTTGATTGAGGGATAAATATTGGCCAGGACACTGGGGAGAACTGCCCTGCTCTTCTTCGAATAATGCCATGGGATCTTTTACACCCATCCAAGAGCATAGACGGGGCCTCAGATTGCGTAATAGCCCCTCAGAACTGCACTGAAGTGTCAGCCTAGATTATGTGCTTGAGAGTCTGGAGTGGGACTTAAACCCATAACCTTCTGATCTGGAGGTGGCAGTACTACCACTGAACTAATGCTGACACTATAAAATGCAAGAGTGAAATGAACCACTGCAAACTGCCTTTCAGCTATTACTCTAATTATTACAATGCACTTTTACATTGACAGAGAGTGCCATTGATGGCAGGCACGTGGCACTCCCAACATGTTAACAATAAAAGCAAGCTTGAAGGTAAGTTGGTGACAGTGGTGCATGGAGGTCACAAGTCTCCATTTTAAGTACCACTCTACTGAGATCCCAAGTGTAACATGTAAGGGTCTGAAGAACCACATAATCTATTTTGTATTAACCACGTAGGTGAGCTATGGAGAAAGAAAAACTTAATGAATATTAGACTTTGGGGTTTTCATGCACTCCAGTTGAACTATTAATGATTTTGTTCTGCTTGTATTTGGTTAGTAGGATAATTGTAAACAATTTTACAACATCAAGTTATAGTCCAGCAATTTTATTTTAAATTCACAAGCTTTCGGAGGCTTCCTCCTTCCTCAGGTGAACGTTGTTGGAAATGAAATCCTCGAAATGAAATCACATTTATAAATCACAGAACAATGCTTGGTGATTACAGACAGTTTTTTCAACTGCCCGTTGCCAAGGTGTTACCTACAAGTTCTCTGAATATACAAATCACCAAAAAAAAACAAAAAAACAGAGATAGAGAGGTAGAAACATAGAAAAGACAGCAACTGACCCGTTATATTAAAAACAGATAACATTTGTTCGCTGGTGGGGTAACGTGTAGTGTGACATGAACCCAAGATCCCGGTTGAGGCCGTCCTCATGGGTGCGGAACTTGGCTATCAATTTCTGCTCGACGATTTTGCGTTGTCGTGTGTCTCGAAGGCCGCCTTGGAGTACGCTTACCCGAAGGTCGGTGGCTGAATGTCCTTGACTGCTGAAGTGTTCCCCGACTGGGAGGGAACCCTCCTGTTTGGTGATTGTTGGCGGTGTCCGTTCATCCGTTGTCGCAGCGTCTGCATGGTCTCGCCAATGTACCATGCTCTGGGGCATCCTTTCCTGCAACGTATGAGGTAGACAACGTTGGCCGAGTCACAGGAGTATGAACCATGCACCTGGTGGGTGGTGTCCTCTCGTGTGATGGTGGTATCTGTGTCGATGATCTGGCATGTCTTGCAGAGGTTACCGTGGCAGGGTTGTGTGGTGTCGTGGACGCTGTTCTCTTGAAAGCTAGGTAATTTGCTGCGAACGATGGTCTGTTTGAGGTTGGGTGGCTGTTTGAAGGCGAGTAGTGGAGGTGTGGGGATGGCCATAGCGAGGTGTTCGTCGTCATTGATGACATGTTGAAGGCTGCGGAGAACATGGCGTAATTTCTCCGCTCCGGGGAAGTACTGGACGACAAAGGGTACTCTATTGGTTGCGTCCCGTGTTAGTCTCCTGAGGAGGTCTATGCGATTTTTCGCTGTGGCCCGTCGGAACTGTCGATCGATGAGTCGAGCGTCATATCCCGTTCTTACTAGGACGTCTTTCAGCGTCTGTAGGTGTCCATCGCGTTCCTCCTCGTCTGAGCAGACCCTGTGTATTCGCAGGGCCTGTCCATAGGGGATGGCCTCTTTGACGTGGTTGGGGTGGAAGCTGGAAAAGTGGAGCATCGTGAGGTTGTCCGTGGGCTTGCGGTAGAGTGAGGTGCTGAGGTGCCCGTCTTTGATGGAGATTCGTGTGTCCAAGAAAGAAACTGATTCTGAGGAGTAGTCCATGGTGAGCTTGATGGTGGGATGGAACTTGTTATAGAATCATAGAATCATAGAAGTTACAACATGGAAACAGGCCCTTCGGCCCAACATGTCCATGTCGCCCAGTTGATACCACTAAGCTAGTCCCAATTGCCTGCACTTGGCCCATATCCCTCTATACCCATCTTACCCATGTAACTGTCCAAATGCTTTTTAAAAGACAAAATTGTACCCGCCTCTACTACTGCCTCTGGCAGCTCGTTCCAGACACTCACCACCCTTTGAGTGAAAAAATTGCCCCTCTGGACCCTTTTGTATCTCTCCCCTCTCACCTTAAATCTATGCCCCCTCGTTATAGACTCCCCTACCTTTGGGAAAAGATTTTGACTATCGACCTTATCTATGCCCCTCATTATTTTATAGACTTCTATAAGATCACCCCTTAACCTCCTACTCTCCAGGGAAAAAAGTCCCAGTCTGTCTAACCTCTCCCTGTAAGTCAAACCATCAAGTCCCGGTAGCATCCTAGTAAATCTTTTCTGCACTCTTTCTAGTTTAATAATATCCTTTCTATAATAGGGTGACCAGAACTGTACACAGTACTCCAAGTGTGGCCTCACCAATGCCCTGTACAACTTCAACAAGACATCCCAACTCCTGCATTCAATGTTCTGACCAATGAAACCAAGCATGCCGAATGCCTTCTTCACCACCCTATCCACCTGTGACTCCACTTTCAAGGAGCTATGAATCTGTACTCCTAGATCTCTTTGTTCTATAACTCTCCCCAACGCCCTACCATTAACGGAGTAGGTCCTGGCCCGATTCGATCTACCAAAATGCATCACCTCACATTTATCTAAATTAAACTCCATCTGCCATTCATCGGCCCACTGGCCCAATTGATCAAGATCCCGTTGCAATCCCAGATAACCTTCTTCACTGTCCACAATGCCACCAATCTTGGTGTCATCTGCAAACTGCCTCCTAAATTCTCATCCAAATCATTAATATAAATAACAAATAACAGCGGACCCAGCACCGATCCCTGAGGCACACCGCTGGACACAGGCATCCAGTTTGAAAAACAACCCTCTACAACCACCCTCTGTCTTCTGTCGTCAAGCCAATTTTGTATCCAATTGGCTACCTCACCTTGGATCCATAGTCTCTTTAGTGATTCCTCACCGTGGGTCCATAGAAAGAAAATGTCGTCGATGTATCTGGTGTATAGTGTTGGTTGGAGGTCTTGTGCAGTGAAGAAGTCCTGCTCGAACTTGTGCATGAAAATGTTGGCGTATTGGGGTGCGAATTTGGTCCCCATGGCTGTTCCGTGTGTTTGGGTAAAGAACTGGTTATCGAAGGTGAAGACATTGTGATCCAGGATGAAGCGGATAAGTTGTAGGATGGCGTCTGGAGACCGGCTGTTGTTGGTGTTGAGTATTGATGCTGTCGCAGCGATGCCGTCATCGTGGGGGATACTGGTGTAGAGTGCCGAGACGTCCATCGTGGTGAGAAGTGTTCCTGGTTCAACTGGTCCGTGGGTACTGAGTTTTTGTAGGAAGCCTGTAGTGTCGCGACAGAAGCTGGGGGTTCCCTGAACGATGGGTTTCAGGATGCCCTCGACGTATCCAGAGAGGTTCTCACACAGGGTTCCGTTGCCAGATACGATAGGACGTCCGGGTGTGTTGGCTTTGTGTATCTTTGGGAGGCAGTAGAAGTCTCCCACGCGGGGAGTACGTGGGATGAGAGTGCGTAGGATGCTTTGAAGGTCTGGATCGAAGGTCTTGATCAGTTTGTTGAGCTGGTGGGTGTGTTCTTTGGTCTGATCTGCGGGTAACCGTCTGTAGTGTTCCTGGTTGTCCAGTTGTCGGTATGCTTATTTGCAATAGTCCGTTCTGTTCTGTATGACGATGGCTCCTCCTTTGTCCGCTGGTTTGATGACGATGTTGCGGTTGGTCTTGAGAGCGTTGATGGCGTTGCGTTGTGCTCGGATGACATTCTGGACTGTCTTCTGAGTGCGGCTGATGAATCTGGCATTGACGCATTTCCTGACAGCTTGAGCATACATGTCCAGCTGAGGGCAGCGACCCTCCGGAGGAGTCCAGTGTGACTCTTTCCTCTTCGGTTGCTGTACCGCGGATCCCTCTGTCTGCTGTTCCAGATCGTTGATTGTCTCATTGGGTTCGCTGCTGAAATCTTGGGGTTTGTGGAAGTATTCCCGGAGCCTCATTCTCCTGATGAATTCCTCTGTGTCCGCCGCGAGACTAGTGGGGTCCATTTTGGTAGTGGGGCAGAAATTGAGCCCTCGGCTGAGAACTTCGATTTCGTCTGGTTGAAGGGTGTGGTCGGACAAATTGACGAGAGACTTCCCTGTGGTTGCAACCGTGGTACCAGGGGAAGCTTGGTCGATGCTGGTGGTGATGCCGAGTTTCTCAAGCTTCCTGCTCTTGGTTTTCATGTAGGCAGCGTAGTTCCGTTGCCTCGTCTGTCTGGCGGTATCTCGTAGCTGGTCTGCTGTGTCCTGAGTACAGGTTGAGAGTATGGACTCTATCTTGGTTTCGAGGTTGCGGCGTCTGCTGTAGAGTTGGTGTATGAGATGGTTGCGGAGTGTGCGAGAGGTACGGCAGCAGAGTCTCTCAGCGTAATCCGAGTTGTATGTGGACTTGAGTGGGTTCGTGATCTGTAGTCCTTTCGGGATCTTGTCTGCCTTCTTGCAGCTCTGTAAAAACTTGATGTCTGTGTCTATATGCGTGATCTTCTTGGATATCCTTTGTTTGTAGGATAAGCAGACAAAGTGAAATGAGTCCTGTCTTCCTTAGACAAAGAAAACCATTTGCTGTAAAATGACAATCATTGGTTCGGCTGCAGTTAGAATACTGTGTCCAATTTTGCGTGCCCTACTTTAGAAAGGATGATATCGCTATGGTGACGGTGCAGAAGAGATTCACTAAGATGATTCCAAGGATGAAAGGCTTTGGTTATGAGAAGAGACTCGGGAAACTAAGGCTCTTCACATTAGAACAGAGAAAGTTGAAAAGAAATGTGAGGCATTCAAAACTACGAAGGGCTTTGAAAAGGTAAATAGTGAAAAATGATTTCCACTGATCGATGAGTTGATAACTGGAGGGCATAAATTTAAGATCACAACTAAAAGAACAAAGGGAAAGGTTAGGATTTTTCTTTTTAAGCAGTGGGCTGCTAGGACATGGAATGCAGTACCTGAAACTGTAGTAGAAGCAGCATCCACAATAACTTTTAAAAGGAAAGTGAATAAATATTTGAAAAATAAAAACTTAAATGGGTATGGGAAAATGGGACGAAGTGGAAAGTTCTTTCAGCGAGCTAGTACAGATGTGATGGGCTAAAAGGACTCCTTTTGTGCTGTAGAAGTCTATGAGACTGTTTTTAACTGCCTCCACACAGCAGGAACAGGGTGGTCATGAGCTGAAAATGGCAGTGCATCACTTACCACCCCGTTCTTGCTCCCGGAATACCCACCACTGTTTTCTTTGTGAACTTCAGCAGAGTGATCCAAGCTGGATGTCGGACCCCTATGCAATTTTGAAGTACCAATAGGCGGAGTGTGCACATAAACGACCTAAGCTGCGCCCTAAAAGGGACTGCTGCAGCCACTCCAAAACCAGGTAGGTTTCTGTTTTTTTCATATATGAATGAGATTTTTCTGGGGCCAGAAACACGAATGCCCCTCTGACTCCAGAAAAATCTTTCGGTCCACTGCCAGCCTGTCGTGATTACTCCCACATCAGAAAATTTACAGCTAGGCCCCGCAGTGAAGCCGCCAGAATTTCTGCCCCACTTGATCAGCGAGCAGCCTGTGATCGCTGAACGACGCTCGCAGCTCACTGGGATTATGGAAGTGAGGCTGGGCCTTCAAAATAGCTCATGCCTCTCTGCAGGGACTTCGGGCACATGGCAGGATCACTCCACACTCCACCCAAAGTGAAAATCTCCTCCAACAATTACATGTAGAAGTCAGATGAGTGCTCACACCGCCTCCAGGCTGTGCTCGAGAGCTGTCCTTTGATTTCCTCTTCCCTCCTCTAACAGCACAGCTAAGATCGGCAACTTCTTGTGTGGGGAAACTGTGTACATTGAACCACTTACTGCAACAAGTACATCTCAATTACTTTTTTTCTGGTTAGCGAGCATTCATACGCATTATGAGCTGATTTACAACTGCACACCAGCTACACATTGATAGAGTAGGAACGTAGGAACAGGAGTACGCCACTCAGCCCCTTGAGCCTGTTCTGCCATTCAATTAGATCATGGCGGATCTGTACCTTAACTTCAACTACCCACCATAGTTCCATATCTCTTAATACCCTTACCGAACAAAAATCTATCAGTAAAGCCCTTTCCTGCTGAGAAAGTTGATAGCGTTTTGAAAAGTGGCAAGTATGGCAATGTGGGCGTAGATGATTGCACCTTACATCCTGGGAAGTTCTGCTATTCTATAAAAGTTAACAGCCCTCTCAGAGTGATGTTGTAGATCCACTGGAAACATTATTAACTGGTCAGCGCACGCAAACAATTAAACATAAGAACATAAGAAATAGGAGCAGGAGTAGGCCAATTGGCCCCTCGAGCCTGCTCCGCCATTCAATAAGATCATGGCTGATCTGATCCTAATCTCAAATCTAAAGAACACAAGAAGTAGGAGCAGGACCCGGCCACTCAGCCCCTGGGCCCGCTCCGCCACCCACAGGGCTTTGACCGATCCAAACTCAGCTTCATGTCCAATTTTCTGCCCGCTCCCCGTAACCCCTAATTCCCTTTACTTCTTCTGTGACTTGCTCGACAAACTGATGGACAATTAACTGGCTGATGTTACATATATCTCCCAATGCAGCCTGAAAGGAGCCAGTGACATAGAAGTTGAGAGCTGTTGTAACTTGGACACTGATATTGTGCAGCCTCTGGTAGAGGTGAGCTCCAGTTCCAAGCAAGTAGGTGGCACAACTCCCGATTTGCCTCATGAGGGAAGTGCAGCTTTTTTGAACATTGTTGATTGATGAGGTTGATATAACCACCCTGGTCTATAAATAAGGAAGCATGGATATCTGCAGGTGGGTTCCAGATGCCTCCTATGGTATCTCATCAACCTGACCTCCCTGCATTGCTCCGCCTCATCACCACAGCACAGGTAAAGGTGAATCTCTAAGGGGATTTTTTTTTTTCCTCTGGTGAATGCCTAAAGGTGAAGAAATTAAGGATCACAGTTCAAGGAGTGATGCTGAACTGTCAGCAAGGTTGAGATGGAAAAAGTACAAAAGATTGAGCATTCCGCATCAAAGAAGGACCGAATGTAGAATCTTCAGAAGGTGGCTTTTAAATCCACCGCCACCTATATCAGCTGCCTTGAAACCCTGAATGTCTGTTTTGTACAGGCATTCATTTTGGGAGGTGGACAACTGGTGGCAAGGGAAGGAAATTCAATAGAATGAAAGAACTTGCATTTTTATAGTGGCTTTCATGACCTTAGGACATCCCAAAGTGCTTCATCACCTTTTGAAGTGTAGTCACCGTTGTAATGTCGGGAAAAGCAGCAGCCAATTTGCAAACAGCAAAGTCCCACAAACAGCAATATAATAAATGACCAGATAATCTGTTTTTAGTAATGGCGTGGAGGGATAAATATTGGCTAAGATACTGGGAGAAATACCCTGCTCTTCTTCAAACAGTGCCATGGGATCTTTTACAACCACCTGAGAGATCAGATGGAGCCTCGGTTTAATGTCTCATGTGAAAGATGGGTCCTCCGACAATGCAGCACTCCCTCTTAACTGCACTGGATTATGTGCTCAAATCTCTGGAGTGGGGCTTAAACTCATAACCTTCTGACTCAGAGGCAAGTGTTCTACTACTGAGCCAAGGCTGATACCTGATTTGGGACATCAAGGGATCTTTTAAATAAGATTTGTATGTGGAGGCCAGTATTTAAACAGGCACTAGTGACTTCTGACATCATGCTCTGAGGAAAATTTCAGGCGTTTTTATGGCTAGGAACTGAGTGATGTGCTTTCCCGAACCATTTTTCTCTTCCAGCTGCCCTGAATCTGCCTGAATGTAGGTGGAAAAGAGGGAAATCTAGCTTATAGTCTCAACTTCATTACCTGCTGAATGTGTGAAGCACCATTACTTTCCTATCTGCATTAAAGTACCAACCAACAGCTAAGATTAACTTAAAGAGAAGGAAGGTTAATTTTCTCAAACTATTTTGGAATGGCTAAAACAACTGTGTATAAATAGAAAAATATAGTTTAACAGTTATTTGGCCTTTAGACTTTTGAAAAATTAAGCAACATGATTTTTTTCCAATTCTTTTGTGTATGGGTCATAAAGAATCAGCTACCATTATTTTGAACCTGAACTTGATCATGAATATTTGTGAATTTAGTGGATGTAACAGCTAAATTGAGTATGATATGCAACATCTAAGGAAAGGAGTCAACATTAACTTTCTTCCCAAATTATAATTCAAAATTTGAATCAATGTCTAACTACAAGGAGAAAATGTTGGAAACACTCGGCAGGTCAGGCAGCATCTGTGGAGAGAGAAACAAAGTTAACGTTTCAGGTCGATGACCTTTCATCGGAACTGTTCTGATGAAAGGGCATCGACCTGAAACGTTAACTGCGTTTCTCTCTCCACAGATGCAGCTTGACCTGCTGAGCGTTTCCAGCATTTGCTGTTTTTATTTCAGATTTCTAGCAACCGCAGTATTTTGCTTTTGTCCAAGTATAAGACTCTGTATAGCTAGGTTTACGAATGGATTACTTACCTTACTGTAAAGGCAAAGAAATTAAGTTAAAAATTATTACAATGCACCCATATGCTTTCTGATGAATGAATAATGGGAACATGAGAGGGTAATAAAAATGCACTCAACTCTAGGGCACGTGTGCTTTTGTAATCTAATTATTTTCAATACAAGTACAAAGTTCTGCTATCAGCCACTCCTCTCTGTCATTGCTTCACATTATGGACCAAGTACTTTGGTTCATGCATTTTATGTGTGGTATATCACTCCTCATATCAAAAAACATGTTCCATGTAATACAATAAGCAAGATGTGTTTTATGGGTTAACCCAGTCCCTATATAGAATATTACATGCATGGCACACCAATCTATTAAAATAAACAGGCACTGTACTTTTAATTATTCAGTCCACATATTGAAATCTAAGTTAACAAGTAGCTGAAATACAATGCACCACAAGAAGATCGCCATAGTTGAGTCATAAAGTTGACCGTTGTTATCGTAAGGATTTTATGATTGTAAAAGAATTATGTCATTTTTTGGATGGTCCTTGCAGTTTCCTCCTCCCAGATAAATATTAAAGAAATATAAATTACAGAAAGCAAAACAATTTGGTCATTTCTGATGGAACAAACCAGAATATAAATTTTGCTACATAAAAATAATTCTTTGACTTAGGTATGCCACTATGAACAAATGTGTTAAACAAGTATGTCATGAATATAATGAAATCTATAAACAGACCAATCAGAACTCTTGAGTAACAAAAATAATACTGAAATTAGAATATTGCCAAAAGGCAGATTTTCACACGTTTCACATATGTAGCCACCTGTCAGTAATTTTTTTGTTCTCCATATCTTCCCACATACAGATTGGCTGAATGGGATCCTCTTTTATTTTTAAAACAGTTCTTATAATAAGCCTAGGCCTCTGAAAGTGAAGAGTGATCCAATTAGTTCCACCAGAGTAAAATGATACAGTCTATGTATGTGGTCTCTTCTGCCACATCTGTCATGGGCCATTTCGAAGTTCAGGCTCCTGCAGAGTTCAGATCACTTAATGCTCTTATTTACTGTGTAGGCATTAGAGAAAATCCAACGACTTTCCCTTCCTTAAATGAATTAACCACAAACAAAATGATCTATAAAATAAATGTACATATGCTGGTCACTAAGGGGGCTTACTTGTTTTCAACATACAATTAAACTGGAAGAGCTGTGTTTTGTGCAAAAGTGAAATAATAAACAGAATCGATTATGGAAGTGTATTTTAAATTGAATTTCAGAAATAATATTAAAATTAAGTTAAATTACAGCTTATAATGATAAACATGCAAATACATTTACTTATTCCAAAAAGTTTAACTAAAGCTTCGAGGAAATAAATCACCCAACACCCTCATAGTTTGGCAGCTCTAAGTGACAGAAGCTCCACTAAATCCTCTGTTTACACTAGGGATTAGCTGAGTAGATATTGAGCAGCAAACTGAACTGTCCATGGTCAAGGGAACCTGCTCTCTGTCAGCCATTGGGCCATAAGGACAAAGCATGGACCTGGCAGGAAGTGACCCATAAATACATCTTTACACTAGATTTATACAAAGAAAGTCTGCCTGTCACAAACCCCATATGACCATTAACTGCCCTGCAAGGCTTGCCAGGAGGCCTAATTACAGGTCTACAGAGTCTAATAACAAAAGCTGAAGAGCTTTAGCCTAGGGATGATCTGCTTCATACTGACTTGAGAGAGTCCATATAGTATGACATTAGAAAAGGGCCCAGCTTTAAACCTCTCCAGGGACACAAAACAGAATTCAAGACCAAGTAGCCATGTGCAACTCAGCTTTGTACAAGCTTATGGCACCAGTTTTGTAACATTAACATTCAACTTCTGCGTGCTTAACATCTGCTTAGGAAAAGACAGACTATCAGTTGCATATCCCCTCGCATTTTGCCATGCACAAAAATGGGGGATAAAGGTAAATAATAGGCAGAAAAATTAGCATACATCTATAAATAAGTAACCATTACACTTTTATTAATTTTTTTTAGTAATTTTCATTTGTAACAGGGCTGTGGGAAAAATTAGTTTCACAAAAGGGTTAAGAATTTTGCAGCTCTTTGTTTCAAATCCTACCCTTTCATACACAAAGCAGGGAAAAACACATTGCAATTCTGATGTAGAAAAATATTTGCAATATACATATAATTTATTACATTACTGAGCATGAGTATGGTAAATACTGCAACTTTCTGAATCTTTTTCCCTTCAAAAGAAAGATTATTGGCAAGGTGGAGGAATGATATGATTTTAAGATAGTCTGTGTAATCAGATTTTCTTAATATGTGGAGAAAACAAAGCTTGGACTGGCAAGAATAATTATTTTCCTACACAGAAACTATAACATTTTGTAGCATTTTCCTGATCGAATACATTTTATCGAAAGCTGAAAAGATTTTTTTAAATCATCAGTGCATCCTTATCATTTCTAACAAATCAGTAAGATACTGGGTAGAACCACCTTTAGTTCATCAATGATGCAACATTTTCAAATTATTTTGTTGGTATATTTGCCTGTTATGCACAAGTGTAAATAAAGGAAACCAGACATTTCCAAATGAGATATGAAAATTATGCACATCACTCACAAGTTATACATTTTCCAGATACCATAGAAACAATATGGGTGATAAAACATTTTATGGTATTAAAATTTTAGGGGCTTTTTAAAATGTGCTTTGGAACATGTGAAAGCCAAAATTCAAGATGACATCATGTGTGGTCAGACTTTGTTCTGGAAGTCTTGTTCAGTAAGGTTCTGGTGTCCATGGAACAAAAATGTCTTCATATTGTGGTCAATTCTTTTGCAAGGCAGGCTTGATTTTTGTTCCCAGCAGTACCTTTTCCCATTGCTTTGGATAAGATTTTTTTTTGATTGGGTTTGAGTGGTAGAAAATTACTGGAAGTTTTTTCTTGCATGACTTCATGTATTTGTAGCTCTACACAGTACTTGAAGTCTACTATAGTTTGACTGGTTATTGTCTTTATTCCATTATTTAACCCTTTTTGTGTCATTATGTTTTGGTTTTGTGTTATGTCATGCATCCTTACAGGTTTTTTCTTTTAATTGGTTGGTTGTTGGTTGCAGTTACTATGGTTACTGTCAAGGAAACACTGTGTGGTAGAGACTGGAAGTATCATTGATTCAGGTCAGGGGCCATTAAACATTCCACGGAGTTGCCGATTTAAGCCTGTTCTTGAGAGTTCATGATGTTATCCCATTCTTGTTATTCATACCAACTATGAACAGGACACAAATATTGAACACTGCAGTTTTTATATAATTGTGGAAAGTCACTGTATGATGAACCCCATCTTTTAGATTACCTTGGTTTCAACTAACTATTATAAATACATCACCAATATTTAACATCACCTTAAGTCTGGGTCTAAAGTAAAATTTTGACAGTGAAGAAATTTGCTCTTAACTTGGAAATACGAGCCACAAAACAGCATCTTAATTTTCTGCTTTGATCATCAAGGGGTATGAATGTATGCAGATGACCCAACAAAAAGTCAACAGCCCTAAGTAACCAACAATAAAAGGTAAGGTGTCAGTTTGGCTCAGTGATAGAACTCTAGCCTGGTCAGAATGTTGTGGATTCTAGCCCTCCCTCCAGGATTTGAGCACATAATCTATGCAAATACTGACAATTCGGTGCAGTACTGAGGGAGTGCTGAATTGCCAGGAGAGCTGCCTCCCGGAGGAATCTTGGGTAAAGTCATCTAGGAGTTATGGTACTAGACCAGCAACCCAGAAGTTGTAAATTCAAATCTCCCCATGGCAAGTTACGAAATTGAATTTAATAAATCTAGTAATTTGTGGGCCAGCACTAGAAAAAATGACCATGAAAGCTGTCATAACAAAAAACCCAACTGATACACTAATGTCCTTCAGAAAGGAACTTGAGATCCCAATCTGTCTGGCCTACATGTGACTCCAGTCCCACAGTATATGGTTGAATCTTAATGACCTCAGGGGAAACTAAGAATGGTCAATAAACAATGGCCCACATCCCAACAACAAATAAAAAAGGTGGACCTAAAGTATCCCGCAACACTATTCGAGGAAGAGCAGAGAGTTCTCCAGGTGTCCCGGCATTCCTTACTCAACCACCACTACCAAAAACAGATTAACTGGTTCGTTATCTCATTTGCTATTTGTGGAAACTTGAATTGCACAAATTGGCTGTTGTATTTGTCTACAAGTGACATTCCAAAAATTATTTGGTGGCTGCGAAGCACTTTGGGCATCTTGGGAATGTGACTATTATACTATGTAAATATAAATTCTTGCTTTCTTAAGGACAAGTTAATATATTTCAAGGACAATAAAATTCACTATGCTATGGGTTTGTAGCTCATGTTTCAAATGACTGTTGCAAATATGAGACTCCTCTTCCCTATAAGTGAACATTAATCACATAAAAAAATACAGTGCTTGGCATTTTTTTTCATCAAGTGGAAAATTTAAAAAAGAGAATGATTTTATACTCCAAAAGGAAAAGAGAAGCCTGTCGTGGGGAGGAAACTTTTCCTAGTTGTCCCCATTCTTTAAGGGTACCGTTATACTCCCATTTTCTCATCGATGGGAAGCAGTTTCAGGAAGACACTGATGCAAAAGTGGCTGAAACGAAGGTGTCAAGTAACAATCTGACTCCTGAGCACAATAAATCTAAGAGGCTACGTTATGCTGCTTTGAGTCCTGACCAGGTGCAGCATAGGTCCAGCATTTTGAGCGCCAATTCAGCATTTCAGGGCACTTCAGGAACTCTTTTTTTCAATGGTCTTAATGCTAGGAAAAAGTAGAAATTCTCTCTGTGCTCTCATAACATTAAAAATTAGCCACACAGGGAGCAAGCTTTGCATGCATCAAAGCTGCACATCTCACTCCAGATACTGATCTGAATCTAGTAGTTGCAGTCGAACTCCAGCCTAAAAATACATCTATTGCAAGAATATGTTCTGTTATGGCCCTTGATCTCGTTAGAAGCTCATCTGAGAAATGCTGGGTTTCTTAGGGCTGCATCTACTGAATGCCAGCACAATAGTAGGCGATTATGCAACAACCTAAGCAATCACGCAATCCATATTTCATCCAGTTTTGATCTAAGTTACAAGTAACTGGCTAACTACCTTCAAGTAACACACTATTTTATTGTTTAAATTAGATCCATTAAATTACACCTTAAAAGCAGCAAACAGAGTCTAAATTGTTCCTGTAACTCACCAATTTTTCCCATTAGTAACTGTTAATTGGAATTAATGGCCCAGAATTTCCTCTGAAAATAACAGCAATCTTAACAGGGCTCAATGTTATTTCAGGGCAAATGGAAGAGCAACTTCTAGCGAGCGCACATGCGCAGTCAAACACGGAAATCCGGAAGTTGCTTTACCAGATGCCCTGCTCTTCCGAAAGCTGCGCGGGAAGGACAGTTCGCCAGCTGTCAAATGCTGCAACAGCGCTAAGTTGTTGCATTGCCCAGCTGGAAACAAATTATTTTCACCAGAAAAAGGGATGTCCAGTTTTTTTAGTCCAACCAAAATTTTGATTTTTTAAAAACCGTTTCTTCGTCTCTTTTATCTCTTTTTTAATTCAATATTTCTTACCCTCTCTTTATTTCGCTTTCTGTAACTGATTTTACATTGAATTTACTATTCTAACTGACACTTCCCGGTTCTGTGTCTGCGGGGCTTGTTAAGATTCTTCAATCTGATTGGTTATGGGGGATACACAGTTCCTTGCCCCACTCACACAGCTCAGATGCCCAGGAGAGGACGCTGCACTTTTTCGGCTCCCCATTACAGGAAGTTGACGTCGAAAAGTCCGTAGATAGTTTGTGGGTAAGTTTAAATCTAATGAGTGACGGGCGCCGTTCATTCGCCGCTCAGTGCAAAATTCAGGCCAATGTGTCCTGAAAACAAACATTTCCAATGTTTGCTTCTAAGTAATGGTCCTAATAATAGGGTTCTCCTTAACTGCCATTTACTGTGCTATGCAGGTTTATTTAACAACAAAAACTAAAACATCCAACACATCATATAACACTACTTAAGTGTTTTTCTAAGCCATAACATTTTTAATAAAATATGCATCAGAAAATAATGGTACAAAACAACTATCTTTATCTATTGTGCTATCAATACCCTATTTTCATCAAAATTAAATTGCTTCATAAATTGGAGTCTTGAACAACTACCACATGTTGGTGTCCACTGAATTTTGAATGGTTTTAAACAATATAGCTATGATCAGCCATAAAGAAAATCACTGCTTTAAATACATTTGAATTATTGCTTAGGTACTAATGATTTCCATATTCGCCAAATGTTGTTCGAAATATTCCTGTGTTATCTTCAGAATAAAATTAAATCATTACATGTCTACATGCTGTGCATTGCTGAAACTGTAATCCGGAATTTTAAAGTAAAGTCACAAAAGTGAAATTCAAATAGAAAATATTTTTTTTTAACAGAAACAGCTTCCTGTTTCCCACCAAGAGTGCTTGTGATCCATCCTCTCCTTCAATTTTTCACTCTAAAAATAAGGTGCCATGCACTATATATTTCATTTGAATCACACAGATTCAGGGCTGGGATGATATATAACCCATAGTAGCTTTATCATATTTTGGAGAGTAAGATTAAGAAATAAATGCTGACAGCTCTGTGCAAACTAAACAAATTGTACCATTCCGCTCACAACCGTCACATCTACTTTATAATTATACATTTCAAAAATATATTAAAGGTACTCCAAGTTATATATATAATTTGAACCTTGAACCATGATGCTGTTCTGTTGTCTTACTGATAGTTTATTTGGGGAAAAACTGAGATGAAAGCATACATACATTGAAAGTTCAGCCAAAAAGGTGAACAAAAAAAAATACAATCAGATACTAAGTTTCTTTTGAAGCGTTTACCAATTGCTTTTGTAGTTAATAATTAAGTGATTTCTTTAAAGTATAAAAATGAAAATAAAATATTGTTCCTGTATAGAATTTTGCAAAAAAAATCTATTAAATTTTCCTCTAAAATAATACCAAAGCACCAAATTTGACACCAATCACTGTTATGGTAACATAAAATTAGTTGTATTTTATAAAGGAGATAACAAGAAATATACATGATTAATAAAAAGTCTCATTTCTTTTCACAATGTTATTTTCTCCTCCTTCCTCTTAAAGGGATTAACTCCTTGCCGGGCTACAGTTCCGTAGGTGCCAGTCGACCAATGGTATGCCACCCAAGTGGCCATTATTCATGTGTAAGCAATGACCTTTCTCTTGCTAGTAGCTGCAGCCTGAACACAGTGGGGCAGATATCAGAACAAGGAAAAAGGGAAAAGGGCGAGAGAAACACTGAGCCCAGGACCAGGTCCCACCACGGCCAGAAAAAGACTGAAAGACATCAGTACTGACAGAGAATCAGGCAGACTGTTAGCAGTACAGCCCAAGTCCCAGCCACTTTATATCCAGCTGCCAAATATCCTGTGATCTGCATATTGATCCCTTTCTTTCACCTTTGCAGCCATGTCACTACCACCCAATTCCTGGTCTGCAATGCCATCAAAATCAACAGATGCTTACGCAATAAATTACTGCTGCTTTACTAAGGTGGTTGGCAGAATAGTGCAGGCCACTGCTGGTGATGATGCTGCTATGCTCAGCCGCTCTGGTCCTGGTGCTGATGCTGAAATGACTTCCATATGTCCATCTGCCTGGAAAGTGGGAATCCTCATTATCAAACCCTGGACACTCATCAATCAACAAGAACTTAGGGGATTATCAGGGAATTTAGACAATATTGGGAAGATAACAATGCTTTACCAGTTAGGTTTGGATGAAATGCTGGCTTATCTTTTTAATATAAAAGATGGGGAACTTTGTCTTATGGTAGGAGTGATTGCAGCCAATGTCCAACTCCTGCCTGGTTCAAAGACTCGGTTCAAAAGGACCACGCTCTGAGAAAGGGGCAGTGTTGTTGGGACTAAATGAGATCAATGCTAACCTGTATATAAAAGGAGTGATAACAAGGTAAATAAAATTGCTACCAAGTAGATGTCTTGACCCTGACCAACCAGCATTATTCTGGTAGTAAATGCTCTAAGTCAGCCCCTCCTAGCAAAGATACACCCCACCCTGAGGAAAGTGGGCTAGCAGACAAGGACAGGGTCAGGTTATCAGTGAAGATGCCAGATTGCAAGCAACAAAAAGCATGGAGCTGAAACCTCAGCTTTTGCAGGGTGGAAAGGGTGAAAATCTTTCCAGATGGGGTGGGCACTTAGCAGAGGACTGGGTTGAATAGCAGTGCCAGGATCTTTTTGAGTGGTCACATAGCTGCAATTGGGTCAAAGCTGAGAGACCTGATTCTCGATGTCCATGCGAGACACCTTGAAGAGGATTTTAGCATGAACCACATTGTTCAATGCTACTGTCTAACATCAGGGCCATGAAAGTTTGGCTTGAGACAAGGACTAGAGAGGTTAAGAAGCTCAATGTGCTTGAGGACATTAGTAATGAGCATGGGTGGTACATTTGTTCACCTGGGCACTGCATTGACCAGCCTCAGAGATCACAGGAAGTGTAAGGATTCTCTCTCAAAGGGGATGGACTCTCTTTTGTCACCTGGAATAACTCCTTGGATGGTAAGAAGCCAAAGATCAGACTTTTCATTTTCCTGGAACAGAGTCATGTCTTCACCTTATAGGAAATGTATGCAACGATCAAAACCATGGTTAGCATGTCTTTGATGGGCTGTTGGTCCCAGATACAAAAGGAGCCCAGTATATGCTTACAATCAATAATCCGAGCCAACTTGCAGTGAAAGATGGGGTATGCTTGGATAACTTTGTTTGGGTAAAGATAACCAACAAGGGGTCCAAGCCTCTGCTTGAGCGATCGGGTACATTGCTTAGAAGTGCCCAAAAACTATGGAAGAATCTTACTGATATCAGGTCTATAAGGTTGTTCCAGCACTTCTATCAGCCTTGGCTCAGTGGTAGCACTTTTGCCTCTGAGTCAGAAGGTCATGCATTCAAGCGCACTCCAGAGACTTGAGCACATAATCCAGGCTGACACTGTAGTGCAGTACTGAAGGGGCACCGTCTGCCTCTCAGGTGGATTTAAAAGATCCCATGGCACTATTGGAAGAAAAACAGGGGAGTTCTCTTGCTGTCCTGGCCAATATTTATCCCTCAGCCAATATCAGCAAAAATGAATAGATTTTCTGGTCATGTATCTCATTGCTATTTGTGGGACCTTGCTGTGCACAAATTGGCTGCCACCATTCTCTAAACTACAACAGTGACTACACTTCAAAAATACTTCATTGGCTGTAAAGCGCTTTGGGATGTCGAGGTCGTGAAAGGCACGATATAAATGCAAGTTCTTTACTTTATATAGGATGCACTTGCGGCGCATGGAGTAATCAGAAAAAAACAGACTGGATTTTTCTCTCATGAAGAATGTGCAGGACAGTTGCTGACTTTATACAAGATTGTGGAGCATTATAAGATTCAGGGAAAGCCACGTACATTGCTGTGACAAGAAATGGGCTTTTGTCTGTGCCGAATTTTTAACTTGGAATTTTAATTCCTGAAAACAGCATTGGACGGGTAATGACAATCACAAGAGGTATTGCTGAAAGAAAAAACACAAGCTCATTGACCAAACAAGCTGTTTTGGCCAGTACAGACACGATGGACCGAATGGCCTCCATCTATGCTGCAAATTTTTAAGATTCTATGGCAGGCTTCACAATGTGCAAAATGTCAAGGAAAGCACAACAGGAAGTCGAAGGTGCTAACTGGGTTAAATGGCCCTGAGACTTCATATTGCATTGCAAGCATCATATACACAGGTTTCCTTTATTAGCCGAGGCATAGAATATAACAGCAGGGAGGTTATGCTAGAACTGTAAAAAACACTAGTTAGGCCACAGCTTGAGTACTGCATACAGTTCTGGTCACCACATTACAGGAAAGATGTGATTGCACTAGAGAGGGTACAGAGGAGACTGTTTTTTTATTCGTTCATGGGATGTGGGAGTCCCTGGCAAGGTCAGCATTTATTGCCCATCCCTAGTTGCCCTTGAGAAGGTGGTGGTGAGCCACCTTCTTGAACCGCTGCAGTCTGTGTGGTGAAGGATTTACAAGGATGTTGCCAGGGCTGGAGAAATTTTAGCTATGAGGAAAGATTGGATAGGCTGGGGTTGTTTTCTTTGGAATAGAGGAGTCTGAGGGGTGATTTAATTGAGGTGTATAACATTATGGGGGGCCTAGATAGAGTGGATAGGAAGGACCTATTTCCCTTAGCAGAGAGGTCAATAACCAGGGGGCATAGATTTAAAGTAATTGGTAGAAGGATGAGGGGAGCTGAGGAAAAATGTTTTCACCCACAGAGTGGTAGGGGTCTGGAATTCACTGCCTGAAAGGGTGGTAGAGGCAGAAACCCTCATCACATTAAAATTTCTCCAGCCCTGGCAACATCCTTGTAAATCCTCATCACATTTAAAAAGTACTTGGATATGCACTTGAAGTGCCACAACCTACAAGGCTACGGACCAAATGCTGGAAAGTGGGATTAGGCTGGGTGGCTCTTTTTTGACCGGCACATACACAATGGGCCGAATGGCCTCCTTCTGTGCTGTAAATTTTTCTGTGTTTCTAAGTGGGGTGTGTCCCTGTGGGATAAGAGTGAGCATTCCATATCTGGAAAAAAAAATCCTGGATAGAATAAGGGGTCTCAAAACAAATCGTACTGTTGGTCCTGATAAAAGTCATGTCTTACCAATCTGGTTTAATTTTTAGAGGAAGTTACTAGATTGGTGGATGTAGGTAGCCTGGTTAACAATGTATATATGGATTTTCAAAAAGCTTTTGGTGACGTACTACACAATAGGTTACTCAATATAACAGAGTCCTTGAGATTGGCGGACAGACTTTAGGTTGGGTAAGGAATTAGTTGCATTCTCATAGTTATTAGCGAAGTCTCACAGGGATCTGTGTTAGGATCGTTGCTCTTCACAATGTTTATTACTGATCTGGATGAAGGCATTGGGGAACTGTCTGCAAGTTCGCTGATGACAAACAGATCTGTGAGGGTGTCTTAGATGAGAAAAAAAAGATTATAAGCAGATCTAGACACCATGAGAATGGTCCCACGGCTAGCAGACTTCCTTTAATATAGATAAATGTAGTGTTATGCACATGGGTAGGGCTAACACCAAGCATGTGTATACCATGTAGGTTTGTGAACTTAAGTTTGTTGAGCAGAAGACAGACCTAGGTGTTAATAGTATATGAATTGCTTAAGGTTCATGACCAGTGCCACGAGACTATAGCAAAAGCAAATAGAGTATTAGGATGTATTGCCTGGACAATCCAAACAAAATAAAAAGCACTGTAGTGTATAAGGCTTTGATTAGTTCTCATCTAGAATAATGTGTCCAGTTTTGGTTCCTTCACATGGTGAGTTATAGAGACCCTGGAAAAGGTTCAGAGGAGGGCAACTAAATAGAAAAATAACTTGCATTTTATATAGCACCTTTTATGATCTCAGGGCACCCCAAAGCACTTTTACAGGCAATGAAGTACTTTGGAAGTGTAGTTACTGTTGTAATGTAGGAGACGGGGCTGCCAATTTGCACACATCACCACAAACATCAAAGAAATAAATGACCAGATCATCTGTTTTTATGTGTTGGATGAGAGATAAATGTTAGCCAAGACACTGGAAAGAACTCCCCTGCTCTTCTTCGAAATAGTGCCATGGGATCTTTTACGTCCACCTGAGAGGGCAGACCTGGCTGCAGTTTCATGTCTCATCCAAACTCCAACAGTGCAGCACTCCCTCAGTACTACATTGAAGTGTCATCCCAGATTATGTGCTCAAGTCTCTGGAATGGGGCTTGAAGTCATGACCTTCTGACTCAGAGGCGAGAGTGCCACCACTTCGCAAAGGCTGACACTAAATTGATACCAAGTTAGATGTCAGTAAGTTTTTCTTTTCATTGACCTTTGGAACAAGTTGGTGGCTCATTCAGTGAATGCTGATTCATTGCAAATGTTGAAAAGAGAGCTGGACAAGTTCCTAACTGTGGATGGCATCACAGTGTACAAAAGGTATTAGCCGATGTGCCTCCTGGTCACTGTGGTCTCTGTCCATCATTTCTGTATAGTTGTAAAGGTACATTCTATATAAAATCTCTTGTACCAAAAAATACAGAAAATTCAACTGAATAGTGATAGGACCAAAATGATATGAATGTGGGTTTTGTTTTACTTTCACGTTGCCAGGGGAACACAAATTAAATACACAAGACAGTCACACTGAATCATGCCAAGTTTGTAATTCACTGCTTGTTTTTCACATGGGTTCTAAAATGTGTCTGATCCAACAAAAAAAACAATGCAATGAGTAGTGGTATGAAATGCTTTCTTAATACCTTTCTGTAATTAAACAGATCTCATTGATAATCATCCATACCAAACAAAAGTTTAAAAAGAGATACAGAACAAAAAAAAGTCTGCAAACGATGGAGTTAAGATACAAATCAGCCATCTTCTAATTGAATGGTGGAACAGGCTCAAGGGGCTGAATGGCCTACCCCTGTTCCGATGCTCCTAAATCATATTTAAGAAGCAGCCCAAATGTGAAGGCAGCAGAAAATATAGACTTGGAAATAAAGAAAAAGAAAGACGTGCATTGACATAGCTGTAACTGAAAATCAACATTAGTCTTTTGATTGGGGAAGATCCCAGCCATTTTAACAATCCCAAAATCCCCTGGATTGACACCTGAGAAACCAGGGATTTTGGGATTGCAGAAGTAACGTTACAATAAAAATCTGTGGCAAATATAGATACACAGGTGACCAAGAAAATAAGGCACAACTGAATAGAAGCTAAGAGAAAGGAGAGGACCCAGTAATGGAAAGATATTGTGGGAAAGAGAACGGAGACCGGCATTGGTGAGAGAGTGACTGGAAGGTATGCAAAGTTGTCCTTGGAGAAAACTGCCAGCGAGTTTAGGAGAGAAATAAAGGAGCTGCAGTTTGAAAGCTTGATACCTGTTGACGATTGAATGTCGGAACCAGGGCAGTGCTCAATGCACCATAGACTACAGGAGCAAAAAAGCTTAGTGGAACATTCCGGTTCAGATACTTAGCAGGTTTCACTGGCTTTATATTGAAGAGAACTGTGGCACTTCTATCTGTTCAAACAAAAACTTGTAAACAGTAAAGGAGGAGATGGTGAAAGAGAGATCCTGATAGTTGTATAAAAGTAATGGTAAAGAATAATCCTGATCTCTAAGAACCCAGAATTTGAGTTAAAATCCCAAAATCACAATAGGTAATCAGGATTATAAACCCTATTTTATTCAGAATATCTGAACAATGGGAAATATGCAAATATGTCATACAGTACACTTGTAACAGTATATCTGCTTTATAATAAGTGTTTTATTTTTTAAAATCAGAGTATGCTTTAAGTAAGAGGAAATACCCAAAACACATTTTGACATTTTACTTCTTGAGATAAAGCTATGCAAAACATACTTACAGAATCATTGACTGATACAGCGCAGGAGGCTATTCGGCCCATCTTGCCTGTGCCGGCTTTTTGAAAGAGCACTTATGTCACAATTCGCTTTGTGAATAGTTTACGGGACCATTCTGAATTCAAAGCTAATGTATTTTAGTGCTCTCAAAGTACGTATAACAAACAGTAAAAATGCTGCAATCAAGGAGAAAGCAAATGGAATTCTGTCACAAAAAATAAGCAAATAGAAGAGGGTGGATTTCTTTAAGTTACTGAGGTCGCAATTACATGTTTCGCAATGGATGATGGTTTCAAGTAAGTTTTGTATAAGAAAGAATCAACAGTCTGATTAAGTCCACACTTGTAAAATCTTCTGTTGTAAAGGTGACAAATTTATTTGTATGCATATACAGTATAAACAGTTGCCACTCCACCCATGCATGAGTTCTAAAGAAAATCTAAAAGCCATTTTGAGACATTGATACAAATAGTTTACTGAGGAAGACACAGATTAACAAAGCTACAGTGACACAGTATCACTTGCTCTCCCTTCCCCCCCCACCACCCAACCCAACCCAGTAATTTTTTTAAAAATTAGTCATTATAAGTTAATGGCCCAGAGGTTCTTGAAACAGCGAAACTGGCAAGTTACGGCGAAATTTATAGTGATTTCCTCATAGGCGAGTTAAATCAACATTTTATGAGAATCTTATTACCGTACGCCGGAATGTAAAAATCCACGTAAAACAAGTAGAAATCAGCGTAACCAATCTGGAACCAAAAAAAGCACTGAACTGACGCCATATTCCTTCTTCAAGTCGCTACTTATGCATAAAAATTGAAGTTTCAAACCATCAAACCATTATTTATGCACATTAGGCATGTGTGGAAGTTTTTCAATTTTTAATGCAAATCATCCTGATGGCATAAAGATGCATTCAAAGATAAAGAAAATCTATTTCTGGTCTCAGTGAGGAGAAATTTAAAAAATTGATGAAAAAAATTGCCATAAAATGCCAGAAATATGACATGGTTCTGTTGTGCCTAAAATTTTAGGCGTATATTAACAGCCTGTTCAGAACTGGTATAAATCCAGGGAATTCACGTGAGCTGCACTTTTATGTGGGAATTGGAACTATGTTAATGAGTGCCAGAGGGTTTCGGTGGAGGTTTCACTGAATTGCCATAAAAGATCAAGGAAATTCATACATTGCATAAAAATGAGAGTAAGTCATTTATGCACGAACTTCCTTGATCTTTTACGCCGGAAATCAGCATTATGCCACGATTACGCCATTTTTTGGCAGAAATTTACAAGAAATTCCAAGCCAGTAAGTCTATGCAACGTCATGATGTTGGTCGCCATGGCTAGCACCAATGTTGCTCTGTATTAGCCAAAACAAGGTGTATCTTCCTCGACCAGTGAAGCCAACCTCTACTCTGTGTACAATTACTATACTCCTCCTTAAATGGCCCCTCCAACTATACATTCATTCACATACACATTCCACCTTCATCAATCAAGTACAAGCTGCCACAACATCAGAGAAAAATCAGTAACAGAACAGGAAAAAAAAGCTATTTTCACCAAAATGTAAGATATGATTGAACGTCAATAAAATATTTGTTCATGTATTTTAGTTGTGAATTGAGAGCAGTTTGATTGCTTGACGGACTCAACCCGTCACCTTGTCCTTCAACCTGAATAAATCTCTGTTTACTTGTATTTCAAGAATGTTGACATTTTAACCAATAATAATTTCAAAGCACTTCAAAGATAATAGATAACCATCCATAAATAAATAGTAAAAACACCTTTCTTCTTGATCAGGAAATGTGAAATGTGTTGGTAAAACTTATCAGCATTAATTTACCATTCTTTTATAAGAGACAAATATGTATGTTTCTAATTAAGTCCTTACACAACTCCTTGCAAACTTAGTTTGAATCTATGTTTCATAAAATTGAAAGAACTTGGCAAGCAAATACAAACAAGTCATATCTGCCAATGAAAGAAAATGCACAAAAAAAAACAACCAATTTCAGAATCTGTTTTCAGCAAGCATAGTATTTGGGGTTAATAGCTTTCATGAGAAAAAATATTTACTCAATTTATTTTTAGTGAGGCAAAGTTTATTTTTACAACTAAGAAAATAATGAAACTAGTGAAGAATATAAACTATCTTTTGAAAGCATCTACACAATATATGTGTAGGGAAATTCAACCTCACATGTTCTCGTTTGGTGTATGATACTTCAGGAATAGAAAACAACATGATACTTCAATCCCATCACCTACCAGCAGCCTGGAGGACCAACTGTAGTCTTGCTTTGGCCTGTTCCGCAGGGGGCTGCAAAACATCAAAGAGGAAACCCACATCAAATATAATGGATTTCTGTATTAATGATGACACAGCCCAAGAGATTTCCATTCATCAAGAAATAAAAGAACAACTGTGCATGACAATATACAATTAATGTGTAATCAAAAAGACACGACCACGACAGTCAGAAAAATATTTTGAATTATTGGTGGAACACTGTCAGTTTCTGATTTAGAGTGGAACTTGAGGTGTCCATAAAAACATTAACCAGATATCTCTAAACGTTCCAGTTAAGACATTTTACATAATTTTAAACATTAGCAGCAGGGTTTCCAATTAGAAGTTTAAAATTTCTGCATCACGTTACTTAAGACATATCTTCTTGTAGCAGTACTATTCTAATAACTGAGCTGCAATGAAATGTAAGATGTTAAATTGTCTTAATATTATTAATTGTACTGTGGCCAACCACTTGTACAACATCCACCCCTCCCCTCCAAAAAGTCCTCTTTCCACCAGTGATAACTTTTTGTCAGGAAAAATGACACTTCATTTTCATATGCACACTGGTGTGCTGCATCTATTATAATATAATGAAGTTCCAACGAACAAAAAAGATGTAAAGTTTGCTTTAATTCTTTGTAGTTTGGGATCATTAGATTATTTGAGGATTTGCATACTCAGTTCATACACATGTGCCACCAGAGCTCCATGCAATCCCATTCAGCAAAGAAATGTTCACATTTGCATAATCCTTCAAAGGCATCAACCTCTTCCTCCCCCACACAAATCCTCAGATTTAACATTATAGCTTCAAGAATTATCAAAATTACACTTACTGCAACTTTGTGTGATGCAAATATACACACCACTTTGTATAATGGTTTAGTTAAGACAAATTGGGGGCATGGAAAAATTACAGAGATATAAAAACATCAAAATGTATACTGTAATATCTGTGATGCACAGTTTTATGGGAATGCTTTTCGAACATAGCATACTATTATGTTTCTTTCTCTGCCAATTTTCTTCCTTTCTCCTGAAGGCATTGGCTCCTTGCTGGGATACACTTCCAATCCTATAGTAACCAAAGTGGTCATTCTTCATGTGTGGGCCTTCGCAGTGAGCACTAACAGGCTATTCGAATATGGGGGGTATCACAGTCAAGACAGATCACGTCCTCATCTACATAAGTATAGTGCATGGGTCACTGAGTAGCAAGCAGGAGCAGGTTCCGTAGCCTATCCTTCCCCAAGCTTGGGTTGCTGAGGCCCAATTGTAGTACCACTGACTGCCATTACACCAGCTAAAATCAGATAACTTAGAACAAGATGGGGATCAGACTTGGCTATTGACTGAATAATCTCATTTTGCCATAAAAAAGGAAGATTTGCATTTATATAGAGCCTTTCACGACCTCGGGATGTCCCAAAGAACTTTACAGCCAACTAAGTACTTTTGAAGTGTAGTCACTGTTGTAATACAGGAAACACAGCAGCCAATTTGCTCACAGCAAAGTCCCACAAACAGCAATGTGATAATAACCAGATAATCTGTTTGTGATTTTCATTGAGGGATAAATGTTGACCAGGACACCGGTGAGAACTCCCTTGCTCGTCTTTGAATAGTGCCTTGGGATCTTTAAGTCCACCTGGGAGGGCAGATGGGGCCTCGCTTTAACATCTCATCAACAGTACAGCACTCCCTCAGTACTGCACTGGGGCGTCAGCCTGGATAATGTGTTCAAGTCTCTGGAGTGGGTCGTGAACTCGCAACCTCTGACTCAGAGGCGAGAATGCTGCCCCGGGCCACGGCTGTTACATAACGAAAGTTTACTTTAATGGCTTAAAACAACAGAATGTAACAGGAAAATTACATCTGAAAAGTAACTTTCTGAAATAGTTCACCAAAGTAAAATAAATACTGACTGAGTTCAGAGTTTCAATTTTTTTTCTTCTTTTAATATACCAAGTAACAGAGTACAACAAAGACGTGACACAAATTTGACACTGATGGGTCCAGGGAGCACAGGGAAAAAAAATCTAAATTGTACTTGGTCCCGGAGGCCAAACCAGAGATTTCCTATGACCAATTACATGCTTCATGCTTCACGTGTCAGCTGTGTACTTGAATGCAGTGCCTTCTGGGAGAGAGTTCCACAGGCAGAAATGGAGAGAAGCTTCACAGCTGACATCTTGTGCTGATGCTTTGGGATGACATGGAAATCTGGCTTTAGTGTTAACAATATTGGTGAGGCTGTCCTGGTCACGATGTTGCAAAAGACTGGCCCACTTCTTTCCATAGCTCTGTACAGTTTTAAGACCACGAGCAAGTTATGGGATTTCTCTGTAGTCCACCAAACAAGACTATGCCAGGACAGTGGCCATATAATAAAATACTATTTTCTTTATAGAATGGAAAAAATTACAAAAAAAATACATCTTTGGTTGCTAATGAAAAAGTAATAAGCAAATTTGTGGCCTCTTGTCCTGATATGGGACCCATAATTATTTATTAAAAGTATTGTATCGATGGGATGATGCAACCTTTCTAAGTCGTTACTGCTGTCATGGCAAATCCTATGGACACCACTCTCTGAAAAACATCTAAAACGCATCACCGTCCCCACCAGTAGCAATATATGTAAAAATATTAACATTTTTTAAGAGTAACAATAGAGCAGTCATTGCACTTGTACCTGCTACAAAATATGATTTACATTAGTAGAAAAACAATAGAACTCATTATAATTTCTTAAGAGTAACTGATTTTTGTTCTTCTTGGTCTTTTTAATTAACCTGGGAACTGTTAACATACACATGAATATGCTGGTAAAACATATACACAAATTAGATGGAACAAATGTTAGTTATTTCTCCAAAGATTCTTTTGCTCTGATCAAAACATTCCTATAAACCATAAATGTAAACAGATCATTTACATTTGGCATGTGAAGAATACACATTCAACTGAAACTGCACTTAAAACTTACTGCAAAGTGAAAACAAATGAACAAAGCTGGAGTTACAAAGTAGACTGATTCATTATCTTTCAACATGGGCAGCACCAGGTGGTGCATGGCCATTTGAGAAAGATTAAGATTTCCAATGGCAACAGCAAGTTTTTTGTTATCACCCTTTTTACTTACTTTAGATATAAGATGGATCACTTCGATGAGCTAAAATTGGACCTACTAGATCTCATGTGTGCTGATTTCTGAAAAATTAAATCACTCTTAAGTTGCCAGTAATATTTCAGGTGACCTAATTCAATCCATTTGCACTTCTAATTTTTACAGACTGATTAATGCAACCATTAAATGTCAGTTTTTAGTTTTTAAGCAAGCCGTGTTTCTTACTTTCTGATTGTTTACAGACTGTTTTATTATTCTTTGCAAAATGAGGCTATTTGGTAAATCTTACATTCAGAAAATTCCTACAGTTCAGTCAACCACAAAATGTGAAGAATGGTCTTTTTTCCTGTGTGGTTTCTATAACATTTATTCTGTAAATATGAAGATCATTTTTATAAGAAAACAGAAAAAGTCTTTAATAGAATCAAGAAGTACTATGAAAATGGTTGACTCATCCCTTGGCAATACGCTCCTCCCAGTTTTTGGTGCATGCCCCGGCCCCCCCGAACCAGATCCCCAGCACCTTCAGGCAATCCGACCTGACGGTGAAGGGGACAAAGGATCGGTCGGTCCAGTTCCCAAAGAACATGGCCTCGCTCTTGGTGCGATTTACCCTGGCCCCCGAGGCCAGTTCGAACTGGTCACAGATGCTCATCAATCTGCGGACCGACAGCTGATCCGAGCAAAAGACGGCGACGTCGTCCATGTACAGGGAGGTCTTGACCTGAGTGCCTCCGCTTCCTGAGATCGTCACCCCGCTTATGCCCGCATCCCTCCTGATGGACTCAGCAAAGGGCTCAATGCAACACACGAACAAGATGGAGGAGAGAGGGCAGCCCTGCCTGACTCCAGATTTGATCGGAAAGCTTTCTGATTCCCACCCGTTGATTGAAACTGCGCTGTTGATGTCTGTGTACAGCAGTTGGATCCAATTGCGGATTCCCTCCCCAAACCCCATTTTGGAGAGCATGTCCATCATGTACGAGTGGGATATTCTGTCAAAAGGCTTCCCCTGGTCCAGGCTGATCAGGCAGGTGTTCACCCCCCCTGTCCTGTACGTAGGCGATCGTATCCCTGAGTAGCACCAGGCTATTAGAGATCTTCCTGCCGGGTGCGGCGCAGGTCTGATCGGGGTGGATCACCACCTCCAGGGCTGACTTGACCCGATTGGCGATGATCTTGGACAGAATTTTGTAGTCCACGTTAAGAAGTGAGATGGGTCGCCAATTTTTGATTTCTTCCCTCTCCCCCTTCCACTTGTAGATGAGGGTGATGATGCCTTTCCTCATGGAGTCTGACATGCTGCCTGCCAGGAGCATAACCCCGTACACTTCCAGCAGGTCTGGGCCTATCCAGTCCCATAGAGCCGAGTAGAACTCCACCGGTAAGCCGTCGCTTCCGGGAGTCTTACTCTTCTCGAAGGAACGGACGGCCTTTGTCAGTTCGTCCAGAGTTAGCGGGTGATCCAGACTCTCCCGCTTGCTGTCGTCTAGAACTTCCGTGATAGACGACAAGAAGGACTGTGAGGCCACGCTGTCTGTGGGCTTCGCGTCGTACAGTCCGGCACAGAAGGATTTGCAGATCCTCAGTATGTCGGGCTGCGAGGACGTGACCGAGCCGTCCTCTTCCTTCAGGCTGCTGATCACAGAGCTCTCTCTGTGCACCTTTTGGAAGAAGAAGCGCGAGCAAGTCTCGTCCTGCTCCACGGAGCGGACTCTGGACCGGAAGATGATCTTGGAGGCCTCAGAGGCAAAGAGCGAGGCTTGCTGGTCCTTCACCTCTCTGAGTTCCTCCCCGATATCGATCCCCATCGACTGCAGCAGGAGAAGATTCTGCATGCTTTTCTGGAGTCGGGACGTTTCCCTCTGCCTCTCTCTCGCCTTTGAGGATGAAGAACCTCTTGATGTTCGCCTTGATGGCTTCCCACCAGTGCACTGGGGAATCAAAGAGGTGCTTTACAGTTCTCCAACCTTTGTAATCCCTCTTCAGTTCCTCAATGTTTCCCGGGGTCAACAGTTTCACATTCAGCTTCCATGTCCCCCTGCCCACTCTCTGATCGTCCTGTAGGTGACAGTTGGCCAGGAGGAGGCAGTGGTCCGAGAAGAATACCGGTGTGACCTTGGTGGATCTGACCTTGAGCTTCGGGGACACAAACAGGAAGTCTATCCTGGAACAGGAAGTCTATCCTGGAACGTCTGGTCTGGACCAAGTGTATTGACGCGCCGCTCCGTCTGCAGGGTTGCTGAAGACGTCGTACAGCTTGGCGTCTTTCACCGCTTCCATCAGGAGTTTGGACGTGGCGTCCAGTTTGCTGTCGGCTCTGCTGGATCGTCCAGCCGCATCGATGATGCAGTTGAAGTCACCGCCGAGAATGACCGGCCTGGATGTCGCCAGCAGCAGTAGGAGCTGCTGGAAGACGGCCAGCCGCTCGCTCTTCAGAGCCGGGGTGTACACATTGATCAGCCGGAGCGGAGCGTTTTTGTACATTACGTCTGCTACGAGGAGGCATCCCCCCACCACCTCCTTTACTTCGGTGATGGTGGCAGGCCGCACTCCTGTAAGAACAGCAGGTCGTTCTTGACCTTGGCCAGGTAGTCCAAGGTCGACACACATCGTGTCGTGCATTTAACGCTACGCACGTTAATGGATGCGACATTCAGACCCATTTTAACAACAGTTTAAAGTCTCACCCGACAGTCCGTTTGCTGTTTCCAGCTCTTGGCCGTGTCCCTGCATCCAGGTGATCTGTGCAAAGTGTTCCACGCTCCCTGAGCTGAGGTACGAGTCCTGTTCTGCCTCAGAGAGAGGGTCGTCGTTCCACCGGGGTGACATCAGCGGCGTGGTGTCAGGTGAAGAGTCCGTGCGATCCTCAATCGGTTGGGGCTCCTCGTTGTTGCTGCTCCCGGTTTCCCGGAGCCATTCTTCGCTCTCTGCGGTGCTGCTCCCGGTATCCCGGAGCTGGTGTACGCTGGGTACATCCCTGCTCCCGACGTCCCGGAGCTGGAGGGTGCTGGAGGCATTGTCGCTCCCAGTGTTCTGGAGATGGGGGCTATCGATCACGTCGGTGTCGCTTTGGATGTTTTGCCGCTTTCGGTGGGACGCCTGACTGCTTCGCTCCTGTCGTCCCTCCACATCAGACGCGGGGTAGTCACTGTAGTCCGACTGCGACTCGAGCGCTCTTTTACCCCTGGTTGCAGTGTCAGCAGGAGCTCGTTTCCTTTCCTTTGGCTTCCTCTTTCTGTTCTTCTTGCTCACCAGCTGCTATTCTTCCTCTGCTGCCTCCTCGTCCATGGACTCTGTCGTCTGGTGGGGAGGCTCGGAGCTGGGTGTCGGGGTCTGGTAGTTTTCGGCTTGACCCTTTCCTCACACCTTGTCTTCCTGGGTCAGGGACTTCTCGGAGGGGGTCGCGGCAGGGCGAGGGTTCTTGGCCTTCTTTGGGGCAGCCTTGCTTGTTGCTCTTGGCCGCCTGGGCGTAGCTGAAGCTGCGTTTGGGGCAGGCCCTGTAGAGATGGCCATCCTCCCCGCACAGGTTGCAGCACTTGCTCTCCTTGCAGTCCTTAGTCTGGTGTCCTTCCTGCTTGCAGTTCTTGCAGACGGTTGCAGTGCAGGAGGAGGCCATGTGGCCAGATTTGCCGCAGGTGCGACAGACTCTGGGTTGCCCCATGTACATGATGTACCCTCGACTTCCTCTGATGGCAAAGCTGGAGGGGGGGTGGAGGATGTTGCCGTGGGCGTCCACTCTCAACGTTGCCGTGACCTCCCTCTTGCTGGTCCAGATCCCGAACTGGTTGGTGATGTCAACGCTGTTCTCCGCCCCGTTGACGTATCTGGCGAGGAACATCAACACGTCGACGACCGGGACGTGTGGGTTGTACAGGTGTACAATTAGCTTCCGGTTCCTCTGCGTTGGGAGGGTGAAGAGCGGCTCCGCAGTGAGAATCGCCAGCGGTCCTTCGCTCCCCTTCTCCTCGAAGACCTGAAGAAGCTGCTGGCATCCAGCGAAGGTCTTAAAGGTGACATCAAAGTATCCGCTTCGAGGGAAATCCTGTAGGCAGAAGATGTCCGTTGCTTTGAATCCACAGCACTCGACCAAAACTCGTCTCACGAAAAACACACGATCCATCAGTGTAACGCTTTCAACTGTCTTTACCGTCACCCTGACGGTGTTTCGCACACCATGGCCAAGTGCCCGGGTACCCTTCACTGCCATTGCAGTATTGATGTGGTCCCTATGCAAATTTAGGGGCGGAGCCAGCACACAAATCGACCAATCGCAGCAAAGTCCGCACTTTGCACGCACATGAAGTCGCAGCCAGCGTTCCGATCCGCTCAGATCCAAATAAGCCCGAATAGGAACACGTTTGATCTTAGCCAAAAGGCCGAGCTCTCTACCAGCATTACTCCATGTTGCTCTCAGCAGAAACCAGTATCAAACAGTGCCTGGAGCATATAACACCCAAGACTCCACAAAGTTGCAGATATGAATCTAAGCTTTGATTTTATTAACCTGCCTGATATTGCCGATTCAGTTTTGCCAGTCTAAGGTGATAACATGGAGCACCGAGCAGCAGCAGTGCTCTCTCCATCTCGAGAGTGGGAAAAATCTGGTGTCTTCTTTCAATCACCATATTTCACAGGTTTGTTAAACTCTTCAGTTTGTGTACAGTATACTCCGCAGATCTTTCTATTAAACAAATGAACAAGCTACTTCAAAGTAAAACCAGAGCAGTCACAAAAAGATAGATTTTTGGACCCTAGGGGAATCAAGGGATATGGGGATCGGGCAGGAAAGTGGAGTTGAGGTCGAAGATCAGCCAATATCTTATTGAATGGCGATGCAGGCTCGAGGGGCCGTATGGCCCTCTCCTGCTCCTAATTCCTATGTTATCTTATGTTAAAAGACCCTTTGCAAACGGTCCTGGTAGAAAAGTTTGCAGAAACCTGGTGAAATAGTAAAAGGCAGAAGTGTACACAAACAAGAAAATTTAACTTTAAATTAAAGGGCCTTATACTAAATTAGTATTGAGTACACACGTGCTATTTTATTGCCACCGCATTTCAAGTTGGTGCTAATTTGTCCATTATTTCCACACAGCTAATTTAGCAGAAGACTTGGGAGCAAAAGAGAACATTTTAGAATACAAAGCAAGCCCATCAACAGCAAAAAGAGAAAAGACAGGTTAACATTTTGGGTACAGACCCTGCTTTTTAAATGATTCCCATAATTTCCTCCACCAAGAACTTTCACAGTCCCCATGTAAAACATTTACCTGCCTCTTCACTTTTAGATGTTGATGGACATCCAGTGTAATTTTCCAGCATCTTCTGTTTTTATTTCAGATTTCCAACACTCGCAGATTTTTTTTTAATGTGAATTGTTTAGGAGTTTAAACTAGTAATCACACAAGTCACATCTCTTACCAATTTGGATGCTTTTTTAAAAAGTTGACCCAATCCGGGGCAAAATTAATTGGCACTTGGAAAAATATGGGTTAATAAATGAAAGCACGCACAGATTTGTTAAAAGCAAATCTTGTTCAAATAACTCGATTGAGTTATTTGATGAAGTAACAGAGAGGGTTGATGAGGGTAATGCGGTTGATGTTGTGTATATGGACTTTCAAAAGACGTTTGATAAAGTACCACATAATAGACTTGTTAGAAAAACTGAAGCCCATGGGGTTAAAGGGGCAGTGGCTGCGTGGATGTGAAATTGGCTAAGGGGCAGAAAGCAGAGAGTAGCGGTGAACGGTTGTTTTTCAGACTGCAGGGAAGTGTACAGTGGTGTTCGCCATGGGTCGATATAAGGTCCACTGTTCTTTTTGATACATATTAATTACCCGAACTTGGGTATAGAGGGTATAATTTCAAAGTTTGCAGATGACATGAAACTAGGAAATGTAGTAAACGATGCAGAAGATAGTAACAGACTTCAGGAGGACATAGACAGACTGGTGAAATGGGCAGACACATGGCAGATGAAATTTAACACATAGAAGTATGAAGTGATTCATTTTGGTAGGAAGAATGAGAGGTAATATAAACTAAATGGTAGAATTTTAAAGGGGGTGCAGGAACAGAGAGACCTGGGGTGTACGTATACAAGTCTTTGAAAGTGGCAGGACAAGTTAAAAAGGCATATGGGATCCTTGGCTTTATTAATATAGGCATGGAGTACAAAAGCAAGAAAGTTATGCTAAACCTTTATATTTACTCGATAGGCCCCAGCTGGAGTATTGTGGCCAATTATGGGCACCACACTTTAGGAAGGATGTCAAGGCCTTAGAGAGGGTACAGAGGAGATATACTGGAATGGTACTGGGGTGAAAGACTTCAGTTACGTGGAGAGACTGGAGAAACTGGGGTTGTTCTACTTAGAGCAGAGAAGGTTAAGGGGAGATTTGATAGATGTGTTCAAAATCATGAAGAGTTTTGACAGAGTAAATATGGAGAAACTGTTTCCAGTGGCGGTAAGGGGTCGGTAACCAGAGGACACAGATTTAAGGTAATTGGCAAAAGAACCAGAGGCGACATGATAAATAAAAATTTACGCAGCAAGTTGTTATGATCTGGAATACACTGCCTGAAAGGGTGGTGGAAGCAGAATCAATAATAACTTTCAAAAGGGAATTGGATAATACTTGAAGTGGAAAAATTTACAGGGCTATAGGGAAAGAGCAGGGGAATGGGATTAATTGGATAGCTCTTACAAAGAGCTGGCACAGGCACGATGGGCCAAATGGCCTCCTTCTGTGCTATATGATTCTATGATTCTTTGAATAGGTAATGCAATGGTGTCACTTACTAAGTTCATGAAAAATCCAACACAAGATTAAAGTTTCTGAAGTGATGCGTTACTTTTAATATGTACAAGTGAATAGGTATACAGTTCTGGGGCATGCTCATTTATGAGAAACGTAGAAGTGTGACTTGCAATGAAGGCTTTTTAAAGGAAAGTTATTTAGGTTACAACAATTTAAAGATGTGAAAAAAGTACACAAATGATTCTAAATGTGCCAAGTTAAAGAAAAGTTTGACATTTTATTTTTCTGCCATTTACTTATTAGTAAATTGCTTCAAATTACCTTTAATTCATGCATTAAAAGTAAATAATCAAAAATTCAAATCATACTTTCATGTGTTTAATTAAACAAATCCACCTACCTATCTACCTGCATACACGCACTGAGGATACAAATTTCCTGCATTACTTTTTCCATACAAACTTACAATTTTCACTTGCAAAACACCATATGTTGCAGCAGTAGGAAAAATACACCATCATCAAGAAAAATAAACTAGGCTGAGCAATCAGGCTAGATGAGAACAGTAGAGAGATGAAGAATAAGAGTGAGAAGATTGTACAGATGAGGAGGGAAGGCCAGATACAGAAGAATAATAAAACCATGCTCTCAGTTTCATCAAAAGGAATGTGCTGACAGTTGCAAATGTTAAATTTTACTGCTCTTTGGGCACGTGCAGACAGGAGGAAAGTTTCACTCAAGATGCCAGAAAAACATAAATTAATAATTTTTCTTGCTCAAAATGTAATCAGTTTATATGAGATTTTAACCAATTTGTTTAGTCCAGACTGTTCTCCTTAAGCCAGAAATATCTTCAAAACGCTGCCTAAGGACAAGCAACTAGTCTGACAGCCTAAGTAAAGCTCTCTACAGGAGGTTTAATTAATAATGTGATAATTTGTGAGAATCAAAAGAACTCCCCTCCCGAACATAAGTAAGCATTGTTACATGAGTATGTGTCCACATAGAAGGTTTGGTTTGTCTCAGGTGTCGAGGACAATCAGATCACCAGACGTTTCTCAGGTCCTCCGGGATATTTGCTGGTGACTGGTAATGTGTGCACACATATTCTATACATCGTTATTTTTGCAGGACTGGGAGGGTAAAGAGCATGCTAAATTTTAGTCTGTTTTTTCACATTGCCAAAATAAAGAATGGAACATTTTTCATGATATAAATCAATTAATTCAAACAGTTGTAATTTCACACCTTGATTAAAATTAACTTGTAATTCACACAGCTCAGATCATAGAATCTTACAGCACAGAAGACGACTATTCGGCCCATCGTGCCTGTGTCATCACTCTGAAAGAGCTATCCAATTCGTCCCACTCCCCTGCTCTTTCCCCTTCACCTTGCAAACTTTTCCTTTTGAAATATTTATCCAATTCCCTTTTGAAAGTTATGATTTAATCTGCTTCCGTCACCTTTTCAGGCAGTGCATTCCATTGCAGAAAAAAAATTCTCCTCGTCTCCCCTCTGGTTCTTTTGCCAATTATCTTAAATGTGTCCCCTTTGGTTACCGACCCTTCTGCCAGTGGAAACAGTTTCTCCTTATTTCCTCTATCAAAACCCCTTATAGTTTTAAAATCTGTGCAGAGATGTTCCCAGTATTTTCTGTTTTTACTCATACAAAAGCTATTACATGGCTTAACCTTAAATTCATAGCACTCCACATATCAAGGCGCCAACTTACACAGACCTTCTGCAAGCATTACTGCTTCAGTCGAACTATAAAGAATGAGATACAGTGTTGCAAAATTGCTCTAAACTCTTGTTTGAATCCTAACAAAAGGGAAACTATCTGACAAAACATCAGTGACATCCTCCCAAACTGTGTATTTTAATTGTGTTTTTATTTTAGATTTCCAGCATCTGCAGTATTTTGCTTTTGATTGTATCGACCAAATAAAATATACAAAGAAGTTGAAAATTAAATCAAGATCAACTTCATAGAAGTAGAGCAACTGGTAACAAAAATTATAAGGACGGTCATATTAAATCACAGATGAAACAACAAGGTGCAGCTGTAATGCTTTTTAGAATAAATATTCAAAAAGCCTCTTTCAAGCAACAGTAACAAAATTAATTACTCAAAAAAAACAGGAGACAGACCTGTCAATTACCCACATCTACTAAAATGTAAAAGTGCATTTCATGTGCTTATTCTGTTGCAACAGGACCAGTGATATAGAGCAGGATTTAACAGTGAATCCGAAATGTATTGTCTACCACGGACAACTAAAGTTAGCTCAGCGGGAAGCCAAGTTGGCAATTGATTAAATATAAGCTGTACTTATCAAAGAAAAAACTCTTCATGGACTCTAATTTGGTGCTGCAGTAGCCCGAGATGGGAACTGTCAATGCAGGTCTAAGTATTGTCAACAGCATGTAACATTTCTACAGACCTAATGTTTGGAATATATACCAAATATTTCCATTACATTAGCAAAATCAAATACATAAATTATTAAAAGTCCTTTTTAAAGACATCCTGTATGAACTAGTTTCCTTGAAAAATGTAAGACAGAAAAGATAATGAATTTGCATAACAGTTAAATTGTATTCCTTTACTCACAAGGAATACAATTCCTTGCATGGTTCTGCTTATGAACAATACAGTAACAGAACCCTAGAATGAACCCCCATCCCCTAAAAAACAAGAATAGCATAACCTGGTCTCAAAAACTGCCATTCTCAGACTCAGAATTCAAACACACTGCCATTTGAAATAAGAAGTCCTTAAAAACAGGATTCTGCCTATGCCACTTGTTTGTTTATTTACTTAAGTGCTTCCTTTGTGGCTAATTCTGCTAGCAGCTAAAAATAAAGAAAAAAACATTTAAGAATAGCTGAATGCATTCTCATTTGCTGCATATATTTAGTTTGCTCACCGCGGACAATAATTATAAGTTCAATGTTAACATGTGGTTGCGGACAGTTAAGGACTAATTCATTAATAAACTACAAGCAAGTAATTACGCTCTCCATGGGGCAGGGCTTGCCTTCAAGCACAAACTCCAGCTGGATCTCAGTTCACATTTCATTTCTAGCTGCATGTGGACTTTGCCTCTAATTATAAATTTCTAAGTACCTACTTTGTATCGAAACATGCAACATGTCCAAACCTTCTAATACCACAACAGATATTTAAATTCATTATCTTTGCGAGATGCTTGAGATCTCTCAAGTCATCAAATTATAATTGCAGCTGCAACTCCAGTGAAGAGCAACATCCAAGCTACATTTCCATTAGTTCTCAGCCAAACTGTTAAAATTGCTGTCTGATCACTTGTTACTTTAAAAAGGTTTTGTTCTTGTTCTTACATGAAATGTTATAATATTTTAAAATGCCCATAAGTGATTTTGCTTAACACATCCACAATACAGCAAAAGTCACCCTCCCACAGCAGCTACCAGACCCAGTTACAGTGGCTAGAGATGTAAATAATGGCCACTATATCAAACCTGTTCTAAGCATTGTAATGGATATGATGTCAGACTGCAGCTCCCCATGCCTGAATGAACATAAAATGTCAGGTGTAACAAAGATACAGGAAATAGTTCCTTCAATTAAATCTATTTTGAATTCAAAATCAAAATTCTGATGGAAGATCAACAAATCAAATCTTAGCAGGATAGGTACGTTAAGGTTTGCCAATGCATCTTTTGCTTAGGAACAGGAGTAGGCCATTTAACCTCTCATTCGGTTAGATCGTGGCTGATCTGCACCTCCACTCCATTTATCTGCCTTTGCTCCATATCCCTCGATACCCTTATTTAACAAAAATCTATTGATTTCATTTTTGAAAATTTCAATTGACCCAGCATCCACAGCCTTTTGGGAGAGTTCCAGATTTCCACTAAGCTCTGCGTGAAAAAGTGCTTCCTGATTTCACTTGTAAATAGCCTAGCTCTAATTTTAAAATTACGCCCTCCTTTTCTGGATTCCCCCTCTAAAGGAAATAGTTTCTCTCTATCGACCCTTTATCATTTTTAAACACCTCAATTAGATCACCTTTCAACCTTCTAAACTCAAGGGAATACAAACCAAGTTTTATGCAATCTGTCCTCATAATTTAACCCTTTAAGCCCTGGTATAATTCTGGTGAATCTGTGCTGTAGTTGTCATCCAATTGGGAATAACAAATAACTTAGCAGAAAAATCTAAGATAAAGAGTTGGGAAGTATCACAAAGAACTCGGCAAATTTGACATAACTTTTTGTAGTCTTTCACAAATGCTACAATTAAGCTCTTCCTTTTAACAGGAGGCTTTTCACAAGAAGTGAAAGATTTGGAAAAAGTCTTTCATTTAAAAAACTGTTTGTTGAAATAAAAATGTTAAGGAGGTAGCAGCGATTTTGGATAGGATAAAAATAGGTCAAGAGGAGGTACTTAAAAAGTTGGCAGTACTCAAAATAGAAATGTCACCTGGTCCAGATGGGATGCATCCTAGGTTACGGAGGGATATAAGGATAGAAATTGCAGAGGCTCTGGTCGCAATCTTCCAATCCTCCTTAGACGGTGCCAGAGGACTGGAGGAATAAAAATGTTACACCCCTGTTCAAAAAAGGGGAAAGGGATAAACGTGGCAATTACAGGCCAGTCAGCCTAACGTCGGTGGTGGGAAAACTTTTAGAGACAATAATCCGGGACAAAATTAATTGACACTTGGAAAAGTATGGGTTAATAAATGAAAGACAGCACAGAATTGTCAAAGGAAAATCGTGTTTGACTAACTTGATTGAGTTCTTTGATGAAGTAACAGAGAGGATTGATGAGGGTAGTGCATTTGATGCTGTATATATGGACTTTGAAAAAGCATTTGATAAAGTACCACATAATAGACTTATTAGCAAAATTAAAGCACATGGGATTAAAGGGACAGTGGCAGCATGGATATAAAATTGACTAAGGGACAGAAAGCAGAGAGTGGTGGTGAATGGTTGTTTTTCAGACTGGAGGGAAGTATACAGTGGTGTTCCCCAAGGGTCGGTATTAGGACCAATGGTCTTTTTGATATATATTAATGAGCTGGACTTGGGTATACAGGGTATAATTTCAAAGTTTGCAGATGATACGAAACTCAGAAATGTAGTAAACAATGTGACTTCAGGATGATGTAGGCAGACTGGTGAAATGGGCAGATACATGGCAGGTGAAATTTAACACAGAAGTGTGAAGTGATATATTTTGGTGGGAAGAATGAGGAGAGGCAATATAAACTAAATGGTACAATTTTAAAGGGAGTGCAGGAACAGAGACACCAGGGGTGTATGTACATCAAATGTTTGAAGATGGCAGGGCAACTCGGTTTTATTGATAGAGGCATAGAGTAAAAAAGCAAGGAAGTTGTGCTAAACCTTTATAAAACACTCATTAGGCCTCAGGTGGAGTATTGCGTTCAATTCTGGGCACCACACTTTAGGAAGGATGTCAATGCCTTAGAGAGAGTGCAGAAGAGATTTACTAGAATGGCACCAGAGATGAGGGACTTCAAAAGCTGGGGTTGTTTTCCTTCGAGCAGAGGTTAAGAGGAGATTTGATAAATAGTTTTGATAAAGTAAATAAGGAGAAACTGTTTCCAGTGGCTGAAGGGCCGGTAACTAAAGGGCAGAGATTTAAGGTGATTGGTAAAACAACCAGAGGCGACATGAGAAAACATTTTTTTTACGTGGCGAGTTGTTAGGTTCTGGAATCCACTGCCTGAACGGGTGGTGGAAGCAGATTCAATAGAAATTTTCAAGCGGGAATTGGATAAATACTTGAAGGGAAAAATATTACAGGGCTATGGGGAAAGAGCAGGGGAGTGGGACTAATTGGATAGCACTTTCAAAGAGCTGGCACAGGCACAAGGGGCCGAATGGCCTCCTTCTGTGCTATACCATACTATGATACCATGAACACTTTTTTGTGAGAGGAAAAGAATAGCTTGCCATTATTGTATTTGAAGTTTTCCGAGCAACGGCAATTTTATTGCTGGTCGAGTGACCCTCAAACAGGATCTCCTTCATAGTTGGGCCACTCTTGTGATATCATTCATGAGGAATGTCCCAGTGCATTTTTCAGAGGCTTCGCAGGCAATGCTGGGAACAGCGACTTAAAACTGCCAAGGAGCTGATCCAGAGCTGTGTGACCGCAGAGCACCATGCTACCAACTGAGGATGCAGATTTCCCCACCGGGAGCGTAGTTTCCTGGAGTCAAGGGGCTCAGTTCAATGACAGCGCAGCACTAGCCCTTTCAACATAGCAATTCCGAGGTTCATGGGAGCACTTCCACCAGATACGTTACCAGAATGGCCGAGCAATGAAGGAGATCTGAAGGCCTATACAAGTGATAATGCAGATTCCACATTGAGGAGTTGTCATAGTCCTTCCCACACTCAAAAAAATTATCTGTTTTGTGATGTTTGGACACAGTCTTTCAGCGCATCACTGAGAATTTCTTGGGGGTGGGGGGAGGAAACAGGGCACAAAAAGTCAAAAACGAAAAAATATGAGACACTTTACAGGGCCAAGTAACTATTGAATTTTACTGGGTTTGTTTGTGAAAATTATATAAATCTTAAATCCTAAATAGTGCCCTTGTGTGCACTCTAAAAGGCTGCATTTGGCATATTGTGTGGAAATGCACTGCAGCTTTTTGTATTTCCCAATTTTCCCCTTTAACTTTCTCCCCATCTTTCTGGAAGGCAATGGCTCTTGCTGGAGTAAACTTTTGCATGTACCAACTACCCTCCACTAACTTGATCTTGTGGAGATTCTTCATTTGTCAATGTTATTCTTCAAGTGTGAAATGTAGACTATTTTGGTAGCCAAACCTAATCCTGTTCTTTGTAAACAATTTTACAACACCAAGTTATAGTCCAGCAATTTTATTTTAAATTCACAAGCTTTCGGAGGCTTCCTCCTTCCTCAGGTGAACGAAATGAAATCCTCGAAATGAAATCGCATTTATAATTCACAGAACAATGCTTGGTGATTACAGACAGTTTTTTCAACTGCCCGTTGCCAAGGCAATCAGTGTGCAGACAGACAGGTGTTACCTGCAAGGTCTCAGAAGAGACAAATCACAAAAAAAAACAACAAACAAAAAAAAACAGAGATAGAGAGGTAGAAACATAGAAAAGACAGCAACTGACCCGTTATATTAAAAACAGATAACATTTGTTCGCTGGTGGGATAACGTGTAGCGTGACATGAACCCAAGATCCCGGTTGAGGCCGTCCTCATGGGTGCGGAACTTGGCTATCAATTTCTGCTCGACAATTTTGCGTTGTCGTGTGTCTCGAAGGCCGCCTTGGAGTACGCTTACCCGAAGGTCGGTGGATGAATGTCCATGACTGCTGAAGTGTTCCCCGACTGGGAGGGAACCCTCCTGTCTGGCGATTGTTGCGCGGTGTCCGTTCATCCGTTGTCGCAGCGTCTGCATGGTCTCGCCAATGTACCATGCTCTGGGGCATCCTTTCCTGCAACGTATGAGGTAGACAACGTTGGCCGAGTCACAGGAGTATGAACCATGCACCTGGTGGGTGGTGTCCTCCCGTGTGATGGTGGTATCTGTGTCGATGATCTGGCATGTCTTGCAGAGGTTACCGTGGCAGGGTTGTGTGGTGTCGTGGACGCTGTTCTCTTGAAAGCTAGGTAATTTGCTGCGAACGATGGTCTGTTTGAGGTTGGGTGGCTGTTTAAAGGCGAGTAGTGGAGGTGTGGGGATGGCCATAGCGAGGTGTTCGTCGTCATTGATGACATGTTGAAGGCTGCGGAGAACATGGCGTAGTTTCTCCGCTCCGGGGAAGTACTGGACGACAAAGGGTACTCTGTTGGTTGCGTCCCGTGTTAGTCTTCTGAGGAGGTCTATGCGATTTTTTGCTGTGGCCCGTCGGAACTGTCGATCGATGAGTCGAGCGTCATATCCCGTTCTTACTAGGGCGTCTTTAAGCGTCTGTAGGTGTCCATTGCGTTCCTCCTCATCTGAGCAGACCCTGTGTATTCGCAGGGCCTGTCCATAGGGGATGGCCTCTTTGACGTGGTTAGGGTGGAAGCTGGAAAAGTGGAGCATCGTGAGGTTGTCTGTGGGCTTGCGGTAGAGTGAGGTGCTGAGGTGCCCGTCTTTGATGAAGATTCGTGTGTCCAAGAAAGAAACTGATTCTGAGGAGTAGTCCATGGTGAGCTTGATGGTGGGATGGAACTTGTTGATGTTATCGTGTAGTCTCTTTAGTGATTCCTTGCCGTGGGTCCATAGAAAGAAAATGTCGTCGATGTATCTGGTGTATAGTGTTGGTTGGAGGTCTTGTGCAGTGAAGAAGTCCTGCTCGAACTTGTGCATGAAAATGTTGGCGTATTGGGGTGCGAATTTGGTCCCCATGGCTGTTCCGGGTGTTTGGGTAAAGAACTGGTTATCGAAGGTGAAGACATTGTGATCCAGGATGAAGCGGATGAGTTGTCGAATGGCATCCGGAGATTGGCTGTTGTTGGTGTTGAGTACTGATGCTGTCGCAGCGATGCCGTCATCGTGGGGGATACTGGTGTATAGTGCCGAGACGTCCATCGTGGTGAGAAGTGTTCCTGGTTCAACTGGTCCGTGGGTACTGAGTTTTTGTAGGAAGTCTGTAGTGTCGCGACAGAAGCTGGGGGTTCCCTGTACGATGGGTTTCAGGATGCCCTCGATGTATCCAGAGAGGTTCTCACACAGGGTTCCGTTGCCTGATACGATAGGACGTCCGGGTGTGTTGGCTTTGTGTATCTTTGGGAGGCAGTAGAAGTCTCCTACTGCGGGGAGTACGTGGGATGAGAGTGCGTAGGATGCTTTGAAGGTCTGGATCGAAGGTCTTGATCAGTTTGTTGAGCTGGTGGGTGTGTTCTTTGGTCGGATCTGCGGGTAACCGTCTGTAGTGTTCCTGGTTGTCCAGTTGTCGGTATGCTTCTTTGCAATAGTCCGTTCTGTTCTGTATGACGATGGCTCCTCCTTTGTCTGCTGGTTTGATGACGATGTTGCGGTTGGTCTTGAGAGCGTTGATGGCGTTGCGTTGTGCTCGGGTGACATTCTGGACTGTCTTCTGAGTGCGGCTGATGAATCTGGCATTGACGCATTTCCTGACAGCTAATCCTGTTCTCACCTGGGATCCAAAGTGCTTTACAGCCAATAAGGTACTTTTGAAGTGTGGTCACTGTTGTAATATAGGAAACACAACAACCAATTTGCACACAGCAAAGTCCCACAAAAAGCCAAGAGATAATGACCAGATAATCTGTTTTAGTGATGTTGGTTGAGGTATAAATATTGGTCAGTACATTGGGAGAACTCCCCTGCTCTTCTTCAAATAGTGCCATGGGGTCTTTTACGTCCACTTGAAAGGGCAGAAGGGGCCTCGGTTTAACGTCTCAACTGAAAGACTACACACCTCCGACAGTGCAGCGGTGCCTCAGTACTGCACTAAAATGTCAGCCTAGCTTGTGTGCTCAAGTCTCCAGAGTGCAACTTGAACAACAACCTCTGACAGAGGTGAGAGTGCCACGGCAGTGTTTGGACAAGTACATGCAAGTGTGTATACTGCCCACAATTCCTCACTATAGTTCCTACACAAGCACATTACTTACTCTATCTTACTTCAAAAAATTAAAGACAAGTTCATCAGCGTCACTATGGGCTGACAACAGTAAACTGTAAGATCCAGTGAAAACCTGCTTCACAAGGATACCCATATTGGTGTGTGAAAAACTAGACAAGAGCTAATCAAACTGCCCTATTGTCCAACGAGATAATTAAAATCATTTTGTACAGTGAAGTAGAAACACTCCTACATTTGCAAAATGGCAAAACTAATTGCACATTTAATAAATATGACAAATTCTAAATATTACATCAGAGATTTTCTACCAAAAACAAATTAACATACCAACAATAAATGAGATCACAATCAGATTTTTTAATTCATATATTTGGTAAGATTTTTAGGCACTCATCAAATTGAAGGATGTTAGTGCTAGGGAGTAGGATGATTTTCTGTGTCAGCACCCCAAGTCAGCTATATCCCAGATAAAGTAAAGCTCTTTCGACTATGCCCCGAAAATATACCACAACATCAATCCCAGAAGATTACCCCTACTACCTAACTGTAAAAGTCACACTTTGCTTACACATTGTCCATGTACCTGAATGAAACTGCCAACTCCATGTCAAATTACAAGCAGTTTGTGCTACCATCACACTTCTCACTCATTACTGGATTTTTTTTCCCCTTTTGTTTCTCCAACATCAAAACAATTATTTCAAAAAGTATTTAAACTTCATTGCAGAAAATAGACTTCTTGGGCTCGATATTAGGAGGGAGGAGGGTTGCCAGCGGGGGGTCGACTGGGCGCGTGGGTAACCCGCCCAGTAAAATCGGTGGGTTCCCTACGTGATCGCAGCCTAATTGAAGTCACTTACCTTGACTTCCGGGTTTCGAGCTGGAAAGCTGCGCAGCAGGCGGACTGCGCACCCGCATCACAGGCTGTCAGCTGGAGGAGCCCTATTTAAAGGGGCAGTCCTCCACTGACTGATGCTGCAGAAAATAGGCAAAATTACGGCATGGAGCATCCCAGGGGGAAGGCTGCTCCCAGGTTTAATGATGCCTCACTCCAGGTCTTACTGGATGGGGTGAGGAGGAGGAGGAGGAGGGAGATCTTCCATCCGGCGGACAGGACAAATTGGCCTGCCTCTGCCACCACGAAGGCCTGGCTCGAGGTGGCAGAGGAGGTCACCAGCACCGCCAACATATCACACACCTGCATACAGTGCAGGAGGCGCTTGAATGACCTAAGTAGGTCAGCCGAAGTGAGTACGCTTACTCATTCCCCTACACTTCGTCTGCCACATCACTGCCCCCACCCCACATCTCCTTCTGCACTGCCAACACTACTCTACCACATCACTCCTCACACCCACTCAAAGCTCATCCTCATCTTACCTGCACTTATTCACCTCCCCAGTACTCATCCCACCACTACCACTCAACCCAATCCTCATACAATGTCATGGCTCTGTCTCATACTCACCCTCTGATGCATCTCTTTCAGTCAACCTCACCCAACCTGCCACTACCTGTGCTGCAGCCACAGGGCATGCATCACGTATGTGTAGTAGGAAGCGTAAGGCAAACTGTCGTGAGCATGAAGGGGATGCATGAGGGTGTTTGAGGGTTTGTCATGGTTTTTACTTATATTTGATTTCTGATCAACTCACATTACATATTATATTGTCACCACTACTGCCATGTCTTTGCAAATCTTGTCTGGTTTGTGCAATAATGCCCGTTCCTGAGGATCGCCATGAAGACCCACACCTGATGCCACCCATTGTGTCACTGCAGAGTGGGTGTAGGTGTATTTGCAGGGCTCTTTAGTGCAGATGACTGAGAGACGCCGGCCATGTCCCCGGTGGCACACTGGAAGGATGCGAAGGAGAAGTTGTTGAGGGCAGTGGTGACTTTGACAGCGACAGGTAAGAAGATGGTGCTCGGGCCAGCCAGGAGCAGCTCGGCATGAAGGAGGCTGCAGATGCCCACGACTACATGTCAAGTGACTCTGAGCCTCCGTGTACCTGCTGCTCAGAGAGGTTCAGGAAGCTGGGCCTCGGTCTGTAGACCCTGTGGCGAGGATAGTGCCTTCTGCAACACATCTCTCTCTGTAGTTGCCCTCCCTCCTGCTGTGTAGGTGGATGTGTCACAGCACTGTGTTGTGGAGCTCCACGTATCTGAGGTGGACGGCGTGGCCGGCAAGGCTGGTGATGCTGTTCATCCTCCGAGGAGGTCATGACTGCATCTATGGCGGCCCCCATCTGAAAGATGTACTTTTGAGGGGGTCCGCAAGGTAGGTAAATGTGTCTGCACACCAGGGTTGAGGATGCAAGTTTGTGAATTTTATTATTAGGAGGAGGGTGGTGGAGGCCAAACTTTGTCCAAAATGACAGAGTGGCCTCCTGCAATGAGTGAGGGTCTCCCCCACACCTGTCAAATGGACCTTTGCAGCTGCCACAGGCCGGTGGCTGCAACACATCCATTTCAAATGGGAGTGTTTCCCCCAGTATGGGAAACATGCTCAGTTTGGATGAAAATCCCACCCCTCCTAAAATATCCTACAAATCAGGTCTCCTAACGACCTGAACTATCACATTAATTGCCTTAAGCGGGATCCCGCTGGCTTTAATTGCCGGTGGGAGTCCCGCATGCGGGGGTTACACGCGCATCTAAGCACGTCACTGGGGAACCCAGAAGTGGGCGGGTTGGAGCCGGGCTCCGGACCCGCCCCGGGAATCCCCGATTTTCGGAGCCCCCCCGCCACGAACCCACCCGCTCGGACGTCCAAAAATCGAGCCCCTAATGTCACTAGAACCAATCCACAACTGAATGTAGTTCATCGTGAAACCTAAATAAGACATTATTTTTTAAAAATTGGACACATAACTGTTTTACACACAAAATACAATTGAAAGATCCGTGAATTGCCCACATGTGAAGCTGACCATTTGTCTACACTACAACATTGACTACACTTCAAAAGTAATTCATTGGTTGCAAAATGCTTTTGGACGTCCTGAGGATGGAAAGGCACTATATAAATGCAAGTTTGTTTGTTTATACTCATGAATTATCAACTCAGCTTACATGTGGGGCATCAATCATATCCCATGTGTGTTAAAATGGTATCCTTCATGTATCTTAAAAATGTATGAAATAGGTTACAGCAATTAGCCATAAAATGCAGTGTACAAGTCAAATCTTTTGTGCATTTTTATAGCCTTTAAATAAAGGGAAATAACTTTTAAAGCAGTACAAGTTTGAGGCTTACGTAAAATGACAAACGTGAAATAAGGCAATAATTTATAATCTGGATGTTCACAGTAGTGAGAACCCAAACTACAATTTGCAAAAATCATTTCAAATGAAAATCCTGTTAATTAGCAAATTCAGAACAAATAAACTCCATTGCTGATAGTAACTGGTGCACTGTGTTGTTCAAAACTTCATGAAGTAAGGCAACATAAAATCTAACCTTTTCCTATTAAAAAAATTGTTAAGATCCGTTATTGATACAGTTCAAAATAAAAATACAATTTTCGCAAAATTTCTTGAAGTCCTTTCGTGTACCTTCAGACACAAGAAAATGCTGACCTGCAAAAGCATTTTACTACCAGGGAGCAATTTATTCCAACGTTTCTTTAAAGGAGAGTAGGTGCATAATAATATAATTTATATTGACTCAATGTTATTTTAGTAGCTTTGCACCATTTCTCAAACTTCATGACCTTTAAAATTTTCCAAAACTTTTATTTCCACTTATTATTCTGAACAGATTTCATTACATATTTTAAATGTAAACAACTCTGAATAATGATGTGGACTGTTCTGTGGTTGTTGCTCTGACATTTGCGCATGAAGCCGAGATGGAAACCTAGTGCATTAATTTACCTCTCATCTCCAGTAACCACGCTTCTGTAAAAAGTTTTATACTGAACTCACATAAATCATGTGGAAGAAAAATGAGAAAATCTGGTGCCCAACTCATCTTCTACCATTCTGCGAAATGAAATCCACTAAAATACCTATCAAAACTGCAATCATCAGTAGATAATATCGTCTTAGGTCTATCTGCACTTTCCGATTTAATTTCCTCCATGCCCTTGACATCCACAGATACCATTAAGATTAAGCACATACAGTAACTGAGCATTTTTCATATTTTGATATATGAGGCCTCGGCGCTAAACGTAATATCATCATTTGAAAATTAATGCAATATTTCTTTTGTTATTTTTTGACTTGGAAAGCAGGATGAATACTTTGGTTTCTCTAAAGTAATTTCCCCATCAGAATGACATACAATTATGAATAGATATGCAACTGGTCAAAGGTCAGCTAAATTACTACATCATTAAATGAGGGAAGAGATCAAAACTGAGCGTGGTGCTGCTGCTGAAATGGTTATGCTGCCTGGTACATCAAATATGATGAAATCATTAGAGTAATAAGCATGGAAATCTGTTTGCAGATTAACCCGTGGTTTCACGCTGCTTTTATCTAATGGGGCACTGTGGAAATCTTGTCAGCTTTTCATCAGCCACGATCAAATTACTGAAACCATGAACATATCATGGCTGCAAATGAGAACAGCATGCCTGATCGGCATTTTTATTTATACAGCAGCAAAGGTTTAATTTTATGCCAATAAAAGTCGACAGACAGACAATCCATCGTTAGGAATTAATACAGCAGTGAATATCTGAGATGATCCTTCATGATGTTGCATTTGAGAAACAAAGCATTCGTTAAAAATGTACACCCACCCCAGATTATAAATTACCCCCACCACCAAGAGGATGAAAAGATGGCCCCTTTTGTTGGATTCTATCTATGCTGCTTCGAACTGGTTAGTCGGGGTTTGTGAGACCAATATCCAATTATTATCTTTCCTTCCTTTGGGGAAGCCTTTGTCAATGCTGACCATACTACCAACAAGTCCGAGCTAAGATCACGAGCGCATTATGTGGAGAATAAGCATTTTTGCATTGCCACACTCCAAAGGGAAACAATACATTTAACCTTTGCTACACCAACATATTTTCAAATCAATGGAATTAGTAAAGTTGAAACAAAAAATCACATTAACACTACCTGTACCAGCAGCATCGTTCTTGCTAAACTATGCTGTTGGGGAAAACTATTATCAAGACATGGGCTTGGATCCTTACCTTTGGGAAATATACAGTATATTTGGCTACGCTATGCAACATTCATGGATAAATAGTTTATTTAATGCACCATAAGATTTCAAATGGTCAAATCCTGAAAAGTGTGTTGGTAAAAGTCATGTTTAGGTAGATCAGATGTTGTAATTTGAAACACCTCACCCAAGGTTCCCTTTTACTCTCTCCATATGGAAGAGGAAATTCTACTATGCATTATAAGTAGCACACAGGCCAAATGTGGCACAACAATTTGGTACATTAGCATTACGGAAATAATTAGCTTTTGCCCATAATCCTAAAATTGTTCTTGGAAGTAAACAGATGGAATGCACATTAATACACTGAAGTAAGAAACAATTGAAGTTATTCTCAATTCCTAATACTTGACTTTTAATGGAAAATGCACATATAACATCTGTTCAAAGTTGATGCTGCAGCAGTGGAAGTAACAAAAAGGTGCATAAAGTGACCTGAAACAGACAAAACCAATGTGCGGGACAATGGGAAAACTGTAACAAGTGTCCAATGTGGCAATGAGACTGCAAAACAACACAGAAAAGGGCTCCACTGGCCACAAACACCACATATGACACCTAGGTATGTGTTAACATTGATGTGAAGGCTATCAGTTATGTTTCTGTGATACAGCATATTTCAGCGTGAGAGCTGAAGAAGTAGTATTCGATAACTCCATAAACATATTAGCATTGTGTACTGTGAGTGATGATATGCAAAAGATCAGAACGTTACTAGATGGACTGGAGAAATTTACTAAACCCACTGAATGCAACATATTATAATGGGGTGATTGAATTTTACGGACATTCAAATTATAATTCAAAAAAGATCGTGATGTGTTAAAATGACTCTTTCTAAAGTTAACTACAACAATTTCCATGCATTTAGTACCACCAATATGAAAAACATCCAATGGTGCTTTCACAGATTTGTATATGGTAAAAAGATTCCCAGTCAGGAAAGAAGAGATTAGGCGGGAGACTGAAAGCTTGGTCAAAGTGATGGGATTTGAGGAGGTTTTTAAAACAGGAGAAAAAAGCAGAAGTGGAGATGTTTAGTGAAGAAATTTCAGAGTGGGAAGCAGCTTTTCATTTTGCTGCCAATGATGAGGCAAAGTGAAAGGGGATGCACAAAAGGTCACAGTCAGAGGTGCACAGTCCTTAGGAAGGTGTCGGGCTGGTGGAGGTTGCCGTGATAGGTCGTGGCAAGACCATGGAGTGATTTAAAGATGAGAATTTTAAAATTAAGGCATTGGGAGAAAGGGATCCCAAATAAATCAGCAAGGACAAGAGTAATGGGTGAGCGGGATTTGCTGTGGTACAGGATACGTGCAACGTTTTGGACAAGTTGCAGATTATGGAGGGCAGAGAATGGGAGGCCAACAAGAACAATATTGTCATGGTTGAGCCTGAAGGTGTCCAAGACATGTGAAGGACCTGGTGTAGGGGTGAAGTTGAGCATTGTTGTGGAGGTGGAAGCAATCGGTCTTTATGACGGAGGTAATATAGGGTCTGAAACTCAGCACAGCGTCAAATAGGACATAAAGGGTGCAAACAATCTGGTTCAGCCTGAAGGGTATGGGAGGAAAGACAGTCATTTCACTAAAACTGTGCCCTGTGCTTGTCATAAGGAAATCGATAGCCCACACTGATCTATGCTGGTCATAGGAAAATCCATAACCCACACCCCATACTGATCCAACTGCACAAAAATAATGTAAACAGGACTGAACAGGAAGAAGAGCAAAATAGAATGAAAAGTAAATCTAAAAATAATTAAAATACATAAAACAAAACAGTGCTGGGTCAGATTGTGCACAATACAACTCCTGAGAGAAAGAAATGATGATCTAAAAGGATTGCACAACTGAATCTATGACTATGACAGATGTTGACAGCCAAAAATTACTGCCATGTTCTGTATATTTATGGTTTCTTATTTATGAAGAACAACTTGAAATTTCATAGCACCCCAATGATTTTTTTAGTAAGCAAAGATGGTAAACATTTTTTGATATATTGCACAAAGTAACTTTTCCATATATTATGATAATTAATTTAAAATGTAAAAATTAACAAATGTCAGAGGAAACAGTTGCAAAACATTTAAACAATTCAAGTAAAACTAATCTGTATCAAAATGTACTTTGTTATACATTGCTCACAAGCATGATTTTCCAGTGTTCTTGCCCACATTGCATTGATTCATGTTCCTACCCATTGGTAGTGGGCATCCAAGGTTGCCAGGCACAAGTGTATTCAGAAGTCCCTGTTTAAAGTATGATATGAGGATTTTCAGGCAAGTTTTCTTTTTTTTTCTTGCTTTTCTTTTTCTGCTGTTCTGATTTCGGTGGTTCAGAGGCATTGTGACAACTATTGCAAGTACAGCCAAAATTGTGGCCCATGGATTTCCCTATGCTAGTGCTTTTTACTAAATACTGAGCATCTACGCAATAGTCCTCTAGACTTTTTGATGCCATTTCTAATTTTAACCCTAATTTTTTTTCCCCATCTCCCATATTTTTATAACTAATAAATGGAAGTGTTCAAAGAAAATGAAAAAACACAGAATTTTTTCTAATGCCCCTCTGATTTTTCTCCTGCGTTGCTCATAGCAGTGTGTTGGAGATTAATCTATAATTGCTGGAGACTCCAGGACTGGAGGGTTGGCAACCTTAGCCCTGACACCAACTACAGGCTGCATTTAACATTGTAACTATAATGTCAGTGTGAAGCCAAACTACTTTGCACCGAAGTTACAACAGTAGTGTAAATGCACCCTGGGAAATATCTTTATACATTTTTTTTTAAAGTACAATTGATTCAGTTACTTGGCAGTTACAAGTGATCCACATTTATTGGACCAAAATAGTAACTGGTGTTTTCTATGTATTCAATAAGCCAAATGCAAATTAGTTAATATTGTTTTCTCTAGGATCTAGTCGTATGAGTTGGGATTTTAAAACTCTATGCTCACTTCAGCAACAAGGCATTTGTTGCGTTAAAATTCTTAGGGTGACAACACTCCAAACTGCAAGGCACCCAAAACGTGTAATTAAAAACAGTGACCATTAATATGAAGTAAACTTTCGAATGCACTTTCAAACAATTTGTTATGTGATTTTTTGGGGACATTTTTAGCTCTACATAAGGGACCAGCCCTGCCTCAATACAACCCTGCTGCAATTCTGGAAAGCTTTTATCAGCACCGGCTGCTGGTTATTGATTAACATTCACCAACGAGAGTGCCCAAATCATTAGTGGACAAAATGGCATTGTTACAAACCACCGTCATGGCCTAAACAAGCGATTAATGACAGACTTCTCTGGAGTATTTCAAGTGGCTAATTGTTTGGCCTGACCACACGGGCAATGAAATCACACTTTCGAACACTAACAGTAACCTAAATTCACAATGACAGAAACATAGGTGCGTTTAATGTTCACAAAGAGCACTATTATTGCAATGCAAATCATTTCAACTAAGTAACATAATCGTAACCTTTAATTTTAAGAATTTTAGGATATAAAGACTTTGCTATCATGTATTGTAAATTAAATTGTTAAATCTATTTGGCTCTGATGTACAAACCTTTTCTCATAATTAATCTCAAAAATCGTCTGTCTCTGTGTGTGAGAGTATGAGGAAAAATGACTTCTGATGACAAACATATTGTAGCTTTTGTTTTCTATAAACTCCAGAAACTGCATTAAACTGAGGGGGGAAGAGATAGAAAGAGTAGAGAGAGGTAGCAGAGTAGGGAGAGAGATTGATCTAATGTTAATGTTAACTCAATTTTCAAAACAAAATCCCTGTTGAATTTTGAAGCCAACAAATTATCCACCTATGTTTTGCTGACAGTTACAAAAGGTAATTTCTAAAACTATGGACAGAGAGAGTAAGAAAGGCAGTGTCTTTCCACATTCTAACTTTATTTTTTTTTAAAGTTGAATTTTGAAAACCTCTGGAAACACGGGAGGGAGGGGAGGCAGGTGCGAGGGAGCGGAGCAGGAATAGAAGGAGCAAGGGAGGAGAGAGGAGGGGAAGGGAGGAGAGAAGCAGATTGGAGGCTCGGAGGCCTATGAATCCACCATGTACAGTCCTTCCACTGGACAGCAGAAATTCCTCAAAGTGCATTCCTAGCATGACATATGAACTGCCTTGCGTTCCCAGCATCGTGCTGCATTCATTAAAAGTAGGCTTTCCTTAACAATTGAGGCTCACATTAGGTTATAGTCTTAATTTTCTGAGCCCTAATTTTAACAATGAGATTTGAACATTTTATAGGCCATATTAGCATTTCTGCATTAATTTGTATGATTTTCAATTTATCTGAAATATTATTCTGAAAATGATGATTTCACAAAAGGTTGTTCACTATTTTGTATATATATTTTGCCTGGGTATTTTTATATTTTAAGTACCGATTTAAAATAGGTATATTATTACAGCTTTGTTTACATATAATATTTTGTGTCCCATCATATCAATACTCATCATAGCAAAGGACTCAGGTACCAAATTGTCTGTTTACTTATATTTAAGAGGATTGAGATGGCATTATTGCACTGAAATACACTATAAACTGTGCCATTTGTATAGTAATATGGCACTTATCCTTTTTTATGTTCTGTTTATGACTTCAACTTTTTTTGTCTGGTGATCTGTGATAGTGGACAATAATAGATATTGACTCCAGACTGTATCGTATATGACTAGGTCAGAGCCAATGGGTGATACTGGGAAATACCAATACTCCTATATAACTATCAGTGTTGTTATTGGGAGTTCAGTAAAATTTAATGGTAGGTGTATGAAATGTTTGTCCTGTGTACAGCTGAACAATGTAAAATAACCAGTGGTGTATAAATTTTGTACTATCCAAACTTATGTTATAACCATAGAAAGTATTTTGAGCTACATAATATGTGGGTGACGACCTGGTTGTTCTGTGTCTGTCAATGGTGGTGGTGGGAATAATTCGAAGTGAAGAATTAAAAATATCACACAAGTATGTTGTCACAGTCTTAAAGTGTATTGAGCTAAATGTTATCTTTCTTATAGCACATTGGCACCAATACACAAAATAAGCCTTGTGACAACGCAATTTATAGTAAGACATGCACCCGGTTATTTCTGCACTCCCAGCGAGGAGCTGCACTCGTATGACATATAAATCAGATCATCAGTGTAGCCCTAGCTCCGACACACACTCCCTTTAAATGTGGCATCCCCTCTGGAAGTGCGGAATCACAGAATTAACCCTTATAATTACAACTGAGAGCATCACAACAAGGGTGGATGCACTTGAAACCTCCATGATCCATAATAATGCTGACAATTAAAAAATTAAATTATCTAAGATTATTTCCAGAAACGTATAAAATATCCATTTTACTTTGAAGCACAATCTTTCAGATCAATAGTAGTGCTTCAAAGTAAAATGGAGGTTGAATGCATTTCTGGAAGTAATAGCTAATTTAATTGATGCAAAAAAAATATATTTTTTAAAAGGGCTTCATGTCAGGTTGGAGTAGTAACATGAATAAAAAGGCACAGTTTTACATCTTTAATGGTACTTCTTTGAAGTTGGTGGGAGGAAAAACTTCTTCCTGAATTGTAGCCCCAGCATATTTTCAACCAAGCTCAGACACGAATATTGGGTGAATATATGTGGTTGTTCCATGTGGCTACTCTATAAATCTTAAAAAGATAACAAATTTTTTGAAACTAGCATCTGTAACAATTATTGGTCTTGCTGAATGGACCTTCAATTCAGCATTGTTCTCTATCACTATTAGTTGACAGCAATGAAGAATGTAGTATACCAACCACCAAAATATTCTCTGCTTGATCTATAAACATTTGTAGCACAGGAGGAGGAGATTGGCCCATCCAATTTGCTAAACCAATCCAAAACTATTCACACTGCCCTGCTTTCTTCCCATAGATCTATTTCCTCTGCTTTGAATGTTTATGATGTGGAGATGCCAGTGATGGACTGGGGTTAACAATTGTAAACAATTTTACAGCACCAAGTTATAGTCCAACGATTTTATTTTTAATCCCACAAGCTCCCGAAAGCTTGTGGGATTAAAAATAAAATCGTTGGACTATAACTTGGTGTTGTAAAATTGTTTACAATTGAATGTTTATCTCATTGATAGAACAAAGCAATTTAAAGAAAAAAAATATATTTTTTAAAATATCAAAATGATGAAAACAGCATAAAGCATGAATTTTAAAATTATTTTGTCGTCACTTCTAAAACAAAATGTATCTACTAGAAGTTTTTATTTATACAATTTTTCACGAAAATACAAACAGAGAAGGAGAAATAGAGATGAAGAGGCAGAGACAAGGAAAGATAAAAGATGCCATAAGAGAGTGGAATATTTAAAGCCACTTAAGTTTATGGCACTGAAGGAAGGCCATTGGCCTATTGTGTCTATATCAGCTCTTTGCTAAAGCAAATCAAAGTTAATCCCACTGCCCCGCTCTCCATCTTCCTCTGGTTCAAATATTTATCCAATTTTCCCTTAAAAGATACAATGGTCTCAGCTTCAACCATTTACAATGGGGCAACATTCTTGGCTTCAACAACCCTCTTATAACCTCTCTCCTCACTCAGTGACAATTTTAAATGAATGACCTCTCATCACTGATTCGTCAACCAGAGGATAAAGTCTTTCCCAATTTACTTTATCAAAACCGTTCTTACCTTTGAAAACCTCTATTAAATCTCCTCTTAGTCTTCTCTTCCCAAGTGGCATTAGTCCCATTATCTCAGGTCTCTTCATATAACTATAGTTTCCCAAACCTGCTTTCATCATGATGTTGGGTAGTTGGTTTATCGAAAAATTATGGCCTCCAAAACCAACAAGATATTATGAAAATCATGGGTCCAAAGGACCCAGTGGAAATGGTGGAAAGTAAAGCCCAAACATTAAGATCCAGTGGTCTAGGCCTCAATGCCTTGAGTAGAACTGTCTCAACTTCACATTGTTTTCTGTGGCATACTCATCTACTATGAGATAGTCTGCTCTGTAAATACTTACAATCCCTTAGTGGAACACATTACTCATGCGGCTACATAGTGTATGCCTGTTGGAGTGATTTGTTACTGTATTCGCCCTTCCTGGTTGGGGATGAGCAACATGCGATACTATCAGATATCCTGTCTCCTGTGCAAGAGCTCAAATGCATCTATGAGGCAGACAAAAGACCATTTTCTTCCCTGTTTTACAAATGTCGTCACCGTGCTGTTTTTAATCCATAAAAAATCTGATTACCCATGTATTTGAGTGGAAGTGGACATTACGGAGAATAAGTCACACTGCCCACTTTCTATATTATTGTGCTTTTGGTATGACTAAGTCCCCAGAGTATACTTTCTTTCTAGATTTGACTCATGGTTAAACAAAAATGCATCTACAGTAAATATCAAAGAATGTGGTGCTTGCAGTAGTTCGACATCTTATGATATATTGGTCGCAGAGTTTCACATTGAGAGGAATTTACAGCTGTAATATCCATCCTAACAAAGATAGAGGAAAATGCTTGTATCAGAAACACTTTTATGGCATTCAGTTACTCGGCTGAGTATTAATTCATTCAAACATTCACTGATGTACATACATGCATGCATTTACATGGGAGAGCACAAGTGAATATTATGCATAAATTGACAACATGGGACAATCAAAAATTCTAACACTATTGTAGCAGAATTAAAAATTCAGACTATAAAAGTTAATTCTGTGCCCTCACGTTGTAATTTCTTTTGTCCTTGCAGTCATGTTGCTCATTTTGAAATAAGAAGATGACACTGGTTTACTGCATGGCAGACCATAGACAGCAGTGCATATGCCACACTGTCTGTAAGCACATTTTTTTTTACAAATTATAAGCATCCATTTTGTACACCTCAAAAACTGAATTTGACTGCTTTATGCTATCTTACTTTTAAACTGCAGAGTGCATTGTGCACAACGAAACAGGTTACATAAAAGAAATGCTGAACATTGCCTTTCCTTCACTGAATATTCTCCACTTCACAAATAAAATCATTGAATGATTGGGCCTGTGGGTTTATTTTTTATTGCTTCCTTCTGTTCCTGATGCTTCTGACTGTTGAGAGTTCCTTACTAATTTTTCAAATGTTTTTGAAACTGATGATTTTAGACTCCAACTTTTCCACGTGCATCAATATTGCTGAAGTACTTGTACTTCCTTATTTTTGCAGTGAAGTATTCTTGTTAAAATGATTTCTTATTTGTTTTACAGGCTTCAATAATCTGTACACTCGTGTGATTCCTAAATTTTAGGAGATTTTGGCCATAATTTCATATATGCAAGTAGTATCCCCCTGGTTTTCCTCAAACGGTCAACAATCCAAAAGGAAAAAATATTCAGATGTATTAAAAAAAAATTGGATGTTCAGTACACATTGAACATTCACCTCAGCACTGTAGGTGACTATCAGTTCTAATGGTCTGACATATATTGCAGCAGTGAGGCTGCTTGCCACTGGGAAGATAGTCAACTGTTTCACGATGCACAGAAAAATACCTTGCTCCAGGATCCAACTATATTAAAAACAATATCCTAGGAATATCCACTGACACAATGCAATGGTGCACTACCATGACGTGCCGTGATGAAATTTGGATACAAGTTCATATCCCAGATTCTCCACACAGTGAACTCCTAATCTCAACTGGGTTATCAAGAGAGGTGGAGACCGAAGATGAGGTACTTGCACACAGTGAAGAAAATATAACAAAGAATAGTCAACTCAGATTTTTAAAAGGGAAGATCATGCTTGACCAACCTTAGTGAATTCTTTGAAGAAGTAACAGAAAGTGTAGACAAGGGCAATACAGTAGATGTAATATATTTGGATTTTCAAAAGGCCTTCGATGAGGTACCGCATAGTAGACTCATAACTAAGGTCAGAGCATGTGGAGTCAGGGGACAAGTAGCAGAATGGATAGTAAGCTGGCTACAAAACAGAAAACAGAGAGTAGGGGTTAAATGCAGTTACTCAAACTAGCAAAAGGTAGGAAGTGGTGTTGCACAAGGATTGGTGCCGGGATCACTGTTGTTCACCATATACATAAACGATTTGGACTCGGGAATCAGAAGTACAATTTCAAAATTTGCAGACTACAACAAATTGGGGAGCATTGTTAATACTGAGGAGAACTGCGACAAAATACAATAAGACATTAATAAACTTGCAGAATGGGCTTGTAATTGGCAAATGAATTTCAATATTGAAAAGTGTGAGGTGGTACATTTTGGTAGGAATAATAAGGAAGCCACATATTCCTTGGAAAATAAGAGTCTAAATGGGGTAGAGGAGCAGAGGGATTTTGGGGTACAGATACACAAATCACTAAAAGTAACAATGCGGGTTAATAAGGCCATAAAAAAGCAAACCAAGCACCAGGATTCATTTCTAGAAAGATAGAATTGAAAAGCAGAGAAGTTATGCTAAACTTGTACAGAACCTTGGGTTAACCACATTTGGAGTACTGCGAACAGTTCTGGTCTCCACACTATAAAAAGGATATAGAACCACTAGAGAAGATGCAAAAAGATTTACTAGCAAGATTACCAGAAATGAGAGGTCAAACCTATCAGGAAAGATTGAATAGGCTGGGGCTCTTTTCTCTAGAAAAAAGATGGAGGGGTGACCTAATGGAGGTCTTTAAGATTATGCAAGGGTTTGATAGGGTAGACATAGAGAAGATGTTTCCACTTGTCTCTCATGTGTTTATCTAGCTTTCCTTTAAATGCATCTATGATATTCGTCTCAACTGCTCCTTGTGGTAGCGCGTTCCACATTCTAACCACTCTTTCCGTAAAGAAGTTTCTCGTGAATTCCCTATTGGATTTATTAGTGACTACCTTATATAAACCTGTTCATTATCTTAAAGACCTCTATCAGGTCACCCCTCAGCCTTCTCTTTTCTGGAGAAAAGAGCCCCAGCCTGTTCAGCCTTTCCCGATAAGTATATCCTCTCAATCCTGTTTTCATGCTTGTGAATCTTTTTTGCACCTTCAATGCCTCTATATCCCATATGAAGACCAGGACTGTTCACAGTACTCCCAGTGTGGTCTAACCAAGGTTCTATACATGTTTAACATAACATCTCTGCTTTTTAATTCTATCCCTCAAGAAAGGAACCCCAGTGCTTGGTTTTCTTTTTTCATAGTCTTATTAACCTGCAGCACAACAGCCTCCAATTCTGGCATCTTATGTATAATGCTTCCAGAATTCAGGTATATACATCATATTATAGATTTGCCTCCTCAAAGTGTCTGCTTATACATGATCTCTGGTTCCTGAGTTTCTGAGTTCATATCTGCTTGGTAACGATCTTCTATCCTACGACGGCCTCATCCAGCATTCTGTTTCATCCCTGCCCTCACCCCTCCCCCCACCCACCTATGTAGATTAAATTATTTTGTGTTGCTGCCTTGCAAGTCTTTTTAGAGTGCATCTAAACAAAGCAGAAACAACAAGATTTGAGGAACACTGTGCAGCTGTTAAAAATAATTTAAACTACAAAGGTGGCAGGGGGAGCAGGGGGGGGAAGAGGGTGGGCAGGAAACTGGACCCCAAATGAGAATCATTGAAAAGTGGAAGATCGCCAACTCAGAGACAGATAAGAGCTAGATACCAATAACAAGCAGACATTAGGGACCAAAAGAGGAGGCAAATCTGCAATAAGTTGTATGTGCATGAACGCTCGTAGCATTAAGAATATGTTGGGGTTGTTGTGGCAGTAGAAAACTACAATGTAGTAGGAATAGTGGAAATGTGGTTGATCCCACAGGAGGGTATCAAATTTAACTTAAAGAGGAAAAACAGAGTGGACAGAAAAGCAGATGGTGTAGCCCTCTATGTCAGGGACCCCTGGGATGTTATAAAGAAGTTGACATAACACTTCATAAAGTCAAATGTTGAATTTTTCTGGAGTTGATGGTAAGTTGTATTGCTCACAAAACTGTATTAGTAAGCAACCTTATTTACTATCAATAATTAAATAACATATAAACATCACCACACAGCTTGTCTTAGGAAACATTAGAAATTTGATGCCTCTGTTCTTTATAATTATAATTTAAGACGCATGAAATTCTTAGTAAGTAAATAAGTCTTCATAACATCAACATGACAGCTATTATTGTGCAAAGCATGTTGCCGATTTTAGAAAATATAATCATGCAAGAAATGCTTTCAATGACTATCCTCATTCAGAAAATCTGTTGAATGCCTTCTTTTTTACATTAAAAGACAAATAAAGATATTGTGTTTCATTAGTTAGAAAACTCACATGATACCTTGTGGATAAGGCTTTTATGACTGAACGTTTACAACAGGATCAAAATTTTAATCAATGAAAAGAATGTTAAAAAATCATCTCAACTATTTTCCTTTGATGTCTGAGAATCTGTGCTTGCCATAAAATTATTCTTTTGCTACAAAAAGAAAAGAATGCGCTCATTGTTTTTTTCCTTCATACATATCTAGGATAGAAACCACTCATACTCAAAATAATGCCATGAGTCTGCATTAACAAAACAACTTCATGAAAATAAGATCAATTTAAAATTAAATGAAATTTCAATAAGGATATTAGAGCTCCACTCAGATTTACTGCTACTCCAATGAAATTAGAAGTACAAAGTCACTGCGTTACTGTATAATTTTGCATTTAGGCAGGTGTTATTTTCATTGAATGAAGTTTTTCAAAATAATGTGCATATTTTGGAATTTCACGGAGATGGTGAGAGATGAATGCAATATGTTGTTTGCTTTTGTTTTACACTTTGAAAGAAGTCAGTGCCAAACAGCTCTTGCATCAGCTTGTCTACGATTAGAGAAAGTTGCATTTTGGCGTAGCCTAATGCAGAATAAAAGTCTTAATATTTATTTTGATGATTCTTTTTTGAAAATAGAATGAAGTTTTAAATTAAATGAGGATTCAAGATAAGGCTTGACAAAGGAACAAAAGCGTACTTAAAAAATGGAGAATGTGGGATCGTGCCTGTGAAGTTGACACAACTGAGTTCCCAATTTCAGCATGTTGCTGTGGTCAAGCAGTGAGCAGAAATCAGACACAGTCCCAATATGAGAAGGAAAGTCAGAAGGAGAGTTACCACTAGATCATTTTCACAAAATCCCGATTAACTGGTTCCGAGCAGTATCTTTCTTGGTACATAGTTCAAAGAAACCAGGAATAAAATCAGGGAGAAAACTTGAGGAACATAGTCCATAACCTCAAAATAAATATATTTTAAAGTAAGTAAATTCAGGGGATTATTATGCACAAATACCCGAGTATTAGCTAGAGTCTGCTCCGCAAGTATTCTTTTGAAGTAAAAGAGTGGTTTATTTGTGCTGGTTGAAAGCAGCTATTAATGCAAGTGATTGAGTTAATGTCATAGACTCAGAGCGTTGGGAGAGCGCGGAGAGGCCCCAAGTATTTAAAGCAGAGTGTGCCACAGCAGTAGCAGAGTGTCAGGAGAGCGCGGAGCACCACGTGAGCGGCCCCAAGTATTTAAGGCAGTATACACCACAGCAGTAGCAGAGCGTCGGGAGAGCGCAGAGCACCACGTGAGCGGCCCCAAATACTTAAAGCAGAGCGCAGCACTGCAAGGAAAACAAGCTCTGAGAAAATTTGCAAAAGTGACATCACAGTCGACACAGCAGAGGAGCCCGTGAAAGCAAAGATAAGTCAATTTAGCATACATAGGGTGGTAAATAGCGAGGAGGATAGCCTCAGTCTGCAGGACGATATAGATGGGTTGGTCAGATGGGCGGAACAGTGGCAAATGGAATTTAACCCGGAAAAGTGCGAGGTGATGCACTTTGGAGGGACTAACAAGGCAAGGGAATACACAATGAATGGGAGGACCCTAGGCAAGACAGAGGGTCAGAGGGATCTTGGTGTGCAAGTTCACAGATCCCTGAAGGCGGCGGAACAGGTAGATAAGGTGGTAAAGAAGGCATATGGGATACTTGCCTTTATTAGCCGAGGCATAGAATATAAGAGCAAGGAGGTTATGATGGAGCTGTATAAAACACTGGTTAGGCCACAGCTGGAGTACTGTGTGCAGTTCTGGTCGCCACACTACAGGAAGGATGTGATCGCTTTGGAGAGGGTGCAGAGGAGATTCACCAGGATGTTACCAGGGCTGGAGCGCTTCAGCTATGAAGAGAGACTGGGAAGATTGGGTTTGTTTTCCTTGGAGCAGAGGAGGCTGAGGGGGAACATGATTGAGGTTTACAAAATTATGAGGGGCACAGATAGGATGGATACTAAGGAGCTTTTTCCCTTCGTTGAGGGTACTATAACAAGGGGACATAGATTCAAGGTAAAAGGCGGGAGGTTTAGAGGGGATTTGAGAAAGAACTTTTTCACCCAGAGGGTGGTTGGAGTCTGGAACTCACTGCCTGAAAGGGTTGTGGAGGCAGGAACCCTCACAACATTCAAGAAGCATTTGGATGAGCACTTGAAATGCCATAGCATACAAGGCTACGGACCAAATGCTGGAATATGGGATTAGAGTAGACAGGGCTGATGGCCGGCGCGGACACGATGGGCCGAAGGGCCTCTATCATTGCTGTATAACTCTATGACTCTATGACACTCTATAGTATTAGTTGTAGATGGTTATCATTGATTAAGAAATAAATATCTTAAAAGGGTATATGAAGAAATAATAAATAGGAGTTAAAGGGGTACTAAGATAAAACATAAGAGGCATAATATATATTGTATATATTTGCAGGGCTATGGGGAAAGAGCAGTGGAATGCGACTAATTGGATAGTTCTTTCAAAGAGCCGGCACAGGCACGATGGGCCAAATGGCCTCCTTCTGTGCCGTATGATTCTATTCTACGAAATATATATATAAGTAGACTCTAAATAGAATGGAGAGATAACTGAAACCCGTTGCCTGCAATTCCTGCACCATGTGGGAACTCCAGGACACTTCAGGTGTCCTGGGTGACCACGTGTGCAGGAAGTGCCCCCGGCAACTCAAGCTCAAGCTCAGCGTTTCTGAGCTTGAGGAACGGCTGGAGTCACTGCAGGGCATACGGGAGGTTGAGAATTTCCTGGATCATATGTTCCATATGTGGTTACCCAACAGCCACAGAGAGCTCAGGACAATAAGTGGGTGGCCATCCGGCAGGGTAGGCAGAAGCAGGCAGTGCTGGAATCCTCCAGGAGTGTGACGCTCACTAATCGTTTTTCAGTGTCGAATACCGGTGAGGGTGACAACACCTCGAAGGAGTGCAGTCTGGAACATGCCACCGTTGGGCAAGGGCTGCACAGAGGGGCATAACGACGTGTAGGAATGTAGTGACTATTGGGGATTCAATAGTCAGGGGGTCAGACTGGCATTTCTGCAACCGCTGATGTGAGTCCCGCATGGTGTGTTGCCTCTCATCACTGAGAGGGTGCAGAACATTTGTGGGGGGGGGGGAGGGGGAGGAGAACAGCCAAAAGTCATTGTCCAATAACGTAGAAAAGGGTTGAGGTCCTGAGTTTTCAGGAGCTAGGAAGGAAGTTAAAAAGCAGGACCTCAAAGGTAGTAACCTCTGGATTACTCCCAATGAGGATGGGAATAGTAGGATAATTCAGGTTAATGCGTAGCTGGAGAAATGGTGCAGGAGGGAGGGCTTCAGATTCCTGGGGCATTGGGACCAGTTCTGGGGCAGAAGGGATCTGTTCAAGATAGACAGGTTGCACCTCAACAGAGCTGGGACCAATGTCCTCACGAGGAGGTTAACTAGTGCTGTGGGGGAAGGGTTCAAACTAATTTGGGTGGGGATGGGCACCAGGATGAGGACGTAACTGACAGGGTAGATAAAGAGGAGCCAGTGGATGTAGTATATTTGGATTTTCAAAAGGCATTCGATAAGGTGCCACATAAAAGGTTGTTATGCAAGGTAAGTGCTCATGGGGTTGGGGATAATAGCATAACCAGTGGAGTACCACAAGAATCAGTTCTTGGGCCTCAGCTATTTACAATCTATATTAATGACTGAGATGAAGGGACCAAGTGTAGTGTATCCAAGCTTGCTGACGATACAGAGCGAGGTGGAAAAGTAAGCTGTGAGGAGGACACAAAGAGTCTGCAAAGGGACATAGACAGGTTAAGTGAATGGACAAGAAGGTGGCAGATGGAGTATAATGTGAGGAAATGTAAGATTATTCACTTTGGTAGGAAGAATAGAAAAACAGAATATTTTTTAAATGGTGAGAAACTATTAAATGTTGATATGCAGAGAGATTTGGATGTCCTCATACAAGAAACACAAACAGTTAGCATGCAGGTACAGCAAGCAATTAGGAAGGCACATGGCATGTTGGCCTTCATTGCAAGGAGGTTAGAGTACAAGAGTAAGGAAGTCTTTTTACAATTGCACAGGGCTTTGGTGAGACCTCACCTGGAGTACTGTGTACAGTTTTGGTCTCCTTATCTAAGGAAGGATATACTTGCCTTAGAGGCGGTGCAACGAAGGTTCACTAGATTGATTCCTGGGATGAGAAGGTTGTCCTATGAGGGGAGATTGAGTAGAATAGGCCTATATACTTTGGAGTTCAGAAGAATGAGAGGTGATTTCACTGAAACATACAAAATTCAGATTGGACTTGACAGGGTAGATGTGAGAGGTTGTTTCCTCTGGCTGGAAAGTCCAGGACTCGGGGGCATAGTCTCAGGATAAGGGGTTGGCCATTTAAGACTGAGATGAGGAGGAATTTCTTCCCGCAGAGGGTTGTGAATCTTTGGAATTCTCTAACTCCCAAGCATTGTGGATGCTGAGTCATTGAGTCTGTTCAAGACTGAGATAGATAGGTTTTTGGACTCTAGGGGAATCAAGGGATATGGGAGTTAGGCAGGAAAGTAGAGTTGAAGTCGAAGATTAGCCCTGATCTTATTGAATGGCGAAGCAGGCTCGAGGGGTTGTATGTTCCGATTTCTTATGTTCTTATGAAACATTAGAGAGGAGAAACAAGGTGCACAAAGGACTGGGAGAGACAAATAGCACTTAAGGAAGGAATAGTTAAGAAATAGGAGGAATCAGACGGGGGCAATTGCAAGGCAGTCTAAGATGAGTTTGCAGCACATGTGCGTAAATGCACGCAGTGTGGTAAATAAGGTTGGTGAGCTGCAGGCACAAGTTGCCACATGGGACTATGATACAGTGGCAATAAGAGAGACATGGCTCAAAGAGGGGGAGGATTGGGTACTTAATATTCATGGCTGCAAGATATTCAGGAAAGATGGGGAGGAAAGAAAGGAGGCGGGGGAGGTGGCAGTATTGATCAAAGAAACTATTATAGCACTGAAATGGGATGATGTAGTTGAGAGGTCAAAGATGCAATCTATTTGGTTAGGATTAAGGAACAATAGAAGACCTACTACAGTGCTGGGTGTATACTACAGGTCACCAAATGGTGGGAAGGAGATAGAGGAGCAAATCTGCAGGCAAATTACAGAAAGATGCAACAACTATAGAGTAGTGATAATGTAGACTAGGATATCCCCAAAGGATAAAGTGTAAAAGGCAAAGAGGAGGAGGAATTCCTGAAATATGGAAAAGCAAACTTTCTTGATTAGTGTGTTTCCAGCCCAACGAGGAAGGAAGCAATGCTGGATCTAGTTCTGGGGAACTAAATTAAGTTGGGCAAGTGGAGCATGTTTCAGTGGGGGAGCATTTGGTGAACGGTGATCATAACACCATCAGGTTTACAATAGTTATGGAAAAAGACAAGGAACAATCAAGTGTAAAAATACTTAACTGGAGGAGGGCTAATTTCATTGAGTTAAAAAGGGATCTTGCCCAGGTGAATTGGAATCAGAAATTGTTTGGCAAAACATTAATTGAATAGGGGAGTTTGGGTACAGAGTAGACACATTCCCACAAGGGGGAGAGAAAGGGCATCCAAAGCTAGAGCTCCCGGGATGACTAAAGATATAGAGATTAAAATGAAGCAGAAAATGGATGCTTATGGCAAATGTGAGGCTCATAATACACTGGAGAACCAAGCCGAATACAGAAAGTATAGAGGGGCAAAGAGACAGAATGAGAATAGATGAGCAGCTAACACAAAAGCGAACTCAAAAGTCTTTTATAAACATATAAATAGTTTTTAAAAAGTAGTGAAAGGAAGGGTAGAGCCGAATAGGGACAAAAAAGATCTTCTTGCAGAGGCAGAGGGTATGGCTGAGGGACTAAATGAATATTTTGGATCGGTGTTCACTGCAGAAGAGGATGCTGTCAATGCAGCAGTAAAGGAGGGGGTAGCAGCGATATTGGACAGTGTAAAAACAGATCAAGAGGAGTGCAGGGAGGATGAGCACATTGGCCACGGCACAGTGGTTCAGGGGGCCATTCAAGTGGGGGGAGCAAAAAGGAATGAGGTTGTTGTAGGCGACAGTACAATTAGAGGGATAGACACTGTTCTCTGTAGCCAACAGCAAGAGTCCTGAAGGCTGTGTTGCCTACCCGGTGCCGGGTTAAGGACAGCTCCTCAGGGCTGGAGAGAAATTGGAGTGGGAGGGGGAGGATCCAGTTGGCGTGGTCCACAGAGGTATCAACGACATAGGTAGGATTAAGAAAGAGGTACTGCTGAGGGAGTTTGAGCAGCAAGGGACTAAATTAAAAAGCATAACCACAAAGGTGATAATCTCCGGATTATTACCTGAGCCATGAGCAAATTGGCACAGGGTAAATCAAATCAGAGAGATGAATGTGTGGCTCAAAGATTGTTGTGGGAGAAGTGGGTTTCGGTTCAAGGGGCACGGGCACCAGTACTGGGGAGAAAGGGAACTGTTCCGTTGGGACAGGCTTCACCTGAACCATGCTGGGACCAGTGTTCTGGCAAACCAAATAACTAGGGCGGTAGAGAAGGCTTTAAACTAAATAGAGGAGGGGAGGGCTCAGGTGGGGCGAAGTTTAGATTGATAAAGAGAAAAGACAAGGAAGTAGTACAGGAAAGTGATGGGGGTAACAATAAACAGAGTGTGTCAGGAAGGGACACAGCGTACAAAGATAAGAGTGCACCAGCAAAAGGGGCCGGGGTATGAAAGAATAGTAAAAACACAAAATTAAAGGTTCTTTATCTGAATGCGCGCAGCATTCATAGTAAGATAGATGAATTGACAGCACAAATAGAAACAAATGGGTATGATCTCTTGGCCATTACAGACACGTGGTTGCAAGGTGACCAAATTTGGGAGCGAAATATTCAGGGTGATTTAACATTTCGGAAGGATAGGAAAAAAGGTAAATGTGGTGGGATAGCTCTGTTAATAAAGGATGAAATTGGTATAATAGTGAGAAATGGTCTTGGCTCAGAAGATCAAGATGTCGAATCAATTTGGATGGAGGTGAGAAACAGCAAGGGAAAGAAATCACTGGTGGAGAAGTATATAGGCCCCCTAACAGTAGCTATACTGTAGGGCAAAATATAAATCAGGAAATAAGGGGGGCTTGTAAAAAAGATAATGCAATACTCATGCGCGATTTTAACTTTCACATCGATTGGGCAAATCAGATTGGCAAAAATAGCCCTGAGGAGGAGTTCATAGAGTGTATTAGGGACTGTTTCTTCGACCAATACGTCAGGGAACCAACCAGGGAACAGGCCATTTTGGATCTGGTAATGGGTAATGAAATAGAATTAATGATTTTTTAAATATTTGTTCATGGGATGTGGGCGTCACTGGCAAGGCCAGCATTTATTGCCCATAAACCGCTGCAGTCCATGTGGTGAAGGTTCTCCCACAGTGCTGTTAGGTAGGGAGTTCCAGGATTTTGACCCAGCGACGATGAAGGAACGGCGATATATTTCCAAGTCAGGATGGTGTGTGTCTTGGAGGGGAACGTGCAGGTGGTGTTGTTCCCATGTGCCTGCTGCCCTTGTCCTTCCAGGTGGTAAAGGTTGCGGGTTTGGGAGGTGCTGTCGAAGAAGCCTTGGCGAGTTGCTGCAGTGCATCCTGTGGATGGTACACACTGCAGCCACGGTGCGCTGGTGGTGAAGGGAGTGAATGTTTAGGGTGGTGGATGGGGTGCCAATCAAGCGGGCTGCTTTGTCCTGGATGATGTCGAGCTTCTTGAGTGTTGTTGGAACATAGGAACAGGAGCAGGCCATTCAGCACCTCATGCCTGCTCCGCCATTTGATAAGATCATGGCTGATCTGTGATCCAACTCCATATACCCGCCTTTGGCCCATATCCCTTAATACTTTTGGTTGCCAAAAAGCTATCTATCTCACATTTAAATTTAGCAATTGAGCTAGTATCAATTGCCGTTTGCGGAAGAGAGTTCCAAGCTTCTACCACCCTTTGTGTGCAGAAATGTTTTCTAATCTCGCTCCTGAAAGGTCTAATTTTTAGACTGTGGCCCCTAATCCTAAAATCCCCAACCAGCGGAAATAGTTTATCTCTATCCACCCTATCTGTTCCCCTTAATATCTTATAAACTTCGATCAGATCACCCCATAACCTTCGAAACTCTATAGAGAATACAACCCCAATTTGTGTAATCTCTCCTCGTAACTTAACCCTTGAAGTCCGGGTATCGTTCTAGTAAACCTACGCTGCACTCCCTCCAAGGCCAATATGTCCTTCCGAAGGTGCGGTGCCCAGAATTGCTCACAGTACTCCAGGTGCGGTCTAACTAGGGTTTTGTATAGCTGCAGCATAACTTCTGCCCCCTTGTACTCTAGTCCTCTAGATATAAAGGCCAGCATTCCATTAGCCTTACTGATTATTTTCTGCACCTGTTCATGACACTTCAATGATCGATGTACCTGAACCCCTAAGTCCCTTTGGACATCCACTGTTTTTAACTTTTTACCATTTAGAAAGTACCCTGTTCTATCCTTTTCTGATCCAAAGTGGATGACCTCACATTTGTATACATTGAATTCCATTTGCCACAGTTTTGCCCATTCACCTAATCTATCAATATCGCTTTGTAATTTTTTGTTTTCATCTACACTGCTCACAATGAGCTGCACTCATCCAGGCAAGTGGAGAGTATTCCATCACACTCCTGACTTGTGCCTTGTAGATGGTGGAAAGGCTTTGGGGAATCAGGAGGTGAGTCACTCGCCGCAGAATACCCAGCATCTGACCTGCTCTTGTAGCCACAGTATTTATGTGGCTGGTCCAGTTAAGTTTCTGGTCAATGGTGACCCCCAGGTTGTTGATGGTGGGGGACTCGGCGCTGGTAATGCCGTTGAATGTCAAGGGGAAGTGGTTGGACTCTCTCTTGTTGGAGATGGTCATTGCCTGGCACTTGTCTGGCGCGAATGTTACTTGCCACTTATCAGCCCAAGCCTGAATGTTGTCCAGGTCTTGCTGCATGCGGGCGCCGACTGCTTCATTATCTGAGGGGTTGCGAATGGAACTGAACACTGTGCAATCATCAGCGAACATCCCCATTTCTGACCTTATGATGGAGGGAAGGTCACTGATGAAGGAGCTGAAGATGGTTGGGCCTAGGACACTGCCCTGAGGAACTCCTGCAGCAATGTCCTGGGGCTGAGATGATTGGCCTCCAACAACAACTACCATCTTCCTTTGTGGTAGGTATGACTTCAGCCACTGGAGAGATTTCCCCGAATCCCATTGACTTCAATTTTACAAGGGCTCCTTGGTGCCACACTCGGTCAAATGCTGCCTTGGTGTCTCACCTCTGGAATTCAACTCTTTTGTCGATGTTTGGACCAAGGCTGTAATGAGGTCTGGAGCCGAGTGGTCCTGACGGAACCCAAACTGAGCATCGGTGAGCAGGTTATTGGTGAGTAAGTGCCGCCTGATAGCACTGTCGACGACACCTTCCATCACTTTGCTGATGATTGAGAGTAGACTGATGGGGCGGTAATTGGCCGGATTGGATTTGTCCTGCTTTTTGTGGACAGAATATACTTGGGCAATTTTCCACATTGTCAGGCAGATGCCAGTGTTCCAGCTGTACTGGAAGAGTTTGGTTAGAGGTGCGGCTAGTTCTAGAGCACAAGACTTTAGCACTACAGCTGGGATGTTGTCGAGGCCCATAGCCTTTGCTGTATCCAGTGCAGTCAGCCGTTTCTTGATATCACGTGGAGTGAATCGAATTGTCTGAAGACTGGCTTCTGTGATGGTGGGGATATCGGGAGGATACATGTAGTCCTGTGCTGCAGCTTCACCAGGTTGGCACCTCATTTTTAGGTACGCCTGGTGCTGCTCCTGGCACGCTCTTCTACACTCCTCATTGAAACAGGGTTGATCCCCTGGCTTGTTGGTAATGGTAGAGTGAGGAATATGCCGGGCCATGAGGTTACAGATTGTGCTGGAATACAATTCTGCTGCTGCTGATGGCCCACAGCGCCTCACGGGTGCCCAGTTTTGAGCTGTTAGATCTGTTCTGAATCTATCCCATTTGGCACGGTGGTAGTGCCACAGAACATGTTAGATGGTGTCCTCAGTGCGAAGACGGGACTTCGTCTCCACGAGGACAGTGCAGTGGTCACTCCTACCAATACTTTCATGGATAGATGCGTCTGCGACAGGTAGATTGGTGAGGATGAGGTCCAGTAGGTTTTTCCCTTGTGTTGGTTCGCTCACCACCTGCCGGAGGCCCAGTCTGGCAGTTATGTCCTTCAGGACTCGGCCAGCTCGGTCAGTCGTGGTGCGACTGAGCCACTCTTGGTGATTCACATTGCAGTCCCCCACTCAGAGTACATTCTGTGCCCTTGCTACCCTCAGTGCTTCCTCCAAGTGGTGCTCAACATGGAGGAGGACTGATTCATCAGCTGAGGGAGGGCGGTAGGTGGTAATCAGCAGGAGGTTTCCTTGTCCATGTTTGACCTGATGCCATGAGATTTTATGGCGTCCGGAGACAATGTTGAGGATTCCCAGGGCCACTCCCTCCTGACTGTATATTACTGTACCGCCACCTCTGGTGGGTCGGTCCTGCTGGTGGGACAGGACATACCCAAGGATGGTGATGGAAGAGTCTGGAACGTTGGCTGAAAGGTATGATTCTGTGAATACGGCTATGTCAGGCTGTTGCTTGACCAGTCTGTGGGACAGTTCTCCCAATTTTGGCACAAGTCCCCAGATGTTAGTGAGGAGGACTTTGCCGGGTCGACTGGGCTTTGTTTGCCTTTGTCGTGTCCGGTGCCTAGTGGTCCGATGCCGGGTGTTCGGTCCGGTTTGATACTTATTGTGACTTTCTGTAGCGAGATTGTACAACTGAGTAGCTTGCTAGGCCATTTCAGAGGGCGATTAAGAATCAAAGTAAAGGTTCCCTTGGGAAGCAGTGATCATAACATGATAGAATTTCACATCCAGTTTGAGAGCGAGGATCTTGGGTCTGAAACTACTGTATTAAACTTAAATAAGGGCAATTATAAAGGAATGAGGGTGGAGTTGGCTGAAGTGGATTGGGTAAACAGATTAGATGGTATGATGGTGGATAAGCAGTGGCAAACATTTAAAAAGATATTTTATGACTCGCAACAAAAATACATCCCTGTGAGGAGGAAAGACTCAACAAAAAGGGTGAACCAACCATGGATAACGAAGGAAGTCAAGGATGGTATCAAGTTAAAAGGAAAAGCAGACAACATGGCAAAGATTACTGGTAAGCCCGTCGATTGGGAAAACTTTAAAAACCAGCAAAGGATGACTAAAAGAATAACAAATAGGGAGAAAATAAATTATGAGAGTAAACGAGTAAGAAATGTAAAAACTGACAGTAAAAGCTTCTGCAAGTATATTAAAAGGAAGAGGGTAGCTAAAGTAAACATTGGTCCCTTAGAGGATGAGACTGGAAATAATAATGGAAAACAAGGAAATGGCAGAGGAATTGAACGGATATTTTGTATCTTTCTTCACAGTAGAAGACACTAATAACATACCAATAATAGTAGAAAATCAAGGGGCAAAGCGGAGGGAGAAACTAAAAACAATCACTATCACTAGAGAAAAAGTACTAGGTAAACTAATGGGTCTAAAGGCTGATAAGTTCCCTGGACCTGATGGCTTGCATCCGAGGGTCCCAAAGGAAGTGGCTGCAGAGATAGTGGATACATTGGTCGTAATCTTCCAGAATTCACTAGATTCTGGAAACGTCCCAGCCGATTGGAAAACCGCAAACATAACACCCCTATTCAAGAAGGGAGTGAGACAGAAAGCAGGTAACTATAGACCAGTTAGCCTGATATCTGTCATTGGGAAAATGCTAGAATCCATTATTAAGGAAGTAGTAGCAGGACATTTGGAGACTCATAATACAATCAAGGAGAGTCAACATGGTTTTATGAAGGGGAAATCATGTCTGACAAATTTATTAGAGTTCTTTGAGGAAGTAACGGGCAGGGTGGATAAAGGGGAACCAATGGATGCAGTATATTTGGATTTCCAAAAGGCATTTGATAAGGTGCCACATAAAATATTACTGCACAAGATAAGAGCTCATGGTGTTGGGAGTAATATACTGGCATGGATAGAGGATTGGCTAACTAACAGATAACAAAGAGTCGGGATAAAAGGGTCATTTTCAAAATGGCAATCTGTAACTAGTGGGGTGCCGCAGGGATCTGTGCTGGGGCCTCAATTATTTACAATATACATCAAAGACTTGGATAAAGGAACAGAGTGTCTTGTGGCCAAATTTGCTGATGATACAAAGATAGGTGGAAAAGCAAGTATCGATGGGGACACAAAATGTCTGCAAAGGAATAGTGACAGGTTTAGCGAATGGGCAAAAATTTGGCAGTTGGAATATAATGTGGGAATATGTGGAGTCATCCACTTTAGGAGGAAAAATAAAAAAGCAAAATATTATTTGAATGGAGAAATATTACAAAATGCTGCGGTACAGAGGGATCTGGGTGTCCTCGTACATAAAACACAAAAAGTCAACAGACAGGTGCAGCAGGTAATCCGGAAGGCAAACGGAATATTGGGCTTTATTTCTAGGGGGATGGAGTATAAAAGCAGGTAAGTCATGCTACAACTGTACAGGATGCTGGTGAGACCACACCTGGAGTACTGCGTACAGCTCTGGTGCCCTTATTTAAGGAAGGACATACTTGCATTCGAGGCAGTTCAGAGAAGGTTCACTCGGTTGATTCCAGGTATGGAAGGGTTGTCTTATAAGGAAAGATTGAACAAGTTGGGTCTATACTCATTGGAGTTTAGAGGAATAAGAGGAGATCTTATTGAAACACACAAGCTTCTGAGGGGACTCGATAGGGTAGATGCTGAGAGGATGTTATCCCTCATGGGGGAATCTAAAACTTGGGGTCATAGTCTCAGAATAAGGGGTTGCCCATTTAAGATGGAAATGAGGAGGAATTTCTTCTCTCAGAGGGTGGTAAATCTTTGGAATTATTTACCCCAAAAAGCTGTGGAGGCTGAGTCATTGAAAACATTCAAGGCTGAGTTAGACAAATTTTTGATCAGCAAGGTAGTCAAAGGGGAAAGGGCGGGAAAGTGGAGTTGAGGTAAAATCAGATCAGCCATGAATCATTAAATGGCGGAGCAGGCTCGAGGGGCCAAATGGCCTACTCCTTCTCCTATCTCTTATGGTCTTATGGCAGTACTCAAAGTAGAAAAGCCACCTGGCCCAGATGGAGTTTATCCTGGGTTATGATGTGGAGATGCCGGTGATGGACTGGGGTTGACAATTGTAAACAATTCTACAACACCAAGTTATAGTCCAACAAATTTATTTTAAATTCCACAAGCTTTCGGAGGCTTCCGTCCTTCCTCAGGTGAACGGTATGGAAATGACATTTTCGAATCCTTCGCATTTGAAAATCACAGAACAATGCCTGGTGATTACTGCCCGTTGCCAAGGCAATCACAATGAGCAGACAGAAAGGTGTCACCTAAAAGGCCACCGAATATACAAACCCCCCAAAAAAAAAGAGAGAGAAGGAAGACAGTCAATGACCCGTTATATTAAAAACAGATAACATTTGTTCGCTGGTGGGGTTACGTGTAGCGTGACATGAACCCAAGATCCTGGTTGAGGCCGTCCTCATGGGTGCGGAACTTGGCTATCAACTTCTGCTCGACGATTTTGCATTGTCGTGTGTCTCGAAGGCCGCCTTGGAGTATGCTTACCCGAAGGTCGGTGGCTGAATGTCCATGACTGCTGAAGTGTTCCCCGACAGGGAGAGAACCCTCCTGTTTGGCGATTGTTGCGCGGTGTCCGTTCATCCGTTGTCGCAGCGTCTGCATGGTCTCGCCAATGTACCATGCTCTGGGGCATCCTTTCCTGCAACGTACGAGGTAGACAACGTTGGCCGAGTCACAGGAGTATGAACCGTGCACCTGGTGGGTGGTGTCCTCTCGTGTGATGGTGGTATCTGTGTCGATGATCTGGCATGTCTTGCAGAGGTTACCGTGGCAGGGTTGTGTGGTGTCATGGACGCTGTTCTCCTGAAAGCTGGGTAATTTGTTGCGAACGATGGTTTGTTTGAGGTTGGGTGGCTGTTTAAAGGTGAGTAGTGGAGGTGTGGGGATGGCCATAGCGAGGTGTTCGTCATCATTGTTGACATGTTGAAGGCTGCGGAGAACATGGCGTAGTTTCTCCGCTCCGGGGAAGTACTGGACGACGAAGGGTACTCTGTTGGTTGCGTCCCGTGTTAGTCTTCTGAGGAGGTCTACGCGATTTTTCGCTGTGGCCCGTTGGAACTGTCGATCGATGAGTCGAGCATCATATCCCGTTCTTACTAGGGCGTCTTTCAGCGTCTGTAGGTGTCCATCGCGTTCCTCCTCATCTGAGCAGACCCTGTGTATTTGCAGGGCCTGTCCATAGGGGATGGCCTCTTTGACGTGGTTAGGGTGGAAGCTGGAAAAGTGGAGCATCGTGAGGTTGTCCGTGGGCTTGCGGTAGATTGAGGTGCTGAGGTGCCCGTCTTTGATGGAGATTCGTGTGTCCAAGAAAGAAACTGATTCTGAGGAGTAGTCTATGGTGAGCTTGATGGTGGGATGGAACTTGTTGATGTTATCGTGTAGTCTCTTTAGTGATTCCTCACCGTGGGTCCATAGAAAGAAAATGTCGTCGATGCATCTGGTGTATAGTGTTGGTTGGAGGTCCTGTGCAGTGAAGAAGTCCTGCTCGAACTTGTGCATGAAAATGTTGGCGTATTGGGGTGCGAATTTGGTCCCCATGGCTGTTCCGTGTGTTTGGGTGAAGAACTGGTTATTGAAGGTGAAGACATTGTGATCCAGGATGAAGCGGATGAGTTGTAGGATGGCGTCTGGAGATTGGCTGTTGTTGGTGTTGAGTATTGATGCTGTCGCAGCGATGCCGTCATCGTGGGGGATACTGGTGTATAGTGCCGAGATGTCCATCGTGGTGAGAAGTGTTCCTGGTTCAACAGGTCCGTGGGTACTGAGTTTTTGTAGAAAGTCTGTAGTGTCGCGACAGAAGCTGGGGGTTCCCTGCACGATGGGTTTCAGGATGCCCTCGATGTATCCAGAGAGGTTCTCACACAAGGTTCCATTGCCTCATACGATAAGACGTCCGGGTGTGTTGGCTTTGTGTATCTTTGGGAGGCAGTAGAAGTCTCCCACGTGGAGAGTACATGGGATGAGAGTGCGTAGGATGTTTTGAAAGTCTGGATCGAAGGTCTTGATCAGTTTGTTGAGCTGATGGGTGTGTTCTTTGGTCGGGTCTGTGGGTAACCGTCTGTAGTGTTCCTGGTTGTCCAGTTGTCGGTATGCTTCTTTGCAATAGTCCACCAGCGAACAAATGTTATCGGTTTTTAATATAACGGGTCATTGACTGTCTTCCTTCTCTCTCTTTTTTTTGGGGGGGTTTGTATATTCGGTGGCCTTTTAGGTGACACCTTTCTGTCTGCTCATTGTGATTGCCTTGGCAACGGGCAGTAATCACCAGGCATTGTTCTGTGATTTTCAAATGCGAAGGATTCGAAAATGTCATTTCCATACCATTCACCTGAGGAAGGAGGGAAGCCTCCGAAAGCTTGTGGAATTTAAAATAAATTTGTTGGACTATAACTTGGTGTTGTAAAATTGTTTACAATTATCCTGGGTTACTGAGGGAAGTAAGGGAAGAAATTGCAGAGGCTCTGGCCACAACCTTCCTTCGATATGGGGCCAGTGCCAGAGGACTGGAGGATTGCAAAAGTTACACCACTGTTCAAAAAAGGGGAGAGGGATAAACGTGGCAATTAAAGGCCAGTCAGCCTGACGTCGGTGGTGGGATACTTTTAGAGACAATAATCCGGGACAAAATTACTAATAAATGAAAGTCAGGACGGATTTGTTAAAGGAAAATTGTGTTTGACTAACTTGAGTGAGTTCGATGATGAAATAACAGAGAGGGTTGATGAGGGTAGTGTGGTTGATGTTGTGTATATGGACTTTCAAAGGGCATTTGATAAAGTACCACATAATAGACTTCTTAGCAAAATTAAAGCCCATGGGATTAAAGGGACAGTGGCAGCGTGGATACAAAATTGGCTAAGGGGCAGAAAGTAGAGAGGAGTGATGAACTGTTGTTTTTCAGACTGGAGGGAAGTACACAGTGGTGTCCCCCAGGAGTTGGTATTAGGACTACTTCTCTTTCTGATATATGAGCTGGACTTGGGTATACAGGGTATAATTTTCAAGTTTGCAGGTGATATTTTTTTTTATTCGTTCATGGGATGTGGGCGTCGCTGGCAAGGCCGGCATTTATTGCCCATCCCTAATTGCCCTTGAGAAGGTGGTAGTGAGCCGCCACCTTGAACCGCTGCAGTCCGTGTGGTAAAGGTTCTCCCACAGTGCTGTTAGGAAGTGAGTTCCAGGATTTTGACCCAGCGACGATGAAGGAACGGCGATATATTTCCAAGTCGGGATGCTGTGTGACTTGGAGGGGAACGTGCAGGTGGTGTTGTTCCCATGTGCCTGCTGCTCTTGTCCTTCTAGGTGGTAGAGGTCGTGGGTTTGGGAGGTGCTGTCGAAGAAGCCTTGGCGAGTTGCTGCAGTGCATCCTGTGGATGGTACACACTGCAGCCGGTGGTGAAAGGAGTGAATGTTTCGGGTGGTGGATGGGGTGCCAATCAAGCGGGCTGCTTTGTCCTGGATGGTGTCGAGCTTCTTGAGTGTTGTTGGAGCTGCACTCATCCAGGCAAGTGGAGAGTATTCCATCACACGCCTGGCTTGTGCCTTGTAGATGGTGGAAAGGCTTTGGAGAGTCAGGAGGTGAGTCACTCACCGCAGAATACCCAGCCTCTGACCTGCTCTTGTAGCCACACTATTATATGGCTGGTCCAGTTAAGTTTCTGGTCAATGGTGACCCCCAGGATGTTGATGGTGGAGGATTCGGCGATGGAATGCTGTTGAATGTCATAGGGAGGTGGTTAGACTCTCTCCTGTTGGAGATGGTCATTGCCTGGCACTTCTCTGGCGCGAATGTTACTTGCCACTTATCAGCCCAAGCCTGGGTGTTGTCCAGGTCTTGCTGCATGCGGGCTCGGACTGCTTCATTATTTGAGGGGTTGCGAATGGAACTGAACACTGTGCAATCATCAGCGAGCATCCCCATTTCTGATATGAGACTCGGAAGTGTCGTAAACAATGTGGTGGATAGCAGCAGACTGGTGAAATGGGCAGACACATGGCAGACGAAATTTAACGCGGAGAAGTGTGAAGCGATACATTTTGGTGGGGAGGATGAGGAGAGGCAATATAAATTAAATGGTACAATTTTAAAGGGGGTGCAGGAACAGAGAGACCTGGGGGTGTATGTACACAAATCTTTGTAGGTGGCAGGACAAGTTGAGAAGGCTGTTAAAAAAGCATATGGGATCCTTGGCTTTATTAATAGAGGCATATAGTACAAAAGGAAGGAAGTTACGCTGAACCTTTATAAAATACCGGTCAGGGCCCAGCTGGAGTATTGTATTCAATTCTTTAGAAAGGATGTCAAGACCTTAGAGATGGTACAGAAGAGATTTACAAGAATGGTACCAGGGATGAGACATTCAGTTGTGTAGAGAGACTGGAGGAGCTGGGGTTGTTCTTCTTGGAGCAGAGAAGGTTAAGAGGAGATTTGATGGAGGTGTTCAAGATCATGAACGGTTTTGATAGAGTAAATAAGGAGAAACTGTTTCCAGTGGCAGAAGGGTCAGTAACCAGAGGACGCAGATTTAAAGTGATTGGTGGAAGAACCAGAGGCGACATGAGGAAACATTCTTTGTCGCAGAGTGTTCTTATGATCTGGAATGCAATGCCTGAAAGGATGGTGGAAGCAGAATCATTATTAACTTTCATAAGGGAAAAAATTGACAGGGCTATGGGGAAAGAGCAGGGGAATGGGACTAATTGGATGACTTGTTCAAAGAGCCAGCACAGGCACAATGGGCCGAATGGCCTCCTTCTGTGCTGCACCATCTGAACATACAAATTAAGAGCAGGAGTAGGCCATTCGGCCCCTCGAGCCTGCTCTGCCATTTGATAAGATCATGGCTGATCTGGTTGCGACCTCAACCCTACTTTCCCGTCTACCTACTGTAACCTTTGTTAAATACCTCATTAATCAGGAATCTATCTAACCCAGCCTTAAAAATATTTAATAACCCTGCCTCCACCGCTCTCTGGGGAAGGGAGTTCCACAGACTCACGACCCTCTGAGAGAAAAAATTTCTCCTCATCTCCATCTTAAATGGAAGATCCCTTATTTTTAAACTGTGTCCCCTCGTTCTAGTCTCCCCCACAAAGGGAAATGTGCTCTCAGCATCTACCCCTTCTCATACCCCTCAGGATCTTACATGTTTCAATAAGATCACCTCTCATTCTTCTAAACTCCAGTGTATACAGGCCCAACTTGTCCAACCTTTCCTCATAAGATAACCCCCTCATCCCAGAATCAGTCGAGTTCTCTGAACCGCCTCCAAAGCAATTATGTCCTTTCTTAAATAAGGAGACTAAAACTGCACACAGTATTCTAAATGTGGTCTCACCAATGCCCTGTACAACTGTAGCAAAACATCTCTACTTTTATAATCCATTCCCCTTGCAATAAATGACAACATTTCATTTGCCTTCCTAATCACTTGCTGTACCTGATTCATTACGAGGACACCCAGGTCCCTCTGTACCTCAGAGTTCTGCAATTTCTCTCCATTCAAATAATATACTGCTTTTCTATTCCTCCTGCCAAAGTGGACAAGTTCACATTTTCCCACATTATACTCCATCTGCCAAATTTTTGCCCATTCACTCAATCTATCTATATCCCTTTGCAGACTCGTTGGGGGAAAAATTGGATAAGGGTCCGTTCTGGGCGATGGTAACACCCCGCGCCCGACGGACCCTACTCAGGCAGCATGTGAACTTTGTGCTGCCTTCTACTTACCATGAAATCTCCGTGCAGCAAGTGCAGCCCTCGCTGCATGATTCTCCAACGATGCTCTGGATGCCCTGGTGGAAGACGTGGACCAAAGGAGTGCAAGCATGTACCTGAAGGGTGGCCGGAGACCCTCTAGACTACAGCTGCATAGGCATTGGCAGGCTGTGGCACAGGAGGTGAATGCTAGGAGCATTGCACCACACATGTGGGTGCAGTGCCGGAAGAGGTTTAATAATTTGACACAAGTGGTCATGGTGAGTGAATACAAGTGTCAAGTAGCACATCGTACCAACTGCACCAATACTCCATGCACGACACCTCCCATCACTCACCCACCCACCAACAAACACTGTCCATCCATACGCAATGCTGCATCTCACTCGCACATAGTACCAAACTTGCAGGCCACACAACCACCACTCACAAGTCTCACAAACTGGCAGCTATTCGACCATGACAGGCACATCACCCACACACCTTGCGGGACACTCATTGACACACTGTCCTCTGTCTTGCAGAAGAAGGTGGCGTATAACACCCAGCAGCAGGAGAGACCTGAGGCTGGACGGGCACTTCTGCATGTCCTCATCCGCCTGGAGGAAACAGTGCTGCGGATCGTTGGGCGGGCCATCGCTGCATCCGTCACAACATGCCGCTCTGGAGGTCCTGGTCAAGGGGGTCTCTGCATATTTAATGCTCCTTCTCCTTTTCCACATCTCCCTCCTCCCATAATCTTTTCTGACTCATGTACTGCACATGCTGTCAGCACACACCTCTTACTTGCTCCTCTCCCCACTCCACTACTCAACCTGTTTCCCTTTGTCATTGCAGATACCCAAGAACACGTGATGGCATCCGAGGAGGAAAAGGAGGAGGAGGAGGAGGAGGACACTGAAGCCACACCGTCACTTGATCTGACACTTGCTTCCAACAGCTCAGAGACTGACACTGCGTGTCCTTTAGAGGTTAGATTAGAGGAGGGATCTGCACGTGGTGAGACACCGAGCACAAGTGCGCAGGAGCCGGGGTGGAGGGAATGGATATCACAGGTGCCAGCTCGCCGGAGGGCGAGGTTGCTCACTAGTTCTGCTGCAGGGGAGTCAGATGAGGACTTCGATGGGCCAGGCTACAGAAGGCGGCTGATGGGCGTACACCAACAAATGCTTGGGGCACCGGAAAGCCTGCCAGAAAGCCTGCAAAGAATGAGAAGGGGCATGGAGGAGTCCAGCTCCAACTTGGCGCAGGGCTTTGCGCAGAGCTTGGAGCCCATCCTTTCCAACATGGAACGGGTGGTCACCTCCATCAGCGCACGTGTGGAACCCACCATGATGCAGTGTCTGTTGACTGATGTCACAGCATCCATTGCAGCACAAACATCTGCCATCCAAGGTCTGACTGTTGCATTTGCAGCTCAGACTGCTGCTATCGTGGCTCTGGGGACCACTGTGGAACGGGGCTTCCAGGGCATCACAGCACTCCAGCAATCCGTTTTCCAGCCGATCACCAGGATTGCTGAGGCAGTGGCGCCCTGGCAGTCGGACCTGCTGTCCCCTCTCAGGACGACAGCATTCCTGCTCCCACCGCTACCACTCCACCAGTGCCCCTGTTGTTGCCTCTCGGCCAGCCAGGCCAGACTGCTGCAGCCCATGCTCAGATGGAAGCCAGACCCTCCAGGCCCAGAGCTGCTCGAGGTCGTCCTCCAAGGCCATCTGGATGTTCTTCCATCGAAGGCCAGCAGCCTTCCACCACCCATGCTCCAGCCACTGGGGAAGCACCTCGTTGGAGCACTAAGATAGGTAAAGGCACACGAACAACAGGCACAAAGGGAATGCACAAGGGTGAATAATTCTGTTATGTTTGCATAATTTCATTTATTAATCCATAAACGAGAGTTTGATTATGCATTTGGTGGTGGTTTTTATTCATGCAATGAGCTGAGAGGGACACCAATGTGTAATCAGATGGAGGGCGATTTGATTGTCTTGTGGGAGAGAAAAGGTGGCGAATGTAGGACTGTTGGTGAGTTGGGGGATGTAGTTCCAATTATTGAAAGCAGGCACGGATCAGGCGAGCACGCACAGCCCTTGCAGACAAGGCGAGTGGTTCCTGCTGCACCCTTGCATCTTTCTCCACCTCCTCTTCCAGCTCCACCCCCTCCTCCTGCTCCTTCTCAGCCTCTTCCTCCTCCTCCTCCACCTCTGGCTCAGGACCTTCTGCAGTCATTGGTGGCAAAGGCTGGTCCCTCATGATGGCGAGGCTGTACAGCGTGCAGCAGACCACAAATCTGCCCACCCGCTCAGGGGAGTACTGCAGGGCTCCTCCAGACCAGTCTAGGCAGCGGAGGCTTTGTTTGAGGAGGCCTATGGTGTGCTCCACGATGTTGCGTCTGGCAGCATGGCTCTCATTATAGGCCTGCTGTGCACATGTGCGTGGATTCCTGACCAGTGTCGTGAGCCACGTCGTGAGGGGATAGCCCTTGTCGCCCAGTAGCCAGCCTTTGACTTGCCGAGTCGGATGAAATATAGCTGGCACATTGGACTGCTGCATGATGAAGGCGTCGTGACTACTCCCAGGGTAGCAGGCATCGACCTCCAAGATGCGATGCGTGTGGTCACACACCAGCTGCACGTAGAGGGAGTGGAAGCCCTTTCGGTTGACACAGGGCAATATGTGTGCTGTCCACGGCACCCTGCACCATGGGGAAGCCAGCAGTGCTCACTTGTTCTGATTGTTTCTGTTGGGAGGGAAGGTGATGAACCTGTTCCTCATGTGGTACAGCGCGTCTGTGACCTCCCTTATGCACCACGCACTGCATACTGCGAGATGTTGCACATGTCACCAGCAGAGGCCTGAATTGCTCCTGAGCCGTAGAAATTCAGTGCCACGGTGACCTGCATAGCCACAGGCAATGCCGTCCTTGCCCTGCTCGGAGGCTGCAGTTGTGGCCGCACCAGTTGACAGATCTCGGTGCCGGCTTCCTTGGTGAACCTCAGGCATCGGATGCAATCCTCCTCGGTCATGTTGAGGTAAGAGAATTGATCCCGGAAGGCCCTCATTGGGTAGGGCCTCCTGCTCAATGCCCTGTGCCTCCTCGTCCTCCATCTCCTCACAGCTTGACCTGCTGGGCGTGGCCTCTCTGCATGTTCCCAGTCATACTCAATGCCCAACGGGAGCCCTAGCAGACCACCCATGGTTGGCAGCAATGTTGTTCCACCAGGGTTGTAACTTTCCAGCCCGTAAGGCAGTACCTGCCAAAGCACTCTCAAAAGTAGTGTAGAAACTCTCAATAAGAATAGGGAGCTTCAAAAAACACTTCCTACTCCTCCAGCAACCAGAAGCAATAATCTAGCAACTAACCTGCAACACCTGCATGGTCCCTTTAAATAGTGCTGGTGGGGGGGCCCTTCGGGCACTGTAAGAAACGTTCAGATGGTCAGGGATAAGACTGTGTATTGAGTTGAGCATTTAGGTCGAAAATGATGTGTATCACTTTAAATCAGTGTTGCACATTGATTGCAGCCATTTTCTCCCTACTTTACATGCTTCCAGTGTCCGGTATTAGCGCATGCGCTAACTCCTGTACCAAGATGGTGTCTGGCGCACGTCATGCAGGAAACGTGCATGCACATCCAAGACGCCATCTTGGATGTCGGAGAGGCCGTGTAGCGCCGAAACAACGGGCACTACATGGCCCAATTTAGTGCCCCTTATGTCCCCTTCACAACTTACTTTCCTACCTACCTTTGTGTCATCAGCAAATTTAGCAACCATACATTAGGTCCCTTCATCCAAGTCATTGATATAGATTATAAATAGTTGAGGCCCAAGCACTGATCCCTGTGGCACTCCCCTCGTTACATCTTGCCAACCTGAAAATGACCCATTTATGCCTACTCTCTCTCTGTTTCCTTTTAGCTAACCATTCCTTTATCCATGCTAATATGTTACCCCCTATACCATGAGCTCTTATTTTGTGTAGTAGCCTTTGATGTGGCACCTTGTCAAAAGCTTTCTGGAAGTCCAAGTACACCACATCCACAGGAACTCCTTTATCCACGTTGCTTGTTACTTCCTCAAAGAACTCTAATAAAGGAGTCAAACACGATTTCCCTTTCATAAAGCTGTGTTGACCCTGCCTGATTGCACAGAGATTTTCTAAGTGCCCTGCTATAACCTCCTCAATAATAGATTCTATCATTTTCCCTATGATAGATTTTAAGCTAATTGGCCTGTGGTTTCCTGCTTTCTGTCTCCCTCCTTTCTTGAATGGAGGAGTTACATTCGCTATTTTCCAATCTGATGGGACCCTTCCAGAATCTAGGGCATTTTGGAAAATTAATACCAATGCATTTACTATCTCTGCAGCCACTTCTTTTAAGACCCTAGGATGAAGTCCATCAGGACCTGAGGACTTGTCAGCTTTTAGTTCTAATATTTTTTTCAGAACCCTTTCCCTGGTGATTGTAAATGTTTTAAGTTCCTCCCTCCCTTTCACCTCTTGATTCACAATTATTTCTGGCATGTTATTTGTATCCTCTACAGTGAAGACGGAAGCAAAATATCTGTTCAATTCATCCGCCATTTCCTTTTGTCCATTATTAATTTTCCAGGCTCACTCTCTGGAGGACCAACAGTCACTTTACTTACTCTTTTCCTTTTTAAATACCTGTCGAAACTCTTACTACCTGTTTTTATATTTCTAGCTAGCTTTCTCTCGTACTCTAATTTCTCCCTCTTTATTATTCTTTTAGTCGTTCTTTGCAGTTTTTTATATTCTGTCCAATCTTCTGACCTGCCACTAATCTTCGTAGAATTGTATGCTTTTTCTTTCAATTTGATACTATCTTTAACTTCCTTAGTTAGCCCCTCGAGTCTTTCTTTCTCACCGGAATGTATCTTAGCTGAGTGTTATGAAATATCTCATTAAATGTCTGCCACTGCATCTCTACTGACATATCCCTTAACCTAAGTTCCCAGTTCACTTTAGCTAGCTCTGTCTTCATGGCCTCATAATTGCCCTTATTTAAGTTTAAAACACTAGTCTTAGACGTACTCTTCTCTCCCTCAAACTGAACGCAAAATTCAATCATATTGTGATCACTGCTACCTAGAGGCTCCGTTACAATGAGGTCATTAATTAATCCTGTCTCATTGCACATTACCAGATCTAGAATAGCCTGCTCTCTGGTTGGCTCGAGCCGTGCTGCTCTAAGAAACTGTCCCGAAAGCACTCTATGACCTCATCTTCCAAGCTACCTTTGCCAATCAGATTCTTCCAATCCATATGTAGATTAAAATCACCTATGATTATCGCTGTTCCTTTCTCACAAGCCCCCATTATTTCTTCCTGTATACTCTATACAGTGTGGTTACTTTTAGGGGGGCCCATAAACTACTCCCACAAGTGACTTCTTGCCGTTACTATTTAGGAACATAGGAACATAGGAACAGGAGTATCTCTACCCAAACTGATTCTGCAACTTGGTCTTTAGAACTAAGGTAATTTCTCTCTATTGTACTCATGCCATCCTTAATTAACAGCGCTACCCCTCCACCTTTTCCTAGCTTCCTGTCCTTCTGAAATGTCAAGTACTCTTGAATATTCAGGTTCCAGCCTTTGTCATCTTGCAGCCATGTCTCTGTAATGGCTATCAGTTCGTACATATTTATTTGTATTTCAGCTGTCAATTCATCCATTTTGTTATGAACGCTACGCGCATTCAGACACAAAGCCTTTAGTGCTGTCTTTTTACTATTTTTGCAACCTCTAGCCTTATCTGCTGGCACACACTTAAGTTTGCATGCTCTGTCCCTTCCTGCCACTCTCTGATTGTCATTTCTCTATTGCTACTTCGCTCTTGTCTTGTCTTGTCTTCATTCTTTAATTTATCACATCCTCCCTTACTTGATCCCCTCGCCCCCTCTATTTAGTTTAAAGCCCTCTCTACCGCCCTAGTTACACGATTCGCTAGAACACTGGCCCCAGCACGGTTCAGACGAAGGCCATCCCAACGGTACAGCTCCCACTTTCCCCAGTACTGGTGCCAGTGCCTCATTAATCGAAACCCATTTCTCCCACACCAATCTTTCAGCCACGAATTTAACTCTCTAATCTTAGTTATCCTATGCCAATTTGCTCGTGGCTCAAGTAATTATTACCTTTGAGGTTCTGCTTTTTAATTTAGCCCCTGGCTGCTCATACTCCCTAAGCAGAACCTCTTCCCTCGTCCTACCTATGTCGTTGGTATCTACGTGGACCACGACAACTGGGTCCTCCCCCTCCCACTGCAAGTTCCTCTCCAGCTCAGAGCAGATGTCCCGAACCCTGGCACTGGGCAGGCAACACAGCGTCTGGGCTCTCGTTCTCGGCTGCAGAGAACTGTGTCTATCCCCCTGATAATACTGTCCCCTACTACCACTACATTCCTACTAACTCCCCCTGCTTGAATGGCTTCCTGTACCATGGTGCCACGGTCAGTTTGCTCATCCACCCTGCAGCCCCCGCTTTCGTCCATACAGGCTGCAAGCACCTCAAACCTGTTGGACAATTGCAAAGGCTGAGGCTCCTCCACTTCTACCTTCTCGGTCCCCTTACCTGCTTCGCTCGCACTCACACCCTCCTGTCCCTGATCACTGACCAATTTAGATGACCTTATCCTAAGGGGTGTGACCGCTCCTGGAACCGAATGTCTTGGTATTTTTCCCCCTCCCTGATGTGCCGCAGTGTCTGCAGCTCGGCCTCCAGCTCAATGACTTTGTGCCGAAGCTTCTCAAGCTGCAAACACTTACTGCAGACTGTTTGCTCTGGATCACACTGGCGTCCAGGAGCTCCCACATTCTGCAGTCGCTACACATCACCTGCCCTGCCATCTTTATTATGTGTTAATTAATTTCTTATTCTTAATTAAATTTATAATTTATAAACCCTACTACTCCCAATAAGCTTTACAACTGCTAGTAAACCTTCTATTACTACTAAAACCTTAAAATTACCAAGTTACACTTGTTTTGAAAGTTAAACGAGTCAAATATTCACCAACCAATCACTTCCGTGTTTCCCGATGATGTCACACTTGGATAGCACCATGCTGTGTACTCTATAAGGGTTGTTTAGTTTGATGCGGGTAAAAATGAAATTTACAGCATGGGGAAGGTGAAGACAGAGAAGTGTTTGCCCAACTTATTTTGTAAACAATTTTACAACACCAAGTTATAGTCCAGCGATTTCATTTCGAGGATTTCATTTCCAACAACGTTCACCTGAGGAAGGAGGAAGCCTCCAAAAGCTTGTGAATTTAAAATAAAATTGCTGGACTATAACTTGGTGTTGTAAAATTGTTTACAATTGTCAACCCCAGTCCATCACCGGCATCTCCACATCACAACTTATTTTGCATATTGTCCTTGAAACAAATGGATTTACATTCCTTCATAATTCCTTGAAGTTGACGTTTTACAGTAATATACTTTACACAACTTTTTCAAAATATAAATAAAAAGCATAATAACAAAAAATGTGATAGCAACTTTTTCATATTATTTCTATAATTTTCACACAAATCGAGCTTTGCTTTTCAATTTCAATCACAATTAAGCTCCTAAATATCTTTTACAAATTTGTTTTCATTTGAAAGGTTTGGTCTTATTGATGTATAAACATGGTAAAATGATTCATCAAGAATTTATTTGAACCAATTATTTTCTGAAGCTAAGGTTATTAAATAATTCTATATCATTATATGTTAATATTATACAGCACACTTATTTTATCATTTGCTATTGGGCAGATTTCTTAAAAAGACCAAAAGAAGAAATTATAATGTGAGCCTTATTGATGTGCAAATTTAGGCACGTCTGGGTAACAATTAGGTAGTGATTAACGAAAGGGTAATTTGTTTAAAGTGATTCTGTATATGGACACAAACTGTTCTTGATATATTTTTATGGAATTCTTCAAGGAGCACCTTTATATTATATCATTTTCTATAGTGTAACAACCATCCAATTTACAAATGACGAACTCAGTCCACAGCAGCAATGCACAACTTATAGGCGGATTGCGACCTAGCAGGCATGTAAAAACTCATCAACACAAGAAATGCCACCGTGGACCAGCTGTTTTTTTGTGTCTTTCATTTTTCTGCGTTTCATGTGTGTGGTTCCATTGGCTTGGTCACAATAGTCATTTCCAAAAACTCTTCTCATACTTTTACACTATAAAGTGGGGCCAGAGGCAGACACCTAGTTCACCATTCATTAGCTGTACTTTTAAGTGTGAACAAGCCCAGGTAAAAGGAGCCAACGATATGACAGTTCAACAGAAATCTAGATTTACGAATGTATCACTGACTTAAGGCCACTATTTTTAATGAAGTCTGAACACGTGCAGTATCCATAATTTCCCAGGGTGCATTAGTGCCAGTCACCTAAACTGAGGAATATTTTTTATTCAGTTTTCTAAAATTATGTGATGATAAGGTAGAGGTCAGATTTCAGCAGTTTTAAAAAAGTGTGTGTGTGTGTGTGTGTGCGCACGCGCTCGAGCTTGGGGGGGGGGGGGTTGTTCTGATTACACACTTGTTGTGGGCTTTGTTTTGTGTTCTGTAAAATTTAGAGAGAGGGAGGGAGGAAAGGGGTGGGGGTCTGAGGGGGAGAAAGAATATGCCTTTCTTCATGTTACTTAAATTTTAAAAAAAGCAGTGATTTTTGAAGCCAACTAATTACCTCACCTGTGTTTTGTTGAGTTAGAAAAGGTTAATCTAATGTCTTACACATGTGAGCTAGATATTCTAATTTCTCATAGTTAGGCGATAAAGGAAAAAGGTACAAAAACACACCTGCCTTTGGGGACGGATCCAGTGAGGGGAGTAAATGGAGGGTTATGAGTGAGGTTCGTGATAGTAGAGCTAGCAGGAGAAGATAAAGGGGTTCAGCAGGTAGTTGAAAGGGGAAGCGGTAGGAGTAGTGATAGGAGTGAGATGGTGCTAAGACGGAGAATGGGTAGTGGGAAGGAAAAAGGAGTAAGGGACAAGATAGTAATGAGAGGGTGGGGGTGAAGCACGAGTGATTGAAGGCCACATTTGCCCAAACACACCTACCCCAAATGTAGCATGCAGCCATTGGTGGCTCCTTTCACAGCCATACCACCGACCATCTCTTACTCAAACGAAAGAAAAAGAAATCAGAGAAAGAGAAGGAAAATTCATTCAGGGAGAAAAACAGAAGAGAAGGGAAAGAGACAGACAGAACCAGAGGAAAAGAAACAGTGACACAAAGACAATAGAAACAGGTCAGATAGAGAGACCATGGGGGTAATTTTAACCCCCAAGAACAGGTGAGTTGGGGGTGGGTGGGCAGTAAAAATGGTTGATTTTTGGAGCAGGATCGCATCCCGGCTCCAACGCATCCACTTCCAGGTTTAACCCAGGTGCGTTTGGACGTGCGCGCAACAGAAACCTGGAAGTCCCATCCCCACTTAAATCTGACAGGCCGATATTTAAAAGGGCAATGTGTCTCATTGCAATAGTTGAGGCACTTAATTTTTTGTGTATTACAAATGTCAAAGAAATTTAACCTTACCTGTTTGGGTTTCCCATCACTTCCGATTCACGTCACGTGAAAGTAGGCAGGAAGGACCGGATTCATGAGGTGAGTGCCTTTATTGCACTTCTTGTGGGCCCAAAGGAGCAGGAGTGCTTCATCCAGGTCCAACATGCTCACCTGGCATGATCAGACCCCTGCGATTGGCCGACCCCCCACCCCCCACCAATGCTGGACCCCCCCCACCCCGCCAATCTTCTCCAATGCCCACCCGATATTGTCCATGTCCCCCCACCACCCCTCTGATTTCTTCCACGGCCCATGATCGATCTCTCCCTCCTTCCCACCTCTCCGATTCGCAGCTCCTTTCACTTCTGACAGGCAGGAGGCCTGTCAATCTGGCTGCCTGGCATGTGGGAAACCCAGAAGTACAAATACTCACCTTCAACTGAGTTGCACTTGCAGACTGCAACGCACTCATTTGGCTTCTGGGTTCTCCATGCAAACATCTGCGGATGCGCTGTGTTCTCGGCTCCAAGCTAAAACCATGCCCCATATTCTCAAACTTACCATGTACAATGGCACAGGTGGCCAACTAATAATGTATTAAAAATCTTAAGTCTATATGCAGTGCCGGTCAACCTTTTCCACAATAATTTCCTTTCTCCATTTTTGTAAAGGAAATTACCTATGTATAATTTGTCAAGCTACAATCGCACCCTCCAGAGTAGAGTCATTGCAGCATCATCGCTGACAGGACAGTTTCCTTCATGAAAGTGGACATAGCAATTTATGATGGAAATACAAAAATCTAGAGTGTATGAGTTTAAAATGGGGACTGAATTACATCTGCACTCCAGGGTTCAATCATCCACCTCCCTCTAACTGTACTTCACCCATAAACTACACTGGTTCCCCAAATGTAAAGCCACGGGAGATCAACTATAGAGTAAACATCTTTTGCCTATGCACACTACTATTTCCAATTATAAACTCCTATGTGCACATTTATAATGGAAACTGCCCATGTAAACTTCCAACACTGTAATTACACCCTTCCACCATTGGTTCACATCTTCTTCCTCCTTAACCTCTACTTCAAAGAAACTCCCATAGTCCAACCAATTCTCCTTTTCTGCTTCCTAAATTGTCATACATTTTGCTATTTAACTATAAATAATAATATAAAATAGAAGCATGATATCAAAATAAGGACAGAATGTATGACTTTAAAACAGGGACTGAATTACTTCAGCACCTGGTCCATTTATCTCCCTTCCTCTAACCCCATCTCATCTGAAGACTACACTTGGTCTTGACTCCCTATGTGCAATGCGACAGGAGATAGACTAGCATTTTCTAAAAATAATGTTTGTATTCTGCACATTTCTGGATAGAGCATATGCTTCATTTCCTCGATCTTTCCAACAAACTACTTTGTGTGCAAGTTCAATCTCATTTGTCTACTGCTGTTAATCACCAACTCCCTGCTCAGCTGTAGCGTAAACTACTTCCGAGCATAACAGGAGCCAATTTTAATGAACAGTCGCAAAGAACAGCAGCAGCATTAATTATATAAAATCATGAATGATTGAAGGATAAATTACAAAGATACAGAAGGGTCTCTCGAGGATTTGGGAATCCATATCCATCTGGTCAAAAAATAAATACTTAACTTTAACAAGAGTAAACTAAAAAAAAATGACTCTGATTGGATCAACAGACAACCAGTGGTGAAATAAGCAAGAAAAATTAGCTTCCGAAAGCCTACAAAGAAAGGGGAAAGGGTCAACTGCAAACAATGCAGGTAACCAGAAGCATGTCAAAAGGATGATTAGAAGGGCAAGGAAGAAACTAAAAACAAGCATAAGTGAAGATGGTAAACACAATAGCATGAAATTTTTCAGATCAGGCCTGCTGATCAAATGTTAGAAGATACCATGTTAAACCTGATTCGACCACACTTAGAGGACTGTGTTCAGTTTTGCTCACCAAGACACAAGGGAAACATTGAATCCACAGAGGCAGTGCTGAATAGAGCATTAAAAGATGAGGTCAAAGGAAAGATTGGAGAAATTGGGTCTCTTTTACACTGAAAGGAGGTGATCAAGAAGTGACCTTACAGAGGTATATGAAATATTAAAGGCACAGCTAAAATAAATCCAGATCACTGCCTCTAGGTAAATCAGGATACAAGAACAAGCAGGAATAGGACAACTTAAGAGAGAAAGAAAGGAAGAATTTCTTCACACAAAAATTATCAGCACTTTGAATGGACTTCTGGGAAGGCCAAGAGAGATGAAAACCTTAGATTTCTTTAATAAACAGTTAGATGATGTGACGGAGAGAAATGCAAGTTTTCTTTCTTCTGGACGGATGAGCAAAGATGGACTAAATTTCTACCTATCATGTGATAGGACCGTTCTGCAATTCATTCCCAAACATTATGCCAGGTAACACCCTTACTTCCCTCAGGAACCTTTCTTTTCTAAGTTAAGAAAAGAAAGGTTCCTGAGGGAAGTAAGGGTGGAAATTGTGGAGGTTCTGGCCATAATCTTCCAAACATCCGCAGATACGGGGGTGGTGCCAGAGGACTAGAGAATTGTAAATGTTACACCCTTGTTCAAAAAAGGACATAAGGATAAACCCAGCAACTATAGGCCAGTCAGTTTAACCTTGATGGCGGGGAAACTTTTAGCAACAATAATCCGGGACAGAATTAGCAACCACTTGGACAAGTGTGCATTGATTAGGGAAAGCCAGCACGGATTTGTTAAAGGCAAATCCTGTTTAACTAACTTGATAAGAGTTTTTTGATGAAGTAACAGAGAGGGTCGATGAGGGCGATGCAGTTGATGTGTTGTATATGGACTTTCAAAAGGCATTTGATAAAGTGCCGCATAGGCTTGTCATCAAGATTGAAGCCCATGGAATAAAGGGGGCAGCAGCATGGATACAAAATTGGCTAAGTAACAGGAAACAGAGAGTAGTGGTGAACGGTTGTTTTTCGGACCAGAGGGAGATGTACAGTGGTGTTCCCCGGGGTGGTACTTGGACCACTGCTTTTCTTGATATATATGAATGACTTGGACTTAGATGTACAGGGCACAATTTCAAAATTTGCCAATGACACAAAACCTGGAAGTGTAGTGAACAGTGAGGAGGATAGTGATAGACTTCAAGAGGATATAAACAGGCTAGTGGAATGGGCGGACATGTGGCAGATGAAATTTAACGCAGAAAAATGCGAAGTGATACATTTCGGTAGGAAGAATGAGGAGAGGCAATATAAACTAAAGGGCACAATTCTAAAAGGGGTATAGGAACAGAGAGATCTGGGGGTGTATGTGCACAAATCGTTGAAGGTGGCAGGGCAGGTTGAGAAAGCGGTTAAGAAAGCATATGGGATCCTGGGCTTTATAAATAGAGGACAAAAGTAAGGAAGTCATGATGAACCTTTATAAAACACTGGTTCAACACAACTGGAGTATTGTGTCCAGTTCTGGGCACCGCACATCAGGAAAGATGTGAAGGCCTTTGAGAGGGTGCAGAAAAGATTTACTACAATGATTCCAGGGATGAGGGAATTTAGTTACGTGGATAGACTGGAGAAGCTGAGATTGTTCTCCTTGGAACAGAGGAGGCTGGGCCTGCGGCAGGTAGTGAGCGAACCAACACGAGGGAAAAACCTACTTGACCTAGTCCTCACCAATCTACCTGTCGCAGATGCATCTGTCCATGACAGTATTGGCAGGAGTGACCACCGCACAGTCCTCGTGGAGACGAAGTCCCGTCTTTGCACTGAGGACACCATCCAACGTGTTGTGTGCCACTACCACTGTGCTAAATGGGATAGATTCAGAACAGATCTAGTCGCTCAAAACTGGGCATCCATGAGGCGGTGTGGGCCATCAGCAGCAGCAGAATTGTATTCCAGCGCAATCTGTAACCTCATGGCACGGCATATTCCTCACTCTACCATTACCAACAAGCCAGGGGATCAACCCGGGTTCAACAAGGAGTACAGAAGAGCATGCCAGCAGCAGCACCAGGCGTACCTAAAAATGAGGTGCCAACCTGGTGAAGCTACAACTCAGGACTACATGCATGCTAAACAGCGGAAGCAACATGCTATAGACAGAGCTAAGCGATTCCACAACCAACGGATCAGATCAAAGCTCTGCAGTCCTGCCATATCAAGTCGTGAATGGTGGTGGAAAATTAAACAACTAACAGGAGGTGGAGGCTCTGTAAACATCCCCATCCTCAATGATGACAGAGTCCAGCACGTGAGTGCAAAAGACAAGGCTGAAGCGTTTGCAACCATCTTCAGCTAGAAGTGTCGAGCGGATGATCCATCACGGCCTCCTCCCGATATCTTCACCATCGCAGAAGCCAGTCTTCAACCAATTCGATTCACTCCACGTGATATCAAGAAACAGCTGAATGCAATGGGTACAACAAAGGCTATGGGCCCCAACAACAACCCGGCTGTAGTGCTGAAGACTTATGCTCCAGAACTAGCCGCGCCTCTAGCCAAACTGTTCCAGTACAGCTACAATACTGGCATCTACCCGACAATGAGGAAAATTGCCCAGGTATGTCCTGTCCACAAAAAGCAGGACAAATCCAATCCGGCCAATTACCGCCCCATCAGTGTACTCAATCATCAGCAAAGTGATGGAAGGTGTCGTCGACAGTGCTATCAAGCGGCACTTACTCACCAATAACCTGCTCACCGATGCTCAGTTTGGGTTCCGCAAGGACCGCTCGGCTCCAGACCTCATTACAGCCTTGGTCCAAACATGGATAAAAGAGTGAAATTCCAGAGGTGAAGTGAGAGTGACTGCCCTTGACATCAAGGCAGCATTTGACCGAGTGTGGCACCAAGCAGCCCTAGTAAAATTGAAGTCAATGGGAATCAGGGGAAAAACTCTCCAGTGGCTGGAGTCATACCTAGCACAAAGGAAGATGGTCGTGGTTGTTGGAGGCCAATCATATCAGTCCCAGGACATTGCTGCAGGAGTTCCACAGGGCAGTGTCCTAGGCCCAACCATCTTCAGCTGCTTCATCAATGACCTCCCCTCCATCATAAGGTCAGAAATGGGGATGTTCGCTGATGATTGCACAGTGTTCAGTTCCATTCGCAACCCCTCAGATAACGAAGCAGTCCATGCCAGCATGCAGCAAGACCTGGACAACATTCAGGCTTGGGCTGATAAGTGGCAAGTAATATTCGCGCCAGACAAGTGCCAGGCAATGACCATCTCCAACAAGAGAGTGTCCAACCACCTCCCCTTGACATTCAACGGCCTTACCGAATCGCCCACCACCAACATCCTGGGGGTCACCATTGACTAGAAACTTAACTGGACCAGCCACATAAATATTGTGGCTACAAAAGCAGGTCAGAGGCTGTGTATTCTGCGGCGAGTGACTCACCTCCTGATTCCCCAAAGCCTTTCTACCATCTTCAAGGCACAGGTCAGGAGTGTGATGGAATACTTTCCACTTGCCTGGATGAGTGCAGCTCCAACAACACCAAGAAGCTCGATACCATCCAGGACAAGGCCGCCCACTTGATTGGCACCCCATCCACCACCCTAAACATTCACTCCCTTCACTACTGGCGCACCGTGGCTGCAGTGTGTACCATGTACAGCACACACTGCAGCAACTCGCCAAGGCTTCATCACGCGGACTGCAGCGGTTGAAGAAGGCGGCTCACCACCACCTTCTCAAGGGCAATAAGGGATGGGCAATAAATGCTGGCCTTGCCAGTGATGCCCACATCCCATGAATGAATAAAAAAAAAGACTGAGTGTAGATTTGAGAGAGGTATTTAAAATCATGAAGGGTCTAGACAGAATAGATAGAGAGAAACTGTTCCCGTTGGTAGAAGGGTCAAGAACCAGAGGACGTAGATGTAAGGTGAATGGCAAAAAAAACAAAGGTGACATGAGGAAAAACTTTTTTACACAGCAAGTGGTTAGGATCTGGAATGCACTGCCGAGCAGGTGGTGGAGGGAGATTCAATCATGGCCTTCAAAAGGGAACTGGATAACTACTGGAAAGGGAAAAATTTGCAGGGCTACGGGGATAGGGCAGGGGAGTGGGACTGGCTGGATTGCTCTTGCATAGAGCCGGCACGGACTCGATGGGCTGAATGGCCTCCTTCCACGCTATAACCTCTCTATGATTCTATGAGAAAAATGAACTTGCATTCATATAGCACCTCTCACGACACCAGGACATCCCAAAGCGTTTTGCAGCCGATGAAGTACTTTTGAAGTGTTGTCATGACCATAATGTCCAGAAACGATGCAGCCAATTTGCACATAGCAAAGTCCCACAAACAGCAATGAAATAAATCAGGAGACAATCTGTTTTAGTGATGTTGACTGAAGGATAAATGTTGGCCAGGATACTGGGAGAACTCTCCCGCTCTTTTTCAAATAGTGCCATGGGATCGTTAATGTCGAAAAGACAGCACCGATAGGTAGCGTTTCCAAGAATGCAGCACAGCCTCAGTACTGAAGTGTCAGTCCAGATTTTATGCTCAAGTCTCTGGAGTGGGGTTTGAACACACGACCTTCTGATTCGGAGGCTAGCATGCTACCACTGAGCCACACCTGACACCTACTTTGATCGTATGGTATAATTCCATGACTCACAAGATTAACAATTTGGTAATATTATGGAAACTGGTTGTAACACCCAGTAACATGGTCAGATGGCTAGTGCAGGGAGATTGATAGCACTCAAAAGGATTTGGACAAATCAAGGGGATGGATTTAAAAAATAGGTGGATTTCAATGTGAATATAGATGTGTAATATGACAGTAAATATACATGCACTCGAGCAGCACGTGAAGCATCAGTACACGAAGTAAGAGCGGCCACTGACAAAGGATTTGGATATGATTACGGACCATTCACTGAAAGTATCCAGCCAATATGAAGCTTATTAATATGGCTAATCAAGTACTGGGATGCATCTCAAGGGCATTTAATAATAAGTCAAAACAGTTCATATTAACCCTGTATAGCATAAACAGTCAGGCAACCTACCTTCAAAATGACTTGGGTGCATTTGAAAATTCAGGGAAGAGTGATTAGGATGATTTGAGATTTAGGATTCTTAGTTTTGAAGAGACTGACATTTGCATAAAAATGTTTGATTTCACGGTAAAAAAAATCTTCAAAATACTGGGAGGTATCATTAACCTGTACTGCAAGCACAAAAATAGAGATTAATATAAAATTATCAATCGAGACTGGAGATTAGGATTTTTTTCTCCGTCTAGTGAACATGGGAAATAGACCCTCACAAATGTAGTACATCATTGTACTTCTTAAAAAAAAATGCATGAGCATCTGGTTACAAATGGGATTGAATGTTTAAGTCTGGACAGAGATGATCTAGTACTGCGTGGAACATAGTGGTTAAATAGGTTACAACACTGGAGCAAACAGAGTTAAAATATATATTATCACATGTGACATTCTATTACATACCCTTAATCTCAACTATTGTTACTACAGAAGACCCATTACTGATCCTCCTTTTTGTGATGTAAAAAAAAAATCAAAAACAAAATAACACAAAATACATAGCCAATCTTTTCTAGCAGCAGTATGCTGCAGTACGATCCATGAGTTCTCTTCTACGCTATGGGTTTCAGTCAATTTTATTTCATCTTTACATCAAAAAGATATCATTTATAACCAAAAAAATTAATTCCTTTGGAATGCAGAGATAAATGGAAGTGTGAGTGCCTTGCACATAAGAAAAGTAAGGCTGCTCCTCTGGGAAATTGTCTACTTTCAGAGTGCTAGGTATTCAAAGCTTGTTCAAAAGTGTTCATTTAGAATACAGATATCAAAAGACGATGCAAATATTCAAGAGATAATCAGGAAACTTACCAGATGTTCTAATCCTACTTTGATGTTCCCAGATTCCCTGTGAAAAAAAAAATAAAGTCCTAAATAACTGTTGTTCAATTCCGTGCAATGTCCACCCCAAAATCCCAGTCTCCAAGTGTCAAACTGAAACTGAAACCATAAAATTGCGTAATCTACAAAATACTAATGAGTACAATCACACATTATCACACTATTGCGATTAGACAATCATATCCACTTCTGCTGAGTTTAATATAGAATTGTAGGCTCTAATACATTTCTCCCACCAAATGTGTAACCAATTTAGGATTTGAAAGTAACTATCCAACAATTTTAGCTGTGTGGCCGCTGATAATTTTGGGAAAATCAAATATTCTATTGGTTATAGAAACATTTAATGGGATATCTAGATATATTAAAACGATCATAAAGACCTGCTAAGTAAATTTACATTTATGAGTTACCTCAGTAGATAATACTGGGGTATTGAATTTTTAACAACTCTATTAAATCTCCCCTTAACCATCTCTGCTCTAAGGAGAACAACCCCAGCTTTTCTAGTTTCTCCACGTAACTGAAGTCCTGCATCCCTAGTACCATTCTAGTAAATCTCCTCTGCGCCCTCTCGAAGGCCTTGACATCCTTCCTGAGGTGTAGTGTCCAGAATTGGACACAATACTCCAGCTGTGGCCTAATATAAATTTATAAGGGTTTAGCATAACTTCCTTGTTTTTGTACTCTATGCCTTAGTTTATAAAGCCAAGGATCCCAAATGCTTTTTTTTTTAACAGCCTTCTCAATTTGTCCTGACACCTTCAAAGACTTCTGTACGGAAATCCCCAGGTCTCTCCATTCCCGCACCCCCTTTGAAATTGTTCCATTTCGTTTATATTACCACTCCTCATTCTTCCTACCAAAATGCATCACTTCATACATCTGTGTGTTAAATTTCATCTGCCATGTGTCTGCCCTCCTTAAGTCTGTTACTATCTTCCTCACTGTTCACTACATTTCAGAGTTTTGTGTCATCTGCAAACTTTGAAATTATGCCTTGTATACCCATGTCCAGGTCATTAATGTTAATTGTATCCATGTGATTTATATCAATTCGTGTTAATTGTATTCAGGTGGTGTGTATTAATTGGGGCTCTCCTGCATCCATATATGAGAGCTTATCTAGGATGCAGTGTGTGTAACGTGGAGCTCCGTGAATAAAGGCTTGGAAGCAACTGAAGACCAGGCTCTAGTATTCTATCCTTCACCTCCAAGCTATCCAGCTTGTAATAATTAATATAACATAATGGAATATGTGTTTATCTGCCCAATATCTGGTAATGCAGCAAGCCCAGGAGCTGAACTCAAACCCTCGTTAATTTGTTTAATTCACTGGATTTGTCACCAGCCCTCTTGTGATCTCCTAAATGTTGGAAAGCAGTAGAATAAACAATCTGAGGTTACAAACTTCAGAATAGGTTTATATAACAGTAAGCTGTTAGAAAAGACAGTACAAAAAATTGCAGTAGTCTACTTAACATGTGTATTCCTCCTTGGGTACGCTTGAAACTGGACCAGAGATAGATGTATAACAATATTTTTTTTATATGAGGTTCTTTACTTATTCCCCCACAGAGCTATCTGCATTTCTCTTGATGGCCTCAGAAGAACTGGTGAACTGAGTGCACTTAGATATATTCTGATACTCTTTCAAGTTTGGCCAGGGACAGAGGAAATCAGCATATCACAATAGTGACCACAATATTATTAGATTCAACTTGATCAGCCAACCCACAGTTGCTGAAAATTTCATACTAGTTCAGGATTTCGAAAGGGCTAGATTTGCAAAGATAGCAGATAACTTGAATCAGGTCAATTGGGCAACCCTCCTCGGCAGGGATATTACCAACCCAGATAAAAAATGGAAAAACTTTAAAACCAAAAAGCAAAAGGGAGCCATGCATGTCCCTAAAGTCAAAAGAAAAGCACATAGTAAAACAAAGCCAAAGTGGCTAATTGGTCATGTGCAAAGTCAAATCAAATTTAAGCAAAAATACTCACAAACTAAAACAAAACAGTTCTCAGGAGAACAGAGATAGATACTGAATTCCACTAAAAGCAACAAAAACTGCGAATAGAGCAGCCAAAAGAAGAAGATAACTGCAGTATCAACTGTAAAATCTACTTTTTTAAGCTATGTTAGGAGTTGGACGGTCATTAAGTACTGCATAGGGCCACTAAAGGTTCCTCACAGCACGTTCAGGTGGACTCCCAGGATATGGCAGAGGTTTTAAATGGCTACTTTGCATCAGTCTTCACTCCGGTAAATGATGTTCAGTTACAACTAATGCAGTGTACAGTTGACACTAAAGTTGTACATGTCAAAGTGGATGTGGGTATAGTCCTGGATAGAAAAGGAATCTCCAAACAGATATTGCTGTTGGTTCTGACAGCATGCACCCGAGAGTGCTCAAATAAATGGGAGCTGTGCTGAGTGAGCTCCGTGCTGGTATATTGCTCAGCTCACTAGAATCTGGGATTATTCCCGTTGACCGGAGAAAAGCCATGTGATGCCAATATTCAAAAAGTGCAACAAGTCAGAACTGAGAAATTACAGGCCCGTTAGCTTGACTTTGGTCGTAGTCAAAGTTGCTAAACTCTCTGACCATCTGGACAGAGAACAGATTATTTGGGACTCTTAACACAGATTTTGGGAATTAAGGTTTTACTTTACAATTTTTTTTTTTGAGTTGTATTTTTTTGAGGAAGTTGCTAGGTTGGAGGATGAAGGTAGCCCAGCTGACTTCATCTATCTGGATTTTCAAAAAACATTTGACAAGGTGCAACACAATAGGCTACTTAATAACATACAGTCCTGTGGGATTGATGTGGCATGGGACCAGTTACCAGTGGAATCCCACACAGATCGATTAGGACTATTACTCGTCATAATCTTTACTCATGATCTTGACGAAGGCATTAAGGGAACTATCTGCAAGTTTTTTTTATTCGTTCATGGGGTGTGGGCGTCGCTGGCGAGGCAAGCATTTATTGCCCATTCCTAATTGCCCTTGAGAAGGTGGTGGTGAGCCACCTTCTTGAACCACTACAGTCCGTGTGGTGAAGGTTCTCCCACAGTGCTGTTAGGTAGGGAGTTCCAGGATTTTGACCCAGCGACGATGAAGGAACGGCGATATATTTCCAAGTCGGGATGGTGTGTGACTTGGAGGGGAACGTGCAGGTGGTGTTGTTCCCATGTGCCTGCTGCTCTTGTCCTTCTAGGTGGTAGAGGTCGTGGGTTTGGGAGGTACTGTCGAAGAAGCCTTGGCGAGTTGCTGCAGTGCATCCTGTGGATGGTACACACTGCAGCCACTGTGCGCCGGTGGTGAAGGGAGTGAATGTTTAGGGTGGTGGATGGGGTGCCAATCAAGCAGGCTGCTTTGTCCTGGATGGTGTCGAGCTTCTTGAGTGTTGTTGGAGCTGCACTCATCCAGGCAAGTGGAGAGTATTCCATCACACTCCTGACTTGTGCCTTGTAGATGGTGGAAAGGCTTTGGGGAGTCAGGAGGTGAGTCACTCGCCGCAGAATACCCAGCCTCTGACCTGCTCTTGCAGCCACAGTATTTATGTGGCTGGTCCAGTTAAGTTTCTGGTCAATGATGACCCCCAGGTTGTTGATGGTGGGGGACTCGGCGATGGTAATGCCGTTGAATGTCAAGGGGAGGTGGTTAGACTCTCTCTTGTTGGAGATGGTCATTGCCTGGCACTTGTCTGGCGCGAATGTTACTTGCCGCTTATCAGCCCAAGCCTGGATGTTGTCCAGGTCTTGCTGCATGCGGGCTCGGACTACTTCATTATCTGAGGGGTTGCGAATGAAACTGAACACTGTGCAATTATCAGTCATTGATGAAGCAGCTGAAGATGGTTGGGCCTAGGACACTGCCCTGAGGAACTTGCGGATGATGCAAAGATTTGTGGAAGTGTTAGGATCTTCGAGCAAAATCACCTACAAGCAGATCGCGATAAGATGGGAATGGACCTCTATCTGGCTGGTGCCATTTAATATAGATAGATATGGTGTAATGCACACAGATAGGGCCAATGTCATGTATGTGTATACCATGCAGGTTTCCAAACTGGCCATCATTTTTAAAAGTGCTACAAGTCAGCAAGGCTGTTGCCTTTATGTATCAATATGCATTGTATTTGTGGATTGTTGGCTAATTTGTAAGGTAATTAAAATTCTTGAACACAAACAAAATCTATTAAAAAAAATTTTTTTATTAATCGTACAGAATTCTAAAACTCAACAAAGATGCATTCAGACTATAGGATCCCCTTTTTTATTCCGTTCTAATTTGATTTTTTTAAAAACTGGATTCAACATTGTTAGTTATGGAAGAATTTAGTGCATAGAAAAGTTTCATGCAACTTATGTAACAACGTTAAAATACATGTGCAGAAAATGTGACTACTACACATAAAATGACAACCATCTCTAATTGTAACCTAGTTTTAACAGCATAATTTCCCATGCATTGTTTTTATTTCATTTTTAAAAATTTGTTCCCAGCATTTTTAAACTATTCAATCCCCCGCCAACCCTTTCAGGTCTTCCAATACTTAAGACTTCAAGCAGATGACTCTCACTCTTTTGTCTGTGCCACAAAGAAATTTGGATTTAGGAGAAGAGAACTGCCTCATCACAAATCCACTCATCCCCGTGATGCTCCTGATGAGAGAAGGGGCGCAATGTGCAGGAATTAATTGCATAACAATATCCAAATCTTTCGATTATTACTTGTTACTACTTCAATGTGGAGAACTGGACCTCTTTAATTTTCAACCTGACAAAAATGCAAATGGAAACCTGGAGGACAAACAAAAATGAATACTGTCCTTGATGAAAACCATACTTGAGGAATGAACTGATCTTCCAGAACTTGTACAAATAATCTGGACTGCCACCGAGTACAGACCTGAGGTAGTGCTGTACTCCCAAAGGTGCAGTCCTTCAGATAAAATATTCAGCCATGGCTCTATCTGCTTATCAGGTGGACTTCAAAAATCCCATGGTACTTATCGAAGAAAAGCAAGGGATTCTACTGGTGTCCTGGCCAACATTCCTCTGTCAACCAGCATCACCTAAATAGATTAACTGATCATTTTTATCATTGTTGCTTCTTGGATCTTGCTGTGCACAAAATGGCTGTCCTGTTTGCCTGCATAACAGTCACTCTCTTTCAAAATAATTTGTATGTGAAGTTCTTTGAAGGATTTCCAAGATGTAATAAGGCACTCATATGAAGGCAAGTCTTTACTGTTTTGAAAAACTACCACCACAATACTAAAAATACTCCAAAGTAAACAAAACAACGAACAAACTTGTATTCATATTGCACCTTTCACATGCTCAGGATATCCCAAAGTGCTTCATAGCCATGAATTATTTTTGAGTGTAGTCACTGATATAATGTAGGCAAACACGACAGCCACATTTGCACACACAAAGGTCCCACAAACAGCAATGAGACAAATGACCAGTTAATCTGTTTTGGTGGTGTTGTCTGAAGGATAAATGTTGGTCAGGATACCAGGAGAATTCTCCTACTCTTCTTGGAATAATGCCGTGGTTTTTTAACGTCCTCCCAAGCAGGCAGTTTATCATCTCATCCAAAAAACAGCATCTCCGACAGTGCAGCGCTCCTTCACTACTTACTAAAATGCTCGTTTTAAATAAAAAATCTAATTATATGAGTCATTGCCTTATTATCCTTTCTAATGAAGCTCACGTTTTTATTCTTAATTGTCTTACAGAATCAACAAAATCTTTCCATAAATATTTGTCTTAATGAAAATAAAATTAAAACTGCACTCAACCCTTTTTCTTTACTCTCAACTGCAAAATATTTGAATCCAAATTTTAAACAACTTACATATCTTTCAAAATCTTATTTAGCAGTGAAATTGTGATTTATTTTCATTTCCAACAAAAGCCAATTTGTTGCCAAACTATGGGCAAGTTTGTGCTTTGGATCTATGACCACTAGAAAATGGGTTGATGACTACAAACTAATTTTCCCTTTTAAGCACTCATCGATGGCACAGAGAGCAGACTTTCATCCCATCAGTTTCAGCTGTACCCGAACTAAGGACCTAGGGGTGATAGGACAGTGTTCTATTCCTTTGTGCCACCTGGATCCCACAGTTAATTATCCTAATGAAAACTAAAACTAATTTGTGCAAAATTATGTTAGGTTTGCTGCCCTGAACGGTCTGAGCATGTTAAAGATTTATGATAGTGTACAATATATGCACAGTAAGGAACAGTCATGTTAATAGGACAACGTGATCAGAAATTTTGGAATCCAATTTGTAGAAACATTTGTATATATTTTCCTCTGTGTCTAAAGTTGAAAAACATTATTCCTATTAAACTGACATTTTAAACTAATGACACCATAGGAAAATAATTTATTTAATTTTACACACAGAGGAAAATAGTACACCAGTAAATGTGACAAAGGAAATGCAAATATGCCAAACTTGTGTGTTTGTTTCTGTAAAGGAATTTTACACAAATTTTTTATTAAGATTATGGGGTAGAGTTTCCACTTTGGACGTAATCGTGAAATTGCGTCCAAAATGTGCTTGAAATTGCGTTGGTTAGGTTACGCTTCAAGTTTCCGCTAAAATTATTTTGCATTATCACAAACGTAAAATCTTCCATGAATCAGCATGGGCAGCATAATCGAACATAAACGTTTCTTTTTTTTCCCTTTCCATCAAAAAGTATTCCTTGATGTATTGAAGAATGGTAACCTGGTGCAGTTTTATTAATGCAACTGAAAATGGGTTTAAATAAGCATTTTTAATAAGAGTGTCCAGTCCTCTGCCTGTGAGTAACCTGATTTAAAATCATTGAAAATGACTTAAAAAAACTATACTGAATCATTTAATAGCTTCATTGGTGTACACTGGTCAGTTTCTTAGAAAATTAAATAGTTTTTCATATGAAAAAACTTTTAAAACGTGCCTACTAGTGCCTGTGCGCCTAAGAAAATAAGTACAATTTGAAGAGCCTTCCCGACCCCAGCGCAATCGGCAGAATTTCAACCAGGGGCCTGGCCTGTTTTGTGGGCAGGGCCTGATTCCATCCAAGTGAATCTTAAACCAGCGTAAAAGATCATGGAAAATACAAGCATAAGTGGTTTTGGGTGTAACTCACTTACGTTTAAAATTACCCGATCTTTTACATAGATTTACGTAGAATCTACAGCACAGAAACATGCCATTCGGCCCAACTTATCTATGCCAGTGTTTATGCTCCACACAAGCCTCGTCTAACCCCTCTACAGTACATCCTATCAGTACATCCCTATCAGTGCATCCTTCTATTCCTTTCTTTCTCATCCGCTTATCGAGCTTCCCCTTAAATGCACCTATGCTATTTGCCTCAACTGCTCCTGTGGTAGCATGTTACATATTCTTACCATTCTTTGGGAAAGAAGTTTCTCCTGAATTCCCCATTGGATTTATTAGAGACTATCTTATATTTATGAGTTTTGGACACCCCCACAAGTGGAAACAGTTTCTCTATGTCTACCCTATGAAACCTTTCATTATCTAAAGACCTCTATCAGGTCACCCTGGCCTTTTCGAGAGAAAAGAAAGCCAGCCTGTTCAGCCTCAGTCCTGTTATCATCTTTGTGAATCTTTTTTCACTTTTTCCAATGCCTCTACATCCTTTTTATAATATGGAGACCAGAACTGTGCACAGTGCTCCAAGTGTGGTCTAACCAAGGTTCTGTACAAGTTTAACAACTTCTCTGCTTTCCAATCATGATTCCTCTCTTGTTGGGCTTCTTACATACTGGGTAAGGAGTCCTGAGCACACTGTAAAAACTCAATTCCCTTTTCCCCTTTCCCTACCTCTTCTTGCTAATTTATTTGGGGGTAGTTGAAATCTCCCACGATTTTTATTCTATGTTTTTTACTCATTTCATAGATTTGCCTACATATTTCATCCTCCACTTCCCTTCCACTATTAGGTGGTCTGTAGAATATGCTTATTAATGTGATCGATGCCTTCTTATCCTTTGTCTCAATCCATATGGATTAATGTTTCCATCTTAATCTTAGTCAAGTCCCTTTTTTCTCCTGCCATTGTTATCTCTAATTAGTACAGCCACCACACACCCTTGCTCCAGTTCTTCCTTCCCTGATTTGGCCAATTCCGCCTGGATTGCACTGATAAAACTAGCGGAAACTCAACCCCTATATATTCAGACAAAGTATAAAGTGGTCTTCATTCTAAATACTAAAGTAACAATTTTAATTCTTTGAAATGCTCAATTTTCAGACATTTCTGGCATGAGTAAACTAAAGAACACCTCCTCATATACACAATTATATTAGTATATTAATTATTTGTGAAGAATAGTGTGTTAAATCAATGAGCTTTAGAATGGGACACTGGAAATAGCTGATCTGTTTAATGTCAACTCTGTTGTGGCATTTTGCAATAGTGCAATCAGTATAACAAGAAAATCTCAAATAAATTCATTCTGAATGCTAACCACCTCTACTTTGGAGATCATCTTGAGTATTCCCAAACAATTCCTAACTTTTGAATGAAGAGTTCTGCCATATGATTTAGATGTTCCAGACAATCTTTTAAGTTCCAATAGATTTCCTTTCATTATTTTCACACTTTTTCTTTACTTTTCTAATGTCTTCTCTCACTCAATTTAATTTATATTTATTCTTCCACTGCTGCCCCTTCGAAATTATTGACTGTTGCAACCATCATTTGGAAGTTGAGTCTTGGCTCAGTGATAGCACTCTCACCTCTGAGTTTGAAGGTTATGGGTTCAAACCCCACTCCAGAGACATAAGCATGTAATCCAGGCTGGCACTTTAGTGCAGAACTGAGGGAGTGTTGCACTGTTAGAGGTGCCGTCTTTCAGATGATTAAACCGAGGACCCGTCTGCCATCTTAGGTGGATGTAAAAGATCCCACGGCACTAGTCGAAGAATTGCAGGGAGATTCTCCCGGTGTCCTAGCCAACATTTGTCCCTCAAACAGATTATCTGATCATTTATTTCATTGCTGTTTATGGGACCTTGCTGCGTGCAAATTGGCTGCCAATTTTCCGACATTACAACAGTGACTACATTTCAAAAGTACTTAATTTGTTGTAAAGTGCTTTGGGACGTCCAGAGGTTGTGAAAGGCGCTATGTAAATGCTTCAATCTTTTTTCTTTTTACTGTTACCTACTGTTTCAATTATAGTTGGAAGTGTGTGGGACAATATTAGCCCCAAATTTTTCCTCCATAGAACCAAAGATGGAGCATTCAGTACAGCAAAACATGAAATACTATGAAGTTGAGCTCAAATTACAGTTTAAGCCTGAATTTAAAATTGGGCCCTCTGGATTGGAGTACTATAGCAGTTCATGATCTGCTTTCCTTCACTCTTCTTCTATTTTCTTTCTTTTTAAAAATTTCTTTGTGTCCATCGTGGTTCTCATTTTGATTTCCTTGTTTTCACTTAGTTTCTATAGGCAGTTTGCTTCATTTAATTGGAATTCAGATGTTTATTTCCATAGCATCTGCTTTTATACACATTGTCTTTGGATTTATTTTCTGGTTTGTTCCTCACCAGTTCATCATTTCTCCAGTTGCCACAGTGTCTTCCTTAAAATCTTTTCTCATACACTAAATCACCCCTAATATTTGCAGTATGAAATTGATCTGATTAGCAAAAATTTCCTTTGATGCTGGTACTAATCACACAGATTTTATTATTGCAGCATGTCCAATGCAACCAAACTCTCAAAGGCCTCATTTCAGATATGCATAGAAAAGTAAAAGGAATACAAAAGTATATGCGCAGCAGGAAAAGTATAAACAGCTGATGTGAGAATACTAAAACATATTCCAGAGAGTCAAGTACATTTATGATAGTAAAGTAAGTTGCAATTTTTATCTTGCCAAGTATCACCAAAAAAAAATAGGTACACCGCATCATACCGAAAGGTTTCTACACAAAATATGCATTTGGGTGTGCAACCGTCAACTCAGAGAGTTGAAATCCACCAAACCAGTAGTAGTATGTTATAAGCCAGTGATGGCATGAAATATTTATTCTAAACCAAACTTCAAAAGACTTCATAAACTTCCTAAACATTTGAAGGATTTTTTGCTTCCCAAAACACACTGTTCAAAAATATTATTTTTTAAGTCACAACTTTTTAATTTATTTTGTGGATTTTGTTGAATGCTGAAATAAATGCATTCTTTGATTTAAGATCCCATGCCGATGTCCAAAATGGGAGAAGTAAACCATTTTCCAGATGCAGATTTCCATGTTGAAATAAATATATTGCCCTGACACCAGAAATGAATCTCTTCTCGATAAAGCCGTAAGAATGGAAAACCTTCCAGATGCAATAAGTTGGAAACAGTCACACAACGTCTGTTTCTTTTCAACAGTTACTCGTGTAGGAATTGTTCTAATTTTGCAGCAGCAAAAAATATGGCTGCTGCAAGCCCACCTGCCCTCTGCAACTCTTCTGACCATTCCCACTTCAGAACGTCCTTGAGTGTGATTGCCATTTCAGTGCCAGCTTGTGGGCAGTTCTGCCCTGTGGACTTGCATCAGTTAGAAACTCAGCTCAGGCTAACCATACTCACTTCTTAGGGCTCTAACAGTGTGCTGTAGAAGGAACCTTTCATCCTATCATTCTGCACTAGATTCAAATACAGGTCACAGAAGTGACAGGATAGTTTGGTAATCCAAAGTCTTCTTTGACATACTATTTAAGTTTCTTTAAAAATGCAGTTTGACTAATTGACATTTTTTGTAGGACAAAGTGAAAAAGGCAATTTTTCCTACTATATTGTAAACAGTACATCATGGTGAGCAAATTATATTCTATTTGGGCATATAAAAGTTGAGCAGTTCCAGACGAGTATGTAAATTTACTCAATTACATTTCTGCAACTTACATGCATCATTTTCACTATAGTTTGATGCACAACAACACAAACCACAAGAAAAAAATTAAAAGAGACATTCAGACCACAAAAAACAAGATTTTTTTAAAAATGTCCAAATGGTAATTTGGCAGCCTGGTCCAATAATGCGTTATGCCACAAAGTAGTGGGACGTGAATTCATGACTATAATTCCCCCATGCTGAGCTCATCATCCTTTCTGATATGCTGTCAGAGGAGGCACAGTGTACAACACTTAGTGCTTCCCCATAGGGAGGAGAGAAACAAAACTTAGTAGGCTGGACACTCTTTCTAGCAGCTAGATAGCCTCATAGGAAGTGAGAAATACAAACTTATAAACGGGATTGGGAGTGATCAATGAATTTAAAAATGATGAAAAAATCTGCATCGAAGCTCCTCTGAATTCTTACCTCTTTGGTGGATTAAGATCATTACTTTTTTTTTTTAAGATGCTAGAATAAAAAGACATGTGCCAGTTTCTCAGTATGTATATTTCTGTTCAGCAGGTATCATGGGATATGATATTTGCTGGACACTAGGAACAGCAAGATAAACAGTAATGGTCTTCTGCAGTCCTGTACACTCCCATATTCCTATGTTCTTGTACAATGGACACAATGAGTTAGAAGTGTCACTTAAAAACAAGCTCATTTACCTGTTCCATGCAGATATGTAGTCTCAGCCATTTCTACTCTCAAAAGGACTCGACACTCAACTTTTACAAATTTATCAACTAGTAAAATGCCACTTCTATAACACTATTAAAAATAAAAACATAATTTTACTAAGAAGATAAAATCTGCTACAATGTCCCAAAATATTGAAAATCAAAAAATCTTAATTTGCCTTTCAAGCATTTTTGCACTGCAACTTGAAAATGACTGCCCACTTTTTAAATTGCAATAAACAAGAAAAATTCTACAATACATGACTCCAAAGAGAAAATGGTGCAGTTCATTTCAGATTTATTACTGTAGAGGCAAGACAGTGTAATCGGCCTAATGAATGGCAATTAACAGGAAACCGTTTACATCACATTTGAAGACAGTTCACAAGAAGCCTCCAGTTAATGGCATATGAAGACTGCCCTATCAGTGGTCTGTCTCCAGTACTGTCCCTGTCATGATTCCATCAATATTTGTACAACTTCTTCCCCTGCGCTGAAAGCAGACCTAATTCAATTATGGGTCTCAAAACTGATAAAATGGTCCTAAAGTGGAAAATGGGAAGAGATTATTGGCAAATGAATAAAGATTTGTATCGAACAAGCACACAGGAGTACAACAGTCCTTTTTTTTTATCATCTTCTGCCTTTGGTCTGCTGGGAACCTTGAGTTTCCCTTTCTCTCATGCAGCACATCGATTTCTGAATTAGACTGCAATATTAAATAATTAATATACTTGCCATGATTGATGTTTTGCATTAGTTGAATATTAGGTTATCAATCAAAATCCACTTGGTTTAATGTAATAATATTGAAAAAGTGTCAGGGGCTGTTCATCCAATTTGTAGTTGAAGCAGCCCAGATAGTCATATTGGTGTAACACGAAGCTCTGAAGCAGGAAATGTACTGGTTTAACATTCATAAGTCAGAGATTATGAAACTTATGGAGACACGACTCAGGCTGCCCTAAATAAACCTCACGGCACCTGTCAATTTCAATCACAGCAAGGTCCACACAGAAATAAACCATCATCTACAACTGCCTTTCATCAGGTCCACGAGAAACCAGCTCTTCGAAAAACATGAATACAGATTTTATTTAACATCAAATCAGAATCCTAACTAGGCAGCGTTCCATAAGCTTATCTGCATCAGATATCATGCTCTTGCTGCAGAAGGGTACAAGACTTTTATTTGCCCACAGAAGACAAATTTTCACTTTTTAATTAATGTCACTGCCATAGGATGTCTAAACTGACTGTGAGTAGAGCCATCTGCTTCCTGAGTTTTATTTTACAGTCTGGAAAGATGAAAGAGCATTAGCCTGGTCAGCCTCTTAACAATAAACAATAAAAATAGAACCAAAAAGGAGCATTGCTTTTACAAGAGGAAAACCACTATTATTTAACCAAGCAAGAAATCTTATTTATACCACACTTAATTAAGCAAAAGAGGAAGAACAAGTCAAAGTGTTAAAAAGGGCTAAATTTAATGCATTGCTTTTGCTGCAGTCAATATTGGCAAATTGGAAATGTCTAGCATATCATTCATGTCAAGGGAACTGTGTGGCTCCAACCCAAGTCTCTTAGTCCCATGTCGACATCATTATCGACTAATTCTGAAGGCTACTGTTATGTTCGTAGTTACTAAATTTCTCTGCAACAGCTTCCTTTAATCTGTAGCTTGAATTCCAGGTAGCACACAATTAATTAAAGCCAGAACACCAGTTGAATTGTCATTCATGGTCAAATTTCAAATAATTGCATTAGATTTTTTGCTGTTATGTCTCTTCTTGCCACAGCTGAGGCAAACGCCTATCGTCAGTCAAGCTAAGAGCCATAAATTTAAAATGCAAAGTCAGTCATTTGATTTCCACCTAACAGGGTGGCCCATTAGCACACTGTTCATCAGTGATGCATTATGGTATGATAGCTTCAATCCCTGACATCTAATTTAAAAAAGAAATCTTTGTAAAGGTGTGATGTTGGTGCATGGAAGCGTCTGCTGGTGATGACAGAAAATCACAGGCAACTTCAAGCTTCATCAACCAAGTAATAGAGCATTTAATACATTGTAAAGTGTTTAATAGAAGGAGACAAAATATATTTTGAGAGAAAAAACTGTTCTTTCTTTTAAGACACTTGTTTGGAAACAGAACAAATCAATAATGAACGTAAAAAATAGCCAGTTTACCATTTTTAAAAATTCGTTCATGGGATGTGGGCGTCGCTGGAAAGGCCAGCATTTATTGCCCATCCGTAATTGCCCTTGAGAAGGTGGTGGTGAGCTGCCTTCTTGAACCGCTGCAGTTCATGTGGTGAAGGTTCTCCCACAGTGCTGTTAGGTAGGGAGCTCCAGGATTTTGACCCAGCGACGATGAAGGAACGGCGATATATTTCCAAGTCAGGATGGTGTGTGACTCGGAGGCGGAACATGCAGGTGGTGGTGTTCCCATGCGCCTGCTGTCCTTGTCCTTCTGGGCAGTAGAGGTCGCGGGTTTGGGAAGTGCTGTCGAAGAAGCCTTGGCGAGTGTTGCAGTGCATCCAGTCGATGGTACAAACTGCAGCAACGGTGCGCTGGTGGTGGAGGGAGTGAATCTTTAAAGGTGGTGGATGGGGTGCGAATCAAGTGGGCTGTTTTGTCCTGGATGGTGTCGAGCTACTTGAGTGTTGTTGGAGCTGCGTTCACCCAAGCAAGTGGAGAGTATTCCATCATCACACGCCTGACTTGTGCCTTGCAGATGGTGGAAAGGCTTTGGGGAGTCAGGAGGTGAGTCATTTGTCATAGAATACCTAGCCTCTGACCTGCTCTTGTGGCCATAGTATTTATGTGGCTTGTCCAGTTAAGTTTCTGGTCAATGATGACCCCCAGAATGTTGATAGTGGAGGATTCGGCGATGGTAATGCTATTGAACGTCAAGTGGAGGTGGTTAGACTCTCTCTTGTTGATGCTCATTGCCTGGCACAAATGTTACTTGCCACTTATCAGCCCAAGCCTGGATGTTGTCCAGGTCTTGCTGCATGCGGGCACAGACTGCAGCATTATCTGAGGGGTTGCGAATGGAACTGAACAGTGTGCAATCATCAGCAAACATCCCCACTTCTGACCTTATGATGGAGGGAAGTTCATTGATGAAGCAGCTGAAGATGGTTGGGCCTAGGACACTGCCCTGAGGAACTCCTGCAGCGATGTCCTGGTCTGAGATGATTGGTCTCCAACAACCACTACCATCTTCCTTTGTGCTAGGTATGACTCCAACCACTGGAGAGTTTTCCCCCTGATTCCCATTGACTTCAACTTTACTAGGGCTCCTTGGTGCCAATCGGCCCCTCGAGCCTGCTCCGCCATTCAATAAGATCATGGCTGATCTGATCCTAACCTCAAATCTAAATTCATGTCCAATTTCCTGCCCGCTCCCCGTAACCCCTAATTCCCTTTACTTCTAGGAAACTGTCTATTTCTGTTTTAAATTTATTTAATGATGGAGCTTCCACAGCTTCCTGGGGCAGCAAATTCCACAGACCTACTACCCTCTGAGTGAAGAAGTTTCTCCTCATCTCAGTTTTGAAAGAGCAGCCCCTTATTCTAAGATTATGCCCCCTAGTTCTAGTTTCACCCATCCTTGGGAACATCCTTACCGCATCCACCCGATCAAGCCCCTTCACAATCTTATATATTTCAATAAGATCGCCTCTCATTCTTCTGAACTCCAATGAGTCGAGTCCCAATCCACTCAACCTCTCCTCATATGTCCGCCCCCTCATCCCCGGGATTAACCGAGTGAACCTTCTCTGTACTGCCTCGAGAGCAAGTATGTCTTTTCTCAAGTATGGACACCAAAACTGTATGCAGTATTCCAGGTGTGGTCTCACCAATACCTTGTATAACTGCAGCAATACCTCCCTGTTTTTATATTCTATCCCCCGAGCAATAAAAGCCAACATTCCGTTGGCCCTCTTGATCACCTGCTGCACCTGCATACTAACTTTTTGATCTTCTTGCACGAGGACCCCCAGATCCCTTTGTACTGCAGTACTTTCCAGTTTCTCGCCTTTAAGATAATAACTTGCTCTCTGATTTTTCCTGCCAAAGTGCATAACCTCACATTTTCCAATATTGTATTGCATCTGCCAAATCTCCGCCCACTCACCCAGCCTGTCTATATCCCCCTGTAGGTTTTTTATGTCCTCCTCACTCTCCACTTTCCCTCCCATCTTTGTATCATCTGCAAACTTTGATATGTTACACTTGGTTCCCTCCTCCAAATCGTTAATATAGATTGTAAAGAGTTAGGGACCCAGCACCGACCCCTGCGGAACACCACTGGCCACTGGTTGCCAGTCCGAGAATGAACCGTTTATCCCAACTCTCTGCTTCCTGTTAGATAACCAATCCTCCACCCATGCCAGAATATTACCCCCTTGACATCAAGGCAGCATTTGGCCACACTTGGTCAAATGCTGCCTTGATGTCAAGGGCAGTCACTCTCACCTCACCTCTGGAACAACATCCATGCTTGGGCTCATAAGAGGCAAGTAACATTCGCGCCAGACAAGTGCCAGGCAATGACCATCTCCAACAAGAGAGAGTCCAACCACCTCCCCTTGACATTCAACGGCATTACCATTGCCGAATCCCCCACCATCAACATCCTGGGGGTCACCACTGACCAGAAACTTAACTGGACCAGCCATATAAATACTGTGGCTACAAGAGCAGGTCAGAGGCTGGGTATTCTGTGGCGAGTGACTCACCTCCTGACTCCCGAAAGCCTTTCCACCATCTACAAGGCACAAGTCAGTGTGATGGAATACTCTCCACTTGCCTGGATGAGTACAGCTCCAACAACACTCAAGAAGCTCGACACCATCCAGGACAAAGCAGCCCGCTTGATTGGCACCCCATCCACCACCCTAAACATTCACTCCCTTCACCACCGGCGCACAGTGGCTGCAGTGTGTACCATCCACAGGATGCACTGCAGCAACTCGCCAAGGCTTCTTCGACAGCACCTCCCAAACCCGCGACCTCTACCACCTAGAAGAACAAGAGCAGCAGGTACATGGGAACACCACCTGCACGTTCCCCTCCAAGTCACACGCCATCCCGACTTGGAAATATATCGCCGTTCCTTCATCGTCGCTGGGTCAAAATCCTGGAACTCCCTTCCTAACAGCACTGTAGGAGAACCTTCACCACACGGACTGCAGCGGTTCAAGTAGGCGGCTCACCACCACCTTCTCAAGGGCAATTACGGATGGGCAATAAATGCCGGCCTCGCCAGCGATGCCCACATCCCATGAACGAATAAAAAAAAAGCTCTTTTATCTATCTTTGGACCAAGGCTGTAACGAAGTCTGGAGCTGAGTGGCCCTGGCGGAACCCAAACTGAGCATCAGTGAGCAGGTTACTGGTGAGTAAGTGCCACTTGGTCGCACTGTTGACGACACCTTCCATTGGATTGGATTTGTCCTGCTTTTTGTGGACAGGACAAACCTGGGCAATTTTCCACTTTGCAGGGTAGATGCCAGTGTTGTAGCTATACTGGAACAGCTTGGCTAGAGGCGCAGCTAGTTCTGGAGCACAAGACTTCAGTAATACAGTCAAGATGTTGTCGGGACTCAGCCTTTGTTGTATCCAGTGCACTTAGCCATTTCTTGATATCACGTGGAGTGAATCGAATTGGCTGAAGACTGGCTTCTGTGAAGATGGGGATCTCGGGAGGAGGACGAGATGAATCATCCACTTGGCACTTCTGGCTGAAGATGGTTGCAAAAACTTCAGCCTTGTCTTTTGCATTCACGTGCTGGGCTCCGCCATCATTGACGATGCTGTATGACTCTATGACTCTATATGGGATTAGAGTAGACAGGGCTGATGGCCGGCACGGACACGATGGGCCGAAGGGCCTCTATCCGTGCTGTATGACTCTACTCTATGACTCTACGATGGGGATGATCACGGAGCTTCCTCCTCCCATTAGTTGTTTAGTTGTCCACCACCATTCACGACTGGATGTGGCAGGACTGCAGAGCTTTGATCTGATCCATTGGTTGCTTAGCTCTGTCTATAGCATGCTGCTTCCGCTGTTTAGCATGCATGTAGTCCTGTGTTGTAGCTTCACTAGGTTGGCACCTCATTTTTAGGTACACCTGGTGCTGCTCCTGGCATGTTCTTCTACACTCCTCATTGAACTCAGGTTGATCCCCTGGCTTGTTGGTAATGGTAGAGTGAGGGATATGCCGGGCCGTGAGATTACAGATTCTGGTAGAATACAATTCTGTTGCTGCTGATGGCCCACAGTGCCTCATGGATGCCCAGTTTTGAGCAGCTAAATCTGTTCTGAATCTATCCCATTTAGCAGGGTGGTGGTGCCACACATGTTGGACAATGTCCTCAGTGTGAGGATGGGACTTCGTCCAATACAGGTAGAAGTGACATCTACCAATACAGGTAGAAGTGACATCTGCGACAGGCAGATTGGTGAGGACAAGGTCAATTTGGTTTTCCCCTCGTGTTGCTTCTCTCACCACCTACCGCAGGCTCAGTCTGGCAGCTATGTCCTTCAGGACTCGGCCAGCTCAGTCACTAATAGTGCTCCCAAGCTACTCTTGGTGATGGACATTGAAGTCCCCCACCCAGAGTACATTATGTGCCCTTGCTATCCTCAGTGCTTCCTCCAAGTAGTGCTCAACAAGAAGGAGTACTGATTCATCAGCTGAGGGAGGGCAGTAGGTGGTAATCAGCAGGAGGTTTCCTTGTCCATGTTTGACCTGATGCCATGAGATTTCATGGGGTCCGGAGTCAATGTTGAGGTCTCCCAGGGCCATTTCCTCCTGACTGTATACCACTTTGCTGCCACCTCTGGTGGGTCTGTCCTGCTGGTGGGTCAAGACATACCCAGGGATGGGGAAGGAGTCATGAACGTTGGCTGAAAGGTATGAATCTGTGAGTATGGATATGTCAAGTTGTTGCTTGACTAGTCTTTGGGACAGCTCTCCCAATTTTGGCACAAGTCCCCAGATGTTAGTGAGGAGGACTTTGCAGGGTCGACTGGGCTTGATTTGCCTTTGCCGTGTCCGTTGCCTAGTGGTCCGATGCCAGGTGGTCTGTCTGGTTTTATTCTTATTATGACTTTTTGTCGCGGGATTGTACAACTGATTGGCTTGCTGGGCCATTTCAGAGGGCAGTTAAGAATCAACCGCATTGCTGTGGGCCTGGAATCACACATAGGCCAGACCGGGTAAGGAAGGCAGGTTTCCTTCTCTAAATGACACTAGTGAACCAGATGGGTTTTTACGACAGTAGAAGTAGACAAACATAAGGGATTTTTATTTTATTTCATCCCCACTCCACTTTATGCAATACACAACTCACTTGCTGAGGGGGCAGGTATATATTTTAATTTTACTTCCTTGACCAAAACCAATTTTTCATCCAATAATTCAGATCACAGCTAAAAAAGTTACAACAGCCCTACGTCGCTTTTTGGCTGAAGGGATGAGTAAATGGTGTGGCATGCAGACATAAAAACCATGAACATCCAAGGTTTGATCACCATTTGGTACCGCATTTGCCAATATTAGCCAGGGAAGGGGCGCATAGAATGACCTCAACATCCCTTGATGGGAGGAAGGGGAAAGGAATGATCCAGGGTTTCTACTGCTGGTAAGTAACATACGACCTCATCTGCAGCATACCTATGTGGACCTGGTCGGACTTGGCTTTCACGGCTACTATGTGGAAGAGCAACCAATCACAATGTTCTGGTTCTTGTTCACACATAAAGATGGTCACTTAGGGGAAGCTTTGGCAAGCTGCTACACCTGGAAAACCATACTCCCGATATGTTTTGCATAATTAAGAGAGGAAGGATAAGGGGAGAAAATGAAGAAAATCATGGAAAGGAGGAAATAAAACAGAATTTCTCAACTACCATCCTAGAATAAATTTGAACATTTGTACTTGGGGTCATTAAAAATGACGTAATGACAGTGAGTTGTTTTGGGGCTTCAACAAACTTTAAAAAGTGTTTCGACATGGATTTACTGCCATATGCTACACACTGCGAGCACAGGCCAAGTTTCTCTCCCCCGCCCCACCCCCGACTTTTAGAAAGGAGGTAAAATTAGTAGGCTACTCTCATGCACCTCCTGGTAACTACGAGAAAATCACAAACGTCTGAAAGCATTTTCAAAAGCAGTCCTACACATGAATACAGTATATGAGATCAGGATCAAAGATTATAAATTCAGAAGGGTATTAGCTGCAGCCAAAGACGACTTAAATGTTTTGTGAGGGAATTGAATAAAGGAATGATCAGTGAGGATTGAATTGTGAACCAACTACAAACAGAGTGCATAATGCATGTACCAGGCAGTTTTAGAGGAGCAAAAGAAGTTCTTAATTATAACTTATATCTCATTCTGACACAGATTTTGCTTGTTCCCAAACATTGCATTGTAACACATATAACTATTGAAAAAGGATTCCAAGAAAGTAGTGCAACAACTGGGACAAAAGTGGGCAGCCAATCTGAAGATGTGTGCATGTTAACGTGCATCACATGATTTCACAATAAATGGAGCAGCATTTTCTCTATTCCTCGCACATCTCCAGTGTTTTGGCTCACACTGACGCAGAAAGTACATTGTTATTTTTGGGGGGGTGGTGTACATTTGCAGATTTTCTCTGAAAGTTAAGAAGTTCTAAAAATAACTCACTTAGAGACTGGAGTTCTGGGTCCCTCGAAATTTTTTAAAAAGTCTTATTTTCCTTATTCACTGCAGGTAAATAAAAACATTTTTAAAAATCTCTCTAACATGGAGGAGAAGCTCTTTACATTTACTGTCTATTTGTTCAAAAGTGTAGATTTTCATAATGAGGACTAAGGCTGGAGTCATACCTAGCACAAAGGAAGATGGTAGTGGTTGTTGGAGGCCAATCATCTCAGTCCCAGGGCATTGCCGCAGGAGTTCCTCAGGGAGTGTCCTAGGTCCAACCATCTTCAGCTGCTTCATCAATGACCTTCCCTCTATCATAAGGTCAGAAATGGGGATGTTCGCTGATGATTGAACAGTATTCAGTTCCATTCGCAACCCCTCAAATAATGAAGCAGTCTGAGCCTGCATGCAGCAAGACCTGGACAACATCCAGGCTTGGGCTCATAAGTGGCAAGTAAGATTCGCACCAGACAAGTGCCAGGCAATGACCCTCTCCAACAAGAGAGAGGCTAACCACCTCCCCTTGACATTCAACGGCATTACCATCGCCGAATCCTCCACCATCAACATCCTGGGGGTCACCATTGACCAGAAACTTAACTGGACCAGCCATATAAATACTGTGGCTACAAGAGCAGGTCAGAGGCTGGGTATTCTGCGGCGAGTGACTCACCTCCTGACTCCCCAAAGCCTTTCCACTATCTACAAGGCACAAGTCAGGAGTGTGATGGAATACTCTCCATTTGCCTGGATGAGTGCAGCTCCAACAACACTCAAGAAGCTCGACACCATCCAGGACAAAACAGCCCACTTGATTGGCACCCCATCCACCACCCTAAACATTCACTCCCTTCACCACCGGCGCACAGTGGCTGCAGTGTGTACCATCCACAGGATGCACTGCAGCAACTCGCCAAGGCTTCTTCGACAGCACCTCCCAAACCCACGACCTCTACCACCTAGAAGGACAAGAGCAGCAGGCACATGGGAACAACACCACCTGCATGTTCCCGTCCAAGTCACACATCGTTCCGACTTGGAACTATATCGCTGTTCCTTCATCGTCGCTGGGTCAAAATCCTGGAACTCCCTACCTAACAGCACTGTGGGAGAACCTTCACCACATGGACTGCAGTGGTTCAAGAAAGCGGCTCACCACCACCTTCTCAAGGGCAATTAGGGATGGGCAATAAATGCCGGCCTCGCCAACGACGCCCACATCCCATGAACGAATAAAAAAAAAAGTAAAAAAACTGAAGTTTGAAATAGTTTGCATGTTTCCTTCTCCTCCAGATATCTCTGGCACAGCATTTAGCACTATGAAAAGATTTTGTGAACAGTAAACATGTTTAAATTTAGGGCTTTTATTCGGTACCTCCCGAGTAATGGTACAGTCCTTCCAGAATTCCCATTGTTTATTGTAATCATTTTTTGGTTATTTCTGAGTTTTCAAGTTAAACATAAATAAAAGAAATAGATTTGTTGCAAGCAAAAAAAAATTACAAAATATAAAACATGATATATTTCAACGTGCATAGTTTAATTTGTCACATGTAACATGTGGTGTTGCTAAATAAATAACCCATCAACATATTAAGCTATATTGCTATTTTTCCAGCAAAGTTACCGTAGAAAAAGTTTAATGATTCATGTTCTACCTTGTTTTGACGTTTTATACAAAAAAAATGGTTACTTTCACTGCTCCTAAAAATGATTTCCTGGGGGGATTTTACCCTCAGTAATTTTCCATTTATTCAATGGAGCACTAGAGGGAGTGAAGCTTACCAATGACAAATCCTGGCATGTGTTATGAATGGCTGGTCTTGCTGCAATCATAAACAAACTTGGAGTTGTAGGTACAGATATTGGGAGCTGTAGTCTGTTACCTTATTGCATCTCTTCAGCTGACAGTGATAAGTCTGGGAAGTACTACAAACTCAAGGCTCAAAACCGGAGGCTTTCACACTCAGAAAATGCTACTGTATAGATGAGTTTGACTATGTTCTAATAACTGCTGTAATCCATTGTGTCTTTATTATGTTACAAACTTTATTTCTAGTTATGAATCCTCAGCTTAGTGAAAAAAATCAAGGTATGAGCCAAAAGGAATTTGAAAAAAATATTTGAAATAATTTCATTGGTTCCTTTTATTGTTAAATTCTGCTGACTGTTAATGTTTGATTCACTGTCCTCAAATGTCCTTTGTGGTTCTTCATTGGGTAGTTTTTCCAAACACTTTTCTTTGTGATCTATACATTCTCTACCTCTTCTGTTGTAATTTGCTGTTGGTTTATGCATAGAAAGGCAGCCGTATGCCTGTTTCAGGCAGGCAGGTTGCCTGCCCATTTACAGGCCTGTCTGGCTACCACAATAGATAGGCCTTGGGTGGCAATGGGGCGGCTGAGGTACGCTTCCTTCCTCCCCCCCCAACCAATTTTCAATTCCTGGCCGCCTGTTTCTCAGTTGCAAAATGGACAGCAGTGAGTCGAATTTCTCCCTCTGGGTGTATTTTTCACCCACAAATTCTGCAACTTTGGTGTTGCCATGTTTTTGCAGATTTTAACAAAAAGTCCCTAGTTTTTGAACCAAACTTTATAAGTGGGTTGAAAGTGTTCATCACAATATTGTTTAGGTTCACGATGTGGAGTTCATGTTTATTCCACAAGAAAGGTCGATACTTTGGTGAGAAATTGTAACGTTAATTTTAATTTCCATAGACTGGCCAAATTTTCTGCAGTTCAACAGAATAAGAATGAAAAAGAAAACTGGTTCTAAACCCATTATTGCCATGCTTGGAATGGCTAATAGCCATATCCTTGCTATTTAATGTGACAAGAAACATGCCTGTAATATTTCTTGCAATCCAAATCTTTCAAGGCATCCAACAATGGCCAACACCAAAATTAAAATGGCAAAAAGCTGCTTTCTCATACAATCCATTAATCTCAATCATGATTCAAATTGCATACTAACTGCTGCTAAAAAACATCTTTAAAAAGTACAATACAATTGAGAATATGACCGATAAAAAGCATTTCACTTCAAAAGCCATGTTTTTGTAGATTTTAACAAAAAGTCCCTAGTTTTTGAACCAAAATTTATAAATGGGTTGAAAGTGTTCATCACAATATTGTTTAGGTTCACTATGTGGAGTTCATGTTTATTCCACAAGAAAGGTGAGAAATTCTCCGCTACATTATGCTTTATGGCCAAGGTTTCCACTAGTGTACAGAAAATCTGACAATTACATTTCAGTCTTCTACATTAAAATTTAGCTAAGTGCCAAAAAATTGCTTGCAGAAATCTTCTAACCCAATAAAAATCACTAAAATTAAGCTGCAAATTTTAACCAGGTAAAGAAAAAATAATTACTGCGGCTATTAGCTATAGCATCCGATTTAATATAACATTTAGCAATTTAATCGACTGAAAAAAATCAGAATTATATTCTATTATAGAAAAAGTTAAGTTTCTACAACAACTAGTAAATATCACAGTGGACTGTACAATCTTAAAATTTATTTGTAAGAAATCTAAAAGTAATCAAAAAGTTCTCTCTTCATAAGTGTTATGATAAATTCAATCGGACATTACAATAACAGTGACAAAAATATCAAATAATGAAGGTGAAAAATAAAGCTCAGTACAAGCACATGATATTTTAATAGTAATTTTCCAATGGTAAATTATCCTTGTAAGATTTGAGGTTACTGCACTACTACACACATCTCTGGTATAAAACTACCCGATGAAAGGATTTACTAACTGATGAAAGGATCTTGTCGATATTTGTCTAGTTAAGTTCCAAGAAGTCTGTAACTCAGCAGGACATTGGATTGCCTACCTCAGCACACCAACAAAGAAAACATACTTCGTACCTGTATACTAAACTTCCCAATATACCTCCCAGCTGTTCTGAACTTTGTAGAGCTATTCTGAAATACTGAGCATGCTTTTAACTGCCAGATCACAATTCTATTTATTTCCTTCTTCATTATACCAAATCCAAAATGACATTAATAGTTAATACAGGTGATTAATATTGAAGACAGCAGAAAACAAGCAATTCCAAGCCTTATGCAACTGACAAGCATTACATCAGAATTACAACTGTATTGCCAAAAACATGTCAATAAATTGCAGTGCAAATATTGAGAGTTTCACACGCATACAAAACTCAGACTGTACAAAACCAAATGGGATCGAACGCATCCATATGCCGCATCCTATGCCTTGAATTAAAGGACTAAAAATATAAAGAATTCACATCAATGGGTTGCTGCTTCGGCAACCAGCCTGTCCTTCTTCCAGTACAAAGAAATTCAACTTAAAAAACAAGTCCCTCACGATTGGAACGCGAGGCAGACAGCAAGTTAACCAATTAACGACCAGGGGTGAAAACAGAAGCCTCAAAACAGCGAGCCCTTTAACTTCCACAGTTAGTATTACTGAAAATAGATCAATGAGGCTGACCTGCACAGGAAATCTTTTTTGTGCCAGTTCCCCACCATCCTCTACCTCCTTTCTCCTGAATGTTTTGATTCCATTTCTTGTTTACATTGCCTTTCAGTACTTCATCCAAGTTGCTATTTTTCATTGCGATCCCTGACAACGAACGTCAGCAGGCTATTTTACCTCAATCCTGTCCTAACAGTCAGCGCTGACTGATTTTTCCTCTCCTTGCCCCAGAGTAATGGGCCAATTATAACATATCTCCTGCTGGCAACTCAATACAGACCAGCAATTTCATTTGAGATCTTGCGATCTCAAGTTATGGACTGGCTTTACTAATTGGGCCATCAGGGGAGCCCAACAGGAGTTCTGTCTTCTGACAGAATTCTGGAAAGCAAGACAAAGTTTGTAAATACTTATCTTAATGGAAACCGAATGTAAACATAATTGATATTGCTCGTTAGGCTGGGGCATCATAATTTGACCTACCTTAGTTCAATTTGTTGCACTGGTAATGGTTGTTGGAGGCCAGTCATCTCAGCCCCAGGACATTGCTGCAGGAGTTCCTCAGGGCAGTGTCCTAGGCCCAACAATCTTCAGCTGCTTCATCAATGACCTTCCCTCCATCATATGATCAGAAATGGGGATGTTCACTGATGATTGCAATGTTCAGTTCCATTCGCAACCCCTCAGATAATGAAGCAGTCCGTGCCTGCATGCAGGAAGACCTGGACAACATCCAGGCTTGGGCTAATAAGTGGCAAGTAACATTTGTGCCAGACAGGTGCCAGTCAATGACCATCTCCAACAAGAGAGAGGCTAACCACCTCCCCTTGACATTCAATGGCATTACCATTGCCGAATCCGCCACCATCAACATCCTGGGGGTCACCATTGACCAGAAACTTAACTGGACCAGCCACATAAATACTGTGGCTACAAGAGCAGGTCAGAGTCTGGGTATTCTGTGGTGAGTGACTCATCTCCTGACTCCCCAAACCCTTTCCACCATCTACAAGGCACAAGTCAGGAGTGTGATGGAATACTCTCCACTTGCCTGGATGAGTGCAGCCCCAACAACACTCAAGAAGCTTGACACCATCCAGGACAAAGCAGCCCGCTTGATTGGCATCCCATCCACCACCCTAAACATTCAATCCCTTCACCACCGGCGCTGTGTGTACCATCGACTGGATGCACTGCAGTAACTCGCCAAGGCTTCTTCGACAGCACCTCCCAAACCCACGACCTCTACCGCTTCGAAGGACAGGAGCAGCAGGGTCATGGGAACAACAACACCTGCACGTTCCCCTCCAAGTCACACACCATCCCGACTTGGAAATATATCGCCGTTCCTTCAACATCGCTGTCTCAAAATCCTGGAACTCCCTACCTAACAGCACTTTGGGAAAACCTTCACCAAACTGACTGCAGCGGTTCAAGAAGGCAGCTCACCACCACCTTCTCAAGGGCAATTAGGGATGGGCAATAAATGCCGGCCTCACCAGCGACGCCCACATCCCATGAACAAATAAAAAAACACTTGCAAGCTGTACAGCCCCCATCCTCCTCAATATGCATCCGAGATTCCTTCTGTACTGTTCAAAATCACCTTACTGCCCATTGTGCACTGGAGGTCCCATCTTGTTGCTCCGAGTCTCTGCAGCCAATTATCCAACCCAAGCTCTCTTTCAGGGTGATTCCCCTTTGGAAGCATGAGATCAGTGAATTTATCCTTATACCTGAGCTGGTGAAACGCTGCATCAAAGACTTCATTGCTATTACAGGAACAATTTATAGTTAGCCTATAACATTCCTCATTCATTCTCACCAACAACAGACCAATAAATCCTTGTTCTAATTTTTTGTAAATATTTCTCCCATTCGTCCCTCTTCTTCAATTTACTTTCTTACCGCCTTAGACTCTCTGGTCTGACCAACATGAATCTCTTCTCCTCTTTGTCAATTAACAATGCCACAAGGAATCCACTCGTACTTTTTGAAATTACAAATTACAAAAAAATTATTGAACCTACCAAAACAGTAGCATTTTCTGTGCTCAAAATGACTATAACAATGTTTCAAATCAAAGGTATGTTCCTCTGTGAGAAGTCTGAACCTTAAGTTTGGCAGGCACAGACCCAAATTGGCCCCAGGGGGAGCCGCAGAGACTCAGCTTCACAGGTCCCCACACCCTTTCTGCTGACCTTTGCATCCAGGGAATGGGCGTTCCTTGGGGGAAAAGGTCAGAAACATGGGCCCCATTTACTTCACTGTCTCTGGAGAGATCGCTTACAAACTTCTTTCCACAGTCTTTCACTATGCAGCCTCTCCCTCCAAACAGTGCAACCTCTGGTTCATTTTGAGGAATACCACAAAGGACCTGATGGTGTTAATGACAATTTCAGCATACATTGTCTCATAAAAAACTGAGTCAGGGAAAGCAAATTCTTACAATGGAACAGGTAGTAGGGGAGAAATGGATAGATGTTAGTTATTGACAGCACATGCATCCTCACACCTCTCAAGTTCAATGCTCAAGATAATACATTGACTATCTACCTATCATAGAAAAGAGATAATCAGGGTTTTGGCTTTCTTTTCCTAATTACTCCAATGTCTCTGACACATATTACTTGGTCTAGAAGTTGAATGGTGAATCAGCTACTGGGGAAGGCTGCATCATACAGCCCGCTGAAAAGGAAAACAAAAGCTGGCAGTTACGCAATGAGTGCCATATGGTAGGACACAGGAAACTTTTGTCATATAACAATAGTCAACTACAAAGCATCAATTAATAACCCAACGTCCAACTTACTATTTTATTTATGGGGAAATTGGAGGTAAGTTTTTGAAAAAGACCTGCCTTGAAATTCTCCTGATGACTCTAGGTAGAGGATCCAAATGGTACAGCACAAAACTATACAAACCCAGGGAGGATTCAATCTCTGATTTGTGTTAAGGGAGGGAAAATAAATTTGGATGTTCCTGGTTAGAATCATCAGCCACTGACCCCTACTGTAACTGCATGTATGTACATATCTGGTGAAGAAAGCATTGCGCATGGCTATATCATAGCTCCCGTCTCTCACAAATGAAAAATGGCCATTTGGACAAGTTAATAGTGGGCTACCAGCACCAGCAAAACTGCATTCCACCATGAGCCAACACTTTTCAGGGAGAAAGATTAGTGGAGAAAATTACGGACCAAGAAATAATTGGACTGTCTTCAGAAAAACTAGGCTTATAATTTATTTTAAGGTGTGGAAAATGAACTTCAAGTAGGGTAACAAAAATCACCATTGCTGGAGTATTTGAACTGACCAAACAAAACTTGTTGATGTTAGACTTATTCAAAGCATCTCTGAAATCTCGATTGGTTGGTATTACAGATATTCAATTTATTCAGTCTCATGTGGCTCACCTATCTTATGCTGTTGTTACATTATAAATTTAGCATCAAATTCACATTATCACTGGTGTAATTCAATTTCAAAACATAACCATGCCAAACTCCAAATCGGCACTGTACGCCAGTGATGGGCAGACCCATAGAAAGTAGTCGTCTGGCTGCAGATGTTACACTCTAGGCAGTGTGAAACCAACCCAGTGTGAAAATACCTCCACAATGTAGTCAAACCTCAACACCAAAACCCAAATTAATGCGGGCTTTCCTGAAGTTTTATTACATGTTTTGTATCACAAGCAACACTTTCCAATAAAGCAAATTTGCATTTTAACAGCCTTATAAGATATGGATTCGATGCAGAGTTTGGTACTTCAAATAAACCATTAAGTACAGTTCGTCACATTCTTCACAAGATGGTTATGCAGGCCCAACTCTGGTAGTTTTTTTCCTGTCCATTCCTGTAACTCATTTATAGCACACACTTACGTTGGCTCACCACCACCTTCTCAAGGGCAATTAGGGATGGGCAATAAATGCTGGCCTTGCCAGCGACGCCTACATCCCACGAACGAATAAAAAAAAATTTGGAGTTGAATATTTCATTTTTTAACATATAGATTGAAACAATGTAAAGCCTTTATTCGATGAGGCTCGTGGTTTCCAATGCTGAGTCGCAGTATTGATACAGCAGTTAGTGGAGGCTAGCAAGTGTTCATTCTGAATCAGTAGAAACAAATCCTCTATTTTAAATGCTAATATTAATATGTAAGAAATAGATGTTGTAGAAATTAAATATTGGTATGGTGATTTAAAAGCCTACCATCAGTGAGTGTGCATCACATGATACTCTTCATTATTTGAGTCAGGAACGACTACATTTCAGAAGTAATCTGTTTCAAATGAACTATTAAGACTCCATTCACAAATGTGATATAATTACCAAATAATACAATGATACTGAAAAATTCCAATTCCAGTAGCCGAGAAAATTAGGAAACAGACGAGCTGCTAGTAAATTCGCTGCTCTTTGGCACTTTTATGTAAATAGGGTCACTGAGGCAATAAATCAATCGAAGAGGAGGCATTTTTATTTACAGAACACTTTTAGGTGACTTCAAATTGACCAACAGATGGCAAATTAAAGGCAAATAATCACTATCTTTAGCTTTGATGTGGAGATGCCGGTGATGGACTGGGGTTGACAATTGTAAACAATTTTACAACACTAAGTTATAGTCCAACGATTTTATTTGAAATCTACAAGCTTTCGGAGGCTTCCTCCTTCCTCAGGACATTTACCTGAAGGAAGAAGCCTCCGAAAGCTTGTAGATTTCAAATAAAATCGTTGGACTATAACTTGGTGTTGTAAAACTGTTTACAATTATCTTTAGCTTGGCAGACAAGCTGGAGGACATTTTGTATTATGCCAATTATTTCACTATCAATTCATTCACAGTTGCAATTTTTATTAAAACCAATATTATCTATCTTTTCACTTTGAACCACTATGTGTACTTTTTATAAATACAAATAAAAATTCTTGACAAAGAATTGTTACTTAAATTAGGAAATTCCTATTACTTGACATGGAGAAAATTAATCCCATTTCCGTCCAGTTAACCCCACCTTAACAACTTGTGTAATGTCGGTGTTTCTTCTCCTCCCTTTAGTCTTTTCCACTGTGCTGAAAAACAACCTGACAAAAAGTGTGTTGCCCTTTCAACAGTTGAAGAATATTTGCTCAGCATGAATGGTGACATCATTACTAAACTCACTCTTCAAACATGTATCTAGTTAAAGTTTTAATATTTGTTATTTCAATTAACCTTACATCACACACCATGTGCAATCTTCAAAATTTGATTAAATGCCAAGTGTTTTGCAATCGTTCATTCACGAGCAAGACTCTCGATACAAATAACTAATTAAAACATAAAAATAATCTCAAAACATCTAAGCTATCTTTTTCATGCATAAGGCAAGGAAATGAGTTATTCTTGATAATTAATTACATATTAATAACTGGTCAAAGAGAAATGAAAAGCAAGATACCTGTATTATTTGTACAAACACAGAATATATTAATTTTACAAGAAGTTAATTACTTAATTAGGTACATTGACTTCTCCTGCTCTGCTCTTGGCTCTCCATCTTGCTTACCTCTCTGACTTCTCCTATGTTCAGCATCTCCTGCTCTTGCTGTTGTGGGCTTTACCTCAGACTTTCTTTTTTTTTTATTCGTTCACGGGATGTGGGCGTTGCTGGCAAGGCCGGCATTTATTGCCCATCCCTAATTGCCCTCGAGAAGGTGGTGGTGAGCCGCCTTCTTGAACCGCTGCAGTCCGTGTGGTGATGGTTCTCCCACAGTGCTGTTAGGAAGGGAGTTCCAGGATTTTGACCCAGCGACAATGAAGGAACGGCGATATATTTCCAAGTCGGGATGGTGTGTGACTTGGAGGGGAACCTGCAGGTGGTGTTGTTCCCATGCGCCTGCTGCCCTTGTCCTTCTAGGTGGTAGAGGTCGCGGGTTTGGGAGGTGCTGTCGAAGAAGCCTTGGCGAGTTGCTGCAGTGCATCCTGTGGATGGTGCACACTGCAGCCACAGTGCGCCGGTGGTGAAGGGAGTGAATGTTTAGGGTGGTGGATGGGGTGCCAATCAAGCGGGCTGCTTTATCTTGGATGGTGTCGAGCTTCTTGAGTGTTGTTGGAGCTGCACTCATCCAGGCAAGTGGAGAGTATTCCATCACACTCCTGACTTGTGCCTTGTAGATGGTGGAAAGGCTTTGGGGAGTCAGGAGGTGAGTCACTCGCCGCACAATACCCAGCCTCTGACCTGCTCTCGTAGCCACAGTATTTATATGGCTGGTCCAGTTAAGTTTCTGGTCAATGGTGACCCCCAGGATGTTGATGGTGGGGGATTCGGCGATGGTAATGCCGTTGAATGTCAAGGGGAGGTGGTTAGACTCTCTCTTGTTGGAGATGGTCATTGCCTGGCACTTATCTGGCGTGAATGTTACTTGCCACTTATCAGCCCAAGCCTGGATGTTGTCCAGGTCTTGCTGCATGCAGGCTCGGACTGCTTCATTATCTGAGGGGTTGCGAATGGAACTGAACACTGTGCAGTCATCAGCGAACATTGATGAAGCAGCTGAAGATGGTTGGGCCTAGGACACTGCCCTGAGGAACTCCTGCAGCAATGCCCTGGGGCTGAGATGATTGGCCTCCAACAACCACTACCATCTTCCTTTGTGCTCGGTATGACTCCAGCCACTGGAGAGTTTTCCCCCTGATTCCCATTGACTTCAATTTTACTAGGGCTCCTTGGTGCCACACTCGGTCAAATGCTGCCTTGATGTCAAGGGCAGTCACTCTCACCTCACCTCTGGAATTCAGCTCTTTTGTCCATGTTTGGACCAAGGCTGTAATGAGGTCTGGAGCCGAGTGGTCCTGGCGGAACCCAAACTGAGCATCGGTGAGCAGGTTATTGGTGAGTAAGTGCCGCTTGATAGCACTGTCGACGACACCTTCCATCACTTTGCTGATGATTGAGAGTAGACTGATGGGGCGGTAATTGGCCGGATTGGATTTGTCCTGCTTTTTGTGGACAGGACATACCTGGGCAATTTTCCACATTGTCGGGTGGATGCCAGTGTTGTAGCTGTACTGGAACAGCTTGGCTAGAGGCGCAGCTAGTTCTGGAGCACAAGTCTTCAGCACTACAGCTGGGATGTTGTCAGGGCCCATAGCCTTTGCTGTATCCAGTGCACTCAGCCATTTCTTGATATCACGTGGAGTGAATCGAATTGGCCGAAGACTGGCTTCCGTGATGGTGGGGATATCGGGAGGAGGCTGAGATGGATTATCCACTCGGCACTTCTGGCTGAAGATGGTTGCAAACGCTTCAGCCTTGTCTTTTGCACTCACGTGCTGGACTCCGCCATCATTGAGAATGGGGATGTTTGCAGAGCCTCCTCCTCCCGTTAGTTGTTTAATTGTCCACCACCATTCACGACTGGATGTGGCAGGACTGCAGAGCTTTGATCTGATCCGTTGGTTGTGGAATCGCTTAGCTCTGTCTATGGCATGTTGCTTCTGCTGTTTAGCATGCATGTAGTCCTGAGTTGTAGCTTCACCAGGTTGGCACCTCATTTTTAGGTACGCCTGGTGCTGCTCCTGGCATGCTCTTCTGCACTCCTCATTGAACCAGGGTTGCTCCCCTGGATTGTTGGTAATGGTAGAGTGAGGAATATGCCGGGCCATGAGGTTACAGATTGTGCTGGAATACAATTCTGCTGCTGCTGATGGCCCACAGCGCCTCATGGATGCCCAGTTTTGAGCTGCTAGATCTGTTCTGAATCTATCCCATTTCACACGGTGGTAGTGCCACACAACACGTTGGATGGTGTCCTCAGTGCGAAGACGGGATTTCATCTCCACGAGGACTGTGCGGTGGTCACTCCTACCAATACTGTCATGGACAGATGCATTTGCGACAGGTAGATTGGTGAGGACGAGGTCAAGTAAGTTTTTCCCTCGTGTTGGTTCGCTCACCACCTGCCGCAGGCCCAGTCTAGCAGCTATGTCCTTCAGGACTCGGCCAGCTCGGTCAGTAGTGGTGCTACCGAGCCACTCTTGGTGATGGACATTGAAGTCCCCCACCCAGAGTACATTTTGTGCCCTTGCTACCCTCAGTGCTTCCTCCAAGTGGTGTTCAACATGGAGGAGGACTGATTCATCAGCTGAGGGAGGACGGTAGGTGGTAATCAGCAGGAGGTTTCCTTGCCCATGTTTAACCTGATGCCATGAGATTTCATGGGGTCCAGAGTCAATGTTGAGGACTCCCAGGGCCACTCCCTCCTGACTGTATATCACTGTACCGCCACCTCTGGTGGGTCTGTCCTGCCGGTGGGACAGGACATACCCAGGGATGGTGATGGAAGAGTCTGGGACGTTGGCTGAAAGGTATGATTCTGTGAGTATGGCTATGTCAGGCTGTTGCTTGACTAGTCTGTGGGACAGCTCTCCCAATTTTGGCACAAGTCCCCAGATGTTAGTAAGGACGACCTTGCAGGGTCGACTGGGCTTGGTGTTTTGCCGTTGTCGTGTCCGGTGCCTAGTCCGTCCGGTTTTATTCTTATTATGACTTTTCGTAGCGAGATTTTACAACTGAGTGGCTTGCTAGGCCATTTCAGAGGGCAATTAATAATCAACCACATTGCTGTGGGTCTGGAGTCACATATAGGCCAGACCGGGTAAGGGCGGCAGGCTTCCTTCCCTAAAGGACATTAGTGAACCAGATGGGTTTTTACGACAATCCGGTAGTTTCATGGCCATCATTACTGATACTAGTATTTTAATTCCAGATTTTTATTTAATTAATTGAATTTAATTAATTGAATTTAAATTCGCCAGCTGCCGTGGCAGGATTTGAACTCATGACTCTGGATTTTAGTCCAGGCCTCTGGATTACTAGCCCAGTAACATAACCACTATGCTACCGTACCCTTATTCTGTCATCTACCTCCAACTTTGTCTCATATCTGAACCAACCTATTAAGGTCATGATTGAGATGGTGGCTAACTTTTCCAGATGTTCTACATTCAATGAGTTCTACTTATCCCAGAGCAATCTATGTGAAGTCAAACTTCTTTTTAAATTCATTCTCAGGGTGTGACCTTCTCTGGCAAGGCCTGCATTTATCGTCCATCTCTAGTGGTTTGATACAACTGAGTAGCTTGCTAGGCCACTTCAGAGAGCAGTTAAGAGTCAACCATACTGCTGTGCGTCTGGAGTCACATGTGGGCCAGACCAGGCAAGGACGGCAGGTTTCCCTCCCTAAAGGATATGAGTGACAATCTCATGGTCACTTTTACAGACATATGCTTTTTATTTCCAGATTTTTTTTTAAACTGAATTCAAATTTTCAAACTGCTATAGTGGGATTTGAACTCATGTTTTCTGGATTATTAGTCCAGGTTTATGGATTATGCGTCCAGTCGCATAATGACTACACTACCATACTCCTGGGAGCACCAGCAATGTATTTCTTTTACTAAAGATTTGATCATCTTCAGGTTCAAACTCTTCTGCTGACTATGCTGCAGCTTTTGCTTCGAGCATCGAAAAAGACCATAAGGTACTACTGTATTTTCACTTGATGTTGCAATTAATCACAAGCAAAAATAATCTTACCATTACACGCAGTGCCTGTAACTCATGATGAAACCATTACTACTGTCTACCAACAGGTGCCAATAAGCTGCTGAAATCACTGACCTTTTTTGATCCAGATACCTGCCAATAAGCTGCTGAAATCACTGACCTTTTTTGATCCAGATATCTTACGGTCACATCTCAAGATGTTTGATCATATTTCCCTTCACGTAAAGAATTTGGGAATAAACTGTTTAAACTTTGTCTTTTAAAACAAAAGGGGTGATTTTAACCCTGCCCATCCGGCAGAAACTGGGTGGGCGGGCAGTTAAAATTAACTGGGAGACCTACCCACCAATGTCCCACTCCCTTCCTTTTTCATTTTAACCTGGTCCTTCGAGGTGGGATCCTTCTTTAAATATACAGATCAGGTTCCGATGATATCATCGGGGCCTGACTGCTATTTTAACCAGTGGCCTGAGCAGGGAAACTGTTGAGGCTTTCCCGCCAGATGAACCTAGTGAGAAGGAGAGTCGGTGTTAGAAGAAGTCCAAACAGTTAAGGTTTTTAAACTTTTTTTTAACTCCCACTTGAGGGATGTTTGTGAAATGATAAGCGTAAAATTCTCTGATAATCCCTGGGACTCATGCATCCTACGTTCTCCTATGGTCCCAAACTCCTGAAGGCAGCCCACCACCTGAGTTTCAACTGGGAGAAAAATATAAAGTGAATCGTTGACACCAAGCTTTTGGCGTATAAGAGGACATGTGGTAGGAGCCTTTGGGTATGGTTATCTTTCAAAAACTATGGGTATATTGCAGCGTATGATGGCTGGGAATGTCTGAGCATGGCTTTGCTATGAACAGTCAGTTGACCGACGAATCCGCTTAACAGAAATTCATATCCATGCTGCTCAGAGCACCCATATTTTGCTCGTTGTCTTAAAAGATTCCAGCAGTTGCTCCATCTGTATCCTAAAAATACCTATCCTCTCAAAGCATAGTTGCAATAGCTGTTAGTCTGCAGATCCATGCACTAAAACAATGGATCTCACTGACAAATCCTTCTCAATGGGCCTGATAGCATATAATCTGAACCTGATTAGACACCTGACAACCAAATCAGTCCATTCATTTGAACTTTTTCTTAGGGAGGCTTGGGATTCATCTTCTCCAAGGTGGATTTCAATATCAGGTGGCCCAGAGGCTGACCTGGCCGGAATCAAGGTCGGTCCAGGGGCTGAGACATTCACGGATGGGGGGAACCCGATACAGCCCGTACTATTTTTGTGGAGCCCCGATTTCCACAGTGAATGGGACTACGGGCTGAATCAGGCAAGTGCTCCGGCTGCCCAGCGGTTGGCCCTTCCGAAGATGGCGTTGGCCGGATTGTGAGCGGGAATGGGGCAGTAAATTTCTCCTCACCATTTATGGGATGCTACCATCCTGTTTCCACCCAGCGGCGCCAGTGAAAATCTCCCCCATTACGTTTACAGATAACATTGATTAGCAGCCAGAACAATTTTTCATCAGTCTGGTTGCACGACTACTGCAATAGCAAAAGCAAAAAGAAAACAAGCATGGAACAATCACAAACTTAATTTTAAACTTTCATTTTGTATTGTCGTATCACACTGACACTTAAGAGCAGTACTCAAAGACAGATTCACACCCATCACTTTGTCACTTAAAAGAGTGAAATCTAAATTAATTATTCATCTTGCTTTGAAGTGTAACTACTGTAAATCATTTAATAGTCAAACATAAAACATCAAATTAAAAAGTCAGTATTGCAAAAGAAAGGAAAAAATGAAATGTCAACCATTATACATTAGCTAGAATCTTGTCAAAACAGAAAAACACAACCTTCAACCCATTTTAAGTAGCATCACTTTCACAAATACATTATTTTGCTTTTATTAGTCTGTAGAGTGTTATTTCAAGATCATATAAAAATGGACACAGCAAACAGCAGTAAAGCACTTCAATATCCTAAAAATAATATATAGCAGCCTGGCAGAATGTCAGTAAGTCACTACAATATAATTAAATAAAGAATAATGGATACTCCAGAATGGTTACAAAACAATAATATTGTTGAGGGGTTCAGATGATGTCATAAACCACAAAAATGAAACTTTAGTAATGTATAAATATTGTTGGAACCCAAGAAATCAGTCTTTTGTACCTGTCAATATCCTGTGCAATTCTGGGGGTAGTTTTCTTTAATTTAGGTTCCTATTTATGCTGCCAGTGAGCATCATGACACACCAGTGACCACTGTATTTGCAGAAGTTGACTTTTTTCCTTCCCCCAATTTTCTCCCTTCTTGTTCTCAAGACACTGACTGGGGTATGGTTCCACAGTCATTAGCCACCCTCCAATCCCCATTTTTCAGTCACTTTCAAAAGACTGGCTTGGAGTTGATTACCTTCCTGGAGCTATTGCTCTGTCAGCTATGGAAGCTAGAAATTACATTTGTGCCTGAAATACCTAGGATGCTGCAGTCTGAGTGTGTGCAGTGTGGAGTATATCCTAGCATGCATGAATAGGATTTGAATTCCTTATTACTAGAAATAGTACCCACAGGGTTAATTATTGTTTCTGTGAGGTTTCTCTGCACATTTTCATTCTTGCAGGCAAAAGGCCGATTAATATGCATCTGGGCTTGGTTTCTGTGAATCAAAAGACGGTTTTAATATGCTGTGTAAATTGAATGCAGGGACATTGGATTATACTTCCTTAATAATATCTTTGATGGCTGGATGGGCACTTATTGCAGATATATCAACTAGGGTCCAAATATCCTATGCTATTGTCAAAAATGGTTAGCCATCGAATTTAATTACGGGAAATGCAATTCTTTATGAATGGGCTTTGTTCAGTACACCTTCAAAAGAAATGGAATGACACGTCTCTGGGTACATTTGTCCAAAATCAGTATACGGTCTGTACCTCATGGGGAGACTGTTTTACTCTGCTCTGTGGCAGTGGTCCACTGATGTAAAAAATGGACACCCATTTTCATTCTTCAATGCATGTAGGGACATAGCCCAGCGAGATGTATCTTTGACATTTCGAAGAGGATAATTAATTTTATTATTACTGTAATATGTACTGTTTTGCACTGAATTCTGTTCATTTACCTTTTCTACAAAAAGTAAATGGTCTGTTGACTTCTAACTGAGTCTCAGTCCGAAAGGGTCCCATTCAATCTGCCTACTGAAGACAAGGTTAATCATGAGGTAGCATGTTATGCATTCCAGTAAGCCAATGTACTGTGGAAAGGATTCTCTGTTTCATCTATGGGTCTTGCGATTGTTTACCTAGATATTTGATTGGTAATATTACACTTTCAGTCATAGGAAGTGCTAGGTCTATTTGCAGGAGTAATCAGTGACACTGGGCATCAAGTAGAATATCTAGTGTAAAAACCAAAAACTGTAAAAGGCACCATTCAGTGTTAGTCAGCGCTCAGTATGGTATGTCAGAAATGGGCATGCACAATACTGATACCATTTGATGCCTGCACACATGGCAAAAAGGTCTCAGGGCTAAGTTTCCCATACAATAGCAACTTGCAACAGGTCCATATCAGGAGTTCACTGTTGTGAGGCAAGGTCTGACAACAGGAGTGATGGGCAAGCAAGACTTAGTGCGGGACCAGATATGGGTGACTGAGTTTTGGACAAGTTGGAGTTTATGAAGGATGGATGATGGCAGGTCAGCAAGAAATGCCTTTGATTAAAAAGCATAGTTAAGGGCTGCAGCGGCGAAGAGGCTGAGATAGAGGTGGAAAATAGCTGTCTTAGTGATGGAAACAATGTGGGGTTTGAAGTTCATCTCTTGGTCAAACAAGACATCAACGTTTCTGACAGTATAGTTCAGCCTGAGTGAGTGGTTTGGAAGTGGGATGAAGTCAGTTGCAAAGGAGTGGAGTTTGTGACAGAAGGCAAAAACAATGTCACTAGTCTTCACAAGATCATTATCGATGAGGAAGTCCATTTAGCCAATCTTAATTAATCCACTTGGAAAGACCCCACATTTAATTGTTTCTTAAATAATTCCACAGATTTTGCTTGCACTACTCTATCTGGAAGTCCTTTCCAAGTATTGATCACTCTTTGAAGAAGAATTTCCTGATATCAATTTCAATTTACCTTTTACTAGATTGAGCCTGTGCCCTCTTGTCCTACTTTTGCAAATCAATTTTAAGTAATAATACAGATTTATCTTTTCCATTCCCTTAACTATCTGATATACCTCTATACAATGACCTCTCAGATACCACCTTTCCACGTTGAAAAGCAGAGGTTTCTCCAGCCCTTCCTAATAACTCAGATCCTTGACACTATGGATCAGCCCCTGTGGCTCTTCTCTGCACTGCACTTAGTGCTTGAATGTCTCCTTTGTCTCTCAGCAACCAAAACTGAACACAGTATTCAAGGTGTGATTTGACTTCCTCTGATTTATATTCTACTGTTTTAGCTATGTAATTCAATATCTGTTAGATTTGTTGATTGTTGTGGCTGTGCATTGGTTTGGGATATTTAGTGTCAGGACTAGTAAGATTCCGAAGTCTCTCTCATCTTTATCCTTAGCTATTTCAACACCATCCAAAGAGCGTGTATGTCGCATGCTTTACTTTGAAATGTGAAATTTACACTAGTCTGCAATAAATGTCATCTAATGTCATCTGTCAATGTTCTGCCCACTCACAGTGTTGTCCAGCTCATTCTGTAATTTCTGGGCTGCCTTCTTGGATTCCACTCCCCTCCTAGTCTTGCCAATGTCTAGTTGAGGGAAGTTGTTAATCATTCATGAATTCTGACAGCACAGAGGTGGTCATGGGGTCGAGTGAGTTGGTAGAGAGGAAGAGTTAGGTGTCCCTGGCATATATGTGGAAGCTGACTCCATGCCTGCAGATGATGTCTCAGAGAGGCAGCATTTGGATGAGGAAGAGGAACAGGGGAGGAAGGGGATGAAGTATCAGAGTCAGCTGCACAAGTCATCCCATTTTTAGAGATGGAGAAATGCATGAGCTCTTTACATCTGGTACTGGAAGTGAGGGCAGAGCTAATAGGTTTGAGGAAAGGATTAATCATGGAGAAAAGAAGTATTTAGTTGATCTTGCCCTCCAGGATGAACCTGGGGTAGTGGGCTGTTTTAGCTGAAGGGAGCGGGGCACGGAAATGCTTGGCACTGTCCAGCCCAATGTAGTGATGGAGGACTAGACAGATAGTGTGCCAGGGAGCAAAGATGGGAACTTTACCGAGGGAAGAGCAGGATAGCAGCCAGCCATTTCATACACTCCTGTCACTGAGGTAGCATCTAGAAGCTGAAGGCTGGATTTAAGAGCACATACTTCAAGATATTGGCATCAAGGGGAAACAATGTGCTAAGGAAGATAAGACAAATACAAAATATGGTTTTAAATTAAAATTATGGTTGCACTGAAGTTATTTTGCATGCAGATATTGTTCTTGGAAACAAGTACTTTTATCTGCTGACATAAATGGTTAGCTGATTAACACAGAACAGTTAAATGATAGCATAATTGTGAAACAAAGGGGAAAGCTCAACACAAGACTACTAATGGCAGTCATGAGAAGATATCCTTTATAAAGTTGGCAAGAATGTCTCTTGCAGCCAGCATGGGTTTCCCTCTGCTTCCACTCAGGTTGCTCCTTTTGCTGCCCATAGGTATCTCCTGCCTCTGGATCATTCATGATGAGGCCACATTGCAACACAAAGCCATGCAGCATTGTCTCACAACCATGATCCTTGAGACCTTGGTAGGACTAAATTGCAGGATGCCCTGCCAGATCGATCCACAAGCGTGAAGTATACCTTCAATTTGCCAATGGTGTGCTCAATCATTACTCTGATGCTTGAATGGACCACACCATAGCAGTATCTCAGCTTATATCCTGGGAAACCACACAGGTGTCATCAGCCACGGCTACAGAGAATAGCCTTGATCTGCCAGAAGCCAAGGAGAGACCTTCTTTCCTAGGGCCATGAGTGTTGGCACAGTGGACTCCTTTAAAAGAAAAGCATTGCTGCAATTGCCAGGAAAGTGAGCTGGTCGCAAACAAGCTGTACATTAAAAAAAAGAATCCTTTCCTGTTGATTTAAGATCATCATATTACGAAAGGAAGCAGGTAGGGCTTCACGAGTGCAAATTTGAGACTCCTTGTATCTTCAGGACCACTGATACTCTATAAAATTGCAAAGCCTGCGCACGCTGCTGTCGACTGTCCATATGGAAGGAGAATGAAATTGCTTGCTCCAGCAAACAATGTAACCTTCCCTTCCTTAATGCATTTGTGCATAGTTGATTGGCTAATGTTAACGAGGTCCCCAGTGACAATCTGGAAAGACCCTGCCGCATTAACTCAGGGGGCAGTTGTGACTGTAAGAATCACTAGCTGTGCACTGTCTGTAGCAGAGATAGGCTGTAGGTCTGCTTGCAGCATGTGGCATATCTCAGTGACAGCTTCCTTCCCCAGCAAGTACAGAGATGTGCACCCATGTCAATATTAGATTATTGATCTGAATTTTTTTTTTGCTAGTAATAGTACACACTGGATTAAAATCAGTTATTGCTAGCTATTTTCTGCAACTTCAAGTGAATTTACATTACAGCAATGCGTGTATTTTCACTTCAGACCAAGGCAGAGAATTGCACAGTTTTGTAAATTCTTGGATGCATTGTCTGATTGCCACCATTGTATGTTGATGGTAAACCAGACAGGTTACCTGAATGAGTATTAATGAGGAAATGTTTAAGTATTAGAAAATGTGTGATAGTTCCTGTTAAAACAAAAAAATGGTTTTAATACGCTAATGTCAATTGAATACAGAGCCTTTGGATGTACCTCTTTTGTAATGAAGTTGATTACTGGCTGAGCAACATCACAGGTAAATAGAAGTACTAGGCACAGATCAAGGAGGCAAAAACAGAAAAGACTGGAAACACAGAGCAGGTCACTCAGCATCTGTGGAGAGAACAGATAGCCAACATTTTGGGTTTGTTTCCTTCTTCCAAACAGAGGAGCAAGCTATCCCATTCAAGTCCAAAACATCCTAGGTGATTGACATCCTTGGGGTAGTGGCTTTGATTTACAGCTATGTCTGGGGTACAGAAATGGGCAGAGCCAGTTGCTCTTTGTACTCCCTTTGATGGGCAGCTTTATGGCCCAAAACTTCTGATTGTGAGTTTACCTGGAACTGCCTGAGCCCAGTTTGTCAGTCCCCAACAAGCAGAAGGTCTAGTCCAAATTGACTCCGTAGTTGTATTATACCATACAAGAATGAACAAATAGCTTCAGAGATCTAGAGAGTTGTATTGAATGTTAGCTCAGAGGAAGTGCCTTTATTATTTTGATATAGGTATTGTGTAGGATAGCGAAGTCTGTAAATACATTGTTCTACGTCGAATACTGGCTATCTACATAGTCTATGTTAAAACAAATTGCCTGTTAGTTTACAGACTGAGTCTCTGAGTGCATATTCAATCTGTCTACCAAAAGACAATCACATGGCAGCACATGGTACATTCCAGTAAGCCAGCATATGTTTGGTGATACTGAACCCAAGTATAAAAATTATTTGAAGCTTTGCATACAGCACACACTTCCTGTAAATGTAAGACTTCCTGTAACACGATCCCATCACCCTATTTTTGTCAAACCTGCTTCTAACACCCTTCTGCTAAAATTTACAACTTTAATCCGATTTGTTACACTTAGTTTCAGTTTAGCTCAGTTGGTAGAGCACTCACCCTTGATTCAGAAGGTTGTAGGTTCAAAACCCCTAATTTGAACAGGTAATCTAGACTGACACTCTAGAGCAGTACTGAAGGAGTGCTGCATTATCATGTCCCATCTTTCATATGAGATGTTAAACCGAATCTCCCAACTGCTTGCTCAAGTAGATGTAAAAGATTCCATTGCACTATTCTCAGAAGAGCATGTCTTGGCCTCCATCAACCAGCACCCAGCACCACAAAAAATAGATTATCATTCACTCACTTGCTGTTTTTGGAACTTTGCTACGTGTAAACTGGCTGCCGTGTTTGGTTCCATTATAACAGTGACCAAATTTCATAAAGTAATTCATTGATTGTAAAGCACTTTGGGGGATCCTGAGGATGTAATAAGGTGCTATATAAATGCAAGTTTGTTATTTAGCTCTAATTGCCTCATTTCTCCCACTTGACTCACACGAGGTCCTCCCAACCCTGCAGTTGCAACTTCAATGTACAGGTGGCATTGTGGTGATCTTTAGGCCTGAGCAGATTGTTCCCAACGAATCCTCTGCCCTCCTCTTTGACACTCCCATCACTGCTTGCTTTCCGGTTTCAGCTCGCGACCTGCCCCGTCCCAAGAGCCAGTCTCTGCTGGCCACTTCCTGAGCTCTGCTCTGAACCCAGCACTAGGCATCATACTTCGTAACAAATGCAAAACAATCTTTTAAAAAAAAGGAAGCAAGCCAGTCACTTAATGGTGGATGTCTGAAATCTTCAAGTATTTTCCATCTTGCAGTTCCTTCACCAAACAACAATTAAATTCAGATTGACCTGAACAACAATTGGCTTTCTCACTTTAAGAAGACAGGCCAACATAACTGCAGAATAATATACACTGTGCACTAGTTGATAAAAAAAACTTCTAACCAGTTTACCATTCAACTCACTGTAAGCAACACCACAGAAATTTCACAAATATATTAAAAACTGTAAACAGCAGTAGACTGTCAGTACTTAAACACCATAAAAGCAAACAACAGTGCAGTAGAATAACAGTAAGGGTATTAATTTTGTACATTTTCCACCTCAAGGTTCTTAGTTATATATTGTAGTTATTCTGTTCCAGTTTGAGCTTACAGAAACTTAGTGTCGATCCATGGTTAAAAGCACACAAGAATATTTTACACAAGTGGTTAAGTAAGGGTTAAGTACTTTATACTTTAGTTTTATGGTAATTTCTCAGCGAAGAAACATAAAATGTACAATGATTACAATAATTAGCAACACGCCATCTGTGTCAGCATAAATTTCAAGTAAATAAGTGCAAGAGTGTAACAAATTTCAGACTTCCTTTAAAGTCCCTTTTCATTTAGTTGTGATCGCAAAACAGACCATTAGAAGAATCACACCAAAAGCAGTTTGAAGACAAAGGGGCAAAAAGTTACATTAATGATTTTTCATGTATGTTGCCAATAATATATATTTCCATATCAGTATTCAAAATGGTTATATGCAAGTGAAAGATGGTAGCTCCACAATTGCCAATGAAATGATTTTTTTTTAAACTGTAAACTGCTTTTTCATCATCTTTCTTTTCATTGAATAATTGAGACAGTATAAGCAATCTAGCTCTAATCTTCCAAAAAGGCTCATATCCTTCGTAACCCACTTACGACACAAAGGAGCACTTCAATTTTTGCTGGAAAAAAACCTCATCCAGAACACAATTTGAAAAACATATTAGTACCAACAAATTCTGAAATGTAAGATTTTCATTGAAGCACTTGTACCCAAAGAATGAATTTCAAACACGGAGATGCAAATATTGAAATCCACATCAAAATCTCTAGCTTTTTTGCAAGTGTAAAACTGAAAGAGAACAAAAGCATAAAACATAGCATCTGTCATATCAGAATATAAAAAGATGATCCTGGCACAAAATGAAAAACCCTCTAATTCACTTGCAAATCAACCCTGCCAGTTCTATTTCAAGCTGGCCGTAACTGTCAGGAGTTAACAAGATAATCACTTTCAATCCTGCCTTCAATGGCACATTACACCCGTTATCCTATTCAATGGGCTCTCTCTTTGGGGCAAAAGATGAATACATTTCATTTAAAACTCACACAAAAAGTCACAGCAAAAACCCTTGGAGCTCAAGCAAGAAATCCTTTTATGGATATTTATCTGACGGCACTTGCTACCAGGCGGGACAGGACATTCTGACTACATCTGTGTCCACTTAGCATCACTGGTGCTTCAGGCCTCATAGTCTATTGTTTTGAAAGCCCTTGGCATAGGAAGAAAAACAGTAAATAGAATATGTATGTGTTTTAACTGTTAATTAGTTTTTATATAGTGTAACTTCATTTGGACCACTCGTATGGTGAAAGGTTTGCATGACACTTTAAAAACTGAAGCAATGCTACAATGAGAACAGTTGTCAAACCCCCAACGACAACGGCAGCAGTTCTTCAGCAGGCACACCGAAACAGTGCACGCATTAAATACAATGCAGTTTAATAATAGGTGAAAACCTTTGGCTTCAGGACATTTCCAAAGTGTCAAAATGTTCTTTTGAAACAAGTTTCATGATTTGCACCGAAATGCGGACGCCATCATCACCTTTTCTGATGTCTATATTTTGAAAAATAATTTTAAATAGCCATTCAAAATAAATTAGAGATTAAAACTAAACTAAGACTTTAAAATGAGACATAAGATAAAGTTATGGCAAACAATACTGAAGATAATCATGAGGAATACAGAAAGTGTAGCAGTAGGAAGTTGAAAAGAGGAATTAGAATAGCTAAAAGGGTACATGAAAAAAAGACTAGCAGGTAACATAAAACAATTTATATAGCGCCTTTAATGTAGAAAAGCATCCAAAGATGCTTCACACAAGCAAAATCAGACAAAAATAGATGTCAAGCCGAAGGAAGAGATATCGGGAGGGGTGACTAAAAGCTTAGTCAAAGAGGTAGGTTTTAACAGAGGTCTTAATGGGGGAGAGGGAGGTAGAGAGGCAGAAAGTTTTACAGAGGGAATTACAAAGTTTAGGGCCTAGATGGCTGAAGGCACAGCCACCATTGGTGGATGCAGTGGATGCACAAGAGGCCAGAATGGAGGAACGCAAAGTTCTCTGGCAGGGGGATTTGTCAGGCTGGAGGAGGTTACAGAAATTGGGAGGGCAAAGCCATGAAGCGATTTGAACATGAGGATGCAAATTTTAAATTCGAGATATTAGGGGATCGGAAGCCAATGTAGGTCAGCGAAGGCAAAGGTGATGGGTGAGCAGGACCTGATGCAGGATAGGATACAGGCAGCAGACTTTTGGAATGACCTGAAGTTAATGGAAGGTGGAGGATAGGAGGCAGATCAGGAGAGCATAGGAATAGTCCAGTCTGGAGCCACTAAAGGCATGGATGAGGATTTGGATATAGAGAACACAATCTTGAAATTTGCCGACAACACAAAAGTAGACGGTTGGCAAACAGTGAGGACTGTAAAAGACTTCAGGAAGACATCACCAGTTTAGTGAAATGGGCAAACAGATATCAGATGCAATTTAGTGTGAATAAGTGTGAGGTAATACATTTTGGAAGAAAAACAAGGAATGGGATCAATCTCTGTGGAAATTTGCTGGAGGGTTTGGATGAATAAAAGCACCTAGGGATTCAAATACATAACTCCCTGAAAGCACGAGTGTAGGTAGATACAGCCAAAAAAGCCCAACAGCCATTTGGGTTTTATAACTAGGGGCATAGAATACAGTAGGAAAGGTGTAATAATAAATTTGTACAAAACACTGGTTGGGCCACGGTTAGAATACCATGTGCCTTATTATGAAAGGGCGTTAAAGCCATAGACAGGGTACAATGTAGATTCGCCAGCATGATGCCAGGTATGGAAACTATCATACGGAGGAGACATTTGAGATATTGGGTTTATTCTCACTGGATCAGAGAAGGCTAAGAGTCGATTTAATAGAAAATTTTAAAATTATTAAGTGTTTTGATAGAGTGAATAAAGAAAGATTATTTTTGTTGATTGAAGAATCAGTAATGAATGGTCATCAATTTAAATTGTCACTAAAAGAGTGAGAGGAGAGGTTAAGGGAATTACTTTTTTCACAGAGGATTGATGGAGCATGGAATGCTTTGGCAAAGGGTTTGAGGCAGAGATCATTGCATCTTTTAAAAGAAAATAGGATATATATTTGAAGCAGGGGAACGTACAGGACTACAGAAAGAAAATGGAGCAGTGGAATTCGTTTTGGATTGCCCTAGCATTGAGCCGGCACAGACTCGATGGGCCGAATGGCCTCCTTCTGCACTCCAAACTTTTCAAATATTATTATTTAGTCATTAAATTGAAAGTTTTCAACTGCTCTGTGACCAATACTAGTGTAAGGTTAGATCTGTCGCGGCAACAACCCTTTGTTTCAATAAAATATCCACACTGGAGCTACTCAATGGGGAAATCTAGGTCACATGAATGCAGGAAATATTAAAGGCGCCTTATTTTGTTTACAATGGTTCCTAATAAAATTAAATATTATTAATGAATGTATTTTTAAATATAAATGAATTGTATAGATAGGACACTTAACAATTCCCTGAAATAGTTATACTTCCAAAAATTTTAAATCATGCTTTTGTTTGTATACAATAGACAATGATTTTTGTAAAAATTTGAAAAGAAAATGCAAGATGTTGCTGTGGCAATTATTTAATAAATTTGTTCTTCTCTAGGGTTCATATTTGCCAAATGACACCAATAAATGGGTACCACAAATGATTGCAATGTAAACAAAGCAGAAATACAATACCAGCATGACCAGTGAAATGGTGTAACATCAAAAATAATAGATGTCTGCAATCGAGTTACAAGGCTGTAATTCGATCAGTGGTGATTTACACAATGTCAGATGCTGTGATAGTGGAAGTCTGTGCAGTTCACTAATGTGATCGCAACTTGTATCCTAAATTACATACTGAACTCTTTCCTAGGCATTTATATTGGGCCAGAATTTGTCAAAATAACTGAGGCTAATGGTGCTCGCCATTATTTATGTGCAAATGGTACAGCAACTTCAGGCGATGCGCATTTAAATTCAAAAATCCAAAAGTTGCTATCCGAGATCCGCCGTTCCCTTCACGAACCCAGTATCTTGCTGTCTGCCTCACCACTGAAATTCACTGAATGGCATTAAGTTGCTGTACTTGCGCGATAAGTACGAATTAAACTCGCCACAGAAAGTTAAGTCTTGTCCATTTCAGTCAAAGTACCCTTTTAACAACATGATAAGTGTTAATTACTGCCAGTCAACCTCTCTGGCACTGAAAATTAACTATTACAAGTGTGGAGTCTCATTCCTTCAGGTTTTAATTGTTGTTGGAGATTTTCAAAATGTAAAGAAAATTTTTAAAATTTACTTTTCCATTCTGTCTCTTTTTTCTCTCTCTCTTAATCCAATTTTTCTTTCCCTCTCTTTATTTCTTTTTCTGTACCTCATTTGACATTGAATTCACCCACTCTATTTTACACTTCCTTCTTAGTTCTTGCGCTGTTAATTTCACAACCCTCCAATCTGATTGGTATGGGAGACACACAGTCGCTTGCCCTGTTCATTCCAGTCCCAGATGCCCTGTTTCCCTCGCTGCGACATTATCAGTTCGCACTTTCAGCAACTTGCCATGCAAAAAAAATTTGCCTAAACATGCAAGGGCAAGTCTAGCTAGCGCCAAGTTTTTCACAAGGCATTTGCAAAAATCTAATTTTAAACACAGAGAACTGCAAGTGACAAAAATAAACAATGAGATTAAAATTTTGTGAAAACATGAGCTGTGTCATTTTGGAAGCTCAGTGGGCATCTCTATTTTTATGTGTGTATGAGGACGTTTTTGCAAATGTTACATTTATGAAAGTTAATTTGAAAATTCAAAAGAACTTTGAGTATTCACTTGGTAAATAACTAGCAAATTCTTTTGATCAATTAAAGTGAATAAAAATAATTTGGCAATATTCTTACTTGCTTACAACATTGTCCAGTTTAAACCTGCATTACTTAGAACACTGCACTTTATACTTTTATATTCTGTGCTTCAGATTTAGGAAATCGCCTTGTTTTTCAAATTCTTTTTTGTTACTGCCTGATGTACTCCACAGACAAAAAGCATCTAAGTTTGTACTTGTTTATAGATGTGACATAGGAATTGAAAAGATATTGTTCTTGAATTAAGGTACCAGTGAGGTTGGTTTTAAATTTAAGCCAAAACTAAATTATTCCTTGAAGTTTATACGAAACCTATGCACCAGACTTAACAAAGCAGAGTTCTAAGTTGATTTGCAATAGTACAATTTGGTGCCTAAAAGTGCTATACAACGATGATTTCGATTAAATCAGAAACTAGCCACAACACAAATTGATTTAAAAACCTTAACTTGGATTAGTTTTAAATGTAAAACCCATCTCACTGGTATCTTAAACCCAGAGTGATACCCGTTTCAATTTATTTGTAACTTCAATAAACTGCGACAAACTTAAATGATACTTCTCTATGTTTGTAATAAAAACTTAAAACTAAAAGGTTTTAGAAAGTCTGTTTTGTTTGAAATTAGGTTAAAAGTTTAAGCTTTCACTTTCTTCCTAAATGAGACTTGAAAGGTGGCCGCTTGTGTTGGAGGGAGAATCACAAGGTGTGATACATACAGTGATACATCACAAATATAACCATAGCTAGTGAAGAAAAACAAAATGCTCCCTCCATCCCAAAAACAGCATATATCTAGCAATGTGTTAGAGGGGTAAAACACAATTGAATTCAGAAGACATCATAAACATCGTTATCCAAACACCTAGTACTTGTAACACCTTCATTTTATATAAAATCTATGTAGCAGACTTACCAAAGCAGATTTTTAAATTTAGTTTAGGCCACAGAGGCAAGAATCTGGCTGATGCAAGAAGACACTTTATGTGGACTAAGTCAACAAACACTACGTTATTGTACACACAGATAATAAATTATGAAAAATAAATTTGTTTCCTAAAAAGTAGCTGAATTAAAAAAAATCTAAAGTATAACCATAGTAAAAATGAAGAATGCACCAACAGTCAAAGCAGATTCTATCCACGAGAGCTATATTTTTTTTAAAAGCGAAACCAGCACAAATTAGCTACTTAACCTAGGTCTGAGTTCCATTAAAAATCAGATTGGGAATGTCTTAACAAGACTGTACAAAAGGAAAATGTTTGTCTTTTACAGCAGTAGTGGTTTAAGCTGTGATTTCAAGGGCATGTATATACATTAGCAGCAATTAATTTTTAACAAATAGAAATACTGAAGTAAATAAAGTCACATATTCCTGAAATTTTATTAAATATGGACTATCAGACTGTATCCCCTAATTTCCAGAGATGATAAAATATACATTTTTCAGTTGGTTCCGAAACACTATTCATTGGTATAAACTGACTCCCTGTTTTAAACTTCATAGAACTGCTGCTTCTGTTGTTTGATTTTTGTAGCTCAGTAAGTGATACATCAGAAAACTGTTTTGTAAGTAATGAGTTTCTTGAATTGACAGTTAATGAAGTTTCAAAAGATCACAAAAGCTCACGTGGACACAAACATTCGGCAGTTAAACCCTGCTGATCTCCCTTGCACCAAAACTCTCCTGCGATCAAGGCTTTCTTAAATCTGAAATTAACAAAAAAAAAGCAAAACATACGGTAGGCAACAAACACTGGGCTTCTTTGCGATCTCACGGCTCAGGCTGGTTCAGCTGCACCACGAGGGATGATCTATGGCCATTAAGAGCTAATTTGAATAATCAATATGACACCTTATTTTTTGATGCAAACAGGATTGCTACAGCAAGGTGTCTGACCGCCACATCACAGTCATGGCCTACTTTAACCTCTAATTAGATTTAGGTGATTATCCCTTCACTCTCTTACAAGTGTATAGCCTGGATAAGCAGCAACAAAGGCTATGTGCTACTTATGCTGCTTTTGCAGGCTGCAGGTTATCCAGGGAGATATGGCAAGATCTTGGAAACAATTGTTATTCATATCATCTACAGTTTTAGGATAGTCACAGTTTTCATCAGAAGTAACTGAAAAATGGCCCAAAGCACTTGGCAAATGAGGACCATTTCAGGACATCAGGGTTATACAAATGCAAATTCACAGTGAAATACTAAGAAAATAATCCAAAACTGATGTGCTTTTTGTGACATAAACATCCAGAACAGAGTTCCAGTGAGGTTTCCACCTAATCTTGTACACAAACATACCCTAGTTATGACCTTTTATAGCGCTTGATATTATTACCACTTTGTTAATAGTTTAATGTCACAGAATTTTAAAGGCCGACAATTATCCTGTTCCAAAGAAGAAAAATAATTTTGATAGCTGTTAAACCCATTTTTCTTGCCTATATGATTCAATAGGAATACCCTCTTAACTATTTTGCTGCAAAGGTCATTCGAAATCTGTCACATTCATGAACTTTTAAAAATTTTGTTTTTCAAGTTGTCCTCAAAAGAATCTGTTAAATGTGTTGCTTCCAATACCTTGCAAGATAAAAGGCCATCCAACATCAATGAAATTTTAAAAAGAATTATATTTTAAAAGTTACCTTGATGATCGACAGTCTTTTTATTTCTTTAATTCAAATTTGGTTGAAAGAAATCCTCTTATTTATATCAAACTTCATTGCAAATTGGTTAACAATCATTAGAAAATGCACTAAAACTTTTAAAATGTCATTGTGGAGCTTTTACTCAATTTTTTTCTGGCCTTGGATCATGTAAATCTAAAAAATATTCAAATCACATGATTAATAAAATTCAAAAAGCTTCATGTACAATACCTTTAATAATTTAAGAACTAAATTACAACTGTTGAAGATCATAGAACCATTTGCAAATGCAGCAAAAGAAAATGGTTGATGAGAACAATTTCTGGGTATGCAATATTAAAGTTATGTTATATTTCGGGCATCACACTTGGGCGTCATGCTTTTTTATATGTTGATTTTGCGTCATATTTGCACTTGATTGTTTTATATATACGAAATTTTAGCCAATGAGAAATCACAATTAATGGACAGGGTATGTATAAGTGTGAAAAAAGCATGTAGACAAACTTCCAATGAGAAACTACTGAGGATGTGTGATACAAACAAGTCAACTATAAGCATTCATCAAAATCTAACAATGGAAGAAAATAGAAATGGAATAATCGAATCACTTCAAATACTTTTTTGGAAAATCTTTTAGACGCCATCTTGCTTTCTCCACGTATTTAAGATTTAAAAAAAATACTGAATTTACAACAAAACGATTAAACCTAGTTAGAGAATAGCACGTCCTCCATTTCAAATGTCCACATCAAATATATTTGGTGACCTGTGGCTATGTTACAGGCATGACCTCGCATTCCCAGATGTACCACCGTCAGTTGAAGCGATTTCACAAGGTAGGAGGCTCCAGCAAGCATTGGCACCTGCAACTTCTAAAATTTTCAGGACTGACCAAAAGACCAGTCATTCACAAAATGTGCCAGGACTTGATTCACACCCCATTGAGAACAAAAACCCACAGAAAAACCATATTTAAGAACAGCGAAGGCAAAAGGAATTTTTTTATCTGTATAAAATATCAGAACAAGGTAAAACATAAGATGAAGCATAAACTCTTTAACTTTTTGCTGAGGTAGCTTTAAAAGTAGAAACATGCATTCTATATCCCAACCAATCGGCCATAACTACATTCAGTGAGTATAAGACAGCCAGTTACAGCTGAGCAAAATGCCGAGGAGTGGGGAAGGACTCAAGCTTAATGACTTGGAGCTGGTTGGTATATCTTGGCAATGTATTTTATCAGGAGCATTTATTTTATTTATGTTGATGCTCAGAACTCAAAAAGAATCCTTGTTCATATAATTAACAAGTTCCAGAAGGCCTGCACCATTATTCAATTTTGGAGGAAGATTGGAAGAAGAGAGGATATAGGTAAGGGAAAGCAATCAGCAGAGACTCTATGGTTAGAATTGAGGAATAAGAGAGGACTTAAAACTGTTATGGGAGTTGTCTGGAGGCCTCCTGATAACAGCAATGAAGTGGCAGAATGTACTAAGTCAGAGATTAGAGAAGCTTGCAACAAAAGCAGAGTTGTTTTAATGGGAGACTTCAATTTTGATACAGATTGGGAAGAGCACAGTAACTCAAGTCAGAAAGGTAATGAATTTCTTGAGTGCATTCAAGATAGTTTTCTGGAGCAATATGTTCTAGAACCAACAAGAGAGCAGGCCATACTAGATTTGGTAATGAGTAATCAGCCAGACTTGGTTAATAATCTAGCAGTAAAGGAACATTTATCTAACAATGATCATAACATGATTGAATTCAATGTTAAGTTTGAAAAGGAGAAACCTAACACAGTTACTAAGATTCTATATTTTTGTACGGCTAATTTTAATGGGATGAGAAGGAGACTGACGACAGCAAACTGGTCAAAACCGTTATCGAGTAAAACTACAGATGAACAGTGGGAGGTGTTCAAAACAGAATTCAGCTGAATACATGACCAAATTTCTGAGAAGTGCAAAAGCAGTAGGGCAGTAATAGTAGGGGATTTCAACTATTCCAATATTAACTGGGACACAAACAGTGTGAAGGGTATAGACGGCGCAAAATTCTTCAATTGCATTCAGGAGAACTTTTCTAGCCAGTACGTAGCAAGCCCAACAAGAGAGGGGGCAGTTCTGGATTTAGTTTTAGGAAATGAGGCGGGGCAGGTGGAAAGAGTATCATTGGGAGAGCATTTTGGTGGTAGTGATCATAATTCAGTTAGATTTAGCACAGTTATGGAAAAGGACAAAGATAGAACAGGAGTTAAAGTTTTCAATTGGGGAAAGGCCAATTTTACTAAGCTAAGAAGTGATTTAGCAAAAGTTGGCAGGAAACAGCTACTTGAAGGCAAATCAATGTCAGTGCAGTGTGAGGCATTCAAGGGGAAGATTCAAGGGGTGCAGAGTAAACATGTTCCCACAAAGAAAAAGGGTGGGGCTGCCAAATCTAGAGCCCCCTGGATGACAAGGAGTATACAAGGTAAGATAAGGCAGAAAAGGAAAGCTTATGTCAGACACCGAAAACTCAATACGACAGAAAGCCTACAGGAGTATAAAAAGTGCAGGAGTGAAATTAAAAAGGAAATTAGGAAAGCAAAGAAAGGGCATGAAAAAATATTGGCAAGTAAAATCAAGGAAAACCCAAAGATGTTTTATAAATACATTAAAAGCAAGAGGATAACTAAGGAAAGAGTAGGGCCCATTAGAGACCAAAAGGGTAACCTATGTGTGGAGGCAGAAGATATTGGTATGGTTCTTAATGAATACTTTGTGTCTGTCTTCACAAAAGAGAGGGATAATGCAGACATTGTAGTTAAGGAGGAGGAGTGTGAAATATTGGATGGGATAAACTTAGTGAGAGAGGAAGTATTAAGGAGATTAGCATCTTTGAAAGTAGATAAATCTCCAGGGCCGGATGAAATGTATCCCAGGCTGTTAAAAGAAGCAAGGGAGGAAATAGTGGGAGCTCTGACCATCATTTTCCAATCCTCACTGGATACAGGCGTGGTGCCGGAGGATTGGAGGACTACTAATGTTGTACCATTGTTTAAAAAGAGAGCGAGGGATAGAACAAGTAATTACAGGCCAGTCAGTCTAACCTCCGTGGTAGGCAAATTATTGGAATCAATTCTGAGGGACAGGATAAACCGTCACTTAGAAAGGCACTGAGTAACCAAGGACAGTCAGCATGGATTTGTTAAGGGAAGGTCGTGTCTGACTAACTTGATTGAATATTTTGAGGAGGTAACAAGGAGGGTCGATGAGGGTAATGCATTTGATGTAGTCTACATGGATTTTACCAAGGCTTTTGACTCGGTCCCACATGGCCGACTGGTCAAAAAAGTACATGCCAGTGGGATCCAAGGGAGAGTGGCAAGTTGGATCCAAAATTGGCTCAGCAGCAGGAAGCAAAGGGTAATGGTCGGTGGGTGTTTTTGTGATTGGAAGACTGTTTCCAGTGGGGTTCCGCAGCGCACAGTACCAGGTCCCTTGCTTTTTGTGATATATATTAATGATATGGACTTAAATGTAGGGGGCATGATTAAGAAGTTTGCAGAGGATTCAAAAATTGGCCGTGTGGTTGATAGTGAGGAGGAAAGCTGTAGACTGCAGGAAGATATCAACGGACTGGTCAGGTGGGCAGAAAAGTGGCAAATGAAATTCATTCCTGAGAAATGTGAGGTAATGCATTTGGGGAGGGCAAACAAGGCAAGGGAGCACACAATAAATGGGAGGATACTGAAAGGTGTAGAGGAAGTGAGGGACCTTGGAGTGCATGTCCGCAGATCCCTAAAGGTAGCAGGACAGGTGGATAAGGTGGTTCAAAAGGCATGTGGAATAGTTTCCTTTATTAGCCGAGGCAGAGAATATAACAGCAGGGAGGTTATGCTGGAACTGTATAAAACGCTGGTTAGGCCACAGCTTGAGTACTGTGCACAGTTCTGGTCACCACATTATAGGAAGCATGTAATTGCACTAGGGAGGGTACAGAGGAGATTTACGAGGATGTTGCTAGGACTGGAGAATTTTAGCTATGAGGAAAGATTGGATAGGCTGGGGTTGTTCTCTTTGGAACAGAGGAGGCTGAGGGGTGATTTAATTGAGGTGAACAAAATTATGAGAGGCCTAGATAGAGTGGATAGGAAGGACCTATTTCCCTTGGCAGAGAGGTCAATAACCAGGGGCATAGATTTAAAGTGATTGGCAAAAGGATTAGAGGGGAGCTGAGGAAAAAAAAAATTCACGAAGAGGGTGGTAGGGGTCTGGAACTCACTGCCTGAAAGAGTGGTAGAGGCAGTAACCCTCAACTCATTTAAAAAGTACCTGGTTATGCACCTGAAGTGCCGTGACCTACAAGGCTACGGACCAAGTGCTGGAAAGTGGGGTTAGGCTGGGTGGCTCATTTTCGGCCGGCGCGGACACGATGGGCAGAATGGCCTGCTTCTCTGCCATAAATTTTCTATGATTCTATATACCCTTAAGGGGCAAGAGCACCACTTATCAAATAAAACAGCTATAGTCGACAAAAGAGGTGCGAGATAACATAAAACTAAAGGAAAGAACACACAAAAGTATAAAGATTAGTGTGAATCCAGGGACTTTTTTTTATTCATTCATGGAATGTGGGCGTTGCTGGCAAGGCCAGCATTTATTGCCCATCCCGAATTGACCTTGAGAAGGTGGTGGTGAGCCACCTTCTTGAACCGCTGCAGTCCGTGAGGTGAAGGTTCTCCCACAGTGCTGTTAGGTAGGGAGTTCCAGGATTTTGACACAGCGACGATGAAGGAACGGCGATATGTTTCCAAGTCGGGATGGTGTGTGACTTGGAGGGGAACGTGCAGGTGGTGTTGTTCCCATGTGCCGGCTGCCCTTATCCTTCTAGGTGGTACAGATCGCAGGTTTGGTAGGTGCTGTCGAAGAAGCCTTGGTGAGTTGCTGCAGTGCATCCAGTCAATTGTACACACTGCAGCCACGGTGCAGCGGTGGTGAAGGGAATGAATGTTTAGGGCGGTGTATGGGGTGCCAATCAAGCGGGCTGCTTTGTCCTGGATGGTGTCGAGCTTCTTGAGTGTTGTTGGAGCTGCACTCATCCAGGCAAGTGGAAAGTATTCCATCACACTCCTGACTTGTGCCTTGTAGATGGTGGAAAGGCTTTGGGGAGTCAGGAGGTGAGTCACTCGCTGCAGAATACCCAGCCTCTGACCTGCTCTTGTAGCCACAGTATTTATGTAGCTGGTCCAGTTAAGTTTCTGGTCAATGGTGACCCCCGGGGTGTTGGTGGTGGGGGATTCGGTGATGGTAATGCCATTGAATGTCAAGGGGAGTTGGTTAGACTCTCTCTTGTTGGAGATGGTCATTGCCTGGCACTTGTCTGGCGCGAATGTTACTTTCCATTTATCAGCCCAAGCCTGGATATTGTCCAGGTCTTGCTGCATGCAGGCTTCATTATCTGAGGGGTTGCGAATGGAACTGAACACTGTGCAACCATCAGCGAATATCCCCATTTCTGACCTTATGACGGAGGGAAGGTCATTGATGAAGCAGCTAAGATGATGGGGCCTAGGATACTGACCTGCGGAACTCCTGCACCAATGTCCTAGGGCTGAGATGATTGGCCTCCAACAACCACTACCATCTTCCTTTGTACTAGGTATGTCTTCAGCCACTGGAGAGTTTACCCCCTGATTCCCATTGACTTCAATTTTACCAGGGCTCCTTGGTGCCACACTTGGTCAAATGCTGCCTTGATGTCAAGGGCAGTCACTCTCACCTCACCTCTGGAATTAAGCTCTTTTATCTATCTTTGGACCAAGGCTGTAATGAGGTCTGGAGCCGAGTGGTCCTGGCGGAACCCAAACTGAGCATCGGTGACCAGGTTATTGGTGAGTAAGTGGCACTTGATAGCACTTCCGACGACACCTTCCATCACTTTGCTGATGATTGAGAGTAGACTGATGGGGCGGTAATTGGCTGGATTGGATTTGTCCTGCTTTTTGTGGACAGGACATACCTGGGCAATTTTCCATTGTCGGATAGATGCCAGTGTTGTAGCTGTACTGGAACAGTTTGGCGAGAGGCGCTGCTAGTTCTGGAGCACAAGTCTTCAGCACTACAGCCGGGATGTTGTCGGGGCCCATAGCCTTTGTTGTATCCAGTGCACTCAGCCGTTTCTTGAAATCACGTGGAGTGAATCAAATTGGCTGAAGACTGGCTTCTGTGATGGTGGGGATATCAGGAGGAGGCCGTGATGGATCATCTACTCGGCACTTCTGGCTGAAGATGGTTGCAAACGCTTCAGCCTCGTCTTTTGCACTCACTTGCTGAACCCTGCCATCACTGGGAGAGATATAGAGAACAGCAAAAGAAGACAATAAAGATAGTAAGAGCTGCAAAAAGGAATATGAAAAGAAACTTCCGAGGGATATTGACATTAACACAAAAAGTTTTTACAATTATATTAGAAGAAAAAGGGTAGTCAAGGGTAATATGGGCCCTTTAAAAACAGATGCGGGAAACTAATAATGAATTAAGGACCGGAACTCATTAAAGTTAACGTAAGCAAGAAAACAGTATTAGAAAAAATAATAGCACTAAAGACTTACAAGGACCTACTCGAGGGACATAGGAACATAGGAACAGGGGTCGGCCATTTGGTCCTTACAGCCTGTTACACCATTCAATCTGATCTGTGACCGATCTCCATATCCCCAAATCCCTTTGGTTAACAAAAATCTATCAATCTCAAATTTAAAATTATCAAATGAGCTCGCATCAACTGCCATTTGTGGAAGAGAGTTCCAAACTTCTGCCACCCTTTGCATGTAGAAGTATTTCCTAACTTCACTTCTGAAAGTCCTGGTTCTAATTTTTAGGCTACGTTCGCTAGTCTTAGCCTCCCCAACCAGTGGAAATATTTTCTCTCTATCTACCCTATCAGTTCCACTTAATATCTGGAAAATTTTGATCAAATCACCCCTTAATCTTCCAGGGAATACAACCCTAGCTTGTGTAATCGCTCCATATAATTTAACCTTAGAGTCCAGTCTATGTTCCTATGATTCTAAAAAAAGTGCTAAATGTTAAACATATTTAATTAAGCATTCTTTTGGTCGCTCTAAGAATTGTTCCAGAAATATTTAATGATTATTTAGTAATCATTGGCAGCCATGCCTTCAGCTGTGTAGGCCCCAAGTTCTGGAATTCCAACCCTAAAGCTCTCTGTCTCTCCACCTCTCCTCCTTTCAAACCCTCCTTAAAACTTACCTCTTTAACCAAGCTTTTTGTCACCCATCCTAATAGCTCCTTCTTTGGCTCGCTGTCAGTATTTGTCTGATTACACTCTTGCGAAGTGCCTTGGGATGTTGTCCTATGTTAAACGCACTACATCAATGCAAGTTGTTGTAATCAAGAAAAGAAAGATCCAAATTAGTTTTATCTTTCTTTCAATTTTATATATTTATTGGCCGTAGCTATAAAAACCCTCACCTTAAACAGGGGGCAGTTAGTGTAAAGAGCTTTTCCCTGTGTTACATGGATAGATGTATTTATGAAAGTGTAACACATGAGGGTAATAAACTTCTTTCCAAATCCTCTCATACTGATATGCAACAATATAATCTCTGACTAACCATACACAATGCCGTGGGAGATGTGCAGAGATTTGTGCAACTATTATGTCTTAAAAATGCTGAGTGATGGCAACATTCAAAAATGTGTTGCAACCCTAGGTAGCACTGTGAGAATGACGTTACTTGATGTGGCATAACATCACATGACGTAACGTAACATTACATGACATAACATTACGTGAAAGGACCACCTCAAGCAGAAGAAATGTGCCTTTAGAACATCACCAGAAAAACATTTATAGAATGTCTCTGTTAATAGAAGCACAGAACATATCGACAAAGAGCACAAAATCATCAAATAAATAAGAAAGTAAGTCACAGAGTGATGTGAAAGCCAAATGCGGCTGGCCATGGTCGATTGCTACATCGCAAAAATACGAGAACAAAAACCAATAGCCAAGCCCAAAAAAAAACAAAATTCATCATACCCAAAAAAACATCCTGGTTCAGACAAACCCCAGCCTGACAGTCCTAAAAGCATGGATCTGAGTAATTAAAAGCCCCATCCATCAGTGGGGAGCGCAACTGAGATAGAAACTGCCTGCGCACCCAGCACTGAGGTAACTCCAATGAAGACTGAGATAGAATTCTGCCACTAACAAACTCCACCATATTGAAGAAGCAAATCAGCTGCTCGCAATCCCAAGGCTGAAATTAGCAACCATCCAGTTGCTTCCTAAATCCAGGAGGCAGAAAACAGATCCTGTTATCGACCCGAAGCAAAGTTCATATGCCATTAACCTCTCCCCTACATTGAGGTAAAATCCGAATGCAGGAGCCAACCTCCCTTCCACTCTGTGGAGACAGAAAGGAACCCCCACAGTCTCTGCTGCTCCCTCGCCCTTGCCTTCTCTCCCACTGCAGAACCAAACCTAGCTCCCGGCCCCTTGCCAAGAGAAATTTGTACTCAGAAAACCCCCCTGCCCCACTGCGGCAAACTCTCCGCTTCCTCTCTCCTCCCCTCCTCTGGCATCTGTTCCCTTCCCATCTCTTCCTCTTGCTCTCCCCTTCTCCTTCCCATCTTTCCTTCTCCCACTTTCCCAGTTTCTCCCTATCCTCTCCCAATTGTCACCTGTTCTTTGCTCTCTCTCCCCATGCCTCCTCTCCAACAACTCCTCTTTTCTCCCTCCCCATCCTCACAATCACACCCATCTCTTTTCCCTGACTCTCCTCCTCCCCCTGTCCCCAGTCCATCTCCTCCATCCTCACCCCTCCTCCCTCCCTTTCTGCCTTCTGTTGTCCTCTTCCCCTCTGCCTCACCCTGTTTCCAATTCTCCACCCCTCATCCCCCTCTATTTCCTTCTGTCCTCCCACCTCTCCTCTCCCGTGTAGGAGAAATACCTTAAGAATTGCATTAAATGTGTCCTCAAAAATGAATGCTAGGAAAGGAAAGGGTTAATGCTAGTTAAACAATTGGGCTCACACAAGTAAGGCATTCCTTACCACTGACAGAAGACAAGCCATCAAGACCACAGGTCTGGAGACGGCTTGTTAAGGTGGTGTTTGTTAAGCCAGCTAGTCCAGATACAACTGCCAATGCAGAAGGTGAATTTATCAAGGAGCAGAGGAGCTAGGAGGAATGGATAGCACTTCTACAGACTTCGATTCATCACTCTGATGTCCCAAAAGACAAACATCAGTCTCAAGAGGAAGGCGGGCCATCACTTCATCCGTGCCAGATCTTAAGGGCGAGGTTGTATAAGTTCTGGAAACAGTTAACTACAAGCATATAGACTCTAATTTATTCAAAATATTGTTACCGTGTCAGCTATTTAAGCACCAATTTATATCAATCTCAGATACTGATTACAAGAGTAAATTTATAATCAGCAAGCAGTTAATACTGAATCACTGTGACATAACTGAACTGCCTTTGTAACCTCGATTATTTATTTCAGTAATTAACTACTAATCTACTAATTATTTGAAATCAATGTTTAAGTGTTGCAAACTATGATTCTGAGATTAATAAACAATTGTTAGTGCATGTCTGACTTCTTCGACAATTGGCAAAAAGCATTAATTAATTCACTCAGTAGCTTATGTGGATCCCGATGGCAGGTTTGTAATGTGAAGAGAAAGAAAGAACTTGCATTTATATGGTGCCTTTCACAACCTCAGGATATCCCAAAGCACTTTACAACTAAGGAAGTATTTTTGAAGTGTAATTACTACTGTAATGCACGAAACGCAGCAGCCAATGTGCGCACAGCAAGCTTCCACAAACAGCAATGAAATAAATTATCAGATCATCTGTTTTGGGTGTTTGCTGAGGGCTAATGTTGGCCAGAACACCAGATGAACTCCCCGGCTCTTCTTCGAATTGTGCCGAGGGATCTTTTATGTCCATCTGAGAGGGTAGACAGGGCCTCGGTTTAATATCTCATCTAGAAGACGGCACCTCTGACAGTGCAGCACTCCCTCAAGTCTCTGAAGTGGGACTTCAACCCACAACCTTCTGACTCAGAGGTGACAGTGCTATCACTGAGCTACAGTTGGCATTAAATGTTCATTTAGTTGTTATTCCAAATTTTAATATGAGTGTAAATGCTAATATAATCTGAACTAGCAGACGAGCAACTGTCAGAAAGGTAGTGAATTTCTTGAGTGTGTTCGGGATAGTTTTTTACAGCAGTATGTCCTAGAGGCAACAAGGGGGCAAGCCATACTAGATTTAGTAATGAGTAATGAACCAGATTTAGTTAACAGCTTAACTGTACGCGAACATCTATCCAATACGATCATAACATGATCGAGTTCAATGTAGTGTTTGAAATGGAAAAAAGTGAATCAGCTGCTAAGATTCTAGACTTGGGTAAGGCCAACTTCAATGGGATGAGACAGAGACTGCCCACAGTAAACTGTAAACAGTCCAAAGTAAACGCCATGTTCTCCGCAGCCTTCAACATGTCATCGATGACGACGGACAACCCGCTAAGGCCATCCCCACACCTCCACTACTCGCCTTCAAACAGCCACCCAACCTCAAACAGACCATCGTTCGCAGCAAATTACCCAGCTTTCAGGAGAACAGCGTCCACGACACCACACAACCCTGCCACGGCAACCTCTGCAAGACATGCCAGATCATCGACACAGACACCACCATCACACGAGAGAACACCACCCACCAGGTACATGGTTCATACTCCTGTGACTCGGCCAACATTGTCGACCTCATACATTGCAGGAAAGGATGCCCCAGAGCATGGTACATTGGCGAGACCATGCAGACACTGCGACAACGGATGAACGGACACCGCGCAACAATTGCCAGACAGGAGGGTTCCCTCCCAGTCGGGGAACACTTCAGCAGTCGAGGACATTCAGCCACCGATCTTCGGGTAAGCGTTCTCCAAGGCAGCCTTCGAGACACACGACAACGCCAAGTTCCGCACCCGTGAGGACGGCCTCAACCGGGATCTTGGGTTCATGTCACGCTACACGTAACCCCACCAGCGAAAAAAAGTTATCTGTTTTTAACACAACGGGTCATTCTCTGTCTTTCTCTTCCTTTCGGATGTTTCTCTCCCTCTCTCTGTTTTGCGTTCTGGCCGTTTGTGTATTCGGTGGTCCTGTCGGTAACATCACTCTGTCTGAACACTTTGATTGCCTTGACAACGGGCAGTTGGAAAGATTATCTGTAATCACCAGGTATTGTTCTCTGAATATAAATGCGGTAACCTTCCATGGAATCCCACACTCGCTCACCTGACGAAGGAGAAAGCCTCCGAAAGCTTGTGATTTTCAAATAAAACAGTTGGACTATAACCTGGTGTTGTAAGATTCCTTACACAGTAAACTGGGCAAATCTGTTAATGGGTAAAACGACTGATGATCAGTGGGAAATGTTCAAAGAAACATTTAATGTGATATAGAATCGGTTTATACCCCCAGGGGCAAGAACTCTACTTGCTAAAAAAAACAGCCATGGACAACTAAAGAGGTAAGGGACAGTATAAGACGTAAGGAAAGGGCAGACAAAAAGGCAAAAAATGGCACAGATCCTGGCGAATGTGAAAGATACAAAGATCAACAAAGGGTCACAAAACAGATAGTAAGAGCTACAAAAAGAGAGTATGAAAAGAAACTTGCAAGGGATATCAAAACCAATACGACGAACTTTTATAGTTATATTAGGAAAAAAGAGGGTGGTCAGGAGCAGTGTTGGCCCCTTAAAAACTGAAAGTGGGGATATTATAATTGACAATGGGGAAATGGCGGACATGTTGAACAATTACTTTGCGTCAGTATTCACAGTAGAAATATTGTGAATAATTGAGGCCCCAAGACAGATCCCTGCGGGACTCCACTCGTCACATCCTGCCAATGTGAGTACTTACCCATTATCCCTACTCTCTGTCGCCTTTCGCTCATCCAATTTCCTAACCAAGTCTGTACTTTTCCCTCGATTCCATGGGCTTCTATCTTAGCTATGTGGGACCTTATCAAATGCTTTTTGGAAGTCCATATAAATAACATCCATTAACATTCCCCTGTCCACTACTTTAGTCACCTCTTCAAAAAATTCAATCAGGTTTGTCAGGCATGACCTACCTTTCACAAATCCATGCTGGCTCTCTCTGATTAACTGAAAATTCTCGAGCTGTTCAGTCACCCCATCCTTAATTATAGACTCCAGCAATTTCCCCACAACAGATGTTGGGCTAACTGGTCTATAATTCCCTGGTTTCCCTCTCTCTCCTTTCTTAAAAAGTGGAGTGACGTGTGCAATTTTCCAATCTAGAGGGACAGTTCCTGAATCTAGAGAACTTTGAAAGATTATAGTTAGGGCATCTGCAATGTGCTCACCTACTTCCTTTAAAACCCTGGGATGGAAACCATCTGGTCCTGGGGATTTGTCACTCTTTAGTGCTATTATTTTCTTCATTACTGTTGCTTTACTTTTGTTAATTTCATCGAGTCCCTGTCTCCGATTCAATATTAGTTTTCTTGGGAGTGACTCAAGAAATTCTACCTTTCTGACAGTCGCTAGTCTGCTTTTCCCAATCTATGTGAAAGGATCTAAGACCAGAGTGGGAATTGTGTATAGGATCCCTGGGTGCAGCTCTGAAGTGCTAGATTGTATAAATGCAGAGATTAGACAAGCGTGCAAGAAAGGCACAATCTATGTGAAGGTTGATGTCCCCCATTAAGACCACTATGCCTTTCTTGCACGCTTGTCTAATCTCTGCATTTACACAATCTAGCACTTCAGAGCTGCACCCAGGGATCCTATACACAATTCCCACTCTGGTCTTAGATCCTTTCCTATTTCTCAATTCAACCCATAAGGTCTCTGTTGGCTGCTTACCTCTCGTTATATCCTCCTTTATCATTGAAGTGATTTCATCTCTAATCATTAAGACTACTCCTCCCCCTCTTCCATTTTCCCTTTCTCTTCTGTAGACCTTATAACCCAGTATAACTTTAACTACAGCCAGCCTTTCTCGTGTCCCCTCTTAGTCAATTTTTAGCCCAGCTAGTATCTCAACTACCTCCTCTTTTACTGTGATTTTAGTAGCATCTTCTTTCTTGGTAAAGACAGATGCAAAGTATTCATTTAGTACCTCAGGCATACCCTCTGCCTCCATGCGTAGATCTCCTTTTTGGTCTCTAATCGGCCCACCCCTCCTCTTACTACCTGTCTACTATTTATATGCCTTTGGAAGACTTTTGGATGTTAGCCGCCAGTCTATTCTCATACGCTCTCTTTGCCCTTCTTATTTCCTTCTTCACTTCTCCTCAGTACTTTCTATACTCAGCCTGGTTCTCACTTGTATTATCAACCTGACATCTGTCATAGGCCCCCTTTTTCTGCTTCATGTTACTCTCTATCTCTTTCGTCATCCAGGGAGTTCTGGCTTTGGTTGCCCTACTTTTCCCCCTTGTGGGAATGTACCTAGACTGTACCCGAACCATGTCCTCTTTAAAGGCCTTGAAGTAAAGTTTGAACCAAAATTTAAAAGATAATGATTATACTTACCTATACTAGATCACCTTTTATGCCTCAATTGTATCTAACGATGTCTCTTATCAAAGGTCTGTAGTTCTCCGAGAAGTCCAGGACTAGAACAATTAATATTAACTGAAGAGAATGAACCAGGTGTCAGGCTACAATTCACAGCACGCATCAGGCTAAAATTCACAGCAATTTAAATCTAACAGCAAGACTGGCTATTCAGGATGTGTAAGGACTTGCTGTTTGTAAGCCTCTCCTGTCCTGACATTATCTGATGGAGAAAAAAGACATCTAAACACCTCAGACAAGTTCTTGTTAGAAGCAGTTATATATTTCAAATTTGTTTTTGTGTAAAATTATTAACACACATGCAGGAACTTTGCCATTTTATCTGAGATAATAATGCTCACTGGAATTCTTATGTTTGCATTTTCAAGAAGTTGCTAATTTAACAAATTCAGTATGTTATTTGTGTGACATTTGAAATTTTAGTGCTGTTTTACTTTTCCGTTCTTAGTTCTAATTATTTACACTGCATTACAATCACATTTTTTTCACTTTCTAGGAGAGAACTCAAAAACAGCAACAAAAAGAATGGAAGGAAGGAACGAAGAAGGTTCTAAACAAATTTCTAGAATTTAAGAATATTTAATACAAGCAGTACCTTTTAGTAATGCTAACTATTGCACTAGAGATATTTGGTAAAGAAGAAAAAATAGAAATTAATTTAATCTTTCAAATATTATATTTTTAATGCTCATTATAAAAACTCACACCCTAAACAATTGGTCAGCCTGGTTACTTGATCTTGTAGGAAAGGACTCTTTTTGAAAGGAATTATAATTTGTATTATTTTTACTCAAAACATTGTATTTTATATCCCTAACTACAAAGGAAACCTAGAACGAACTGCAAGGCAAAGTACAAATGTTTAAAGCAGTATCTAAACAAGCTGTGGGTTAAAACAAGAAACTAACATTATTTGTGTACTTCCTTTATGCAAGGGCAAGCAAATAAAGATTTTTATAATGGGTCGGATTTTGCTCTGAAAATAACAGTGAGCCTAATAGCGTTCACCGTTATTTCTGTGCATCTGGTTCTGCGACTTACAGCGACTGCACATGCGAAGTCAAACGTGGAAATCCGGAAATTGTTGTACCAGATGCCCTGCTCCTCCGTATGTTTCGTGGGAAGGACATCTCGCCGGCTGGCTCCCCATTCAAATCGAGGGAACGGTGTGAGGTTCCTGTACTGACCTGATGGATATGAAGTAATCTCGCCAAAAAAGATGTGTCAAGTTTTTTAGGTCTAAGAACCCTGTTAATGATGTGGAGATGCCGGTGATGGACTGGGGTTGACAATTGTAAACAATTTTACAACACCAAGTTATAGTCCAGCAATTTTATTTGAAATTCACAAGCTTTCGGAGGCTTCCTCCTTCCTCAGGTGAATGCTGTGGAAATTTTCACAGCATTCACCTGAGGAAGGAGGAAGCCTCCGAAAGCTTGTGAATTTCAAATAAAATTGCTGGACTATAACTTGGTGTTGTAAAATTGTTTACAATTGTCAACCCTGTTTATGGCATGGTAAGTCTTAATGACTACCAAACAACCTCGCTGGCACTGAAAATTAACTTTTGCCACTGTGAAGTCTCATTCCTTCTGATTTTAATTGTTGTTGGACATTTAAAATACATCAATATTTGTTAACTTTATCTTTCTGTCTCTTTTATCGCTGTCTTTCAATTCAATATTTCTTACCCTCTCTTTATTTCGCTTTCTGTACCTGATTTGACATTGAATTTACTATTCTAACTTACACTTCCTGGTTCTGACTCTGAGTGGCTTATTAACATGCTTCAATCTGATTGGTTATGGGGATATACAGTCGCTTGCCCCGTTCACACTGGTCCCAGATGCCCAGGAGACGGCGCCACACTGAATTGAGGATCTCATGAGAGGACCTTGCCATGCAAAAGCCAATGAATAGTCTATGGGCAAGTGCAAGTCTACCAAATGGCAGCCGCTGTTCGTTTGCTGCTGAGAGCAAAATCCGGCCCAAAAGATCTGTGATTTTTTGCTAATTTGATATTCTAAGTGGCAGTGATGGACTGGCTTTGATAAAGCCAACTATGGCTGAAATAAAATAGCTGTTTGAACCACGCATGGATAACTCTTGTACCTAATTACGAGACAACTGATGCTGATGACATCATTGCAGCTTGAATAAATCACTGAGGCTAGCAGTGTGAGGGAAGCTAAGACATCAGTGGAGCCTCGCCACCAATCACATAAATGTTAATTTAGCTCCCTCAAATTGTCAGGCTCGGGAACCTTTTCAAAGCTTGTTCATCATAATGCTTTGCAACATTTTAAAAAGAAATCCTGATGAAAAGGTTTTGTTTTTAAGAACTGCCTTGTGACCTGCACATTCATCTCCACCACATGCAGATCTAGTTATTTTGTTGTGAGACGAAAAAGTAAGAGAGCATTTAGCATGATTGACATAGAATAAAGGTTTTGAATTTCAAATATGTATCAGTTTTTTGGGGCTTTACGTAATATTCATTGATAACCTGGAAACTAATTCAGGATCACATTCAACTGTTAAAATTCTTCCTCCGATTATTTTTTTCATGCCTTTTAAGGCTCATTTTAGCCAATGCATCATCACTTTACCAAGAGGATGGGCAAGGTAGAAGTTCAGTTAATACCACTTAACAGGATATACACACGTCACATGAGTAGATTTAGCTTCAATTTTCGCTCCTTTCCGGGGGTGTACCTTTCCTCTCAGTGCACCTCCTTCAGACAAACATGCATTATTACTGATATTGATACAAAATGTATTCTTCTGTTTTGATCATGTAGACTTGAGATAGTCTCTTGTTGGACAGTGTTACTTGTGGTATTTGTGAACAGCATCCTTCGTTTATTTTTTGGTATTGCTGACTATAACCTGATTCAAATAATGCTGTTTTCACAGTGTAGTTTACTTAGATCAATTTGAACGAATTTCAATGCAAACAACAAACACATCTCTCCTATTTATGAGGCTTTTGTATCCTGAATAATGTTCACTTAGGGAAATGCTGAATGGCCAATAGTTAGTATGGGCTTCATAATCATCATACTTTATATGTAGTTCAACCTCAAAATACAAATGAATAAGCTATTATCCTAGGTGCCCGGTCATGAACTGATTCTCTGATTGTAGGGTTGTGTCCAAAGGCCTTTGGAATTGCAGTAGATACAAAAGGCAAATAATGTAATGGCTCTGACGAGATTTCACTCATCACGAGATATCCCAGCTTTCCTAATACACTCAGAATGAACTGGACCATGGTGTGACTGGAGTTCCAAAAGGAAACTTGCATGAACCGGTCATCGAACTTTGGATAAACATGCTGGTGTTTCATTACCAAATGCACATTATGCATTTCCTAAGTGATATCAAGTTCAACAGAAAAACCCTGTACAATAATTAATTTCCTCGACAATGTAATGCCCACATCTCCACCCAAAATTATGCATCTTTAAGGATTGCTAGTCAGTTTCTTTAATGTAATACCTGAATGAACTGCAGTAATGTCATCACCTTAAATCTCTCATTTGGAAAAGAGATCAAGTCTCGTGGATCCATTATGAGTCTGACTCCTCTTGTTTCATTGCAGCCAACAAAGAAATGGAAGCAATGGTGGTATTATTACCTCACAATTAAAGATAACCACCCTTTGCTGGCTTGATGATTGCGCTGATTACTATTAATGCCAATATGAGGCAAGCTCTCCCACACATTTCCCAAATCTGAACAGCCAGTCTGGAAGTTCATATGAAAAGGTGAGATTGAGTGATGACAGGAAGGGAGTGAATTCAGAGGAGAGGGCCCGGAGAAGTTAAGGTGAAGAGTGAAATCACTAAGGATGAGGAGCCACTCGGTGCAGAGGCTGAGAGAAGTGAGAACATCAGGGGAAAGTCAGGATAGAACTTGAGTGGGTGGTAAACAATGAGGATTATAAACAAAAGGAGTTCAGGATGAACCAGGGTGAGGTGCTCGAAGGAGAATAAGCGGGGCAGAAACCAAGGTGTGACCTGGAGTTAAGGGTCAAGCCACCACATGGCAGCTTGAGCATGGAGGTTTCAGTAAGAGGGAAGGAGTTCCTACCCATGAGCCACGTTTCTGTCAGGATACTGATACATTCATCTACTCTGAGCTTGTGAATATGTGTAAAATGTAATTGGAAGAAAGGATGACTGAAGAAAATAGTCGGGGGGGGGGGGGAGAAGAGAAGAGTGAAATAAATCAATGAGATCAATGAATTATCTTTGTTACTTATTGGAACCCACTTTTTTCTTCCTGCTTTTCATTCTCTTTTGTTCCATTTTCTTCCTCCATTTTCACTTTTTCTTGTTTCTAGTTTGGTATTTCAATTATTTTATTCACACCATCAGAAATTATCGAGCAGTGAATTTCAAACCAGACCCAGAAAATGATCACTCTGCGGTCCTGTACAACTGTAATTGCACACCAGACCATAATATTTTGGAGCTTTTTTTTTAAAGCAAGCTGCTCTCAAAATGAAAAGAACTCAAAAATGAAGTTGTGTTATTTATTCATCTGGGGTTTCATTTTTTGCTACTATCGGCAAAAGAAAGACAAATGAGACCAATATATTATTGGTTTTATCTCATGTGTACACTAAGCCCAGAAGTATGATGCAAAGTACAGCTCAAATATATGAGAAGGGTAACCACAGCTGACGTTTTAGCCTAAGGGTACAAAAGAATCTCTTCCAACTGTCTTTTGCCCCAGTCTGTCAGCTTTTTTCTGACCTTTTACTATTTTTTTCAGTAGCTTTGTTTCTTCAACCAAGCATTAAATATGCTTGAAGCGGTATTACTGCTCATCTTATATTAATACTGGTTTAAGCCTGCCTAACATAAGCAGCCAGTTTGTTTTCATACCCACAAAAGCTCATGAGTGTTTTTCCTTGCACCCTTAACACAAACATAAAACGCAAATTTCATTGAGTGGCTACGTTATCTTCCATGAGGATCACTCAGTAAATTATAAAAACATAGACTGCACCCATTTCAGAACCAAACCTCTAGGCTGTTATATTAAATTCTCACAGTTTGGAAAACAAAATTTTTAGAAAAGCACAGCTAGGCAAATATTATTCCCTCCCCACATCCCAGCAACGTGCCATAATTGAGAGCTTTAGGGTTACACGAATTAAACCTTTGAAAAATGTAATACCATTTGTTACCCAAAATATTGTCAATTAACGAATGTTTCACTTCCTTCCAACTTTCTCCCCTCCCCCTCTGAAGGCACTAATTCATCCTGGGTTAATGTCCCATAAGCAATGGCAGCACGGTGGGGCCTCACCAAAATGGTTAATTGTCAAGTATGAACTCAGGCAGTATGTGTCAGCAGACCACCTGACCCGAGGCAACATCATAGCTGAGCCTAATCCTATCCTCAATGGTTACCTTTCCAGGAAGGATCACTGATCTGGCTGATTTTTCCATTTCTTTGCCCGAGGACCAATTGTCATGTTGCAGAAGATCAACAACTCAATAAAGATCAGGGATTGAACTTCAGAGTTCCCTGATCTGTATGGCTTAATACATCAGGGCATTTATCTGCTGAGCCACTAAGCGATTTGTTTTGTTTTGTCCTTTCATTTCCCATTGTGCAAAAATTCCAAACCCAAATATGTCTCCCACACAACATACTATTCTGCCGAAAGGGTGAATCGACAACCCTCATATGAACCTGCTGAGATCTAGAATCCACTTTGTGGGGAAATTACAGGGCTAATAATATATGTACCACCATTCATGGGATAGTGTCTCAGTGCATTAACTTGCTGTTCAATCAGGACTGCCTTTTCTTGTTCCTTCTAATACTATCAGCATACCGAATCAATTTAACAGGCTACAGCGCAAATAAAAAAAATGCATTTGTATCTTCAAACAATCCAGCGAGGGACTAGAGCTTGCATGATCGCGATACTCAACTGTACGTTTGTTCTGGTTGTTCAGATTGTGTTTGCAGAAAACTGCTGCAAACTTTATGACAAGACAATTTTTCTTTCTTTGGTTTATTACTTGACGACTGAAATGTGTGTCAATTGTATTCAATCAGAAGAATTAAGACTTGTTCACGTCATTTTTTAACCATATGCTTTGTACCTTGTACAGTGAAGTGCTAATATCATGAAAAGGCTTCTGATTTCAATTATCAAAATGTATTCAATTACATGTCCAGCCAGGGTATCTTTTAGTGCAGAATATGTACTTTGAAAAATGTTAACTGCCCCAATGACTCAACCAGCTGATCCAGTGAGGAGTTCAGCCACACAGATGAGGAAAGTCCCAGATCTGTGCGAAGTTAGTTGATTTCAGCCAGAATTAAAGTAGAAGTGCTACAGGTGACCTTAATGCCCCTGGGCTAGGGAGAGGAATAAGATCCAGCCTTCCTGCTTTTGATCACTATCCAGAAAACCCACCTAGGTACGCATGTATCAGAGCACAGATAAAGACAAGATCAGGGTTAATGGATACTGCTGCAGTCAAATGCCCTTTCAATATTCACTGTCAAGGCTCCCACAAGAATGAGCTCCACTTGGATGAGGTACCAGAAGGTGACCAGTGATCATGGATCAATACTGCAGGAAGGAGTCACAGTCTTCAGGAAAGGAGGGCTGGGGAGGAGAGAGAATTGGCAAGAGAAAAAAAATGCCAAGATGGTAACATACATTCAGGAGAATAAGTCTTCGAAATACCATTTTATTTTCAGTAAAACAAATCATGTTGTTATTGCTAAGTAAGGTTGCTGCTCATATTAATTTGACAAAATAATTTAATGCCTAACAATAAAGGGTCAACTCAATATCTAACAGTAGGTTATAAGCATAGTCCAAAAGCTCCCAGCGGCTTCTGCTTGTTTGTGCATTAGCAGACCAAATTATTCTTTTCATTTTGTGTAGGATTATTATCTTTGGTGAACTATTCATCTTTGCAGCACAGAGTCTCCAGGGTATCTGAACAGTACCATGACTATTCTTAGGCTGTAAAGAGATTACAGCTCACACTAACTGGATTTTCGCAGCTCTCAAAAACTCACGTAGCATTGCTCTGATCAAAATTAACGTGATCCAGTTCAATTTTTCTTCCCTTTTTTTATAACAGCAGGTCACTATCAAATCTGACAACTAGAATGGATGAACCACTAACAAATGCTTAGTCCAGACGACACGAGACACAAGTATGTTATGTGCATTTATATATCACTAACCATTATATGTCACAAGCGTTTGGCACTAGCAACTGTGAGTTAACTAAATAACTGTTTCACCATGAATGGAGATAAGGGGCTTTTGAAATATAGATGGATTCGACCAATATTTGAAAGTATTAATCCAGGTGCTAAATGATATCAGAAATATGGTCATGAACAAAACAACTTGTTATGCCACCTGATGGAAATATTTCTATTTAATGGATTGCACACTAGAAAGAGCAGAGTCCAATCTTTATCCTTGACTATCTGCATCAGTCTTATTTTCCTTTATTTTCTTAAATTGAGTGCATTCTCCTTTCCAATTTTCCACCTTATCAGTCCTCCCAAAGATCATGACTCCTGCTGGCTCCAGTTCTATAGCAGGCAGCAACCCTCCAGTACCTTGCTGAAACAGGTATTCCTAGTGTACTACCCTCTCTTTCCTTCTTTAAGTCGCTCCTTAAAACCTACCTCTTTAACTGTGCTTTTGGTCACCTGTCCTTATATCTCCTTATGTGGCTCGGTGTCAAATTTTGTCTAATAATGCTCCTGTGAAGTGCCTTGGGACGTTTTATTACGTTGAAGATGCTGTATAAATGCAAGTTGTTGTTGAGTCTAGTCAGTGACTTAATGAACTAATCAACAATGGCCACTTGTCCTTACTTAATGTCATCACATACATAAATCCAAAAGCAGCAGTGATCACAAGCAGGTACTGTGACTGATTTTCCACTCCCCAGCGCAGAGATTCAGAAATTAATTGGAGTGGTAACACCAGCATCCTGACTGAGGGTCAGCCAAGTTAGACAATTCCAAAAACTGAACCTACAAGTTACAATCCAAGGAACTGAAACTGTGAATTAACTCAAAGTCACAGGTTCAATTCCTGGGAAGAAACTGACAGCCAGCCTCAGCAAGGATTGCCTTTTTCCATACCATGTGATATATTTATCCACTGAACCATAGTGGGAGCCTGATCCTCATTATAAACTATTTGAAATATTCACCAACTGACATGCTGGTTTATTTACTCAATTTAGTCATGATGCCTCAAGCTGACAGCAACCAACTTAGATTTTTAACCATAACAAACTTGTCATGAATTCATATGAATAAATACTGTCCATTTACAGGAAAACAGATTAAACTAGCTCATTACCACACTCAGACTGCAAAGTTTACAGTGGAGCAAAACCACTTCGGAACCTTCATAAAAGTACAAAAGACAGGTTGGATTAAAAACTGGTCAAGCAACATAAAGCAGAACATGATGATAAATGGCTTTGTTTGAGGTACTGGCGAGTTGAATTCTGCAAGGATCTGTTCTGGGTCGTCTTCTGCTTACACAGATCCAGAAGAATGTGGCCATTAGGACCCAGGAGAATTGAGAGTCATAAAGGTGTGGCACATGCTCTGACTGTATACCCACCCCGCCCCGGCAGTGGCCTCCTGCCACACTCGGCCCATTCCCGTGTTAATTGTATCCATGTGATTTATATCAATTAGTGTTAATTGTATTCAGGTGGTGTGTATCAATTGGGGCTCTCATGTATCCATTTTTTTAAAAATTCGTTCATGGGATGTGGGCATTGCTGGCGAGGCCAGCATTTATTGCCCATCCCTAATTGACCTCGAGAAGGTGGTGGTAAACCGCCTTCTTGAACCACTGCAGTCCGTGTGGTGAAGGTTCTCCCACAGTGCTGTTAGGAAGGGAGTTCCAGGATTTTGACCCAGCAACGATGAAGGAACGGCGTTATATTTCCAAGTCGGGATGGTGTGAGATTTGGAGGGGAACGTGCAGGTGGTGTTGTTCCCATGTGCCTGCTGCTCTTGTCCTTCTAGGTGGTAGAGGTCGCGGGTTTGGGAGGTGCTGTCGAAGAAGCCTTGGCGAGTTGCTGCAGTGCATCCTGTGGATGGTACACACTGCAGTCACTGTGCGCCGGTGGTGAAGGGAGTGAATGTTTAGGGTGGTGGATGGGGTGCCAATCAAGCTGGCTGCTTTGTCCTGGATGGTGTCAAGCTTCTTGAGTGTTGTTGGAGCTGCACTCATCCAGGCAAGTGGAGAATATTCCATCACACTCCTGGCTTGTGCCTTGTAGATGGTGGAAAGGCTTTAGGGAGTCAGGAGGTGAGTCACTCGCCGCAGAATACCCAGCCTCTGACCTGCTTTTGTAGCCACAGTATTTATATGGCTGGTCCAGTTAAGCTTCTGGTCAATGGTGACCCCCAGGATGTTGATGGTGGGGGATTCGGCAATGGTAATGCCGTTGAATGTCAAGGGGAGGTGGTTCGACTCTCTCTTGTTGGAGATGGTCATTGCCTGGCACTTGTCTGGCACGAATGTTACTTGCCACTTATCAGCCCAAGCCTGGATGGTGTCCAGGTCTTGCTGCATGAGGTGTTGTGAATGGAACTGAACAATGTGCAATCATCAGCGAACATCCCCATTTCTGACCTTATGATGGAGGGAAATTCAGTGATGAAGGATGAAGCAGCTGAAGATGGTTGAGCCTAGGACATTGCCCTGAGGAACTCCTGCAGCAACATGTAAGAGGGCTTATTTAGGGTGTGGGGTGTGTAATGTGGAGCTCTGTGAAAAAAGGCTTGGAAGCAACTGAAGACCAGGCTCTAGTATTCTCTCCATCAAAACCGGGGCTCTCCAGTTTAGAACATCCCGTTTTCTGGTCTCACATCATTCCTGCTTCCTGTTCGGGCGGAAGGCGGGCCTAAACAATGGTAATGAGGCCTCGGAGTTAAAATGGTCCAGGCCTCACATCAGCGAGTTGTTTGCCCCGCTGGCCCCAAGCCGACCTCTCAACCAGAGTCAAAATTGGGACTTATGCACCTAAATTTTAAACTTGGAAAAACAGGTGGGTTGTTGGGGGGGGGGGGGGGGGGGTGCGGGTGGAGACAGTAAAAAATTTTAAAATCTAAAACCCGCCCCCAACCCCCCATTTCTGGTTCTAACTGAAGTGGGATGAGGGGCGGGCGGGCAACCAACCCACCTTTAGGAGGCAGGTCGGTCACTGAAAGATTTCAAGGAGGCTGCAGGCCTCCATTTTTACATCTTTTTTGTTTTTAACTCCTGGGGGCCGGGATTCTTGGGCCTTCGACACGCCACATGAGAGGAGGTGAGAAGGCTCAAAACTGCAGGTAAGTGCCTTTATAGCACAGCTTGTGGGCTCGGAGGAGCAGGAGTGCTTCCACCAGTCCCAACAAGCCTCCCTGCAGCGATCCCCACCCCATGATCTCCGACCCCCCTCCAGCCCCCATGACTCCTGACCCCACCCATTCGAAGACTTAACTTCTCGCATCCGCTTCCTTCCGCTTCTCCTGTCCGACTGAGGCCAGCCTGTCAATCAAGCTGGCCTGACGGACGGGAAGCTGACAAAAAATAAATAAAAGACGTCCTTACGTCAAAATCCGGGTTTCCCGTCAGGAATCCCGACCTCCCCCACCCCCCACCAACCAACGCCGAGTAAAAATTTAGGCCATAATTCAAGATGAAATGTGTATGACTTTGCACCTATCTGTATTTACTTTTGGACCAACTAACAACAAAATACAGCTGATGCTAATCTGAACCATTTTGCATGATAAGCCTTTAAAATTCAATTTTTAAAATTATTTTTCAAAAAGAAAAATAACTCAAATCAGGATGAGGGCAGATACTGTCTCTTTTTCTCGAGGTCTCTCAGCTTGATCTGCTTTCTTAAGTTAAAAAAATGAACATCTTTTACTTCAAAGTTTAGTTGAAAACCTACTCAAATTCATCATTCAAATGTTTTTTTAACACATAGAATAGTGTCATCAGAGATACAATTTGACTTTTCCACTGAAATGAGATTGTTTATGATTCAAACATAAAACAAAATCTTCCACAGGTGTGTAATCAGAACTGTGTCACATTTGGTGTAAATCTTTGATTTTTCTCTCATTCTCTTTTACATACAGAGTCTCCATTTTAAAAACACTCAATGTAAACTTTACCTCAATAAAGCTCGTGGAATTTGTCTTCTAGCTTTCCTTCAAATCATTTTTAAAAAACAACCAAGCAGATGTTGCTGAAAGCTGAAGAAAAGCATTTGAAAACCTGGGCTGACTAAACACCACTTATGCATTCTGAAAACTTGTACACACTGAATATGCTCAAACTGTGGCCTCCAAGTAAAAACCTTCATAAAAGGTACTCAAAGACACAAGAAACAATATTTTGATAAGTTTAATCATGTGTAATGTTTTTATTATGTTAGATACTTTGCTGTTGAGCCAGTAATCAATAGGCCGAAGACAGAACAAATTGGTTGGACAAAAAGATTTCTAAAAAATTTCCAAGTTCTACCTTCTATTTTCATTTCTTATGTACAAGCTTGTCTCAAACTTGGCTTTTCCTCACCCCTCCCCCATCACCCACCATGAATCGTGACTTGAATTCAGTAAGCTGTCTTCATTTTTGGTTATATAGAAATGAAGAGAACAAAACTTGATGTCTCTAGGAGTGCAATATTGAAGATCATCAACAGTTACGAGGTATGGGCCTTTGAGTGGTTCCAAGTACAAGTATAAACATCATAGAAAGTATACTATGTCATGTGCTAGGGTACCCCATCATAGATATAACTGAAGTAAATTTTCACAAGGTATGTATGGGCACATCTGATTCCAATAATTTCAAATAGGTGTCAATGTTTTATTAGAAATACCTATATATCAAAAGTAAACATGCCATTTAACACTTCTACTGTTTCCCATGTGACCCTGTCAAATAAAACAATTATAGTGCCATGTCAAAGGCACACTTCCTACTTTCCAAGCAACCGTTTACCCTTTTGCCACTGGTGAAAGGCAACAAGATCTCTTTACAATGTCTCGTCTTTTTCAATAAATTTTGCATGAAAACACGTTACTCAAGCACAAAGTTGCCTGCTGTCACACTGGAAGTGTGATAAATGTTTAATGAAAACAACACCACACAGCTTGGTGTCAGACAACAGCAATCACATAAGCTTGCTTTGATCTAAGCAGACACTTAAAAGAGGTTCTCTGCATGCTTCATGCAGCAGAACTCTGTAACCTGTATGCTAATGATGTAAAATTAGCATAATTACTTCCTGCAGCATGGGGTGGGGGGGGGTGGTATTAAAGAAATGACAGGTTGGTAGAGTTTAAGGATGCTGCCAAACTGAAAAACTCTGAATATTATTTGTTCACATATAACACACCCTGTCAAACACTTGAAAAAGCAGAAAAAAGCAACATAGTGTAAAAGCATGCACTAGTCTCATGATGACAACCTTACTCTGTGCATCTTAACAGATATTTAAAATACATTAAACATCATCACACGGAAGTGTTTTGATCTATAATACCATTATGTGTTCTTCACAAACAAACAAGGCTGAATTAGATGTTCAGAGTAGTACATAACTATTTCTTGTAAACAATTTTACAACACCAAGTTATAGTCCAGCAATTTTATTTTAAATTCACAAGCTTTCGGAGGCTACCTCCTTCCTCAGGTGAACGATGTGGAAATGAAGTCCTCGAAATGAAGTTGCATTTATAATTCACAGAACAATGCTGGTGATAACAGACAGTTTTTTCAACTGCCCGTTGCCAAGGCAATCAGTGTGCAGACAGACAGGTGTTACCTGCCAGGTCTCAGAATATACAAATCACCAAAAAAAACAACAAACAAAAAAAAAACAGAGATAGAGAGGTAGAAACATAGAAAAGACAGCAACTGACCCGTTATATTAAAAACAGATAACATTTGTTCGCTGGTGGGGTAACGTGTAGCGTGACATGAACCCAAGATCCCGGTTGAGGCCGTCCTCATGGGTGCGGAACTTGGCTATCAATTTCTGCTCTACGATTTTGCGTTGTCGTGTGTCTCGAAGGCCGCCTTGGAGTACGCTTACCCGAAGGTCGGTGGCTGAATGTCCTTGACTGCTGAAGTGTTCCCCGGGGAACACTTCAGCAGTCAAGGACATTCAGCCACCGACCTTCGGGTAAGCGTACTCCAAGGCGGCCTTCGAGACACACGACAACGCAAAATCGTAGAGCAGAAATTGATAGCCAAGTTCCGCACCCATGAGGACGGCCTCAACCGGGATCTTGGGTTCATGTCACGCTACACGTTACCCCACCAGCGAACAAATGTTATCTGTTTTTAATATAACGGGTCAGTTGCTGTCTTTTCTATGTTTCTACCTCTCTATCTCTGTTTTTTTTTGTTTGTTGTTTTTTTTGGTGATTTGTATATTCTGAGACCTGGCAGGTAACACCTGTCTGTCTGCACACTGATTGCCTTGGCAACGGGCAGTTGAAAAAACTGTCTGTTATCACCAGCATTGTTCTGTGAATTATAAATGCGACTTCATTTCGAGGACTTCATTTCCACATCGTTCACCTGAGGAAGGAGGTAGCCTCCGAAAGCTTGTGAATTTAAAATAAAATTGCTGGACTATAACTTGGTGTTGTAAAATTGTTTACAATTGTCAACCCCAGTCCATCACCGGCATCTCCACATCATAACTATTTCTTGGGTTGAGAGTTATTACAATGGCCCATAATCATCAACTGCAAACAGCTGGGGGGAAAATTAGCCCAATGAAAACAAGTATCTTTATTTGCAAAAAAAAACCGATGAGATGCATTTAGCATGGTGTCACACAAATCTGTTTTTCCCCAAATTTTCGTGAGATTTATTTGGGTGGCCACCAAATATTTAAATGCTTTTAAGCAAAAATTTTGCACAGTCATTGCAAATCAATGAATCAAGCAATCATCGACAGTACATTCCAGACGTGCCATAACTACTTACTTAGATATTGATGTTTCTGACAAGACGGCTGGGTGCTATGAACTGCTGTTAAATAAAAGTCTGATTAAGATTTGATAATAGAATTTATGCACTATGCGGAATAGTGTATTCCAAACTCTTGAGACCAAATGATCTAATTGAAAACAGTGCAAAATGGCAGATGGAGATCATTACATATCGAATCATACAACACAGAAGGAGGCCATTGGCCCATCGTGGCTGTGCTGGCTCTTTGAAAGAGCTATCCAATTAGTCTCACTCCCCTGCTCTTTCCCCACAGCCCTGCAATTTCTTTCTTTTCAAGTATATATCCAATTCACTTTTGAAAGTTACTATTGAATCAGCTTCCAACGCCCTTCCAGATCTAAACAACTCACTGCGTAAAAAAAATTCTCCTCATTTCCACCCTGGATTTTTTGGCAATTATCTTAAATTTGTCTCCTCTGGTTACCAACCCTTGTGCCAGTAGGAACAGTTTCTCCCTATCTACTCTATCAAAATCCCTCATAATTTTGATTAAATCTAACCATAATCTTCTCTGTTCTAAAGGAGAACAACCCCAGCTTCTCCAGTCTCTCTACATAACTTAAGTCCCTCATCCCTGATATCACTCTGGTAAATCTCCTCTGCAGCCTCCCGAAGGCCCTGACATCCTTCCTAAAGTAAGGTGCCCATAATTGGGCACAATATTCCAGCTGAGGCCTAACCAGTGATTTATAAAGGTTTACCCATAACTCCCATGCTTTTGTACTCAATGCCTCTATTTATAAAGCCACGGATCTCATATGCTTTTTTAACAGCCTTATCCACTTGTCCTACCACCTTCAAAGATTTGTGATTATGAACCCCCAGGTCTCTCTGTTCCTGCACCACCTTTAAAATTGTACCATTTAATTTACATTGCCTCTCCTCATTTTTCCTTCCAAAATGCATCACATGCAGAAAAATACAAAGATTCATGAATAATGCTTTTCCAATGATTAACAGTAGAAGTTATGGCAGTAATCTAGTTCATCTACATCTTGAGATTTGAAAAGAAAATAATATCTTTAGCTAGTGTTCATTGAGGCAAATGAGACAGCCAAACAGATGATATATTTAGGGGTTACGTCATATTATTAAGTGGTTTAACCAAAATCCCTAATTATATGCAAAAAGACTCAGGTGCACCTGTAAATCCATAATCATGTTTTAATCATATTTACTGTTCCCAAAGTCCACAGTGGTAAAGCCTAAACTTAATCTTTCAGGTTTCCCTCAAAAATTTCTCCCTCCTCCCATGAAGGTGTTGACTCTCACTGGAGCGTTATTCCACAAAGCAAGCAACTCTCCAGTGTCTTGCACAAGTAGCCAGTCTTAATATATGTTTCTAGACAGCAAATGGCAGGTTAGTTGACATAGGGACAACGAACAGGGATAGGCCATTCAGCCCCTTGAGTTTGTTCCACCATTTAATTAGATCATGGCTGATGATTAGATCATGATCAACTCCATTTACTACCTTTTCTCCATACCCTTGATACGTTTACCTCATAAAAATCTATCATTCTCAGTCTTGAAAAATTCAATTGACCCCACATCCACAACTGTTTGGGTGGGAAGGGGGAGGGAATTCGAGGTTTCCACTACCCTTTATGTGAAAAATGCATTTTGATTTCACTCCTAAATGGCCTAGCTCTAATTGTAAGATTATGCCCCCTTGTTCAGGACTCCACCACCAGAGGAATAGTTTCTCTGTGTATACCCTATCAAATCTATATCATTTTAAACACCTCAATTAGATCACCCCTCAACCTTCTAAACTCAAGGGAATACAACCAAGTTCATGCAACCTGTCCTCATAATTTAACACTTTAACCCCCAGTATCATTCCAGTGAATCTGGGCTGCATAATCTCCAAGACCAATATAGAATCATAGAAGTTTACAACATGGAAACAGGCCCTTCGGCCCAACATGTCCATGTTGCCCAGTTGAAACCACTAAGCTAGTCCCAATTGCCTGCACTTGGCCCATATCCCTCAATACCCATCTTACCCATGTAACTGTCCAAATGCTTTTTAAAAGACAAAATTGTACCCGCCTCTACTACTGCCTCTGGCAGCTCGTTCCAGACACTCACCACCCTTTGAGTGAAAAAATTGCCCCTCTGGACCCTTTTGTATCTCTCCCCTCTCACCTTAAATCTATGCCCCCTCGTTATAGACTCCCCTACCTTTGGGAAAAGATTTTGACTATCTACCTTATCTATGCCCCTCATTATTTTATAGACTTCTATAAGATCACCCCTAAACCTCCTACTCTCCAGGGAAAAAAAGTCTCAGTCTATCCAACCTCTCCCTATAAGTCAAACCATCAAGTCCTGGTAGCATCCTAGTAAATCTTTTCTGCACTCTTTCTAGTTTAATAATATCCTTGCTATAATAGGGTGACCAGAACTGTACACAGTATTCCAAGTGTGGCCTTACTAATGTCTTGTACAACTTCAACAAGACATCCCAACTCCTGTATTCAATGTTCTGACCAATGAAACCAAGCATGCTGAATGCCTTCTTCACCACCCTATCCACCTGTGACTCCACTTTCAAGGAGCTATGAATCTGTACTCCTGGATCTCTTTGTTCTATAACTCTCCCCAACGCCCTACCATTAACGGAGTAGGTCCTGGCCCGATTCGATCTACCAAAATGCATCACCTCACATTTATCTAAATTAAACTCCATCTGCCATTCATTGGCCCACTGGCCCAATTTATCAAGATCCCGTTGCAATCCTAGATAACCTTCTTCACTGTCCACAATGCCACCAATCTTGGTGTCATCTGCAAACTTACTAACCATGCCTCCTAAATTCTCATCCAAATCATTAATATAAATAACAAATAACAGCGGACCCAGCACCGATCCTTCCTGAAATGCGGTACCCAAAACTGAACGCAGTATTCCAAATGGGGGTCTAACCAAGGCTCTACACAACTGAATCATCACTTCCTCATTTCCCTTTGCTCCACCACAGTTTCTAGTCTTTCACCATTAAGAAAATATTCCAATTTGTCTTTCTCTGATCCAAAGTGAATGATCTCACATTCCCCACATTGAACTCCATCTGCAACAGTTTTGCCCGCTCACTTAATCTGCCTATGTCTCTTTGTAACTTCCTGCTCTCATCTACACAAATTACTGTGCGTCCTAACTTAGTGCCATCTGTAAACTTGCATATACAACTCTCTATTCCGTCATCCAATTCGTTGAAATATATGATGAAAGGCTGAAGTCCCTGGACAGATGCATGGGGAACAGCACAAGGTCACATCCCGCCACTCAGAATGGTCCCTTTATCAAATGCCTTCTGGAAGTTCACATAAACAACAAGAACAACTTGAATTTATATCGCGCCTTTAACATAGTAAAACATCCCAAGGCGCTTCACAGGAGTGTTATCAAACAAAACTTGACACAGAGCCACATAAGGAGATATTAGGACAGGTGACCTAAAGCCCAAAGAAGTAAGTTTTAAGGAGCGTCTTAAAAGGAGGAGAGGGAGGTAGAGAGATTGAGGGAGGGAATTCCACAGCTTAGGGTCTCAGCAGCTGAAGGCACAGCCGCCAATGGTGGAGCGATTAAAATCGGGGGTGCACAAAAGGCCAGATTTGGAAGAGCGCAGGGATCGTGCAGGGTTTTGGGGCAAGGCCATGGAGGAATTTGAAAACAAGGATGTGAATTTTAAAATCGAGGCATTGGTGGACCGGTAGCCAATGTAGATCAGCGAGCACAGGGGTGATGGGTGAACAGGACTTGGTGCGAGTTAGGATGCAGGCAGCAGAGTTTTGGGTGAGCTCAATTTTATGGAGGGTGGAAAATGGGAGGCCGGCCAGGAGAGCACGGGGCATCCATGAGGCGCTGCGGGCCACCAGCAACAGCAGATTTGTATTCCAGCACAATCTGCAGCTTTATGTCCGGGCATATTCCTCACTCTACCAGACGTACCTAAAAATGAGGTGCCAACCTGGTGAAGCTACAACAATGCTAAACAGCGGAAGGAACATGCTATAGATACAGCCAAGCGATTGCACAACCAACGGATGAAATCAAAGCTCTGCAGTCCTGCCACAACCAGTCATGAATGGTGGTGGACAATAAAACAACATACGGGAGGAGGGAGCTCTGTAAACATCACCATCCTCAATGATGGCAGAGTCCAGCACGTGAGTGCAAAAGACAAGGCTGAAGCGTTTGCAACCATCTTCAGCCAGAAGTGCCGAGTAGATGATCCATCTCGGCCTCCTCCTCGATCATCACAGAAGTCAGTCTTCAGCCAATTCGATTCACTCCACTTGATATCAAGAAACGGCTGAGTGCAATGGATACACCAAAGGCTATGGGCCACGACAGCATCCCGGCTGTAGTGCAGAAGATTTGTGCTCTAGAACTAGCAGCGTCTCTAGCCAAACTGTTCCAGTACAGCGACAACACTGGCATCTACCCGACAATGTGGAAAATTGCCCAGATGTGTCCTGTCCACAAAAAGCAGGACAAATCCAATCCAGCCAATTACCTCAATCATCAGCAAAGTGATGGATGGTGCCATCGACAGTGCTATCATGCGGCACTTACTCACCAATAACCTGCTCACCGATGCTCAGTGTGGGTTCCGCCAGGACCACTTGGCTCCAGACCTCATTACAGCCTTGGTCCAAATGTGGACAAAAGAACTGAATTCCAGAGGTGAGGTGAGAGTTACTGCCCTTGACATCAAGGTAGCATTTGACCGAGTGTGGCACCAAGGAACCCGAGTAAAATTGAAGTCAATGGGAATCAGGGGGAAAACTCTCCAGTGGCTGGAGTTGTACCTAGCATAAAGGGAGATGGTAGTGGTTGTTGGAGGCCAATCATCTCAGCCCCAGGACATTGCTGCAGGAGCTCCTCAGGGCAATGTCCTAGGCCCAAGCATCTGCAGCTGCTTCATTAATGACCTTCCCTCCATCAGAAGGTCAGAAATGGGGATGTTCGCTGATGATTGTACAGTGTTCAGTTCCATTCGCAACCCCTCACATAATGAAGCAGTCCGTGCCAGCATGCAGCAAGATCTGGACAACATCCAGGCTTGGGCTGATAAGTGGCAAGTAACAATCGCGCCAGACAAGTGCCAGGCAATGACCATCTCCAACAAGAGAGAGTCTAACCACCTCCCCTTGACATTCAACGGCATTACCATCGCCGAATCCCCCACCATCAACATCCTGGGGGTCACCATTGACCAGAAACTTAACTGGACCAGCTACATAAATACTATGGCTACAAGAGCAGGTCAGAGGCTGGGTATTCTGCGGCGAGTGACACATCTCCTGATTCCCCAAAGCCTTTCCACAATCTACAAGGCACAAGTCAGGAGTGTGATGGAATACTCTCCATTTGCCTGGATGAGTGCAGCTCCAACAACACTAAAGAAGTTCGACACCATCCAGGACAAAGCAGCCTGCTTGATTGGCACCCCATCCACCACCCTAAACATTCACTCCCTTCACTACCGGCACACCGTGGTTGCAGTGTGTACCATCTCCAGGATGCACTGCAGCAACTCGCCAAGGCTTCTTCGACAGCACCTCCCAAACTCGCGACCTCTACCACCTGGAAGGACAAGGGCAGCAGGCACATGGGAACAACACCACCTGCACGTTCCCCTCCAAGTCACACACCATCCCGACTTGGAAATATATCACCGTTCCTTCATTGTCGCTGGGTCAAAATCCTGGAACTCCCTATCTAACAGCACTGTGGGAGAACCTTCACCACACGGACTGCAGCGTTCAAGAAGGCGGCTCACCACCACCTTCTCAAGGGCAATTAGAGATGGGCAATAAATGCTGGCCTCGCCAGCGACACCCACATCCCATGAACGAATAAAAAAACGTGAAGTCTCGAGGTAACAAAGGCATGGATGAGGGTTTCAGCAGATGAGCTGAGGCGGGGCGGAGACGGGTGATCCATAGACAACATCCATAGACATTCCCCGATCCATCATGCTGGTGACTTGCTCAAAAAATTCAACTCGATTAGTCAGACACGACCTACCCTTCACAAATCCATGCTGACTCTCTTGGATCAGCTTTTACTTGCACAAGTACTCAGTGACTCTGTCCCTGATGATAGATTCCAGTGACTTCTACACAATTGATGTTAAACTGACACGTCTGTAGTTACCTGGTTTCTCCATCCCGCCCTCCCTTCTTCAATAATGGAGTAACATTTGCAATTTTCTAATCCACAATATAGACATAGCTTTGGAAAATTATGACTAACTCATCTGCAATTTCCTCACCTAGTTATTTTAATACGCAGGGTTGGAAACCATCAGGTCCTGGAAATTTCATTTACTTAGGTAAAATATTTTCACTATTTTTAACATTTACTGCAGATTCAGAAATATAGTGTACCAGTGAGCCTCCACAGGTTTCGCCAATAGAAAAAAATATGGAATATGTTACATAAAAGGTGCCAAGTAACTTATTTTGCAAAATCAGTCATTTTGACACAAGTCGATCATTAAATTAACCTGTTTGAATGTACCACATGCACCCAATTTATTTTGCCACATTTCAGCAAAGCAACAAAATAAATGAAGCGTCACATGCTGTTGGAAGTAATGTTAGCCAACACTTGTGACAGTACAACCACCAAAGGAAACAACATAAACACCTGCTATGGGAAACACTGGCAGCCATATTTTTGCCCATGGCAGGCTGAGCAGCTGGACTCCTCATGCCTGCCATATACAGGCCCACCAAAGTGTTTTTGCTCCCCTGGGGAAGGGAGTAGGCCCTGGCAAAAACTTAGTGCAGCTATTTTAAATTAACTGCACCAGTACAGTTGCTTAAATGTGCAGTTGGTGCAAAAGGTACCACCCTGCATTATAAACAAGGCACTTTCTACATTACCAAAAGCTATACCTGGCATTGTAGAACCATTTCTACATTAGTGTTAATACTGCAATCATTTAATGAGGTCTAATGTAAATAAAAACATTCAAATACTTTGATTGATAGCAAATATGTTGCAGTTGCAGATATATGGAGAATCATTTGTTATATTCCTAAGAAAGTGAGCCATGGGCCATTGTAAGGACTTCAGCAAAGAAATGGGCACCAAGTGGTGCAAAAGTAGGATGAGCATCATCTGCGGGCAAATTAAAAGCCACATTTTCTTTCTCTCTTCAGTTCTTCTATAAAAAGATCCATTTCATTATCAAAGACAAAATAAAAAGTTAAGTGTTCATTCAAGATAGATCAAAATGTTATTGAATCCTTCCGATCCTTGAAACACAAATAGTAATTTGCAGAGAAACATTTGAATTAGAGTTTCATTGCATTTGCACTCTTGATTTACATTAAGGCATATTACAGATACATTAAATCCACTGGCCTGCAGATATACAGTAAACTGAAAGGTTAGTGTACATAGTATGGTTTAAACTAAGGTTAGCTACTAGAAACTGCAACTGATCAAAATGAGTAAGACTATTATATATGACTCAATTTCTGTCTTTCTATTCATTTTCATGCCATGGTGTTTTGTTCAAACAGTGAGTGATGACGACATCATCAAGTCAATGGCTTGGATAAATTACCACATGAGGTGCTGAAGTTTTAGTAAAAATACAATTGTTAATCCTTTTTTGCTTCAACCTCAACTGGATATGTAAATCCAGCTCCCTCAGATGTTCTAGCTCTTTAAGCCAGTACCCATTATAATATTAGCAATCACTTATCAACAAAACAAAAACATTGATGAAAATCAATAAACAGAAATTAAATAAGTTAATGATAATTCTTTGTGTCAACTTTTTTTAAAAAAGGACTATGGATGGTGATAGTAGTTCTTTAAAACAACTGCATTATTCATGCCAAGTGGAACTATCTGTGAGAATGAAAAGTGCATTGCGACTTGCTATTCCTCTTTCACTGGAAAATGCAAACATTGCATGTTGCATTCTACATAAGTCCTCATTTGGGAACAAGAGTAGCCGCAAGCTGCGAAAGAAATTAGGACAAAGCCTGAAGGAAAAGTCAAAATACTACAGATGCTGAAAATCTGAAATAAAAACAGAAAATGCTGGAAACACTGGAACCAGCACTAACAAAGGGTCATTGACCTGAAATGTTAATTCTGTTTCTCTCTCTCCACAGATGCTGCCTGATCTTCTGAGTGTTTCCAGCATTTTCTGTTTTTATTTCAAAGCCTGAAGGTGTGGTCTGGGTTCTGCAAGTGAACCTCAATTGTTCTCATTAATTGTCATGTGCTGCCCTCGTTCACATATATTAGTGTTCCCAAAGCCACTTGAATTGTGCAATTCAGCCTTGTACAGATGTATTCAATCAGTTTAACATATTATTTGCAGCAGTAAACAAGTGTATGAATACAAACCATTTTTGCAAATATTCCTGCTTGATTAACATCCGATTTGACAGAACATTAGACAATGGTCTGCATGTATTACCTGATAAGGCAATTTAAAATCAAAAACCATGATATTCCACAATTGTTTCTTACCCTTTCTTATCACTCCGTGACTCCCTTTCCTTTTCTTTTTCCCGGTCCTTTTCTCGTCCTTTGTCTCTGCCTTTATGTCTAGCCCTTTCTCGAGATCTGCTTCGACTGTAACTTCGTCTGCGGCTTGATCGTTCACTACTCCGACTATGGGAGCGTTGGCGATGTCTCGATCTTGACCTATTGTGAAAGCATTGAATACAATAAATCAAATTCCTTTTTCTCCAATCTAATTTAAACTTGAGTTCTAATTTTTTTTTGAAGAGTCCTCAAGCAGTGGTACTCAAATGTGCCATGCCATTGAAAAGTAGATAATTTGCCAACAATTTTCCAGAGTGGATCTTCAACCTTGCATAGATCATGAATCTTGACATGAAGTTGAATGCCAGCAAGCAATGCATTCTGCTCCCAGATTTCAATTTGGGAGCGCTTGCAAAATTAAATGTGGATATAATTGTACTGTAACTTATGTAGATGCTCCCGATGGAGGGCCCGAAAGACCCAGGGAAATTCCACTACTGCAATATTTGGAGCAGTTCCTAACACTCACGAAGCCTTTGTGAGCTGGATTTTACGGCTTTGATTTTGTTTGTAATGGTGTTTACATTTTGGACCACACTTGCCAGCACTAAGTACACAGAGGTATTTGAGGCACAACACTAGGATTGCTGGTGTTGTCCGAAAGCTGTCTCTGTCCCAGATGGGACAGGTCATGGCATTCCCTGCTGCCTCGAGGAATCCAGCTGGTGTTGTGTTACAGTACTTCAACAAAACTACATCAGAAGCAGGATTTGATAATTCCAACCTCATGCCCTGCAAAAATTATGAAGCATCTGCTCATAACTTTCCCAATACAAGCCCCAAGGAGTAATGCATAAACAGAGATGAACAAAACCTGTAGGGTAAAAGCCATCTTGAGGTGTGATGGAACACAGATTGGTTGGCTGGGAGAATTTCAGATTGAGAGTAAGTTCTGTCCTCATAACATTCAGATATTTACAAGTGTTTATACACTGTCATTTTAGCGTATATGTTGAATTGGACTCGGAAAACAGGATTTTGGCTCATGCATCCACCTGACTGCCTCACTTTCTTGACTGGTTTGCATTCACCTGAATTTGATGATTGGTCCAATCTGCCTTAAATATTGTAGTTAATCATGTACAGATGCACTATTTTAACAATCTTGAATCAAATCTTTCATCCCTTTGAGAGATTTTGTTTGCTCGAACTTTCCTCAAAATGTCAAAATTAGCACATTGCAGCTGTGGTCTGATGAAAAGCACCAGAGGCACTGGCTATGACTTGCTACAGATAAGCATTCCTGCAATTGTTTAAGATTTTGAGCGGAGGACTTGGCATAAATCGATATTCTGAATAAAGTATCAGCCTAAACTTGAAAACTCACTGAAGAAAAATAATTCTCAAGTCTACAGGTTGTAAAAAGCCAATTTAGTTCCTTACAAAAATTTTCTCTCACTCAAATTGTACAAATATAACCAACACTGATCATATTATGAGATTGTCGTTACAGATTCAAAATAAACAATATAAATGATGAAGAGCAGCTTGTACACAGTTTTAAATCTTGGTATCACAGCTGGAAGATATCTCTGCACAATTTAAATATTCAGGAATGTGAATCCAGCAGTAAAGTTTTTAGTACAATATCCACCACTCACTTCAAGGAATCAAAGTGGAGTATAAGTTGGAGAGGCAGTGATGCCCTGCCCTAAATACCTTTAAAATACACTGTAAATATGCGGTGGTAGCGTATTTTTTGATGAGAACCATAAGTGAGTGTCCTTGATTATTATTAATGTTCCCTGTACATACTTGATATTTATCTCTTACCTTTTTTTAAAAAAAAATCCAGGTTACAAAGAAAGCTGGTGCACAAGTAGCAGATTGGAGGCAGACATTTGAGGTTTAGCAATAGTGAGGAGCGGGGGGGAGGGTTGTGGAGGCTAGCAGCAGTTAGGAGGTTGCTGAGCTTTGGCAGCATTCGATTAAAATCTAGGATTTGATTCACAAGATGATTTCTGTGGCATGGCAGTAAATCCAGAGGGGCACAGAGTGGGTGATTCAGGGTTTGACAAAACTGTGAAGAGAAACTCATGGGATCATACAGCATTGAGGAGGGTGCTGGTATCTTGAATAGTGAGGGAATCCCTGGGGGCTGGTGACACAGGGAGGGAAATCCTGAGGGATATTAATACCGAGAGTGGAGTGAGGTCTTGGGACCTTGCTGCACTAGAGAGAGTTCTCCATGCCTGATAGCGCTGGTGGGATGTGTTGAGGTTGAGCAACCTGTGTCTCAGTGTACTGGGAGAGAGGGGTCCCATGGTCTGGGAGCACCAAGGAGCAAGTTTCCGGGTCTGAAGATAAATCAATTCAAGCACAAGTGCCATCATCATATTTATCTCTTTCTCTGGGTCTCTGCCTGTACTTCTCGATCGTAGGTACTCTCCCTTTCGCAAATTTAAAAAAAAATCGCACTTCACAATTAAGTTTGCTGTGAAACTTCACTGCAAACAACTTCAAAAATTCATCTTTGTAAGTTTCCAAATCATTAAGCTAAGATGTGCAATCAACACTTGCTTTGTCACGTCACACAACATACACATACAAACACACACATGCAAATTGCACAAAGTGACAGATGGATGGTCAAATATATAGATGCACGTAAAACAATTTTAGCTGTCACCAACATCATTTTCTGTTATGTTTATTTTTTCTTGAAGATGGCTTCTTCATGCTGTTGAGAAGATAATGAAGTTTTGCACAGAATGTCTATTTCAAGAATATAACAGTACTGATCTATGCCCTTCACCCCTGGATTCTGCCTGCATGACTGATAGGAACTCAGGGGTGATGGGGTAGTGAGCGAGTGGCTTAAGAACATAAGGTGTTCATTCTTAAATTGACCCCACCATAAAATTCTCAATTTCTTCCTAAAATATAGTGAATGGAAGATACTTTTTAAAAGCATTCATGAAAAATAATCAAGTTATAAATGCAATTCTAAAGACCCAATACTCCATTTACACAAATAATTAGAACTGTGAATGTAGCTGATGCCTACATAAATCCAATTTGATTCATGTTCTAAACCTACCTGATATTCCGGTCTCAAATGGTCCCTGTGTGAAGTTAACTCACCTCCTGCATGTGTTTCATGGCAGGTCCAATTCTTGGTGATGCAATGTAAATGATCACCAGATTTATTGCTACATCTGTTCCTTTCTGCCCACACTTTCCTTAAAATGCCTACTGCATTAATTCCATGACCCTACCTGTTTTAACCACTGTAAACAATTTTACAACACCAAGTTATAGTCCAACAAATTTATTTTAAATTCCACAAGCTTTCGGAGGCTTCCTCCTTCGTCAGGTGAACGGTGTGGAAATGAAATTTTCGAATCCTTCGCATTTGAAAATCACAGAACAATGCCTGGTGATTACTGCCCGTTGCCAAGGCAATCACAGTGAGCAGACAGAAAGGTGTCACCTAAAAGGCCACCGAATATACAAACCCCCCCAAAAAAAGAGAGAGAGAGAGAGAAGGAAGACAGTCAATTACCCGTTATATTAAAAACAGATAACATTTGTTCGCTGGTGGGGTTACGTGTAGTGTGACATGAACCCAAGATCCCGGTTGAGGCCGTCCTCATGGGTGTGGAACTTGGCTATCAATTTCTGCTCGACGATTTTGCGTTGTCGTGTGTCTCGAAGGCCGCCTTGGAGTATGCTTACCCGAAGGTCGGTGGCTGAATGTCCTCGACTGCTGAAGTGTTCCCCGACAGGGAGAGAACCCTCCTGTTTGGTGATTGTTGCGCGGTGTCCGTTCATCCGTTGTCGCAGCGTCTGCATGGTCTCGCCAATGTACCATGCTCTGGGGCATCCTTTCCTGCAACGTATGAGGTAGACAATGTTGGCCGAGTCACAGGAGTATGGACCGTGCACCTGGTGGGTAGTGTCCTCTCGTGTGATGGTGGTATCTGTGTCGATGATCTGGCATGTCTTGCAGAGGTTACCGTGGCAGGGTTGTGTGGTGTCGTGGACGCTGTTCTCCTGAAAGCTGGGTAATTTGCTGCGAACGATGGTTTGTTTGAGGTTGGGTGGCTGTTTAAAGGCGAGTAGTGGAGGTGTGGGGATGGCCATAGCGAGGTGTGCGTCATCATTGATGACATGTTGAAGGCTGCGGAGAACATGGCGTAGTTTCTCCGCTCCGGGGAAGTACTGGACGACGAAGGGTACTCTGTTGGTTGCGTCCCGTGTTAGTCTTCTGAGGAGGTCTACGCGATTTTTCGCTGTGGCCCGTCGGAACTGTCGATCGATGAGTCGAGCATCATATCCCGTTCTTACTAGGGCGTCTTTCAGCGTCTGTAGGTGTCCATCGCGTTCCTCCTCGTCTGAGCAGACCCTGTGTATTCGCAGGGCCTGTCCATAGGGGATGGCCTCTTTGACGTGGTTAGGGTGGAAGCTGGAAAAGTGGAGCATCCTGAGGTTGTCCGTGGGCTTGCGGTAGTGAGGTGCTGAGGTGCCCGTCTTTGATGGAGCATATAATTGTATATAATTGTGGAGTGTATATAATGCATATAATTTTGGAGTGTATCTATTGTACATATATGCACACCTATATTTAGTAGTTCTCCTGTAGCGTTGCTCATGGCAATTATTGTTTTATAATTCTTAACAGAAACAAAATAAACCACAGCATATAATAAACAGGATGTAGTGAAAACAAGGCAACTTCCTTCAATCCATTTGCATTGCCTCATATAAGATGCCAAGATTAAGGCATCAGGATACACTGTAAACACAGCAGAAAACATAATGGGACAGATTTTGCTGTAGCAGGGCATCAAACGGCATCTGCCAATTGTTAGACGTGCCCAAGCACGTTTAGGTTTTAAAATTTTTTTGCGTGGCAAGTTGCTGGAAGTGCGAGCGAAAAATGTGGCAGCGAGGGAAACGAGGGCATCTGGGACCTGAATAAACAGGGCACGCAACTGTGTAACTCCTTAACCAATCAGACTGAAGGATTGTGAAATTAACAGTGCAAGGACTGAGAAGGAAGTGTGAATTAGAGTGAGTGAATTTAATGTCAAATCAGGTACAGAAAGAGAAATAAAGAGAGGGAAAGATGGATTGGATTAAGAGAGAGAGAAAAGAGACCGAAATGAAAAGTTAAAAAAAAATAATTTTAAAAATCTCCAACAGAAGGTTGGTAACCAGAGGACACAAATTTATGATTGGCGACATGAGGAAACATTTTTTACGCAGCGAGTTGTAATGGCCTGGAATGCACTGCCTGAAAGGGTGGTGGAAACAGATTCAATAGTAACTTTAAAAAGGGAATTAGATAAATACTTGAAAGGAAAAATTTACAGGGCTCTGGGGGAAAAAGCAGGGGAATGGGACTAATTAGACAGCACTTTCAAAGAGCTGGCACAGGCAAGATGGGCTGAATGGCCTCCTCCTGTTCTGCACCTACTATGATAAAAATAAGAATAAAATGTATGACTTTAAAATGGGGACTGGATTACATCTGCATGCCTGGCCCAATTATCCCCTATCCTCTCACCCAGCTTCATCTGAAGACGACACTTGGTCTCCACTCCTCATGTGCAATGCCAGTGGAAATCGACTAGTGTATATATTGTACATATATGCACACCTATATTTAATAGTTCTCCTGTAGCGTTGCTCATGGCAATTATTGTTTTATAATTCTTAACAGAAACAAAATAAACCGCAGGTGTTCTAATTATTTGTCTGTATCTCTCTCTGCATTTGATAACAGTTTTCTAGGAAACTACTTCAAAAAAAGCACTATATCTCATGCCTTTGCTTGTTTTGAATCATTTTATAAAACAAATTCAACGACAGTTATCGCCTGTTGAAAGGCAGCTTTCAGCTGTGGCTCTGAGAAAATCATACTGGTGCATGCTGGGAAATTTCCCACATCACACAAGCTTAGACTGTGGCATCTTGGTAACTGCAAGCACAGGTGTGGCTATTAATCCCCTTCAGCTGACATTGTGATAGCTCTGGGAAGAATATCAACTCCATGTAGAGACGTTCGAAAGAGGCTAAGGCTTCGAAGTAAAAACCTTAATGAAGGAGGATCATAGGAACAAGAGGAGAGAATTTTATAGATAAGTTTAATTTTATTAATTCAATATGTAATTTTCTATTGTTTTATTATGCTAGAAATTTTATTTTGAGCCCTGGATATTTGAGTTTGTGAGAAAGAAAAATGGCAGCCAGAAAGTTTTTTTAAAAACCATTTCATGCTATTTGGTTCGGTTTCTACTTCTTAAAAAAAATCCCGAGATTTTCATTACTTTTCACAGCTATAGATTTCTGATTTGTAGCTATTTTATGAATGTGAAATTTGAGCCCATTGGGTAAAAGTGTGAGAAAAATTTGTGAACATACATGATGGATGTGTAATACAGAAAAAATGATACGTAGGTCTGATGGACAGGAAATGCAAAGTTGTACTCTTTTTATATTAAGATGTAGGTATACATATATATGATAATTTTTGCTTAGTTGTTAAATTAATGTTTCAAAACTATTCAGACTATTCCATCTGATTATTTTTGTTCCAATAGCCAGTTTAAAACTTCAAAAACTGAAAACTCAGTTCCAGCATACAGGATACTAGCGATAGAGCCTTCTATTCACAACCATCAATCTTATCTGTTTTAATGCGCATCTCAGAAACTATACTTTAAAAATGGTGGAAAATATTTATTTTTCTGCAGGCTTAATGCTTTCTAACAGCACCCTGGCTGGATGCATATATGGTTCAGGAGAAACCATGAAGTTTGCAGAGTACAAAAATGTAAGATTCTGAAAAAAAATCCGAGTGGGTGTTCAGGGATGACAGACAGACCCCCGCTTTTACCATTTGTGTGTTTAAAACCGCCTGTTGAAGGAAAATCATCTGGTCCTAAATAGTTTTAAAAAGGAAATGTAATCAGATTAATAAAAAAACATTTTTGAGTCCAATAATTAAAAGTTTACACTTTTCACTGTAGAACTGGTCATTCAAGGCCACTTCATGCTATGGCATTATATGCCTTTGAATAAATGCTGAACATATACTGTAAGCATTAAACCTCTCAGTCCACATGAAAGTTGCTTTTTGCAAGCCATTGCGACTAGATGTCAATTTCAGTGGAACATTTTATCCTTAAGCAGTTCTCAATTAATCACAGTGTACCAAAACCAAAGCATTTTAAAAAAAAACTTATTTCAAGACATAATGAAAGATAGTTTCCATGTTTTCAATTTAACAGGTTTAATAAACACTTTAGCAAAAATGTTTCCCCCAGCCAGATCATATTCTCATTCTTCTTCTCACTATTTTTCAGCCAACCCATTTAATCTTCCTAACGCACTGTCCATTTTCCCACTATACTATCAATAAAGTAATTACTGCCATACAACTGCAGACACCAGCTTATCTCCAATGACCCACCACATGCATGGATATAAACCTGAACCAGGCCACAGATTGGGTTAATAGGAACTATTGAGTATCACAGTTGATGCTGTCACATATTTTCAACAAACACCAAACACCAACTATGCATGCTACCACAGTCATTTAGGATATGATATGGCTTCACTATCTAAAGTATTCTGGAAATTTACTGCATATCATAACTAAATGTACATGTCCTTCATCCTAAAAATCCTTAACCTGTCACTCACCACGTGAGTACCTTAAATAAAATAACATGATTTATCATTTAGCTAATTACAACTTTGGATTTTTTTCGCTTCTCATAAACAAAAATCAAACTATGTATTACTCAATAGAATTCTAGAACACTGTCAAATGAAGTCTCAAATTATGCAGTCTACTTTAAATTAATTCATTATAAAATGTTAGGTAATGAAAAATAAAGCATCCAAAAAAAGATTTTGACCAACATATTAGTCACTTTAGCTTAATTTATTTTTCCTTCCACAAAAACTATTTTACTAATACCCATTCTCCTGTCAACAGAGTATAGTTCACGATTAACAAATTATTCCATTCTAATTTGAAGAAACTAGAATACATTAAAAATCATACAGAAATGCTGTGATTAAAAATCATACAGAAATGCTCAAAACTGGGCATCCATGAGGCGCTGTGGGCCATCAGCAGCAGCAGAATTGTATTCCAGCACAATCTGTAACCTTATGGCCCGACATATTCCTCACTCTACCATTACCAACAAGCCAGGGGATCAACCCTGGTTCAATGAGGAGTGTAGAAGAACATGCCAGGAGCAGCACCAGGCGTACCTAAAAATGAGGTGCCAACCTGGTGAAGCTACAACTCAGGACTACATGCATGCTAAACAGCGGAAGCAACATGCTATAGACAGAGCTAAGTGATCCCACAACCAACGGATCAGATCAAAGCTCTGCAGTCCTGCCATGTCCATTCGTGAATGGTGGTGGACAATTAAACAACTAACGGGAGGAGGAGGGTCTGTAAGCATCCCCATCCTCAACGATGGTGGAGTCCAGCACGTGAGAGCAAAAGACAAGGCTGAAGCGTTTGCAACCATCTTCAGCCAGAAGTGCCTAGTGGATGATCCATCTCGGCTGCCACCCGATATCCCCACCATCACAGAAGCCAGTCTTCGGCCAATTCGATTCACTCCACGTGATATCAAGAAATGGCAAACGCTATGGACCCCGACAACATCCCGGCTGTAGTGCTGAAGGCTTGTGCTCCAGAACTAGCTGCACCTCAAGCCAAGCTGTTCCAGTACAGCTACAATACATGCATCTACCCAACAATGTGGAAAATTGCCCAGGTACGTCCTGTCCACAAAAAGCAGGACAAATCCAATCCGGCCAATTACCACCCCATCAGTCTACTCTCGATCCTCAGCAAAGTGATGGAAGGTGTCATCGAAAGTGCTATCAAGCGGCACTTATTCACCAATAACCTGCTCACCGATGTTCAGTGTGGGTTCCGCCAGGACCACTCGGCTCCAGACCTCATTAAAGCCTTGGTCCAAACATGGACAAAAGAGTTGAATTCCAGAGGTGAGATTAGAGTTACTGCCCTTGACATCAAGGCAGCATTTGACCGAGTGTGGCATCAAGGAGCCCTCGTAAAATTGAAGTCAATGGGAATCGGGGGAAAACTCTCCAGTGGCTGGAGTCATACCTAGCACAAAGGAAGATGGTAGTGGTTGTTGGTGGCCAATCATCTCAGCCCCAGGACATTGCTGCAGGAGTTCCTCAAGGCAGTGTCCTAGGCCCAACCATCTTCAGCTGCTTCATCAATGAACTTCCCTCCATCATAAGGTCAGAAATGGGGATGTTCGCTGATGATTGCACAGTGTTCAGTTCCATTCGCAACCCCTCAGATAATGAAGCAGTCCGTGCCCGCATGCAGCAAGACCTGGACAACATCCAGGCTTGGACTCTTAAGTGGAAAGTAACATTTGCACCAGGCAAGTGCCAGGCAATGACCACCTCCCCTTGACATTCAACGGCATTACCATCGCCGAATCCCCCACCATCAACATCCCGGGGGTCACCGTTGACCAGAAACTTAACTGGACCACCCATATAAATAATGTGGCTACAAGAGCAGGTCAGAGGCTGGCTATTCTGCGGCGAGTGACTCACCTCCTGACTCCCCAAAGCCTTTCCATCATCTACAAGGCACAAGTCAGGAGTGTGATGGAATACTCTCCACTTGCCTGGATGAGTGCAGCTCCAACAACACTCAAGAAGCTTGACACCATCCAGGACAAAGCAGCCCGCTTGATTGGCACCCCATCCACCACCCTAAACATTCACTCCCTTCACCACCGGCGCACAGTGGCTGCAGTGTGTACCATCCACAGGATGTACTGCAGCAACTCGCCAAGGCTTCTTCGACAGCACCGCGACCTCTACCACCTAGAAGGACAAGAGCAGCAGGTACATGGGAACAACATCACCTGCACGTTCCCCTCCAAGTCTCACACCATCCCAACATGGAAATATATCGCCGTTCCTTCATCGTCACTGGGTCAAAATCCTGGAACTCCCTTCCTAACAGCACTGTGAGAGAACAGTCACCACACGGACTGCAGCGGTTCAAGAAGGCGGCTCACCACCACCTTCTCAAGGGCAATTAGGGATGGGCAATAAATGCCGGCCTCACCAGGGACGCCCACATCCCATGAACGAATAAAAAAAAATTTCATTAATTTTCAGCATCAGAAATTAAAATGCAGATATGAATCCTTTTAAAGCCGTATTTACGCTGCCACTTGATAGAAAATGCTTCTAGGTGCACACTGATGCAAAACTGACTATAATTCCAGAGTCAGGTCCTGAACTAAAGCCAACTGATGTGTGACCATGTTTAGCAGGCAGTCTCACACTACCATGCTTGCAGCTGGTACAGTATAACTCCAGCCACAATAAACAGTGTTATCAACCAAAGCCATAACAAAAATAAAGGAAAAGAGCTCCAGCACTGACCAAGTGCCTTGGTAACTTCATATAAAAAAACAAAAACAGTACTGCTGCATGAATGTTTGTCCACTGTTGTCTTAACAGCTTATAGCCCTTCAAGTCAATTGCAAACCAGAGGTAGTGAGGCATTCCACAGGGGGACTGTCCATGGCAAAACAATGATCTGAAGGGCTATTAGGGATGAATCCATGAACCCTTATCTGCCTTCGTGAACTGTCAAATATCTTTTGTGGGAAAGGAAGGTGAGGGTGAAGTCGTCCCCTACTAATCACTTGATGGAATGCACACAGATCCATTCTGGTTAAATCATCATTGCATTAACAGAAGGCTATACAAAACTCATCTCATTGAACCCAGTGTAAATAAGTGATCACCATGATGAGATGTTTTTGTACATGTTGCAATATTTACGCTCATATTTTAATTAGAAAAATTGCAAAAAATCAAAGCTGTGCAACTTTCATATTCTGCCAGTCCTTGTCTAATAAATAGTCTGTGTAATGTTGATGTTCTGCCACACATTGTCACCTTGTCATTTAATAAATCACAAGATCAGTGTAGATGAAGACGACGCTTCATCCAATTCGATCTCGCCCTTCCAGAATACCAACCCTTCCTATCTTCCCATTACAGTATCTAGCGGTTTCTTAAATAAGTTCAATATCCTGGTTTCAACCACTCTTGCTGTAACCCATTCCAGCTTCTGATCACCCTCTGTACAAAGAACTACTTCCACAATTCCGTCCTTCACAACCCTGGTCCTGTGTCTTCTTGTCCTACTGCCCTGGAATATCAAAGCATTGTTTTGGGTTTACTTTACAGCACCTAATCTGGACCGACATTTAAAACTGAGGGAGTGCTGCACTGTTGGAGGTGCCATCTTTAAGTTGACAAGTTAAATTGAGGTCCCTTTTGCCAATTGCAGTGCACACAGAAGATCCTAAGGTGCTATTCAAAGGACAGCAGGAAGTTTACCAGGTGTCCTAGCCAATATTGTTCCTTCAGCCAAAACCACCATGAAAAAATTAACTCATCACCCATCTCATTAATGCTTGTGGGACCTTGATGTGCACATATACGGCTGCCTTCATTACAAAATTGACCACACTTCAAAAGCAGCTGACTGGATGTAAAACACTTTGGGAAGTAGTATGGACATGCTAAGGTATAAATGCAAGCCATTTTTTTTCTCATTTTATTTCTCCCTTTAAGTATCTTTTGTACCTCTAAATCTCTCTTTACAAAACGGAAGAACCTAAGCCTATCAAGTTGCTTCTCATAGCTCTTCCCTCCAACACCAGGGATCAGCCTGGTTGCTCTTCTCTGCACTGCCTCGAAGGTTTGGACAGCTCCTTATGTTACGACGTCAAGAAAAATATGCAGTGCTCCAGGTGTGACCTGATTAGGATATTGTGCAGCTTCAGCTTTATCTCTGGGAATTTGAATTCAAGTGATTTGCCAGTATAACCAATTTGCTTTATTTACGTAAGGTGAATGGATGAGTCAACTAACATCCCTTGACAAGTTCAATTCCACCCAAAGAATACACAAGCCTCCTGATTTTCCTTCCAAATTGCAGCATCTTACATTTGTCCATATTGAACTTAATTTGATACTGATCAGCCCATTGCAATCCCTATTCAGTTCTCTTTCTATGATCTTGGCTGCCTCCTCTTAGCTCCACAGTCCCTACCTTGGTATCATCTGCAAAGTTAACTAGCATCAAGACTGCAATTCCTGATCATTTTTGTATACCAAGAACAGAAGGGTCCTGGCATAGACTCCAGGGATAGCCAATCAATATCTACTCCCATTGAATCCTAGTTGCACTTAAATCGACCTTCTACTTTCTTCCTAGTTGTTTTAACCAGTTATAGATCCACATATATGTCTTAACTTTGAAACTAACTGACCTTAGTTTGTAAAGGAGTTTCAAAGGCCTTCGAGAATGCTCGGTTTTCCCCTTTCAATTTGGGATGTCACCTCTTCAAAAAAGTGTCCAAATTTGGTCAGGCAAGATTGACCTCTTCTAAAGTTGTGTTGTCTGTTCTTTATTCAGCTATTTTCACACAGTTTCTCTTTCATTTTGTTCTTGATTATTGATTACACAATTTCTCCAGTCTTCTCGCACAGTCTTTTCCAGAGTTTTTATTTAGTCTCCTTTATCCTGATTCTTAAATTCCATCTCCAGTGCCTCTACCTTGTCATGCCTATAACACTGTCTAAATATGATGAGGTCGATATTCACCCTCCCCCCCCGCCCCCCCACAATGGGCAAGAGAGGCTCGGCGGGGGGAGTTAAAAATTAAAAATCAAGGAATGCGTCCCCAACCCGTCACGTATGGCAACAGGTTGCAGAGTGTGCATGTGTCCTGCCTTGGAGAGATGAGAAACTTCATTATGATATTTAAATCAGGCTCCCACAGTGCAGGGTCCCACAGTCGCCGGCTGGCTTTCCCAGGGTTCGGGAAACCCGGCAGTGAAATGAAAACGGGAGTAGCCGGCTCCAGAAGGCAAGTGCTTTTCAGAGCACTACTTGTGGGGAAGGAGGAACAGGAGTGCTCCACCCAGCACCAAACCATCGGCCTGCCTTCTGCCTCTCTTCACTGCCGTGACGATCGGCAAACAGCGCCCCCACACCCAATGCCCCAATCTTTCCCTCCCTTGCTCCCCATTGCAGAGCTCTGATTCTTTCCCTCCCCCCACCACCAAGCCCCGATCTCTTCCAATTGCCAGGGACCATCCCCAACTGCGGCCTCCTGTCGCTGGCTTTCCTGCCCGACAGCCGGTCAGCTTGTCAATCTGGCCAGCTGCCGGCTGGGAAACGGAATAAAATGTTAATGAGGTCCTGCCGTTAATATCGGCAGGATCTCTGCATCACTGGGCTCCTCCCCCGCCCCCCCCCCTCCCAACTACTGTGTTCCGTCCCCAGTTCCCCATAAATATCTGCAATGATTCATGACAAATTATCAGCCTTCTCATTTTATTATTTGAAGCCACATTCTGCACACTCACCTCTTTGTTTCCCCTCTGTCATATTTGTAAGCAACAATTTTGAACCTTTCCATTTCTGTTCTCACTTTCATTTATCTCCTTGTAATGATTCCACAGCATTTTGTATTAGACCGCAGTTTCATCCTGCACAGACTCCTTTAAATGTTCAGTGTGGAATTTCTTGTTGCCATCTTCCTCCACCCATATGTGCGGCCACATGCCCGTCTTCCTTTTCAACAAGTTCACATCCTTCCTCTTGCTGTTTACCTTGATTTTCCTTGGGCACACTTCACAAAGTACTCGATCTTGTGGTCCTATCCACTTCTCGAGCACTTCACTGCAAAATGTCCCATCTCACTGCACTTGCAGCAGAATTTTGGCACTAATATTGACAGAAAGTTTACAATATGCTAAAGAATTCAAATATCTGAGAACAACAACTTGCATTTATATTGTGCCTTTAACATACAGAAACATGCCAAGGCACTTCAAGGAGCTGTGTGGAAAACAGATTGTAAGCCAAGCAAGAGAAATTAAGAAGGGTGGTCAAAGAGATAAGTTTCATGCAATTCTCCTCACCTTGTTTTACTGAGGTCATTTGAACACCACTGGTTGTAACTGAGCCAGCATTTTTACATTTTTTAGTTTACCTCTTCGAGGTTAGATCAATTCAAGTACCAATAACAGCCTTTGGATAGATGAAACACCAATGTTAAACTAAAAAGATTAAATGCACTCCATCAGAGCCTGAAAAAAAGACTGATCACTTCAATTAGCAGCACAGTTAATACACCTGCGAGGTGCTGGGACAATTCCAGCATGCAACACTATCGCCTAACCCTGAAAATAAGTAATCCTGTCTGTAACCTACCACCCCCTTTAATCAAAGTGACTTTGAATCCATATTTAATATCCAAATTAAAGAATAGGCATGTTCAGGAATCGTCTCAACAGACATCCACTCCTCATCCTATATTTTCTCATATAGAAACATAGAAAATAGGAGCAGGAATAGGCCATTCGGCCCTTCGAGCCTGCTCCGCCATTCAATATGATCATGGCTGATCCTCTATCTCAATACCATATTCCAGTTCTCTCCCCATACCACTTGATGCCTTTTGTGTCTAGAAATCTATCTAGCTCCTTCTTAAATATATTCAGTGACTTGGCCTCCACAGCCTTCTGTGATAGAGAATTCCACAGGTTCACCACCCTCTGAGTGAAGAAATTTCTCCTCATCTCAGTCCTAAATATCCTACCCCGTATCCTGAGACTGTGACCCCTCATTCTGGACACCCCCCAGCCAGGGGAAACATCCTTCCTACATCCATCCTGTCTCGCCCTGTCAGAATTTTACACGTGTCAATGAGATCCCCTCTCATTCTTCTAAACTCGAGTGAATACAGGCCGAGTCGACCCAATCTCTCCTCATACGAAAGTCCTGCCATCCCAGGAATCAGTCTGGTGAACCTTAGCTGCACTCCCTCTATGGCAAGTATATCCTTTCTTAGGTAAGGAGACCAAAACTGCACACAATACTCCAGGTGTAGTCTCACCAAGGCCCTGTATAACTGCAGCAAGGCATCCTTGCTTCTGTACTCAAATCCTCTTGCAATGAAGGCCAACATATCATTTGCCTTCCTAACTGCTTGCTGCACTTGCATGTTTGCTTTCAGTGGCTGGTGTACAAGGACACCCTGGTCCCCTTTGTACATCAATATTTCCCAATCTATCACCAGTTAAATAATATTCTGCCTTTCTGTTTTTCCTTCCGAAGTGGGTATCTTCACATCTATCCACGTTATACTGCATCTGCCATGTATTTGTCCACTCACTCAACTTGTCTAAATCACCTTGAAGCCTCTTTGCATCCTCCTCACAACTCACAATCCCACCAAGTTTTGTGTCGTCAGTAAACTTGGAAATATTACATTTGGTTCCCTCATCCAAATCATTGATATATATTGTGAATAGCTGAGGCCCAAGCACTGATCCATGCGGTACCCCACTAGTCGCTGCCTACCACCCCGAAAAAGGCCCATTTATTCCTACTCTCTGTTTCCTGTCTGTGAATCAACTTTCAATCCATGACAGTATATTACCCCCAATCCCATGTGCTTTAATTTTGCACACTAACCTCCTATGTGGGACTTTATCAAAGGCTTTTAAAAATCCAAATACACCACATCCACTGGTTCTCCCTTATGTATTCTACCAGTTACATCCTCAAAAAACTCCAGTACGTTTGTCAAACACGATTTCCCTTTCATAAATCCATGTTTGACTTTGTCTAATCCCGTTGATATTTTCTAAGTGTCCTGTTATCACATCCTTTATAATAGACTCTAGCATTTTCCCTACTACTGATATTAGGCTAACCGGTCTGTAGTTCCCTGTTTTCTCTCCCCCTCCTTTTTCAAATAGTGGGGTTACATTTTCCACCCTCCAATCTGCAGGAACTCTTCCATAATCTATAGAATTTTGGAAGATGACAACCAATGCATCCACTATTTCCATGGCTACCTCTTTTAGTACTCTGGGATGCAGATTACCAGGCCCCGGGGATTTATCGGCTTTCAGTCCTATTAATTTCTCCAGCACTATTGTTTCACTAATACCAATTTCCTTTAATTCCTCCTTCTTACTAGACCCTTGGTTCCCTTGCATTTCTGGGAAGTTATCTGTGTCATTTTCCGTGAAGACAGAACCAAAGTATGTGTTTAATTGCTCTGCCATTTCCTTGTTCCCAATTATAAATTCTGCCGTTTCTGAATGTAAGGGACCGACATTTATCTTCACTAATCTTTCTCTTTTTACATACTTGTAGAAGCTTTTACGGTCCGCTTTTATGTTCCTTGCAAATTTTCTCTCATACTCTATTTTTCCCCTCTTAATCAATCTCTTGGTCTTTTTTTGCTGAATTCTAAACTGCTCCCAATCCTCAGGCTTGCTACTTTTTTGGCAACTTTATATGACTCCTCTTTGGATCTAATACTGTCCTTAATTTCTTTTGTGATTTTGTGCCAGAAAGGAATGTATAACTGTTGCAATTCATGCATTTGTTCCTTAAATGTTAGCCATTTCCTATCCACCATTATGCCTTTTAATGAAGCTCCCCAATCTAGCATAGCCAACTCACTCCTCATACCTTTGTAGTTCCCTTTGTTTAGATTTGGGACCCAAGCTTCGGATTGGACTTCTTCACTTTCCATCTTAAATGAAGAATTCTATCACGTTATGGTCACTCTTCCCTAAAGAACCCCACACAGCAAGATTATTAATTAACCCCTTCTCATTGCGCAATACCCAATCTAGAATAGCTTGTTCCCTAGTTGGCTCCTCAACATACTGGTCTAAAAAACCATCTCGTACACACTCCAGGAATTCATCCTCCACAGCATTATTGCTAATTTGGTTTGGCCAGTCTATATCTAGATTAAAGTCACCCATGATTACTGTAGTACCCTTGTTACATGCATCTCGAATATATACAAAATATGCTAAAAGCAGAATCAAAAAATTTAGAACTAAAAGCAGCATACAATTCCCTGGTTTGTACTGAATCAGCTGATATTAGGAGGCGTGGTACAAATGTTAGAACTGGCTTCAGCATCCCTGCATGAAGGAGGGAACACGTCACTCAGCTTCTGATTGCTGTCTGCAAATTTCGATATTGTTCTTTCCACTCCAAAGTTAAGATAATTTATGCATACAGCAAGTAAGGGCAGCCTCCCCCATGGAACACCTATCACATCCGTCCAGTCCAAGAAATTTCTTTCACACTTATCATTAACTTTTTGCCTTATAATAATCCCTCCATTGGCAACACCCCCCTTAATTCCATATGCCATTATCTTTGCCATAAGTTTCTCATGTGGTACCTTACCAAATGCTTTTTGAAAATCCAGAAACCACATCCACTATGTTTCTTTTGCCTATCTTCCTTGTTATTTCTCCGAAGAATTCGTTCAGGTTGGTTAAGCACGACCTGCTTAAATCTGAGCTCAAACTCAAGAAAGCCAGTTGGAACCCAAAGTAAGTTGTGTATTTCATCGAAAAGTGCTGGGCCATACACTGGATTTTTATGGGGGCCTGAAAACCTCCATGGAAGGGGAAATGCCTCAACCCAACAGCATCCTCATCTGACAACAGAGAAATCTCTATGGGATCCTCCTTAACAGGCCTTCTGGATAGTGCACTAATCTCCAATGGGTTTCCCTATTGTCAGCAAACACCTACCTCTCTTTAACCTCAAACATGGATTCTCAAATTGGAACCCAACGTCTCCTTACACCAAGACCAGTTGAGTTTGGATCCTGAAGACAAAGATTCCTTTTGAGCGATGCTGGGCTAGCCTTAAAGCTTAGCTTTGTACATGCCCAATGTGCTGAAATTGTGAGTTGATAAAAGCAACACAAAAAGTCATGGGTATTTGATAACAGAAAAGCTCCACTGCACTCTGAACTTATTTTAAACCAGTGCTGACAGCAACCAAATCTCTGAAATACGATCAAAATTGAGCTTCAGTCTGAAAAAACTTAGAAATCCTGGTAGTTTTAAGAAAAACAATGCTACAATTTAGACACCACCCAAGGTTGCAAGTTTCAAAAACTGAATGATAATAAAACCAAAGCTGAGAAATAGCAGTACATACTGCAACAGTAACAATAAATCAGCGCAAGCTAGAAGGTATAATAGAAACAGAGGCAAAAAATAGTTTATGTAAAATTATATCCCCATAGACCCAAGTAGCTCTAATCAACATGCATCTTGCTTCCCTCAATTGGATCTGCAGCAGAGGTTCTGGACCCCAGAGCTGCTATTTGACAATGGGACAAATCAATCAGCTGTTTGTTGTAGAAATTAATTAACACATTTATTCAGTACATAGTTATTCAATCAAAAGATCATTCTAACATATAACTTAGCTGTTTGAACAGTTGACGCAAAAGACGAAGTAATAATATATGTAATACCTTTCCAAGAAGCATGAACCTCTTTACTTCTCATTCAACATATGTTTGAAGTGAGATTTGGAGAAAGAAATCAAATCACACTGCAGAATATTCCTGAATTATTAATCAGCACTTGAATTCACAGAATATTTTGAAAAAACAAATAAAATAGCTATTAAAATGCATCATAAATGACCTTCTGGTTTTTAACAAAAGTGAAAGAACGACAGATCTGTATATTACATTGAGTCTACAACACGGAAACAGGCCATTCGGCCCAACTGGTCTATGCTGGCATTTATGCTCCACACGAGCCTCCTCCCTCCCTACTTCATCTACCCCTATCAGCATACCCTTCTATTCCTGTCTCCTTCGAATGCATATCTAGCTTCCCCTAAAATGCATCTATGCTATTTGCCTCAACCACTCCTTGTGGGAGCACATTCCACATTCTCACCACTCTTTGGGTAAAGAAGTTTCTCCTGAATTCCCTATTAGATTTACTGGGGCCTTTCTTATATTGATGACCTCAAGTTTTGGACCCCACCACAAGTGGAAACATTTTCTCTACATCTACCCTATCAAACCTGTTCATTGTCATAAAGACCTCTCTCAGATCACACTTCTCTTTTCCAGAGAAAAGCCTCCCAGTCTGTTTCGTCTTTCCTGATAAGTATATCCTCTCAGTTCTCGTATCATCCTTGTGAATCTTTTCTGTACTCTCACCAATGCCTCCATATCCTTTTTTTAAACCAGAACTGTGCACAGCACTCCAAGTGTGGTCTAACCAAGGTTCGATACAAGTTTAATATAACTTCTCTGCTTTTCAATTCTATCCCTCCACAGTGCTTGGTTTGCCTTTTTTGTGGCCTTAATAACCTGCGTTGTTACTTTTAGTGATTTGTGTATGTGTACCCCAAGATCTCTCTGCTCCTCTACCCCATTTAGATTCTTATTATCAAAGCAATATGTGGCCTCCTTATTCTTCCTACCAAAATGCCCCACCTCACATTTATCTACATTGAAATTCATTTGCTAACTACATGCCCACTCTGCAAGTTTATTAATGTCATTAATGCATTTTAACGCATTCTTCCTTTGTTAACTACACCTCCCAATTTGGTGTCATCCGCAAATTTTGAAATTGTACTTCCAATTCCCGAGTCCAATTCGTTGATGTAAATTGTGAACAACAATAGTCCCAGCACTGATCCCTGTGGAACACCACTTCCCACCTTTTGCCAGTCTGAGTCGCGACCCTTAACCCCGACTGTTATCTGTTTTGAAGCCAGCTTGCTATCCACTCTGATACCTGTTCCCTCACACCACTCTGACCTTAGTCATAAGTCTACAATGCAGTACCTTCTCGAAGGTCTTTTGAAAATCCAAATATATTACATCTACTGTATTACCCTTGTCTACTCTTTGTTACTTCTTCAAAGAATTCAATAAGGTTGGTCAAGCATGACTTTCCCTTCTGAAATCCATGCTGACTATTCTTTATTATATTTTCATTTTCTAGATGTTTTTCTATTACATCTTTGAGTAAAGATTCCATTATCTTTCCTACCACCAACGTTAAGCTAACTGGCCTATGGTTCCCTGGACTAGTTCTGTCTCCTTTTTTAAATAAAGGAACAGCATTAGCTGTCCGCCAGTCCTCTGGCACTATTCCCTTTTCTAATGAATATTTATATATATCTAATAATGCCTCTGCTTTCTCTTCCCTGCCTTCTTTTAACATGCACGGATGCAATCCATCCAGACCAAAGATTTTATCCTCTCGAAGTTTGATTAGTTTATCAATTATTTCCCCCTTCTATCTTAAATGTCTTTATACCCTTTTTGATCCCCTCTTCTAATGTCATATGCACCTTGTTAGTCTCCCTTGTAAACACTGAGGCAAAGTAACTATTCAATATTTCTGCCATTTCACTGTCATTACCTGTGAGTTTATCTTGTGCATCCCTTAGTGGTCCTATCCCTATTCTGATTTTTCTTTTATTATTTATGTGTCTGTAGAACTTTTTACTATTTCTTTTTATATTCCTTGATAATTTAATTTAGTATTTCGTCTTTGCTTTCCTAATTTTTTTTTGACATCCTTCCCAACCTTTTTGTATTCCCTTTTGTCATCCTCTCCTTTATTGTCTATGTACTTAGATTATGCTTTTATCTTCGTTTCAATTTTACCCTTATCTCTTTATTCATGTTCCAGTACAGCTACAACACTGGCATCTACCCGACAATGTGGAAAATTGCCCAGGTATGTCCTGTCCACAAAAAGCAGGACAAATCCAATACGGCCAATTACCGCCCCATCAGTCTACTCTCAATCATCAGCAAAGTGATGGAAGGTGTCGTCGACAGTGCTATCAAGCAGCATTTATTCACCAATAACCTGGTCACCGATGTTCAGTTTGGGTTCTGCCAGGAACACTCGGCTACAGACCTCATTACAGCCTTGGTCCGAACATGGACAGAAGAGCTGAATTCCAGAGGTGAGGTGAGAGTGACTGCCCTTGACATCAAGGCAGCATTTGACCGAGTGTGGCACCAAGGAGCCCTGGTAAAATTGAAGTCAATGGGAATCAGGGGGAAATCTCTCCAGTGGCTGGAGTCATACCTAGCACAAAGGAAGATGGTAGTGGTTGTTGGAGGCCAATCATCTCAGCCCCAGGACGCTGCTGCTGGAGTTCCTCAGGGCAGTGTCCTTGGCCCAACCATCTTCAGCTGCTTCATCAATGACCTTCCCTCCATCAGAAGGTCAGAAATGGGGATGTTCGCTGATGATTGTACAGTGTTCAGTTCCATTCGCAACCCCTCACGTAATGAAGCAGTCCGAGCCCGCATGCAGCAAGACCTGGACAACATCCAGGCTTGGGCTCATAAGTGGAAAGTAACATTTGCGCCAGACAAGTGCCAGGCAATGACCATCTCCAACAAGAGAGAGTCTAACCACCTCCCCTTGACATTCAACGGCATTACCATCGCCGAATCCCCCACCATCAACATCCCGGGGGTCACCATTGACCAGAAACATAACTGGATCACCCATATAAATACTGTGGCTACAAGAGCAGGTCAGAGGCTGGGTATTCTGCGGCGAGTGACTCACCTCCTGACTCCCCAAAGCCTTTCCACCATCTACAAGGCACAAGTCAGGAGTGTGATGGAATACTCTCCATTTGCCTGGATGAGTGCAGCTCCAACAATACTCAAGAAGCTCGACACCATCCAGGACAAAGCAGCCCGCTTGATTGGCACCCCATCCACCACCCTGAACATTCACTCCCTTCATAACCAGCGCACCTTGGCTGCAGTGGGTACCATAGCAACTCGCCAAGGCTTCTTCGACAGCACCTCCCAAATCCGCATCCTCTACCACCTAGAAGGACAAGAGCAGCAGGCACATGGGAACAACACCACCTGCACGTTCCCCTCCAAGTCACACATCATCCCGACTTGGAAATGTATCGCCGTTCCTTCATCGTCGCTGGGTCAAAATCCTGGAACTCCCTTCCTAACAGCACTGTGGGAGAACCTTCACCACACAGACTGCAGCGGATCAAGAAGGCGGCTCACCACCACCTTCTCTAGGGCAATTAGGGATGGGCAATAAATGCTGGCCTCGCCAGCGATGCCCACATCCCATGAATGAATATTTTTAAAAAATTCATCCATGGTGTTTCATTATTGGCCAGTTTGTTCTTGTTTTTTTAGAGTAATATATTTCTCCTGAACTCTATTGATCACCATTTTAAATATTTCCCACTGCTGTTCTATCTCTTTGTCTGTTAAAATGTTTTTCCTGTTTACCTTCCCTAGTTCCATTCTCATCCCCCTCAAAATTAGCTTTTTCCCAATCTATTACATTGGTCTTTGTCTTACTTATATCTTTCTCAATCATTATTTTAAACCTTATTAAGTTATGATCGCTATTGCCTAGATTTTCCCCTGTGCTTACTTCTATTATCTGCTCTGGTTCATTTCCCATTACTAGATCCAGCAGTGATTCCTATCTTGTTGGTCCTCTCACATACTGGGTAAGAAAGGAGTCATGTACACGCTGTAAAAACTCCATTCCCCTTCCCCTACTTCTTCTTGCCAGTTTATTTGAGGATAGTTGAAATCTCCCATGTTTATTATTCAATATTTTTTACTCATTTCATAGATTTGCCTACATATTTCTTCCTCCACTTCCCTTCCACTATTCGGTGGTCTGTAGAATATGGCTATTAACGTGATCGATCCCTTCTTATCCTTTGTCTCAATCCAGATAGATTCTGTTTCCAGCTTAATATTACTTATGTCCCTTTTTTCTATTGCCATTATGTTGTCTCTAATTAGTACAAATACTCCATCCCCCCACTTCCTTCCCTATCTTTTCTAAATACATTATATCCTGCAATATTTAACTGCCAGTATATTGTTTTCATATCTTCATTATCACCCAATTTAGAACAAGTAGAATACATTTTTTATGCTGAAGTTATACTGTCAGTACGGTGCAGTACTGGTACTGTTTCTGAAAATGCAGGGTTACTCTGTCCACTCAAACATAATGGGGCTCAACCAGGGAGTCCAAGCAGGTGCATTTGAAATAGGCAACATACATGATATATAATGCACTCTTAAACAAAATTCTTCCACACTCACTTCTGGTCCAATTAATACTGTTGTTGCATATTGCTTATCATGCAAAACCATTCCTTCCAAGTGGTCTTGCAACTCGTGTCAATCTTGATATTATACTACATCTGGCAGTGCAAGATTCTACGGCAGTGATGCCAAACATGCAGTAAAACTGCAGCAACTGTCCTTTTATTGAGGGAAAAACTGGTGAAGGGCCAAGGCCAACAATGAAGAACACCACCAAGACTGAAAAGAGTGGAAGGATAAGGTGAATGAGGAAGTTGTAATCATTTTGGGGGTAATTTTCAACTTTATCGCCAGGGCAGTAACCCGATGGAATGGATTGCACACCCGTTGTAGAACCTAAAGGCAACAGCAGAAAGCAAAGATTGGGAGAGATAAACAATTCAATTTTGAGGTCCTGGAAAAAATGAGATAGTGTAACTGTGTAGAGTCTTGACTTCAACACAGTGAGGATGTCGGCAACAGGAAGAGCATATACAACGCCACATATGTAGCTCAGGAGCTAAAGAAAATCCAGAAAGGCATTAACAATAGCAGTATCCATAAAAAAGAAACAAGAACGATCGCCAGAGACAGGGAGATTGGATGCCAGAGTGGAAGGGTCCCCTAAAAGTTGCTGAAATTTTTTTGTATCCAAGCTAGCAGTGCAATACAAATGTTAGAAGTCCTTCTCTTAAGTTCCATCTTGCACTTCATAGAGAATTAAAAGTTGTTGTGGGGAAATGAAGCCTTTGGGATTCAAGAATAAAATAAGCAGACACTCCTCAAAGGTGGCAGCTTTAGCAATGAAAGGAGATGTGGGACTTGAATTAGAGACCAGGGGAAATAATGAGGTGAAGAATGTCAACAGATGAAAAATTTGGAGATACCAAATGTTATGGGATTGTAGCACTGATTGGACTTGAAAGAGGCATCAAGAAATTGTCGTTGGAAGACAAATTATTTCCGTTGACCCAGCAGCAAAGAAACTGAACTCTGGAGGTGGATTCTCCCTATATCGCTGGAGGGGATGTGCAAAACATTCACAAAAGAACGATTTAGCTTCAAATAGTGCATTGTTTTTGTTGGACATTTCTGTTTGCACATCCCCTCCAGCGATATAGGAAGAAACCACCTCCAGAGTTCAGTTTCTGTGCTGCTGGAGGAACTAGCACCACCTCATTTATATTGCAGCACTGCCACCCGGATCGAAGCTGCCTCCAGCAGCGGCTCTATGTTATAAGAACAGAATTAATAAACCAGGTTGCCATTCAGATTCAAAAACAAAACTGCAAATCAAGTTCCAAACAGCAACAGGGTCCATCTGAGCAGTCAGAGTTTTGATGGCTAACCCTCTTACCCATTTTTGACATTAAATTTATCAGCAAAATCTGGATTTGTCAATGACTTTTTTTCAGAATTTTTAAGTGAAAGCAGTTTCAGATGCTTCAGAAGATCAATTTCTAAAGTGTTTGGAAAAATTGGTTAGTGCTCATCGGCCTGTTTGCAGTGCTCCCATTTAATATTGCAACAATGGAGCACAGAAGAATATATACACAGCAACCACTATCATTTATTCAATGTGAATTAAACTCCTCTCTATCATTTACAATGCAAGTCGATTCAGATCTGTAGTTAGTAATTTCAGACTGAATTCAAATTAACAGTGTGCATGTAAATAGGGTTTCTGAATAAAGATCTTCAAAAATTTCTTAGATCTACACAGGCCCAAAGGGTACCAAATGGCTGTGAAAATCTGCTCCCTTCCTCAGTTTCTAACTATGTGAATTACATGCTTCCCTCAACAGTGCAAATACTGTACAAAATTTACATTAATAATTGCAGATCGCTAATGATCAGGTATCTATAGGGGTAGGCAGAAATTCTCTCATTTCATAAGCACTTAGCCCAATCATTACATTATAAACACTTAAAGTCAATCTACAGTAACTGCCCAAAGAGTGATAATTTGCTAATTCTTCACAGGTAATCAGTTGAAAATTGGAATACAAGAACAAAATTAGTTGCACTAAATTTAACAGCTGTTCCATTCACATAATTAGCTTCACTAGAACCATCTGTATGCTGACTTCATCGAGAGGTACTGTAGTTAAAACAAACCACAGCATAACTTTAAATGTGCACTGGTATTATAAAATGTGTATTTAACCAGCAAAAGTGTTTTAAAGTACATACAGTACTGATTTGTAGATTTGTATTTATGAAGTGCCTGAAGACCCAAATACTTCTTTAAACTGAATTTATAGCTTACATGTGAACTGTTTTGCTTCACACTTTGATAACTCAGGTCATTTAGAATTTAGCAGCCAGGGAGGAAGAAAAAAAAGAGAAAACAGAAACACCAAAAGAAAACACATGGACAATTATATTTAGGACAGACTCATGACAAAAAGCAGATACACATACCAGCACCAAAAGGAAACTACACTTAATTAAATGTATACTTGCACCTGGAATCTTGCTCTAATAAAAAGTGAAACGATTAATTTCTAATGTTCTGAAGGAAATGAGATCAGTATTTTTGGCATTGTTCTTTATGTTCCAAATATTAACGTTACTAATAATGTCGGGCCAAATCTTTTTACAAAAGTACAGATTTCCATAAAAGCACTCACAAAAACAACCTGTAATTTTATTAACAGTAATACTCAGCAAAATGTAAAAAGCTTTGGAAAATTTCAAAATTAACATATGCAAGTTAAAGCAGTTTTGACAATACAATCAAGCATTTTACTGTAAAGGTAATAATGCAGTTAAATTATGAGTTGATTCAGAAATTTTAAGAAATGTGTATGTTTCGACTGCATGACCCATTTAAAGTTGCAGTATATTTTGATGAAAAGTTGACTAAAATTTAGATGTTACAAATCATATTTGATCACATATTCAAACACTTGTTGACTTTACACATGCAATAAAAATTCTGAAACTGATAACGGGTGTTTTATAATTTTGGTAGTTTTATTTATTTTACACAAATAATTTCATCTATGACCCCCAACATACTTCAACAATTTTTTTTCTGAATAAATGTCTTTGAACTCTACATCCAACGTCCCAGTCAGAACTTTAAGGATGAAAGTTGTTAAGGGATCAGAAGCAAGGGTAATAAAACTGCAGCCAATTTGTGTACCAGTTGGCTCATTCAATTGTTTTCATTTTTAGCCAGATCAGAAGCATCTCTGTGCTTCAACAATTGAACAAACAATTTTGTCATATGCATGAACCTTCTTACTGAGAAATAAACATCTACAAAAATAGCTCAAGATTAGCAGATGTACAAAATTGATCTACGTCCAGTATGGCTGATTTAAAACAGCCATTATAAGAAAAATGCCATACTACTGCCTAGACTTTAAACTAAATGACAAATATGGTATATGCAATGCCCTGTTATTTTCCCCAGCACTATCAATGCAAATCCCAACAGAAAAAAGTTGACAGCTGAAAAAATGCAATAATGTTGCTTAGAGTCCAAGAATTGAAAATATCACACTGCACAACTGTCAGCTAAACCTGAGGTGCACTGATTGTTAATAAAGGCCAAGCCAAGTGTTGCTACCAAGATGAAGTATCAAACAGAATGTTAGTACTGCTAAATGTCCTCCTCCCCCATGCTCAAAGATGCATAATATGAAATATGCACAAGAAGAAATAAAGAAGCATTATTGAATTTGATGTAAGTTATGGTTGAATTTGTTTAATCTAGTTACCATACCATGCTTTGATTTATTCAAATGCAGAGTGGCTTATTTAAATAGGAATTTTATTCTAAAGTAAAGTCACCACTTTTTGTCATGTCCAAAACCGAAGAAAACGCCTGGATAAGAACAGATAGGATGTGGCATAACATCTTGAGTTTTGGTGATTTCTTGCTCATAGTAAAACTTGAATTTCTAATGTTTCTAATCATGAGACAAAAAAGCAGGTGGGGAAAAATTACAACTTTGAGCACTGGACCAGTTTACACTTTTGAGATTTCAGGTCAGGTCAAAAATCAACCCCTTTGGCCTGACTAAATAGGTAATGATTATTGTATAACAATGAATTCTTACATCAGCCCTGTGCTGTTGTGTTTCCTCTCATTATTTTTTGCCGAAGTATTAATCCAGAGGGAGCTACTGTACTGTATATTAATTTTAATGGACCAGAAGCACTAATACGGCATAGAGCAAAAGATTTGCCTGACAGCTCCTCTCCACCATAGTATCATCAGTGGGTTAGTAATTTCTACTTTCGCTGCAAGCCACCTTTGCTAATGTTTTTTTAGTATTTGCTGTGCTTTTTGGGATTTGCTACGTTTTTGGGAGACGAAAAACATTTACGATAAATTAACCCAAATATGAAAGATGAGGAGTGACAAATGTTACAGTGTTAAGAGTTACCAATGTGTTGATTTTGGGCAAATGTGCCAGGAATTTCCTGCTGGGGCGCAACCTGGAAGTTGCTCTCAAAATTCCGCCCAGTCCCACACCCATTCTGCCAATGTCAAATTACGCTCAAATTTCCTGTCAATCGCATTAGCACACTCCCAAATGTAAAAATAGGTGTAAATGGGAGTAAATCAGTGTAAACAATCGGGGATTCCTTCTTTAAGTATAAAAATTAAAGTTTCAACTCATTCATGCACATTAGGCACAACATGTTTAAAAACCTGCAATTGGGAAAGCTTTTCAATTTTTAATGTGACTTATACTGATGTTATAAAAATGCATTCAAAGAAACAGAAAATATAGTGCAGGCCTCAGTGAGGATAAATTAACAAAAAACTCTCAAACCATTGCAATAAAACACTAGAAAAATGACTGGTTCCTGCAGCGCCTGAAAACCTGGTTGTAATTTAAAGAGAGCCTCTAAGCAAGCGCAACTGAAAGAAACTTGTGTATCCGACTCTGTAAATTGGGAGTGGGGCCATTATTCTGGGCGGAGATGCGTTCAGGCGAAGGAATCGATAGACGATCGTAAAGATAAAGACAATTTGGACATACTATACTTTCCTGCATAACTCACCTATGCCCAAAATTCCACAATCTTTTAGGACGTGTATTAGCTTTGTGCTCCGATTGTGCATGTCTCTGGGCGTAAATACGCAAGAGATTAAAGGCCATGGTTTGCAACGTAAATACAAGTTACTTGCACCCTGGCGCTCCATTTAAATAATGAAGGAAGATTCAGACTGGACTTCTGGTAAGCAATTTAGGAGATTATTCAAAAGTCTGGGATGAAGTCTCACGAGATTTAGATGGCTCACCTTTGGATTAGAAGATTATGGGTTTATGTCCCATATCAGTACTTGAACGTTTATGGGTTGATATTCTGAAAGGATGAGATTAAATGGCCAAAGGACCGTCTTCATCCAAATTTACCTAATGATGTTGTGATTTCAGCATTAAAAACAAGTAAATACAAAATGTTGTCTATCAAAGGGGGAAAAAATTATTCCTCAGCAACCTAACAATAAGGACATTTATTCTATACCAAATGCTTATCAAAGTTGGCCTGAGATCACTAGGAATGGCCAAATTTGAGAATGCACAACCCAAGTAACATGTATAATTAAAATTCAAGCAAAACTGAAGACATACCTGGAATAGGTGCTAAGTATTATTCCAAACCAAAATTATGTTTTTTTAATATGCAGAAATCTTTAAACTAACTCTAATTGGAGTATTACAAAATTACAAAGTACAATGGCACCATTGTGATATTCACAGTCAGTCATTATTTTCCCAATCACGAAATGAAAGTCACAACAACTAAAACCGATCATGACAAAAGGAATAATGGGGTTTGAAACATATACATACATAAAAATTACAGGATTAACGTTGTCTTTCAGAATTATAGTAGATATATCGTGGCTTTTCAAACATTGATCACAGTGTTGATAAGATCGTCACGCTCCTTAGTTTTAATAGACTTTCTCACAAATAACTGCTTTAATAGGAAAATCAATGATTTTTCACACAAATTATTACTGCAAATTATAAATAACACATTTTCAAATTTGCCAGTGTTTATAAAATTATTAAACTTGTATCTGTGTATAAATTGCTCCCTCATGCTTACAGGACATAAACATGTATATTGGTGTAACTTATAAACATTTTCACAGCAGATACAAAATCTATTGGGAATATCAATTTATGAGGTTCACAGACCAACTGTGAGTATAGACTGTTGGGTCCATCTGATCATGTATTGAACAGAAACAGAAACAGCTCTACGGCATTACATATGTATTTCCACTTCAAAATCTATCAACAAATTAAACATTGTGTTGGGTTTAATAGGGGTCTGGTAGTTTGTGTGTCAAAAATCACTGTATACTTTAGTGGCTCTTCGTGTCCTTTTTGAAGTGGGGTTGGATTCATTGACAAATTTGCTCTTCAACAAATACTTCCAAATAGAAACAATCAGCAGCATCAGTCAAGGGCACTGTGTCCCATATAACATAATATTGTGAGCACTAGACAATGTAATGTGCCCTGCAGTATTGAGTTTTACATAAATTGTTCAAAAAAGAAACTAACCACAAAAAATACTAATTTTAAAAATACATTCTGATATTTACTGCAACCACATTAAATTGAGTTTAATTGTATGCATTTTAATTGAACACTGGATAAACATTTTATCTTTGTGGAAAAACAACTGTTAAAAAAGACAATCGCCAAACCTAGGTAATATCTACAGCCCAAGCTGCAGTTAGTCTGTACGAATACAAATGAAAAATGTTATTTTTTTTAGCAATAAACAGCAGCTGGTGATTTACAGTAAAACCTACATAAAATAAACTAACAAAAATAAATCTCTTTTAAGATTGATTTTGCACTTAGAAAAAATACGTAATAGTTATTACTCATAATATCTATTGTATTGTCAAAGGTTAAATTTTAAATATTTGTTATTTTCTTCTTTCTAGATGCTCTCTGTTTTAAGCACTGTTCCTATCCATGTAACCGGGCAGCTGAACCACTTCCAGGATCCAACAATAGGTAAACAAGAGCATGCCACAGTGACTCACTCCAGTTTTCTCCCATAATCTATCGGTGAATTTCCTGTCCTTCACACAGCAACATAATTGTGATGAGAACTCAAGAAGTTGGGATTCACAAATGTGAACCCACATCCTATTGTGGCGCAGCAAAGTAAGCTCCAACACACAACACCATTATAGTAATGGTCCAATTCATGTTTAAAAAGTCGACATGCTATAAGGAAATGTGAAGTACAAACTATGATCCAAGACTAATAAAATCACAAGCTTGCTTCATGCAGAATTATAATGTAGGCTAGAGGGCATTACAAGACAATAGAATACCAAGGAGTAAGATGACTGAGACTTTTTTCCCTGGAGAGTAGGAGGTTTAGGGGTGATCTTATAGAAGTCTATAAAATAATGAGGGGCATCGATAAGGTAGATAGTCAAAATCTTTTCCCAAAGGGAGGGGAGTCTATAACGAGGGGGCATAGATTTAAGGTGAGAGGGGAGAGATACAAAAGGGTCCAGAGGGGCAATTTTTTCACTCAAAGGGTGGTGAGTGTCTGGAACGAGCTGCCAGAGGCAGTAGTAGAGGCGGGTACAATTTTGTCTTTTAAAAAGCATTTGGACAGTTACATGGGTAAGATGGGTATAGAGAGATATGGGCCAAGTGCAGGCAATTGGGACTAGCTTAGTGGTATAAACTGGGCGACATGGACATGTTGGGCCGAAGGGCCTGTTTCCATGTTGTAAACTTCTATGATTCTATGATGTCACAAACTTTAAGCCTGGAACAGCTTATCAATGTCATCTGAATACAGTGTTGTGTTATTCCTCAAATCACATTCCAATTTATGTTACTCATTAAAATACATACTACTGGAATTATGGGCCATTTTAATTCTATTTTCAGCAATTTTTATTTTTTTGTCAGTGGTTGGGATAATGGGGAGAATGTGAATATCCATGATAAACTGCAATCAAAATAACTGACTTCAAATTATGCGACATGAACTACAGTCAGATTGAGATTTATTTCACTGCATGATGCAGAAAAATAACAGCTATAACAAGTGCTTCACACAAGTGGAATTCTACATGCCAGAGTTTCCTCATGAGAATTGAAACCGTCCAGTGTACTAAAACGTCAAAGGAAATGACAGAATGTGTGATTTATTTTTGTTATCACAGTCTGTTCTGCCATTCAAGTGGCAAGATCTACTTTTTAGATCAAAATTTCAGATCAAGTCCAGCTAAAATTAAATTCCTGGGGGCGGGGGGGGGGGAAATCATTGTGTAAGTACAGATTCTGGTACATTCACATCAGTGGTAGGATATGGGCTCACAACTAAAATTCACCACACCATACAGAGAAACTTAGAGAACACATTTTAAGTAAAATGAGAAGTACTAAAAAAAATTAACTATTATATGTTGACCTACCGATAACCAAAGCTATCAAGACCTCCATTCCATTGTACTGCAATTTAATAATGGGCTGGATTTTGCTTTGAGCCTCGAACGAACAGCACCAGCCATTTGTTCGATTTGCACTTGCCCATAGACTTTCTATGAGGTTTTGCACAGCAAGTTGCTCTAAGTTAGAGATCCATTCAGCACGGCTCCCTCTACAGGGCATCTGGCACCTGTGTGAACAGGACAAGCAATTGTGTGTCTCCTTAACCACTCAGATTGAAGAATCGTTAATGAGCAGCGCAGAGATTGAACCAGGAAATGTAAGTTAGAATAGTGAATTCAATGTCAAGGTACAGTAAGTAAAATGAAGAGAGGGAAATAAATATTGGATGAAGAGACAGAAAGAAAAAGAAAAAAATGTTTTGTTTACTTTTTTTTTTAAAATGCACAACAATGATTAAAAGCTGAAAGAATGAGGCTCCACAATGTAAAAGTTAATTTTCAGTGCCAGAAAGGTTGTTGGGCAGTAATTAAGACTTACCACGCTGTTAAAAGAGTGCTTACACTGGAATGGAAAAGCCCTAACTCTGGCGAGTTTAGTCCATATCTACGAGGTCAGTGCAGGAATTACGCTGTTCAATTCATTCGAATGGTGAGTCAGACAGCGAGATCCGTTTTCGCACAGCTTTTGGAGGAGCAGGGTATCTTTGGCAGCATCATCCCGATTTCCGCATTTAACTGTGGATGTGCGGTCGCCAGAAGTTACTGTTTGATTTGCATATAAATAACGACGAGTGCTGTTAGCCTCACCGTTATTTTTCCAGCAAAATCCGACCCATTGTAAGTCCATGCAGCAACCCTTTACTGCCACTAGATGCCCCCTGTACGGTTATAAAGATTAAGATTTACAAAACCTACTGTTGAGATCTAGTGGTTGAAAACAGGCACTGAATATATCAATTACTGCTTAAAATATTACAGCATGCCATTTGGCCCACTGAGTCTGCGCCAGTGTTTTTCTTCCCATGAACTATCGACTCTAATCCCACTCTCCTGCTTACTCCCCATAGCCTTTAATATTCCTCTTTTTCAAGCAACTATCAAATTTCCTTTTAAATTTATAAATACTGTTTCAATGGTTCGTGGCAAAAAAATCCCACATTCTGACTATCCTCTTAAGTAAAGACATTTTTCTAACCTTCCTTTTTTATTTTTATCTTAATTTTGCACTCTATTGTAACTGTGTCACAGATCAATGGAGACAATTTATCACTATTTACCTTAACATAACCCTTCATAATCTTGAAGACCTCTTCTGAACTCCAGTGAAAAAAACTCTGATTTCTCAAGTCTTTCTTCGTAAGTGTAACCCTTCAACCCTGGTAACATCCTAGTGAATCTATGCTGCATTTTTCCCATTGCTTTTGTATCCTTCCTGTAAAAGAGTGCCCGAAACTGTACTAACGTATTTAACAACTTTCCTTTCTTCTCGTGGACCTGAGTTTAAAATCCGCCGATAAAAATGGGATCCAACTCTTTTATGGCTGGGCTGTAAAGGTCACAAGTAAAATTAATTCAGGCAGTTTGAACCCCATTTCCAGGCAATGGCATTAAACTGTTCATAAATAGCAAGTATACTTAGAGAGACCACAAAGATAGCTGGTGCAGTAAGTGATCTTATTCCAAGGTTGGGGTTCAAAACACTGCTGGATTATTACAAAGAGAGCTTTATCTTGCATTCAATCCATGCTGTATTTGATCTTAACTGCATTGAGGAAAAGAGTAGAAAAGTACATTATCCTTACATGCTTTGAGGAACAACAAAAAAAACTCAAAACAAATTACCAAGTGTTTCACATCACATATACTTGTTTGAGTTAAATAAGGTAATCCATTTACTTGCTGGCCAACTGTTTGATTTTGCATTGCAAATAGATCCACATACTGCTTGGCACAGATCTCATATTAAAGAACTAAAGCCTACAGATACTAAAAATGCTGCTGAAAAGGTGTATGTCTGTTTTGTTAATCTGCTTGTTTGTGCACAGCACTATATTCTAATTGGACTCTGAGCATTCTTTAACTCTCAACTGAGGAATCCATTGAGACTGTGTCATGCCCTGCACAGTCCATTTCTTTTATTGACCATTCCCAAACCAAATTTTGCCCCCACCATACACACACAATAATCTACATAGCATAAGGCGGAATATTCAATGCCTCTGGTGTTACTTAGGGAAATGTAATAATTGCATTTTTTTGTGAAAAAAGTCCAATTTTAGGCACCGCAACTGCTGTAATTTGAAACTGTCTACTAGTGAAAGAGCAGAATCAAGAATAGAAAACAAGTTGTTAAGCTTGGTAGAAGTAAAGGAAGGTGGAAAATATACACAAAATCAGAGACGGGGATGCAACATCATGTTCAGGTAAGAAGATTACAACATCAAGAACTAAAACAATTAAATGAACCAGGGAGAGGATTCAATACCAAACTGTTTCCAATTTTCAATGCAATTTAAGTATTAAAAATCAGAGAGCACGTTTAATATTAAACATTTTTCTGGAAGTAAGTGACAAAGGAGTTGAATTTCATCTGGAAACAAATATAAATTTATCACACTGAGCCAGCATGTGAACTGCCCTATTAACTCCAATAAAACAATAACCTCAAAATAACCTTGACCAATTAATCTGTAAATCTCATCACACCTATTTGAAACATTTCTGGCACCCCTTTCACACTCTTCTTACCTCCTTAAAGTGAGAGTCTGTCTCTCTCATTTTATTTGATTTCCCTTGTTTCTGTTTCAGTTCTGTTTCTAGCCTTCTTCAGTGATTTTATATATTCAAATACTGTCACAACCAAATAAATATAGATATGGTTGGTAAACTGAGTTTGATGATCTGAGTCGGCTCAACTGAAGTACACAATATCCATAATCAAAAAAATGAAAACAACCATTCTTCACTTGAATTGAAGACAAAGCTGGCCTTCAGTTCTAAGTCTACAATTTGCTCTACAGCTGCGTAGTTAAGCCATAAGAATGGTATTTTTACACTGACAACATCATGCAGATGGTTTTGATTAAGTTCAACTGAGCAGCATACACATTATATTTCTGTTCTCATACGCACACTTAATGGAATGTCAACTCAAATGTAATCTGGGTTAATGTAAAGAAAGGAGTAAAACTGCTGAATTTATTACATAGTTGACAGACAATTATAAACTGTCTTACTTTGTAAATTTTCTTTATTAGCTGTCAAAAATACAGGTAATGGCACTGCAATACACCCATGAACGTACTGAGTGAAAGACAGAAGCGGATACTATGTCTCCCTCTCTTCTTGTTAAGTGCTAGCCTTGAGAACGTATACAGCTGTCAACGGCTGGAGTTTAGATGCCACTAACCCACAACAAAACTCTTCTGGAATATGTCAGTATTGGATGGGGATACTTCTTGCTTGCATTTTAAAGAGTAATAACCAATTCCTAAGGGATATTGCTTAAAAGCCTTAAAAAATTTATCCTTGGGAAAGAAGTTTCACTCAGCAGTCAACCTAAGCTATTACATGACAGTGTTGAAAAGATAATCAGTATGTAACCTAAAAAAGTACAGTATACTTGAACACAAAGTATAAGCCACAGCACCAAATTCAGTACATGCCTCGGCTGAGAGAATTTTTCACTTCAATCAGTACTAATGTCACTAGAAGGGACAGTGATGAAAATATACTCTGCAATTGTGAAAGCTAAACAAAGTGACACCCACAATTATTTCACTAATTGAAGAAGAACAATGTCAAGTAGCCTTAGAAAAGAAAAACTTCACTCAGACTACTTCAGGCTTTGACCTCTGTATAAGTGAAAGCACTTTTAACTGTAGTCCACCAAAAGTGATTAACGGCGCCAGCCAAGGCCAGCAAATATTTCAAACTTTTTCTCAATCACATGGCCCTAAGGACAGTTAAATGAACATTAAAATGGCTACAAACAGCTCAATAACTACATAGAGTTCTGCCAATTAGAAATAATTAGGCAGTCATTTTTGTGGCGAGTCTTTTTAAGTGCATACATAATGATGCAATGATGCTTATTAGCCAACTCACATAAGCGTGCTCAAACAGCCTGAAATAATTATGTGTATTACTAAAGCCCTGCGCATCTCTGTACTTCACCTTAATGCATTTAAAAATTCACTTCATTACCTACAGTAATTAATCCTCCATTAATTGCAGGAAAAGCCCAGTTTACTGTGCTTCGTTTCTAATTATCATCTTATAAATAGTTATCGTCCTAATTAATGTGTTCATTATGATGAATATCTTTCTCAAAGCCATGCTTAGAGCAAAGGTTCAGTTTTCCTCTTAGAAGTCTAACTAGCCATAAGGTGAGGCCATTTTGGTTGTATTTGCTTTTATTTTACTACATTCAACCTTCTAATTGGCATTTAAAATCCAATTTGGGAGAACTTCAAGAAGCTTAAATTGAAGCAAAAAACCGACAGGAAAAATCATTTTGGATTCAAATCCTGGTACAGATATCTTGTTCAAATAAAGATTGCAACTTTCAACTTGCAAATTTCTGAACATGTGTGGCTGGGGCTATTTGTTTTCTTCCCCCAAATAAATATTTTCAAAAAATTTATGCAATGATAATGTTAATCTTAATCTTAATCCCAAAAACTTTTAAACATGTTGATACACACTGCGAACTGGTCAATGTACAGGGGACACATGACACAACATGCAATGGGATTTTTCCTTAAAAAAACAGCATCAGTTGTTACTTCATACAACAGGTGTTGATCCAAATAAGAAAACTGTCACTGAACTTATTTATTCAAAATAAACATTGAAATTCTTCTAAATCATAGAGCACTAATTAAAAGAGTGTGTCTACTACACATTAGGATCTAACCTCCTCATATGTGCAAAAAGTCTACTTGAGTGTACAGAATTTCATAGCTGTCCAGGATGTTATAACGCCAACAGTTAAACTAGAGAGTAATGAATAATACAACACACTATTATATTAAAATGTTAATAGTGTGACATACTGACATACTGGAAACGGTATTCCTTTTAAGTGTATCTATTGCTCATTAACAAAAAATCTATTAAATAGGTTCCCATAAATCATTAACTGCAAAGTAAAATGTTATCTTAAGTAAACAACTTGTGATACAAACTCTGCATATGGTGTAAATATTACACATAAAAAGCTTACAATTTCTGATAACAGATGGCTAAATGCAATACATGGACACTTGAAAAACATTATTGCTCTCAATTCTGGTGTAAATTAACTAAATATTGCAAATATTTACTTAGATTAGGTAAAATCCTATAAGACATATTTAACATTTAAATACACTCATCTTCAGAAGTACACACGGGAATGTCACTTATAATAGTCCATTATCTAACATTGTTAATATTGTTGTGTGTAATTCAAAATGTTACAGTACTCTATTGTATGTATTTTTTTCAATTAACAGAAACTCTGACAAGGTCACATACTAAAGCATTGGCCTGTTCTCCATTCGTGATAATCTGATTCAATCTCCTATTTACCTATTGGACAAGAGTCTTTTTTAAGTAAATCCCCCAAACAAATTTGTATCTTAGGGTGCATTTACACTACAAGTTTAGCGTTGGTGAAAAGGGGTTTCGGCTTCACACGGACAGTGAACTTGTGTTGCGTAAATTAGGTGTTAAGGTCGAAAATGACTACGAAGCAAAGCAGAGTCATGCCCTTATTCCTGACTCAGTCAGCCATTACACCATAACTTAATTCTCACTTGGAGAAGCATGGGTTAGTGAGGGACAGCCAGCACGGATTTGTTAAAGGCAAATCGTATCTGACTAACCTGATTGAGTTCTTTGATGAAGTATCAGAAAGGGTTGATGAAGGTAGTACAGTAGATGTTGTATATATGGACTTTCAAAAAGCATTTGATAAAGTACCACATAGCAGACTTATTCGGAAAATAGAAGCACATGGGATTAAAGGGACGGTGGTAACTTGGGTACATAATTGGCTACGGGATAGGAGGCAGAGAGGAGTAATGAACGGATGTTTATCCGAATGAAGAGAAGGATGCAGTGGGGTCCCCTATGGATCAGTATTAGGACAATTGATTTTCTTGTTATATATAAATGACCTGGACTTGGGTAGAGGCAGTACAATTTCGAAGTTTGCGAATGATACAAAACTTGCCAATGTAGTAAATGGAAAGGAGGATAATAGCAGAGTTCAGGAGGACATAGACAGATTGGTGAAATGGGCAGGCACATGGCAATGCAACTTAATGTGGATAAGTTACATCGAGTTACATTGAGTCCACAGCACAGAAACAAGCTATTTGGCGCAACTGGCGTTTATGCTCCACACGAGCCTCCTCCCTCTCTACTTCATCTAACCCGATCAGCATATCCTTCTATTCCTTTCTCCCTCATGTGCTTATCTTCCCCTTAAATGCATCTATGCTATTTGCCTCAACTACTCCTTGTGGGAGCGCGTTCCACATTCTTACCACTCTTTGAGTAAAGAAGTTTCTCCTGAATTCCCTATTGGATTTATCAACAACTATTTTACGAACATACGAATTAAGAGCAGGAGTAGGCCATTCGGCCCCTCGAGCCTGCTCTGCTCATTTGATAAGATCATGGCTGATCTGATTGAGACCTCAACCCTACTTTCCCGTCTACCTACTATAACCTTTGACTCCCTTGTTAATTAGGAATCTATCTAACCCAGCGTTAAAAACATTCAATGACCCTGCCTCCACTGCTCTCTGGGGAAGGGAGTTCCACAGACTCACGACCATCTGAGAGGAAAAAATTCTCCTCATCTCCATCTTAAATGGGAGACCCCTTATTTTTAAACTTAGTTCTAGTCTCTCCCACAAGGGGAAACATCCCCTCAGCATCGACTCCTTCTCGTCCCCTCAGGATCTTATATGTTTCAATAAGATCACCTCTCATTCTTCTATACTCCAGTGTATACAGGCCCAACTTGTCCAACCTTTCCTCATAAGATAACCCCCTCATTCCAGGAATCAGTCGAGTGAACCTTCTCTGAACCGCCTCCAAAGCAATTATGTCCTTTCTTAAATAAGGAGACCAATACAGCACACAGTATTCTAATGTGGTCTCACCAATGCCCTGTACAATTATGGAAAACATCTCCACTTTTATATTCCATTCCCCTTGCAATAAATGACAACATTCCATTTGCCTTCCTAATCACTTGCTGTCTCTGCATACTAACTTTTTGTGATTCATGTACTCGGACACCCAGATCCCTCTGTACCTCAGAATTCTGCAATCTCTCTCCATTTAAATAATATACTGCTTTTCTATTCCTCCTGCCAAAGTGGACAAGTTCACATTTTCCCACATTATACACCATCTGCCAAATTTTTGCCCACTATATTTATGACCTTTTGGACTATCCCAAAAGTGGAAACATTTTCTTTACATCTACCCTATCAAGCCCTTTCATTATCTTAAAGACCTTTAGCAGGTTACCCCTCAGACTTCTCTTTTCTAGAGAAAAGAGCCCCAGCCTGTTCAGCCTTTCAGTTCTGGTATCATCCTTGTGAATCTTTTTTGCACTCTCTCCAATGCCTCTATATCCTTTCTGTAATATGGAGACCAGTACTGTGCACAGTACTCTGTGTGGTCTAACCAAGGTTCTATACAAGTTCAACATAAATTCTCTGCTTTTCAATTCTATCCCTCTAGAAATGAAACCCAGTGTTTGATTTGCCTTTTTATGGCCTTATTAACCTGCATCGCTACTTTTAGTGATTAGTGTATTTGCACCCCCAGATCCCTTTGCTCCTCTATCCGATTTAGACTCTTGTTATCCAAGTAGCATGTGGCCTCTTAATTATATCATGCGATTTATATCAATTAGTGTTAATTGTATTCAGGTGGTGTGTATCAATTGGGGACTCTCTTGTATCCTTTTTACATGGGAGCTTACCTCGGATATGGTGTGTGTAAGGGAGAGCTCTGTGAATAAAGGCTTGGATGCAACTGAAGACCAGGCTCTTGTATTCTATCCTTCACCACTTAGCTATCCAATTTACAACAGCCTCCTTATTCTTCCTACCAAAATGCACCTCCTCATACTTATCGATATTGAAATTCATTTGCCAATTACACGCCCATTCTGAAAATGTATTAATGTTCTCTTGCATCTTGACGCATTCTTCCTTTGTATTAACTACACCCCCCAATTTGGTGTCGTCTGCAAATTAAATATGAAATGATGCACTTTGGGAGGAACAGCATGGAGAGGCAGTATAATCTAAATGGTAATATTTTGAGGGGAGTGCAAGAGCAGTGGGACCTGGTGCATATTCACAAATCTTTGAAGGTGGCAGGGCAAATTGAGAAGGCGGTTAAGAAAGCATATGGGATACCTGGCTTTGTAAATAGGGGCATTGAATACAAAAACAAGGAAGTCATGCTAAACCTTTACAAATCACTGGTTCGGTTTCAGTTGGAGTATTATGCACAATTCTGGGCACCACAATTTAGGAAGGATGTCAAGGCCTTGGAGAGGGTGCAGAGGAGGTTTACTAGGATGATACCAGGGATGAGGGACTTCAGTTATGTGGAGAGACTGGAAAAGCTGGGATTGTTATTGGAGCAGAGAAGGTTAAGGGGAGACCTGATAGAGGTATTCAAAATAATGAGGGGTTTTGATAGAGCAAATAGGGAGAAACTGTTTCCTCTGGCAAGTGGGTCGGTGACCAGAGGTCATGGATTTAAAATAATTGGCAAAAGAACAAGAGGGGAAATTAGGAGAAATTTTTCCACACAGAGGGTTGTTAAGATCTGGAACACACTACCTGAAAAGGGTAGTGGATGCAGATTCCATAGGAGCTTTCAAAAGCCAATTGAACATGTATTTGAAGAGGACTAATTTGCAGGGTTATGGGAAAAAATATGGGGTGTAGGGCTAAATTGGACAGCTCTTTCAAAGAGCTGGTGCAGGCACAACAGGCCGAATGGCCTCCTTCTGTGGTTCTATGAACTGCAGGGTTGTTGGGTTGTCAGTGGGAAGCAAACTCGTTTTTCAGCATCACTATGGTTATTATGTAAATGCACTCTGAGAAAGTTGTTTCCAAAAGCAGGAAAGAACATTTTTTCTCCCATGTAGGTGACAGACTAAGGATTAAACCTGGGACACTCCTGGTCTGTGTGAGTCATTATCACAGCATGTAGTGCATTTACCCCCTAAGCCATCAGAGGAGCACTTCACCAAAGATTCAATTCTACAGCTTTGGATTGAGGGATGTGTCAGTTTGATTCAGTGTCATGTGTGACATTCACACCTCATACTGCTATTCTTGGTCAGATCATTTGTGCAGATGGGGGAAAGTAGGTTGGGTAGGGGACTTGCCATTGCTGCTCCCATGCCTCCTGACAAGTCAACTTAGGAGCCGCAACAATTCTGCCCATGCAGAAGTTTATGGACTGGAGTGTTCCATCTTCCTAACTGGAAAAACAGTGGTGTGAATTTGGGGTGGGTTAATAAACATTTTTTTAAGATATAATTTAGCTTTTTAAAAACAAGCACTTGGAGCCCCAAGAACTATTCCGGTGCAGATTTAGGGCTGTTTTGAGAAGCACAGTTGACATTAACAGACACAATAACAAGCTAATCACTATGTTAAACAAACATCTGAAATACTGGAGGTTTACGCTCACATTCAATTCAGAGTTAAGAAGTGCTCTTTTTCCAGATATATTAACCTAATTTGGAGAATATATAATCCTCCACAAGTGACATCAGATTGTACCACAGCAAAGGAAATCAAAGAACGAAGACGATTTAGAACACTGGCAGCAACTATCCATAAAAAACAAATATGACTGTCTGAAATATAAATAATAGAGCAAACTTATTTTTTCCATAAATAATATGTAAACTAGACTGCAAATTATGCAAATTCAATGGAATCCACTTACAGTGATCACTATAGAAAGGTCCCAACTTCAGCACTATAAACATCTGAACACTACATCAGGTGACCTGTCAGCAAGATTTGCTGCACTGTAAAACTGTTTCATCAGACAGTGTGCTAGTTTTAGGCATCCCCCCATCCACAAAGCCCTTCATTGACCTGAGATGTGTCTCCTCAGAAGACCTCATAATGATTATTTGACTTGTCAAACCAGGAAGTAGTTGAGTTCACACACTTAGCATGTCCACAAACTTTGAAACATTTTCAGATCCTTATATATGCGGAAGGCCATTCAACACAACTTAATGCATCTATCTGGAACAACCCGACAATCCCTCCATTGCTGCATCTAGTTGTTTATTAAATGATTTCAGAGTTTTCACCTCCATCGCTCTGACCAGAAACCCATTCCAAGTATTGATCACACTGCATGAAGAACCACATACTGATTGCAGTTCTAAAGTTACTTTTTACTGGTTTCAAACTGTTTCTCCTTGTCCTCAATTCAAATTCTCACCCTTGTGTTTAAATCCCTTCATGGTCTCACCCCTCCCGATCTCCTCCAGCCCTACAACCCCCTCCTAGGGTTGCCAACTCTGGTTTGAGGCATTCTGACAACATACGAATTAAGAGCAGGAGTAGGCCATTTGGCCCCTCGAGCCTGCTCTGCCATTCAATAAGATCATGGCTGATCTGATTGTGACCTCAATCCTACTTTCCTGTCTACCTACTATAATCTTTGACTCCCTTGTTAATTAGGAATCTTTCGAACCCAGCCTTAGAAATATTTAATGACCATGCCTCCACCCTTCTCTGGGGAAGGGAGTTCCACAGATCCACGACCTTCTGAGAGAAAAAAATTCTCCTCATCTCCGTCTTAAATGGTAGACACCTTATTTTTAAACTGTGGCCCTTAGTTCTTGTCTCTCCCACAAGGGGAAACATCCTCTCAGCATCGACCCCTTCTAGTCCCGAGGATCTTATATGACATCTGACCATGTGATGCCTGATTGCGTGACATTAGATCACGTGACATCTGATTTCATGACTTCAACAAATGTTATTGCATTTACCTTATAAAGGTTGGATCCCCTGTAGTTGAAAATCTTTGCCGTGATTTCGCACCAGCAGCTGTTGTGTGAAAAGTTCAAAGAATCAGGAGGCCACCCTTGAGCTGGGGAAGAGGGGAAAATCGAGGGTGGGGAAGAGTGGGAAACCGAGGGTGGGGGAGCGATTCGCAGAGGGGAAACCAAAGGTGGCAGGAACTTTAATTCCATCAGTAACTAATGGTAACTCACTGAAATTGCACTGATAACTAACAACTCAAATTCCCCACATAACCAACGGTAATACAATAACTCACTGATAGTCTATATGAAACTGGTATGAATATGTGTAATGCTCCCATATCCTACCTGTAACTAGTAGCAATCCTATAACCCGCTGATATTCACCCTGAAACCATAGCCAGAATCCTCCTGCACTGCACAAGGTGCATTCAGGCTTCCCAGTCGATGCCACTTTTAACAGGCCCCATCTCTCCCCTATTTCCTTGGACTCTGGTTGTGTGTGAAGGTGACAACTCTGAACTGGGAACCTCAGTCAGAGCTGATCTGTACTTGGACTTCACATGTCAAAACCAGGTGGCACAGACCGACCTGAAACAAACCAAGAGATCGCACACTGTGGGCTCAATGTTTGGGGCACTTCTCACAGGGCACAACGCCCTAAATTCAGCTCAGCACCAACATTTCTAAATCACTCCCTGAGCTCATACTTGATAAAGGGAAGTTTTCATAGAATTGTAGAAATTACAGCCATTTGCACCCTTGGTGCTGGCACTCTCCCCTGTAATCCGATCCTCATCCAAAGATCTTCTAATATTCCTCCTTTTCAAATATTTATCCCATTACGTTTGAAATGAAGTTTTGGGCTCAATTTTCGCACCCCCGATCGGGTGTGTTCGTGGCGGGGGAGCTGCGAAAATCGGGGATTCCCGGGGCGGGTCTGGAGCCCGGCTCCAACCCGCCCACTTATGGGTTCCCCAGTGACGCGCTGACATGCACGCACAGCCCCCGCGTGTGGGACTCCCGCCGGCAATTAAAGCCGGCGGGTTGCCACTTAAAGTACTTAAACAGGTACTTCAGTCGTTTACAGACCTGATTGACATGATATTTTAGGAGGGGTGGGATTTTGAAATGAACTGAGACTGTTTCCCATATTGGGGGAAACACTCCCATTTCAAATGGACGTGTTGCAGCCATCAGCCTTTGGCAGCTGCAAAGGTCCATTTGACAGGTGGTGGGTAGGGGAGACCCTCACTCATTGCAGGAGGCCACTCTGTCACTTTGGACAAAGTTTGGCCTACACCACCCTCCTCCTAACAATAAAATGCACAAAATTGTACACTTACCGCGGTGACCAGACACACGTACCTACCTTGCGGACTCCCACAAAGGTACATCTTGTGGATGGGGGCCGCCGTAGCTGCAGTCATGACCTCCTCGGAGGACGAACAGCATCACGAGCCTCGTCGGCCACCTCTGACACGTGGAGCCCCACAACACTGTGTTGTGACACATCCACCTGCGCAGCAGGAGGGAGGGCAACGGCAGAGAGAGATGCATCGCAGAAGGCACTACCCTCGCCACAGGGTCTACAGACCGAGGCTCAGCTTCCTGGACCTCTCTGAGCAGCAGTACAAACGGAGGCTCAGAGTCACTCGACATGTAGTCGTGGACATCTGCAGCCTCCTTCATGCCGTACTGCTCCCGGCTGGCCCGAGTACCATCTTCGTACCTGTCGCTGTCAAAGTCACCACTGCCCTCAACAACTTCTCCTCCGCATCCTTCCAGCGTGCCACCGGGGACATCGCCGACGTCTCTCAGTCGTCTGCACAAAAGAGCCCTGCAAATACACCTACACCCACTCTGCAGTGACACAATGGGTGGCATCAGGTGTGGGTCTTCATTGTGATCCTCAGCAAAGGGTATTATTGCACAAACCAGACAAGATTCGCAAAGACGTGGCAGTCGTGGTGACAATATAATATGTAATGTGAGTTGATCAGACATTAAATATAGGTAAACACCATGACAAACCCTCAAACACCCTTGTGCATCCCCTTCATGCTCACGACACGTTTACCTTACGCTTCCTACTGCACATATGTTGCTCAAGAACAAGAGAAAGGGAAAAGTGGAGAGCAGCGGAAAGAAAGTGTACTTTAGGCACGACAGATAAAATAAAAACTAGAAGGCGTAAGGCAATTGACCCAGCATCAAAGCTGTGGCAGGGGGTTGTGAACCTGAGCAGGGAGACAAAGTAAAGCATGTCAGGAAGGGATAGAAGGTATGGAGTAAAAGGTAAAGTGTTAAAAAAGGAAAAAGCAGGAACTAAGTGTCACAAAACATATTTGAAAGTTCTTTATCTGAATGCACGTAGCATTTGTAACAAAATGGACGAGTTAACGGCATAAATAACTACGTATGGGTATGATCTCGTGGCCATTACAGAAACATGGCTGCAGGGTGACAACAACTGGGAATTAAATATGCCAGGGTATTTAACAATCAGGAAGGACAGGCAGGAAGGAAGGGGAGGTGGGGTGGCAATGTTAATAAAGGAAGGAATCACTGTAATACAGAGAAATGATATTGGGACAAATGATCAGGATAATGAAACAGTTTGGGTAGAGATAAGGAATAATAAGGAGAAAAAAACACTAGTGGGCGTAGTATATAAGCCTCCTATTAGTTGCAACTCTGCTGGAAGAAGTATTAATCAGGAAATAGTCGGGGCATGTAATAAGGGAACAGCTATAATTATGGGGGATTTTAACTATCATATTAACTGGACTAATCAAATTGGGCAGGGCAGCCTTGAGGAAGAGTTTATTGAGTGTATTCGGGATGGATTTCTTGAGCAGTATGTAACTGATCCTACAAGGGAGCAAGCAACCTTGGACCTGGTCCTGTGTAATGAGCCAGGATTAATTAATAATGTCCGAGTTAAGGATCCCCTTGGAATGAGTGACCATAACATGGTTACATTCCATATCCAATTAGAGGGTGAGAAGGTTGGTTCTCAAACAAGCGTACTGAGCTTGAATAAAGGAGACTATGATGGTATGAGAGCGGAACTGATTAAAGTGGACTGGGAAAATAGATTAAAGGGTAAGACGGTACATGAGCAGTGGTGTTCATTTAAGGAGTTATTTTACAACTTTCAAAAAATATATATTCCACTGAGGAAAAAAGGGTGTAAAAGAAATGACAGCCATCCGTGGCTAAGTAAAGAAATTAAGGATAGTATCCGACTAAAAACAAGGACATATAAGGTAGCCAAACTTAGTGGGAGGATAGAAGATTGGGAAATCTTCAAAAGACAGCAAAAAGTAACTAAAGGATTGATTAAGAAAGGGAAGATAGATTATGAAAATAAATTAGCAAAAAATATAAAAACACATAGCAAGAGTTTCTACAGTTATATAAAAAGAAAAAGGGTGGCTAAGGCAAACGTAGGTCCCTTCGAGGACGAGACCGGGAAATTAATGGTGGGAAACATGGAGATGGCAAAAATGCTGAACAAATATTTTCTTTCAGTCTTTACGGTAGAGGACACAAAGAATATCCCAACACTGGACAAACAGGGGGCTCGAGGGGGGGAGGAGCTAAATACGATTAAAATCACTAAGGAATTGGTACTCAGTAAATTAATGGGACTCAAGGCGGATAAATCCCCTGGACCTGATGGCTTACATCCGAGGGTCTTGAGGGAAGTGACAGTAGGGATTGTGGATGCTTTGGTAATAATTTTCCAAAATTCTCTGGACTCGGCAAAGGTCCCGGCAGATTGGAAAACTGCTAATGTAACACCCTTGTTTAAAAAGGGTAGTAGGCAGAAGGCTGGAAATTATGGACCAGTTAGCCTAACATCTGTGGTGGGTAAAATTTTGGAGTCTATTATTAAGGAGACAGTAGCGGAACATTTGGATAAACATAATTTAATAGGACAAAGTCAGCATGGCTTTACAAAGGGGAAGTCATGTCTGACAAATTTGCTTGAGTTCTTTGAGGACATAACGTACAGGGTGGATAAAGGGGAACCAGTGGACGTAGTGTATTTAGACTTCCAGAAGGCAGTCGACAAGGTGCCACATAAAAGATTATTGCTCAAGATAAAGAATCACTGGATTGGGGGTAATATTCTGACATGGGTGGAGGATTGGTTATCTAACAGGAAGCAGAGAGTTGGGATAAATGGTTCATTCTCGGACTGGCAACCAGTAACCAGTGGTGTTCCACAGGGGTCGGTGCTGGGTCCCCAACTCTTTACAATCTATATTAACGATTTGGAGGAGGGGACCGAGTGTAACATATCAAAGTTTGCAGATGATACAAAGATGGGAGGGAAAGTGGAGAGTGAGGAGGACATAAAAAACCTACAGGGGGATATAGACAGGCTGGGTGAGTGGGCGGAGATTTGGCAGATGCAATACAATATTGGAAAATGTGAGGTTATGCACTTTGGCAGGAAAAATCAGAGAGCAAGTTATTATCTTAATGGCAAGAAACTGGAAAGTACTGCAGTACAAAGGGATCTGGGGGTCCAAGTGCAAGAAAATCAAAAAGTTAGTATGCAGGTGCAGCAGGTGATCAAGAAGGCCAACGGAATGTTGGCTTTTATTGCTCGGGGGATAGCATATAAAAACAGGGAGGTATTGCTGCAGTTATACAAGGTATTGGTGAGACTGCACCTGGAATACTGCATACAGTTTTGGTGTCCATACTTAAGAAAAGACATACTTGCTCTCGAGGCAGTACAAAGAAGGTTCACTCGGTTAATCCCGGGGATGAGGGGGCGGACATATGAGGAGAGGTTGAGTAGATTGGGACTCTACTCATTGGAGTTCAGAAGAATGAGAGGTGATCTTATTGAAACATATAAGATTGTGAAGGGGCTTGATCGGGCGGATGCAGTAAAGATGTTCCCAAGGATGGGTGAAACTAGAACGAGGGGACATAATCTTAGAATAAGGGGCTGCTCTTTCAAAACTGAGATGAGGAGAAACTTCTTCACTCAGAGGGTAGTAGGTCTGTGGAATTTGCTGCCCCAGGAAGCTACATCATTAAATAAATTTAAAACAGAAATAGACAGTTTCCTAGAAGTAAAGGGAAATAAGGGTTACGGGGAGCGGGCAGGAAATTGGACATGAATTTAGATTTGAGGTTAGGGTCAGATCAGCCATGATCTTATTGAATGGCGGAGCAGGCTCGAGGGGCCGATTGGCCTACTCCTGCTCCTATTTCTTATGTTCTTATGTGATGCATGCCCTGTGGCTGCAGCACAGGTAGTGGCAGGTTGAGTGAGGCTGACCGTGAAAGAGATGCATGAGAGGGTGAGTATGAGATCGAGCCATGAGATTGTATGAGGATTGGGTTGAGTGGTTGTGGTGGGAGGAGTACTGGCGAGGTGAGTAAGTGCAGGTAAGATGAGGATGAGGATGAGCTTTGAGTGGGTGTGAGGAGTGATGTGATAGAGTTGTGTTGGCAGTGCAGAATGAGATGTGGGGTGGGGGCAGTGATGTGGCAGACAGAGTGTAGGGAATGAGTAAGTGTACTCACTTCGGCTGACCTACTTAGGTGATTGAAGCGCCTCCTGCACTGTATGCAGGTGCGCGATATATTGGTGGTGCTGGTGACCTCCTCTGCCACCTCGAGCCAGGCCTTCTTGGTGGCAGAGGTAGGCTGCTTTCTCCCGCCAACCGAGGGGAAGATCTCTGTCCTCCCCCTCCTCGCACCCTCCAATGATACCTGGAGTGAGGCATCATTAAACCTGGGAGCAGCCTTCCCCCTGGGCTGCTCCATGCTGTAATTTTTCCTATTTTCTGAAGTATCAGTCAGTGGAGGACTGTCCCTTTAAATAGGGCACCTCCAGCTGACAGTCTATGCTGCGCATGCGCAGTCCACCCGCTGCACAGCTTTCCAGCACGAAACCCGGAAGCACAGGTAAGTGGGGATCCAATTAGCCTGCTATTCCGTGCGGAGCACCCCGAATTCACAGGGCGCACCCCGCCACGAACCCGCCGCCCTCCTAACATCGGGCCCTTAGTCGCTATCTCAATACCACATGTGGTGAAGTATCCTGCGATCTCATAGCTCTCGGTTCCTCCTCCCTTCCCCCTTGTTTCTTCCAGTGAGCATCCTTGGTTTCCGTTCCCTAGTTCCCCATTTGCCCACCAGTGGAAATAATCTTTCACTATTTACCCATGGTAAGGTCCCCAGGTTTCACTTACTCCTTTACTGGCTGCCCCTCTCTCAGTGCCGCTCCCCCTCACCATATAGCTGCTGCTCCTCCTGGCTCTGCGGGAAATGCTGGTCCCCACGTTCAACCCACCCCAATTTCCCCCCCCCCACCCACAAGGTCGGTGAGCTGCAGGTTCAAGTCGCCACATGGGACTATGATATAGTGGCAATAACAGAGATGGGGAGGATTGGTTATTTAAGGTATCCAGGAAAGAGAGGGAAAGAAAGAAAGGAGGTGGGTGGCAGTATTGATCAAAGAGACTATTATAGCACTGGAAAGGGATGATGTAGTTGAGGAGTCAAAGACAGAATCTATTTGGTTAGAATTAATGAAGAATGGAGGAGCTATTACGCTACTGGGCGTTTACTGTAGGCCACCAAATTGTGGGAAGGAGGTCAAGGAGCAAATTTGCAGGCAAATTATAGAAAGAGGCAAGAACTATAGAGTAGTAGTAATGGGGGACTTCAATTATCACAAAAAAGACTGGGACGGTAACAGTATAAAAGGCAAAGAGGGGGAGGAATTCCTGAAATGTGTTGAACAGAACTTTCTGGAACAGTGTGTTTCCAGCCCAACCAGGAAGCAAACAGTGCTGGATCGAGTTCTGGGGAATGAAGCGGGACAGGTGGAGCATGTTTTAGTGGGGGAACATTTGGGGAACAGTGATCATAATATCACTAGGTTTAGAATAGTTAGAGAAAAGGACAAGGAACAATCAAATGTGAAAATGCTTAACTGAAGGAGGGCTAATTTCAGTGAGTTGAAAAGGGATCTTGCCCAGGTGGATTGGAATCAAAAATTGGTAGGCAAAACAGTAATTGAACAATGGGCAGCCTTCATGGAGGAGTTGGTTCGGGTACAGAGTGGACACATTCTTACGGGGGGTGGGGGGGTGCGGGGGGGCAGGAAGGGCATGCAAAGCTAGAGTTCCTGGATGACTAAAGATTTTGAGATTAAAATGAAACAGAAAAAGGCTTGTGACAAATGTCGGGTTCATAATACAGTAGAGAACCAAGCTGAATACAGAAAGTACAGAGGAGATCTTAAAAAAAAGCGAATAAGAGGGGAAGAGAGAGTGTATGAGAATAGATTAGCAGTTAACATAAAAGGGAACCCAAAGTCCTTTATAAATATATGAATAGTTAAAGAATAGTCAAAGGAAGGGTGGGACCTTCGGGACAAAAAAGGAGATCTTCTTGTGGAGGCAGAGGGCATGGCTGATGTTCTAAATGAATATTTCACATCCATCTTCACTTGAGAAGAGGATGCGCCATTGTAGCAGTAAAGGAGGAGGAAGTAGTGATATTGGATAGAATAAAAAGATAAAAATTGGCAGTACTCAAAAATAGAAAAGTCATCCGGTCCAGTTACCGAGGGAAGTAAGGGTAGAAATTGCGGAGGCTCTGGCCACAGTCTTCCAATCCTCCTTAGTTATGGAGACAGTTCACAAAAAACCAGGAGGGATAAACCCAGTAATTACAGGCCAGTCAGCCTAACATCGTTGATGAGGAAACTATTAGAGACAATAATCAGAGATAAAATTAATTGGCACTTGGAAAAGTATGGGCTAATAAATTAAAGTCAGCACAGATTTGTAAAAGGAAAATCATGTTCGATTAACTTGATTCTTTGATGAAGTCATGGAGAGGGTTGAAGGTAGTGGGGTTGATGTTGTGTATATGGACTTTTAAAAAGCATTTGATAAAGTACCACATAATAGACTTGTTAGCAAACTTAAAGCCCATGGGATTAAAGAGTTAGTGGTAGCGTGGATACAAAATTGGCTACGGGACAGAAAGCAGAGAGTAATGCTGAAGGGCTGTTTTTCAGACTGGAGGGAAGTATACAGTGGTGTTCCCCAGGGATCAGTATTCGGACCACTGGTCTTTTTGATATATATTAATGACTTGGACTTGGGAATAGAGGATATAATTTCAAAGTTTGCAGATGATACAAAACTCTGAAATGCAGTAAACAATGAGGAGGATAGTAACAGACTTCAGAAAATCACAGACAGACTGGTGAAATGGTCAGGCACATGGCAGATGAAATTTAACGCAGATTAGTGTGAAGTGATACATTTTGCGAGGAAGAATGAGGAGAGGCAATATAAACTAAATGGTACAATTTTAAAGGGGGTGCAGGAACAGAGACCTGGGGGTGTATGTACACAAATCTTTGAAAGTGGCAGGACAGGTTGAGAAGGCTGTTAAAAAAGCACATGGGATCCTGGGCTTTATTAACAGAGGTATAAAGTACAAAAGCAAGGAAGTTATGCTGAACCTTTATAAAACGCTGGTTATGCCTCAGCTGGAGTATGGTGCTCAGTTCTGGGCACTATACTTTAGGAAGGAAGTCAAGGCTTTAGAGAGGGTGCAGAAGAAATTTACTAGAATGGTACCATTGATGAGGGACTTCAGTTATGTGGAGAGACTGGAGAAGTTAGGGTTGTTCTCCTTGGAACAGGGAAAGTTAAAGGGGGATTTGATACAGCTGTTCAAAATCATGAACCATTTTGATAGCGTAAATAAGGAGAAAGGTCGGTAACCAGAGGACACAGATTTAAGGTGATCGGACGGAAGAGCCAGAGGCTACATGAGGAGACTTTTTTTTTTACGCAACGAGTTGTAATGATCTGGAATGCACTGCCTGAAAGGGTGGTGGAAGCAGACTCAATAGTAACTTTCAAAAAAGAATTAGATAAATACTTGAAGGTAAAAAAATTACAGGGCTATGGGGAAAGAGCAGAGGAATGGTACTAATTGGACAGCTCTTTCAAAGAGCAGCACAGGCACGATGGGCTGAATGGTCACCTTCTGTGCTGTATGATTCTATACAGTATGATTATACACATAAATCAATGCAGCTGAACTGTGCTGTAGTATATGATACTATCATAAGTCAGACCCGTAACACTTGGGATAGGCTTTCTCTGCACTGCCCCCAGCGTTTGAATTTCTCCCTTGTTTCTCGGCAACCAGGACTGAACATCGTATTCAAGCTGGGGGTCTGACCAAAACACTGTACAATTTAATTATAACTTAAATCAAAAGCAAAATACTGCAGATGCTGGAAATCTGAAATAAAAACAGAAAATGCTGGAAATACTCAGCAAGTCAGGCAGCGCCTGTGGAGAATGAAACAGAGTTAACGTTTCAGGTCGATGACCCTTCATCGGAACATTCTGACAAAGGGTCATCGACCTGAAACATTAACTCTGTTTCTTTCTCCACAGATGCTGCCTGAGTATTTCCAGCATTTTCTGTTTTTGTTATTAATTATGACGTAATTTGGCTTGTAGTCAACTGTTTTGGTCATGTATTTCAACATGCTATTATCTTTATCTCGTTGAAACATATAAAAGATTCTGACACGGCTTGACAGGGTAGATGCTAAGAGGCTGTTTCCCCTGGCTAGAGCGTCTCGAACTTGGGGGCATAGTTTTAGGATAAGGGATCGGCCATTTGAGGACTGAGATTTGGAGAAATTTCTTCACTCAGAGGATTGTGAATCTTTGGAATTCTCTGCCCTAGAGGGCTGTGGATGCTCAGTCATTGAGTATATTCAAGGCTGAGATAGATAGATTTTTGGATCAGTGGCAGTGTGTACCATCTACAAGATGCACTGCAGCAACTCACCAAGGCTTCTTCAACAGCATCTCCCAAACTCGTGACCTCAACTACCTAGAAGGACAAGGGCAGCAGCCGCATGGGAACACCACCACCTGCACATTCCCCTCCAAGTCACACACCATCCCGACTTGGAAATATATCACCATTCCTTCATCATTGCTGGGTCAAAATTCTGGAACTCCCTACCTAACAGTACAATGGGAGAACCTTCACCACACGGACTGCAGCCGTTCAAGAAGGCGGCTCACCACCACCTTCTCAAGGGCAATTAGGGATGGGTAATAAATGCTGGCCTTGCCAGCGACGCCCACATCCCATGAATGTATAAAAATAAATTTTTGGACTCAGGAATCAAGGAATATGGGGATTGGGCGAGAAAGTGGAGTTGAGGTCAAAGATCAGCCATGATATTATTAAATGGCGAAGCAGGCTCGAGGGGCCGTATGGCCTACTCCTGCTCCTATTTTTTATTTTCTTTGTTCTTCATTGGTTGCTGCTTTGCACTGGCTGAGAATTGAGTCTACAAAGACTCCTAGATCTCTTTCAACTTCAAACTTAGCTATCTAATTACCATTCAAGAAGTATGTATGTTGCTTACTTTTCCTATATGCAGTACTTCACACTTATCTGCATTAAATTTCATCTGCCATTATTTGGCCCACTCACATCTTTTGTTTAGTTGATTCCACAGATTCTGGGTTGTGTCCTTCAATTCCATACCTCTCCTAAGTTGGTAGCATGTGCAAATTTAACCAATTTGTTTTGAGTTTCAGAATCCAAGTTATTGATTTAAATTGGAAACAGTAGTAACCCCAACAATGAGCCTTGGGGCACCCCACTCTAACATTACACCTCTAACTAGTACCCGTTGTTTTCTACTTTTCAGACAGTTTCTTATCCATACTCGAGCTTTGTCCTGGATCCCCACAGCTTTGAGCTTAATTAATAAACTTTCAAGTGGAACTCTGTCAATGCCTTTTGAATGTTTAAGTGCACAATGATGTAGGGTTTACCATAATAAATTTACCACTTCCCCAACAAAATTAAGGATGTTCAGATGGGATCATCCCCATCGAAAGCCTCGTTGACTGCTGTTTACTAAGTTGTTGTACAGAAATTTCTCAACTTTACACCTGATAATAGACTCCATTATTTAACATGGAATTGAAGTAAGCCTAATGGGTCTGTAGCTGACTATTTGCTTTTCATCCTTTTCGAATATGGGCACCACATTAACCTGTTTTCAATGTACTGCTATTTCCCTGGTGTCTTCTGATTCCCTCATGACAATTGTCAGTGCCTTGCAAATCTCCTCATCAGTGTCTCTGAACACTCAGGTAAATGCCATTTAACCCTGGGTATTTATTTGTTTTAAGCTTTCAGCTTGTCCAAATCATTTCTATCCAAGTCTTAAATTTTATCCTGGTACTCTTATTTTGAGGGAGGAAATGTTGGTCACACCTTCCCTAATCATTTACTATATTTACTATCTTGTGCTCATCACTGGTTTCAAACCTATTTACATATTTTATTGTTCTCACCTATTCCTTGAGAGCCCTCTTACTATTGCATTCCTAAAATATTTTTTTTACTGCTATATTTTGCCTCTTCAGCTATGCTTTTTTCTAGGTTTCTTTTAGACCCTCTGAAAATCCTTTTAACTTTTTTCTGCATTGTCCTATATTCATCCCAGTGAGCCCCTTCTTCTCCCTACAGGATTTGGAAGGGTCAATTTTCCTTCTTGTTTTCACAAGGACCTTGGTGAGACTGGTATCCAGCCCCACTCTCTAAAAGTTCACGCTTAAGGTCTAACGTTTACCTGGCCATTAACCTGAGATTGTGCACTTAACAAATTTAATAATGCCTACTGGTCCTCAAAAATACCCCTACTTTTGTCTGCCCTTCTAAGTTCCTGCACCTTGCCTTCTAAGGCCATAATCCTTTCTTTAAGCTTACTGATCAACAGTATAAGTTGATGGGGGGTGTCCCCTCACCCTATGAGGATCTGGGGAGTTTATTTGCTTTTTTCAAAAGACTATCAAACAAGATTGAATTTTCAAAGCTTTTATTTGAGGCAAGTGAGAGCATTTATTAACAATTGATACTTTTCTCCACCTAAAAGGACTCAAATGAGTCTCATCTAAAACCCAAAACTTAAGATGGGTTATTAATTCTGCGTAGTGAATATAAATACATAATATATATTCCTGTATACCACAAAAGCACTATTAACAAAGCTATTTGTGCATTAATAACTCATAAAATAGCAACCTCTTTAAAGACGAGAACTAAAAACAATTGCAATAGGATCTTTCCTGCTTGCAAGACCGAAAGAACTGCCACAATATATGTTGCAACCAAGACGAACCAGACATCAATCAATAGATCAACAAAACAAGAGATTCAGAATATTGACATTTCATGCATCTTTTACATCCTTTTTAAAAACTGCAAGTCTAAAATGCTGTTACCCAAATGCTTAAGCCAACACACGATCATTAAACCTGTATAGCATAAAATAACTTTTAAAAATTGACTCAAAAGTGTAAATTCCTCTCCCTTTTTAGTTCTACATCTGTAATGTTATTTGTATCTAACTGAACAAGGTGCGTTATGTCATATTACTTTTCCCAAAAAAGCAAAGATCATGTAACTTTTACAAAGCATTAATGGATGTAAATTGCCCAAACTTCATTGACCTTTACCATTGCCTAAGAAAATTACCCATTTTATAACATCTTTGATGTCCTCTTTAAAAACAGATTTGCCTTCAGTAACGCAGTGGTCTCAGTTTAATAATTTTAAATTCCATTACATGAAAACTCCTCTTTAGTTATCAATTTAAATACTGCACTGGCACGTACTTGTGAAAATTCAAGTTTAATATTCAGTATTTTTTTTAAATGTCATTAGTGTTGAAAACAGCCAGTTGCTTGTCAGTTGTAAATGTGTCAGGTGAAAATATGCAAAATGCAAGTTAAATATATAAGGCACTGCATTCAATACTTTTTGAATAAAAATATTGGGAGTGATTTATTTATTCACAAAAATTCTTCATGGAAAGCACTTCAAACATCTTCTATTACAGCTAAATGTGTGATATCCCAATAATTACTATCCAAATTTTCTCTCAGCAATATTTTCATGCCACTATTATTATTCTCATTTCTTTGAATAATATCCATACTCCAGGGCCATTTTCCTCTCATTTTCAATATCTTGCATCCTTATATCAAGATTCTTTTCTTCATATCCTGTCAGAGTATCAGTCACTGCCTCCTGTCCACTCAATCCAGTTTTGATTTATCAGCAGACGTCTTTCTGGACTCCATAACTCGACCCAAACCATTTTAATACGACAGTGACAAATAACACCCCATATCACATCAACCTGTTCCACTTAGTAAACTAAGAAACAGTAACTATGACATCCCTGCATAAGTATTACATTCTATTCCCCAGACTGATGTATATTAATGAGGAGCTGCTATTTGAAACGCTTCTTCCACATCAGCATCTAATATGATCAAATTAGGAAATGGGATGATTTATTAAATTTTGTCATGCTGAAAGATTTCTCTATGTTCTCATGTAGGCAGTTCTAGAAACTAACTGCTGCCACTCCCCAGCACGGAATTTTTATACTTTTCCTCAATTTCTAAGATTATTTATAATATTAAAAGCACGACATGGGTCAAATATTATTAAGAATCAACCTATTTTAATTAGTACTTTATATTTTATTTTTACCAGATAGAATATTAAATTAGCTTAATTCAGGCTTCTTTACTTCAAACATGGAAGACATTTAAAATCAACTGATGTTAAATTGAGGTATGTTTAAATGTACTTCTGTGTCACAAGTATTTGTACTTTGGCAAAGTATATTTTATAAAATGGAAATTATGTCAGTCACACCAAATAATTCAAATATATTAAAAATATGTTTCCCTCTTAATATTGTTATTAATCAAAGTGGTTTTGAAAACACTGTGCAACAATCAGCTCTGAGCAAGTGTGGTATATCACTGAAAATCATTAGGTCAATTAAACCAAACATGAGGCAAAGGCAAAAATTGTTCCAACAAAATTATACTCAGCAACATTTACAGGATACAAATATTAAATTTCAAGTGTATTTGCATAAACACTTGATTTTCACCATCTTAATGACTGTGATACAGGCATTCTATTTTTGGGAGAGGTACAAAACAGCCAAATGAGAAAACATTGCGTCAACAAAATCTTTAAATCCATAAAAGAAACTTTGTCCTTCAGCCTACACACTGGCAGCCTCCTCCAGGAAATCTGCAGTTACATCATTAACATTGTAGCTATCTATGTTTCTTATGCAAGATAATAGGCCATGAGAACACAGACCCTACCATATACAGTATTACATGTGCATGTGTTAACATCATTACCGTGACATCTCACACAGAGGCTGCAGATCTCAGGAGAATACTAAATATACTTCACGCGAGCCATTACATTAACATTTCCTAAACAAATACAGCATAGCTCTCTGATGACTGTTATTGACCAAAGCAATTGTCGACTTGATACTAACATTTTCCTAGGTTTTTAACGAGTAAGTGGAAAAATATTTTTCCTGAAATTTGTATTCTGCTGCTAATTTGTTGAGGAAATTCTTAAGTTTTCAGTGTGCTGGCCCAAGATGTCCAGCAGTATCAAGTCACTCTCCAAAAATGGTCAGTCATGGATAATGACGTTTCACTTTTTATTGCATGAATTTAGAATTTAGCCATCCCATTCCTTTCCGACGTACTGTCATCTCTCAGTGAATATCTAAATTCACAATTTAATAGCAGGTGAGATGTTGATGTCAATGTTAGCAAATTAAAAATGTTAAATTATGTAAGTCCAATTCACACAAAAATATTATTGTTACACAGCAAGCAGGGCAAGGAATGTTAAGTAGCTATGGGTTAAAATTGCATTGCAACATTGAGCTTAATAAATATTTTACCTTGCAGGTATCTTAAATGGCTTTGTACATGGATTGCATTTTGTTATTTAAGTCGTTAGCCCTAAGATGCTCCACTGTTCCAAAATGTAGTATGGGGATGCCAATTCCTGAACTTCTCATTCTAAGGCTTTTCTGAGTAACCAAACAACTGAAGAGCAGAACCAAACTTTACTTCTAGTGTCATAAAATAATTTTCTTGACAAATAGCTGATAGTCACTGACTCACAGTTCCTTGAGAATTTTTTCAAAATTTGGTAACCTTTTTGTTTTGTATTATTTGTGTAATTTTTGTTGCTTTTGTTTTAATTCCATGTGTACAATAGCAGGTGATCATTTATTGGCAACACGATATCAATGAGCAGGTTACACAAACAAATTTTAAAACAGATTTGCTTTGCCCATATCCTAACTTGCACCAAGTCCCGTTCACCCATTAGCCATGTACTCGCCACCCTACACTGGCTCCCGATCCACCAACGCTTCAACTTCAAAATTCTTATCCGTGTGTTCAAATCCTTCCATGGCTTTGCCTCTTCCTATCGGAGACTTCTTCCAGCCGAACAACCCTCTGAGAACTCGATGTTCCTCCAACTCTGGCCTCTTGTGCATCCCCCACTTCCTTCACCCCACCATTGGTGGCCATGTGTTCAGCTGCATTGGCCATAACCTCTGGAATTCCCTCCCCAAACCTCTTCGCCTCTCTCTCTTTCTTTAATACCTCTTTGACCAAGCTTCTTTGGCTCGGTGTCAATTTTTTCTGATTACACTCCTATGAAGCGCCTCGGGATGTTTTACTACATTAAAGACGCTATATAAATGCAAGTTGTTGTTGTTGAGCTACTCTGCCACAATTTGTATTTGTCAGATTTTAAATTAGTTTGTATTTAAACAAGGTTGCATATTGACCGCTAGCATGCAAGAGCATAGAATGCCAGAGACAAATTTGTTCTTGCAACTCTCCACACAATAAGTCAAAACTAGGCTGTCAGGATAAAGTGCCAAGCAGAGACAAAAAGTAACCAAGAGAGATAGGGTTTCGGACAGACATCAGAAGGATCCATTTTCCATGGCTCAGTTCTCATAACGAGATCCCGCCTGTTCTCAATTTCCATACCACGAGCCTTCACATTTTTCAGATTGTCGTCTGCCATTTCCTCCACTTGCAAAGTGGCCCCATTAATAAATACATCTCATCTTCTCTGATTTCCAGAGGGACTGTTCCCTCCAGGATACTGTTTATTCTTCCATCACCTGACATCCAGCCTTCCTTCCTCTGGCACTTTCCCATGCAACCTCAGCAAGTGCAACACCTGTTCATTCACTTCATCCCCACCCATTATTCAGGGCTCCAAACATTCCTTCAATGCGAAACAGCAAGTTATGTATAATTCCTTCAATCCAGTATCCTGCGTTAGCTACTCATAATGTTGTCTGAACTGGGGAGATCAAATGCAGATTGTGATCCCTGCATGCGGATGACACAAAATTCCACCACTTCAACTCTCCCTCCCGTTTCCAATCTGACCTTCCTGTCGGTGGATTCCCACACTGTTCCAACAAAGCTCAATAAAAAAAAACTTTAGAACAATAAATCATCTTTCTCCTGGGAACTCTGGTCTGAACATTAATATAGCAAAATCATCCCCATTCTTGCTTATTTCTCCCGTCCACCTTCCACTTCATTCACCTTCATTCTTGAGGTTTCTTTTCTGAGTATTTTTCCCATGCTTTTTCATGGCCTTACTTAACTATTTTCATGCCCTAAGGTTCTTTTAATGCCTCTCTACTGTCTTACTCACATGATCTTCATTTATCATTCACCATTTTTTCCTGTTTATAGCTTTCTATACAAACTTGTCTGCAGGTCATTAAGCCCACTGAACCTTGACCTTTACCTGTTGTTCCTTTCCCTTCAATTTATTCTGTCCTATAACAAGGATTGCTCATACACCAGTTTGAGTTTGGATGAAGAATCTGTACCCAAAACATTCCTGTTTTCAAATACTAATACACCTGCTATGTATTTCCACAACTTCGAGTTTTTATTTCAGATTTCCAGCATTTGCAGTTTTTTCCCCTCTTAATTCTACATGAAATAAATTTGGACAATTTCAGTCCCATTCCAAGTGAGCACAGGCTCACAGTAGGAAAACTAATTCTGTACTAATCAGCACTAAATTAACAATCTGACTCAAAGAGGATCGCTGGAATCGAACTTCTCACCTTAAAAACTTTAAAGAAAGAGATCAAAACATAAATGCATCTTGCTGAAAACTACTGAGACTTAATTAAAGACCAGGTAAATCCAAAGTTTGATTTCTGGTCTGTGCCAATATCCACAATCTCACCCAGGGCAGAAATTGGGATGCCACAATTGATTTCAGTGTCCTCTGGGGAAGAGGGGTGGGTAGAAGCACAACTAGATTTTTATCAGGAACTCCTGCTGGAAGTGGACCTGTGTAGATATTATGTGAGGACAGCTTAGCACATGTAAAAATAACAGTTGGTCAATTGGACACTAACATTTAAGGTGCAAAGCTGACTAAATTTTAATACAGCTGTTCAAACGCCTGGATTAAGAAACTGTAACTGCACCCCACCAATAGTTTGTTTTTAATCTTAGTCCTTCGGATTTAAATTTCAACTGTCGTTGTAGGAGTGGCTTCAGCGTCACCAAATAAATCTAGAGCTAAGATTGTTTTTTTTTAATGCTTAGCATCCCGATCAAGACAGGCCCACCAAGTATCAGGGTCCTCCTGCAAGATGGTTTCTTGCCGTGCCTTGTCCTTGTACCCTAGGATTCCATCTGTGTTCACATGCGTGTGCATATTAGCTGCCATCCTCCCACTTTCCCTTTCTTCATTTCCTGGTCTTGCTGTGCTCTCTTCGCCGCCTCCAACTATGGTTCCCTTCCAACTTCCTTTTCTTCAACACCATGTCCCCCTGGGCCATTTCTTCACTGAAAACTGCTTACCTACTATCCTGCCACAGTCCCAGACTCAAGTCCCTGTTAAATGAGCTACAGCCTTCCTTGGTAGTCTTTGCCACATCCATGGCAGCTGTTGATGGTTCACCCAGAGTTGCAATCCCAAATGTCTAATCCTCCATTCTTGGTGACCATTGCACCCAGCTCACTCCTTGGGGGAATAACCTCCTCTCTCAAATCTCTTCCAGTGCCCCCCTGACCCTACCTTTGGGCTATCCACCACTGCCCACTCCACATTGCCCTCCAGAATGTCCATCACATGTCCATCTTATCCTCCTTTAAGCACCTCACGCTCTTCCATTGTTCATGTCTCTTAGTTAAAATTATCATCGTCTACCACATTCCCATGACAGCTTAATCACCAAGATTCTCTCCTTGCCTCTGCACCGAGGACTCCTCATTCTTTGTGATGTCAACCTAATCTAAACTCCCCTAGCCCCATCTCGTCCAACTTCTCTGCCCTTCTGTCCTCATTCATTTGCACCCTTCACGTAAACACTCTCACCCACACCTTTGACCTTGCCATCTTAAGCAGTCTCTGCACCTCCAAGATTTTGGTCACCGATGATAGCTCTAACCATATCTTTGCCTCCTTTACCACCACTGCCCTCACCCTCCTCTCCTGGAAAAAAAACTCTCCCCTAGCTCCCTCACAAATTCATTCCCAAACTTCTAACTCCATCCTTTCAGATATTCCATCAGTCAAGACACTTTTGCCCTTGTTGATGTACTTAACTGTTCCCTCACCTGTGTTTACGATGCTCTTGTTCCCAACAAATCACTCATTATGCCTTCAGTCATCTCCCCTAACTATTCACCTACCACTGCTGGGTGTCTGTCTGTTGCCTCTGTGACAGGACATCTTATAAAAATGCAAGCAGCTGTTTAGTCACAGCCTTCTGAAGAGCAGGGATACATAAAGAAAAATTTAAAAAAGACAAAGCAGCTTTAAAACTGAAGAAAGGATTAACTTACAGTTGTAGTTATTTACAATATAGAAATTATAAATTGTCCATACCTTCTGTTCCTGCTTCTTGACCTAGATCGTCGCGATCTGTAGGATTTCCCTCGATCCCGTGATCTGCTATGACTGCTTCGCTTCTTTCGGACCTCATATGACGAGCTGCTGCTGGAGCGTCGCCTATGTCTGAAACATTGATGATAATAAATTGATGTTTATTGAAAGCTGTAATGATACACTCTATTTAAAACCTTGTCTTAATTTAGATTTTAAAAAATAGGGGCTAGAATCAGAAAGCATTGTGATCCGAGTACATGCTTCACGAACAGTTAGTCACGTGTAAATCCCAGAGACAATGGAAGGGATTCGTTTTTGTCAGATTTTGGCTGGGATGCCACATAGGATGCTTCACTGCAACAGAATATTGTAGTGCAGGAATAAAGTATTACAAACACTAGCCAACAATTCATTGGAAAATGTTAATAATTCTGTTCCATACATTGCTCATGATCAACAAATAGAAACGATACACATAACAGATGCACATAACACAACATGTCCGACTTCAACTATAGTACTGACAGATTAAAGTGTCCCGAATATATTTGAATTTTAATCATTGATAAACTTTTGCACTAGGATTACAGTAATTGTTAATTGGTCATTTGCCCAGCCTATCAAATCATCACAATATTCCCAAGACTACATTTTTCTTCCAGCCAAGATGTACATTATCAGCATTTTATTTGTACATTGTATGATTTTCATTTTTTTTTAGTTGTGTTTTTTCATTATTATGTTCCAAACCTCACAGATTGTTTTTCAACTGTTTCTATATTATTGGTCATTTCAAATTACAGTAATTCTACTTACTAACATCTGTTCTATCCCATTGCACTTATTACACTTTTTCCACGATCCCAATTCTTTCCAATTGATCCCCATTCACATTTTTAATCTGATAGTGTTACTTTATTGTCAATTTCCAACTATTATCATTTTTAACACCAAGTGTTCATGCACATCTACACTTAATCATCATTTTCTTCTCATTCCAGTCAGATTCAAGTGTTTGCAGCCACCTTTAAATGAGCAATGTTATCGCAATCTCCTCAAAATTGCACTAGCAGTCACTCCAAAAAGTGACGATTTCATTTTACAGAGTTTTATTGCAAAATGGTTCATCTTGAATGTTTCTCTGAGGAAAACAACATCATATTGGAACAAAATCCCCGTTATTGTCACTGACACTTAAATCATATTGTGGTTGACAAATCAAATGTGACACTAAGAGGTACCTACTGTATTATTCTTCAATTAAATCCCTTCCCTTACCCATAGGATCGCTTGTTTACTTTGAATTAAAGTAAAATATTACCGTAAGTACATCTTTGAAAACAATCAAATTGCAAAAGCAGCAGCAGTCATCATCAGCTATAATTCTGAGAGACTATTTCAACATGAACAATTTACTCAGAAGTCTAAATTATTTTGATGAGCACAAAAATAAACTGAAACATACCAGAAGTTAATTTAAATCATCATGGTGCCAACTCATTTGCGCAAGTTGTTTTCTGCAGCTTTAAAACTGCAAGTGTACATTACAATCTGCCCAGTGACTTCATAACCTCTCACATTAGCAGTTGCAGTCACATGACCAACAATGTGCAGATTTACTCAATTTCACTTCAAACTGCTATTCTGAACATCCTGAACTGATGTGAAATCTGACAAACTGTTATTTTCAATACCACCAGGAATTATGTGATTTCTACCAGTTCTATGCTGCTGTTTAAACTGAAATGTATATGTAACAGTAAACTGGCACTGAACTTTACTGGATGAAGAAACAAAATACACAGAAATACCACTTCATAATATGCTAATCTACCTCAATTGATAATACCCCTGGTAAGTTACTGTAATTGCCTGACTTTCCCAGGTCCATGTACAACTGAAAGCTGGAAGTTTACATTTTTTTTACGACTGAGAGTTCTTTTAAAAATTCAACCAACTGAGCAAATTACCCTGGGAGGAGTGAAGTGTAAAATAAGTCTTAGCAGTGTGAAATCTATTCCAACTCTCACTCCCAGATAACTTTGACTCTGTTGCAGCAGAAGGAAAGTTCCAAAGTTTCTGCCTTTCCTGAATTTTAGCTGCTCTCATATGGACTAAACTAGATCCACCCTGTGGCAAGCAGAAATCATTCCCAATCCCCTCAATTGTAATGAAATCACATTAGCTCCAAAACAAACAATAGCCAGTTACACCACTGTTCACAAGAATCCTCGGATGAGGAATCAGTCCTCCTCCATGTTGAACACCACTTGGAGGAAGCACTGAGGGTAGCAATGGCACAGAATGGAATCTGGGTGGGGGATTTCAATGTCTATCACCAAGAGTGGCTCGGTAGTACCACTACTGACCGAGTCCTAAAGGACAGAGCTGCTAGACTGGGCCTGCGGCAGATGGTGAGTAAAACAACATGAGGGAAAATCTTACTTGACTTCGTCCTCACCAATCTACCTGTCGCAAATGCATCTGTCCATGACAGTATTGGTAGGAGTGACCACCGCACAGGCCTCGTGGAGACGAAGTCCCATCTTCGCACTGAGGACACCATCCAACGTGTTGTGTGGCACTACCACCGTGCTAAATGGGATAGATTCAGAACAGATCTAGCAGCTCAAAACTGGGCATCCATGAGGCGCTGTGGGCCATCAGCAGCAGCAGAATTGTATTCCAGCACAACCTGTAACCTCATGGCCCGGCATATTCCTCACTCTACCATGAAAAACAAGCCAGGGGATCAACCCTGGTTCAATAAGGAGTGTAGAAGAGCATGCCAGGAGCAGCACCAGGCGTACCTAAAAATGAGGTGCCAACCTGGTGAAGCTACAACTCAGGACTACGTGCATGCTAAACAGCAGAAGCAACATGCTATAGATAGAGCTACGCGATTCCACAACCAACGGATCAGATCAAAACTCTGCAGTCCTGCCACATCCAGTTGTGACTGGTGGTGGACAATTAAACAACTAACGGGAGGAGGAGGCTCTGTAAACATCCCCATCCTCAATGATGGCGGAGTCCAGCACGTGAGTGCAAAAGACAAGGCTGAAGCATTTGCAACCATCTTCAGCCAGAGGTGCCGAGTGGATGATCCATCTCGGCTGCCGCCCGATATCCCCACCATCACAGAAGCCAGTCTTCTGCCAATTCGATTCACTCCATGTGCTATCAAGAAACAGCTGAGTGCACTGGATACAGCAAAGGCTATGGGCCCAGACAACATGCTCGCTGTAGTGCTGAAGACTTGTGCTCCAGAACTAGCTGCGCTTCTAGCCAAGCTGTTCCAGTACAGCTATAAGACTGGCATCTACCCAACAATGTGGAAAATTGCCCAGGTATGTCCTGTCCACAAAAAGCAGGACAAATCTGGTCAGAACATTGAATACAGGAGTTGAGATGTCTTATTGAAGTTGTACAAGACATTAGTAAGGCCGCACTTGGAATACTGTGTACAGTTCTGGTCACCCTATTATAGAAAGGATATTATTAAACTAGAAAGAGTGCAGAAAAGATTTACTAGGATGCTACCGGGACTTGATGGTTTGACTTAAAGGGAGAGGTTGGATAGACTGAGACTTTTTTCCCTGGAGAGTAGGAGGTTTAGGGGTGATCTTATAGAAGTCTATAAAATAATGAGGGGCATAGATAAGGTAGATAGTCAAAATCTTTTCCCAAAGGTAGGGGAGTCTATAACGAGGGAGCATAGATTCAAGGTGAGAGGGGAGAGATACAAAAGGGTCCAGAGGGGCAATTTTTTCACTCAAAGGATGGTGAGTGTCTGGAACGAGCTGCCAGAGGCAGTAGTAGAGGCGGGTACAATTTTGTCTTTGAAAAAGCATTTGGACAATTACATGGGTAAGATGGGTACAGAGGGATGTGGGCCAAGTGCAGGCAATTGGGACTAGCTTAGTGGTATAAACTGGGCGACATGGACATGTTGGGCTGAAGGGCCTGATTCCATGTTGTAAACTTCTATGATTCTATAAATCTAATCCGGCCAATTACCGCCCCATCAGTCTACTCTCAATCATCAGCAAAGTGATGGAAGGTGTCATCAACAGTGCTATCACGCGGCACTTACTCACCAATAACCTGCTCACCGATGCTCAGTTTGGGTTCTGCCAGGACCACTCGGCGACAGACCTCATTACAGCCTTGGTCCAAACATGGACAAAAGAGCTGAATTCCAGAGGTGAGGTGAGAGTGACTGCTCTTGACATCAAGGCAGCATTTGACCGATGTGTGGCACCAAGGAGCCCTAATAAAATTGAAGTCAATGGGAATCAGGGGGAAAACTCTCCAGTGGCTGGAGTCATACCGAGCACAAAGGAAGAAGGTAGTGGTTGTTGGAGGCCAATCATCTCAGCCCCAGGGCATTGCTGCAGGAGTTCCTCAAGGCAGCGTCCAAGGCCCAACCATCTTCAGCTGCTTCATCAATGACCTTCCCTCCATCATAAGGTCAGAAATGGGGATGTTTGCTGATGATTGCACAGTGTTCAGTTCCATTCGCAGCCCCTCACATAATGAAGCAGTCCGAGCCCGCATGCAGCAAGACCTGGACAACATCCAGGCTTGGGCTCATAAGTGGAAAGTAACATTCGCGCCAGACAAGTGCCAGGAAATGACCATCTCCAACAAGAGAGAGTCTAACCACCGCCCCTTGACATTCAACGGCATTACCATCGCCGAATCCCCCACCATCAACATCCTGGGGGTCACCATTGACCAGAAACTTAAATGGACCAGCCATATAAATACTGTGGCTACAAGAGCAGGTCAGAGGTTGGGTATTCTGCGGCGAGTGACTCACCTCCTGACTCCCCAAAGCCTTTCCACCATCCACAAGGCACAAGTCAGGAGTGTGATGGAATACTCTCCACTTGCCTGGATGAGTGCAGCTCCAACACTCAAGAAGCTCGACATCATCCAGGACAAAGCAGCCCGCTTGATTGGCACCCCATCCACCACCCTAAACATTGTGTACCATCCACAGGATGCACTGCAGCAACTTGCCAAAGCTTCTTCGACAGCACCTCCCAAACCCGCGACCTCTACCACCTGGAAGGACAAGGGCAGCAGGTACGTGGGAACAACACCACCTGCACGTTCCCCTCCAAGTCATACACCATCCCGACTTGGAAATATATCGCCGTTCCTTCATCGTTGCTGGGTCAAAATCCTGGAACTCCCTTCCTAACAGCACTGTGGGAGAACCTTCACCACACGGACTGCAGCGGTTCAAGAAGGTGGCTCACCACCACCTTCTCAAGGGCAATTAGGGATGGGCAATAAATGCCAGCCTTGCCAGCATCGCCCACATCCCATGAACGAATAAAAAAAAACTTCCTCGGAATCTGGCAGTAACCATTCTCGCTGTTCACACATTTAATTTAACTTTTAAATAAAACAACAAACAACATTTGGTGGAGACACATAAAATTATAATGAAAAGAATGAAATCTGGCAAAATAAAAAATATGAAGACTGAATTGAAAAATACTTGGAAAAACCAGGGGAGACAACAGATAAAAGTTAATTCAAAAATGTAAATGTATAAACTCAAAATGAAAAACCAAGAAAAGATGGAAACAAATCAAGTCGCAACGTTTCCAAGAAATCCCTTATTCCGTTTTGATCACAGGGTATAACTTTTTGTTAATATCAGATTCTTTCTGATTTTCTACACTGTTGTTTCCCTGTCACACCAGTCGGTTTTGTAGGTACCATGCTATAACAGATAGTTTACAAGACTTACCTTCTGTCTTTGGAGCGGGAATGGGAGCGGTGAGTACGAGAGTGCGATCTTGTCCTTCTACTAGATTTTTTACGGGTGAATGTTCTGCTATCTGAAGAACTGCTGGAAGTAGATCTCCTCCGGTGTTTCTTTTTACGACGGCTTCTGGTATCATCTTCACTGTCTGATGAGTGATGCCCCATTTTCCAACTTCTTCCAAAATTGCTTAAGAAATAAAAATAAATAGGCACAAAGATTAGAAAAAAAACACTTATTGTAGGATAGTAACAATGGTAACAGTAACAAAGTTGCAACAAAAAAATAAATTTGATCCCATTAGTGCCAGTCCTAATGTAAGTCGACTTCACCTTAACTTATGTTTGCAAATAGTTAAAATCAAACAATTTTGGTTTCTATTTTTCCAGCAAACACTAAATTTTTAGTGAAGCCAGAAAGTACTCAGGACTATATGTTCGCAGCTGCAATTTACAGTGCTTGTCACTCCCATAAACGCTCCGAGTATCTTACATTCAGGAGTGTGTCCATCCTGCCCAAATTCCAATTACATGATAGCGTAATCTGGGTATCCAGGACACCCCTTTTATGTTTTTAGTTCAGTGTGGTTCAGCTTTGGGAATTGGCACTTGGACTTGTGTGGTAGGCAGCAGTATCACCTCACCTTGTCCAATTCATCATAAAGCGGAGTCTGCATAAACTTTCTTTTGTCCCAAAGTCTTACAGACGATCTGAGAGGGTAAGAAATATGTTCTGAAAACTATATTTTAAATCCTTGTAGACTGATTCAATCTGTATTTTTTTCTAAATAGTTGTACTTGTGAACAGTGTTATTTAGCACCTTTTGGACTGTGTGGTGAGCATCCCATGGTCTGCGTTGTATAATACCATGGGAAAAGAATAATTGTTGGTGTTATGGTACACTATAGCATTCACAGCAGGCAGGAAGCTATAAAGTTTCAGTTCATATGAGAGTCTGTTTATGCGAACTACCTTTATGCTGTGAACATAAGTTAGAAGTATTGAGAAAAAACCGAAATCATAACATTAAGGGTTCAGCCATATTGCAACGACTGATCTCAGTTTTGGACCTTTTGCAAGAGCAAGTTTTCAGACAGGGTCTGTAGTATCTATCAAATCAGTTTCATGCTCTCTCGTTATCCATTTTACTAAAATGGGAATGATGTAGCATATTAAATTATATTTCCTCACTTGCACAACCATCTTTCAACTACCATCTACAGTATTAAGATTCCTATCTGGCTGTACCTCACATCATAGAAAGTTACAGCACGGGAGGCCATTCGGCCCATCGTGTCCATGCCGGCCAAAAAAGAGCGATCCAGTTTAATCCCACTTTCCAGCACTTGGTCCTTAGCCCTGTAGGTTATGGCGCTTCAAGTGCACATCCAAGTACTTTTTAAATGAGTTGAGGGTTTTTGCCTCTGCACCCTTTCAGGCAGTGAGTTCCAAACCCCCATCACCTTCTGGGTGAAAAAAATTCTCCTCAGCTCCCCTCTAATCCTTCAACTAATTACTTCAAATCTATGCCCCCTGGTCACTGACCCCCCTCTGCTAAGGGAAATAGGTCCTTCCTATCCACTCTATCTGGTCCAGTCATAATTTTATATCCCTCAATTAACCTTTGTTCCCTCCTTTGTTCCAAAGAAAACAACCCCAGCCTATCCAATCTTTTCTCGCAGCTAAAATTCTCCAGCCCTGACGCCATCCTTGTAAATCTCCTCTGTACCGTCTCCAGTGCAATCACATCTTTCCTGTAATGTGGTGACCTGAACCGTACGCAGTCCTCAAGCTGTGGCCGAACCAATGTTATATACAGTTCTAGCATAACCTCCCTGCTCTTATATTCTATGCCTCGGTTAATAAATGAAAGTATCCCGTATGACTTTTTAACCACCTCATCGACCTGTCCTAATGCCTTCAGGGATCTGTGGACATGCACTCCAAGGTCCCTTTGTTCCTCTACACCTCTCAGTATCCTCCCATCCTCCCATTTATTGTGTATTCCCTTGCTTTGTTGGCCCTCCCCAAATGCATTACCTCACACTTCTCCATATTGAATTCCATTTGCCACTTTTCAGAGAATCATAGAAGTTTACAACATAGAAACAGGCCCTTCGGCCCAACATGTCCATGTCGCCCAGTTTATACCACTAAGCTCGTCCCAATTGCCTGCGCTTGGCCCATATCCCTCTATACCCATCTTACCCATGTAACTGTCCAAATGCTTTTTAAAAGACAAAATTATACCCGCCTCTATTACTGCCTCTGGCAGCTCGTTCCAGACACTCACCACCCTTTGAGTGAAAAAATTGCCCCTCTGGACCCTTTTGTATCTCTCCCCTCTCACCTTGAATCTATGCCCCCTCGTTATAGACTCCCCTACCTTTGGGAAAAGATTTTGACATCTACCTTATCTATGCCCCTCATTATTTTATAGACTTCTATAAGATCACCCCTTAACCTCCTACTCTCCAGGGAAAAAAGTCCCAGTCTATCCAACCTCTCCCTATAAGTCAAACCATCAAGTCCCGGTAGCATCCTAGTAAATCTTTTCTGCACTCTTTCTAGTTTAATAATATCCTTTCTATAGTAGGGTGACCAGAACTGTACACAGTATTCCAAATGTGGCCTTACTAATGTCTTGTACAACTTCAACAAGACATCCCAACTCCTGTATTCAATGTTCTGACCAATGAAACCAAGCATGCCGAATGCCTTCTTCACCACCCTATCCACCTGTGACTCCACTTTCAAGGAGCTATGAACCTGTACTCCTAGATCTCTTTGTTCTATAACTCTCCCCAACGCCCTACCATTAACGGAGTAGGTCCTGGCCCAATTCGATCTACCAAAATGCATCACCTCACATTTATCTAAATTAAACTCCATCTGCCATTCATCGGCCCACTGGCCCAATTTATCAAGATCCCGTTGCAATCCTAGATAACCTTCTTCACTGTCCACAATGCCACCAATCTTGGTGTCATCTGCAAACTTACTAACCATACCTCCTAAATTCTCATCCAAATTATTAATATAAATAACAAACAACAGCAGACCCAGCACCGATCCCTGAGGCACACCGCTGGTCACAGGCCTCCAGTCTGAAAAACAACCCTCGACAACCACCCTGTCTTCTGTCGTCAAGCCAATTTTGTATCCAATTGGCTACCTCACCTTGGATCCCGTGAGATTTAACCTTACGTAACAACCTACCATGCGGTACCTTGTCAAAGGCTTTGCTAAAGTCCATGTAGACCACGTCTACTGCACAGCCCTCATCTATCTTCTTGGTTACCCATTCAAAAAACTCAATCAAATTCGTGAGACATGATTTTCCTCTCACAAAACCATGCTGACTGTTCCTAATTAGTCCCTGCCTCTCCAAATGCCTGTAGATCCTGTCCCTCAGAATACCCTCTAACAACTTACCCACTACAGATGTCAGGCTCACCGGTCTGTAGTTCCCAGGCTTTTCCCTGCCGCCCTTCTTAAACAAAGGCACAACATTTGCTACCCTCCAATCTTCAGGCACCTCACCTGTAGCTGTCGATGATTCAAATATCTCTGCTCGGGGACCCGCAATTTCCTCCCTAACCTCCCATAATGTCCTGGGATACATTTCATCAGGTCCCGGAGATTTATCTACCTTGATGCGCGTTAAGACTTCCAGCACCTCCCTCTCTGTAATATGTACACTCCTCAAGACATCACTATTTATTTCCCCAAGTTCCCTAACATCCATGCCTTTCTCAACCGTAAATACCGATGTGAAATATTCATTCAGGATCTCACCCATCTCTTGTGGTTCCGCACATAGATGACCTTGTTGATCCTTAAGAGGCCCTACTCTCTCCCTAGTTACTCTTTTGCCCTTTATGTATTTGTAGAAGCTCTTTGGATTCTCCTTTGCCTTATCTGCCAAAGCAATCTCATGTCCCCTTTTTGCCCTCCTGATTTCTCTCTTAACTCTACTCCGGCAATCTCTATACTCTTCAAGGGATCCACTTGATCCCAGCTGCCTATGCATGTCATATGCCTCCTTCTTCTTTTTGACTAGGGCCTCAATCTCCCGAGTCATCCAAGGTTCCCTACTTCTACCAGCCTTGCCCTTCACTTTATAAGGAATGTGCTTACCCTGAACCCTGGTTAACACACTTTTGAAAGCCTCCCACTTACCAGACGTCCCTTTGCCTGCCAACAGACTCTCCCAATCAACTTCTGAAAGTTCCTGTCTAATACCATCAAAATTGGCCTTTCCCCAATTTAGAATTTTAACTTTTGGGCCAGACCTATCATTCTCCATAGCTATCTTAAAACTAATGGAATTATGATCACTGGTCCCAAAGTGATCCCTCACTAACACTTCTGTCACCTGCCCTTCCTTATTTCCCAAGAGGTGGTCAAGTTTTGCCCCCTCTCTAGTCGGGCCATCCACATACTGAATGAGAAATTCCTCCTGAATACACGCAACAAATTTCTCTCCATCCAAGCCCCTAATGCTATGGCTGTCCCAGTCAATGTTGGGAAAGTTAAAGTCCCCTACTATTACCACCCTATTTTTTTGCCCACCTGACCAGTCCGTTGATATCTTCCTGAAATCAAAAGCTTTCCTCCTCACTATCAACCACACTGCCAATTTTTGTATCATCTGCAAACTTTTTGATCAAGCCCCCCCGCATTCAAGTCCAAATCATTAACATATATCACAAAAAGCAAGGGACCGAGTACTGAGCCTTGCGGGACCCAACTGGAAACAGCCTTCCAGCCGCAAAAATACCGTCAACCATTGCCCTTTGCTGGCTGCCACTGAGCCAATTTTGGATCCAACTAGCCACTTTCCCTTGGATCCCATGGCCTTTTACTTTTTTGACCAGTCTGCCATGTGGGACCTTGTCAAAAGCCTTGCTAAAATCCATGTACACTACATCAAACGAGTTACCCTCTTCGACCCTCCTTGTTACCTGCTTAAAAAATTCAATCAAGTTGGTCAGACACGACCTTCCCTGAACAAATCCATGCTGACTGTCCTTGATTAACCTGTGCCTTTTTAATGCCGATTTATGCTGTCCCTCAGAATCAATTCCAATAATTTGCCCATTAAAAATGTAGGGCATGTATTTTAATTTTCTAGCTGCTAGAGTCAGTCAGTCATTACAAATTTTACTGTCCTACGGTAAACTAAATTAACAAAATAATGTGCATGGAAAATGCAAGAGTTCTGGAGGTCATGATTGACAATAAATTGAAGCCATCGCAACAATGCTCAGCTGTGAGTAAAGCAAATGAGACGTTGGGTGTATTGAAAGGTCCATATTGAGCCTAAATATTGAGGTAAACCTGCCACTTTATAAATCATTGGTTCATCTGCACTTAGCAAAGTTCTGGTCGCCACAGTACAAAAAGGATACAGAAGAGAGCAACCGGAATGATTATGGGGATGTAAGGATTGGATTATGAAGAGCGATTATGTAACTTGGGCATGTTCTCACAGAAAAATAGAAGGTTGAGAGATGATATGATTGCTGTTTTTATCTCGTCCCTTTGGAATCCTAATGTAGACAATGACAAGCTGTTTAGCCTTGTCCAGAACAGCAGAACCAGAGAACATGGCCTGCGCTTGAAAGGTCGGGGGGGGGGGGGGGGGGGGGGGTAAATTCTAAACTAATCTGCGGAAACAATATTTCAGTGAATGAGTGGTCAATCTATGGAACAAGCTCCCAAGGGAGACAATGGAAGCAGATAGTTTTGATTCATTCAAATGCAAATTAGATAGATTTCTTTCAGAAAATATAGTGGGATACAGTACATGAATAATTTGAGACATGACATTGTGAGTACAGCATATTTGGGAGGAAAAGGTGACTTTGGACCTATACTTCCCAAAGCTCTCCATCACTGGGGTTTTCCTCACCTTATGTCTGGGTCTGTTGTAAACCAACTGATTAGAGATTGTTTGTCATGATTAGTCAACTCCATTATCATTCAATCATGTGACTACCCAGGATGGTAGAAGAACTAGATAGACCTTGATCTTTTTTCATCCAGCAATTCCTATGTTCCTACATCAATTTCTTCTAATATGTAACCATGATGTGGAGATGCCGGTGATGGACTGGGGTGTACAAATGTAAGGAATCTTACAACACCAGGTTATAGTCCAACAGTTTTATTTGAAAATCACAAGCTTTCGGAGGCTTTCTCCTTCGTCAGGGGAGTGTCGAGATTCATTGAAAATTACCGAATGTATCGTCACAGAACAATGCCTGGTGATTACAGATAATCTTTCCAACTGCCCGTTATCAAGGCCATCAAATTAATTGAATAGTTTTCAGACAGAGAAACCTTAGATTCCCCAGACAACTGAATATACAAACAGCCAGAACCAAAGAAAGAGAGGGAGAGAGAGAGAGAAACATCCGAAGAGAGAGAGAATGACCAGTTGTATTAAAAACAGGTAACTTTTTTTTCCCCTGGTGGGGTTACATGTCGCGCGACATGAACCCAAGATCCCGGTTGAGGCCGTCCTCATGGGTGCAGAACTTGGCTATCAATTTCTGCTCGATGATTTTGCGTTGTCGTGTGTCTCGAAGGCCGCCTTGGAGAACGCTTACCCGAAGATCGGTGGCTGAATGTCCTTGACTGCTGAAGTGTTCCCCGACTGGGAGGGAAGGAGAAAGCCTCCGAAAGCTTGTGATTTTCAAATAAAACTGTTGGACTATAACCTGGTGTTGTAAGATTCCTTACATTTCTAATATGTAAGATCACTTTATTTTCCAGCTGTAACTTCTGTGAAGAACGCAACCAATTGTGCAGGCACCAGTGTTTTATTTTACCACACCTTAAAATTATTTTTGTGCCAATCCAGGATCTAATAGAAGTTATGCCTATGTTCATTTAAATTTAACTAAAGCAATAGACAATATAAACATTATCAGTTAAGTTTAGCCAGGCATGGGCAGAAGAAAATGTGTATAGCTTGCTGCCTTCCTCATTAGTGTCAAGATTTGAGCTTTGAATTTTGGCAATGGAATATTGCGCAACATTTAAAATCTGACAGGCATATCTCTTCAAATATTTTTAATAGAAGGATTTTAATGACATTAGGCTGTAATTTTTTTAATACCACTTGCTATACAATGGTGATTATTCTATTAAAATATCTGGCTGAGGAACTTGAAGTTTACTTTCAGAATTTTTTAAATACTGTGATCAGCAATCTAAACATTTGTTACATGGTGTCTGTAGTTCTAAACAGGATAGCCGGTGGTGAAGGATAGAATACTAGAGCCTGGTCTTCAGTTGCTTCCAAGCCTTTATTCACAGAGGTCCACATTACACACACCACACCCTTGATAAGTTCTCTTAAATATGGATACAAGACAGCCCCAATTGATACACACCATCCGAATACAATGAATACTAATTGATATAAATCATATGGATACGATTAACAGATTCCCTTCTCTCTCTTTAAATAAAAAAATAAACTTTATATATACACACAATACAAACAAAAGATTTTTTAAAAATCAAAAACTTCCATATTCTATACAAACTATTACACTGTGAGTCGACCCTTCTCCAGGACCACTAATAATTCCTTTGTACATGTACTTCTTTTAGTGAAAGAAGGTCTCCTTGGTCTCTTTATCTCAAGAAGGATATACTTGCCTTGGAAGCGGTGCAACAAAGGTTCACTCGATTGATTCTTGGGATGAGAGGGTTATAGAATCATAGACAGTTACAGCACGAAAGGAGGCCATTCGGCCTATCGAGTCTACGCCGGATCTGTGCATGAGCAATCCAGCTGGTCCCACTGTACCGCCCTATCCCCGTAGCCTTGCACATTTTTTTGTTTCAAGTACTTATCCAGTTCCCTTTTGAAAGCCATGACTGAATCTGCCTCCACGACTCCCTCGGGCAGTGCATTCCAGATCCTAACCGCTCGCTGTGTAAAAAGGTTTTTCCTCATATCACATTTGGTTCTTTTGCCAATCATCTTAAATCTATGTCCTCTGGTTCTTGACCCTTCTGCCAATGGGAAGAATTTCTCTCTATCCACTTCACCCTTCATGATTTTGAACACCTCTATCAAATCTCCTCTCAACCTTCTCTCTTCCAAGGACAGCAATCCCAGCTTCTCCAGGCTATCCACATAATTTAAGTCCCTCATCCCTGGAATCATTCAAGTAAATCTCCTCTGCTCCCTCTCGAAGGCCTTCACATCCTTCCTAAAGTGCGGTGCCCAGAACCGGACACAATACTCCAGTTGTGGCCGAACCAGTGTATTATAAAGGTTCATCATGACTTCCTTGCTTTTGTACTCTACGCCTCTATTTATAAAGCTCAGGACCCCATATCCTTTCCTACCCGCTTTCTCAACCTGCCCTGCCACCTTCAACGATTCATGCACGTACACCCCCAGATCCCTCTGTTCCTCCACCCCTTTTAGAATTGTGCCCTCTAGTTTATATTGCCTCTCCTCATTTTTCATACCGAAATGCATCACCTCGCATTTTACCGTGTTAAATTTCATCTGCCACGTTTCCGCCCATGCCACCAGAGCGTCTATATTCTCTTGAAATCTATCGCTATCCTCCTCACTGTTCACTACCCTTCCAAGTTTTGTGTCATCCATAAATGTTGAAATTGTGCCCTGTACTCCCGAGTCCAAGTCATTAATATATCAAGAAAAGCAGTGGTCCCAGCACCGACCCCGGGGAACACCACTGTACACCTCCCTCCAGTCTGAAAAACAACCGCTCACCACTACTCTCCGTTTCCTGTCATTTAGCCAATTCTGTCTCCATGTTGCTATTGCCCCCTTTATTCCATGGGCCGCAATCTTAATAGCAAGCCTACCATGTGGCACTTGATCAAACGCTTTTTGAAAATCCATATACACCACATCAACTGCATTGCCCTCATCTACCTTCTCTGTTATCTCATCAAAAAACTCTATCAAGTTGGTTAAACACGATTTGCCTTTAATAAATCAGTGCTGGCTTTCCATCAATCCACACTCGTCCAAGTGATCGTTAATTCTTCCCGGATTATCGTTTCCAAAAGTTGCCCCACCACCGAGGTTAAACTGTCTGGCCTATCGTTGCTGGGTTTATCTTTACACCCTTTTTTGAACAAGAGTGTAACATTTGCAATTCTCCAGTCCTCTGGCACCAACCCTGTATCTAAGGATGTCTCGAAGATTATTGCCAGTACCTCCGTAATTTCCCCCCTTACTTCCCTCAGCATCCGAGGGTGCATCCCATCCGGACCAGGTGACTCATCTATTTTAAGTACAGCTAGCCTTTCTAGTACCTTTTTTCTCAATTTATAGCCCATCCAGTATCTTAACTATATCTTCCTTTACCGAGACTCTGGCAGCATCTTCTTCCTTGGTAAAGACCGATGCAAAGTACTAATTTAATACCTCAGTCATGCCCACTGCCTCCATGGGCAGATCTCCTTTATGGTCCCTAATCAGCCCCACCCCTCCTCTTACTACCCATTTACTGTAAACATGTCTGTAGAAGACTTTTGGATTCCCTTTTATGTTGTCCGCCAGTCTATTCTCATACTCTCTCTTTGCCCCTCTTATTTCCTTTTTCACTTCCCCTCTGAACTTTCTATATTCTGCCTGGTTCTCACTTGTGTTATCAACCTGACACCTGGCATATGCCGCTTTTTTCCGCTTCATCTTATTCTCTATTTCCTTTGTCATCCAGGGAGCTCTGGCTTTAGTTGCCCTAACTTTCTCCCTCGTCGGAATGTACTTTATCTGTACCCGAATCTTTAAAGGCCGCCCACTGTTCAATTACAGTTTTGCCTACCAATCTGTGATTCTAATTTACCCGGGCCAGGTCCATTCTCATCCCAATGAAATTGACCCTCCTCCAATTGAGTAGTTTTACTCAGAGTCCTTTTCCATAGCTATTCCAAAACTTATAATACTGTGATCACTGCTCCCTAAATGCTCTCCCACTGACACCTGCTCCATTTGGCCCGTCTCATTCCCTAGAACCAAGTCCAGCAATGCGTCCTTCCTCGTTGGGCCGGAAACGACTGGTCGAGAAAGTTATCCTGAACACAGTTCAAAAATTCCTCTCCTTCTTTGCTCCTTATATTATTGTTATCCCAGTCTATATTAGGATAGTTGAAATTCCCCGTTATCACTACTCTATGGCTTTTGCACCTCTCTGTAATTTCCCTGCAAATTTGCTCCTTCCCACTAGTTGGTGGCCGATAGAATACACCCAGTAGTGTAATGGCACCTCGATTGTTCCTTAACCCTAGCCAAATAGATTCTGTCCTTGCCCCTTCCACGACATCCTCTCTCTCCAGCAATGCAATATTCTCCTTAATCAATACTGCCACCACCCTCCGATCTTTCCTTCCCTATCTTTCCTGAACACCTTGTATCCAGGAATATTTAGTACCAATCCTGCCCTTCTTTGAGCCAGGTTTCTGTTATCGCCACAACATCGTTTTCCCATGTGGCTATTTGTGCCTGCAGCTCACCAACTTTGTTTACCACGCTTCGTGCGTTCACACACATGCACCGCAAACCCGTCTTAGACTTTCTTGTACTTCTCTCTTGATCTGACCCCATCGAATACCTTACTATTTTTTACTCCAGGGCTATCCTTCTCTCCTGATCCTTTGTGCCCCTTGTTTCCCCTTTCCAATGCGACATCCTGGTGCCCATCCCGCTGCCAAATTAGTTTAAACCCCCCCACCAGCACTAGCGAACCTCTCCACGAGGACATTGGTCCCAGATCTGTTGAGGTCCCACCTCCCCCAGAACTGCTCCCAATGTCCCAGGAACCTAAAGCCCTCCCTCCTGCACCATCTCTCCAGCCACGCATTCATCTGCTTTATCCTCCTATTTCTATACTCGCTAGCACGTGGCACCAGGAGTAGTCCAGAGATTACTACCTTTGAGGTCCTGCTTGTTCATTTCTTTCTTAACTGCTTAAACTCTGCCTGCGGGTCCTCATCCCTCTTTCTACCTATGTCGTTGGTACCGATATGCATCACAACCTCCAGCTGTTCACCCTCCCCCTCCAGAATGTTCTGCAGCCGCTCAGTGATATCCTTGACCCTGGCACCAGAGAGGCAACACACCATCCTGGAATCACGTCTGCAGCTGCAGAAACGCCTGTCTGCTCCCCTAACTATGGAATCCCCTATCACTATTGCTCTCGTGACCTTTCTCCTGCCCCACTGTACAGCTGAGCCACCCATGGTGCTCTGGTCTTGGCTCTGGCTACACCCCGCAGAGGAACCCTCTCCCCCACCAGTATTCATACTAGTTAGAGAGTGAGATGCCCTCAGGGGACTCCTGCACTACCTGCCTGGTCCTCCTTGTCTGTCTGGCAGTCACCCAGTCCCTCCCTGCACTCTCTTAAGCTGCGGGGTGACCACCTCCTCTTACATGCTATCCACATAGCTCTCAACCTCGTGGAGATTGTCCTACAAGGAGTGATTGAGTAGAATGGGCCTATACTCTGGAGTTTAGAAGAATGAGAGGTGATTTCATTGAAACATATACGATTCTGAGGGGGCTTGACAGGGTAGATGCTGAGAGGTTGTTTCCCCTGGCTGGAGAGTCTAGAACTAGGGGGCATAGTCCCAGGATAAAGGGTTGTCCATTTAAGTTTGAGATGAGGAGGAATTTCTTCACTCAGAGTTGTAAATCTTTGGAATTCTCTACCCCAGAGGGCTGTGGATGCTGAGTCGTTGGGTATATTCAAGGCTGGGATAGATAGATCTTTGGACTCTAAGGGAAATCAAGAGATATGGGGATCGGGCTAGAAAGTGGAGTTGAGGTTGAAGATCAGCCACGATCTTATTGAATGGCACAGCAGGCTCAAGGGACCGTATGGCCTACTCCTGCTCCGATTTCTTATGTTTTTAAAACAATCTGACAGTTGATGGTTTGAAACCATCCATTTAATCTCAGAGATTTCCTTTCTCTCGAGCATTTGTTTCAAGCCAACAAGGTCAATCCGTAATCTATTCTCACTCACATTTTTCGTAGAGTGTACATTATCCCACAATGAACGATTGTCTACGAAACATTCAATGGGTATATTATCTTCAGTACTCCCATTGTACAGGATGTCACTCAAAATATTTGCCAAATAGAATCCCATATCCACTGCGTCAACAAGAGCCAGTGTTTCAGCAGCCAGAGTACTTTTAACAGCTTTTTTTATTTTCTTAGCTTCCCAAGCTAAAAGGACAACATTTCCCATTCTCACCCATAAGAAACACTATGAAACCAGCTGCACCAGAATGTCCATCAAGAAGATTAGCATGTGAAGCATCGCTGAAGATAACAAGCTTCATTTCCTTTGGGTCACCTAAGGATGGGAACTTCAGTACGCATTTAACTATATTTAATTTTTGTAATGTTTTATTTGTCCTTAAAACATTCTTGACTATGGGGTGTTTCGTTGAAGTACTTAACTCCAAAACATCAAAGTTAGCATCTGGTCTAGTCTGAGTGCACAACCAATCTTCGTAATTGCTCTGTCTTTTCTTCAGATATAAGATCATCACCTTTCTGTGATGACCTAGTACGATTCACTGGGATAGGAGTAACACTGTCTAAATAGGGCTGTTGATTTAAAGTTATACCAGACCCACTCTGCTTCATATCTAAACCAATATATTTAAAAGCCCCACAGGCCTGATTCCCAATTTTAAATTCTACTCTAATCTTATTAATGACGACTCTCAAATTCCGCAGTGCCACCCCATAAGAAATCACCAAAGTGCATCATGAAGATGCCTGAAAGTTTTCTATTATGTTACCAATAAAACATTGCAGGATCTGCTTATAGTTGAACACAGCCTATTTTCAGCAAAACAGATCTCACCGAAAAATACCATACCCTGGAAGCATCATTCAGGCCATAGAAGCATTTGTTTAGTTTCCATAGTTTTCCTTCCGCATCTGCTGCCTCTTTAGGCGGCTTCTCTCTGAAAAGTATTGCCCTGCAGAAATGCGGCTTTTAAGTCAATTGACCTACACTCCCATGAATATGTTGCCAAAAGGGCCAAAAAGATTTTTTAAGATTACCTTTCCAGCAGCGGAAAATCCACTCAACCATCTGTATCACCCAGTTTCTCTTCAAAACCCCGAGCTAGCCTTATGAGTCCCATCTGCAAGGACTTTTTCAGTTCAGACCCATCTATGCGATAAAGCTGGTTGACCTGTATCTGTTACCTCAGAATAAACTCCAAATTCTTTCCAACTATCTAACTCCCTTTGTTGTGCCTCTCTTGCTCATTTATCCTCAAGTTTATTGGCAGCCACCAAAACCTCACGATCATTAGGACTTCTGCTTCTAGTTCTGTTACGTGACTGTTCTGTGGTCTTTGTTTCACTGTCTGACCGAGTCAAGCTACGTCTGCTATTCCCATTTCTAGGTCAGTAGGGATTACTACTGCGAGATCTCCCTCTTTCATCTCTAGTTCGCAATCGTTTTCTGACATGAGATTCACTTCCAGACTCTCTATCACCATTTGTACTCCGTTTTTATACTCTCCACTCTTTTACCCCATTCTACTAGTCCATGGACTTCGCTTCATGGCCATCATCCTCAACACTCAACCAAAATTTAAACCTACCAGTAGAGCTTTGCCTGCACATCCCAAAATTGTTGCATCCCTCCATTCATCAGTCCCTTCTGAAATATATGTCACCCGTGTACCCACTTTGGGTAATTGTTCTGTGGGTGTGATAGCTCTGTCATGTGTTTCTTGATCATTGACATTACCACTGTCCAGCCCTTGATCTACCTCAGTCTGTACCTCAGGAACCTCATCAAAAGAATCATGAACATCTGAGGCACAAAGTGCCTTGTTTTAATTCTTTCAACCGCTCAGAGTCTGAGATTTTATAATTAATCATAAGGAATGAACCTTAACAGTTTGACTGCCATATTGGACAATTACTGTCTTACCATAACGACCTATTACCTTACCAGGGCCTTTCCATTCCCAAGACCGTCTCTTTTATAGTATACCAAATCTCTTGAATCGAACTCAGTCACAATAAGAATAAAACCGGACAGACCACCCGGCATCAGACCACTAGGCCGGTACCGGTGACAGGACAAAGGCAAACCAAGCCCAGTCGACCCTGCAAAGTTATCCTCACTAACATCCGGGGACTTGTGCCAAAATTGGGAGAGCTGTTCCACAGACTAGTCAAGCAACAGCCTGACATAGCCATACTCTCAGAATCATACCTTTCAGCCAACGTCCCAGACTCTTCAATCATCCCTGGGTATGACCTGTCCCACCGGCAGGACAGACCCACCAGAGGTGGCGGTACAGTGATATACAGTCAGGAGGGAGTGGCCCTGGGAGTCCTCAACATTGACTCTGGACCCCATGAAATCTCATGGCATCAGGTCAAACATGGGCAAGGAAACCTCCTACCGCCCTCCCTCAGCTGATGAATCAGTCCTCCTCCATGTTGAACACTACTTGGAGGAAGCAGAGAGTGGCAAGGGCACAGAATGTACTCTGGGTGGGGGACTTCAATGTCCATACCAAGAGTGGCTCGGTAGCACCACTACTGACCGAACTGGCCGAGTCCTGAAGGACACAGCTGCCAGACTGGGCCTACGGCAGGTAGTGAGCGAACCAACACGAGGGAAAAACTTACTTGACCTCGTCCTCACCAATCTAACTGTCGCAAATGCATCTGTCCATGACAGTATTGGTAGGAGTGACCACCGCACAGGCCTCGTGGAGACGAAGTCCCGTCTTCGCACTGAGGACACCATCCAACGTGTTGTGTGGCACTACCACCATGCTAAATAGGATAGATTCAGAACAGATCTAGCAGCTCAAAACTGGGCATCCATGAGGTGCTGTGGGCCATCAGCAACAGCAGAATTGTATTCCAACACAATCTGTAACCTCATGGCCCGGCATATTCCTCACTCTACCATTACCAACAACAAGGAGTGTAGACGAGCATGCCAGGAGCAGCACCAGGCGTACCTAAGAATGAGGTGCCAACCTGGTGAAGCTACAACTCAGGACTACATGCATGCTAAACAGCAGAAGCAACATGCTATAGACAGAGCTAAGCGATTCCACAACCAACGGATCAGATCAAAGCTCTGCAGTCCTGCCACATCCAGTCGTGAATGGTGGTGGACAATTAAACAACGAACAGGAAGAGGAGGCTCTGTAAACATCCCCATCCTCAATGATGGCGGAGTCCAGCACGTGAGTGCAAAAGACAAGGCTGAAGCGTTTGCAACCATCTTCAGCCAGAAGTGCCGAGTGGATGATCCATCTCAGCCTCCTCCCGATATCCCCACCATCACAGAAGCCATTTCTCAGCCAATTCGATTCACTCCACGTGATATCAAGAAACAGCTGAGTGCACTGGATACAGCAAAGGCTATGGGCCCCGACAACATCTTGGCTGTAGTGCTGAAGTCTTGTGCTCCAGAACTAGCTGCACCTCTCGCCAAGCTGTTCCAGTACAGCTACAACACTGGCATCTACCCGACAATGTGGAAAATTGCCCAGGTATGTCCTGTCCACAAAAAGCAGGACAAATCCAATACGGCCAATTACTGCCCCATCAGTCTACTCTCAATCATCAGCAAGTGTTGGAAGGTGTCGTCGACAGTGCTATCAAGCGGCACTTACTCACCAATAACCTGCTCACCGATGCTCAGTTTGGGTTCCGTCAGGACCACTCGGCGCCAGACCTCATTAGAGCCTCGGTCCAAACATGGACAAAAGAGCTGAATTCCAGAGGTGAGGTGAGAGTGACTGCCCTTGACATCAAGGCAGCATTTGATCGAGTGTGGCACCAAAGAGCCCTAGTAAAATTGAAGTCAATGGGAATCAGGAGGAAAACTCTCCAGTGGCTGGAGTCATACCTAGCACAAAGGAAGATGGTAGTGGTTGTTGGAGGCCAATCATCTCAGCCCCAGGGCATTGCTGCAGGAGTTCCTCAGGGCAGTGTCCTTGGCCCAACCATCTTCAGCTGCTTCATCAATGACCTTCCCTCCATCATAAGGTCAGAAATGGGGATGCTCGCTGATGATTGCACACTGTTCAGTTCCATTCTCAACCCCTCAAATAACGAAGCAGTCCGAGCCCGCATGCAGCAAGACCTGGACAATATCCAGGCTTGGGCTGATAAGTGGCAAGTAACATTCGCGCCAGACAAGTGCCAGGCAATGACCATCTCCAACAAGAGAGAGTCTAACCACCTCCCCTTGACATTCAACGGCATTACCATCGCCGAATCCCCCACCATCAACATCCTGGGGGTCACCATTGACCAGAAACTTAACTGGACCAGCCATATAAATAATGTGGCTACAAGAGCAGGTCAGAGGCTGGGTATTTTGCAGCGAGTGACTTACCTCCTGACTCCCCAAAGCCTTTCCTCCATCCACAAGGCACAAGTCAGGAGTGTGATGGAATACTCTCCACTTGCTTGGATGAGTGCAGCTCCAACAACACTTAAGAAGCTCGACACCATCCAGGACAAAGCAGCCCGCTTGATTGGCACCCCTTCCACCATCCTAAACATTCACTCCCCTTACCACCGGCCCACTGTGGCTGCAGTGTGTACCATCCACAGGACGCACTGCAGCAACTCGCCAAGGCTTCTTCGACTGTACCTCCAAAACCCGCAACCTCTACCACCTAGAAGGACAAAAGCAGCAGGCACATGGGAACACCACCACCTGCATGTTCCCCTTCAAGTCACACACCATCCCGACTTGGAAATATATCGCCGTTCCTTCATTGTCGCTGGGTCAAAATCCTGGAACTCCCTTCCTAACAGCGCTGTGGGAGAACCTTTTACCGCACGGACTGCAGCGGTTCAAGAAGGCAGCTCACCACAACCTTCACAAGAGCAATTAGGGATGGGCAATAAATGCCAGCCTCGCCAGCGACGCCCACATCCCATGAACGAATAAAAAAAAACTACCTCGTTAAAGTCACGTGCTAATGAAACACTTATAATAGTACATGGGGGCATCCATCTACACTTCTTGCAGGCTTCACAGTTCTCACTAACCTCTTCAATTAGCCTCGCATACTCATCAACTACCCCTGTATCTTTCAGCAGAATCTTTGAACGCTGACAAGTCGGGTGGGCAAATTGTCTATGGAACTTGAAGACAATTTGTTTTTTTCCTTTCCTATCCTTATCACCTGATGCCATTAATACTTGCCTAACACATTGATGAGAAACATCAGGTTTTATTAAGGGGATACATAATGCCCTTGGGTGAACTGCAAATCAACTTATTTCCCAAAAATGATGGCCTCATCGTGTTCATGTCAAGTTTCATTTTTTGCCTTTTTCATGGAAGGTTTACCCAAAAGCAAAGGTATCTCACTAGAGACTACATCCGTACTTATAAAATGGCTTACTCCAGCTATCTTACACGGAATTACCACTCTCGAGTGACCTCAAGATGTTGTCATCTTCAAACCTAAAACATGTAGGATGTTTATATTCATTAACCTTGCATTGATCCTCAATACTTAGTGAATCAAAATAACATTTTAACCAATCTACCCCACATACAGTTGAAGTACATGCACAAACACCACACAATTAAAGGCATCCGCGACTGATACATTCATCACAGGGTTAGAACTCCTTGTGACCAGAATAATCTGTTCACATTCATCATTATCTTCATCCTCTTCCTCAGAACTACTTTTCTCATGCGTCATTTCAAAGACCCTACGTCTTCGCTCTCGGCAATTCGCCGCATAATGATACTTGGAGTCACATCTAAAGCATCTACTGATTTTTCCTCGGGCATTCCTGGGTTTCATTCGCCCATTATTATTGTCACAATTTTGTCTTCTGTTGATATAACGGGATTTGCTGTACCTGCTTCCATCACCAATCTGGCTGTCTTTAATCCTACTGTCATATTGACGCCTACGTCCGGTCTCTTGAAAATTTTGAAACCTGGACTGGCGCCTACATTTCACATTTGGAACATTTTGAAACCTGATAACCAATGAATCTTCCATTCTTTTTGTCACAGCGGAAGACCCCATTTGTTCCACGAAGACTGAAGGGAATGACTGTTTTCCCAGGAACATTATTAAGGCAGCAGACATTTGATCCAACAGTCTCCTTTTCCGAGAACTGGATGCCAGTTCGGACCAGTTGCCTGTCCACATGAGACACCTTAGCACAATCTAGTAATTTAAACACTAGTATCAATCCATGGATTCCCAATTCGAACTTTGTCAATCTTTTTTACAAGTTGTTGAAGTCCATGATATACTCTTCCATTGAATGACCATCCGTTTTCCAAAATCTATCAAATGCTGACCAGGCCTCATAGGCACGTAACAGGTCATCTTTCTTGTAGACTTGATCCAGAAATTATTTTAGAGGTGCAAAACCTTCATCATTAACAAAAGATCTACATCAATCTCAGAAAATACCGTACTTCTGATTTTACTTCGTTGAGGAAGCAACAACGCCAAGACCATGCCTTGTTTTCTCTTTAGCAGAGTAGTAACCCATGTCCACATATCGGAGGAAAATCATATCTCAATGATTTGAACTTGCTTTCTGCCATTTTCCACGATGCCAGGCTTTCAAATTTTGTTTTTCTTTCTTCTTATGTCCAAAAAAAAAATCATAGTTTCCAACCTGCACTTTTAGGCAACCATTCCCTGCTACCATGTTCTAAATTGGATAGCCCGGTGGTGAAGGATAGAATACCAGAGCCTGGTCTTCAGTTGCTTCCAAGCCTTTATTCACAGAGCTCCACATCACACACACCACACCCTTGATAAGCTCTCTCATATATGGATACAAGAGCCCCAATTGATACCACCTGAATACAATTAATAATAGACATAAATCACATGGATACAATTAACATCTATCACCTCTCCATGATGTTCAACAAGATCAACGACTCCATCCTCTTCCAGCGTCTCTCCTCTCTGTCTCATGCCATTCCCTTACTCTCTGTCGAGTGCCTTGGGATGTTTTCTACGTTAAAGGCTCCAGATAAATGTTTGTTTTCACTCCTACCTGTCCCAACATAGCCAACATCTGCAGTAGCTTCTCCTCCCATTTCTGCACAGTCATCTCAAGAATGCCACTGCTCGACCATCGTTCTCGCCTCTGTTTTGCTACATTAAGGACTCTTATGTAAATGTAGGGTGTTGTTGCAGTAATACAGCAGCTATTTGGCAGTATGATGGTTGTTCAACATGCACCATCAAGAGCAAATCATGAGGCTTTTTTTCCCCCAACTGTCCTGTCTCGACATCATTTTTTGAATGCCCCATTCACCAAATTTTGCAATGAAGAGTCACAGGAGATGCCAGTAATTAAGCACTTGCAAGGAGGAAAGGCATTAGAAAAAAAATTATGCTGGCATACTTAAAAATGAAAAAAGGTAAACCTTTAATTAAAATCATTATTAAATATTTACTACAAATTAATTCTATTATATAACCTTATTTTTATGGGAAAATACAGAGCACATAGAAAGGATAGGCATCACTTAAGATACAAAACTTATTAATCTCCAAATGAAGTCAGTCTTATATGGCTTAGAAATCTTTGATCTAAAAAGATTTTGATGCTCCCTAATTCCTGTCATCATCAAAAGAGATGTAAAGTACCAGTTACAAGTGTCATCTCTCACCTCTGAGTCAGAAGGTCATTGGTTCATGCTCTCGGATTTAAGCACATAATCTAGGCTGACACTTCAGTACACTGACTGCTACATTGGAGGTGCTGTCTTTCAGATGAGATATTAAATCAAGGCCGAGGAAGGGAGCTCTCCCCATGTCTTCTCCGATATTTATCCCTCAACCGATACCACCAGAACAGATTAACTAGTCATTTATCTCATTGAAGCTTGTGGGACCTTGCTGTGCACATAGTGGCTGCCATGTTTGTCTGCACAACATGATTTTAAAACATTTTAAAAGTAATTACCTGGTCATGGAGTACTTTGAAATGTCCTAAGGATGTTATATAAGTGCAAGTTATTTTTTTCTTTCTTTTGGTTGCTTTATGTTTAGTCTACTGCACATTCTAGGTCAATGCAAAGCTGTTTTCATGCTAATATCAATTCAAGAATCACAGTATACCAACAAAATATCACCACCCAATTTAAAGCAATAACCTGTTTTTGTAGTGCCGTGAGACTATCTGGAGGAGATATTAATGTTAATGCACATCAGCTACAGCAACTACTAAGATGTTAATAGAAAACTGCCCTATAATGCAACGTGGAACGTAATATAATGGCAGGCACACATCCATGGCAAGCACAGGGATATTTTTAAAAAGGAAAGAGTCATAAAAGTGTACAGTAACAATTAAATGCAACAGCAGCTACTTTTAAAATCTCAAGTATATTAATTTATCTATATTGCCAGGATGTCGAAAATGCACAATGATGGGTGTACACATGCAAAAACATCCATATGACAAAGGGTGCCTGCATTTGCTCCTCAACTGCTCATGCACAGGACTCTAGGAAATGCTGTTACTAACCTCCACTGAAACAGCACAACCAGGATGTTTGCTTGCACTATTCCAAAAACTGTACTGATGCCATGCCCATACCACCCACTAACAGACAGCCATAAAAATGCAGCATGATGAAAATGAGAAAGTATAAATTAATTTTGGAGGCTATTACTACAAATGCCCAGCTCTCCTTCCTTGCTGCCTATATTATGATGTGGCGATGCCGGTGATGGACTGGGGTTGACAATTGTAAACAATCCGAAAGCTTGTGAATTTAAAATAAAATTGCTGGACTATAACTTGGTGTTGTAAAATTGTTTACAATTGCCTATATTATGGTGCTTGTTTCTACTCAATGAGGGCAAGAAATCCTTGTTGATATAATTACACACAACAAACACAGCAATTAACAACTAATCTCAAGCAACTTGTGCTCTCTTAAGCGTGTAATAATCTTTCACATAAAACTTGCATAGCTTGACAATGTAATTTTGGACCAGGAGGCTGACACACATGTTTCAATATCATCATGAACTGTTTAGGTGTATCCCACCTAAACAGAACATATCTATGTACAAAATACTGTTATAAAATGAGTAAAATTTATAATGTATTATGCATTGAAACCAAGTAAACAATCAGTTTATCATGAACAACTTCTTGTTTCTCATAACGTACAAAGAGACTCAGCAAATACTGATTAAAATTCTTTCATAAATGAGTTCCCAGAAACATGGCACTACTTTAGCAATTTGGAAGCAAACTTCAAGTACATCTCACCAGTGTCACTCTTCCTGAGACAACTGCTGCAGTTATAATAAAAATATTACAGATGCATTCCAATTAGCAGCGTCCAGGCTCACAGTGGGAAATGGGAGGCAGAGGAAACATGAGGGAGGGAAGAGACATGAGTCCAAAAACAAAGCCTATGCAATTGCATATTTATAAAAACATTCTACACATATGATGCAAACTCATCATGATGCAAATTTGGTGCCAGAGCAGCATGAATGTACAGACAAAGAAGCAATTAAGTGAAGTTGAGAGAGTGAAAGAAACAAATAATCTTGGGGAAACAAAATAGAAAGTAGCACAAGAAGTGGGATGGAGATTTTAAGCATCAAATGAACTATTTTAGAGGAAAGGCTATTTGTGTCACAAAAAACGGGGCCGGGAAGGGATACAATAACACCACCTTGCATTTATATAGCACCTTTAACACAGTAAAATGTCCCACGGGAGCATTATCAAACAAAATGTGACACAGCCACATAAGGAGATATTAGGACAGGTGGCCAAAAGCTTTGTCAAAGAGGTAGGTCTTAAAGGAGGAGAGAGAGGTACAGAGGTTTAGGGAGGGAATTTCAGAGCTTAGGGGCCAAGGCAGCTAAAGGCATGGCCGCCAATGGTGGAGCGGTCAAAATTTGGGATGCGCAAGAGGCAAGGATTGGAGGAGCGCAGAGATCTCGGAGGATTGTAGGGCTGGAGGAGGTTAGAGAGGTAGGAACGGGCAAGGCCATGAAGGGATTTGAAATCGAGGCATTCCTGGACTGGGAGCCAACGTAGGTCAGCGAGCACAGGGGTGATGGGAGAGCAGGACTTGGTGCAAGTTAGGATATGGCAGCAGAGTTTTGGATGAGCTCAAGTTTATGGAGAGTGGTAGATGGGAGGCCAGCCAGGAGGGCATTGTAATAGTCAAGTCTGAAGGTAACAAAGGCATGAATGAGGGTTTCAGCAGCAGATGAGCTGAGGCATGGGCGAAGACGGGTGATGTTACAGAGGTGGAAGTAGGCGGTCTTGGTGATGGAGCAGATATGTGGTTGGAAGCTAATCTCAGGGTCAAATAGGATGCCAAGGTTGCGAACAGTCTGGTTCAGCCTCAGACAGTGCCCAGGGAGAGGGATGGAGTTGGTGACTAGGGAATGGAGTTTGCAGCAGGGACCAAAAACAATGGCTTTGGTCTTCCCAATATTTAGTTGGAGGAAATTTTTGCTCATCCAGTACTCGGACAAGCAATGTGACAAATGAGGGGTCGAGGGAGGTGGTTGTGAGGTAGAGCTGGATGTCGTCAGCGTACATGTGGAATCTGTGTGTTTTTGGATGATGTCGCCCAAGGGCAGCATGGAGATGAGAAGTAGGAAGGGTCCGATAGATCCTTGGGGGACTCCAGAGGTAACAGTGCAGAGGCCATTGCAGGTGTTTCTCTGGCTACACTGGATAAATAAGACTGGGACCAGACGAACGCAGTCCCACCCAGCTGGACGACGCAGGAGAGGCATTGGAGGAGGATGGTGTGGTCAACCGTGTCAAAGGCTGCAGACAGGTCGAGAAGCATGAGGAGGGATAGTTTACCATTGTCACAATCACACAGGATGTCATTTGTGACTTTGGTAAGGGCCGTTTCAGTACTGTGGCAGGGGCAGAAACCTGATTGGAGGGATTCGAACATGGAGTTGCGGGAAAGATGGGCACGGATTTGGGAGGCGACAACACGTTCAAGGACTTTGGAGAGGAAAGGGAGGTTGGAGATGGGGCAGTAGTTTGCAAGGACAGAGGGGTCAAGGGTGTTTTTTTTTTGAGGAGGGGTGTGATGACAGCAGATTTGAAGGGGAGGGGACCACTAATGATATCAGCTAACATGGGGGCCAGGAAGGGAAGTTGGGTGGTCAGCAGTTTAGTGGGAATAGGGTCGAGAGAGCAGGGGTTGGGTCTCACGATCAAGATGCGCTCGGAGAGGGCATGAGCGGAGCTAGGAGAGAAACTAGAGAAAGATGCGAGTTCAAGGCTAGAGCAGGGGGCAACCGTAGGGGAAATTTGGCTTGGTCGGGTAGGGAAAGGGAGGGAAGCAGCAGAGGCAGCTGAACGGATGGTCTCAATTTTAGTGACAAAGACGTCAATGAGCTCCTCACACTTTTTGTTGGAGGTGAGGGGGTAGGGGAGAGGGGTTAGGAAGACGGTTTGTAGTTGAGGAGAAGCCTGGGGTTGGTTATCTTTGCATTCCAGGATGATCCTGCAATAGTGAGCAGTTTTGGCAGAGACCCGCTAGTGCTTTATGTTGTCCAGCCAGATCTGGTGATGAATGGCTAAACCAGTTGTCCGCCATAAACGCTCAAGCCTGCATCCCTTGGACTTAAGGGAGCAGAGACGAGGGCCATACCAGGGGGAAACAACCAGGGTGAGAGAGAGGAGGACCAGGGCATCAAAGGTGGAGGTGAGGGTATGATTGAGCAGATCAGTAGCTGCAGAATAGATGGGGTGAAGAATAGATATTTGAATGATTAGGCAGATGATATGAATGCAAAATGTGTGAATTTAAAAGTGTGGAACTTTTTCTTTTTATGTTTTTACAGTTAATATTTCACACTAAAGGCCTGGCAAAACATTTACAAATATTATAACAATTACAAACTTCACTGTTCTAAAGTCAAAATGGCCAATGAGAAAAAATATTAAAACAAAGCTCATTTAAATGCACTGATTTGCCAACTAAAAATATGCACTAAACCTGGTTATGCATTTGAACAATTTGCCATTGAAATCAATGGGTGCCACTTTTGCAAATGGATGTTTTTCAGCACAAGTGATGTGAAACCAAATGCTCTGAAAATATGAAAAAAATGTGGGACAATAGGCTTATAAAAAGATAATCTGAACACTTAAATAGAATTTGCTTCAAAACAGTGCATTTAACCACAATAATTAACAGTTAATAGCAAAGCTTTGGGATCCTGAGAAAGTGTGCTCCTAACCATTTATATGCATTTTATCATCGTGCACTGGATGAAACTACACCAGCAATTTTAAGAACAGCAGTCCAACAGGCAAACTCATCAGGGGTTATTTTCTGGTGATTGTGGATCAGCTGTCTGTTATACACTCCCATCCAATTTTCCTTTCCATTGTGCAAAAGAATGTCAGAGAAAGCCAACCCACAACTGCCAGTTCTCCGCCTCTGCCCAAGGTGAAAATTACACCCATCTTTTTCATGAGGCAAGCTTCTTACAATTTAACACGCCAGACAAGCTAGTAAATCGGCTTGCTTCCCCATGCTCAGAAGGCCTACACCTAACTCTCTCTCTTCCTCCCCATGACCTACAGTCACTTATGTCTTTCGAACACATTTGTGCATTTGAGTATGTCAATTAGTGATGAGTGTTGCTCAACAGCTGGAAGCCACCACCCTCAAAAAACAGATTGGAGCATTTTTCTGCCTCTTTCACTGTACAGAACAATGACAACATGGCATCTCAAACAGGAGTGGCAGGTAATATGGCTGACATCAATAGCAGCAGCCCAAGACAAACCGCTGGATTCATCTCATAGCTTCCTATCTGCATTTGCACTGCAGCTACCGTTGTGCGGTTCAGCTTCCAGCCAGGAAGAACCCTGTATACATTGCTTGGCATTTACATGGCTTGAACATTAACTACCTGATTAGGAGAGAGCCTGGTTAGGGCTGTCTCCCAAAAGTTAGAACTTTAATGGGGTAATTTGAACTTAACGCAGGAACGCAAAACTGGCATTGCAGGTTGGGCGTCAGTTATAGAAATTGCCCAATTTTCCTTTCCACTCCCGCGGGAAGTTGAAAATTACCCCCTAAATGTTTGGAGTGGGGAAGGGAGAATCCCTGCTGTCATGCATCCGAATCCTACCTCAAACACAACATACTGGAGCTATACCATGCTCTCCTTGTCATAACCAAGTTATTGTTCAGCCTCTATTATGGCGATCTAATTACTCAAGCAGTTCCAAATTAACTGCCAATATTATCAAACCAAGCCTACCAACGAGGACAGCCTACACCTCTCAAAGACAATTTATGGTTCCTTTGAATCTTCTGTTTTCTCTGCTCACCAAATTCTTACTACCTGTAAAGTGGATTTCAAAAGCTTGACGTCTTCTGTAGTCAGTTAGCTTACTGATCAGCAACCAGTATGCAGCCTCAGGTTTATTAACAGATAATAGTGAAAGGCTGTGTACTTATCGTTAAACCAAATATTTCTCATAATTGAGAAATGTAGCAGTCTTTTGCACTAGCCTTTCCTTTTTCAGCTACAACCCCGTGCTTCCAGATTATCAAGAAAATATTCCTCTCATTTGGAGATTTATGCCATTATTTTTAATAATTTTCATTCCCTCAATATCATGGCCATCATTGAAAATGTCCTACTTTTACAATTCATGACTGTAACTGATTTAAATTATGCAAAGATCAGTTCATTTTTGCTGCATTATATACTCCAGTATTTCTATAACTTCCAATCCCAAAATAGCTTGACCAGCTAAAACTGACTAGCTCCTATTAACTTGATGGTTGGTGCTAATTTTCAGGTTTTCCAAATCTTCTGCATCCACAATTCCTAAAATCCAAATGCTCATCTCGAACATCATTTCACTTCTCATTAGGTGCAGCTCTGAATTCTATCAGTATTGGTGTTCCGAAACAGAAATTGAGCCACCAAATAGTTTGCAACTTCTCTGCTAAACTATGCAGTAATTAATTTTCATACATAGAGGCCCCTTTTCTCACCAATATGTTACCCAGCATAGCTAACTCTCTTCAGAGGTTCCAGATAAACTCACCGATTTGAAAAAGGCTGGCTGATGAATAACTTCAAAACCGTTATCTGGACCACGTCAATTTAAATAACTGTCTGTTATATTCAAAAGGATCAGACGTATTGGAAAAAATCCATAGAATCATTGAACTGAATGGCTTGGTCCCTCCCGGAGGCCTGTTTTTCAGACAAATCTGCTAACTGTTGCAACAAAAATGAGCATGTAACAGTGTTCTGTGAGTAATACTGGTGTTTAACCCCTTATGTACAGTGACTGAATTAAAGAGATCAATATGTACCAGATTTATCCTACTTTATCACAGAATTTCATCTAAGCGCCTTTAAAGTTAAAGCTATCTACCGAGATCAATGCTATTTGCTTGGGTGAAATTGCAATTGCAGAACTTTGTGCAGAGCTTAGTTTTTACATCAGGAGCAATCCCATGATATTCAACCTTCTGCAATTTGTTAGATTGCTCTATGTATTTTTGCTTTATTTTTTCCCATCACATATCATTTTACAGCTGCCATGATGATGCTTTTGTCCTCATGTAAAAGCTTAGTACGCAACAGCTGAACTCAGCAGGAGGTGAGCCATGTCAGTAGATACCACAATGAAATCAATCCAGGATCCCATTAAGGGGATTTCTTTCTTGTTGAGCGCATCATTAGCTGCTTTCATATCTGTCTTCAGTCACCAAGTCCCACAACCTGCAACCAAATTAAAATAAACATACCTGATTTTTAAAAAAATTATTACTGAATCTTCCTGACTGCCACTAGTCTTACTGGTGCCAGTAAATGCACTGTTTCAGTAGAAACAGTGTTCTTTGATAATGTCCTCACACATACACACCACTATTCCTTCTGTGGGGTCACTGTGATGCCAGACTGTGACATGACTACATTGAAGATATGCACTGGCCAAAATGTCACAGCCAGTCTGCTCATACGTGAGCCCCCACACTGCAGCCAGTTTACAGAATGAACGTCTGCACATTTCAAAACTAAATTCTGGGATGCAGTCAGACTGTAAAGTAAAAGCAAATATTGTTTCTCATATACCACGTACTCATTAGAGTTTTTAGCTTCCTCAACGATCCATCTGAAGCATTTCAAAATGTCAGAACATTTCCATGTCGGTCTGCTTATCTTTCCATTACTGAACAAAATCTTCATCTTGGCTCACACATGGAAGAAAGGCACCCAAATGAAGTACCAAAGGATGCTGGTGCCTATGATATCACTGAAAGTCAACACCTCCAGGAGAGAAGGTGGGATAATAGGAGCATTAGGGGTTGGGGTGGGGGGTGCAGAAGGGAGGCTTTCTGTTTTCATGCAGACTGACTGAAGCAACTTGAATAAAAATCTTCTGTGTTTTGGCACTAAAAATTAGGTCCTTTGCTCAGATGTACAAAACAAGTAAGAAAATGTTTACATTTGTAAAAACAATTCAATATATTTTGACACAAAAAGATCACATTTCAACATCATCAGAAATAGATATGTAATTTATTCCAGGATTTTCAGTAGGTTGCCAAAAATTCATGGTTCGTCTCAATTTTAAAGGCAAAATTGTTAAGTAAAACACCTTTTGGACATGAAGAATTGTATGATGAACCATATACCCTTTCCCGTCTTACAAATATTTCATACTTTGCAAATCTCCCAAATAGTTTCAAAGGTTTTGCAAGGGGTGAATCAGAGTTTGCTGAGGGAAGCAAGGGTGGAAATAGCAGGGGATCTGGCCACAATCTCCTGATCCTCCTTAGATATGGGAGTGGTGCCAGAGGACAGAAGGATTGCAAATGTTACACCCCTGTTCAAAAAAGTGGAGAGGGATAAACCAGGTAACTACAAGCCAATCAGCCTAATGTTGGTGGTGGGGAAACTTTTAGACACAATAATCTGGGACAAAATTAATTGTCACTTGGAAAAACGTGGGTTAATCAATGACAGTCAACATGGATTTATTAAAGGCAAATCGTGTTTGACTAATTTGATTGAGTTCTTTGATGAAGTAATGGAGAGGGCTGTTGAGGGTAGTGCAGTTGATGTTGGGTATATGGACTTTCAAAAGGCGTTCGATGAAATACCGCATAATAGACGTTATCAAATTTGAAGCCCACAGGATTAAAAGGGGCAATGGCAGTGTGGATACGAAATTGGTTAAGGGACAGAAAGCAGAGAGTAGTTGTGAACAGTTGCTTTTCAGACCAGAGGGAAGTATACAGTGGTGTTCCCCGGGGGTCAGTATTAGGCTAACTGTTCTTTTTGATATATATTATTGACTTGGACTTCGGTATTTGAGTATAATTTCAAAGTTTGCAGATGATACAAAACTCAGAAAAGTAGCAACAGTGAGGAGCATAGAAGCAGACTTCAGGAGGACACAGACAGACTGGTGAAATGGGCAGACACATGGCAGATGAAATTTAATGCAGATAAGTGTGAAGTGATGCATTTTGGAAGGAAGAATGAGGAAAGGCAATATAAACTAAATGGTACAATTGTAAAGGGGGTGCAGGAACAGAGAGCTGGGGGTTTGCATACAGAAATCTTTGAAGGTGGCAGGACAAGTTGATATGGCTGTTAAAAAAGCATACAGGATCCTTGGTTTTATAAAGAGAAGCATAGAGTACAAAAGCGAAGAAGTTATGCTAAACCTTTATAAATCACTGCTTTGGCCTCAGCTGAAGTATTGTGTCCAATTCTGGGCACCACATAGGAAGGATGTTAAGGCCTTGGAGAGGGTGCAGAGGAGATTTACTACAATGGTACCAGGGATGAGAAACTTCAGCTATGTGGAGAGACAAGAGAAGCTGGGACTGTTCTCCTTCGAGCGGAGAAGGTTATGGGGAGATTTGATGGAGGTGTTCAAAATCATGAAAGGCTTTGATACAGTAAATAAGGAGAAACTGTTTCCACTGCTGAAGGGTCAGTGACCAGAGGATACAGATTTAAGGTAATGGCAAGAGCGAGAGATGAGATGAGGAGGAAATATTTGTTTTACTTAGCGAGTTATGATGATCTGGAATGCACAGCCTGAAAGGGTAGTGGAAGCAGATTTAAGAGTAACTTTCAAAAGGGAATTGGATAAATACTTGAAGGGGAGAAGATTGCAGGGCTATGGGGAAAGAGCAGGGGAGTGGGACTAATTGCATAGCTCTGTCAAAGAGCCAGTACAGGCATGATGGACCAAATGGCTTCCTTCTGTGCTGTACGATTCTAAGTACTCACTCATTCACCAGCTCAGTCACCCCATCAAAATAGATATTCTCTCATCAGAATGTTAAAAGGCACATAAATTCACAAGCACTGAATTAGTTGAGGACTTTTACTCACAAGTAAAAGAACCCCTATAACACTCCCATTTGTGTAATATTGTATTAATTCTATGTGTGTTAAAAATTCGAAAAAAAAAGTTTTTTTGTTTTTAAGTTTTCCTTGTGGGAGATTGTTTTGTCAGTTCTCGCAGGTAACACAACTTGATAATTTAAACTTCTAATAGTTTCTCACGAGTTTTGTGATGGATTGGTAAGGTATGGGTTTGGACCCATAGTTTCCCCCATAATAATGAGTTCCTAATCTCAGCCACTTCACTGTGCACAAATGTTTCCCCACAAGGGCAGACTGAGTAATATCTGGACTGTTTTTCCACATACTGGGTATGATAGTGTGGAGATTACGTTATTGGACTAATAATCCAGAGAACACAAGTTCAAATTCCACCATGGCAGTTTGAAAATTTGAATTCAGTTTTAAAAATCTGGAAATAAAGAGCTGGTGCAGTCCCCACCACTTAAATCAGCCATGTTTATCCAGAGCAGCCGCCGATATCGGGCAAATGACACTAACTATTTGTCATTACCATTGAATTCAATTATAAAGGTGCTGCTCATAACACATTAAGCGGGCCGGCTATTTCGGGCAATTCAATAAGCTTTTCGCACCTCGTTAAAGTGCGATTAAGTGCTGTTAACTATTTACCTGTGCACTGAACACTGTCCATCCCTTTTATCTGTTTTAATATCCCAGGAAGAGTTGATTGAAGCTGTCCGAAGTCTCCACTTCTCGACTATTGTTGTTAACAGTGCGAACAGCTGATGGAGACTTCAGGCAGCTTCACTCAGCTGTTTGCTAAATACAGATGATCTGTCGGTTGCCATTCAAATAAATCATAATCAGATTTTGGATCGTTTTAGCATCATGCAATACAGTACACAATACTTTTTAACTAGATATGGGATCCTATATCCTTATCTCTTCAAAATCTTAGACACTAGGGAATCCAATGAGAGGAGAGGAAGGGGTGAGAGGAAGAGGGACAGGGCCAAGCTTCCACCCCCTTCCGAACGAGCAGCTATGGGTAGGTGGCAGCTGCCACCTGGTCCACTCGGAACCCAAGCTGCCTGTCTCCTCTCCCCAGGCTCGGCTGGACTATCGGCGCACAAAGAATTAAATACGCCAAACGAAGTGCAATTGGTAGCGGGATCTGTCCATCACCAGGGGCTTTGGGGCGGCCGTGCTTCCTCATCCTCTTCACCCAGCACGGCCGCTTCTACCTCAACTTTCTCAGTGTTCACTGCAAGCCCCCAACTCGATGCTCCTTCCAGCCAAGTTGCAGATGGATTTAGCATCCGCCGCATATCGTGGGCAAATTGCCTTCGCACAAACGGGCCCGTTAAACGTGATGGGGACTGTTTCAGCAAAAGTGCCCACGAAGCTGTCGGATTGTCATAACCGGTTCACTAATGTCCTTTAGGGAAGAAAACCAGCCGTCCTTACTTGGTCTGGTCTGGTCTGTGACTCCAGTACCATATCAACATCCACACTGCCCTCTGAAGTGGCCTAGTAAGCCACTCAGTTGTATCGCCAACTTCTCACGGCAACTAGGGATGGGCAATAAAAGCTGGACTGGCGAGCGACGTCCACATCCTGAGAATTTTTTTTTATAATTGTCCCAACAGTCGCTTCAGAATGACTTGGTTTTTTATTCGTTCATGGGATGTGGGCATCGCTGACAAGGCCAGCATTTATTGCCCATCCCGAATTACCCTCGAGAAGGTGATGGTGAGGCACCTTCTTGAATCGCTGCAGTCCGTGTGGTGAAGGTTCTCCCACAGTGCTGTTAGGAAGGGAGTTCCAGGATTTTGACCCAACGACGATGAAGAAATGGCAATATATTTCCAAGTCGGGATGGTGTGTGACTTGGAGGGGAATGTGCAGGTGGTGTTGTTCCCAGGTGCCTGCTGTCCTTCTTCTTCTAGGTGGGAGAGGTCGCGGGTTTGGGAGGTGCTGTCGAAGAAGCCTTGGCGAGTTGAAGCAGTGCATCCTATGGATGGTACACACTGCAGCCATGGTGCGCCGGTGGTGAAGGGAGTGAATGTTTAGGGTGGTGGATGGGGTGCCAATCAAGCGGGCTGCTTTGTACTGGATGGTGTCGAGCTCCTCGAGTGTTGATGGAGCTGCACCCATCCAGGCAAGTGGAGAGTATTCCATCACACTCCTGACTTGTACCTTGTAGATGGTGGAAAGGCTTTGGGGAGTGAGGAGATGAGTCCCTCGTCACAGAATACCCAGCCTCTGACCTGCTCTTGTAGCCACAGTATTTATGTGGCTGATCCAGTTAAGTTTCTGGTCAATGGTGACCCCCAGGATGTTGATGATGGGGATACCTTTAGTTGCCAAAAAGCTATCTATCTCACATTTAAATTTTGCAATTGAGCTAGTATCAATTGCCGTTTGCGGAAGAGAATTCCAAACTTCTACAACCCTTTGTGTGTAGAAATGTTTTCTAATCTCGCTCCTGAAAGGTCTGGCTCCAATTTTTTAGACTGTGCCCCCTACTCCTAAAATCCCCAACCAGCGGAAATAGTTTCTCTCTATCCACCCTATCCGTTCCCCTTAATATCTTATAAACTTCGATTAGATCACCCCTTAACCTTCGAAGCTCCAGAGATTACAACTACAATTTGTGTAATCTCTCTTCGTAACTTAACCCTTGAAGTCCGGGTATCATTCTAGTAAACCTATGCTGCACTCCCTCCAAGGCCAATATGTCCTGATCTGATTTTTACCTCAACACCACTTTCCCGCCCTTTCCCCATATCCTTTGACTCCCTTACTGATCAAAAATTTGTCTAACTGAGCCTTGAATATATTCAATGACTCAGCCTCCACAGCTTTTTGGGGTAAAGAAGTCCAAAGATTCACGACCCTCTGGGAGAAGAAATTCCTCCTCATTTCTGACTTAAACGGGCGACCCCTTATTCTGAGACGATGCCCCCTAGTTTTAGATTCCCCCATGAGGGGTAACATCCTCTCAGCATCTATCCTATCGAGTCCCCTCAGAATCTTGTATGTTTCAGTAAGATCTCCTCTCATTCTTCTAAACTCCAATGAGTATAGACCCAATCTGTTCAATCTTTCCTCATAAGACAACCCTTCCATACGCGGAATCAACCGAGTGAACCTTCTCTGAACTGCCTCGAATGAAAGTATGTCCTTCCTTAAATAAGGGCACCAGAACTGTTCGCAGTACTCCAGGTGTGGTCTCACCAGCACCCTGTACAGTTGTAGCATGACTTCACTGCTTTTATACTCCATCCCCCTAGAAATAAAGGCCAATATTCTGTTTGCCTTCCGGATTACCTGCTGCACCTGTATGTTGATTTTTTGTGTTTCATGAACGAGGACACCCAGATCCCTCTGAACCGCAGCATTTTGTAATATTTCTCCATTCAAATAATATTTTGCTTTTTTATTTTTCCTCCCAAAGTGGTTATTGGTGAGTAAGTGCCGCTTGATAGCACTGTCGATGACACCTTCCGTCACTTTGCTGATGATTGAGCATGAGGGTGCAGGCTGTTTTTCTGCCATAAGAGTTAAGACTGATGCCGGATATAAAGACAGCCCACTGAAGAAAGGGAAGAAAATAACCCAAAATTATGGAGCACTACCTAGAACCATAGAAAAAATACAGCACAGAAGGGGGCCATTCGGCCCATCGTGTCCACGCCAGCTCAAAGAACAACCAGGTGCCCATTCTAATCCCAACTTCCAGCACCCAGTCCGTAGCCCTGCAGCTTACAGCACTTTAGCTGCAGGTCCAGGTACTTTTTAAAAGAGATGAGGGTCCTTGCCTCTACCACTAATTCGGGCAGCGAATTCCATACACCCACCACCCTCTGGGTAAAAAAGTTTTTCCTCATGTCCCCTCTGATCCTTCCGCCAATCAGCTTAAATCTATGTCCTCTAGTTCTTGAACTCTCCGCTAGGGGAAACAGGTACGTCCTGTCTACTCTATCTAGGCCCCTCATAATTTTTTACACCTCAATCAAGTGTCCCCTCAGCCTCCTCTGCTCCAAGGAAAACAACCCCAGCCTATTCAATCTCTCCTCATAGCTGTAATTTTCAAGCCCTGGCAACATTCTCTGCACTCTCTCCAGAGCAATTACGTCCTTCCTGTAATGTGGTGACCAGAACTGCGCACAATACTCCAGCTGTGGCCTTACCAGCGTTTTATACAGTTCCATCATTACATCCCTGCTTTTGTATTCTATACCTCGGCTAATAACGGAGAGCATTCCTTATGCCTTCTTCACAACCTTATCTACCTGTACTGCCACCTTCAGGGACCTGTGCACATGCACTCCAAGGTCTCTCACTTCCTCTACCCTTCTCAATATATCCCCGTTTACTGTTTGCCCTCCCGAAGTGCATTACCTCACACTTCTCTGGGTTGAACTTCATTTGTCACTTTTCCGCCCACTCCACCAACCCATTGATATCTTCTTGGAGTGTACAGCTATCCTCTTCACTATCAACTACACGGCCAATTTTTGTGTCGTCTGCAAATTTGCCAATCATGCCCCCTACATTCAAATCCAAATCATTAACATATACCACAAACAGCAAGGGACCCAACACTGAGCCCTGTGGCACACCACTGGAAACGGATTTCCATTCGCAAAGACATCCATTGACTTTTACCCTTTGTTTCCTGTTACTGAGCCAATTTTGGATTCAATTCACCACATTTCCCTGTATCTCATGGGCTTTTACCTTTCTGACCAGTCTGCCATGTGGGACCTTGTCAAATGCCTAACTAAAATCCATGTAGACAACATCCACTGCACAACCCTCATCAATCCTCCTTGTCACTTCCTCAAAGAATTTAATCAGATTTGTAAGGCATGACCTTCCCTGAACAAATCCATGCTGACGATCCCTGATTAAACTATGCCTTTCCAAGTGACAGTTTATCCTATCTCTCAGTATTGATTCTAATAGTTTGCCCACCACTGAGGTAAGACTGACCAGCCTATAATCGTTCGGCCTTTCCCTCGTACCCTTTTTAAACAATGGTATTATGTTTGCAGTCTTCCAGTCCTCCGGTACCTCCCCTGTATCTAGTGAGGATTGGAAAATGATCCTCAGAGCATCCGCTATTTTCTCCCTGGCTTCCTTCAATAGCCTAGGCCCCGGTGACTTATCAACTTTCAAGGATTCCAGTCCCTCTAGTACTTCCTCTCCAGTTATGTTTACCTTATCCAATATTTCACACCTCTCGTCTTTAACTACTACGTCCGGATCATCCCTTTCCTTTGTGAATACGGAGACAAAATATTCATTTAAAACCCTACCCACATCCTCTGCTTCTACACACAAGTTACCCTTATCATCCCTGATAGGTCCCACCTTTTCCTTAGCTAACCTCTTGTTCTTAAAACATCTCTGGGTTTTCTTTAATCTTACTCGCTAATATTTTTTCATGCCTTCTCTTTGCTTTCCTTATTTCCTTTTTTACATCATCCCTGTGCTTTCTTTTTTCCTCTAGACTTTCTGCAGTATTTAGTTTTCTGTGACAGTCATAAGCTTTCTTTTTCTGCTTTATCTTGCCCCGTACACTTCTAGACAACCAGGGGGCTCTAAATTTGACAGTGCCACCCTTTTTCTTTGAGGGGACGTGTTTGCATTGTACCCAGAGAATTTCACTTTTTAGTGCCTCCCACTGGCTTGCCACGGATTTCTCCTCAAGTAGTTGTGTCCAGTCCACTTCTGCCAAATCACCTCTTAGTTCTGTAAAATTTGCCTTCCCCCAATTTAAAACGTTTACTCCAGATTTAACTCTGTCCTTTTCCATAATAATGCTAAAACTAACTGAATTGTGGTCACTATCCCCAATATGGTCACCCACTGTCACTTCACCCACTTGCCCATCTTCATTTCCCAGGATTAAATCTAGAATTGCATCCCTTCTTGTTGGGCTTGTCACATACTGGCTAAAAAAGTTCTCCTGGACACCGATCAAGAATTTTGCACCCTCTGTGCCCCTCACACTGTTTGACTCGCAGTTGATGTTAGGGTAGTTGAAGTCCCCTACTATTATTGCCCTCTTATTTTTGCACTCAGAAATTTGCCTACATATTTGTTCTTCTATCTCTCTTTCACTACTCGGGGGTCTATAGTACACTCCTAGTGGTCTGACTACCCCTTTTTTTTATTTCTTAGCTCAACCCATATGGCCTCGATTGATGATCCATTTACCGTATCATCCTTTCTCACAACTGTAATTGATTCTTTAACCAATAATGCTACTCCCCTCCTTTTTTTATCACCCACTCTATCCTGCCTGAAAACTCTATATCCAGGGATATTGAGCTGCCAATTATCCCCCTCTTTAAGCCAGTTTCCGTTATAGCAATGATATCATGCTGCCATGTGTCTATCTGTGCCCTTAGCTCATCTGCTTTGTTTGTGATACTCCTTGCATTGAAGTATATACCCTTTAACCCCGTCAAATTCCTGTGCTGAACACTATTTAACCTTTGCTTCTTTTGCCTTTCTCAGTCGCTAACTACGACACTAACTGCTTTTTTACTTCCTGTTTCCTGGTCTGAATTTGTCCTATCTGTGCCTGCCCTTTGGTTCCCATCCCCCTGCCATACTAGTTTAAACCCTCCCCAACAGAACTAGCAAATGCCCCTGCGAGGATATTGGTCCCGGTTTTGCTTGGGTGCAACCCGTCCAGCTTGTACAGGTGCCTTCATTTTTTTTTCTAAAAATTTACTTTTGCAGGTAGGAAATACCAATGTAAATACTATGACATTAGTGGAAATAAAGTGAATAAAGTGTTCTTATAAAAGGCCCAAACACACAGGAAATAATTTTCCTCGTACTGCGCCAGAAACAGAATTTTGTACCACACTGTCAGAAGAATTTCCTGTCCAAATGCATGGAAAGAAAGCAATGCTGGGAAAAATCTACAACAACATGGGGAATAATAAAAAGACAGCAGCTTTGTGGCAATGCTTTTGAAAAAAAATACATTTAAAGCAATCTATCAAAACACAGAAAATGGAGAGAAGAAAATATTGAAATATTGTCATGCTTCCCAGCTTTGCTCAGTAGATATTCTCCCACATCCTGAAGAAAATAATATTCTATTTGAACACATCATCAGTTTTCACTAACCTGCAAGTGAATCGAAGTATCAAAATAATTTGCTCCCAGTTATCCTAGAAAAAAAACAAAACATTATCTTAAAATCTTTCCACAATTGAGACATTTAAATCCACCTATTAATAGTTGAAGCTGGATAATTCAGAAAGGCACATATTTTAATCTCTATTGCGTTGGTGGTAAAAAAATACATAAATCACTCCAAAGTATCCTTACATACATCAGGGTCGCCATTTCTGTCTCAGCACAGAGAAATTTATTTTACTGAAAGATACTTCTCTGCAAAAATAGTGCAAGCTGTTACAAGACAATTAGAAGAAAAAACTTGCATATACATAGCACCTTTCACAGCCTCAGGAGGTCCAAATCTTTATATGAATTATTCCAATTATTAAAAAAGGTATTACCATCTTATAAGAAAAAACTCTACCAAGTCAAATTAATGATAGCTAAAAAAGTGTACAGTATTTTTTTTTCTTTAATTTCAATAGATATGTTTTTAAAAGTTTCAAAGCTATATCTAGGTCAGAAACTGTTCAATAGTATTGATCTTACAAAAATAAAAGTGGACATAACGGCTATTACATTGTCTAACATGGACTTGTACCCCATTGAGTTTTTCTCATGCACTACAATACAGCCCCTTTAACATCATGGGATCAGACTTTAAAATGTGTTACCATTTGCTTTAACAACAGCATTTCACGGCATTATCTTAATCAAATTCACAGAACTGTAAAAGTAAAAAATTGATAAGAACATAAGAAATAGGAACAGGAGTAGGCCATACGGCCCCTCCAGCCTATTCCGCCATTCAATAAGATCATGGCTGATCTTCAACCTCAACTCCACTTTCCCGCTCGATCCCCATATCCCTTGATGTCCAAAAATCTATCGATCTCAGTCTTGAATACACTCAACGACAGAGCATCCACAGCCCTCTGGGGTAGAGAATTTCGAAGATTCACAATCCTCTGAGTGAATTTTTTTTCCTCATCTCAGTCCTAAATGATCGACTCCTTATCTTGAGACTATGACCCCTAGTTCTAGACTCCCCAGCCAGGGGAAACAGCCTCTCAGCATCTACCCTGTCAAGCCCTCTAAGAATTTTATACGTTTCAATTAGATCACCTTTTCATTCTTCTAAACTCCATAGAATATAGGCCCATTCTACACAATCTCCTCTCATAGGACAACCATCTCATCCCAGGAATCAATCTAGTGAACCTTCGTTGCACCCCCTCTAAGGCAAGTATATCCTTCCTTTGGTAAGGAGACCAAAACTGTACACAGCACTCCCGGTGTGGTCTCACTCGAGCCCTATATAACTTCACCAAGACCTCCTTACTCTTATACTCCAACCTCATTGCAATAAAGGCCAACAGGCCATTTACTATAAAGTGAATCCATCATCTAAACAGAGAAATGCGATAGATTGGCAAAGTTCATTCACGTCTAGAATATGGATTTAAAATTCGCCCAGACCAAGTGCTGTCATCACACTTTCAGTAATGTCATGGGGAATATTTGAAATTTTCATACAGCTGCACTCCGGTTTTTCTCCTTGGATTTCAGTAAAAACTAGTGATGTGTCTGCATGAACTTTTCAGACTATGTCCACCTGAACTGCAATGAACACCTGGCAATACAATTATGCTTCCAAACTTGTGGTGCCCAGAGTTATACAATACTCGGGTGAAATACTTGGGCGGTGACAAAAATTTGAGGTGGTGAAATAAGTCTCACATAAAAAGAATGTTGACATTTTAAAATCATGTATTGGTACCAATTTGTTAAGTAAGGCTAATGACAACACTGCCAAACAGATTGGATTAAAGTTTCTTCTATCAATTTAAAGTGTCCTATTACAACTGAGATTAGCCAGTCTCAAAACAGATCCTAATGAATGTAGGCGACAGCATAAACACTCCAAAATTGAGCACACCTACTAATCTCTTTATCAGGTTAAAAGGATTGCAGGTTTGGGAAGCACTAAAATTCACACTGGTGCAGTTAAGGATTCTCTTCTCAAGTTCGAGCAAAGAAACGTTGTTGACATTGAACAGAGCACGGTTTACTCTGCATCTGCTCACGCCGAACATATTTGTGCTTGATGCTGACACAGAGTAATTAAAATGTTAAGTATTCCAGTCCCGATAGTCCAATCCCTCATCTTTACAACAACAAAGATACTTAAAACGTTTCTCGTGTCAAGTCTTTAATACGTAGAATGAGGTTGTTCAGAAACTGAAACGCAACCAAAAACATCTGATACAACCAATTTTAAACCCAAGTGGCAGATTCACATTGTTCCGAAATCTTTTGACAATAAGCTCACGTCTGAGCTCAGGGCAACACCTGTTTTGTAAACAGAATTTTCTGGTCTGCATGCCAGAAATATCGGCTATGTCGGGCCCTTTAACAGAGTGCACGTTGCGGGCAGAGCAGTGTGACGGTTTTCAAATTGAGCCTCGCACCCATTTAAAAAAAAAACTGCCAATCGCACACAGGAGGCTGCCGGGGTCGTTCGGGCTGTCCGCGGCCGAAGAGCCGCGCTTCCAGCCCCCGGGTCTCACTGTGTTTGAGGGGCTCCTCACACTGAGCTGAACATATTTACAAAAAGTTTTTAAAAAAAAACAAGCGGCCACGGCGGAGCGCGCCGTCTTTAGGCCTCAATGTTTACACATTTCCACACACACACAAGAGGACTGTGGGCAGCCGGAAAACGGCCTGTACAGACGGGCTGCCGTCGGGTTATCAATATTTATCTGTTGTTTCCGTTATTATTAGTTTTTAAAGATAAATACCTGCGCCAACGCTGGGCTTCAACTAAAGAGAATCTACCACAATCCGCGGCGCGAGGACGGCGCCATATGTAACAGACTCACTCAGTCGACAACCGATCCACTCGAGCCCGAACAGTCAGAGGGGGAGGAATCGATCCTGAATCATCGATTCCAGACCCGAACCTTTTCACGATCAGTTAGTTCAGCGCGTGCTGCTGGGGAAGTTTATAACTATACCTGTTTTTCTCAGTGGGCACTTTTGCCAACCTTTTAGCACAATGAGAGACTTTGTAATTTTTTTAAATAGTTATTAATAATAAGGGTCAACTACAAATCTGCTTAGATACACATATGGAGTTTTTTTTTAAAAAAGGAGGGTCTGGGGGGAGACGAGCCAAAACAAGATCGTATTTCCTCCAAGAAAGATGGATTCTCCCTCCAAAAGATGTTCAGCACCCAATGATATTGTTACAAAAGGAAGCAAATCACTTTGGAAAGTCTACATTTTTATTACTCTGCTACTTCTATTAGCTCAGCGGCATGACTGGAAGTACTGTAGTAGCCGTTTCATACATCATGAATTAATAATTATTTTTGTGTTTACCTTGCCTTAAGCGCTGAAAATTGGGCAATAACAATTATTAGTGAAGTATATTTCTCTGTCAACATTTACCATTAGGAAAGACGAAATAGTGAGATTCCTAGGCATGTGCGTTCGCATTTTAAAAAAAGTCATAACTATTCTTTTAGAAATGTAATAGTTTGCAATTGTAGTATATACCCACTAGTATCGCTGAAAATTATGGGAAAGGTTAACATAGAGAAGTTTCAATACGTTATCAAAAACATATTTACTGTTGTCAACAAATGGGAAGTTATATTAATATAGAGAACTTACGTACCGCGATGGTATGTATCATTTTTATTGTAAATTAATATATTTGCCCAGCAACTATCAAACTAATTGAAATAACTACACACCCTCAGCTCCCAAGTGTTTATGTACACTTAAAGCAATAAGTTTTTTATTGTTTCTTTTTATAGTGCAATTTCCGCCTACTTAAGGAAACAATTTTAGTTTACACATAAAAATGTAGCCAGTTGATTACCATAATGCCCCACTAGAAGTTACAAAGACTTGAGCTTCAGTGCATAGCAAATGCCAATAGATCATAATTGGGCTTGTTGGGTGGACCAATTTATTTCCTAAATACCTTCAGTAAAACGTGCATGAATTTATGAAAAATGTTTTAAATTAAGAAATTATATTTGCAACATAATAATACCAACAACTATTCATAATTTTAAACCAATCTCCAAGCCGTGAACGAACGTGTGATTTCGCATACACAAGATTTTTTATTATGGTTATTTGTGACTTTTAACACTCCATCTTAAACTTCGGGCCCATTAATATATCTGGATCCAACAACTTTGACAACTATTTGTATTTTATCTTTGGCGTTGTAAGCAAGGCTAATGATGATTCCAGCGCTATGTTTCAAGCATCTGCGAGTTGCATACTACTGCGTCAGTAAGAACAAAGTACTTTGAAAAATTTTACTGTATTTTTTGTTACAATCGTAATAAAATGTGGTTCTCTGTAAAATTCTGATCACAAATTAATGTTAATTATTTGACGATTTAACTGTTTGCAAACTTTTTAATTTATTTTGTCAAAAGCATCTGGGAATTACAGGATTTTATGCTAAATATCAGCGAATAGAAATTGCAACATTGTTTCTTGTGCTGAAACAAATTTGTGCATGTCGATTTTTTTCAAACATACTGCATTGAAACGATTAATCTCCATACGAAAGTTAACATAATTATGGATTAATCGCTCTTTTCCCCAAGTAGTTTTCTTATTAATTAAAATTGCATGCAAAATTTATCATATCGCTTTTGGAGAATGGGCAACAGAGATTATATTTAAATAAATGCATCTCTATTGCAAGGTGCAATAAAATATTAGTTCGTCATTCAGATCAGATGATGCAACTTAGGAGACACAACATAGTTAAGACCTAATTTAATCTTCGTGACAATTCGATGTATTTTCTGTGAAGAATCGAGGTTTCATACTTACAAATATTAATTTGATGAACAACATGTGACAAAATGCAAGTAATCGATCTAAATGAGATACAATGTAAATAGTGTAATTAGCTTGCTGGATAAATAATGCAAAGTGTTAATCTTTAAACGATAATGAAGTCTTTGTAGACCGATGACACTGCGAACGGTAAAGATTAAATTACTTCAGGTTCAGTCAAACACGGACACCAGTCTCAGTATTTAAGTGAAAAAATAGATCTGCATAAATTGTTCTCTACGAATATTACAGTAAACAACTTGTTTTTCGGTACTTTTTAATTTCCTAATGTTTTAAAGTTTTGCATTTAAAGTACGGTCCGCGTTGGACAAAGACCTGATGAATAGATTTGGTTTCGTTCACTACCTGGTTAAAACGCCGCCGGATTATTTGAATGATCCACTTTATACTTCCTTTAAAGTATGCAGAAAGTATGAATATTGCATAAACAACGACATATAAAGCATCTCCACATAAATTGCACGGACTGTTAAATGTCTATGTATAAACTGACAAGAAGGAAGAAACATTTAAATGTGTGCGGTTCCCTTAAAAAAAATCTACATCAAACATATCAGCCAAGTGTGTTTTGTCCACGTTATTCTATACAATGTCTGCCAACTGAAGATTTAAAGCACCTTCAAAAAAACAGCGGTAATGACTTAAATGATGCAATACTTTAATTTTGTGTATGCTTCTGGTTCCAGCAGCGATATAGAAACGTGACCAAATTCGAATTATTTACAACGTAAGTGTGCACTTAAAACAAATTAGAAAACAAAATGACAATGAGGCGCTTGACCCCAACAGGATATCATTCAGAAAAACAGATTAGCAGGTATTTCATAATTTACCACCACACACAAATATGTAAGTATTTCTAAAATATTCCATGCGCGCGCGTTTATTGTGTAAAACCGCTGCTAAAAACGTTATGTGAGTTGTAAATACCATTTTGATTTACCTTAAGCAAATCAAAAGTTTACCTGATTTTAGCGTGCTTTGGTGTTTTAATGTCGCTGGTTTTGGGGACGATCCAGTCACTGCGCTCTACGCGGTGTCATTCTTTTTGGCCACACCCCAGTGCCATCCCAGCTCCCCCGTGTTTAGCTAAGTAATAACAATAGCAGTAATACTCGCTAATTAAATTAATTACGAATGCTTGTCAGTGGTGGATTAATGGCCAATAGCAGCCGCTAGGTATGAGTTGCAGCCCAGGGGCTGATGATAACTGTGTTCCAGGAGTGGGGACACATCAAGAGTACAAGGGGAGGTAATTGCTGAGTACAAGGGGCGCAGCTGGGCAAGCATTGCAAAGTATAAATAGTCTGACTTCAATAGCACATCAGTATTAGATCTACATCTCCGAGCAAGCTGAATTCTGGAAGATCAGGTTTGCATTTCAACTCCAAGACGACGTACCACAGAGAAATATTGCACGGTTGATGTATTGAAGAGAATAAGAAAAAAAGAAAGGGACATATTCCTCTAAACAGCAATGGAAGAACTTACAGCTTTTGTTTCGAAGTCTTTTGATCAAAAGGTGAAGGAAAAGAAGGATGGGATCACGTATAGAGAAGTTCTGGAGAGCGGGCCTGTGCGAGCCCGAGAGCCGGGGATGAGTGAAGGCAGCCGGGATGAAGTGATCAGCGCACAGCGTGGGTCGTCTCGATCCCCGAGTAGCGAGCCAGAGATCGGGCCAGAGAGACCGCGGGACAGCGGCACTCCGAAACTAACCGATCCGGGTAAACAAACCTCATATGCTTACAGATGGTAGTTAGCGAGACTTCGGATGGCCCGCGTGATACTATGTCAATTAGACTATTTTATTTATGTTTTTTTCCAACAATATCAGATTAGTTATGAAATTCAAAGGATATAAGTACATTTAGAGCAAACTACAGAATACTATTGATGTACTCATTTTAAGTTAGTGGCTTTTTATAACTCAAGTACAGTAAATCAGTCACAATATAAGTGTTTAATTACTATACAATCAATGATTTTTTTTTTGAAAAAGTGTAAGTTGTTTATTGATAAGGCAAGCTAAATGTGTCTGGGATAATACCGAGAGAAGAGGATGTTTACATAAGGATTCGGTGACGCATGGAGTTCAATCAAATATAAATTATTGTGTAAAACTTAATAGCTACTTCTGGTTTCTGTTTTTAAGGAACGTGCACTTCCTTTTAGTATCAGTTTTAAATAGACAAGATTTGGCGATACTCAGAATACTGTAATGGAAGTGTTCTTTAAAAGAAACATTCAAAACCAGTTGCAGTACTTTGCTTTTTATGGACGTTTAGCGATAGATTGTCGACAATGATGGAACTAATCTTGTTGATATGTTTACACTAGGCTCTACAACTTGGGTTTTTTTCCTTGCTTAGATCGGAACACGATCCAGAGCATCGTCCGGAAATGGTTTAATAAACAAATACTGTTACTTTATATCGGACGCCATTTATAGGGCCACTTATTGAACAAAACACATGCGTTCACGATACTTTATAACCTATATTTCACAGAATATTGTGGTTTTGTGGAGCCTAAAATGACTGATTACCGAATATGATTTCAGCAATGCAAATACAGTACCCTCTAGCCTCACTAAATACAACCGTTTCATTAATCATTTTGTGATATTTTCTATGGCAAATTAATTTACGATAATAAATGAGGTTCTCATAGTTAAATAGAACGAATCAGCTCTCTTTGACATAGTAAATGTCATTACATTTTAGATGTGGACACCGTTTTCAATCAGCATTTAGACTGGGGCAAAAACGATTCCTTTTATCTGTCCTCGCAGTAAATTGCAACAACAAAAACCCAAACGCTTAAATCTCTCTCGTGTAACGTGCAATCCTTTCACGCTTTAACGTTGTCTACAATGTGTGGCAAAGTATATTTCTCATGACTGTTTGTTTATATACACATGTATTTGACCGATGTTACTCCACTTAAAAGAAATCAGCCATTAGGTGCAGAACATATTGTTCATTCACAAGACAATTTAAAATAATAGCACTGGTGAGTAAGTTTCCAGAGCTTCAGGCAACAAGGTGTATTAATGTTCATGTAATTGTACAGTACTTTGTAAATATTCTTTATGGTAAACACTAATAGATTGTATTTTCATTTCGTTAAAACGATTAAAATTAGAAATTATTCTTTCAAGCCATTATAATACGAACATTTCAGAAATCCGAACAAAGGTCGTTCTGACCCAAAGTATTTTGGTTGTAAACGTATTGTCCGAAATATAAAAGAATGTGAACGTTGTCTGTGTCAAAGCTGGTTAATCTGTCCGTTGTATCATTAATTGAGACTGAACTCGTTGCATTTTGTGGCTGTTTATGTATTTCCTAAAATTAGCATGATAACCAAACCTAAATGCGAAACGTTTGGAAGCCTTAATTTGATAGGTTCCACAATATATAATTAATAAACATAACAGTTCAGCTATTCAAACTTGGTTCTTTGTTATCTAACGCACGTTACAGCACCTGATTCTTCTTGACAGATAAGGGAATGAGCGAGCGGAATTTTAAAAAAAGAGAGCAGATGCAATGTGAATTTCGAATATAATCAATTTAGAACATTTAATATTTGAATTAAATGTGCGTTCTTTGTATACAATGACAAATTTACTGACTCTTAAGTTATTTCAATATATGATGTACACATCTTTAATACTCAAAGGTGTCGCCTATTGTTATATTCTGACTCAATCAGGTCGACGCCACTGAACATCGAAGTTTATTATTGAGTTAGAGTGTACTTGTATCAGAAAATTATGAAAACAAAAGATTAATTTAGACAAAGATAGAAAATCACCTTGACTAAAAGCAGTTTATTCCGAATGCTGAGCTTTTATTTAAAAGATTAAAACCTAGGCCCGTGGCAATGTTAAGAGCCGTACGTACACCAGTCACAAGTTAACTGGAAAAGAAGTTAAATTACGTCTAAAATAAACCGTGCCTATTGTAATTGTCATGGGTGTGACTTGTACTGTTTTGACTTCATATATCTGGTGACTTTTGTGTATTGCTCGTTTCAAGACAATGTGTCGATGACCGTACCTAAAACATTCGTGTAATTATTTCGTGTAATGGTCATTTTTATAGGAAGTGGTGAGATTAAAGAGAGAAAAGAAGATGCCAAACCAGTAGAAGAAGAAGCGCAGACAAAAATAAAGCAACGACGAAGTCGGACTAACTTCACACTGGAGCAGCTAAATGAGCTGGAGCGATTATTCGATGAGACCCATTATCCGGATGCATTTATGAGGGAAGAGCTGAGTCAGAGGCTGGGGCTCTCAGAAGCCAGAGTACAAGTAAGGCAAATAGTCCCTATTGCACATCCATCTGGTATATTGGAATATAGCAAATAAGTATATCTCAGCTGAATATGGTACTATAACGTTTTAATATACTGAGTGATTTCATTATTTATATTGAAGTAAAGGTTGTGGGTTGCACTTCTGTTAGAAATAAATACTGTACTATACTTATACGCTTGGTTTTTACGTGCAAAGGAAACAAATTAGAATAACTCCACAACAACAGGGTCAGCACACAAAATGATTTATATTTACATAAGTAATCTTTCAAATTTCTACACTGTATGCCGCTATGGTGAATGAAATAGGTTTGTGCCGTAAGAACTGATATTTAATTTACTGGAAGTTTCGGAGAAGTTGTGGTTGATAAGCCAGCGGCAGCTGCAGCTGCTATTGGGAAATTGCTTACAGCATGCGCCCTCTGTTACAGTACCATCTGCATCAAGCTATATAGTATTCTTATGGGGGTTTCCAGCTTGTAATACGATAACGAGGTAAACTTAGCAGCAACTTGACCTGAACAAATCGACCAGCGTTCAAAACCATCAAACAGACCTGCAAACGAAAAGGTTGTTGCCTAAAGAACCATAGAAGGATCCACATTTATTTTTATGATCGCTTTGCGTACTCCTTGTTGTGGTTTCTCTGAAAATAATAAATAACATTCTTCCAACAAATTCCCACTTGACTCCTGCTCAGTATAGATTATTTCATATTATCGGCACGTTAAAGGCAAGAATCAGCTTAACTTGTTAAATAATGGCAATACTAAGTAACCATTTGCTACGACTGTCTGAATTGAGTTATTTATTAAGAGTTGTATAGAGCGCTGTGTTGGTCAATGTCTCTTAGACTTTATACAGGTCTCCCTGTCATTCATATTTATTATACATTCAGGACGGCAACCTGCATATTTCAAGATCCATTATATATTTTCAAACCATGTTATATTTAAATCATTGCACTATAACAATCGTAGCCTTGTAATAATGCGTCTTCATCAGCTTTCGCTCACATATTCCAGTTCTCTTAAAACAATTCTATACATTACTATAAAGCCATTGTAAAGGTCAACTGCAGCTATATCGCGCTGAAAAGTCTCACCAATATCCTTATTATCATATTTTGTTCTCAGATGCAAATAAATTCTACTTCCTAAATTCATACGTCCGTGTAGAAAATCAGAACTCTGAAAACATGTTGTGTAGATTGGATATTGATACAGTAATCACTGAAGAGCCAAACAACGCTAACTTTAGCTACTATATAAGAAAAACATTTTAGTTCCCACGGTATGATTCGGTTGCTGTTTTGTTATAGACCGATTCAACTATTGTATTGATTAAGATTCACTTGAATAAAATACAGGAATCGGTTTTCAGAAGATGGTTACGCATCAAATGGTATTTTATTTAAACTGTCGAATCCGTATGTTTGACAATACCCTTCCACTGTGTTTTGTGTAAGAAAAACATTGAGGTCTTAATTCAGTTCCGTTTGATCGAAAGTAAATTTGGCATCACAATTCCAAAATGCACCAAAGTTTTTCTGCCAGGATATGTTTCTGGGAAACTTACTCATGTGATGCTACTTGCAGATAAAAATGATTTCGATATAGTACATGCATAATTTAACACCAGACTTTCAACTGAGAATTGCAAAGCAGCTTAACATATTAATGCGCTATTTATTGTATGGGTTTTAATCTGTGTCCTTCTGAGCATGATGTTGCCTTGCTAAAATCAACAAAGGAATAAACATCCGATTATATATTATTAACTTGAATAATACTAATTACCAGGTATCATTTAGTATCAGGAGAACATTTTTTCATGCAGATATTTTATTTTAGTCTGCTAATGAGCAGAACCTTATTGGATGGAGCTCATTGCTCAAACGTCAGGGCCATTATCGTTTTGGTATTAGATATCATGGAGTGTATCTAGTTCTTCTGGGATGGTAATCTATACTAGAAATGAAATCAGCACGTAAAAATTAACCAATAAAAATTAAGAAAAATACGATTTAATATGTTTTCGGTTGTTTGCAGCTTTTTTCTCCCGATGAGATTGCCATGCATCGTGTATGTAAGAGTCAGATAATTAAAATAAACGAGGTCAATCACATTAATAATTAATAAGTCCGACGGGATATTGCATCGCATAGTTGTCAGTTTGAACATTCTAACTCGTACATCTGAGATGCAGCTGCCAATCATTGCCATTAAATTACTTCATTTTTGCCCTATAGGTATGGTTTCAGAACAGAAGAGCAAAATGTCGAAAACAAGAGAATCAACTTCATAAAGGTATGTTTGTTAATTTACAGACTCGGCAATAGTAACAATCTTAGTCATTGCTAATATCCTGTCATATGCAGTTTAATGCATTGATGTAAACTTTAAATGTGCAATGTCTTCAACCAGGTTATAAGACCACGAGTAAAGGGGTGCATTTTAGTCTGTGGGGGGTGGGTGAAGAGAAGAACAAAAATAGTAAACGTTGCAATCATTCATTATTCATGGACTATGTAACGTGGTTCTAAGCGAATTATTATGGTTATTTCGTCATTTATAATAGCAATTTGGTCGTTGTATCTGAATTCACAAAAACTAATTAACAGTAACGGAGCCCTACCGTGAGGTGAGAACTTTTACTTGGATTTGAACTTCCCTTTTTTCTAATGTAGGTGTACTTATTGGAACCACCAGTCAGTTCGAAGCTTGCAGAGTCGCGCCTTACGTTAATGTGGGTGCCTTAAGAATGCCATTTCAACAGGCAAGTATTAATCCGCCATCTACGATTACATTCAAGACCCGTCAGTGAAGATATAACAGTTTTAACTTTTACACTCGCTCCTTCAATAACGCTATTGTTTTGGAAGTAAAATACCACTGAGCATTTTTTAAAGCTACGATCTTCCTTATCTTTCAGAGCAACTCTGTTCATATTATTGTTAAGATGATCTTGATAATGAACTGAAGAAAAGCTCTGAGTTCCAAATGGTGATAGCAGTACCTCACCTTGGGCGACATCCCAAAGGTGAAATAACATGTTTAATAACCATTGAGGGAAGAGAAAAGGCCATGGATTTTTTCCTGGGATATAAAGTGTATTTTCACAGTTCAGGAAGGAATAACCATTGCAACTAGTTACAGTTGATTGTCACCAAACCATTCGCACTATATGGCGTGATCTACCATTTTACCCATAGGTACTGCTAATACTGCGACATGGTTAGTGTATTCAGGAGATTGGTTTCCCTGTGAAAATTTTCACAAATCGTCGTGCACCTGTGGTGATCTTCATTTACGGGGATTTCATCCCGGTGAAAGGACTCCGATGTCGCAGAATGACCTGTCGTTTGCTATATATCTGATCCATTAAATTGGATTTTACTGGCAATACTTTTTCCAGTTGCCCCTTGTCTCGACTTTCAAGATGCCTGAGCAATTCAAACAGAGATTTATTCTTTTCCCCACATTTACCTTAAAATTTTAACGTTTTTTACTTTTTATCTTCCATTGACAATTTGTAAACGTTCATCCAGTTTACTTCCTAATAGCCACTGATTTTTTAAAAAATATACACCGCTTTCTCCCCTCTATTCTATAAGGAAGCAGCTAATGCTATCATAGTTTGTCACCCACGCTGGCAATACTGGGCAACCTCGTCCAAGTGACTTCTTCATATGTGAACCAATATTTGCAGGCTATTTTGACTGTATGGGCTTCAATCCAAGTCCACGCACATGCATCTTCTAGTAGAATTTACTTGATACCAATCGGAAGCCAATTCAGGCTTAACGTTCCTACCCCACATTAACTAGGGTTTGGGACCTTACTGGTCAGTTTGCCTCAGTGTCATACCTGAGGCAAACCATTGATTTAATGCATGTTTATGAGTTACTCTTTGATTCTCTGTGCACTTGTGTTAATCGCTAACTATTTGAATAATCTTCCTTAGGTAATTCCAGATACTGACGACTATTTCTTGAAACTTCTACCATCCTCCTTTTCTCTGTAAATTGTAGAACTTATCCCTTTACGATAATTTGCAGGAAATAGACTCAGGCCGCTACAGTCGTCACTGGGGTGGAGTATGTTATTGCTTCCCTCTCCTGTTTCATCCATTGAGGTCTTGCGAAGGGATAACTTAACAGATTTGGAATCTTCTTATCTATCCATTCTCTGCGTCGGGAATAGGGTATAACCCAGAGAGCTCAAAACAGTTGGGGTACCAGTGACAAAAGTCAATGGCTTTTTTCTTTCCCATTTAAATTTAAGGAACATCCGCTCCGCCAAATAAATCTAAATTCCAATGTTGTCTTCTCTTCCCTTCCATTCTAAAATTGACGGTCCCAAAAGCTCTTCAAACACCTTGTTTACTGCCAACGGATTTCCACAAGGTTCTTCCTTAGTCGCGGGTGTGGGAGGGGAGTGTGTTGCTTCAAGTGATCCTGATGCTTTTACATCTTGCATTAAATTATTTAGTTTTCTTAATTATTTTTGGTTAAAACTATCTACATAGTGGGACGCCCTGGGGCGTACACTATTTGTTACACTCCTGAGATTCCGTGACTCACTTTATTCCTTGTGAGGTAAAGTCTTCGCTATACCTGGAAAAAATGGAGAATAACTGATAAGTATTGGAATGGCATTATGTTTTCTACAACTTGGTGAGCCCGCCATATTGCCCATAGGTCATATGATGTCTGTTCGAATGATGGAGCCGCTGTTTACAGGAAATGTGCCTCTTATTTATGCAATTAGATTTTTTTTTTGGGGGGGGGGGGTTTACTGTCTCATCCACCCTCTACCCGGCCACAGTTTTACAAGTTTTATTTTAATGTTGTTTTCACACCTTCAAAAAGGCAAGAGTCTAGTAATTTGATAATCTCAGGACTGTGTTCTATTTTTAGTGCCCCCCCCCCCCCCCTGGACGTAGCATTCAGAGACCACAGGCCAGGCACTGGACCAACTATGTTTAACCATTTCTTTTCCTTCTTCTATTGATTTTTATAACGTTCTCGCTCCTTTAATAAGGACCACCCTTTTTACGTACGAAACAATGTTTTAGTAATTTTATCTCTCATTCTGTTTTAGGAGAATCATTGCAACATGACGCCATTGTCCTTTCAGGTCCAAGCGCAGTTGCAGTTGGATAGCGTGGCGCACGCGCATCACCACCTCCACCCACACCTGGCTGCACATGCGCCCTACATGATGTTCCCGCCACCGCCCTTCGGTTTGCCCCTGGCCACCTTGGCAGAATCCGCTACTGTGGTGGCGGCGGCAGCAGCAGCCAAAACCACCAGTAAAAACTCCAGCATTGCAGACTTGAGACTTAAAGCGAAAAAACACGCCGCAGCACTAGGCCTGTGATCTGAACAGTGATTTCAAATACACTGGTTTTAAAAAAAACCTCCAAAGGAGGAAGGACGCGCAGCTGGAAAAAGTTCAGAAGTGAGCATTTCTGCGAATCCATTTTAGCACAAATTTATTTGATACAGATGGGGGCTGGTCTCCTATTGTAAAATGGAAATTCCTGACGCGTACTTTTGCTTCCCATAAACCATTGGAATAATTATACAGATGAAAAAAGGATTTCAAATCTGTGCGACTGAACCGGTTATGAGAATCAAGAGTGAACAGTCAAATAAAATACGAAGAAGTACACTTGCATGTATATTTATACTATTTTCAATGATGCTTACGTCCTTTAAGTCAGAATTGCACTTGGTTTATGTTAGGTGGAACACATTGTTGCTTATGCAAGTGTGGAGACAAAAAATAGTTTCAAAGGTTTTCACTTTAGAATTTTCATATGTACTATTTTCTTGTCCTTACGATATCAGAAGTAATTGATAATTATAACTATTCTACCTAGATGTCCATTTGTTTTAGATCAAAAAATATAAATTATGTATTCTACATTCTTACCGTACCGAACTCTTCTAGTTTAAACGGTACGGTCCTCTGTAAAAAAAAATGTTGATACACGAACAAAGTTTATTTTGGTTAAAATTGTGTATGACTGATAGACTGTCAGTATTTAATTTTTATTTCATAGAAGTGCGTTTATTCATAAATATTTCTCTTGTGCTGTTGTGGGAATTTATTTCACATAGATGTTTATGGGATATGTTTCTATGAGGTGTTGGTTTCATTGAAACCTTGATTCAATCAATGAACAGCAGAATTTGAAGAGCTCACTGTAAAGGGATATTACTCAGAGTAATAATGCCTTTCCCCGCCGTCATGGTAGACCTTGGAAGCAAAGATGTATTGCAGTTCGTAGATGCTGCGCCATTCTTGGATTATTTATAATAAAAATGAACAGACTATTTGTACAAGTGTTCAAAAACGATGACTCTTAAAAATGAAACAAAACCTTTGCTGTTGTACAGTTCTATGGTTTAATGTCAATGCAATTAATTTGAATGAAATTTATTAACGAAAATCAGCTGATATTATCGATTCGATATTGCATTTATTGCAACGAGTGCCAAGGCAGAGTGAAATGATTTTATATATTTAATTAAAATATGTTGAAGTCGTCATTGTTTTTCTTTTTCAATTTTGGGTTTGTATGTTAATGTCGTATAATTGTTTCCTTTTGTATTCGAGAATATGAACATGAAGGTATTTTAGATCTCCATTATCACAGCAGAAGCAAGAAGGCTGCTGTTGTGTATATACTATTATAATGGAATTTTCGTATTTTTGGATATATCGGAGGCGGGCAGGATACAACAAGCTGCAACTTTTTGTCAGTGATACATGCATCCAGATACGTGCCAAAAGTTTACATGTTTTAAATGCATTCAGAGTAGTACAGCGGAACATTCTAATCACTTTCTGGTAATAGTGTAATGCTGTTTATATTCCTTATTGGCTCTACGTCTTGAAATTAATATACAGTTCAAAAATACTTACGGGTGAGCATGTGAAATAACAGAAACAGTGTATCTTAAATAGTCTCGAATTGGACAAGGTGACTGCCATATACAACATCAAACGATTTGTTAAGGGGAAGCTGAGAGAAAATGGGAAAATCTACCACACGTAAATAGTCGCATAGGTGGGATGACTTTGGCGTATTTTAACAACTATTTGCATTTGTAAACTTTTACATTTAAACCCGGACAATGTATTTCTTACCGTAGGGTAAGTATTATGAATTAAATCTACAATTGGAATTAGTTTGATAAATTTGATAGAAGTTTCGAAAAATTCGTCTGGAACAAAAGGTTCACAGATAGGATAACTGGCATTCTAAGGACCATAGGTAACTAAAATTTCATCTTGAAAAATAAATGTTTCTTTTGAAGTATGAACTGCCAATCTCAGAACTCTTGGTGTCATACTACAGCTGGAAAATGTATATCTATTCAATAAAAGAGTATAGATTTGTACACAAGGTCAATTTGTTAACTTCGTTTACATTTGGCTTGAATAGTCCATTGGGTGGCGATTTGTAGCGCGGATGAGCACACTGGGCACACCTGTGAGGTGAAAGGAACTGCCTGTTCACTTGACAGTGTTGCTAAGTCCCGTCAGGTGGCTCAGTTAAGAGTGGGCACGGTGCCGAGTTAGTGCACCTTACCTAAGCGCGAAGAAGGAGAAAGTGCACATAATATTACTGAAATTATTTCGAGCCGCATGGTAGCGTGATTTTATGTCAAAGTCTTCCGTTTGCAAAAATAACTTGTGTGATTTGCACGGCCTTCTTCGTGTGCGTGGTGTGGGCGGGCGAAGTAACTGTGTTGATTAAGATGAGGCGAAGAAGCGCTCCAAAAAGCAGAAAGCTCGCTTGGTCAAAGAAGGGTTTTGTTTCAGGAGGCCTTGGCGGGAGCAGGCTGCAGCAGCTGGAAAGGCAAAGCGAGCGAAAGGCCGCCGAGCTGCACGGAGGAGGAGAATCTGGTAAGAGCTCATGTTTAAATTCTGCACCAACTTTTTGCTCGCTTGCTTTGGAGCCTCCTTCCAGCGGGCCTGTTGAGCTATGTTTTGTTAAACTGAAGGTGCGCTCAACTCTATAGCCGATTCTATTTAAGATTGTTGTGGCACTTTGTTTTGAAGTTGCCATGACGCCGAATTGGCTGTCAGACTCCGCAGCCAGTGGGTCGATTTTAACTCGCCGACATCGGCGTAGCGGGGCGATAACAGCCTCAAAATGGGGTCGGTAGATTTACCGTCTTGTTAATGCCGATAATCCGCTTGTTGTCATCTTCACCAGCGGCTGGGATGGGCTGCCAAAATGCCCGCCTGTTTCAGGCGGTAGGACCCATTTAATTTCCAATGACCCCGATTGACATTTTAGGATAGTATAAGTGGAAGTGTGGAATGGTCTCTTATTATAACATTCATTCTGGGGATGTGGGTGTTTGTGGCAAGGCCAGCATTTCCTGCCCATTGCTAGTTGCCCTGAGAAGTTGGTGATGGGACTTTGACTTCAACCACTGCAGTCGGTCCAGTGAAGGTCGGGTAGGGAGTTCCAGGATTTTGACAGTGTAGGAAGGGTGATAAATGCCCAAGTCAGGATGGCGTATGACCTGAAAGGAACTTGGAGGTGATGGTGTTCCCATGCACCCACTGCCCTTGTCCTTCTCGGTGGTGGAGGTTGCAGGTTTGGGAGGTGCTGCCTCAGAGGCCTTGGCGAGTTGCCTGAGGTGGGGGAAGTGGATGTTTTGGCGAGTGGATGGAGTGCAGATCAAGCAAACTGCTTTATCCTGGATGGTGTTGAGCTTCTTTATTCTTGTAGCTGCGTATTCCATCACCCTCCTGATTTGTGCTTTGTAGGTGGTGGAGAGGCTTTGGGGAGTCAGGAGATGAGCCACTCACTGTGGAATACGCACCCTCTGACCTGCTCTATTAGCCATGCAATTATGTGGCTGATCCAGTTGAGTTTCTGGTCAATGGTGACCTCCCAGGATGTTGATGGTGGGGGACACAGTGATGATACCATTGAATGTCAAGGGGAGGTGATTATGTGCTATCTTGTGACATAGAATTACAAAGAATTTATAGCACAGAAACAGGCCATTCAGCCCAACTGGTTTATGCCAATGTTTATGCTCCACACGTGCCATGGAGATGGTCATTGCCTGGCACTTGTGTGGTACAAATGTTAGTTGCCATTTAACAGCCCAAGCTGGATGTTGCCCAGATCTTGCTGCATGTGGGCATGGACTGCTTCATTACCTGAGGAACTGCGCATGGAGCAGAATACTGTGCAGTGATCAGCAAACTGCCCGACTTAAGATTTTATGATGGAGGGAAGATAAAGCAGTTGAAGGTAGCTGGGCCTAGGATGTTGTCCTGAGAAACTCCTGCAGTGATGTCCTGGGGCTGAGATGATTGGCCTCCAACTACAACTATCTTCCTGTGTGCCAGGTATGAATCCAGCCATTGGAGAGTTTTCCCCTGATTTTCCTCCCCCCCCCCCCCCCATTGATTTCAGTTTTACTAGGGCTCCTTGGTGCCACACTCGGTTAAATACTGCTTTGATGACAAGGGCAGTCACTTTCACTCACCTCTGAAATTCAACTCGTCCATGTTTGGACCAAGGCTGTGATTAGGTCTGTAGCTGAGTGGCATTGGTTGAACCCAAACTGAGCATTGGTGAGCAGGTTATTGGTGAGTAAGTGCCACTTCATAGCACTGTTGACGATTCCTCCCATCACTTTGCTGATGATAGGCAGTAGACTGATAATTGGCAGGGTTGCAATTGTCCTTTTTGTGGACAGGACATTCGCTGGCAATTTTCCACATTGTTGGTTAGATGTCAGTGTTGTAACTGTATTGGAACAGCTTGGCTAGGGACATAGCTAGTTCTGGAGCAACTACAGCTGGTATATTGTTGGGGCCCATAGCTTTAGCTACGTCCAGAGCACTCAGAAATTTCTTGATGTCACATGAAATGACTCGAATTGGCTGAAGCCTAGGATCTGTGATGATGGGTACCTCAGGAGGAGGCTGAGAAGGACCATGCACTTGGCACTTCTGGCTGAAGATTGATTTATTGATCGCACAAGATTGTGACTCTTATTTTAGCCACCCTTTTTATTTGAAGAGTTTGGAATATAGTTATTGTTTAGACTTTTTTGTGAAGTTATGGTTGCTGGCATATAGGTTTTCAGAGTGGAAAGAATTGATGACAGGTTGAGTGACAGGCAATTTGGTGACAAATTATTTTAGGATCTGATGCATCCCAAACAAGTTGTGGGGTAAAATTGTACCTTAGCAAGGGTGCAAAACAGGTGGTAGTGGATTGGCCATCTGCTATACACTCCTTCCGATACCCCCAATTGTGCGGGGGGGTGTGGGGAGGGGGGTTGATTTTAACCTAACCCATTTGGTGGGAAACTGACCGGATTGGATCTGCTGCTCGTTTTACACCCTGTCCGATTTTTCTTCAGGTGGAGTGTAAAACCTGCAGCGATCCAATCGTGTCAGTTTCCTGCCGGGTGGATTAGGTTAAAATTACCTCCCCACCCCCACCCACCGTGTCCAATAGAACATTGCAGCATTACTTCACGTCGATTCTTTTGCAAATACTGAGAAGTATTGATCTGTTAATGGACAAAAAGCCTTTTGCCTTATACAAAATGTGATTGAGTGAGTGTGATGTTTGCTTTCTATTTGCATTGCTATATTTAGATATTTACCTTAAAATATTTGACTTGAACAGTTGGAAATTTGGATTTTACAGTAACTTGGTTACAAAATTGAGACAGCTGGGATCAAGACAGTATTATGTACTAATGATAGGGTAAAGCTAACCCACAAGTGTTTTCACTTGTGTTTATGGCCCATAATATTAAAATAATGGTGTACAATCTGATCTAAATTGTGATGAGAAACTATTTGTCTGTAGTTGGGCAAATGCCATTTGACGTTTTTAAACTTTAAGATTCTTAACACAGAAAAGGTTATCTGGTAATCAGTGTTACTAAAGCGATGCTGTTACGCACTTGTGTAAGGAAGTATTTTACAACTTTTTAACCCAATTGCTGCACTTATTTTATCAGACATTATGTTCCTCTGAAGCTCAGTTACCAGGAGGTTCATGTTCTTGGTTCCAATATTTATTTAGGAGACCACTTATTCACCTATGCTGTATATTTTTAAACATTTTATTTTTAAGGTTACGTGAAGATGTACATGTAATGTGGGAAGTTATTATATGGAATTATATCACTGAAATGGTCCTGGGACCTACCCAAAGAGTGCCAATGGGTACCATTCTGACTTTTGAGAAGTAAATATAAATATAAAAGTACTTTTATAAACAGGTTAAATGTGCCAATATTGAATACTCCTATAATGCCTCCCTCACCCAGTGCCATAGGTCTTTCACATTCTGAAGCACCGAGCACTAAGTTGTTTTTGTTTCATTGCTGCTTTTACCTCCATTGCTGCTTTCCCGTCATTGCTACTTTTCCCTCATTGGCAGCCAACACAGCACTGGGTCAGAGACAGATATGAGGATTGGGTGGGGAAAAGATGTCCTGGAGTCGCTGAATCATGTATGGGTGAAAAAAAAACTGGAGGGCTGGATCTGGAAGTGGGTTGGGGCTGAGCAGAATTATATTAATATCAAATGCTTCATCAGAGATAGAAATAATTTGTGATCAATTTTTTTTAAACAAGTTTTTAAGTTAACAAATTTTAAATAGAAATTTTCAAAAACAATGGAAGCACATTTAAATAGGGGTACCTATTTAATTTTTTTTATTTCTGAAAAGCAAGTACTCCTATCACATTGAATCTACAGTCCCATACAGACAAGCATAATTTATAATTGAAGTTACTTTCTAACTCCATATCTATGAAATTGTTTACCGTGGTATTTTCTTTTGCAAATGCTGTGCTTTAATATCTTAAGAGTTATGCAGATGTTATGAGATCCAATAAATATCAGCACTGCAATAAGTAAATCTTGACTTTAGCCTTTGTCTCTTAGCATGTTTAACAGCACATTTTTCTACAGATGTAAATGCTATTTTAAAAAGTCATGCAAGAAAGATATCCTTTTGACTACTGAGGTCTGTGGAATAATTATATTTTTCCAATGCAAATTGCCAAACGGGTTACTTCCCCATTTGTTTTTAGATTATACACATGGATATGTTTGCTGTGTTTTTTCTGTCTGGAAGTAAAATAAATGCTGTGTGAGCCAGGACCACTTTTTAGGGCAGATATTGTATTTTTAAAACTTACTGAAAATCATTGTCTCCCCGCTATGTAACTGCCACAGTATCAAGCACCTCTACGTGAGAGCATTGACAAAAGTTGTCGTCCATGATTAGCCACTCAGAGGCATGCTTCATGGGTGTACGCTAACACCTGTCAGTCTTCCTTCCCTCCAAAATGGAGCATTCTGTTATTGCAAACCAGCCCATCTTGTGGACTAGCCGAAAACTGGTAACTCTCCTTGAGGGCATAGTCATGTTAAGGGCTACTCCTTTTCTTAACCGTTTTTGGTTTTTAGTGATTTTCTTCCAAAACCACAAATATTTGTACAAATCAGATTAATGATTTATAAGCAGTGATTACGCAACAAATGCTGATACCAGGAATTTTTGGAAAATTTCTATTTTGGGGAATGCTTCCTGATGCTGTCTGGTGCTCTATCTGCTGATATACCTTGGCTTCCTTTCTTTTACTCATTCTGCAAATGTCAGTGTCTGAAGGTTCACTTGTGGAGAGTTCATCGGTCTGTGGAAGCATGTGGATGCAAAATCTCCCCTGCAATTGGTCTCTTGGTATACTGATTCAATAGCCAGTGTCCCCAGACCATGTCACATCCTGCCAATCAGAGTACGTACCATTTAACCCTACCTCTCAACCAATTTCCAACCCATGTTGCAAGGTTGGCTCCAATTCCATGTGCTTTAATTTTTGCTGTTAATCTCCCTTCTCAAATGGGGTGTGACTGCTGCCATTCTCGTATGTGAGGAGGATTATTGGAATAATAAGACAATTATGGAAGATCTGATCATATTGCATTTTACATTATATTATGTACCAGTTCAAAGGGAAGGTGTATGAATACAATCTTTGCAAATATTCCTTGGAGCAGTCCTGTTTTTTTTAAACTGAAGAGCTTCCTTCATCCACACTTACAAACACACACGGGTAGATTTTCAACTAGCCACCTGGGCGTAATACTGGCGTTGTGGATCAGTGCTCTATTTAGAAACCACCTGATTTTCATTTCCATGTAATGAAAATGGGATGGTTTCTATAACGGATGGCCAATACGTAATGCCGGTTTTATGCTGGACAAGGCGGGGGGGGGGGGCGCGATGGGAGGGGAGAGTTGAAAATGTACCTCTCTTATTTATATATTATACTGCTGGCCTTAAATTAACATGACCAATTGAAGACCATATGAATGAAGTGATATTTACATAGAGAAGTGGAATCAGACTGCCATTATGTATGATCGTTATAACTCTGAGGGATTTTTGCTGATTAAGAAGGCCAGTATCGAGTGATTAAAATGGCACAAGCTGTGTTAGAGTGGTAAGACCATAAATTTTCATGAGTCCCTTAGCTCTGGCATCGATCCATAGGGAGGTCCAGCACTTCCCTGCAGGAAGAAAAGGAAAATCAGAAGGGAAGGTGTTTCAGGCTACTGTTGTCTCTTATCTAGTAGCAGTTTCAGAGTGGCATTGGTGAATACTAAACTTGAAGCTTCAAAGCGGTGAGAGAAAACAAACAAAAATAAAAGCAAGAATTGAAGACTGGATCCTCTCCCACCCCTTCATAGAAGTAACTTAATAATTTCTGTCACCACACTTTTCTTGGCCAAATCATTTTCCTTTAACTTGCCCGACCCTATCCACACGGAATATGTACGCTGTCCCATGTTAATTGTATCCATGTGATTTATATCAGTTAGTGTTAATTGTAGTCAGGTGGTGCGTATCAATTGGGGACTCTCTTGTATCCATTTATGAGCGCTTATCTAGGGTGTGGAGTGGATAATGTGGATATCTGTGCAATTGGAAGCAACTGAAAACCAGACTCTAGTAGTCTATCCTTCACCGCCTGGCTACCCAATTTATTACATCGCAGGCCTAAGAAATCTCACCAATATGTAGTGAAATTGAACTGTTTAAATATGTGAGTACATCTACATTTACAAAATGATTAAATATGTTTACCCCAGGAGCACAGAGATAAATTTCTCAGTTCATATACAATTCCATAAACTTGGGAAAGTACAATGCAACATTTTGTAAAACTTTAACACTGCACATTTATGGCAACATGTTAACTGTATATAGAAATTGTGACTTTTTAAATAAATATGTTCAATTTTAAAGTTGCATTTAAGCCTAACTTAAAAACAGTAGTGTAACAGTAGTTTGTTAAACCAAATATGCTGCAGTTCAGTTAATTATGTATTAATAGTTTTGGTTTTATATAAAAAAAATGATCAATGTTGATATAATGACCAATGTGCAGTGTGCTTGCCTTTTGTAAAACTCCATTGTTTTGCCATGTACACTACACCTCAGTAAGAATGAAGGCATTTTTTCAGCTCTTGGATAGAGTTCTATGTGGTATCTGGTTGAGGTGAAGTGTTCTGCATTGGCGGAGGTAGAAAATGACCATCATCATTTATCTCGCTCAGCTTGAATCATGCCCTTTTATGGGTTCATCATGGAGGTGCCTTGATGGCAAATATGAAGAAGTTTTATTGCTCAAATGCTCTTGCATCTCAACGGTGAAGAGAAAACGTGGACCTAAAATATGGAGGCAGGGAATAAAGCAAGTAAAATATTGTTACGTTGCTTGAATTTCAGAAGACACTTACAATTGAGTGTCCGTTATTATCCAGCCATAAGTGGTTCAAGTAGTTGTAATAAAATGGCTTTAGAGCTGTGGAGGAGTCTATTGTTTTGTTTGTCTCCTCCGATGACTGGAGATTGACAATGCCAGAATTGGACAGTATAGAGTTTTATGTCCTTTATTATATCTAACCTGCAGATGAGGTGCATTGAATAATATTGTTTCACTCTTTGCACAGAAGGGAATACTTTGAACACTTCTGAAACTTAGAGCATGTAGAGGTATATATGTGCCATTTCATCTGCTCCAAACATGCCATGCCAATAACTTCAGATAAGCCAGAGTAACCAATGTCTATAACTAGCATAACCTGACAGTACACACATTAGATCTACCGAGTGATGATTAAGGGTTTAGATTTGTGCTAGTAGGTAGATATTGGGTAACTCCAAGTTGAGATGTAATCAAAGAATCTTACAGCACTGAAGGAGGCCATTCGGCCCATCGTGCCTGTGCCAGCTATTTGAAAAAGCGATCTAATTAGTCCCACTTCCCTGCTGTTTCCCCATAGCCCAGTAAATTTTTCCTTTTTGAGTGTATATATACAGTTCCCTTTTGAAAGTTACTATTGAATCTGCTTCCACCACCCCGTCATATAGTGCATTCCAGGTCTAGTATGGGGCATTTTGTTGACTCCAAGAATCACAACTGGAGTCTGGCACAAATCTAATTCACCACCAGACCACCACGTTGTTGCAGTCAATATGGTCTAATTCAGCAGCTATATACTGGGATTTTCATGCTGCATTTGCACCACAAGTATAACCACAATGAAATAATCCCTGAAGAACAAATGCCTGTGTTAAAATAAGAATTGCAAGAAGGTTAAACCATCAGTCAACTGTCTTCTATGGATTTTGGACCAAAGTGCTACCATGCGTATAATGAAACCTGACTAGTTGGCCAGTGGTTTGTGCTTGATTGGTGGTAACTCTGGTCAATGAAAAGGCAATGATAGATTTAGAACATAAAACAGAACAATTGATCAGTCCAATGGAACAGTATGTCATTGAGGTTATGATGCATTCAGTTGAAGTGACAGTCATGTCAATGGAGTAAAAACCCAACAAAAATGTCACTGTTGGGTAAGCAGAGAGAGCAAGGTAAGATAAAGTTACACCATTCCTTGGTATCTGATATTTTAACTATAACTCTGACATCAAAAATTAAAAAGTATTTATTACAAGATTTACCAATTATTACATAACACAGGTAATTTTTTGAGATCTCACATCAATAGTAAATCATATACTGATCTGCCAAGTAGCAAGCCAAAAATAATACTATGTGCAAGACTTTAGAAGACTAAATTTGGGGGTACAAGTAGAGTTCTGCCAGGATTGAGATGACATTAGACAAAATAGAAAAACACATGGAAATTGGTTAATAATTCAAAGTGGAAGAGAAATGTTATTTTCTCTTTTGAGGCACACAAGACCAAGACTGTGGTGGCTAAATAAGGAAGCCAAAAATACCCCAAAGGCTAAGAATAACCAATTTGAAATTTTCAAGGACAAAGAAAGTGATGAGACTTTTTTGCAGAAAAACTATAGGCCACATTTATGTGGGTGACATAGCTTGCACTGTGACACATCTATGATGGTAATTTTCACCTTCACCACTTGGGCAGTAAACCAGCAGAGCAGGTTGCCTGCTTGTTATAAAATCCATCGATTTTCACTTCATTGGATTCTATAACAGGCTGACAATCTGCTCTGCCAGTTTACTGCCCAAGCAGTGAAGGTGAAAATTACCCCCAATGTTTATTTTTATTTTATTCTTGGGATGTGAAATGCTGGCAAGGCTGTATTTAGTGCTCATCCCGAGTTGCCCTGAAAAGGTGGTGGTGAGCCTTCTCCTTGAACATCTTTAGTCCTTGTGTTGATGGTACTCCCATGATGGTGTTAGGTAGGGAAATCCAGAATATTGACCCAGTGATAATGAAGGAACAATGATGTATATCCAAGTCAGGATAGTATGTTACTTGGGGAGGAAACCTAGAGGTTATGGCATTCCCACAACATTGTTGCTCTTGCTTTCCTTGATGGTGGAGGTTATGAGGAGGGAGGTGCTGTCAAAATAACTTCGAGTTGCTTCACTGCATCCTAAGGATCATGTAAGCTGCAGCCATCGTGTTCCTCTGGGGAGGGGGTGGACATTGAGTTCAGAGGCAGGGGCTCCAATCAAGTAAACTGTTCTGCTTTGCGTTTTTAAATGGTGAAAAGGAACGGTGGAGGTCTAAAGAGATTTAGGGGTCCATGTACACAGATCACTAAAACGTAGTAGTCAGGTACAAAAAATAATAAAATAGGCTAATGGAATGTTAGCCTTTATAACTAGAGGGCTAGAATATAAAGGGGAGGAAGTTTTGCTACAGCTATACAAAGCCCTGGTTAGACCACATCGGAGTACTGTGTACAGTTCTGGGCACTGCACCAGAATGTTATCAGGGCTGCAAGGGTTAGATTATGAGGCAGGATTACATAAGCTAGGCTTGTATTCCCTGGAACATATAAGGTTAAGGGGTGAATGAATTGAGGATTTTAGGATTTTGAAAGGAATTAATAGGGTAGATAGAGAGAAACTTTTTCTGCTGGTGGGGGAAGTCTAGGACAAGGGGACATAGCCTTAAAATCAGAGACAGGCCATACAAGAGAGGTTAGGAAACACTTCTTCATGCAAAGAACATAAGAACATAAGAAATAGGAGCAGGAGTAGGCCAATCGGCCCCTCGAGCCTGCTCCGCCATTCAATGAGATCATGGCTGATCTGATCCTAACCTCAAATCTAAATTCATGTCCAATTTCCTGCCCGCTCCCCGTAACCCCTAATTCCCTTTACTTCTAGGAAACTGTCGATTTCTGATTTAAATTTATTTAATGATGTAGCTTCCTGGGGCAGCAAATTCCACAGACCTACCACCCTCTGAGTGAAGAAGTTTCTCCTCATCTCAGTTTTGAAAGAGCAGCCCCTTATTCTAAGATTATGCCCCCTAGTTCTAGTTTCACCCATCCTTGGGAACATCCTTACCGCATCCACCCGATCAAGCCCCTTCACAATCTTATATGTTTCAATAAGATCACCTCTCATTCTTCTGAACTCCAATGAGTAGAGTCCCAATCTACTCAACCTCTCCTCATATGTCCACCCCCTCATCCCCGGGATTAACCGAGTGAACCTTCTTTGTTCTGCCTCGAGAGCAAGTATGTCTTTTCTTAAGTATGGACACCAAAACTGTATGCAGTATTCCAGGTGCAGTCTCACCAATACCTTATATAACTGCAGCAATACCTCCCTGTTTTTATATTCTATCCCCCTAGCAATAAAAGCCAACATACAGTTGACCTTCTTGATCACCTGCTGCACCTGCATACTAACTTTTTGATTTTCTTGCACTAGGACCCCCAGATCCCTTTGTACTGCAGTACTTTCCAGTTTCTAGCCATTAAGATAATAACTTGCTCTCTGATTTTTCCTGCCAAAGTGCATAACCTCACATTTTCCAATATTGTATTGCATCTGCCAAATCTCTGCCCACTCACCCAGCCTGTCTATATCCCCCTGTAGGTTTTTTATGTCCTCCTCACTCTCCACTTTCCCTCCCATCTTTGTATCATCTGCAAACTTTGATATGTTACACTCGGTCCCTCCTCCAAATCGTTAATATAGATTGTAAAGAGTTGGGGACCCAGCACCGACCCCTGCGGAACACCACTGGTTACTGGTTGCCAGTCCGAGAATGAACCATTTATCCCAACTCTCTGCTTCCTGTTAGATAACCAATCCTCCACCCATGCCAGAATATTACCCCCAATCCAGTGATTCTTTATCTTGAGCAATAATCTTTTATGTGGCACCTTGTCGAATGCCTTCTGGAAGTCTAAATACACTACTTCCACTGGTTCCCCTTTATCCACCCTGTACGTTATGTCCTCAAAGAACTCAAGCAAATTTGTCAGACATGACTTCCCCTTTGTAAAGCCATGCTGACTTTGTCCTATTAAATTATGTTTATCCAAATGTTCTGCTACTGTCTCCTTAATAACAGACTCCAAAATTTTACCCACCACAGATGTTAGGCTAACTGGTCTATAATTTCCAGCCTTCTGCCTACTACCCTTTTTAAATAAGGGTGTTACATTAGCAATTTTCCAATCTGCCGGGACCTTTGCCGAGTCCAGAGAATTTTGGAAAATTATTACCAAAGCATCCACAATCCCCACTGCCACTTCCCTCAAGACCCTCGGATGTAAGCCATCAGGTCCAGGGGATTTATCCGCCTTGAGTCCCATTAATTTACTGAGTACCAATTCCTTAGTGATTTTAATCGTATTTAGCTCCTCCCCACCTAGAGCCCCCTGTTTGTCCAGTGTTGGGATATTCTTAGTGTCCTCTACCGTAAAGACTGAAACAAAATATTTGTTCAGCATTTTTGCCATCTCCGTGTTTCCCACCATTAATTTCCCGGTCTCATCCTCTAAGGGACCTACGTTTGCCTTAGCCACCCTTTTTCTTTTTATATAAAGGATAGTAGCAGTATGGAACTCTCTCCCACAAAAAGCAATAGATGCTAGCTCAATTAATAATTTAAAATCTGAGATTGATAGATTTTTGCTAGCCAAGGGTATTAAGGGATGTGGAGCCAAGGTGGGTGGATGGAGTTAGGATACAGATCAAACATGATCTCATTGAATGGTGGAACAGGCTCGAGGGGCTGAGTGGCATACTCCTGTTCCTACGTCATCAAGCTTCTTGAGTGTTGTTGCAGCTATCTCCATTCAAGTGAGTGGTGAGTGTACCATCGTACTCCTGAATTGAACCTTGTAGACGATGGATAGGGTTTGAGAGGTCAGGAGGTGAGCCACTTGTTAGAGTACCCAGCTTGTGTTCTGCTCTTGTAGCTGTGCTGCTGATGTGGCTGGTCCAGTTAAATTTCTGGTCAGTGGTGATCCCAGGGTATTGCTGGTGGGGGGCTCTGATGGTAGTGCTGTTGAAGGCTAGGGGTTGGAGGATGATTAGGCTTTCTCTTGTTCAAGATAATCATTAGCCGATACTTGAGGTGCATATTTTACCTGCTATTTATTAGCCCAAGCCTGGATGTTATCCAGGTCCTGCTGTTGGCTGGCAGAGGCTGCTTTGTGATCAGAGGAGTTGTGAATGGAACTGAATGCTGTGGAATTGATAGCGCACCATTAGACTTCTGAAGGTACGATGCAGGTGTCTGGATGTGCTCTGCAATATTGTCTAGGCAGGCTTTTTTGTGCTGTATGCTGCAGAACTTTGTTGTGCAAAGAGGCTTCCTCTTGGAGGGCCCGCAGAGAAAGTCACTGCCAATCAAATCAGTGAAGCATTGAGAGATAGTTGTCTGTAACTGGTCGCCAAGTCTGTCAAAGCTTGGAGACCTAGCTCTCTTCGTGCTTTTCCTTTCAAAAAATATACTTTATTCATAAAATTTGCAACAATACATACAATACAGTTGTCATATCACATTTCAAATGTACACAATACAGATTATACAATTTGCAAGATACATAAAGTACAGTTCAAATGATTCCAACAACAGTTACACATTGTGCATAATTACAGTTCATGACACTCCAGGGTGCCTCATTGCATTACAATCAATACAGCTTATTGATTACAGATTCATTACAGGTATATTACATAAATTTGTATTTTACATTCTGCCTGAGGGGGTTTTTCCCTGATTGCAGCCCCTCGCTATACAGTGGCGGGAAGGCTCTAAACGGTAGCCTTTTCCCACAGAGCCTTTGCGGCGGCTGCACCCAGCTTCAATGCATCCCTCCGCACGTAATCCTGGACCTTGGAATGTGTCAGTCTGCAACACTTGGTCGAGGACAACTCCTTGCACTGGAAGACCAGCAAGTTTCGGGCAGACCTAAGGGCGTCTTTCACCGAGTTGATGGTCATCCAGCAGCAGTTGATGTCTGTCTCAGTGTGCATCCCTGGGAACAGCCCATGGAGCACAGAGTCCTGTGTTACAGAACTGCTCAGGATGAACCTGGACAGATACCCTGCATCTCTCTCCAGACCTTCTTTGCAGAGGCACATTCCAGAAGGAGATGGGTGACAGTCTCATCCCCACCGCAGCCTCCTCGGGGACAACATGAGGTGGCACTGAGACTCTGGGAGTGCATGAACACCACTGTGGTGGTAGCCTGAGCATCCATGGCAGAAGCATCTATTTTCTAGACTCTTAGCATTCTCCACCTCACTTTACAGTCAGAGACAACTAGGAGACTGCCACTTTCATACCTGGCAAGGTCTCACTCTCTGCTACTGCAATAAGGACTCAGATAGTCGTGCAATTTTTTTTATATTCATTCATGGGATGTGGGCGTCGCTGGCAAGGCCGGCATTTATTGCCCATCCCTAATTGCCCTTGAGAAGGTGGTGGTGAGCTGCCTTCTTGAACTGCTGCAGTCTGTGTAATGAAGGTTCTCCCACAGTGCTGTTAGGAAGGGAGTTCCAGGATTTTGACCCAGCGACAATGAAGGAACGGCGATATATTTCCAAGTCGGGATAGTGTGTGACTTGGAGGGGGACATGCAGGTGGTGGTGTTCCCACGTACCTGTTGCTCTTGTCCTTCTAGGTGGTAGAGGTCGCGGGTTTGGGAGGTGCTGTTGATGAAGCCTTGGGGAGTTGCTGCAGTGCATCCTGTGGATGGTACATACTGCAGCCACTGTGCGCCGGTGGTGAAGGGAGTGAATGTTTAGGGTGGTGGATGGGGTACCAATCAAGCGGGCTGCTTTGTCCTGGATGGTGTCGAGCTTCTTGAGTGTTGTTGGAGCTGCACTCATCCAGGCAAGTGGAGAGTATTCCATCACACTCCTGACTTGTGCCTTGTAGATTGTGGAAAGGCTTTGGGGAGTCAGGAGGTGAGTCACTCGCTGCAGAATACCCAGCCTCTGACCTGCTCTTGTAGCCACATTATTTATATGGCTGGTCCAGTTAAGTTTCTGGTCAATGTTGACCCCCAGGATGTTGATGGTGGGGGATTCGGCGATGGTAATCCCGTTGAATGTGAAGGGTAGGTGGTTAGACTCTCTCTTGTTGGAGATGGTCATTGCCTGGCACTTGCCACTTATGAGCCCAAGCCTGGATGACTTCATTTATTTCAACAACAAAGATTTCATGAATAAATAAAACTGAGAAATCTCTATGTGGAAATAAATAAATAAAGTTGAACTGTGTAAACTTCAAACTTTTTTTTCTGTCTTTCTCGACCAGCACATCACATGAGGGAGGGAGGGAGAGAGGGAATACAGTTCATCCCCATCCTTAGTACTCTTATCCAGAGCTCCTAGGTCCCAGCTTTTCCCCAGTGCCATCAAGCACTTGCCCTGCTCCTGCTGCCAGACTACAACCTTCCAACTAGTGTTGCCAGTCTCAACTCCTGCCCAGTACTGAGAGATACTTTCCCCCCTCTCCTGATGCTACCAGATCCCTGTCCACATCTCTGAGTTCTGGTAGACCCAACTCCTGATCCTACCCATTCTGCCAGGCACCAGACCACCAGCTCCACTCCCAAACCCAGGCTGCCCAACCTCTTGTGGCCCACTACTGTCTCCCACCTTCAATCCCAGGCTCCAGCACCTTCTCTACCACGTGCCTGTTGCAGAAGCTCTTGTACCACCTGTTCACACCCAGTCCTAGTACCAACCTGCAACTTGTTGGTTGTCATCTTTTTTGTGTACTCTGGGATTTAAGAAAGGTAAGACATAATTTTTAGCTATGGATAGGTTTTTGGCGGGTGGGTAGCGGGGTAAATTCGAAACTCACCCGCTGCCCCAGAAAGCAGGCTTGGGGTATTTTAGCTCCCGGGCCTCATTAGAATCTAACAGGTGGGCTTCCCACCCGATTTGCTGACCCACCAGGAAAGGTGTCCACTTCCAGATTGCAATATCCGGCGGGTCGGCCAGAGGCCTGTTTAAAGCAACATTATACCCCTGAAAGCAAAGTTCCAATGCCTTCAGGCTCCTAAATAAATGTTGCTGCACAAAGAAGAGTAATGTCAGAGATGCTGAGAAAACAAGCCCCGAGGTTGAACAGGTTCCTCTGTAGTATCCCTGGAGGTCCTGCTGCAAAAGGTCTGGGCAAGGAGGGAAGTACCCTTTACAGCCAGTGGCAGTAAGATCCCAAAATACCAACTCCACCAGGCATAGGGCAACATTGCACAAATTGTCAGCTCCAGGAGCATCACTCCCAGGACTAGTGTAGGATATATTTCAATGAGCTCTCAAGAATATCAAGGGTACAGTTCTTAATTTCTGAAAATCTGTCAAGAACCTATGGCAACAGCCCTTCACCCTCCCTCCACTACTCGCATCAATTTCCTCCCTGCCATCACATCGTTTGCCACCCAGCACATGGCTAAACTGTACCACATCTCATTCTCATTGCAAACATACATTTACCTCTTCCTTGCATCCTTCACAGTAGCCACTAGCACCATTCTCTTCATACTTGCTAGTCTTTGTACAATCACCAACTTCTCTCATGGTTCCTTCCTCACTTCACACACCTGCTTTCAATTCAATATTTCCCCATCCTGATTGCCTCTTGCTTCTTCTCCCTCTCTGCATCTGCACAACAAGCGGATGCCCCACACATTTGCACTCTCCTTTGTAGAAGATGCTCACCAACTCTCCCCCTTTCTCTCTGCAGGGCAAGAAAGTGCACAATACCAGGGAGAGGAATGAAATTGGGGGAGGACCAGCCAACCTCATGGTGCTGTTGGAGCTGGAGCAGCAAGCACTGGAAATCAGTGGCACCTCCAGAACAGTCAGGATAGGAGAGTACGAGGCTGGGGGCTTCTGTGAACAGGATCTCTGACTATTACTTGCGTCCTTCATGAACCTCTTAAAAATGTATAATCGTACAGCTTGGCTACATCAAGTTGCATTGATATACCTGTCATCTGCTCCTGTCCAGCTTCTCTGTGCCATCCTAACTCTTGTCCCTTTTCTCTTTCCCCTAGTTTCTTCTCAATAGCCACAGCCCACGGAGAAGATACCTCAGAGGAGGACAACCTTTCTGAGGAATTAGCGTCATGTGCTCAGTCCCTCCCAACACCAGCACAGAAATTGGCTGGGTTAGAGAGTAAGTTAGAGGGGTCTGCAAATGGCCCAACACTAGTGAGCAGCAGCAGATACTGGTGGCGGGTACAGCCCAAGAGACAGCTCATTGGTGGACGAGGTCTTTTCCCACCTCTGCTGAGAAGGACAGTGATGCGGACTTCAGGGGCCCAGCTATGAGGAAAAAACTGCTTGCTTCACACAGGTAATTATATTGGGTATTGGAAGGCCTGCGTGTTGGTTTCACCATCACAGCTGAAAGTGTGGAGGAGTCCTCTTTCAACTTGTGTGATGTGATCTCCTAATGTATCAACATGCTGCAGTCTACCTTGGAGATTGTGGCACCACAGCTGTGCCCTCACATCAGGAGTCAATGTTTAAAGTCTTTGCAGCTTTGGTGGAATTCAAACCGCTACCATGTAGGCTCTGGGCTCAAACCTGTGCTCTGCCTTGGAGAGGCAGACGTCCACCTTGGACAGATTGATGGAGCAAATGGATAGGGGCTTTAAAGGCATCACTCTTCTGCAATCTGCTCTCCTGCAGATCAGTAGAAGTGCTGAACCCCAGCCCCATGGGAGTAGCAATGGCACAGCAGGAGCAGCACACGTTGCCCTCTCTCAGAATTGTCAGCATGTCTGCTCCCTTGCCAACCCCTCAACCAATACCAACCACGGTGCCAGAAAGTCAGTTGGACCAGACTGCCCCAGCAGCAGCCAAAGTGCTGCAGCCTTCAGCCGGACCCTCAGAGACTCAAATTTGCAGAAATCGCTGGTCACGAGCATCTCAAGGGTCTCCACATGAGAAACAGCAGCCTTCTAGCAGCCACTGGGGGAGCACCTCAGAGGAGTAGTCGAGTTAGTAAACCTTCTTCTAAAAAGCACCATGGGTTGATCACTTGGGTGATAAAAGAATTCACTACAATATTGTGTTTGGAATTAAAATCAACACCTTTATAACATTTGCAACTGTAGTCTATAGTTTCTTTTCATGACAGCTTCTTAGTCTGTATTGTCAGAATTTCATTGACCGAGAGGTTGGTTGCATGGTTTCAATGTTCTTTAATCAAAGATCAAGGTTTTCGGCGATAGCGCAAAACAGGCGATAGCGAATTGGCAGCCCATTTTACACCCCACCCGATTTACGCTATCGCCAAGGACTAATTCCACCCTAAGTGTTTGAATTAAATGTTTAAATTTCTTGATCTGATATAATATTTAAAATGTAACCTTGAATTTCAGAAGCCTTTTCAGAAAACATAGTGTTCAACAAGACCACTTTTTCCATGGAGTTACAGTGTTAAATTCTGTCTTTGTCAAGACAAAAGATTGGATCAAATGTTGGGAAAACATTTGGCTATCTTCCACAAGCCCCTAGAGCCCGTCTGACATCAAGCAGTTTGGAGCTGATTTTGAACTTGTGCTTTTGGCGATCCGATGACAGAGATAGTGAGACTTGGTATGAAAATATGCTCTCTGTCCTTTTGTTGCCTGATCACCCCAATCCACCAAAGTACCTTTGCTATTTTTTTGGGCAGTGCTGTATTACGGCATGTCTTCATTAATCCAGCAATGGGGCATTACAATTGGCTTTAATGTCCCATAGGCAATGGAGGGGAAAAATCAGACTGGGTTCACCTCTTTTCAGTGTGAAGTGGGCCCAGCTAGCAATTGTGCATATGTGGCTGTCGTTTGAGGATGGGATTGGTCTCAATTGTGATATTTTCCATGATTGAATAGCCTGTTGATAACTGCTGACCAGTTGTACCCGAGAACTACCATAAAGCTATACCCCAATGTCATGTGGAGTGAAGAGATAATAAGGACAAAACAAGCAATTTAAAAACAAAAAAGCCAATTGTGAGGCAATGCCAAGGCATAACTCTTTAGATGAGAGAGGCACTCCAAGGGTCTAAATATAATCTTTTTGGTCTAATATCAGATGAAATCTGACCTTCTGATAGAGAGGATGCCAGTCTGAAGTAACAACTTCCAAGTTGAGACTGTTCCAATTATCTCTGCTGCACAGCCGAACCTCGCATTTAGTATTTCTCTCAAGATACTATGAAAGGCTACTCAGATGCAGATGAAGTTGTGGTCAGATTTGCCAGCTGCTGTTTTTTCGAGTGCCTCCAGGTGATCAGGGGAATTGGCCAATGCGAGATCTAAGTCGCAGTATGAGAGTGCAGCAGATGGTGAATGGTGAATTCTTGCCAAAAGGATTTCCTCTCCTTGAGGAGTACTACTGTCTGGACTTTGAAGGTTCTTAATTCAAAATCTGCAGGAGGAGTATGTCAGGATTGTTAAAAGCTGCATCATCAGTACAGGATGATGGGTTGATTCAAAATGCCACACATGCCCATAATGTGATGTAAATTTACCATCCATGTGCATAAACAACTGTCTGTTATGAACAGGCATAGTTACTGATATTTTAGGCTGAATACCAGATTGGACAGCACAGAGGATTTGTAACTATCCCTTCAAGACTTGAGGTTGGAAATTCAAAACCCAGAACAGAAAAGAGCATTAATATTACAGTAATAAATCTACTCAGACTACAGAAACAGCTTTATGAAACTCCAAACAACTAAAACACAATTTCGCATTAAAAATGTAAATTCTACCTGTGCTTGCTCTGTTACTGATTTTTCCTCCCATTCTGAATCTGCTTTTTTATTTTAAATGTCAGTCTTTTCGAATGAGTCCAACTCTATTCTGCATAGTATAGTCTTTTCTCTTCCATTTATAAACCTTAGAACATTTTCCTTAGTTTTATTCTTTTCCCACAGTGGGAATCTATTCCCATTGTCCATTTTGGAGTTGGGGGGCAACTTTTTTTTTAAAAATGGTTTTCCTTGGCTCAACACCATCTTTAAAGTGTGATTTGCAGCCCACTGAAGACCTAAATTCTATAGACTTGCACAGTCATATCATGATGTATCATAGTAAACTCATTGGTAGCTTGCTAGCCCAACACCTCGACAGCACCTGGCAGTGTAAATTTGCATGTGACACTCACAAAGCATCAAGTTTCAGTACCATCATGGACAAAAAAGTTCAGCTGCTAATGTTGCACTGGGTAGGTGCAGGGGGAGGGGGAAGGAAGAGATCTTTTCGAGGTAATAACCACATGTTGGCTTTCATTTAGTTTTACAACAGTCTTTATAATTTTGGACGGTAATGCATAAAGATGACAATAAAAACTATTGGACACGCTCAAAATGTTAATGCGTAACAAATTATTTCCAAAACTTAACGTTTTTTTATCATTTGGAGTCTCTACCCCTGCCCTAGTAACCTTTTATTTATTCTCTTTGATTGGATTGCCGTTCCTGTGATAGTCTGGATCAACTCAGACTCGGCACGCTAAGAGTGGTCAGTGATCAATTCGAGTAACCTATAGCAAGTGTTTCCTTCTTAAAGAGGAAATAAATATTGAGACTGATTAGGATAAAGAATAAAAAACAAACGCACAAACTTGCTTTAAAATATTCTCAATCATTTGTATACCCTTTGATTCAATGAAAGGTTTCCTTGCATTATTTATTTTGGACAAATATCGGGTTTGAAGTATATGATTTGAAGTGTTTAAAAGTGAGGACGCTGTTTGAAACAGGGACTGGAAAGATTAGAGGTCATGCCTATAAAGTCCTTCGGCTAAGTGTTAGTTTAGATGCTAGGAAATAGTTCTTTTCAGACAAAGTCATAGCTTTGTGGAACAAACTGCTGAGACATGTGGTGAGTACCGAGTCATTACAGTCCTTTAGAAGGCACATGGATAATTTCCTGAGAGAAAATGACATCTCCAGTTATAGTCACTTTGTTATGATTGTGAAGAGTCATTGCAGTCTTCCAGAGCTTGCTTGGCTGCCTTAGATAGTCCAAGAAGAATTTCGTAGGAGTGGATTTTAACTTGCCAAAATCAGCATTAACGGGATGGTAATGGCCTCAAAAGGATGTCGGTAGACTTACCACACTGTTAATGCTGACACTCTGCCTGCTGCCACATTCGCAGGGGCCTACCTCTGGGTGGCCAAAGCGCCTGCCTGTTTCAGGTGATAGGCCCCTTTAATATCCAAATAGCGGTGCCATGACCTACGAAGAACCGTAATTTTTTGGCAGAATTGGTCAGAGCGTGCGCTGCGCACTCTGACTAGTTTTACTGGTGATAGAGCTGAAGAGGCCGCAAAAAGTTATGTTTTAAATTATTTTTCAGGGGCCATAAGGAGCAGGAATGCTCCTTCAGACCCCACAAAGATAATTCGGGCCGCTGCCACCCTGGGCTCCTTTCCTCCCTGGATTTAGCTTGCTGCCAGTTGGGCTGATATTGTGCCAGCCTGAAACCGGCGAACCGCATTTCCTCTCCATATACTCCTGGCAGATGGGATGCATCTTAAAAACATCCTTGCTTTCCTGCCAATTTGACCAGAGTTGATGGAAAGACAGTGTGAAGCACGTCTCTTTCAGTACAGTTATCACGATACCAGTAAGCTGATCCAGCTCTGGCATGGATAATGGACAAGTTTTAGAAACATAGAAAATAGGAGCAGAAGTAGGCCATTCGGCCCTTCAAGCCTGCTCCGCCATTCAGTATGATCATGGCTGATCCTCTATCTGAATACCATATTCCCGCTCTTTCCCCATATCCCTTGATGTCTTTTGTGTGTAGAAATCTATCTCGCTCCTTCTTAAATGTATTCAGTGACTTGGCTTCCACAGCCTTCTGTGGTCGAGAATTCCACAGGTTCACCATCCTTTGAGTGAAGAAATTTCTCCTCATCTCAGTCCTAAATGTCCTACCTCGAATCCTGAGACTGTGACCCCTCGTTCTGGACCCCCCCAGCCAGGGGAAACGTCCTCCCTGCATCCAGTCTGTCTAGCCCTGTCAGAATTTTATATGTTTCAATGAGATCCCCTCTCATTCTTCTAAACTCGAGTGAATACAGGCCGAGTCAACCCAATCTCTCCTCATACGACAGTCCGACCATCCCAGGAATCAGTCTGATGAACCTTTGCTGCACTCCCTCTATGGCAAGTATATCCTTTCTTAGGTAAGGAGACCAAAACTGTACACAATACTCCAGATGTGGTCTCACCAAGGCCCTGTATAACCACATTAAGACGTCCTTGCTCCTGCACTCAAATCCTCTTGCAATGAAGGCCAACATACCATTTGCCTTCCTAACTGCTTGCTGCACCTGCATGTTTGCTTTCAGTGACTGGTGTACAAGGACACCGAGGTCCCTTTGTACATCAACATTCCCCAATCTATCACCATTTAAATAATACTCTGCCTTTCTGTTTTTCCTTCCGAAGTGGATAACTTCACATTTATCCACATTATATTGCATCTGCCATGTATTTGCCCACTCGCTCAACTTGTCTAAATCACCTTTTTGGAGACAAGATTACATTCAGTGTATATTAGTGGGCAAATTCTGGAGGACAGGTGCTACGAAGTATACTTATGTGTGAGATGGAACTATCAAAGTATGGGTTGAGGCACCTTCTCAAATTCTGGAAAATGTGAAAAGCTGGAGCCAGCGTTTTTCTATTGGGATTCTACAAAGAATGTTGTGGCAACACCTTTCGACTTCTTTATGTCATGGAGGGAAGTGATGATCGAAAGGATTCTCACCTGCTTCAGAGAAGGTTGGCTTTATTTAGTGTTTTCATTTAGTGCTGGAAAGGTTTACGTGGATTCAATGATGGGAGATGCCTCAATCTTAACATCATCTGCCTTCCTATCTTCCTTCATATTTGGAGAAAGAAGGTCATTCACACTTTGTGGTCAGATGGTACCCCAGGCTACAGATATCCAAGGACACAATTGAGGTAGATTTTCTAACCCCCCCCCCCCCCCCCTCCCCCAGCAGTGACACATCTTGGCTGGATACATCAGTCTCATTAGCAAGTGTGGCCCTGATATTTGCGGGGAGTGTGTGGGGTTGCACAGTAGCACGGGGAAAACCCGACAAGGCTGGGGATGCAGAGGTCCTGCCGAATTTAACAGTAGGACCTCATTACAATTTTCTTCTACCATTTCCAGTCCGGCAGCTGGCCAAATTGACAGGCTGACCAGCTGCCGGGTGGGAAAACCAGGGGCAGGAGGTTGCAGCCGGGGACCCTTGGGGATGGTCCCGGGCAACTGGGAGGGAGTGAGAGATCAGGGTTTGTTGGGGGGTGGGGGGGGGAACGGGGGGGAAGGGAAAGGGAAAGGGAGGCTATCGTGGGAGGGAGGGAGTGAGAGATCGGGGAGGGGAGAGGAGGCCGCCATCGGCAGAGGGGAGGCTGAAGGCTTCCTTTGGGGTCTGGTGGGGAGCACTAGTGGCCCAAAAGGAGTGCTGTAAAAGGCACTTACCTTCTTGCACCAACAGCTGCCCTTTTTGCTACCCGGTTTCCTGACCCCTGGCAAACCCATGCGGAAACTGTTAAATTTAAATCGAGCTCCCAATTGCACTGTGGGAGCCTGATTTTAAATATGTTAATGAAGTGTCCCGCTGCACAAAACTTAGGGACACAGTCCCTGTTTTAAAATTTTTAACACCCTCCCGACTGCGGGGGGGTGGTGGTTAGTATCGAGGCCTGTAAATGGCATCAGAATACTGACAATAAAGCTACTGTCCGCACCAAACAAGCTAACAACAGGACTGGAAAAGGTGAAGCCTGTTCTCTTTTCACATGAAGACCTTTGGCCTTACCTTGGATCTGACCGTACCCAATTTTTCCAGGTCAAATGGAGATCTGTGAGCAGTCAAAGTTCAATTCATAGCTTGGCAGACCACAGTTTTTGAACGCAAAAAGGGCAATGCCTTGCCATATATTTTGCCATACGCGCTCTCATCCCACGTACTCCCCGCGTGGGAGACTTCTACTGCCTCCCAAAGATACACAAAGCCAACACACCCGGACGTCCTATCGTATCAGGCAACGGTAAACCTGTGTGAGAACCTCTCTGGATACATCGAGGGCATCCTGAAACCCATCGTACAGGGAACCCCCAGCTTCTGTCGCGACACTACAGACTTCCTACAAAAACTCAGTACCCACGGACCAGTTGAACCAGGAACACTTCTCACCACGATGGACGTCTCGGCACTCTACACCAGTATCCCCCACAATGACGGCATCGCTGCGACAGCATCAATACTCAACACCAACAACAGCCAATCTCCAGACGCCATCCTACAACTCATCCGCTTCATCCTGGATCACAATGTCTTCACCTTCGATAACCAGTTCTTTACCCAAACACACGGAACAGCCATGGGGACCAAATTCGCACCCCAATACGCCATCATTTTCATGCACAAGTTCGAGCAGGAATTCTTCACTGCACAGGACCTCCAACCAACACTATACACCAGATACATCGACGACATTTTCTTTCTATGGACCAACGGCGAGGAATCACTAAAGAGACTACACGATAACATCAACAAGTTCCATCCCACCATCAAGCTCACCATGGACTACTCCTCAGAATCAGTTTCTTTCTTGGACACACGAACCTCCATCAAAGACGGGCACCTCAGCACCTCACTCCACCGCAAGCCCACGGACAACCTCACGATGCTCCACTTTTCCAGCTCCCACCCTAACCACGTCAAAGAGGCCATCCCCTATGGACAGGCCCTGCGAATACACAGGGTCTGCTCAGACGAGGAGGAACGCGATGGACACCTACAGACGCTGAAAGATGCCCTAGTTAGAACGGGATATGACGCTCGACTCATCAATCGACAGTTCCGACGGGCCACAGCGAAAAATCACATAGACCTCCTCAGGAGACTAACACGGGACGCAACCAACAGAGTACCCTTCGTCGTCCAGTACTTCCCCGGAGCGGAGAAACTACGCCATGTTCTCCGCAGCCTTCAACATGTCATCAATGACGACGAACACCTCGCTATGGCCATCCCCACACCTCCACCCAACCTCAAACAGACCATCGTTCACAGAAAATTACCCAGCTTTCAGGAGAACAGCGTCCACGACACCACACAACCCTGCCACGGTAACCTCTGCAAGACATGCCAGATCATCGACACAGATACCACCATCACACGAGAGGACACCACCCATCAGGTGCATGGTTCATGCTCCTGTGACTCGGCCAACGTTGTCTACCTCATACGTTGCAGGAAAGGATGCCCCGGAGCATGGTACATTGGCGAGACCATGCAGACGCTGCGACAACGGATGAATGGACACCGCGCAACAATCGCCAGACAGGAGGGTTCCCTCCCAGTCGGGGAACACTTCAGCAGTCAAGGACATTCAGCCACCGACCTTCGGGTAAGCATACTCCAAGGCGGCCTTCGAGACACACGACAACTCAAAATCGTCGAGCAGAAATCGATAGCCAAGTTCCGCACCCATGAGGACGGCCTCAACCGGGATCTTGGGTTCATGTCACGCTACACGTAACCCCACCAGCGAACATATGTTATCTGTTTTTAATATAACGGGTCATTTGCTGTCTTTTCTATGTTTCTGCCTCTCTTTTTTTGGTGGTTTGTATATTTGGTGGCCTTTTAGGTAACACCTCTCTGTCTGCACACTGTGATTGCTGTGGCAACGGGCAGTTGGAAAGACTTTCTGTAATCACCAGGCATTGTTCTGTGATTTATAAATGCGAAGGGTTCGAGGATTTCATTTCCACAACATTCACCTGAGGAAGGAGGAAGCTTCCGAAAGCTTGTGAATTTCAAATAAAATTGTTGGACTATAACTTGGTGGTGTAAAATTGTTTACAATATATTTTGGAAGCAGCAATAACTCTGACCACGGATTTGACAAAGGCACCTTTGAATGGGGATATTGGGTTGGAGAAAGCAGCTGGTCTATGACTCTGCCCATTTCTGAATGTTTGTGTATCTGTGCTCAGTTACTCCTTTTACAATTGTAAATTTAGTGCCTATGTCCTTTCCTTATCATCCTCCAAAATTGTATCACATCAAATTTCTCCACAGGAAATTTCATCTGACATCTATCTGCTTAATCTACTAAGCTGCCTTTGTCCTTCCAAAATCACTTAGTTCTCTTCACAGTTAACCATCCTCCCTATTTTCATGTCATCTGCAAATTTTGATATTGTGCATCTTATATCTGAGTACAGATCACTTATATACTAGCAGATCTCCCATGGTGTTGTTTACAATGAACCACAGAATACAATGTTTCTTAACCGTAGGGGTTTTATCAATAAGTGTGGTAGGAGAAGAGTTACATAAAGTAAGTGACATTGGCAGGAAGTGCACACTCTATGCAAGATTTTGAATGTAATCATAGATTCAGAAGAGCAATGATCCCGATGCTTACTCTTGGGGACAGCAATGTTTATAACTCTCCAATCCAAAAAAATCTATTAATTACTACTCTTTGCTTTCTGTTCTTGAACCAACTTCCTATCTACATTCTCATTAATGCTGTGCACTTTAATCTTACTAATAAGTCTTTGATGTAGCACCTTATCAAATGTATTTTGAAAATCCATATATTTATACACACACATCCAATGCATTTCTCAAAAAACTCTATTAGATTTGATAGACATGACATGTCCTTTACAAATCTGTACTGTCATTTATTAGCCCATGTCTTTCTGAGTGTTAACATTATCCTAATTATGATGACCTCTAGAAGTCTATCCACTACCAACGTTAGGTGGACTAGTCTCCAGTTACCTGGTTCATCCCTTTCTCCCTTCTTGCACAGAGGTGTTAATGTTGGCAACCCTCCAGTCCTTTGGCACACCTTCCATATCCAAAGATGTTTGAAAGATTGTGGTCAGAGCCTATACTATTTGCTCCCCTACTTCTCTTAGCATTCTAGGATGCATGCCATCAGAACCCAGTGCATTTTCCATTTAAGTTCTGCCAACTATTTCAGTGCTACTTCCTTACCTGTAGCTATCTTATCTAATTGTTCCACTTCCTCTTGTACTGTTTCATTACCAGGAGTAGATCTTTTAAATTTCCAGCAGAGCCCAATTCTATCACATGGGTTCAAATTCTAAATAGAATTGGGTATAGTTTATACAAAGGACATCAGATTCAATTCTAAACTATGCTGAACCTAATGTTTATTTTGTGAACAAACCCGTGCAAACTCCTAGCCTGGGTTCACTTCAGCTGTTGGTCCAAGGCATGGACTAATTCACGATCAAGAGCAGACATTGTTCATGTGGATTCCAAACTTGGATGTAATGTGCCTTAAACAAAACCAGAAAGTTTTCCGACTGTTTTCACTCTCCCATCACTGGATTACACTTTGTTGTAATGTTTTCCCCCCAATCTAATTTGGCTTCTGTGCAGAGACTTGGGGGATTTTTTTTTACAATGAACATTTAAAAAGTTACACGATGGGAAAAGTACTCTAAGCACATGTATGTATATGCACATGCACAACTATCCAATTTGTGTCCATATTCAATATTTTTGGAGGTATATTTTTTGACTACCTCTGCACTTCCTGCTTAATGATCACAATAGGCAAGGGAGACCTGCTTGCAGAAGCACTAGCTGGCTAGAGGAGGGCAGAAACAGTCAGGGATAGCAGGTACCATTTTTGCTTTAACTGCCACCGTCTGAAATTGACTGTAGTATAAAAGGACAGCTCTGTATGCATTCAGGAACACAGATGTCAGATCCATCTGATGAATCCTATATCCAATCCTGTCGGATCAGATCACAATTTTACATGGTTTTTGTGGGCTAAATCAGTTAGACGAGTCCCAATTTTTATCCCTGATGTTCCTTTTTAGAGAAAACACATGTCACAGTTTTGGCCAGTATTAATACTTTGAAATGTGGCTCTGTAGCATAATTGAAGTATGGAAGGAGGACAAGCAAATCGGGGGAAATACTGAAATTTGGGAGAAGCCAAGATGTTAATATTTAGAGAATGCAGAATCCATTTGCCATTTTTATAAGATTTGTGTGCATCCTGTTTTTTACTAAAACATTTTTTTTCTTTATTAACTCTGTGTAAAGTTGTAAAGCAAAAACTGCAGATGTATTTCAACCAACAGTGTTATTGTGAGATCTTTCCAAACATATGTGGGATGAAGGAAAAGCAATGGGTATCCCCTGTGTATAGGTTATAAGTTGGATTTATCTGTAGCACAGCAGTATACATTTCAGATCTGTTGGTAGAGGATTTTGTTAATTTTCCTTTTAAAAAGGAGATTGAGTTCCTCTTTAACAAATTCCAGAAAAGAAATTAGGGTTTGAAGTTGGAGCAAGAAGAAACAGTAAATCTTCAACTATCAATTTGTGACTATACAAAAACGCTGTTTCAAAACAAAAAATCCTTTTGCGTTAAGTTTTGGATGCTTCTTAAAAAGCTGTCTGTATATTATAATTACTGTAATTTATTACTTTTTCAATTAAATTTATTTAGACTTCATGCAGGTAAATTTTCTGCCATTTTTCAATTACATTTATTTGGACTTTGTAAAACTACATGATACTGCAGGGATGTGCAAGATAATGCGTAAGTTTATTTGGTTGTCGCTTTGAAATCAAGTCTGTACGTTCCATCAAAAGGGATGACTGCCTCTTTAAAAGTTTATCCCTGTGGCACCATTATGTAAGCATACATATGGGACAGTAAAAATGGAAGACGACACATTAAATGACATTATTATAAAATGCAATACTCTTGGAACGATTCCTTATTAAATTAGGCTCTAAGATCTGAGATGAATTTCTCCAATCTCTAATCCATCACTGAAGAAATATTAAAAGATAGGCCTCAACTGGTATTAGATTGGTGCTCCGTCTTTTCTTTCATTATTTTGAATTAGGGTGCTACTGGGGGAAAGCCTCTTAATGAGAATTACAGTGATTCACTGTCCTCGTTTCGGTTTCTGACAAGTAAAATATTAACTCTTCAGTCACAGCTGTCTGAATTAAAATACTTTGCAACCACAGATGCACAAATTAAATTGTGCTTTATGTTTCCACATTTCTGTCCTCCTTTGAGTCAAAAGCACCAAATCAACAAGGCTGCAATGTCGCAAAATGCCAGCTCTGAACAGAAGCTGCAGTTATTTTGTAAGTTCTGTGTATTACTTGTGCAGTAAAATTCATAGTATTTGTTGCAAAAGTATAGACACTATTGTGAATGACTGGCAGTTTTCAGGAATAGAACATCATATTGAATCGTAAACTCAGGAACATAGCTCTGTTCTTTGGTATTTTTAAATAATCAATCAACTTCTACTTACTCAGTTAAATGCAAATTGAAGTGTTATCAAAGGATTTTTTAAATAGTTAACAATATCATCAATCAGATGTATGCTTAACATGGAACTCTTTGTCAATAAAATTCTAAGATTGTTGAAACATTTGAAGGAAAAGAATAAATTGTTTAATATATAAAATTGCTAAAATGATTTTTCTCCTTTAAGTACTGTTGTCAACAAAAATGAAAGAGAGACAACAAAGCATCACATTTTCTCCGTTCTCCAGAGCTTTTGTCAGATATTAGTTCTGTCCCCGTGTTATAAAAATCTGTGAACTCCTGTATCTCAGAGCAGAAGTTCGTAAAAAAAATAAGATCCATCATTACTTATTGATTAGTTATTCTTTATCTCCCAATGTGCACCTCATAAATTCTTCTCCTCCTTAATGATTGACTATTGATCAGTTCACTTGATTGGTTGAGAGGTAACCTGAGATGGACATTGACAGATGATCTCAAGCTGTTTCTTTCTCCCAACTTGTCTTTCTGATGATGTCATAATAATTGTAATATGACTGAGGTAGACTCGTTCAACAAGGGCTGTGACCTTTTCATCGAAGTGTAACATTTTGTGATGCTAACTTGTAAATCTTCTCAAAAACATTCACTGTTTTAAAACTGTGACCTATAGGCATGTATCAAGTTCTTCAGTGTCAAACATAATATTTATTTTAATTTAACAATTACCATGTCACTTTATCAATATAAAAAAATAGAATTTCTTAGAAATGTCCCTACACTACAATGTTTCACACAAACTCAGGTTAAAGTACATCAGCCTTGTCCTGTGAATTAATCCTTCATAGTAGCGTGTAATGCATCTTTTTAGAATTATGTGTGTAGACCAATGCCATAGGGCAAGCCATATGGCGGTTTAATTTATTTTTTTTAAGAAGACATTAGAAGAACTCGATAAAGGGTCAAGTAATTTCATTCAAGTTGCCACTAGTTAGTTAAGGAAAAATGACAATAGTTGAGGATGACAGTGTTACATTTCTACAAATATAGTTTATCAAATAGGAATTTAAAATTTCATTTTTTCCACTAAGAATGATTGCTTATAGTATTCTTCTTAGCTCTGAATAAAATTACAATCCCTATATCTAAATAGGGCATTTTGATTAATATTTTCTATTTTGTGAGTGGTCTGAAAGCTGAAATGAGATGCTTACTTTTAGACAGGAGTGACTTTGGTTCCAAGGCTTACTTTGTTTCCAGGGAGGTTGCAGTGGGAGTAATTTCAGCGAATTGTAAGTGGACAGTAACTCCACAGGGAGCTCTGGCAATCATGGCGGAAACAATGTTTACATCGATCAGCTGTCATGGTGATTTATGGCTTCATTTTGCCGTAATGGAGAATTAGTGGGAAGATTATCAGGGACTCAACACTTTGGCTTGTTACCCATGTCCAGACGAGCAATTTGTCTCACTGAAGCAGTGAAATACTTGTGACAGCACCAACACTTGCCCTAATTCAATCAACAGAAAATGTTGGAATTAATTTGTTACAAGAAAATTTAAATATGTTCAGCAACAGTAACCGCAGAGAAGAAGGCTGATTTATTGTACTCGGCAAGATATCGATCCACTTCGATCTGACCCATGTTGAGGTTCTAATGTGTAATAATTTCCAATTTAAAGCTCCTTTTCAAGATCACGGGTTTAAGGAGAGGGCAGGTGGAGACCTAAGACCAGATTAGGTGCCTGTTGCTATGCTCTTGTCAAAAACCCAGTTTGAATGCAAATTGTGTAGCTTTTTTATTACATTATCTTGAATATGCCTGATATGATTTGTATTGTGTGTCAAACCGGTGGCCACGGGGATGTCAAAAACATCACATACACATTATTTAACAAAAAAAAACTTTAGGCAAAAAAGGCAAATCAATTGTAAAATTTTAAAGGGCTTGCGAGCAACCAGGTTTTAACTGTATTGTTGTAAACTTATATCATTGTTAGCTGCTTTTTTTCCCCAATTTTGTTTGATTGTTATATATTGTTTTTTATATTTAAAGTTTACGTTAATATGGCAAATTCAATAGAAAAGTGTTGTTGGCTGGTTTGTGTGGATTTTTCTCTCAAGCGTTGAGCTCGTGTATGTCTATAAAAACACTCCAATGGTACAAAACATCTTATCGGACTCAAGGGGCCAAATAATCTGGCAGATTTAATGAAAACTTTCCAGGGACAATAATTAATTTTAATCATGCCAAATCAGTCAATCAAACAACTCACTGACATCATTGTTGTGAGGACAGTTTAACCAATTACTAAATCTACTTCCCAAGTGGCTGAGTGGTGCAATGGAATGTTCAGAAGGGTGATGTCACAGTTCAGACAATTTCATATATATTTATATAAGAAAAAAGACATTTTGACAATGAATGATAAAATCACATCTCAAGTGGCAAATGCCATCAGAGTTCTTGCCAGCACTATTTTGATATTTGATTTTCAATTTTTTTTGGCTTAACAACTTATTTACATCATTTAAACCCTGCTAAATCCAATTCCTCTGTGTCACAGTAAAAATGTGTTTTGTCTCAGTTTGTAATACAAATGTATTTTGAGGTAATGCAAATAAATTCAGCTGTTCTGTCTTCCCCTCTTTGCCATGGAATATCTCATTTGCAATTTGTCATGTTAAGGGGGGAGGGAGGGAGGGAGTTTAGGCAATATCAATGTGGCAGGCACAAGCAACAAATACAAATAATATTAAAGTGATGCACATTTTGTGAGTAGGAAATCATTTATTTGGCAATGAATTGAACCATAACAAACATATCTTATAACCTGATATCAGATGCTAAAAAAAATTCCTTTTTTTGATCAAAAACAGTTTTTCTGACCTCTGAGAAGAAATAACCTGAGTATTTGTGGTGCAGCACTCAAGGTATTTTTTTCCTTTGTCTCTAAAATTTTGGTGTGTAGCTGCAAAAGCTCAGTGAACAATGATATAAAATCAGATATTTTCTTGATGGGTAAAATGCTGCTTTAAATAGGGAAGTGGCAGGCAATGACCATCTCCAACAAGAGAGAGTCTCACCACTTCCCCTTGACATTCAACAGCATTACCATTGCAGGATCCCTCACCATCAACAGCCTTAACTGGACCCGCCATATAAATACTGTGGCTACAGGACGAGGTCAGAGGCTGGGTACTCTGTGGCAAGTGGCTCAACAAGGCACAAGTCAGGAGTGTGATGGAATCCTCTCCACTTACTTGGATGAGTGCAGCTCCAACAACCGCCAAGAAGCTTGACACCATCCAGGACAAAGCAGCCCGCTTCATTGGCACCCTATGCACTACCTTAAACATTCACTCCCTCCACCACCGGCGCACGGCGGCTGCAGTGTGTACCATCTACAAGATGCACTGCAGCAACTCACCAAGGCTTCTTCGACAGCACCTCCCAAACCCGTGACCTCTACCACCTAGAAGGACAAAGGCAGCAGGCACATGGGAACGCCACCACCTGCATATTCCCCTCCAAGTCACACACCACCCTGACTTGGAAATATATCGCCGTTCCTTCATCGTCGCTGGGTCAAAATCCTGGAACTCCCTACCTAACAGCACTGTGGGAGTATCTTCATCACATGCACTACTACGGTTCAAGAAGGCAGCTCACCATCACCTTCTCAAGGGCAATTAGGGATGGGCAATAAATGTTGGCCTTGCCAGTGACGCCCACATCCCATGAATGAATAAAAAAAATAATGCCCAGAGCTACAATATTTTGGTGCTCATACTGATGTACACAAAAATAGGATTCAACTCAACAGTTCTAAAACTATTTGTTACTGTAATTATGTCTGCTGTCAGCTGTACAAAGCTTTATTTGCCTCGACTACACTTCTGGTACCATAAAGTTGCTCCTGTAGAAACTTCATGAAAATTTAACAGTAGGTTTTATAGGGATGAGTTCCAAAATTAAACACTAATATAAAATCAAAATTTGTGATAGAAATCAGATTTGCAAGGGGTCACAATGAGATTCTTATTTTCACATTTATATTTCATTGTTGAGGATAACCTACATAATTAATTTGGAACTTTGTTACTTGAGTTATTGGGTTAACTTCAACAGTGAAATATAAATGTGTTTTTAGCTGTACCGGTCATGTACCTCTGTTCACAGCGCTCATACGGTCTGAGAACTGCAGATATATTTTTTGTATCTCCACCTTTGTGATATCATAAGACACAATTCTATTATATTTTCAATTTGAGTTAATTAGATTGTTACGGACAGCAATGTAACAAAGTATACACAGTATCTCCACTTGTGAAGCTACCATCACTTAGTTGAAACTTGGGTTACAGACTCAGTCTCACCTATGCTAGCTATGACATATCCTCAGTGCCCAATACAACAAAGTAGAGAAAAATGCAGGTATCAGCTTCTCACCAAAATTTTTTTGTCACTTATGGTTTTGCAATAGCTTTTAACATCTCTCCGCTAATAAAGGCCAGAATGCTGTCCAAGATTTTGCTTCATTAGCTATCTCAATGTCAGAAACCAACGGTCAAATGGAAGGATTTATTTTTATATATTGAAAAATAAGACATGCCCTAATTTTTAAAGAAATATTTTTGTAGGTACATGTTTTGTACGAAATTATGCAAAATATGCTTTCGACAGCATAATGTTTTACAATTTTGCTACTGCAGATCTGCTGTTTTCTTGAGCCAATTCTTATCCAAGGGGGTGGAGAAACATTTCAGGCTTCTTTAAAGAATCTTTAGCAGGATGGTAAAGTCTCTTTCAAGTTTGCAGACAGAAGACACACCGATACAATAATGCATGTGTCATTTCTGTCTAGCAATATCTATTTAAATATCTTAATACAATTGTTTTTTGTTGTAGCAGGTATTGTGTATGCTACAGAGTAAACTTTCTCAGACAGGAAATGTAGCAGTGTTGCAGCAAAATATTTACAATATGCAGATCCAGGAACAGAGCTTCCCTGAAAATAATAGAGTTACACTCCCTTAAACGATACTGTGGACCCACAACTATTAGTTTTTCACTCTGTGACACACTCTAACTTCTTTTTATCCCAATCCATATTGCCTTCCTGAAGGACGTATAATTTTTTATTGTCCCAATGGCCAAATTGCTGATGCAACGTCACAATTTACTTGTTACATCTATAAAATTACTGAAGTCAGTCACACCTGCAACATGCACAGAATTATAAAAAAAAATGAGGAATGCTGCAAATGGCACATGCCTTTCTATCAATTCACATCAGAGTCATGCAAAATGTTTTGTAAAGAATATTTTTTACGCCATGAGAAAATTCAAGGAGTTTTTCTGTTAAAGGTAATAAGTACAGAATACTCCCATTGGAAATTTCAACGAGCTTTTCAAAAAAGGAGCATGTTTGTCTTTATCCCTGAATGCAATTTTTTTAAGCTTAAAGATTTTTTATTTTCATATGAACAAAAGAGCACACTGAGAACCATAATGATTTCATATATCAGGAAGTAATGCACCCTGACAAGTAATATATAAATGAAGTGTGCAATAGCAGCATTTTCACAATAATAACAATTATCACAATAAGAAAACCCTGCTTTTGGTGCATGGAATAAATACAAGTGTAAACAGGGCTTGTTGTTATTGTTTTCAAGACAGGAAATGCCTGATTTAATTAGATAGCAATGCTACCTATTTTACAAGATTTTCTTTTTGCCTTTCTTGCCCAACATTTGCACATGTACACATTTCCAACATTCATCACTGAATAGCAGTCAGCAGCAGGAACCATGGCTGTTTTAAAAAAAAATTCCCCTCCCTAGACTAGGGATACGGTAGTAGCTCTAGCGCTGACCTACTGCGACAGTTAACATAACGCAGATAAGGGACTGACTTGGACTGTCTTGGAGTCTGCTTGACTTACATCATGTTGTTCATTTACCCACTGAGTCAATGGGTGAACCCCAGATTTTGTTTTTCAAAAAACGGAAACTGCTGTTTAATGGAATCTTTGATACGATGTGCATTTCTCAATTGATGAACTGGTCTATGGTGAGATTTTGAAAAAGTCTTATAGAAATTGTCATCAAAATTCACTAATACTGTGTCAGTTTTTTTACTATCATATTTTCAAAATATATTTGGATTTAGATTCACTTCTACCTTTCAGTTATTTTTCTTCTTCCTGAGGTCCACTGGAATCAGGCACAATTTCCCCCCAAGTAGGGCATGCAACTTACTCTCAGCCCTATGGCAATCTATCTGTTGTTGACTGTTAGAAAGTAGGCAAAAGAGTGATATTTTCCACCCATTGACTATGAGCTTGTATAAGTCTGGTCCCTATCCACGATGCTCCTTCCTTTCCCTGCGGCGGACTGAGTCACCCCCACAAGTCACCTCACAATGTTAATTTGGCCACAATGGAACTTGCTGAATGGAGAAGCACAGATGTCAATTTGTGTAATACCACTCTGGCACAATATGTTGTTTCATGAGGTAATCTACATTTTGCAATCATTTTTTAAGTCTGGCTTCTATTTTCCCATTTCTTGCATATTGAACCAAAATGTCTCCTTTTCTGATGCTAACACAAGCTACGTTGCAAAATTCAATTAGGTTGCTTTGGTTTTGGACTTTGATGCAAAATCAATATTTTTCTTCTTCCAAAAAAAAGTTCATGTAAATCACAGGGATGCAAGCATGTCAACTACATGCAAATGATGTATTGGCTTAATTTGAATGTACTCCACATATTTTGCTCCATTGCAAATAGTCCAAAATAGTTCATGGTAAAGAGGAAAATGTGGAAAGTTAGTGAAAAATGTTTCCATTGGAGTGAGCTCCTTTCTGAATAGATTTTTAAAAAGTTTGTACCTTGTCCAAGGGTATTAGTACAATATAGAAGTAAAAACTGGGAGGAATTTGTAGCAAAAATCAATACAATCGTCCAGTTCAAAAGGATAAGGATGACTACTGTAAAATGTCAACAGGAGGAGAATGTCACATGGGTGAACCAGTCACTAGCAAAAAGAATAGTCAGGACTTCATTAATGATTTCAAATAAGAGCAATGGGTGGACTGAGCATAATGTTTTAATTAAGTTACAAATATGAAATAAGGACAAATACCCCATTTTTATTAAAGATTTGTCACTGATTACAGTGTGATCTTTTGCCAGATTTCTGGTATAACACTGGTGAGTTTTGTGTTGGTGATAAGTCCATTTGAAAGAAAAGTGATATTGTGTGGTTAGTACTGTGCAGCAATTCAGATTTGAACTTAAAATTTAGACTGTAAAATAACTTAAGCTGCCTGCTGAATCACGATAAATGTTAAACTGTTGAAAAGGGCTGACATTCCCAGGAGCGCTCTCTATTATTCAAAAAAGTCATCAGCAGTTGGATGCTCATGTAGAGCTCTGTGCATGTATTATAACACAAATAGGGGAGCTGTGCACTCTACCGGAGTAATGTGAGTGGGCAGTATAACCACCTTCTGCTCACTTCACTGTTCAAAATACAGTCGATACCGCACCTCCTGGTACTACTGGGGATTATATTACTTACTGACCGGATTGTTTCCCAGTAATTAGCTGGAAGTTACTTTTTCAATAAACTTGAAGTAATTGCATTCCAGTTGTTAAGTATTTCAGTTCAAACATGATTGTGCTTCAATTACATGGAATTTACTCAGGGTCGTATTAAGAATTCTTGGGACCCTGGGCACCAAGAATATTCGAAAGCCACCCCACCCCCACCAATTAAAACGCAAACGTGTAATAAAGTGCCTAAAGATTAAATATTCAACCTTGTGAAGAGCTGCAAATGCATCTAGAAGTTCTTCCGCCATGTCGTCCCGCCTTGCTCTGAGATTCCAACAGCGTCCTCATACTCTACTCACGGCCTTCTTCGACTGCGTCTTCCCGCCGGTGGGACCGCATGTTGCAGGCGTGAACACAGTTAGGTAACTAAATCCCGCCCCACTCCCCAGCACACCGCTCAAATTCCAGTCACCGCCTGGCATGCATTGCAATTAATGCAGCCGACAGGCAGCGCTGTTCAAGTTTATGGTGAACTATGCTCACGGGGCCCCTGTATTTGGCTGGGGCCCCTGGGCATTAATGTGGCTGTAACTTCACAGTCTATTGGTTCCTGCCCTGACTGCAGGAACCAATATCATCTTTGTCATCAAACTGCTATGCATTATTGGCTTCCATCACAAGACCACGCAGTATCCTCTGGAAAAACCCACCATGATACTAGTTCTGAATGACTATGTTGTGCAACATATAATGTTCTGCAGACCTTATCGAATGCATACTTAGGAGCACCTCCTGGCATGTTAAGACACCAGATGTGTATTTTAGGCATGCCAAAGGCTCATTTGATAACTATCAGTACACTTGCACACTTGTGCTTGGAAAGGTTTTGATGACCTATTGTAGGAGTTATCAGCTGTGTTTTAGCATCATAGTCACCATTTGATTCTAACCAATGTTAAACTTCATTTAAAAAAAAATCCAGCAAGACTTGATGAAAGAGTCATGCATGGAGCATTCTTTGTAAACCACTACTGTTGTATCTGCTCAAACGCTAATGTCAGCAAAAAAAATCAGAGCAAACTGTATAACAAACCAAAATATAAAAATCTGGTACAAAGCAAAATCTCATGCACAAGATTTCAGGAAAACATTGGAGTCAGGCTTTGTGAACACTTTAATGGGCAGACCTAAATGAATGATACAGGATTATGCAACAATGATAGGATACACCATTGATTCGGAAAATGTGGGGGTTATTGGTGTAACCCCAGCCCCCTGAACAGAGAAGATGTTTTATTACCCTCCAAAACAGAGTACAATGTTGAATAAGGATCATTTTGAGTGTTGCTAAAGATAGAGAAGTCCATTCCCATCAAACAAGTGTGGAGAGGCTTCTCACAGCACCAGAGAATGTTAACTGTATTGAGAGTATGTGAGCAGTACCAATGCATGTTTTTTAGTTTTTCTGTCACTTGTATTCTCTTGCTAACCTTCCTGTTTTATTTGCTTCTTTATGCAATATGTACAATATGCACCAAACAACACATTTATGTATTTTTAAAATAATCTTTCCTTGCTTATCTTTTATTTCCGTCAGTTTCCTCTATTTTGTAGTTTGCTTCTTTAGTACTTTTATTAGAAAAAATATATTAGGCTTGGTTTGGGTTCTGCACCCATCAATTAGTAAAGCATTTTCCCTAACCATTTAGATCCTTTTAATTCCCTTTTTATTTACTTCTTTTTTTACAATAACTCCATCAGCTGCTTAAATGTGTTAGCAATTTTCACTCCTGTTATATGTTCGTCAGGTATTATAACACTCCTGCTTTAATTCTATTGATGACGACCAAAAGTTTCCCCGACATTCAAGTTGATTTCATAGTGAAATTAACGAGCTCCCTTTAAATATACAAGTGATGGATTCTGTCATTGTATTTAACATTATCGATGGTTGAATTTGCCAGGAGACAGCAGGCAGCAAAAATTAAATTGGAGATTGAGTCAACTTTTGTCTATCAGTTGGTCCCTCCTGCAGTAATTGAGATTTAAACCGGGCTGCAAACTTAGTAGGACTGATTCAAAACAATTCCACTGACTCTCTCCAAAATAAAATTGCAGATTCTGTTTCTAGGTTAAGATAAAACTTCTTATTTCTTTTCAGTCTCACCAGTGGTGTTAATTTGTTTTCTTCATTAATTTAATCCTTGATTGAAACAAATTGAACATTGTTAGAGATGATATAACTAAACACAGTTCATGTAAGATTGAAGAGAATGGTAGTTGTTTTCACTGGTGAAGCTACTGTTTTGTTGATGGATATGTCAACTGAACAGCTAAGATCTCAAAGCAACACCAAAGATATGGTTTCCAGCAGTTTCTGCTTTTGTCATGGCTTGCTTGTTTCATGTCAAGATCTGACCTATGTTGACCGTATAACAGATGCCTTGCTGTGAGTTGCTCAGCCTCATGAGTAACAGAATTGAATCTATGATACATGATGCTGCAGGAACATCAAGACAAATCTATTACATGCACAATGAGGCCTATTTATTTTTAAAGTCTATTTTGGTATCTTTAACATGTAATTTAGAATTTAAATTTGGTGCACACGCAATATCCATATCCATTGTTGGCTTCTCATTCAAGTTATTCAGTCTGAACAGACTAATTTTCTCTTTTCACACAGTTTTTTTCTCACACATAGCATAACATTTTGCAGCACAGAGACCCTCAATCATCTATTGCTGTCGTATATCAAAGTTTAAAGAAAAACACTTTGAGTTGACTGATGGCATAAGGCTCAAGTGCTGCACTAAAATTTGTGTTTTGGTATACTGAAATATTTTGGCACACTGACAAAATAAAATGGGTTATTTTGCTGGGCTCATTTACTGGCAAACTCAGTTTGATCTTAAGAAGGTTCTGCTCTACAATAAAATTAAATCCAAAAAATATGGTTCCAGATGGGACATACTATTCAACATGGTTGATTACAACAGTCTTTTGCAACCCCGCACTGTGGATAATGTGTCCCACCTAGGACCACTTTTTTACATGAAACCTGTCCGCAATGAAGTCAACAAACAAACAAAAAAAGAAAGTAAAATCTTGTTGCCCAATAAAATTAAATCCAAAAAATATGGTTCCAGATGGGACATACTATTCAACATGGTTGATTACAACAGTCTTTTGCAACCCTGCACTGTGGATAATGTGTCCCACCTAGGACCACTTTTTTACATGAAACCTGTCCGCAATGAAGTCAACAAACAAACAAAAAAAGAAAGTAAAATCTTGTTGCCCATCTGGAAAGAAAATGCAATATGATAAGCTTGAATTGTCTTCAAAAACGTCTCTTATTGTCGAGAACATAAAACAAGGGATTTGATTTCTATTAACTATGGAAGCTTATCATTTGTTAAATAGGGTTGAATGCAATTTTTAAAAATCTTTACTATGATGATCATAGGAACAGAAGTAGGCCATTCAGCCCCTCAAGCCTGTTATGCCATTCAATTAGATCATGGCTGGTTTGTACCTCAACTCTATTTATCCACCTGTGCTCCATACCCTTTGATACCCTTAACTAACAAAATCTATCAATCTCAGTCTTGAAAATTTCCATTGGCCTACCATCCACAGCCTTTTGGGATGGTGGGGGGGGGGGGGGCGGGGGGTGGAGTTCCAGATTTACACTACCCTTTGTTTGAAAAAGTGCTTCTTGATTTCATTCCTAAATGGTCTAGCTCTAATTTTAAGATGATGCCCCCTTGTTCTGGTTTCCCCCATCAAAGGAAATAGTTTCTTTGTATCCACCATATCTAATCCCGTTGTCGTTTTAAAGACCTTGATTAGATCACCCCTCAACCTTCTAAACTCAATGGAATACAAACCAAGTTTATGCAACCTGGTCTCATAATTTAACCCTTTAAGCCCTGGTATCATTCTGGTAAATTGGCGCTGCACCCCCTCGAAGGCCAATGTATCTTACCTGAGGTTGGGTGCCCAAAACTGAACACAGTACTCCATTGGAGCCCAATGCTCTGTACAACTGAAGCATCACTTCCTAATTTTTGTATTCTAATGCCATTGAGATAAAAGCCAACATTCCATTAGCCTTTTTGAATATATTTTGTACCTGCATACTAGGTTTTAGTGATCTGTGCAAATGGACACCCAAATCCCTTTGCTCCTCCACAGCTCCTAAACTCCCATTCTTAAGAAAATATTTCAATTTGTCTTTCTTGGATCCAAAGTAAATGACTTCTAACTTCCCCAGATTGACTTCCATCCGCAAAAGTTTTGCCCACCCACTACACACTAAAATGAGTTTGCTTCTGTTCCTGCTTCCTATATTTGTTCTGTGTCATCCAATTTTCAGGTTGATTGTCAGACTATGGGAAAGTGGGATTTCCAGTTGATTTGAGTCACAGCAGATCTTGCAAAAGAAAATGTGAAAAGTGTGTTATTGTATACAAAAGAAGTTTTATGTGCTAACAATGGTATGTAATACTACGGTTTCAAGTAAATTAATATGTATATTAAAAATCTTACATTTACATGCACATCCTGTCTACAAAACTTTATTTCCAGTTGTGATTCTTTTGTATGCCAACTTTTTCCAATCTAAATCCCCATGTCCACATTTATAATGGAAACTGCCTATGTAAGCTTGTCATGCTGTAGTTACACCCTCCCATTAGTGATGGCACTGTTGAGCCTCAGTTTTCTTTCTCCTAGTTCCTGTCTTGTACTGCAAAGAAACCCCTGTGCTCCACCCGATTCTAAAATTGTTGCAAGTTTTGCTATTTAACTATAAATAATAATCAAATCGAAGTATGATATAAAAGAAAGGATATATGACTGTAAAATGGAGATTGAATTACGCTTGCAATCCCCAATTGCCCTCATATCCTTGAAGACTACGCCTGGCCATGACGTGCCACAGGAGCTCGACCAGTATATTGTTAAAAATCTTGTATATGGTGCACTCTTCCTATCCATAAAACTTACTTCCTGTGTCACAATTTTGAATCATGCTTTTTATGTCAACATTTAACATTGAAACTGCACATGTCAACATTTATAATAGAAATCCATATGACAACATTTATAAAGGCTACACCCTATCTCAACATGTCAACATTTCACCATTTTGCTGATGAACCTACCAAATCATTCAATGATTTTCAAAAAAATGTGCCATTTTTTCTCAGTTAACTGAAATCCCTAATGTCCAAAAAAAAAGTTTTAGACAAAATGTTTTAAAAATCACTATAACATGATTAATTTACTCATTGAATTGTCTTTTGTTTCTTTGAAGGACTCAGCCTCTCCCAAAAGCCTAGGTTTAGACTTGATATTTTTGTCCAGGGCTGTGATTCTGTTAGCTAGAGGCAGAATCAGCAGTCGGAGCATGTGCAATGTACACAATTTCTCAGCATGTATCAGTAGCCAAACCATTTAGTCAAATAATGGAATGCTTCTCTCTCAACTTCTAATAAAATCCGTTTTTCCCCAAATTTTTTGAAGGAAAACTAGAGGATAAATTTCAACGGCATTACTCAGGTAAAATATAATTTGAATGTTTCTTTTAGACAAAAATGCTTGGGGTGATTGTGTGTGTATATGTGAGAGAAAGCAAGAAAAAGAAAAAACACTGTACAGATTAAAGGCTAAAAACAGCTCTTGTTGGTTTTGAATTACAAGTAATCTATAAACTTCAGAAAGCATATTAAGTTGAGTGAAAGAAATGCAAAATGTTCTTGTAATAATTTGTACTTTTAGAAAACAAATAAGTTGAATTTTGAAAGCCTCTAATTATCACTGGATTACCACCTGTGTTTGTTGATAGAAAATTTGAACATTTTAACTACTGACACCTGGGAAACAGATACAGAGAGAGAGAGAGAAGAGACAGCATAGAAAAATACTTTCAAGAAATGTTTTCAGAAATCTCTTAGAAAATTACAAACCAATGTTGCCAGTCCATGGTCACCTCCACTCACACTCAATCGCATCAAGGTCATGCACTCTCCCTCAACTCACTGCTGACAAGACACCAGAATCCACTAGTAAACATAACCCCCATTCTACACCCCCATTCCATCCCCCAGTTCTGCCAAAGCACAGCTTCTTCCTCCACAGTAAATGCCAGATCAAAGTATCTCTTCATGCTGCTAAACCCCAGCAGCCTCACCATGGTGCTGCAAGATTCCAGGACTCCTACCCCAGCGCTGCCAAAGCACAGGAACCTCTCCCAGTAGTATCAAATTCCCCACTACTACTGAGTCAGTGCAGATAAAGCCCATAATTGCTACTCAGTACTGCTAAATACCAGACATCTACCTCCAATTGGTACATCTTGCATACCATCTTGCTATGCTTTCTCAGCACTGAAACTGGTAAGGAATGAAAAATTATATACATACATAAGGGAATATAAATAAAGGCCACTCATTTAATTTTTCACAGTCATGGACAAAATCGCGGAATTTGATCCCCAAAACACCAGAAAGCCATTTAATAAAATGAATTTGATTTATTCAATCATTGTAAATCAGTGGCCCTGATGTTATCCCCGACATGATGTGAGCACCCCTATTGTTATGAAACAGAATATCCTCTGACTTTCTGTGAGCATTGCCACAGGCTATCTAGTATTTTCAATGTGCCCCTTTTAAAATTTATTCTAGAATTCTTGATAATATTATGCAATGATATGTCACCCGGTGTGTGATATTTTCCATTTTAACAAATAGTCAGTTATACTTTTATAACAGACAATAACAGACTTGATAAAAACACAAAAAAAGCTACTATTTTCACGTTCATATTTTAAGAACCATATTCTTTTCCTCAGAGCAAAGTCCAATGATCCCAGTCTCCCCCAGCCACACTGAACCAAATGATATCTGTGGTGATACTGTACGGAGTTAAGCCCAGCAATTGTGCCGAGGAATAGTTAGTCTTAAGCTTTCTATTCTTCCCTCTTTACAGTCATGGTATGAAGCCATGAATGGGTCTTTCAGAAGAAAGGCCGATTATTCTCTTCACACACACTTGGCTCTATTTTCTGCCTCTCTTTCTCAATAATTTTATGCTTTCCAACCTTACAATTTCTTGGTTGTGTCTTGTATGCATTTCATCTTTCCTATTTCTATTTTGTTTGTCCAGCCTTTCTCTTCCATTTTCCTTTGTTTAGGTCTCACCTGTTGCTCTCACCAATTTTAACATATTAGCATTATTTTCCACTCTTACCATTTTGCTTTTTCTGCGTGCCATCTGATGGCCCAGAATTTCCTGCAGACTTGCGCTATTGTAATGGAGCATCTATATCCTAGGGCCCGTTTTATGGAAATTACGCTGCCACTCCTTGCCGAAACAGTTGAAAGTTAATTAAAATGGCTCCACCCCACATTCAAAACAGCGGAGATGGCGAATTTCCTTGATTCGCACTAGTTTTCGCTGATCTCGCCATTGCAGGAAATTCATTTAAATGTTTCTCTCCCACTTATTCTCCCCAGTTTCAGTCTCTTCCTTCAGTTTCAGATCTCTTTCTGGCTTAATCAGAATTTCTTATTTTAGTCGAATATAGTTGTTGGCACGTGGTAAGAGAATATCAGCATCACATGAAGATGTTCTAACCAAGGTGGCAGATCTGGTAAGTCAGGATGAGGAGCTCTGAGATCCTTATTAGAATGTTACAAAAAATTAACATAGTGGCATGAAGCATTGGAGCACCAATATATGGCAGTGTGGAATGGTGAGACTCTAGATTCGTCCTCTGTTCTGCGAAGTAACTAATCTGACCTTTTATTGAAATTTGGCTGAGAGGTTGAAATTCAGATGAAGATTCTTCACTGAGCCACTGTTAAATACCTCTTGGCGGCTTGAAGGTAGAGGTGTTGGTAGTGGCCTGGAAGGAGACTGCTCATTGGCCCCTATTAGTCATTGGAGGTGCACGGCCTGGGAAAAATTCACAACAAGAGAAAAAGCTAGAGGGAAGATCAGAAGAGAATAACCTACCCAGCAGAAAATTTACAAATTGTAGCATTGCCCACATTTCATTGTCTGTCACTCAATTATTCATTTCAAATTGCAATTAGAGAGTCATTCTTGGTTCTGGTACTTTGTTCAGAAAGGTATGTTCTTTTTAATACTCAATCTGATTACCAGCAAGAAATATAAAAACAGATTGTAAGAGCTTCTACAGGTATGTAAAAAGGAAGACAGTAACAAAAGTATCAGCCCTAGAGGCTGATAAAGGAGAAATTGTAATGGGGAATAAGGAAATGGCAGAGACGTTAAACAAATATTTTGTGTCTGTCTTCACAGTAGAAAACACAAAAAACATACTGGAAATAGTGGGGAACTTAGGGTCTAATGAGATTAAGGAACTTAAAGTAATTAATATCAGTGAAGAAAAAGTACTGGAGAAATTAAGAGGACTAAAAGCCGACAAATCCCCTGGACCAGATGGACTAGATCTTCAGGTTCTAAAAGAGGTGGCTGCAGAGATAGTGGGTGCATTGGTTGTAATCTTCCAAAATTCCCTAGATTCCAGAATGGTCCTAGTGGATTGGAAGATAACAAATGTAAAACCACTATTAAAGAAAGGAGGGAGAGAGAAAACAGGGAACGACAGGCAATTAGCCTGACATTAGTCCGGGAAAATGCTGGAATCCATTATTAAGGACATAGAAAAAGGGCACTTAGAAAATCATAATATCGTTAGGCAGAGTCAACATGGTTTTATGAAAGGGAAATCGTGTTTGCCAAATCTATTAGAGTTTTTTCAGGATGTAATTAGCAGGGCAGATAAAAGGGAACCAGTGGATGCAGTATATTTGGATTTTCTAAAGGCATTCGATAAGGTGCCATGTGAAAGGTTGTTACACAAGATAAGGGATCATGGGGTTAAGGATAATATGGATAGAGGATTGGTTAAAGGACAGAAAACAGAGAGTAGGAATAAACGGGTCATTTTCAGGTTGTCAGGCTGTTACTAATGCCGTGCTGCACGGTTCAGTGCTTGGGCCTCAGCCATTTACAATCTATATTAATGACTTCGATGAAGGGCCCAAGTGTAATGTATCCAAGTTTGCTGACAATACAAAGCTAGGTGGGAAAGTAACCTGTGAGGAGGACACAAAGGGCTCGATTTTCGCACCCGCGATCGGGTGCGTTGGTGGCGGGTGGGCTGCGAAAATCGGGGATTCCCTGGGCGGGTCGGGAGCCCGGCTCCAACCCGCCCACTTCCGGGTTTCCCACTGACGCGCTGAAATGCGCGCGCAGCCCCTGCATGTGGGACTCCCGCCGGCAATTAAAGCCGGCGGGGTGCCGCTTAAAGTAATTGAACAGATACTTCAGGTTGTTTACAGACCTGATTGACCTGTTATTTTAGCAGGGATGGGATATTGCAACTGACTGGGACTGTTTCCCGTACTGGGGGAAACACTCCCAGTTCAAATGGACGTGTTGCGGCCATCAGCCTGTGGCAGCTACAAAGGTCCATTTGACAGGTGTGGGGGGGGAGACCCTTACTCATTGCAGGAGGCCACTCTGTCACTTTGGACAAAGTTTGGCCTCCACCACCCTCCTCCTAACAATCAAATTCACCAACTTGCACACTTACCCCGGTCTCCAGACACATGTACCCATCTTGCGGACCCCCTCAGATGTACATCTTCCGGATGGGGGCCGCCGTAGCTGCAGTCATGATCTCCTCGGAGGGCTAACAGCATCACCAGCCTCGCTGGCCACGCCGTCCACCTCTGACATGTGGAGCTCCACAACACAGTGCTGTGACACATCCACCTGTGCAGCAGGAGGGAGGGCAACCGCAGAGAGAGATGCGTCGCAGAGGGCACTACCCTCACCACAGGTCCACAGACTGAGGCTCAGCTTCCTGGACCTCTCTGAGCAGCAGTGGACACGGAGGCTCAGAGTCACTCGACATGTAGTCGTGGACATCTGCAGCCTCCTCCATGCCAAGCTGCTCCTGGCTGGCCCGAGCACCATCTTCTTACCTGTCGCTGTCAAAGGCACCACTGCCCTCAACAACTTCTCCTCCGCATCCTTCCAGGATGCCACCGGGGACATCGCCGATGTCTCTCAGTCGTCTGCACAAAAGAGCCCTGCAAATACACCGACACCCACTCTGCAGTGACACAATGGGTGGCATCAGTTGTGGGTCTTCATTGTGATCCTCAGGAAAGGGCATTATTGCACAAACCAGACAAGATTCGTAAAGTCGTGGCAGTAGTGGTGACAATACATTATGTAATGTGAGTTGATCAGAAATTAAATATAAGTAAAAACCATCAAACCCTGAAACACCCTTGTGCATCCCCTTAATGCTCACGACACGTTTGCCTTACGCTGCCTACTGCACATATGTGATGCATGCCCTGTGGCTGCAGCACAGGTAGTGGCAGGTTGAGTGAGGCTGACTGTGAAAGAGATGCATGAGAGGGTGAGTATGAGATAGAGTCATGAGATTGTATGAGGATTTGGTTGAGTGGTAGTGGTGGGATGAGTACTGGTGAGGTGAGTAAGTGCAGGTAAGATGAGGATGAGGTTTAAGTGGGTGTGAGGAGTGATGTGACAGAGTGGTGTTGGCAGTGCAGAAGGAGATGTGGGGTGGGGGCGGTGATGTGGCAGATGGAGTGTAGGGGAATGAGTAACTGTACTCACTTTGGCTGACTTACTTAGGTCATTGCAGTGCCTCCTGCCCTGTATGCAGGTGGGCGATATGTTGGTGGTGCAGGTGACCTCCTCTGCCACCTCGAGCCAGGCCTTCTTGGTGGCAGAAGCAGGCCGCTTCCTCCCGCCCGCCGAGGGGAAGATCTCTGTCCTCCCCCTCCTCCTCACCCCATCCAATAAGAGCTGGAGTGAGGCATCATTAAACCTGGGAGCAGCCTTCCCCCTGGGCTGCTCCATGCTGTAATTTTTCCTATTTCTTGCAGCATCAGTCAGTGGAGGACTGCCCCTTTAAATAGAGCTCCTCCAGCTGACAGACCTTACTGCGCATGCGCAGTCCGCCAGCTGCGCAGCTTAGCCGTGGGGAACCCGGAAGAACAGGTAAGTGGATCCAATCAGCCTGCGATTGCGTGCGGGGCAGACTGATTTCACCGGGCGTGTTACCCACGCACCCAATCGACCCCCCGCTGCGAACCCGCGGCCATGGTAATATCGGGCCCAAAGAGTCTGCAAAGGGATATAGACAGGTTAAGTGAGTGCGCAAGAAGGTGGCAGATGGAGTATAATGTGTGGAAATGTCAAGTTATTCACATTGGTAGGAAGAATGGAAAAACAGAATATTTTTTAAATAGTGAGAAACTATTAAATATTGGTGTTCAGAGGGATTTGGATGTCCTTGTACATGAAACATAGAAAGTTAACATGCAGGTACAGCAAGCAATTATGAAGGCAAATGGTATGTTGGCCTTTATTGCAAGGGAGTTGGAGTACAAGAGGAAGGAAGTCTTGCTGCAATTGTACAGGGCTTTGGTGAGACCACACCTGGAGTGTGTACTCCAGTGTGTACTCTTTTTGGAGTACCGTGCACAATTTTCATGGAATCATAGAAATTTACGCAGAAGGAGGCCCTTCGGCCCATTGTGTCCGTGCTGGCCGAAAAAGAGCTATCCAGCCTAATCCCACTTTCCAGCTCTTGGTCCGTAGCCTTGTAGCTACAGCACTTCAAGTGCATATCCAAGTACTTTTTAAATGCAATGAGGGTTACTGCATCTACCATGCTTTCAGGCAGTGAGTTCCAGACCCCCACCACTCTCTGAGTGAAAACATTTTTCCTCAGCTCCCCTCTAATTCTTCTACCAATTACTTTAAATCTATGCTCCCTGGTTATTGACCTCTCTGCTAAGGGAAATAGGTCCTTCTTTTCGACTCTATCTGTACCCCTCAAAATTTTATACACCTCAATTAAATCTCCCCTCAGCCTCCTCTGTTCCAAAGAAAACAACCCTAGCCAATCCAATAGCAAAAATTCACCAGTCTTGGCAACATCCTCGTAAATCTCCTCCGTATCCTCTCTAGTGCAGTCACATCTTACTTGTAACACGGTGACCAGAACTGCACACTGTACTCTAGCTGTGGCCTAAACTAGTGTTTTATACAGTTCTAGCATAACCTCCCTGCTCTTATATTCTGTGCCTCGGCTAATAAAGGAAAGTATCCTGTATGCCTTCTTAACCATCTTATCTACCTGACCTGCTACCTTCAGGGATCTGTGGACATGCATACGAACATACGAACATATGAATTAAGAGCAGAATTAGGCCATTCGGCCCCTCGAGCCCGCTCTGCCATTCGATAAGATCATGGCTGATCTGATGGTGACCTCAACGCTACTTTTCCATCTACCTACTAAAACCTTTGACTCCCTTGTTAATCAGGAATCTATCTAACTCAGCCTTAAAAATATTCAATGAACCTGCCTCCACTGCTCTCTGGGGTATGAAGTTCCACAGACTTATGACCCTCTGAGAGAAAAGATTTCTCCTCATCTCCATCTTAAATGGGAGACTCCTTATTTTTAAACTGTGTCCCCTAGTTCTAATCTCTCCCACAAGGGGAAACATCCTCTCAGCATCTACCCCTTCAAGTCCCCTCAGGATCTTATATGTTTCAATAAGATCACCTCTCATTCTTCTAAACTCCAATGTATACAATCTCAACTTGTCCAACCTTTCCTCATTAGATAACCCCCTCATTCCAGGAATCAGTCGAGTGAACCTTCTCTGAACCGCCTCCAAAGCAATTATGTCCTTTCTTAAATAAGGAGACCAAAAGTGCACACAGTATTCTAGATGTGGTCTCACCAATGCTCTGTACAAATGTAGCAAAACATCTCTACTTTTATGTTCCATTCCGCTTGCAATAAATGACAACATTCCATTTGCCTTCCTAATTACTTGCTGTACCTGCATGCTAACTTTTTGTGATTCATTTACTAGGACAACCAAATCCCTCTGTACCTCAGAGTTCTGCAATCTCTCTCCATTTAAATAATATACTGTTTTTCTATTCCTCCTGCCAAAGTGGACAAGTTCACATTTTCCCACATTATACTCCATCTGCCAAATTTTTGCTCACTCACTTAACCTACCTATATCCCTTTGCGGACTCCTTATGTCCTCTTCACAACTTGCTTTCCTACCTACCTTTGTGTCATCAGCAAATTTTGCAGCCACACATTCGGTCCCTTCATCTAAGTCATTGATATAGATTGTAAATAGTTGAGGCACAAGCACTGCTCCCTGTAGCACTCCACTCGTTACATCTTGCCAACCTGAAAATAACCCATTTATGCCTACTCTCTGTTTCCTGTTAGCTAACCAATCCTTTATCCATGCTAATATGTTACTCCCTGCACCATGAGCTCCTATTTTGTGCAATAGCCTTTGATGTGGCACCTTGTCAAATGCCTTCTGGAAATCCAAGTACACCACATCCACAGGATCCCCTTTATCCACATTGCTTGTTACTTCCTCAAAGAACTCTAATAAATTAGTCAAACACAACTTCCCTTTCACAAAGCCGTGTTGACTCTGCTTGATTGCATTGAGATTTTGTAAGTGCCCTGCTATAACCTCCTTAATGATAGATCCTAGCATTTTCCTTATGACAGATGTTAAGCTAACTGGCCTATAGTTTCCTGCTTTCCGTCTCCCTCCTTTCTTGAATAGAGGAGTAACATTTGCTATTTTCCAATCTGATGGGACCCTTCCAGAATCTAGGGAATTTTGGAAAATTAATACCAATGCATCTACCATCTCTGCAGCCACTTCTTTTAAGGCCCTAGGATGAAGTCCGTCAGGACCTGGGGACTTGTCAGCTTTTAGTTTCAATAATTTGTTCAGCACCCTTTCCCTGGTGATTGTAAATGTTTTAAGTTTCTCCCTCCTTTTCACCTCTTGATTTACAATTATTTCTGACATGTTATTTGTATCCTCTACAGTGAAGACAGACACAAAATATCTGTTCATTTCATCCGCCATTTCCTTGTTCTCCATTATTAATTCCCCAGACTCACTCTCTGGAGGACCAATGCTTCCTGTACTTACTCTTTTCCTTTTTAAATACCTGTAGAAACTCTTACTATCTGTTTTTATATTTCTGGCTAGCTTTCTCTCGTACTCTAATTTCTCTCTCCTTATTATTCTTTAATTATTCTTTGCTGTTTTTTATATTCTGTCCAATCTTCTGACCTGCCATTAATCTTCATGGAATTGTATGCTTTTTCTTTCAATTTGATACTTTCTTTAACTTCCTTAATTAACCATGGATGGTACGTCCTTCCCCTAGAGCCTTTCTTTCTCACTGGAATCTTATTTACCCTATGCCAATTTGCTCGTGGCTCGGGTAATAATCCAGAGATTATTACTTTGAGGTTCTGCTTTTTAATTTAGCCCCTAGCTGCTCATACTTCCTAAGCAGAACCTCTTCCCTCATCCTATTTATGTCATTGGTATCTATGTGAACCACGACAACTGGATCCTCCCCCTCCCACTGCAAGTTCCTCTCCAGCCCACAGCAGATGTCCCAAACCCTGGCACCAGGCAGGCAACACAACATCTGGACTCTCGTTCTCGGCTGCAGAGAACTGTGTCTATCCCCCTGATAATACTGTCCCTACTCCCACTACATTCCTAATAACTCCCCCGCTTGAATGGCTTCCTGTACCATGGTGCCACGGTCAGTTTGCTCATCCACCCTGCAGCCCCCACTTTCGTCCATACAGGCTGCAAGCACCTCAAACCTGTTGGACAATTGCAAAGGCTGTGGCTCCTCCACTTCTACCTTCTCGATCTCCTTACCTGCCTCGCTCGCAGTCACACCCTCCTGTCCCTGACCACTGACCAATTCAGATGACTCATCCTAAGGGGTGTGGACCGCCTCCTGGAACCGAGTATCCATGTATTTTTCCCCCTCCCTGATGTGTCGCAGTGTCTCCAGCTCGACCTCAAGTTCAATGATTCTGAGCCGAAGCTCCTCAAGCCGCAGGCACTTACTGCAGATGAGTTTGCCCTAGATTACACTGGCGTCCAGGAGCTCCCACATTCTGCAGTCGCTACACGTCACCTGCCCTGCCATCTTTATTATGTGTGAATTAATTTATTATTTTTCTTAATTAAATTTATAATTTATAAAACCTACTGCTCCCAATAAGCATTACAACTGCAAGTAAACCTTCTACCACTACTAAAACCTTACAATTACCAAGTTACACTAGTTTTGAAAGTTAAACCTTGCACTCCAAGTTCCCTCTGTTCATCTACACCTCTCAGTATCCTCCCATTTATTGTATATACCCTTGCCTTGTTTGGCCTCCCCAAATGCATTACCACACACTCCTCTGGATTGAATTCCATTTGCCACTTTTCTGCCTACCTGACCAGTCCATTGATATCTTCCTGCAGTCCACAGCTTTCCTCCTCATTATCAACCACGTGGCCAATTTTTGTATCCTCTGCAAGCTTCTTAATCATGCCACCTACATTTAAGTCTAAATCATTGATATGTACCACAAACAGCAAGGGACCTAGTACTGAGCCTTGCAGAACCCCACTGGAAACATCCTTCCAGTCACAAAAACACCCATCGACCGTTACCCCTTGCTTCCTGACACTGAGCCAATTTTGGATCCAACTTGCCACTTTCCCTTGGATCCCATGGGCCTTTACTTGTGGGACCTTGCCAAAAGCCTTGCTAAAATCCATGTAGACTACTTCAAACGTGCTACCCTCACTGACCCTCCTTGTTACCTCCTCAAAAATTTCAATCAAGTTAGTCAGACACTACCTTCCCTTAACAAATCCATGCTGACTGCCCTTGATTAATCTGTGCCTTTCTAAATGGTGATTAATACTGTCCCTCAGAATTGTTTCCAATAATTTGCCCACCACCGAGGTTAGGCTGACTGGCCTGTAATTACTCGGTCTATCCCTTTTTCCCTTTTTAAATAACGACACAACGTTTGCAGTCCTCCAGTCCTCCGTCACCACGCCTGTAACCAGAGAGCGTTGGAAAATGATGGTCAGAGCCTCCGCTATTCCTCCCTTGCTTCTCTAAAGAGCCTGGGATACATTTCATCCGGGCCTGGCGATTTATCTACTTTCAAAGACGTTAATCCCCTTAATACTTCCTCCCTCACTACGTTTATTCCATCCAATATTTCACACTCCTCCTTCACTACAATATCTGCATCGTCCCCCTCTTTTGTAAAGACAAGCGCAAAGTATGCATTAAGAATTATACCCACGTCTTCCGCCTCCGCACACAGGTTACCTTTTTGGACTCTAATAGGCTCTACTCTTTCCTTCGTTATCCTCTTGCTCTTTATGTATTTAATAAACATCTTTGGGTTTTCTTTGATTTTACTTGCCAATATTTTTTCATGCCCTCTCTTTGCTTTCCTAATTTCCTTTTTCCTAATTTTCCTTTTTTTCTCCTTACCTAAGTATGGATATACTTGCCTTTGAGGAGGTGCAATGAAGTTTCACTGGATTGATTACTGGGATAAGTGGGTTGTCTGATGTGAAGAGATTGAGTAGAATAGCCGATACTCTTTGGTGTTTAGAAGAATGAGAGGTGATCTCATTGAAACATATAAGGTGCTGAGAGGGCTTGACAGGGTAGATGCTGAGAGGCTGTTTCCCCTGGCTATAGAGTCTAGAACTAGGGGGCACAGTCTCAGGATAAGGGGTCGACAATTTAGGACTGAGATGAAGAAAAATTTCTTCACTCAGAGGGATGTGAATCTTTGGAATTCTCTACCCCAGAGGGCTGTGGATGCTCAGTCATTGAGTATATTCAAGGCTGAGATCAATAGATTTTTGGACACTACAGGAATCAAGGGATATGGAGATCGGGCGGGAAAGTTGAGTTGAGGTCGAAGATCAGCCATGATCTGATTGAATGACGGAGTAGGCTTGAGGGGCCGTATGACCGACTCCTGCTCCTATTTCTTATGTTCCTTTAATTGTCACAGCAGCAGAGTGTGACAAAGTGCATTTTTGCATGATGCTAGACAAATGATACTTCACATCAGGCTGTTCCCTAAGCCCCAGAAAAAGAGAAATCAGAGTCAATGTTTCAATATAAGTAGCTCATACAGTATGTATGCTTTTTGATGCATTTGTTAAACTGCATTCTTTGTGTGTTGTATTGTATATTATTTACAGTTTACAGCAAACAGATCAAATGGTAAATTGGAAATGACCTGGAAATAAATTGCTACTTAGTGAGCTTGGAAGCTCTTTAGTTTTGCTGACACCATTCCATTAGGAAATTTCAAGAAAATATTTGATTACTTCAGGCCATCACTGTAGAAGATAACTTAATTATAATGACACAAATAAAGTGAATCTAATTAGTGGTCCCGGGGCAACAGCTCATTAGCACTGTAGTTTAGTAAATGAAATTTCAACACTAATAAATTAGAGTATTTGTCTTAGATATATGGGAGTCGCAAAAATGCCTGTAGTTTGGCTGTGTGAGGATTTTTTTTATTGACTTACAGACAAAATGATTAGTTATTAATAAAGGCACGAGGGAATAGATATAGTCGTAATACAAGATAGTTACCCTAATATAGGCAGTCAAAATTTATTCTGTAAATGTGCAATATTGAAGGACTTCAGTAATATATCTACAAACTAGGACTATATCCAATGTTATTGCATTTTAGAATTGCACTAACCTCTTTGTTTCAGCCAAGTCTCTAGTAAACTTACTAAACTTGTTATTACTGTAAAATTTGAAGCAGATATATTATATCCATACAGCTACAAATGGGTTTTACAAATTGCATTTTTGAAGTGAGCCAACTTGTGTAGGTTTATGTCTACAAGGAACAAAATTATTTGTCCGTCAAACACAATTTGTTTCACTGAAGATTTTAAAAATCAGTGTCTATACACACTCAATGCAGAAGTTATAAAAATTGATCCACTAGACTAATATACTGTTTTGACATATCTTGTCCATCTAAAGACAGAAATATGTGAATAAATGATGGATAACAAGTCATTGACCAGGTAGCATGCCACTGTCCCAGTAACACAGAGCTACCGTGGAACCACTGAGTTACTTTTTTCAAATGTGCTCTTTCATTCCTTCATGTGCCTTTATATCATCAGTGCTGGAATACTTGTATTGAGACTGACGGATCCATTAACTTTTCATACTATACTATAACCAACTTCATATTCGAGTGCTTTTCAGTGCTTTCAAGATTTTCATACCTTATGATTATTCATCAAACTTTATTTTGTTCAGCATCAGAATTTATTTCAGATAAGGTTGGTGATTTGGTTAAGTCTATATTTTCTGAACCAACAAATTAGTAATTTTTTTTAACTGATTTGATTGAGCATCACAGGCAGTACAGAATTTCTGGACCAAATATGTTATTAGATTTTTACATTTAAATTTTTATATTTGGTGAATCCACATCACATTTGTCAATACTACTTATGCTCAACAACTTGTGAGAGTACTGTATTTTAATATTTCCCACTTTAATATATTTCCAATTTTAGTCTTTTCAGATCCATGATGGCTTCCTACAGCTGAAATGTGGAATGATCTGGATTGTGATATTTTCTGTAACTGAAGTTAGTGATGGTTAATATTAATATTTTTTCTGCTAATTGTTTCCCATATCCCTCCTCTTCTGAAGGTGATTGACTTCTAGCTAAGGTCCAATACTATAGGTCCCTCTCCAGTGGTCATTCTACATGCGTCAGCCTTACTCAAAAACCATTATCTCAACTCACCGTGTCTGCCACAAGGACTTCTGCAAGTTTTCAAGGTCTTTTAAAGGGAGAATGCAACTTCATCTCATCATCAAGGCATGCATGACCTATGTGTGGGCCTGTAACATTGTCTTCTCTCCCTTCAAATGAAAAAAAAAGGCATACAATCAGCATCACAGAAGGGCAACCAGGGGAAGGACCACCATTACAGAAAATGCAGAGTCTGCAGGAAGAGGAGGTGCTAGATTTAGGAGATAAATGGACTGGAGACCCTGTAAGAGAGGACAAAGTTGGAGGCGAGCTGGCAAGAGAAGGTTGGTAAAGGTGCGGCAAGGCTCATTAAATGTAGTTTCAATTTCTTGTGCTTTCTTAAAGTATCATAATGCCCTTACACTCACCTGCTATTTCTTCAAGGGCAAATGTGATTGTGTGCATAGCTAAACAAACTCTTCTGCCTTGGAGGAAGAGGCCACCCACTCCTATGCTCACCGAGGCACTTGCAAATCAACGGCTGCTGCCATGTTGTTATAAATCCTGTCTTGGCATCTTACTTGCACAAGCACCAGCACTGACGCACCCACTCATGAGGAATTAGTTAGACAATTAGAAGGGTTGTCACCCGGTGAGTAACTGAGCATTAGTGAGAATGATCACCTGGGAGTGAGAGTTCTTTCGCGAAGTGGGGGAGAAATAACTGCCCTCGGTTGAGGAGCCTAGGAACCCATGTTTCAGAAGCCCATTCTTTAAAAGACCAGTGATTCCAGAACATCAATCTCATGTGGAGGCAGTAGAGACAGTTTCCAGGCCTACGGTTGATAAAATGGATAAGTTCAAGGAGTCCACTAGCCCCATCTGCAACAAATTGCAGGAAGTTTCTCATGGCCTGCAGAATGCCTTGGAGACTGTGACAGCCCAGGAAATTACTGCAGTCTGAAGTTATCAAGAAGAGCTTCTAAGGGCATCGGTGGCTTCTGAAGTGTCAGCTACTACGTGTCAATCGATGCTTTGAACAGAACACTTTCACAGAGCTTCCAAAAGCTCCACTGACCGCTAGCACCACTTAGCTTTTTCCCAGCACTAGTGGGTTGCAAGGAGAGGGCCCAGATGTCATTGTCTCTCCAGAGTGGCAGCCAGCCCATTTCCTTGAGGGCCCAATGCCTTTACATGAAGGTGCTCCAGATATTAACTTGGCACCCCTTGTTATTGCAAGAACCAAGATGCTAGAAGCTGGTCCCTCTAGGACAATGGTTATCCTAAGATGAGAATCACCTCAGGTCTCTTAGGCTCCATGGGAACAATCCAGAGGAGGGCAAACAAGGCAAGGGAATACATAATAAATGGGAGGATACTGAGAGGTGTAGAGGAACAGAGGGACCTTGGAGTGCATGTCAATGATCCTTGAAGGTAGCAGGACAGAGAGATAAGGTGGTTAAAAAGGCATACAGAATACTTTTCTTTATTAGCCGAGGCATAGAATATAAGAGCAGGGAGGTTATGCTCGAAGTGTATAAAAAACTAGTTAGGGCACAGCTTGAGTACTGTGTACGGTTCTGGTCACCACATCACAGGAAAGAGAGGGTACAGAGGAGATTTACAAGGATGTTGCCAGGACTAGAAAATTTTAGCTATGAGGAAAGATTGGATAGGCTGGGGTTGTTTTCATTGGAACAAAGGAGGCTGAAGGGTGATTTAATTGAAGTGTATAAAATTATGAGGGGCCCAGATAGAGTGAATAGGAAGGACCTATTTCCCTTAACAGATGGATCAGTGACCAGGGGGCATACATTTAAAGTAATCGGTAGAAGAATTAGAGAGGAGCTGAGGAGAAATTTTTTCACCCAGAGGGTGGTAGAGGTCTGGAGCTCACTGCCTGAAAGAGTGGCAGAGGCAAAAACCCTCAACTCATTTAAAAAGTACTTGGATGTGCAATTGAAGTGCTGTAACCTACTGTGCTACAGACCAAGTACTGGAAAGTGGGATTAATCTGGATAGCTCTTTTTTGGCCGGCATGGACAGGATGGGCCGAATGGCCTCCTTCTGTGCCGTAACTTTCTATGATTCTATGAATCCTAATCACCACTACTCAACCTCATACCACTTCATAGGAGTAGTTGATTAGGAACAGAGAAAGTAAGGTAGCTGGTACTAAGGGCAGTCATGGTGTTAATTTGTTGTAAATAAGGAGAATGGATTTTGTGGCACTTCCTGGTGAATGTTATTGCTTAAAGTAAACACATAGTATGTGAGTTCATTTCTATGTTTACTTTCAACTTTCGGGAGTTGGATGATGGCAGGGGAAATGTAAACTTCTGTCTTATGAAGGGCTTGACAGAAGTCTTGAAAAGTGAGGAACTTTGTGAGAGAGTGTAGGGGTAAAACAGACAGGTGTGAAAGGACTTTATTTGTTGAGTCAACTTTTATTTCTTGAAAGTTCTGGGTTCTCATTTGTGCTTTTCTTGCTCTGGCATTTAGCTGTTGGCTCTCCTTGAGCACCCTCCTCGTGCTATGGGGATGCCTTTTGGTCTGTAGATGCTGCAGTGAGTGACTACTCGTGGGGAAGACATACCTTTAGTGATGCCTAACTCTAAGACCCTGTAACCTAGCCTCTTCCATGTGTTCATCGTCCTCCTCTTCACAACATCAAAATAAAGGTATTTCCATGTCTACAGTGCAAAGCAGTACTTTGTGCAGAGCTGTGGAAAAGTAGTAGCAAAAGTCCTGACTCAAACCCCAGAGTACCAGAAGGATTTCTATGCAGGCCAAGAAACACCAACCTTCTGTAGCAGGACATAAAACGGCCTTTTCAATGTGGTATCCGCCTCAGGGATACCTTATACCAGTTCTTGCTGCCAATGATATAGTGCGGTTAAATATTTGGGATGGATTTTGAGTGGAAATTGAGGGGAATTGGACTGGACAGGGTAGATATGCACTCTTGACCCCTTTTAAATGTGGTGGAATGGGCTTGTGACATTTTTTAGGGAGGAGAATTCAGGTGCAGTTATTTTTGTGGTTGCTTTTAAGAACACATTCTCTTTCCTTATCACTCCAAATCTACCACATAATGGGTTGTAACTCAGTGTGTTAGCAGGGTATTTAACACCGGAGGCGTCGCAGCTACATCTGATCCTGAACATGTGCACTTCCAGCACGGGTTGCTGGATTCCAATCAGAAACGGGAACCCTAGCTAATTTTTCCCTCTCCAAAACAAGATTGATGAGGCAATATGTAGCACTCCCACTTTCACACTAGCTCAAATCAACTCACCCAGAAATATGCCTACAGCAGAACTCTGCTGATTGTACATTTCTGCACTTTAATCTTTTATCAGCAATTATTTGTATCAATGATCATCAAAATCCAACTGTAGATAACGGCTTTAAATGGAGAAAATCAGAATTCTGGCATTGGTTCATTTTTATGGTCACTATAAGGTAGAAAATTATCACCAGGGTGGGACTGCTTTTGAGTTGTTATTTTCAGATCATGAAATAATTTCCTGTGCAGAACTCAGGTGGCATGACTGACAGAAAACCACAAGTATACATCAGCATTGTGACTGAATGATAATTACATCGAATAAAATAGTTACTTTTCATAAATGTCTATTATGCCATATATCTAATACAAAAAGTTAGAAGTAACTGGTTGCATTGAATTCTGGAATGGTAAGATTTAGGCTTTGCTTATGATTTCTTGTCCTGCGATTTCCTGATTTTCTATTGGCTCAAAGAAGTAACGCTTTTTCCCATTGGCTGAAATGGGGACAGGATGGGGAAGTGGGACTAAGTGGTTAACTCTTTCAGATAGTGATGGGCCAAATGGCCACCTTCTATGCTGTAAAATCCTATGATTCTATCATTCGCAATACTAATTCACTGAAATATGGATCAGCAAAGATCTCAAAGAAACTCACAAAAAAGCCATCACATGAAAGGTTGCAATTTGAATCAAGCACATCATACTGTATTTACTTCTTCAAAGTGATTCCAGCTGCCATTTTTATTTCTGACCCAGCTAAATATATTGCAAAATAAATAATATTTATAAAATGATCCATAAAAATTTCATAATTCCACCCAAAATCATGAATTTGGCTCTATGGTATTCTGACATTGCCATTTCTTTTCAATGCGTTATCTGTATTTTGAGGGCCTGGGAGTCCATTTTGTATTTTAACTGAAGCTTTATTTGTTCCCCTGTTCCTTGTTTCCCATTTCTTTCCGTTACAGTCATGCCTCATTGTGCATACATGAACGGGCCTGACCTTGAGCACCTCCTGTGCTTTTTTATTATAAGAACACAAAAAATAGAAGCAGAAGTAGGCCATACGGCCCCTTAAGCCTGCTCCGCCATTCAATAAGATGTTCTACCAAAACTCCACTTTCCTGCCCTATCCCCATATCCCTTGATTCCCTTAGTGTCCAAATATCCATCGATCTCAGTCTTGAATATACTCAACAACTGAGCATCCACAGCCCTCTGGGGTAGAGAATTCCAAAGATTCACAACCCTCTGAGTGAAGACATTTTTCTTTATCTCAATCCTAAATGGCCGACCCCTGATCTTGAAACTGACCTTTAGTTCTGGACTCTCCACAAGGGGAAACAGCCTCTACCCTGTCAAGCCCTGTAAGAATTTTATACGTTTCAATGAGATCGCCTCTCATTCTTCTAAACTCCAGAGAATATATGCCCATTCTACTCAATCTCTCTTCACAGGACAACCCTCTCATCCCAGGAATCAATCTAATGTACCTTCATTGCACCCCCTCTAAGGCAAGTATATCCTTCCTTAGGTAAGGAGACCAAAACTGTACACAGTACTCTAAGTGTGGTCTTACCAGAGCCCTATATAATTGGAGCAAGTCCTCCTTGCTCTTATACTCCAACCCCCTTGCAATAAAGATGAACTTACAATTTGCCTTCCTAATTGCTTGCTGTACCTGCATGTTAACTTTCTGTGATTCACGTACAAGAACACCCAAATCCCTCTGACTACCAACATTTCTTAGTCTCTCACCTTTTAAAAAATGTTTTGCTTTTCTATTCTTCCGACCAAAGTGGATAATTTCACATTTCCCCACATTATACTCCATCTGCCGCCTTCTTGCTCACTCACTTAACAGTGCAGCCTGTTTGCGTCCTCCTCACAGCTTACTTTCCCACCTAGCTTTGCATCATCAGCAAGCGAGGATACATTAAACTCAGTCCCCTCACCTAAGTCATTGATATAGATTGTAAATATCTGAGGCCCAAGCACTGATCCTTGCAGCACACCACTAGTTACAACCTGCCTACCCGAAAATGACCCGTTTATTCCTGCTCTGTTTTCTGTCTGTTAACCAATCCTCAATCCATGCTAATATATTACCCCCAATCCCATTAGCCCTAATCTTGTGTAACAACTTCTTGTGTGGCACCTTATCGAATGCCTTTTGAAAATCCAAATATACTACATCTTGTGGTTCCCCCTTATCTACTCTGCTAGTTACACCCTCAAAAAATTCTAATAGATTTGTCAAACACGATTTCCCTTTCATAAAACTGTGTTGACTCTGTCTAATCATATTATGATTTTCTAAGTGCCCTGTTACTACGTCCTTAATAATAGTTCTAGCATTTTCCCTACTACTGATGTTAGGCTAACTGGCCTATAGTTCCCTGATTTCTCCCTCCCTCCTTTCTTGAATACCGGGGTTACATTTGCTAGCTTCCAATCCACGGGGACCATTCTAGAATCTAGGGAATTCTGGAAGATCAAAACCAATGCATCCACTATCTCTGCAGCCACCTCTTTTAAAACCCTAGGATGTAGGCCATCAGATCCAGAGGATTTGTTGGCTTTTAGTCCTATTAATTCCTCCAGTACTTTCTCTTTACTAATATTAATTACTCTAAATTCCTTACTCTCATTGGACCCTTCATTCCCCACTATTTCTGGCATGTTTTTTGTGTCTTCTACTGTGAAGACAGATATAAAATATTTGTTTAACGTCTCTGCCATTTCCATATTCCCCATTAAAATTCTCCTGTCTCAGCCTCTAGAGTGTTTACTTTCGCTAATCTCTTCCTTTTTACATACTTGTAGAAGCTCTTACAATCTGTTTTTATATTTCTTGCTAGTTTATCCTGAAATCCAATTTTCTCCCTCTTTATCAATTTCTTTTTATTATTTTTTTATTTAAAAAAAATAAAATCACATTTTAATTTGTTTCCTCACCTACTTTTTCTGTTCTTGTGCTGCTTCTCTTTACTATAAAAATTTGGCCTGATCTTTGCCACTTTAGTCAAGTATTATAAAAATAAGGAGCCGGAACTTGCTCAGAGCAGCGTGTCAACGTTTGCAGCATCTCCTGCGAATTAAATGTACGAATTTACTTAATGCGGGCTCCGTGGCGTAGACTTGCGTGACTTGGAAGTTTTCAAAAAATGTGTGACATCAACTCAGCATGGGTTGATTCACATGGGAAATATCTGTGAGAATGAAAGACACATGCACAAAATCTGTCAGGAAGAGAAGTCACGCCCACAGCAGCAAAGTTCAATCGTTAAAAGTAATATTCTGCATCGTAAATAAAAAATTTAATTTTAAATAAAAAGCCAAAGAAGTAATTTAATTAAATTAAAGAGATGCAAGTGAAAAGTAAATTTTAAAAAAAACTTTAAAAAATTTTTAATTTTTTTTTAATGATCAAAAAAAATTACAATTAGGAGTAATATGAGACTCCACATTTTTTTAATTGAATTTTTAGTTTAGCAGTCATTAAGATTCATCTGGTAGACCTGGTATTTTTCAGCGTACCTTTTGGTGGCATAAGTAGCTATGTTCCAGCTGGGCAGATGGGCGAGTTTGCTATTTTTCAGTGATTTCAATGATTGCAGTTTGTGATGGCCCTTTAATTCGAAGCTGTCAAATCATGGGCTTACCAATAGGAGCAAGTTCACGATTTCTGGGTTTTACCGCACATGTGCAAATGCGTGAACTTGCTCCTTTGATTCACCGTCGGAGACAGAGGACATTGTCGAGGTACCCCATTGTTTGGCGAGCAATTTTTGGGCCAGTATGTTCAGTTGAGTGTTCCAACAGTCACACGTCTTTTGTTGAAGTGATGTCAGTCAACCATTTGAGCTTCATTTTGCATAATTTATAATGCTTCCTTAATATCCCCCAATTGCAGATTGTCCTATATCTACTGACTTATTAAAAATATTAAAAATCTTGCATCTCACGCATGCTTCCTGTTACACTTTTGCCATCATGCTTTTGCCATAACAATTTTCTGATTGACACTCAGGAAAACAGTAGCAAATAGAAACTAAAGAGATAGGGTACATATGAATCAAGAGCAAGGAAAGCATGTAGAAAACTGCCAATAAGGAACTACTAAGGACTTACAAAAATACCAATTCTGAATAAACAGTCAGGAGAACCTACCACTAAAAAATTGAATCAATCTAATCATTCAAAATGATTTTTGAAAAAAATTTTACCTGACATTTTTTTCTTAATAAATGAAATTTCTAATGTCCAAAATAAGGTTTTAAATAAATGAAAATCCCCCAAATTACATATTTCACAATAACACAATCAAATTTATCTGCTCAGTTGTCTTTTGTGTCTTTTAATACCTTAAGTAAAGTTTTTATTCCAAGGTCTCAGCCTTTCCCAATAACTTGGACTTGATATTTTTGCTCAGAGATGGCAACAGATCTGAGAATGCGTATTGTGCACAATCTCCTAGGACGCATCAGTAGCAATTAGTCAGTCCAACTGCTGCAATATTTCTTTTCAGTTTCCAGTAGTACTTGGATATTTTTCAAAATTATTTGCAAATAAGTTAGAGGACAATTTCAAAAGCTTTATTCAGGTAAAGTTTAAACTGAGTGCATTTTAAAAACAGAGAATCTGTATGTATGCAAGAATGGGTAACAGAAACAGGGAGAGACTGCGAGTATGACAGACTGTACTACTTACACTTCTGGGTGTAGCCTTTGTTCATGTTTTAATCACAAACATTCTGTTTATTTTTTCAGTGGAAAAGCCAAATGGTATCTCTGTACAACAGTATTTCAGTTTGTGTGCTTTTGAAAATGATTTTGAATATAAATTGGATCATGAATATGACTAATTTTGAAAATAAAAACTATTTATTTTTTACATTGGAAAGCATGTCAAGCTGAGAGAAACAGGGAAACAGATAGGGACATTGTCTTTCCTCATCCTAATTTGCATTCTTGTTTATTTTCCCAAAATAAAGAACAAATGAGTTGATTTTTGAAAACTTCTCAGGCAAACAGAATAGCTCTGATTAGCATTACCTGTGCTTTGTTGATTGTTAGAAAATATAAACATTCTAATCAATTACAGCTGTGAGAAAGGTGAGTTTATCTATTTAATTGAACAGATTGCAGTGCAAAAGTTATGTGGTCAGCACTGAGGAAATGTTTCTGCTGCAACATGCTGCAATATGGATTTTTCAAGACTGTTGTTTGTACTACAAAAATAAGCATTGTTTCCATCTTAAATATGTCTTTTGAAATTTATTAAGTTTATGGAATAGGCCATCCCAGAAAATCCAGCAGGAATATCTAGAATGGCCTGATGAATTGGAACACCAAAGGATTTAGCTGATTAGATGAGGACTGGTGCTGAGGAGGCAATATAGTCTCAGACCGGACATGTATCTTCTCAACGTAGCCACGTCACACTGGATTGATCCGCTCCATTGATCTGATTCCATCCAGCCTAGATAACTACTTGCACCTACGCAGAATCAGTGTGAAGAGTTCCCAAAGCAGACTTGCTGGAGCTGTCATACTCCTAATGAACCTATAGGATTTTCTGGATGAAGGTTGCTTGCAAAGTTGTTGTTCACTGAATGGAGTGGGCAAGGTTTTGAGGGAAGTAATGCAGGTGATCAGCAACCTTCTCTTTGTCCAATGATGGGCCACAGTGAAATCTATCTACAACTCGGCCTATGGAGCCCCACATGGATAGACCACTGTGAGACCTTAGCAGTAGAATGTGATCCTTTGCTGTTGGTTAATATGTTTTACATTTCACTTTCTTTTTCAAGTACAATTCTATCAAATTCTGAAACTTTTTGCCATCCACCTTGGTCGGAAGTCTGGGCTTTCTCTGTTCAACTGGAGAAGTGAGTTTCTTCTCAAGTTTGACAAATTGGGGAGGATCAAGGGACATGCATTTTTAAATTATGCGGAAGTAGGAATAGGCTAGATGTTAGGCCGCTCTTCTTTTTCCAGAGGGTAGTGAGCCTCTCACAGTTTTTTCTGTTATTTTTCTGTGGAAGAAAATGTGGGGCATATGTTGGTGAGGCCAGTCAGCTATTTGTATGCAATTGTTCACTTTTGCATGTATGTGTAATTTATATGACATTGAATAAATTGTGCAGTGTGGCCTGACAGATTGAAGTGTTTGGTGGATGCCAGCTGAGGATTTCAGTTTTGATCAGCAAGAGACAAAGGAAACATCAAGCTCTGAAGTTCGTGCAAAGAAAATCCATAACACTGATCTCTGGTATCAGAAAATTGAGTTAGAGGGAAAAGCTGGATAAATTGAGCTCTCCTTTTTGAAAGTAGGTGATTGAAAGGTGACTTTATAGAGGTATCAGAAGGAGACCATTCGGCCCATCGTGTCTGTGCTGGCTCTTTGTTAGAGCTGTCCAATTAGTCCTACTCCCCTGCTCTTTCCCCATAGCCCTGTAAATGTTTTCCCTTCAAGTATTTATCCAATTCCCAATTGAAAGTTATTATTGAATCTTGTTCCACCACCCTCTCAGGCAGTGCATTCCAGATCATAACAACTCACTGCATAAAAAATGTTTCCTCATGTTGCCCCTGTTTTTTTTGCCAACCACTTTAAATCTGTGTCCTCTGGTTACCGACCCTTTTTTTTATTTGTTCATGGGATGTGGGCATCACTGGCGGGGCCAGCATTTATTGCCCATCCCTAATTGCCCTTGAGAAGGTGGTGGTGAGCCGCCTTCTTGAGCTGCTGCAGTCCATGTGGTGAAGGTTCTCCCACAGTGCTCTTAGGAAGGGAGTTCCAGGATTTTGACCCAGCGACGATGAAGGAATGGCGATATATTTCCAAGTCGGGATGGTGTGTGACTTGGACGGTGCAGGTGGTATTGTTCCCATGTGCCTGCTGCCCTTGTCCTTCTAGGTGGTAGAGGTCGTGGTTTGGGAGGTGCTGTCGAAGAAGCCTTGGCTGCAGTGTGGATGGTACACAGTGTGGATGGTACACACTGCAGCCACAGTGCGCCGGTGGTGAAGGGAGTGAATATTTAGGGTGGTGGATGGGGTGCCAATCAAACAGGCTGCTTTGTCCTGGATGGTGTTGAGCTTCTTGAGTGTTGTTGGAGCTGCATCCAGGCAAGTGGAGAGTATTCCATCACACTCCTGACTTGTGCCTTGTAGATGGTGGAAAGGCTTTGGGGAGTCAGGAGGTGAGTCACTCGGGAACCACTGGGAACAATTCCTCCTTATTTAATCTATCAAAATCGTTCTTGACTTTGAACCTCTATCAAATCTCCTCTTCCTTCTCTGCTCTAAGGAGAGCAACCCCAGCTTTTCCAGTCTCTCCACATAACTGATGTCCCTTATCCCTGGTATCATTCTAGTAAATCTCTTCTGCACCCTCTCTAAGGTCTTGCCATCCTTCGTAAATTGTCATGCCCAGAATTGAACACAATACTCCAGCTGAGGCCTAACCAGTGTTAGTAAAAAAAGGTAACTCTGGAGCACTACTTCAAGGTAAAACTTGTCAGTCAGCCAAAGGAGCACAAGTTCAAACCATTGAAAGATGACTTTACAGCATGTTCAGGACATTCTTTATGCAAGGAATGACAAACATTTGGAATGGACTTCTGTGTAGGGTAGTGAAGGTAAAAACCTTGAAGTAAGGCACCATTGGATGCTGTAATAGGAGGACTGTCAGTTGTTCTCGGTGGATGAGCTAACAACAACTTACATTTATATAGCCCCATGGGGGGCATCAGAGCTGAGCATGATATCATCCTCACCTGATGTCCACATACGCACTTTCCAGCAGGGTCACAATGGGTAACAATAAGAAACCTTGGCTGATTTTTTTCTTCTCTTTGTAGCTTTGGGGAGCTTAGGCCAATTTTTTCATCCTCTACTGCTGCCCTGCTTGAATCCAGCTAACTCAGCACAGATCTGTGATCCACATGGCTCAGTTTTACATTGGGTGACATATTTATTGACGTGGCCACTCATAAGACAATCTTTTTAGTGTACTAAGATTTTTAAGTATCTTGCAGAAGAGATGCACTAAGATGATCTCAGGGATGAGAGGCATTAGTAATGAAGAGAGACGAGGTGCCATATTACTCACACGATATTTATTCCCTGAACAGCTACTAAAACTAAAACTGTATGCAAGTAATGATAACTTTTGTTTATTACAATGCACTGCATGCAAACATAGGACTGTTGTGCAAAGGACCGTTATGAAAAGTGATTGAGTGGTTGCATTTTGCACCACCCTGGTGTCACATGATCTTGTTCTTGTGCACCACCTTGGTCATTCACTTCCACTATCTAGCTGTCATTATTGCCCTCTGGTAGTTCAACAATAGCTACATAAAAATGCTATGTTGCACATGGTAACAAGTGACAACACATATGCAAACCTCTGTACTGTGATTTTCTTCTTGTGAAATTTGAATATTTAAATTGCATTTGTAAATCACAAATTTGTGATAGTTGTGCCTCATTATACCTCTTGTCATTGGGCTTGGTTATTTATCTTCCAAACATGGATACAAATCTTGAGGTATATACGTTAATATATTTCCTAGCAGCTATCTATCAATCAGTCTACCTTCCATAAAGCCTTTGCCCTGTCCAGAATTAGTAACAATAAATGAGTTGTGGGTGTAGTCAGTGAAACATCTGTGATATTACTGGAATACTACTTGGACATTAATTGAATAGAAGCCTTTTCTGTTAAAGTATGTGCGATTTCTCAGCAGGTTCGTGGGTGGAATGAAGGTACAGTCGGTCAACTCAAAGCATTAATTAGAGAAAGTAGTAAAGGAAAGAATACTTCTGTTGTTCACATGGTGTATTCCTCAGCAAAGTAGCAGCAACCAGAGAAATTAATTTAGACATTTCTGATTAATTGCATTGTATGCTCTGCAATGGGGTCAGAAAGGTGCTGGTAGCACAGAAGGTGAACACTCTGGTCAGCTTCACTGGCTGTGTGTATTTTGTTTGAGCCTGATTTTCTAAATCCTCTTTAAACCCCTGTCACAGGTCTTACAACATTTGCTTATTAAATCCAAATCGCCAAAAACAATCTGTGCCAAACCAATCTATAAAACAATGGAATATCTGTAAAATTTGAAGGATGATTTGCTTTAATAATATGAACTGGTATGTACCACTCTGTGTGTACTCCATTGCAGAGGGGAATAAATAATGATTTTAAAATGGACCCTTTGTAACAAACTTTTTCTGAATAAAACAATGTTGCCAAAATCTGTGGGTGTGTGGATATTGTGTTTACCCACCAAGAATACACTAATACAAGGAACCAATGGAAGGGGAAAGATTTCCTCAATTCTTTATGGTTTAAGCCCCACTTCAAAGACTGACTACATATTCTAGGTTGCCATTTCAGTGCAGTACTGTGGGAGTACAGCATTGGCAGAGGTGCCATCTTTTGGATGAGAAATTAAACTGTGGCCCCGTTTGTCTGCTCAGGTGGATATAAAAGATCCCATGGCACTACTTGAAGAAGAGCAAGGCATTCTCCCAGTGTCCTGGCCAACTTCCCTCAAGCAACGACACCAAAACAGATTAACTGGTCCATGTATCTAATTGCTGTTTGTGCAAATTGGCCATCGTGTGTGCATACAAAATAACAGTGATTACACTTTATAAGTAATTAATTGACTGTAAAGTACTTTGGGATGTCCTGAGGACATGAAAAGTGCTATATTAATGCAAGTTCATTTGTTCTTTCTTTATAAATGGGTTTACAATTTCATTATACATAGCATATAGAGAAATTCTTCCCCCATAGAATGCAGTGCACAACAAATTCGCCACTAAAATATTGTATGCAATCCAAATTTGCTAGTGTATTTTCATATGGAATTTAGTCATTTTTTTTGCTTTATTTCATTGCTACAGCAGAATATAAAAATTCATGTTATGTTAGTGAAAGATTAAATTTAAAGGATTCCGTCCTTCATTTGTTCGTACTGAATATAAACACATTGTATACTAAATTTTAAAAAAAGATGAAGTTGACTTTGAAATGTCAAAAACCGTAGCTTTTACCTTAAACAGTGACACATTATGTATGGCAGTTTTGTATAATTTCCATTTCCTTTTCAGCATTTTCTTCCACTAATGTCATTGTAAATTTTAGTGTCTTCTTCCTGTATATCACTGCCCTTAATCTGACAGTGTCAGAAAGATCTATCTTCATTTTCTCACTCTTTTCATAATCTAATCCTCAGGTCTAACATGCAATTAGTGCCCTTCTTGCCCCCTGAATACCAAACAGGCTGATTGCTACAGCTTTCCCTGTGCAATCCGTTTAGCTACGCAGCCAGTAATGAATATGTACATTTTAAGGACCTAAGCGAAGGGGGTCATAGGCAATCAACCTTGAATTCAATTACGTGAGTCAAGGTTAATGACTCTGCACAGTGGTCAGAGGTGCTTGGAATGCTACAGATTAAATCAGGCTGTCAGAGCTGACAATGTATAGGACTGAATTACTTGCATGTGGAACAGGGAATCAAGTATAGATAAAATGGTGTTGGTCTTCAGAGAAGATTACATAGAGTTTGCAGTGGCAAATCAGATTGTAAATCTCCCTTAGGTCTGTGATATGATTAGCACAAATAAAGCCATGTCTAGGTTGTAATGCACTGCTTGCTAATGAGAGAAACTCCACTGTGTCTTCTGCGGTCATATAGGTTTGGAGGCAGCCATGTATGACGTATAGGAGCTTATTTCTGGAATGTTAGCTTCCAAGGCATCAATTGCAGAAAACCCAAATATATATGAATTAATAAGACGAGTATAATTGTCTCAAATATATTGATTGACAAAAGTCGTGAATATTGTGAAGCAGAAAATATAAAATAGTTTTCCAAAGTTTGCTTGTGGAATACCAAGTTACGACTATCACATGCTTCAGTGTGAGTGACAAGATGCATGGAGAATACTATCATTCATCTATCAATGATAACTCTGGTTGTCACTCTGGCCTCCCAGTATAGTATATGATGTACATGGGACCCTGCTACAATTTAGAGAGCCTGCTGGGAAAGGTGTGTGTGGTGGACGCTCTCCTAAGTAAAATCTGGGCGTCAAGAGGAAAAGGTCTCAAAAAGGCAACTCAAAGAGTATTTTTGTGGGGCCAGAGGAATAATGTGGACTGCTGCTGCCCTGGGCTCAGCCCTTGTGGGTACCCACCTTCCCCCCGCCCCTCCCCCCCACTTCCACCCCATCTTTCTCCCACTGGGCCTTCCTTTCCACTGGCCAGGCTGGCCTCTGGATCGCCTGATATTGCGCTGGCTCTGAGCTGGCAAGCTGCAGCATGTTAATGAGGCCCAGTCCGCAACATGGAACTGATCCTCTTGCTGCAGGGATTGGGCATCCGGCCCATGTGCTCCGCTGGCCGGCCACCCGATGGATAAAATCGCCCCTCATGTTCCCTTTGTTGATTTACAGATGATGAATTTGAAAACAAACAAAAAAAATGAATCAAACTTCTTCCTTACATATCCAGCCATCTGATTAAGATAAAGTTATTTTAAATAATCATGATCCAAAAATTTGGGAATAATGGGGATAAAATTGAACTTCGTCAGGGGTGCAAAACGAACATATTGGATCATCCACCATTCTTTTATTTGGAATGGAAAATTGGGCAAGATGTATGATGGGTGGCTGATCCATTACCTTCTGTTTTGCGCTCCCGTCAAGGTTGAATTTTACCTGTTGCCTGTAAAAAAAATCTGTGGCATTATAGCTATATTTTGCAAAAAAAAATCTAAACTTTCTGTGCTGGTTCAAGCATTTTTAAAAAAGTATCATGATTCAAACTGTAGTCTGTGCAGGTCAGCAGAAGACAATTGAATTGGCTTTCTTCTGTCATGCTGGGGGAAGCACTGCCTGCCCCTAGCAAATGTGTTGCCTCAGTTCAATGTTTCTATCTCCTCTCCCAAATTAGCGTAAATACTGGGAAGTTTGTGAAAAGAGCTGTGCTTACATGAAATGAAGTTCAAACACGAGGAACAGAAATACAGACAGGCAATAAAACATGATACATTTCAAATACAAAGAATGTGTCTCTAGTAACGTCTTTATCAATATTTTATTTTTGAGTGCGCTATCTAGGAGCGGAATGACAGCCCTAGAGAATGAAACCTTGTGACATAACTCAGTACTATCAAAACAGGTGCTCACAAGCCAATTGTGATGCAAGCCTTTCATACATTCTATTAGCTGTGCACCTTCGTTGCTGCATCTCAGGAGCACCTGCTAACTCACTAGTTCCACATTTTCAAAATGTATCTTCTCACAAAGTGAGACTGCTAAATTTATGCCAATTATGCTAGTAAATGTTGGATTTGACGATTCCCTTCCCTTCCTGGGTCCCTTTCTTTCTGATGATGGGCTTTCCACTGACATCTATAGTCTCACTGACACCCACAACTACCTGAAGCATTCTTCCTCACATACTGATTCCTGTAACGATGCAATTCCTTTCTCCCATTTGTCATGTTTGATTATACCACCTTCCATACAAGAGCTTCTGAAATGTCCTCATTTTTCCTCAGACAAGGATTCTGCTCTGCCATGGTAGACAGGATCCTTAATCGGGTCTGTCCCATTTTCTGTGCATCTGCTCTCACCCCTTCATGTCCCCTCACAATAATGATAGGATCCCCCTTGTCTTTACTTTCTCATGTCACCAGCCCAGCATCATCAGATCATCATCCACCATTCCCGCCACTCTCGATGTGATCCAATCATATGATTTTTACTTTTCCGCTTTCTGAAGGGACCATTCCCTTTATGACATCCTGGTTCACACCCCTACTTTCAGCTGTTCATCCCAGCACCATCACGTGCAAACACAGGAGATGCAACACCTGTCCATTCACCATCTCCCACACCCCCAAACAATCCTCAAGTGTGAGATAGCAATTTATGTGTAGTGCCTCCAACCTAGTGTACTGCATCTGCTTCAGACTCTATGTTGAGAAGAGCAAATGCAGATTAGGTGATCACTTTGCAGAACGCCTCCATTCTGTCCACAAGTGCGAAGCAGAACTACCTGTCACTTCAATATCCGATCCCACTCCCACTATGTGTCCTCTTCATCTTTGGCCTTCTACACTATTCCAATGAAACGAAACACAAGCTTGAGGGACAGCACCTTATCTTTCTATTAGGCACTTTGCAGCCCTCTGGCCTTAATATTGTTTTTTATAACTGCAAACCTTAACTTGAGCACCCACTATGGCACGAAATGCTGGCAATATGGTATGGGAGTTTTGGACAGGGGAGTGTTTTTTATTCATTGGATGTGGGCATCGCTGGCAAGGCCAGCATTTATTGCCCATCCCTAATTGCCCTTGAGAAGGTGGTGGTGAGCCGCCTTCTTGAACCACTGCAGTCCGTGTGGATTATATCTTTTTGTTGCGGGATTGTACAGCTAAGTGGCTTGCTAGGTCATTTTAGAGGGTAGTTAAGAATCAACCACATTGCTGTGGGTCTGGAGTCACATATAGGCCAGACCGGGTAAGGACGGCACGTTTCCTTCCCTAAAGGGCATTAATGAAACAGATGGGTTTTTTCGACAATCCGGTAGTTTCATGGTCACTGTTACTGATACTAATTCTCGCTTTTTATTCCACGTTTTATTTTAACTAACTGAATTTAAATTCCCTAGCTGCCGTGGCAGAATATGAACTCATGTCTCCGGATTATTAGTCCAGGCCTTTGGATTACTAGTCCAGTAACATAACCACTATGCTACTATACCCAGTGGAGATGGATAGCTGTTAGGGGTGGGCACCCTCCATCAGAACACCATGCTGACGGAGCAGCCTATTTATTTGTTCTCCAACGCTCCAGGGCTGTTGGAGTTTGTTCCACTTTGCCAGTTTTCTTTCCATTTCTACTTGTTTTACCTCCCGCTCCCTCAGCTATTCACACATTTTCTGTGTCTCTTAAATGTCTCTAATTTCTCTCATCAATCTTCCTATTGTCTCATGTCAATATCACTTCAGCCATTTAACCATCTCCTGTTTTCCATTTAAACACTTTACAGGTCATTCTACTTCCTCTCTCGTGTGTGTGTGTGTGTGTGTGTGTGTGTTTCCCTTCTCAATATACGTGAAAAGAAAAAATTGCAGGGCTATGGGGAAAGAGCAGGGGAGTGGGACAAATTGAATAGCTCTTTCAAAGAGCCGGCACAGGCACGATGGGCTGAATAGCTTCCATTTGTGCTGCATGATTCTATGATTCTCCTTTCCCTTTGTTCTATTCCTTTTTAAATGCTGCTTACCAGTAATTTTTTCCAGGATCCACGAAGGGTCTCCACTGATGCTGATTGATTTTTGCGGAGAACATATTTGTTCTCCCAAATCTGAAAGCAGCACTTTTCATCTGGATTGTACATTTGTCTCTAACAACTGAGGAATAGGAAATTGTATTGTACATATCTGGAGTCTTGGCTTTGTACTGAGGCTTTGATAGGTTCACAATTGGGGCCATTCTATTGTTTATTTTATGAAAGTAAAGATCAGTTCAGCTGATCTCTTTTGCTTGGGAAAGTAGGTGCCTTCTATATTTATGTCACATTTCTTATCTTTTTTACCATTTTTCTCCTTTTTGTCATTGGCTCCTTGCTTGAGTATGATTACACAATGCTGGATGTATTCCAGGAGCTTGCTATTATTCATATGTGAGCCTTGATGAAGTGATGGGGTGGTGCGGGGGGAACATCAGAGCCAAACTGGTCCTATTCTCTACGGTTATGTAGCCACAACACAAGGTTATGTCAGTTATCTGTAATGTAAAAAAAAAGGTCAGGAGGAAGGTTCCTGAGTGAGTGCAAATAGAAAGTGAGCAAGTACAGACCGGTGGGGATATGTTGCAGGGAGAATACATCATGTTGTTAGAATAGATTCAGACATGGGAGACTAACACAATACTAATGCAACACTCAATTTCCATGCAATTGCAATTCTAGCAGGGGTAATGGGATAGTGATCAGATGTGGGACCCTGGACGATTTCCTGTTCACTCCCCCACCCCACCCCAACCCAGGGGCACTGAGTTCAATTCTAGGATCCCTACTGGCATCCTGGCTCAGATCAATCTGGGGCTTTCCTTGTCTGCATGGCTTAGTTGCTCATTGGATCAACTCAGATGGCTATTAGGGGTGTTCATGTTTGGACTAGGAATGACTTGTGGCATTCAGATTCTGTCATGGAAAAATGTGCAATATTGAGCCATCACATCAGTTAGATGCATTAGTGAGGTTTAAGCTCTCATTATACATTTTCATTTACACAGAGGCACTGTCTTTGCTGCCAGGACACAAGCAGAATTTTCATTGCAATGAAGTAGTGTTCAAACACAGATATTTTCAAAGTGCAATGATGTGTTTGATTGGAAATTGTGTCATTGCATGATATTGTTTGGCAAACGCAGTTTTAAAAAAAAATTGCCAATTACTTTTTGTTGAAGACAATGCTTTTTTAAAGATTGGGTTGTCCTCTATCATAAATCCAAAACTTTAATCTCAATCAGTGTAAAATTCCACAAACATTTTAGCCTTATCTAGCTAACCTTCAGCATAAATTGTATTTAGAAATATTTGTAATACTACTCAGTTTTACATTAATCATACCAAATCTTCAATGCTCTCAGGCCATTTTCTCTATAAAGATGATGTCAGGTTATACCATTTTTAAACAGAGACTCTTAAAATGAATCACGGAGCAAATCTCCTTTGGATAATCTCTGGTCAATGTATCTTGAGTAGATTCACACAAGGCTGGTCTGTGCAAGGGATATCTTTCTCATTTATAGTAGAGGTTCCAGTTGAAAGATATGCAGAGTGGTTCTTCAAACATAATCTTAATCTTAACACTATTAGTGATTATCAGTTTATTGGTCAACAACTTCTGCACAAAATTTAACTACAAAAAGAAAGACTTGCATTTATATAGTGCCTTTCTCGACTTCTGGACATCCCAAAAAGCTTTACAGCCAATTAAGTATTTTTGTATTGAGGTCACTGTTGTACTGTATGAAATGCGGCATCCAATTTGCACACAGCAAGGTCCCACAAATGGCAACATGATAATGACCAGATAATCTGTGTTAGTGATGTTGGTTGAGGGACAAATATTGGCCAAGACACCAGGGAGAACTCCCCTGCTTTTCTTCAAAATAGTACCTTGGGATCTTTTTACTTCCTCCTGAGATGTCAGAAGGGGCCTAGGTTTAAAGTCTCATCCGAAGGACGGCAACTCTGACCTCAGGCGCTCCCTCAGTACTGTACTGGAGTGTCAGCCTAGATTTTGTGCTCAAGTCTTTGGAGTAGGATTTGAACCCACAATCAAGGGTGGAAAGGCTTCCTTTGCAAAAGCAGGAGTTGCTGTATTCAGTGCATTTCCCATATTTTTCTTTACTGCAAAATAGGATAAACTTATGACACAATAATGCATGTATCACCATTATTACCAATGTACTAATAATTTCTTGGCACTTTATAGGCAGTTCTTGTCAACATAATTTCACAAATTAAGGGTAAATTTTCAACTTCGAACGAAGATTGAACGGGTTTACAACAGGCGGGCAATCAGTTGTACCAGGTCATCGCCCAGGTGGCAAAGATGAAAATGACCCCATTGTGTGTACAAGTTTGTTTTGATTCTCGTGGGTGAGTTACAGAAACTGTTTATTAATCAGCATGACCCCACTTAACCTGGGGTAGGGGAGAGAAGCCATATATCAAATGCTTATCACAATGGAAAGTATATTTTTCAGTGGTTTTAAACCAAAGTCAACATGTCAGTTTGCTTTCATGGTTTCCAGGTTGAATTTGATTTCCAGATCAAAATGACACTCACCCTATTTGAGGATAGATGAGTCTGGCATTTTGGATTTTAGATAACACTATGAAGGTTACTTACTTTAATTTAATTGAATATGACTAGGTCTAGTATATTGCTCGATTCTGATTGTCTGAATAAGTTCCATTGAAGTTCATTGTGAACGTGTCTTTATGTATAAATGCTGAGCACTAGAGAAGGAAATCACATAAGTGAGTCATAAACATAATTTAGCTTTGGACTTGGCAGTCACTCGGTTGGCCACTCTTCGATTAGACTTTCGGACTTCTTCAGTGGGTCAGTGCCTGCCATTGCCATTTAAATGAAGGAAGGTATATAACTACAAAAATATATAGAATAGATTGCATCGTATGTATTTAACAAACTGAGTAAAAACAAACTTCTGTAGTAAAACGAACTGTAGAATCATTCTCTGTAGAATTCACTTAAAATTTCATGCAAGTAAATGACAAACATAACACTATTTGTTATAATGGGCTTTGAAAAGTGTTTTTATTTTCTTGATTGCTGACAACAAGGGGATAAATAGGTTCTATCATTAGAACATAAGCTGGCAGCACACGCCTAATCATGTGGGCGCAATTAGCAGACAAAATTGGTCAGGGGCCCTCATTATCATGAAATAGGCGGGCTGCCAATGCGAGTCCATCTGCTGATTGGCAGCTCGCCTAATCGGGGCTTGCTTATTGGGCATCCCTGACGATATTTAAAGGCAGCTTGCACCTCTTAAAAGGGAGGTGCACCACGGCTGCAGACAACTCGAAGGCAATTCAGGAGATGGCAGCCCAAGGAGAAGCTTCAAGGACTCCCCGCTTCTCGGATGCAGCACTGGAGGTCTTGGTGGAGGAGGTCGGCAGGAGGATGGACGTCCTCTTTCCACCAGGTGGCAGGAAGGTATCACCCCAAGCAGCAGTGGGCACTGGTGGCAGAATACGTCAGCGCAGGAGCATTGTCCCAGGACATGGCAGCAATGCAGGAAGAAGTTCGATGACCAGACCAGGATTGTTAAGGTAGAACTTCTAACTCCACCTATCTTGCATCACTCTCTGCATAACCCTACACTACCCGAAGCCCCAGCATTCACAACCCTTCCGTCCCCCGATTACCGGAACTCTCCTCCATTCACTGCAGCAAAATTCACTCCACCTCTTTCTGCTACTAATGCCCCACTTTGCACCTCCTACACTCCTCATTATTATTGCTTTCACCTTCTCACTCCTCTGCCACCCTTCATACCTCAACACCCCTAATCTACCTTAACATCCTCAAAGCATCTCACTGGACTACCACTAATACTCTCCCTTCTTTCTTGCAGGGAAAGCTGGTGAACAATAATAGATAGGAGGTGAGAACAGGAGGTGGGAGAGCGTCCATTCAGGTCCTCTTCCTAATTGAGCAGGAAGTAATGCAGATCATGGGCCTGGGTCGTGTTAGGGGCGTGGCAAGCGGCTAAGCTGGAGCACACATCCTGCAAGGTTCTTGGCTATCTTACACTCTACCCTTCTCACTGAAATCTCACCCTCGCACACTATGCATGACAAAGTGCAGTTGCATTCAGCAGCCACTCATTTGTCTCTGCTTATCCTTCACACTAAGTGCTAATCCTTTCAGGTCAACACAATATAGAGTGCCCAGAGGCTAAGGAGCTGGTAGAAAGCATCACCCAAGATGAGACAGTGTCACTCGACCTTACTTTAGCAAGCATCAGCTTAGAGATTGGCACTAAACATACTGTAGAGGATGTGCTAGAGGGGGCTGCATTGGGAGACTCACCGAGCACTGGTGCACAGGAGCATGGTGGCGGAGCGGTGGTGAGTGGGGGTGGGGGGGTGGGGAGGTGGTGGCACGGCCCAGGAAGCAGCTTGCTGGAAGGAGAGCTTGCATCTTATCCCTGCAGCGGAAGGAGCTGATGAAGATCTCGAGGGCACACTGTACATTCAAGGAGTGATCCTTATATATCAGGACCTTTTAAGTGTACTGGGCAGCCTGCTAGCAAGCTTGAACACGATGGCACAGAGCATGGAGGAGTCCAGATCTAGCTGTCAGTCCAGATCCAGATCTGTGGTGTTGTCCAGCAATACTTACTAACTCTTGCATGTACATGGGTTTGTGCTGAGATACCTATCCAACATCCCTCCATTTAAAATGATCTTTTGCCAGAAGTTTTGCCACCTGAGTGATCCCGCAGGTGACTGTAAATGTGTTGATATTTGTGATTGTTTTTGCACGTCCTTCAGTCGAAGGGTTGCCAATGGAAGAGTCCCTGAGAGAACTTTTCTCTTGACATTCCCCAAAATACTCAATTTTTAGGAACATAGGAACATAGGAACAGGAGTAGGCCATTCAGCCCCTCGTGCCTGATCCGCCATTTGATAAGATCATGGCTGATCTGTGATCTAACTCCATATACCTGCCTTTGGCCCATATCCCTTAATACCTTTGATTGCCAAAAAGCTATCTATCTCAGATTTAAATTTAGCAATTGAGCTAGTATGAATTGCCATTTGCGGAAGAGAGTTCCAAACTTCTACCACCCTTTGTGTGTAGAAATATTTTCTAATCTCGCTCCATAGGCAAAATACCATATATTATTAGCTTTGATCTAGTTTTCCGATTATGTTATTTTTATATCATTTTTTTATATCATAGATAAAGACTAAATAACAACGATTATTTGCAGTGGATTCATTCTGAAATTGGCACTTGTGATTGCTACTGATATTGTGCAACACGAGATGTGATGGATACACATACAAAGCTAATGACAGTGTCCTTCTAAATTGTTGTCACACCAATATTTCATACCAGTTAAAATTATTTAATTTGTTTTGCAGTATCCTTTTCACAAGGATAGTTTTTTTTAAACAATTTTTTTATTTATTCAAAAAATCACAACATTCACTTTGTAAAGTTGCTGTACAGTCTTGTTATGTGATACCTTCAGGGGAATACAATGGCACATTACAGTTTTTGGCACATTTAAGAGTCAGCTGGGACCCACATGCTTCAGCGGTCAACATAATTTGGTGCATCCGTCAGGTTCAGCTGAGTCAGGGAGATTTCCACGGTCCTGCCTGCACAGAGGATCCCAGAGCTGGATTGTTGCACAATGTGGAGCTTTTGACATTCTAGTTGAACACAAGAGAATCACTGATAACTTGCGATTTCATTCCCAGTTAACCCATTTTTAATATCTCATGGGACAGTCTGGGTGTGGTCGGTGAATGGAATAGTTCTTATTCTAATAAAAAGATCAACATTATATCTTTTTTTTCACCATTCCAACAGATATAGACCAGTCATTCCACCTCCACACTGAACTCATTAATTTAAGTGGCACATAACTAAGTCATAGTGGTACAGCAACTTTGTATCATGGAGTTTGAAACTGCGTCTCTCCACATAGTCTTCACAGGATAAACCACATGTGACCTCAATCTTTAAAAAAAGATAGTAACTCACAAAACTGGTCAACTTGGATGTAAACAAGATAAACAAGTGGGACTTATGATTGAGGGGAAAATAAACCTCTAGTATGTTGAACATTGTTGTTTAAAATGTCTTACTTTTGAAAGAGCCTAATGTTTAACAAAAATATAAGTTTTTCAGCATGCTGTAGATGAGTGCAATTGCCATCTAAAACTAAAATATTATTTACAAACTGCAAATCCAAAAGCTTCCATACAAGATACCTTTTAGTACAGTAACCTTGGTAACAGAGTGAGAGCAATGCCAGAAAAATCAAATACTTTAAAAAAAAACTTAATGGATTGGCAAAGAACAAAGGCAGCCAGATATATCCTTAGCTTCCACTTGTCCTGAAGTCAAGAGATTCGGATAGATGATTTTCAGTTTTATGCAGCATTTTGTTGACAGTTTTGTGGAAATTTACCTTAGTGTAGCTTTGGGAATCCCATAATTGACCTCTTGGATGGCTGCGTGGGTCAGTGCCATCTTTGATATTGGCACTAAGTCTTATGCAGCAAGAAAGTTGGTACTGGTTTGTATTGAATCAGTCATTCTCAGCAGCTGATGTGATCAATTGCTGCAGGGTTGTTGCTTCTAATTCCGATTCTGTGACCCCACTGAAACTGTCTTTGTGTGGGTACCTGCTAATGGCAGGTTTGGGTTTTGGCTCTGATGCCTTCACATTTGAATAACTCACTCATAATTGTTAGGGAAGGCTCACACATGTGAAAGGGACACATGAATGAGGTACTGGAGGGTTGTGGCCACTTCTAAAACCATACTTTGACATGAGTCACTTGCCTTAAGGAGAGGAGCGGTAAGGGAAGAAAATCTGAGGAAATATTGGAATCAAAAGCAAGAAAACAAGACCCGTGTTTGATCTATCTATCAAACGTATTTTTAGAATCAATAACATTTGCTACAATGGGAATCTGAAATCAAAGTCATTTTTTGACAAGCAGGTGCAGACTGAAAATGGTGAAACATTGTTGCCAGACACTGGGCTGTTTTTTAAACAGCTTGTCAGCGGCAGTTATTATTCTCAGAAAAATCATTTTGCAAAAGGCTTTACTAGGAATTGACAAACCTGATTTCCTGATAGGTTTTGCAGAGTGATTTATTGCCTTTTTGGCATGGGAATAATGACACTTTGGTGCTCATCATTCTGGATTCATTCAGTGCACCAAATACTGACAGACCTGATATGGACATTGGGCAATGCCCTTACCGTCATCTTTCAAAATATTCTGTGTATCTCCCACGTCAAAGAGCTTCTTTCTTTTCATATGATTTAATACATTATTATTTCTCTTTATGATGGGCTGAGGTCAATGTTTAATTTCATATCTAATACTTTATCTATAACATAGCATTTTAGGTGGCATGTACTCAGTAGTTCATTGAAGCATTCTACCCATCTTGTTACATAATCATCAACACCATAAATTATGCATTCTTGTTAGGAATGAGGCAAAAGTTATTTTCCTTAGAGAAAAGCTTAATTAATTTTAACATCGCTCTTAACCACTGTGAATTGCTGCAACTTCCAAATATTGTTCTGTATGATCTACCAAGTCTGTTTTACATTAAACTAACTGGGAACTCTTTAAAATTAGCTTTGCACTGGTGGGAGTTATATTGCAGTCAATGCAAAATCATAGTAGTTTGCGACTATTTTTCAAGGTTGCCTCACATTGCTTGGTTAAATTCAGTTCTGTTGACTTCATACCTGAACTGGACTGTTTAGTTCATGATGATGCAAAGCCAAAACCATTGATATAAAATGTGGAATATAATTGGGTTAAGACATGCAGGGGGGGCAGGCGGGGGGGAGGAATTCAATTTGTATCCAAAACAGGCACAAAGTCGACAAAGCGACTGCTCCATGTATCCGTCTATGTTGGCTTGAGGCCCGAGCAAAATTTTTGTGGGTCCAGCTGGAACACAAAATTTCTTGGGCCTTCTTTTGAGCGGCTCCAGTGTCCTTCTAAGGACTGCTGGTTGGGTTATTCAATGCCTGATACAACTGGTCAAAGCCTGTATGCACTTGCTCCACCCATTTGTACCTACATTTTGCAATTGGACCCCAATTTGCATATTTAATCATTGTTACGCCTATTTCAGGCGGGTGGGCTGCTCACCCATTTACAGGTGTGCCTGAATATGGCATCAGTTGGGCCTTGGGCATCAATGGGGTAGTTGAGGTGTCCCTTGCCTCCCCTCATCCAATTTTCAACTTCTGGCTGCCTATTTGTCAGGTGCAAAACGGGCATCTGTGAATTAAATTTTGGCCCTGCTGTTTCAGAAAACAAAACAGAAAGTGCTGCACTAAATCACTATCATCAATAAATAAATATTTTCAAATATTATGTTTTAATAATTAGACAAAAGCTGCTGAATTAGTTAGACAAATGTATATGAAAATATAATTTAATAGCTGAAATAAATAAATTAAATGGCACTGTTATACTAATTAATGTTTACTCATCCGTATTCAGCAGATAAATATATTCTTCAGGGATCTTGTTGGAGAGAAGTAGAGAAAACAGCTATTGAGGAATGAGTGTTCTTTGCCTGTTCATAATTGTAGAAAATGTGTGCATTAATGCTGTTTTAGGATCGGGTATATAGATCAATTAAATGTGGCAAAATCAAACAATGGTGAAACCAATCAGTCATGTATTACAGAATAAGAGATCATGTCAAATTTCCTCTACTTTGGATTGGCTGAGAAAATTTAATTCAGTATGTTCTCTTGAAACTGGTTTGAAGAGTGAATGGAGTCTGAAGTGTATTGGTAGAGTTAGTGACACCAGTGCACAATTAAAGATAGCAGAGGCACTATTACACATACATAAAAATTCATTAGAAAAGGGAATAGTGCCACAGGACTGGCGGACAGCTAATGTGATTCCTATATTTAAAAAGGGAGATAGAACAAGTCCAGGGAACTATCGACCAATTAGCTTAACGTCGGCGGTAGGAAAGATAATGGAATCCTTACTGAAAGATGTAATGGAAAAACATCTAGAAACCGAAAATATAATAAAGAATAGTCAAAAGGGAAGGTCATGCTTGACCAACCTTATTGAATTCTTTGAAGAAGTAACAGAGAGGGTAGACAAGAGTAATACAGTAGATGTAATATATTTGGATTTTCAAAAGGCTTTCGATAAGGTACCGCATAGTTGACTCATGACTAAGGTCAGAGCATGTGGAACCAGGGGACAAGTAACAGAATGGATAGCAAGCTGACTACAAAACAGAAAACAGAGAGTAGGAGTTAAAGGTCGTTACCCAGACTGGCAAAAGGTGGGAAGTGGTGTTCCATAAGGATCGATGTTGTTGTTCACCATTTATATAAACGATTTGGACTCGGGAATCAGAAGTACAATCTCAAAATTTGCGGACGACACCAAATTGGCGGTATAGTTAATAATATCACAAGGAGTAGTCGAGGCGAATAGCATTGATGCATTTAAGGGGAAGCTAGATAAACACAAGAGGGAGAAAGGAATAGAAGGATACGTTGATGGGGTTAGATGAAGAAGGGTGTGAGGAGGCTCTTGTGGAGCATAAGCACCAGCATGGACCTGTTGGGGCGAATGGCCTGTTTCTGTGCTGTACATTCTATGTAATATGCTTAAGGAAATTGAAGAATACTTGAAGAGATTAGAGTTCAATACCTAATGATGCAATATTATGGGGTTTGATTCAGGAGATCCATGTAGGAAGAGTCAGGAAGTTAAAAATGACCTTGTAACTGGCTATTCAAATCCATAGGGAATTCGATCTTGAAACTCAGCAACGTTCATTGCCTCTATGCTAGTCTGTACCTAAGCTGATTATATGTAATTTATATAGTCTGGAGTGCAACCCTATCAGTTTATAGTCATGGGTGCAAAAATGAGAATTGCATCATCAGTTTCACTAGGAACTTAATTATCAGAACTCAGGCGAAAACTAACTAGAATAATCTCTAACGGAAGGAAATAAGTAACGAGATTAAAAAAAACATAATGTTAATTAATATTTACCCTAATTATAGTAAATAGTACAGTTTGTAGTGATATTTTAGGAGTAAATTACAATCACAGCATATTTGTAAATGTAGTGGACTGAATTGTGTCAATCCACTTTGTTTGTATCTATACAGCATCGTCCTATAAAACATAACATTTAGCAAGAAAAACAATGTTTAAATTAACTGATTTTTAGTAATATTAATACGAATTCTCAAATCATCACTCTTATCTTGCACCAGTCAAGTGTTGTTGGTCACAACCTACTAGCAGTTAACTTGAAAAACTGCTCAATTCATAGGTCAGTGATCTGGATCTATAAATCTCTGTGCTGAGAAGTGCAGCTTTTAACAAATGGGAAAAAAAGACCAGCAGTTTATTCAGTGATTTCATTGTATTCTGGTTCATTGTATTTTCTCCTTCTATTTGACATAGCTAGAATATTCATCTCAATCCATGGTGAAGCCCAATTTATTTGATATGAGATAGCATATTTGATTATACTTTGTTTCCGGTATGCAAACTCAGTTTATGAAATAGTTCCAATAATGCAGCAATTTTTCATTGATCAATTAAATAATTATGTTGCATAAAACTTTTAGTTACAGAGATAATTTTTTTAGGACTACCTTTTGTGGAGAATTAATAAAGCCATGGAAGTCATCACTTTAGTTAAAATTGAACTCTTGCTAGAATATTTTAGAATAGTAATGCATATTTTTAAGTCTGGGCAGTGCTATATTTTAGAACACTCAGGTCTAGAACCTAGATTCAAATCAATTGCAGACCAATGGGATTAAAGTTTCTCTTCTCTGATGGTTATAAAGGGTTCCATACATATACGCTAGGCTGCATGACGACAGGATACAGCTGGAGACAATTTAACAAGGACAAATCTTGATTCACGATACCAATCCTGATAATTACGAAGAGTGCAGAAAAACTTGAAGGGTTTTGCCAAGATGTAAACTGGAGCTTTGCACGGCCTCATGCATACTCCAACACCCCTGTTTTAGCAATTGTAGCTAATTCTTCATAGAAGGGATATTGTTCCAGGCAACATGACTGTGTGGAGAAGGGTTCTTTTAAGCTGCAACATCTGTTATGTTTCTGACATGAACACAGAGATCTAGTTTAAACACTTGCATCTTTTATAGTGCTACTTTGCTCACTGTCCTGCAGATTTCTGACAGCCTGATCACATGTTGCTGATGTAGAAGACAGATACCGGACTGGAGTAACCCATCTTTATCTGGTGAAGTGATCTTAATGACTTTGGTGTGTGCTGGGTCCAGAAATAAGAGTCAGATTTTCTCTACAACTTGCCCAATAAGGCTACAATATTCTATAACTGGATAGATATATGTGTGTCGAGCATTATTTGCCTGACTGTGACAACTAAGTACAAACTTTCTTAAGGATTTTTACAGTTCCTAGTGGTTTTGAGTCTATAGCACAAAACTACTTTTAATTTGCCATTAATTGGCATTCAATTTTCAGTTCCGATCTTATTCAATGATGGTACAATGACAGCTGATATGTGGAATAGAATATTTGCACAGGTTGGTGCAGGGGAATGTTCTGTTAGGTTGAGACATATAAATGGCTTAAAGCAAAGAGAGGTGCATAGATGCTACAACTTGAGCATCTCTGGAAAGCTCTTTCTGCTCCACAGAAGTAGTATAAATTTGGAGGAACCCAAAGAAAGGTCCAAATCCAGGCAATTCAAATGGGACAGAAAAGAAGAGCCCAGAACTTCAATGAATCTGACCGTCAGATACTCCTGGATGAAATGTAGTAGAAGAGAGAAAAACTATTGGGTGCTTATGGGAGGAAACTCCAGAAAACTATATCAAAAGCAATGTGGAAGGAAGTGGTACTGGTACTGAATGCCATCTCTCTTACTCCCAGAATTGCAGACCATTGCAGGAATAAGTTTAATCACCTTATGTGGGAAGGCAAAGTAACAGACCAGCTACTGTTCCTTCTCTTTCTTGGGCACCATGGGAACCAACACACTGTTGACCATTAATATGACTTCCTGCATAAGTCCTTCTTCTCACTGCATTGTGGATTCAGCAATTAATTGACTCTGCATCTTGCATTATGTGTTGGTACTTAGCCTCACAAGAATGATTTGTGGCAGCTTAATTGGAATCTGCAACATTCCCTCAGCTCACAAGCGGACCAGGACTAGTTAGTACCTCTTCCTCCAGGGAAGCACAGACTGCAGCCCTAGAGGCAGTAGATGGACAGAACCCTGCATATTGGCTTTGGGCCTGGGATAAAGGCAGCTGCCTTTCAGGTTTTCAGAATCTGTTGGCAGCCAGTAGACCAGCCAATCCATCGTTCAGTGGACACAAGATCCAGGGCCTAATAGAATGGTGCTGTGTGTAGTCTACCTGCTTTCCCCTGCTATTTCTCAGGGCAGCAGGACATACCAGGCGTCCCATCTATTCCCTCTGAGCACCACACAAGTGACACATAAGAGTCAAGACCGACTACCCAGGCAGAAGCTCCAGAGATGCAACTCACAGTGGGTTTTTCACCGATCCAATCGCCATGAGAGGAAGGCCGCCTCAATCCCAGGAGCCTTTTGTACCACAAGAGCAGCCAATCATCTCTCATAACACTGGCCCTTAGGTTGCATCTAGGAGAAGCACTAGAATAGGAGAAAGAAGGGTACATTTAGACACCTAGGGGAGGCATGGAGTGAAGAAGAGGGAGGGGTACTATTGATATTTGTTTTGGTGATTATACAAAAGTAGGTGTATTTGTTTCACACTATTATTTATGGAGTAGGTTAGGAATTGTCGGGCCTGGTTGGTCAGAAAAGTCTGATGTGATGTGAAGTTCCAAGATGTGTTTTGAATGGAAAGATTTGTATTTGAACTGAAGCTGGAGGAAATGGAATAGTGGCAGTGATGACAAAGTGGGACACTTAAACAGAGGAGAATACTTTATTAATTATTTGAGTTCTGATATCCCTTGCAGCTGTTACTGAAGAATTCTCTGAAAGCTGGTGCTCCTGATGCTCCACTCCAGGCTCCTCTGTCTCCAAAGCAGCTCGGGCATCTGTCCCGGAATCTTCATAGCCGTTTTGGACTGCACAATTGTGCAGGACACAGCAAGCTACCACTATGCAAGATACAGGCTTGGTAATATATTGCAGAACTATCAAAGTATCAAAAGTGCTCCTTTTAAGGCCCGACAGTTCTCTCAATTATAACTCTTGTAGAAATATATGCCTGCAGTGCTCCACAACTACTGGTTTTGCAACTCAAAGGGATCGTAATATATGCAGCAGAGGGTACACTATGTCATGCTCAAGTCATCTGCTTACTTAATATTCTTCCTTTAAGAAATCAGGGAGGCCATTTATTGCACCCTGCACTTTGGGTTCCCAGCACCTTGATAAAACTATATGGGCTCGATTTTACCGGCGGGTTTCCTGTGCGTTTCCAGTGGGGGGGCCCCGAAAATCCCGATATCCAGGCACGTGACTGGATCGCGCCACGATCCCGCCCACTTCCGGGTTCCCCGATGACGTGCAGGGGTGCGTGCGTAGCCCCCGCTGGTGGGAATCCCGCAGGCAATTAAAGCCAGCGGGATGCCACTTGAGTGTATTTATTTCGCTTGTTCAGGTCATTAACTGACCTGATTAAGGGACTGTGTGTGATTTTGGAGAAACATGGGACTGTTTCACACACTGGGGGAAACAGTCCTAGTTGAACTGGACGTGTTGCAGCCGTCAGCCTGTAGCAGCTGCAAAGGTCCATTTGACAGGTGGGGGGGGGGGAGACCCTCAGCCATTGCAGGAGGCCGCTCTGTCACTTGGGACAAAGTGTGGCCTCCACCACCCTCCTCCTGACGGTCAAAGTCACCAACCTGCACACTCACCCCGGGGTCCGGAGACATGTGCCTACCTTGCGGACCCCCTCAGATGTACATATTGCGGATGGGGGCCATCATAGCTGCAGTCATGACCCCCTCGGAGGGCGAACAGCATCACCAGCCTCGCCATCCACGCCGTCCACCTCTGACATGTGGAGCTCCACAACAGAGTGCTGTGACACATCCACCTGTACAGCAGGAGGGAGGGCTACCGCAGAGAGAGACGCGTCGCAGAGGGCACTACCCTCGCCACAGGGTCCACAGACCGAGGCGCAGCTCCCCGGACCTCTCCGAGCAGCAGTGCACATGGAGGCGCAGATTCACTCGACATGTAGTCGTGGACATCTGGCCTCTTTCATGCCGAGCTGCTCCTGGCTGGCCCCAGCACCATCTGCTTACCTGTTGCTGCCAAAGTCACCACTGCCCTCCACAACTTCTCCTCCGCATCCTTCCAGGGTGCAGCCGGGTACACCGCCAATGTCTCTCAGTCGTCTGCGCGGAAGAGCCCTGCAAATACACCTGCACCTATTCTGCAGTGACACAATGGGTGGCATCAGTGGTGGGTCCTCATAGTGATACCCAGGAGCGGGCATTATTGCACAAAACAGACAGGATTCGCGGAGACATGGCAGTGGCGGTGCCAATATAATGTGTGATGTGAGTTGTTCTGAAATTCAATATAGGTAACACCCATGACAAACCCTCAAACACCCTTGTGCATCCCCTTCATGCTCACGACACGTTTGCCTTACGCTGCCTACTGCACATATGTGATGCATGCCCTGTGGCTGCAGCACAGGTGGTGGCAGGTTGAGTGAGGCTGGCCGTGAGGGACATGCACGAGAGGGTGCGTATGGGATAGAGCCATGAGATTATATGAGGATTGGGTTGCGTGTTAGTGGCGGGGTGAGTACTCGCGAGGTGAGTAGGTGCAGGTAAGATGAGGATGGGGTTTGAGTGGGTATGAGGGGTGATGTGACAGAGTGGTGTTGGCGGTGCCGAAGGAGATGTGGGGTGGGGGCAGTGTTGTGGCAGACGGAGTGTAGGGGAAAGACTATGTGTACTCACTTTGGCTGACCTACTGAGGTCATTGGAGCGCCTCCTGCACTGTATGCAGGTGGGCGATATGTTGGTTGCGCTGGTGACCTCCTCTGCCACCTCGAGCCAGGCCTTCTTGGTGGCAGAGGCAGGCCGCTTCCTCCCGCCCGCCGGGTGGAAGATCTCTGTCCTCCCCCTCCTCCTCACCCCATCTGGTGATACCTGGGGTGAGGCATCATTAAACTGGGAGCAGCCTTCCCCCTGGGCTGCTCCATGCTGTAATGTGTTCTATTGGTTGCAGCATCTGTCAGTGGAGGACTGCCCCTTTAACTAGAGAGCCTCCAGCTGACAGATCGTACTGCGCATGCACAGCCCGCCCGACGCGCAGACCAGCAGCGCGGAGCCCAGAGGAGCAGGTAATTGGATCCAATTAGTGGATTGCCTGCTACGATCACGCGGACAACCCACTAATTTCACCGAGCGTGTTGACCACGCTCCCGAAACCCAACCCGCTGGAAACCCGCAGGCCTGGTAAAATCGGGCCCTATATGTCTCTATCTTACTGATACCTGGCAGGTGTGCCAAGCTGAATGAACTTCTCTGCTCTTCTAAAAATGGTGTCAGTGACCTGACAAATGTATGCCCTGACAGTAGGTGATATTACACATATCCCCTGTGGCAGATTGAAATGAGCCATAAATGTTGAGTGCCATAGAGTAACTTTTACTGCCAGAGGCAGTACTGTCAGGCCAGATGATCTTGGATGCAGGTCTTCATGCAGAAGGTGGCATAGTTCTCCTATAGCTTCTTTGGTGAAGTGTACTTTATTTATGCAGAACTCCTCACTGAGGTCTCCTGTGATCTGATGGCCTATAAATTATTTGGGGAGGACAATACCCTGTGGGGTACATTCTTCTCAAATGCTGCTTCACCCTCCTTTCCTACATCGTGTACTACTCCTCCTCTATTAAAATAGCAAACAATGGAATGCTCATTGCGAATCTTATAATCTTGACTAACAACCTCTTACTTTGTGGGGGTTGGAAAATTTCCATGTGGTGTTGCAAGTGTTCAGGCTGACTGAGGCAAAACTAGTTCTGCCCACATGCACAGCAAAAACTCTGCTCCAAAAGCTCTCTTGTAAGTCCAGCAATCACTTTTTAAAGCATTTACATGCTGAAGGCTCCAAAGTAAAGTACTTCTGCCAATATCAGCAGGCAAATGGTGCTCCTCTTTTATCTTGTGATTTACCCTTGATACAATGGGGGTGTTATTCAGCACTTTTGGGAACTCTTATGATGTTCCAGATTATTTCCATATATTATAATGAGCTCCCAACAGCATTGGCGATAACATTGTCAGAAGCCTCCAGACCAGAAATGGCAACGCAGCCTTCATGGAGTGGAAACCTGACATAAATGGGATCCATCCCAATTTGCAGGCCTCTGAATACAAATATCCTTCTAGCACTAAAGAATGCTGAAAAATTAGACCAATTTCAGGGATTTAAATTTTAACTTCTAAAGTAAGAGATCTGTGCATGAATTTATCAATTGTGGACTTTTCTGTTTTTCTTTGTGGAAATAATGGGATTCTTCGAATATGAGTCTTTTTCTGGGTTAGAAGGGGAAAGGGTTTGGTTATCTATTAATATGATATCCTGAGACCCCAGGTGCCTAATTCTAACATAATGGTTATCCACACCTTCATGTGGATGAATTTATTTTAAAATATATAAATCTTCAGTGCAAAGGTGAGTGTCCATCAGTAACCATTTGAAGTTTGGGATGAATCATATTTTGTTTCATTATACATTTTTCTCCCCAATGTGTTTAACCATATTCATAATCAATGATCTCTAGCTAGTTCTGTTTTTTTGTGTGGAAGTAATAATTTATTTTTTGCAAAATTTGCCTCAAAATATGAAATGGGAATTCCAGTTTTGTGTTATTCTTATGCAGTGTGTATCAATATCATGGACACCAAAGAAACAGATACAAGAGTAACTGCAGCAGATTCTTGTCACAGTCTATAGATGTGTGCATTATAATACAGTGAACCTCAGTGATTAGTTTTGCCTTAAAATGATTGAACTGCAGAGTCAATGATGACACTTTCTGCAGTAAAGCATATCTGAATGTTGGTGCCATTGTTTTATTTTGTTTCTGCAAAAATCTCCCTTTAAATTATTGTGAACTGTGGAGATATTTATTTTGAACCTTCAATAGTTGGAAATGCAGACTTTTCATTTGTAAGGTATTATTAGCTCTTATGTAATGTGAAAAGGCTCTGTTTTGTCTGTAAGTATGGAGTCATTTAGTGAAAACTACAAAGAGGAAGTGCTATATTGAAATATAGTTATTGTCCAAGAGATAGCACTGTCCATAATTTCAGAATAATATCCTGTAATAATTATTTTGTTTATTCTTTTCCTTATAAATTTCCTTGACACTGTGAGAAAAATCTGGTGAAGCCTAATGGACACTGTCAGCCTATGACAATGCCTATGAAGAATGCAGGGAAGTGTGATAATTACTCCTGGTCTGAGAACTGGTTGTGCATTTAATTGTATAAAAAAAGAATTATTGTTCTGTGGCATGGAAAGGAAATAAATGTTTCCCTTTCTACAGTAAATATTTATTTTATATGTTAGCTGATGTTGGCAGGCCAGACACCAGGAAACATACATGGTGTCCTGCAATCTGATTAAGAGTCCAAGGACCCTGCTGCACTGTTGATTGTTAATTTCCTTGTTGTTACAATACATGTCCTATCAAGAGGAACTGACAGCAGGAAGAAATTTTGCTCTTTGAGAGATTGATCAAATCTCGAACCTTAAAAATGGATTGAAATTGCTACTGTGATAGAAAATAGTTTTTAAAGATAGACTTTAGGTTATAATTATTTCATGCCCCATTCAAGAATCATAAATCATATTGGGACAGATTGCTGAAATATATTTTGTTTGTTGATGTTTGTATTTTTAAAATTCATTCATGGGATGTGGGTGTCACTGGCAAGGCCAGCATTTATTGCCCATCCCTAATTGCCCCTGAGAAGGTGGTGGTGAGCCACCTTCTTGAACCGCTGCAGTCCGTGTGGTGAAGGTTCTCCCACAGCGCTGTTAGGTAGGGAGTTCCAGGATTTTGACCCAACAATGATGAAGGAACGGCGATATATTCCCAAGTCGGGATGGTGTATGACTTGGAAGGGGAACTTGCAGGTGGTGGTGTACCCATGTGCCTGCTGCCCTTGTCCTTCTAGGTGGTAGAGGTCATGGGTTTGGGAGGTGCTGTGGAAGAAGCCTTGGCGAGTTGCTGCAGTGCATCCTGTAGATGGTATACACTGCAGCCACAGTGCGACGGTGGTGAAGGGAGTGAATGTTTAGGGTGGTGGATGGGGTGCCAATCAAGCGGGCTGCTTTGTCCTGGATGGTGTCGAGCTTCTTAAGTGTTTTTAGAGCTGCACTCGTCCAGGCAAGTGGAGATTCCGTGAGTATGGCTATGTCAGGCTGTTGCTTGACTAATCTTTGGGACAGCTCTCCCAATTTTGGCATGGGTCCCCAGATGTTAGTGAGGAGGACTTTGCAGGGTCGACTGGACTTGGTTTGCCTTTGTCGTGTCCGGTGCCAAAGAAAATGAACATATCAACACAAAGGACAGAGTTCCAACAGCTTACAAGACAACAGAAACAGCCAGGAGCACATACAGTATTATATACCTGGGGCTTACTAATTGCAGGTCTTATATACAAGTCAGTGATCCTCAGGGCCAGTGAGGTGGACCTTAGTTCTCCCCTCTGGCTGTACATCCAGATGGTCCGTCCAGTTTTATTCTTATTATGACTTTTTGTAGCGAGATTGTACAACTGAGTGGCTTGCTAGGCCATTTCAGAGGGCGATTAAGAATCAACCACATTGCTGTGGGTCTGGAGTCACATATAGGCCAGACCGGGTAAGGACGGCAGGTTTCCTTTCCCAAAGGACATTAGTGAACCAGATAGGTTGTTACGACAATCTGGTAGTTTCATGGCAACCGTTACTGATACTTGTTTTTTTTATTCCAGATTTTGAAAATTTAATTAATTGAATTTAAATTCCCCAGCTGCCGTGGCAGGATTTGAACTCATGACTCCGGATTATTGGTCCAAGCTTCTGGATTATTAGTCCAGTAATATAACCACTATGCTACCGTACCCAAGAAGTGTACTAAAAAAATGCAATGATTTTTCTGAATGAATTTGAATACATAGTGTACATTCATTCTGCAATAAAAATCTAATTAGCAGATTTTATTTGTCACTTACTGCAACTTATGAATTCATATAATTCGCATATAAAATACTAAAAATGTGTGGCATGCCAATACGTAATGTGATATTCTGTTCATAAAAGTATGGCATGAAATATTTGAAGATTGCAAAAAAATAGTGATTTACAGCAACTAGTAAAGAAGGGCTACTACCAGTTCTACTTGACATTAACACGTTTTCTGTATCCCTTCATTCCCCTGTTACTCACTGGCATACGTGCTCCTAATTTCTACTCATGTCCCACCGCTGCAGGGCTTTGCTGACTACTTTTTTTGTTGGGTGCCTGACTCCAACACCTAAAACTGGCAGTTGGCAGCAAAAAATGCTAAAAGTTAATTGTCTGGAGTAACTGATGATTTTTGACATAAACACATAAAACAGTGAGCTCACATAATATTTGTACATTTTAATTAATATGCCAGCACCTGCCAGATGTTAAGTTGCTGGTGAAAGCAACTATAGTTGACTTAGATGCGGACCCTAAGAATGGAGCTATCTAAAGCACAAGCTGAGTAGTTGCCTGTATTTATGTATATAGCACCAGCCATTGTGGGATCTGAGGAGTAGCGACCAAATCAGCAAAGACTCTTGTAAATAAAGTGCTAGTTTGGAATAAAATCTGACTTCTCTGAATGATTGAAATGAAGCAATATCAAATCTTGGTCACAGATGTTTCAATTACCTTTCTAACCTCTACTATTGTTTGCTTGTGCATAAATATATGGCAACATTTATTTCTTGGAGTTAGAGCGGAGTAAAATGGATTTTCAATCACGAACAAAAAAGAATATGGTTAATTCATATACACCCTGAAAAAAACTGAAACCTATAAAATGCATTTCAGAAATTGAAGAATCTAGAATTTTGATGCCATAATCACAGAGTTGATTAGATAGGTATTGAACATTTAGTTTATCACTAGGGGAAAACAAACACTCAGTTCATTAGGCTTTATAGATTTTGTTGTGACTGTCATTTGGCAATTAAGCATTAAGCAAGAAAGCATTCTAAAATGTAAAGAATTTTAAGGATTTTCTTTGAAATTCAAATCAAAAACCCCACTCCAAGTTCTGATGCAGTTCCAAGCTTTCATGCAGTTAAATTTCAAAATTATCCTCTTTGGTTTGCTGAGCTATCTGTTAGATCATCCAACTAGGTGCACTTACGGAAAATTAGAGTAATTAGATTATTGAACAATGGATCCAAATAGAGCACTATTACAATTAATTAGCTAACTAAATTATGAGTGGCCAATCAACCCAGCCAGCTTTTAATTGGATTTATGGCTTTACTTATAATGGATGCTCAGGACATGAACTTTGGTCAAGCATTTACATTTCCTTTGAATGTATGGTCTACTGTAGAAAGACATGCAATGTATGTGGGGACATTTCCTTGAGGTTATTTGTTGATTGGATATCGCAGTCATACTCCTAAAAAATCAGTAGTATCAGCCATCTCATAGACTGAGCAGAGGCTTGTTAATTTCAAAACATCTAGGTAATTTACTTCCTGTGTCGAAATTGCTGCCCATGTTTATGTACTCCACTCACAGTGGATTGGAATAATTGTGGGAAGGGGGTTGGGATGGTGGAGGTAGCCAGTGACATGTGCCGCAGCATATTTAAAAGTACAAATAAATGGATGTACTTCCTGGCAAACATACAGACATATGTCTTGTTCACAGTGGAAGGAAATGGACTATTCATTAGAAACAATGAGGGAAAATTTAATGGAGGTATTTCAAGTTGCACATTTTTATCTATATTAAAATGAAAACATAAATATACCTAAATTTCATGTTGGTTTGTTAAATCCTGTTTCCAAGTATGCTTTTCTAACAGTCACTAAATTCAGCGTTCACTTCTTTTAAATGTAGAGTCCCCGATCAATTAAATGATGGAATTTAACAGATATATTGGGCCAAATACAGAAGATAAGCTGGAAAATGGAAAAGATGTACTGATCTTAAAGGGTTTTGCATTACTTTGTTTCTTGCACATTTAAACAAAGTGCTGCTCTGATTCTTGGGGAAAGTATACAATGATCCTTTCTATCACATAATTTCAGCAGTTGTTTTTAAATCATAGAGGCATAATTGGAGACTGGGGTTAGTTGACCACCAGGCCAGTGTGGAGAGAAGAGACTGAGAAACAAGACCAAGAGAAAAGCAAAACTAAGGAATGTTAGTTAAATATTTAATGTTTCAATTGTAAATCCTCTTGGAATGACAATGAAAAGTAATTTTAGCGATGTTAGAAACCATAGACCCCAATTGGGCCCTGGTTAGAGCAAGGCAAATCACCCCCAGGGGACCAAAAAACAGGGTGGAACCCAGTTTTGCTGGGATTCCACCCTGTGATTTCCATTTTGCCATTTTCCTATGGATGGAGAGCCTGGGTGAATCTTCCATCGATGCTCTTCCCCTCCATATCAAGAGAGCATGTCTGGAGGAATTCCTGAGATACTTTGGGAATTCTGTCTGGTGTACCCTTGGTAGGCCTCAATGAACACCTGAAGTGGATCAATTGATCTCAACAATGGCCCCATTGGCTCCTTTTTGGAGTTAAAGAGCCCCTTATCTTTATTAATGTTGGATCCTTCTTGGCCGCTCTATTCTTGAACTGCTGCCACACTGGTTCAATTTTGCTAGTGGCTCATTGGGGAAAATGCTTGCCCCACGTATGGTAATGAACCTGTCCTTGTAATTTGGGATCATGCCTGGGCCTGTCCGCTCAGTTGGACTTGGGGAGTGCTCTGCCGCTCTTCTGCCAGTTAAGCGATGCTAATAATATTTCAGGCCCCTGCTGACCTAAAAGATAAATGTTGTAAGAACATAAGAACATAAAAACTAGGAGTAGGAGGAGGCCATACGGCTCCTCGAGCCTGCTCTGCCATTCAATAAGATCATGGCTGATCTTCTACCCCAATTCCACTTTCCTGCCCTATCCCCATATCCCTTGATTCCCTTAGTGTCCAAATAGCCATCGAGCTCAGTCTTGAATATGCTCAACGGCTGAGCATTCACAACCCTCTGGGGTAGAGAATTCCAAAGATTCACTACCCTTTGAGTGAAGGAATTTTTCCTCATCTCGGTCCTAAATGGCTGCCCCCTTATCTTGAGACTATGACCCCTAGTTCTAGATTCTATAGCCAAGGAAAACAGCCTCTCAGCATCTACCCTATCAAACCATTTAAGAATTTTACACATTTCAATGAGATCACCTCTCATTCTTCGAAATGCCAGAGAATATAGACCCATTCTACTCAATCTCTCCTCATAGGACAACCCTCTCATCCCAGAAATCAATCCAGTGAACCTTTGTTGCGCTGCCTGTAAGACAAGTATATCCTTCCTTAGGTAAGGAGACCAAAACTGTACAAGTACTCCAGGTGTGGTCACACCAGAGCCCTATATAATTGCAGCAAGACCTCCTTACTCTTATACTCCAACCCCCTTGCAATAAAGGCTAACATAGCATTTGCTGAAGGCTCTCATACAATTTGCTTAAGGCTAACATATCATTTGCAGGTTGAACCTTCAGAGGTACATTGCCCCTGTGGTGTTGTTTAATACGAAAGACTTGACCCCACCAACATTAAACATGTAGATCTAGAAATTTGGGTGAGTCCATTTTTGGGTGTGGAGAGATCAATCCCGAGGCCTGAGTGGTGAGGCCTGTGGTGTCCCCAATATTGGGCCTTGGGCCTCATTTACATTGCGCTGGTGAGCTGCCTAAAGCAACAGGCTGCTTGCAGGCAAAGCATAACTGAAGATCGGGTGGCTGCTGGCGTCGTGGCGGTACTCACATAAGTGAGGAAAGGGAAGGCCTTGAATGGGTCGGGTGGTAACGGTGACGATCAGCCGTCGGGGGTGGGGTCTGTGGTTGTGGCGGCAATCGGCGTGGGAGGTATCAGTGGCGGTCACCGGGGTGGGGGGGGTGGGTCGTGGCGGTAGGCAGCGGCACTCTTGTTCCTCCCAGCTCCATATTCCTGGATTTTTAAAAAACTTACCTTGTTGGTTGCGGCCTAACAGGAAGCTCCGTTTAAGGGATGTCTGTTAGGCCGCATGTAGACCTGGTTTTCCTGAGTGCAGCAAGAGTCAGCATCCTTAAGGAAAACCAATCTTACAGTGAGGGCCTCAAACAGACGTAAGGCTCCTTATTTGCATATGCAAAGTGCCTAACCCCCGTTTCAGGCGTGGGGACTGCACACCAATTTTTGGGCCTTTACCAATATGGCGGCGGTGCACTCCCAGCTTGTAATTCAACGGTGTTTCCTGCCCGCCATATTGGAGGGGCAGTTTAGCACCAGAAAAACGGAAACTACGTAGCTGAATTTCTAGGCCATAGTACCTCCAGGATATTAGATACAAATTTCAATGTTAAAATGATGCAAGATTTTTTTTTAAACATATCAAAAGTGATAAACATAAAGAAAGTTAAAAGCAACCTTGATCACTTTTACACTGGAATGCAGATCTCTTGACCAGAGTTTTGAATTTCAGTTTGGACTGACTCTGGCTTCCCTTTTGTGAGGTTTACTTGGTTCAAATTATTTGAGGGTTGAGGGGACACAGCATCATATCATAAGGATTGTTCTAGTGCACTTCTAGGTTGGTTTACCTGTGAGCTGCTTTGAGGTTACTCCCCTCCTGAATGAGGAAAATAGCATACATAAACTGGTCTTAGGGAAAAATGATTATCTTCTTTGTAGTTTTCTGTGATTACTACTATTTTGTCACTAAATGTACTTACCTTTTTATTCCCCTTTTTCCTTGTAAATAAAACCATCATTTGTGAGGTTCATGCTCCACAAGACAAAAATAACAAAAGAAACCTAATAATGTGAGAGGATTAAACTAAGGAGGGCAATGGCTTGGACAAATAACAATGAGATTTAAATACAGCACTGAAAAGATTTACCACCAAAATGTTATAGATTGCCACCATAAAATTTATGTGACTGTTTGATTTCCAGTCACTACAGGTCACATTGAATCATTGGATATTTAGAGTTCTGTAACTTGCACTTCATCTTTCATTTTGGAGAGGGATTTTCAATAATGTGACAGCGTGGCCTTATTGATCAATGAATCAATACCTTTTAATAATTTGATGTCTTATAAACAATTCATTTGTGGCATGAAAGGGATCACTACGATTACATTAAAATGCTGGAGTTATAAGAAGGATTTTCCAAAAACAAACCACAGATATCTGACATACTTGAGAGATTAATTTTGGGCTCTCTTTTAGAGATTGAGACAATTTATTTCTTAGCTTGCACAAGAAAAATTTGCATTTATTGTAACACTCCTCATGTGTGGGAAGATGTCTCAGAGGAGAAAAAAGACATAGTAGTTAGCGACCTCGGAGAAAGGGGAGATTAATAGAGAGGGTATAGATGGACAGATGAAGATACAATTGAGGATGAGGGTTTTGAGGAAGTTTATGCAAGCAGCAAGAGAAGTAGCTGGATGGAGAATTCCAGAATGTAGCTGTGTGGTGTTTCAAAAAGCACCGACCATTCATGGAATGGTCAGAGTTAGGTGTGAGGAAAAGTAAGATGTTTGAGGAAATTATGAAAGGCAAGAGGAGACTGTTAAAGTAGGGTGGGGAGAGGGCATTGAAAACTAGGGCAAGCATTTTGAACCTGACTTGCTGAGGCACAGAGTGTCACTGGAGTTTGGAGAAGATGGGGTGATGGAAATGTGGAACTTAGTACAGGTAGAGGATGCAAAATGCAGTGTTATGGATGCACAGGCTGTATAATAACAATAAAAATCCAGACATAATTTTTAATATTTCAGATCTCTGATAAGGTATTTTAAAGACATATAACCGGAACATTCGAGTAAAACAACAGAATGATTACTGTTTTTCTTAAAATTACTGGTGTTTTAAGAAACCATGGAAACTGCTTCAAAAAAGTACGTTTAACTGGATCTCGTGTAGGTCCAATTATTTTATTTTTTGTGACACTTGAAGTAAACCGAAAGGATTATTCATTCTTTAATAGTGTAATATTTTGGAGGTTGAGTGGATATATTTTAATTTGTAGAAGATGCACTTTGCTGTTGTACTTTAAAAAAATGCAAATGACATCAAACGTGATTATTATCAGATTCCTATTTAAAAATGCAAAGCAATAAAAATGCTTACAGGTTAAAAGAATTTGAAATTCTCCTGTATATCAAATCAAAGTGAACAAAGAAAAAGCTTCAAACAAACCAGATTGAATTTAGAAAAATGCATCTGGGATTACTTGAGATAAATAAAGTCACAATGTCGTGTAATCCAGGAATGAAAGTAATTAAGTGTCACCTGTCTTGCTAGGTTTCAGGTTTGGTGGTGTGATTGGAAATTCATTAGGCTTACTTATGATTTATTTTGTGGTTCTATCTGCCTGGACAACCTAATTGAGTTCAAGGTGCGCTCATTCTACTTCTCATTATTTTCTGTTTTACTAAGTTTCAGTCTGAATAAGATACACAACATTAGGGTGCCTCATTAAACATAAATCCCTGGTCAGCCTATTGCATGAGATTAGTTACATCAATTTAACAATCACCTATCTGGATAAAAATCAAATTAGACACTTGAAAAATACCAAGTCAGGCTAACAAATAGCTTAATCCAGTTCAGAGCTACCTTTACTAATTAATTTAGTTAAGGCATTGGAACGGTGCATGGCATGAATGGGACTAATTTGTTTTGTGCTCAAGTAAAATGAATACTTTTCATGAGTAAATGGAGTCAAGGAACTGACTCATTGATTAAATAATTAAACATTTGACACCATTTGAAAAAATAATTAGAATGGATTAAATAAATTGTCATCAAGTTCACGTCACTTGTTAGGAATGCTAATATCATCATTACCTGCAGCCAAGTGTGCAGTATGCTTTTAAAGATGTAGGAATCTGAATTTTTTAAAATATTTGTCTTTGTTTTAATTTCTTTTGGCTTCGGTCATCATACAGAAGAACATAATATGGAAAGTAAGTGTGGCAATTTGAGTAAGTAAATATGGAAGAGTATTTACCACAGTTTACAAGAATTAATGTAATGGGGATAATACAAAATGAATTGAAGGAAACATTGATCAGTTAGCAGAAGTGACTGTATTGTGGTATCATTAAGTGATACTTAGATTGGACACTTGTACCCAAGAGGCAGTGCAATTCAGTGGACTTCTATTTCATTGTCCTGTCATAGATCTAAAACAGCATAATTGCTAATCAGTTTTATCATTGGATCTCACAGTTGATTACTAATTGGCCCACTAAACCCAAAAGTGGTCGGGTGAATTCCTAGCTTGCTGCAGCTGCTGACTCAAACTGACTTGTAGATCTTTATCGCTGGTTTGGTTGGGAACTGTGCAAAAGTATATATTGACTACCAACGTTCCAGTTCGCACAGAAATTTGATCTTCATCTCATTTACCTTGCTCACTATTAAGTAACTAATTTTAATATTCAAATATGCTCCCTGAATTGTTTGGTTATTGACCATTAAGATTGCACGCAGGTGTGATCAAATTAAACACATTTTCCCCATGTCTGTGTTGTGTTCACTTAAAATCAGTGGTCAGTTGGGGAAGTTTAAATCGGGTAGAAGATCTTTCTCTTTCCGTCCCTCAAAAGTACATATTTCCATGGGTATGAAATTTGGGTGGCGATTATGTCGCTATACCTTGGTGATAACTGAGGTCAAAACCTGATAAAAATGTAGGCATGGTGGAGTAATTGTGGCTATGTATCTGTTCCTGCACCTAGTAAATTTAACCCTTGCATCTCTTTCCATACTCCAGTGGAAGAATGAAAGAAATTTTATGCTACTTTTTTTCTTGGTGTTCACAGTTACTCTTCACACCATTAATGCGGTCTAATATTTCGAAGTCACTAAGGTCCCTTTACTTGCCTTTTCCATCAAATTGCTTTTTTGGGAGGCTTCTTTTGGCCTTATTTCTCATAATCTTTATTTTTACTTTTTGCTTATTTTTTCTTTAATGCTTCGGTTGGCAAGTCAGTTTGAAGGCTAATGAGAACCGAGATGGCAGGCACTATGTTGGAAGACCTTGCGGGTGGTAAGCTTCATGCTGAATTCAGAATATTTCTCGAAACAAAGCCAGCAAAACTGTAGCTTATTGCAGTTGAAAAGCCAGACTTTATCTTTAAACTAGTGTCAGCTGTGGCTTCAGGACTAGCTGCGCCTCTAGCCAAACTGTTCCAGTACAGCTACAACACTGGCATCTACCCGACAATGTGGAAAATTGCCCAGGTATGTCCTGTCCACAAAAGCAGGACAAATCCAATACGGCCAATTACCACCCCATCAGTCTACTCTCCATCATCAGCAAAGTGATGATGTGGAGATACCGGTGATGGACTGGGGTGGACAAATGTAAGGAATCTTACAACACCAGGTTATAGTCCAACAATTTTATTTTAAAATCACAAGCTTTCGGAGATAATCTCTGAAAGCTTGTGATTTTAAAATAAAATTGTTGGACTATAACCTGGTGTTGTAAGATTCCTTACATCAGCAAAGTGATGGAAGGTGTCATCGACAGTGCTATCAAGCGGCACTTACTCACCGATAACCTGCTCACCGATGCTCAGTTTGGGTTCCACCAGGACCACTCGGCTACAGACCTCATTACAGCCTTGGTCCAAACATGGACAAAAGAGCAGAATTCCAGAGGTGAGGTGAGAGCGACTGCTCTTGACATCAAGGCAGCATTTGACCGAGTGTGGCACCAAGGAGCCCTAGTAAAACTGAAGTCAATGGGAATCAGGGGGAAAACTCTCCAGTGGCTGGAGTCATACCTAGCACAAAGGAAGATGGTAGTGGTTGTTGGAGGCCAAGCATCTCAGCCCCAGGACATTGCTGCAGGAGTTCCTCAGGGCAGTGTCCGTGGCCCAACCATCTTCAGCTGCTTCATCAATGACCTTCCCTCCATCATAAGGTCAGAAGTGGGGATGTTCACTGATGATTGCACAGTGTTCAGTTCCATTTGCAACCCCTCAGATAATGAAGCAGTCCGTGCCCGCATGCAGCAAGACCTGGACAACATCCAGGCTTGGGCTAGTAAGTGGCAAGTAACATTCGCGCCAGACAAGTGCCAGGCAATGACCATCTCCAACAAGAGAGAGTCTAACCACCTCCCCTTGACATTCAATGGCATTACCAACACCGAATTCCCCACCATCAACATCCTGGGGGTCACCATTGACCAGAAACTTAACTGGACCAGCCACATAAATACTGTGGCTACAAGAGCAGGTCAGAGGCTGGGTATTCTGTGGCGAGTGACTCATCTCCGACTCCCCAAAGCCTTTCCACCATCTACAAGGCACAAGTCAGGAGTGTGATGGAATACTCTCCACTTGCCTGGATGAGTGCAGCTCCAACAACACTCAAGAAGCTCGACACCATCCAGGACAAAGCAGTCCGCTTGATTGGCACTCCATCCACCTAAACATTCACTCCCTTCAGCACCGGCGCACTGTGGCTGCAATGTGTACCATCCACAGGATGCACTGCAGCAACTCGCCAAGGCTTCTTCAACAGCACCTCCCAAACCCGTAACCTCTACCACCTAGAAGGACAAGGGCAGCAGGCACATGGGAACAATACCACCTGCACGTTCCCCTCCAAGTCACACACCATCCCGACTTGGAAATATACCGCTGTTCCTTCATTGTCGCTGGGTCAAAATCCTGGAACTCCCTTCCTAACAGCACTGTGGGAGAACCTTCACCACACGGACAGCAGCAGTTCAAAAAGGCGGCTCACCACCACCTTCTCAAGGGCAATTAGGGATGGACAATAAATGCTGGCCTCGCCAGCGATGCCCACATCCCATGAACGAATAAAAAAAAAAGTTGGTAGCACTCTCGCCTCTGAGTCAAAAGGTTATGGGTTCAAGTCTCACTCCAGAGACTTGATCACAAAATCTAGGTTGGCACTCCAGTGCAGTACTGAGGGAGTGCTGCATTGTTGGAGTCTTTCGGATTAGATGTTAAAACTAAGTCTGCCTCTTAAAAGAATTCTCTTTTACGTCCTCTCAGGTGGACATAAAAGATCCCACGGCACTATTTCAAAGAGAAGCAGCGGAGTTATCCCCGGTGTCCTGGTCAATATTTATCCCTCAACCAACATCACTAAAAAACAGATTATCTGGTCATTATCAAATTGCTGTTTGTGAGACCTTGCTGTGTGGAAATTGGCTGCCGCATTTCCTACATTACAACAGTGACCACACTTCAAAAATACCTCATTGGATGTAAAGCGCTTTGGGACATCCTGAGGTCATTAAAAAGCGCTATATAAAAGCAAGCCTTTCTTTTCTTTCTTTAGAATGCGACACCTGTTCCTCTTTACTAAGTATGAATAAATCTTAAAATCATCCAGATGTAGCACAGGCTACCTATTTTTAGCAAAAAGAGTTATTGACATGTCAACAGACAGTAGTGATTATTTTAGTTCTTTTTTTAGGTTTTAATACAACTAAAACAATTTCTGCCAGTCAATTACATATGTTGCAACCAAAAGCTGTAGAGTGATAGAAGACAGTAATTCAGTCAGTAATTTTTGATAGCTATCTTAAACTAAGAGAATGAAGCACAACAAAGTTTAAGAATATTGGTAAAACTATTTCAGGGGTGGGGGGGAAATGGTGGCTGGCAGCGGCCCGCGTTCTTTGATTGTGGAGTCAGGAGGAGCCCTCTTGCTCCACATTCAGGTAAGTATTTTTAAAAATCTCATCTTGTTGATTTCAGCCTGCAGCGGTCTTTTTAAGGACTGCCTGTTAGGCCGCATGTGGACTTGGTATTACTGAGTGCAGCCAGCGCTGGCTGCCTCAAGGCAATCCAATGTTGCAGTGTGGGCTTCAAACAGGCGAGAGGTCCCTTATTTGCATATGCAAAGGGCCTAGGCAGTCATGGCTTCAGGCATGGGCATGTATGCCGATTTTTTGGCTTATACCAATATGGCGGGTGGCGCATTTCTGGCTTGTAATGAGTGCACGCTTCCTGCCTGCCACATTGGAGTTATAAGTGAGTGATCCTACTTGGCCTCCCCTGAGGCCCCCACCATCATATATGCCAGTGTCCAGCCAATTTGGTTCACTTCACATGGGTGATCCACCCAGACCAGACCTGTACTGTACAAGGCAGGAAGATCTCTGATAGCCTTGCACTGCTTAGGGATACGATCGCCTATGTGCAGGACTGGGGGGTGAACACTTGCCTCATCAGCCTGGACCAGGAGAAGGCCTTTGACAGAATATCCCACACGTTCATGATGGACGTGCTCCCCAAAATGGGTTTTGGGGAGTGAATCCGCGATTGGATCCGACTGCTCCACGCGGACATCTGTAGCGTAGTCCTAATCAACGGGTGGAAGTCAGAGAGCTTTCTGATCAGATCTGGAGTCAGGCAAGGCTGTCCTCTCTCCGCGGTCTTGTTCGTATGTTGTATCGAGCCATTTGCTGCGTCTGTCAGGAAGACGCGGGTATCAGGGGGTGACGATCCCAGGCAGCGGAGGATCTCAGGTTAAGGTGTCCCTGTACATGGACAACGTCACCGTCTTCTGCTCCGACCAGCAGTCAGCCCACACACTGATGGGCATCTGTGACCATTTTGAGCCGGCCTCGGGGGCCAGAGTGAACTGAAATAAAAGCAAGGCCATGTTCTTTGGCAGGTGGGAGACCCGATCCTTTGTCCCCTTCACAGTCAGGTCTGACTACCTGAAGGTGCTGGGGATCTGGTTTGGGGAGCACCTGGCCTGCACAAAGAACTGGGAGGAGCGGATCCCAAGGCCAAATGGAAGCTTGGTATGTGGGTGGGGTGATCCCTCTCCATTACCGGCAGGAAGCTGCTGATAAGTTGTGAGGTGCTCGCGGTGTTACTCTACATGGCCAGGGTCTGGCCCATTCCCCACAACTCCGCCATCACAGTCACCTAAGCTATCTTCCACTTTGTCTGGAGGTCCAAGGTACAACGCATCCGCAGGTCCATCATGTACAAGACCCCAGGCAAAGGGAGGAAGAGCGTCCCCAATGCCGCTATGACCCTGATGGCCACCTTTGTGTATGGCTGCCTCAGGATATGTGTAGAGCCCCAGTACTCAAACACCAAGTGTCACTACGTGCTGGGTTTTTACCTGTCCAACACACTGAGAAGGCTGGGTTTGGCCACGCTGGCCGAGCAGGCGCAGAACGTCCCGTCCAGCTGGACCGTGCCCCGACCTGTCCAGGTGGAGATGTTCCTGAGGAGGACCACAAGGCTGTCGACAGTGGTCGACACAAAACGTTCTCAGAGTCCTGCAAGGAGCTGAGAGGGTGGACTCGATCGGTTCCTTCCCCGACCAGATGGTCGATGCCATTTGGCAGAACATCTCGTTGCCGGAACTGACCAACAGGCACCAGGATGTAGCCTGGATGGTGGTGAGAAAGGCCCTCCCTGTGCGGTCCTTCCCACACGCACGGAACCTCAGCGCCACCGCGAGCTGCCCTCGAGGTTGTGGTGGGGAGGAGACCGGTCTTCCACCTCCTGATAGGCTGCCCCTTTGTGCAGAGGGTGTGGAGAGAGATGCATTGGTATCTGTCCCGGTTCATCCCAAACAGTTCGGTAACACTGGACACTGTGCTCTACGGACTGTTCCCCGGGACGCACACCTAGATCGATATCATCTGCGGCTGGAAGACCATCAACTCGGTGAAGGAGGCCTTCTGGTCCGCCCAAAACCTGCTGGTCTTCCAGTTGAAGGAGCTGTCCACGACCGAGTGTTGCCACCTGGCACACTCCAAGGTGCAGGAGCATGTACTGTGGGATGCACTAAAGCAAGGTATGACCTACACAATGGCTTTATGGGGAAAGGCCACCGTTTAGAGCCTCCCGCATTTGTATACCGAGGGGCTGGAATCAGGGAAAACCCCCTTGGGCAGAATGTAAAATGATAAATAAACATAATGAAATGTCCTGTTTCTGTAACCAGTAACAACTGTCATGCAATGAGGCACCTTAGGGTGCCAGGAACAGTATTTACAATGTATGGTGCGTAACTATTGATTGTACCGGGACCATTGTTTTGTACTGTATGCACCGTTGCAAATTGTATGACCTGTATTGTTTTGTTTGAAGCATGACTTGAATTGCATTGTATGTACCTTTACAAATTCTGTGAATAAAGTTTATTTTGAAATATAAAAAAAAGCGTACTGGACACAACAAAAGGTTTGGGCCCGGGCCCAACCAACATTCAGGCTGTATTGCTGAAGACCTGTACACTAGAACCAACTACCCCCTAGCCAAGTTATTCCAATGCAGATACGATATTGGCATCTATCCAAAATGTGGAAAATTGTCCAGGTATGTCCTATCCACAAAAACAGGACAAATCTAACTGGGCCAATTACTACCCTAGTAGCCTCCTCCCAATCATCAGTAAATTGATGTAAGGAGTCATTAACAGTGCATCAAGCAGAACCTACTTACCAATAACCTGCTCATCGATACTCAGTTCGGGTCCCACCATAACCACTTTTCTCCTGCCCTCATCACAGCCATGACCCAGACATGAACCCAAGAGTTAACTGCCAGAGTTGAGTGTAAATGCCCTCGACATCAAAGCAGTATTCGATTGAGTATGGTACCAAGGAACCCTAACAAAACTGAAGTCAATGTGGGTCAAGAGCAGCAATGTTGTGGGAGCACCATCACCTCTAAAGTCCCCTTCAAGTCACACATCATCCTGACTTGGTAATATATTGACGTTCTTTCATCGTTCTTTAAGCCATTTTATGGAAAGGATTGTATCATGACTGAATTATCATTGCATATCTGCAAAAATCCCATGTGCATTTCTTATATAATTACAAAATTTCTGAATATGATTTTCACTTTACAGATACTTATTACTAAATATGCTTTAGCTGCTTTTATAGATACCAATTTTTTATATTCTTTGGACGAAAATGCTGAAGGGAAGGTGCATGATGGGGGTTATTATTGTACTATAAACTATGATCCCAACAATGTTTATTTCCATCAAGTGGCTGAAAAACATGCCATGTTCAGAGTTAACAAAAAAGATGTGAATGAACAAGATGAATTTATTTTGTTTTTTTAAGCAAAAAAGATTTAAGTTTAGACTCTTGCCTTCGCTAATAATCCTTGCATTTTAATTTTATTTTTGTGGAAAGCAGTAACATATAGGAGGCCAGATACATAGATCTGACAGATTCTTATTATTTGCATCATTGACCTCTGCTGAATATTCTCTTCTGACCCTTGTGCATACACCAGCAAGAAAGGAATTGAACTGTTCATGAAAAAAAAAATGCAGAGATGACTAAAACGTAGGATTTCCATTTTGTGAGCTCTATGTCAAATGCAATTTTTCAAATTTTATATATTGTTAACTTGTTTTAGGCTGCACAGTCAGTCGGCTAGATTAGAAAGAGGAAAAAAATCAGTGACAGCATGCAGTATTGTATGGATGTGAGATATCTTCAACAGGATTGGGAGGAGTCAGAGGTCAGTGGGAAAATTAAGGGATTTGAAAGAGTTTAGGCTGGCTATGATTACCTGCTTTTTTCACCTTTAACCAGGTAGTGTGTTTCTGCAAAATAAAGATTCTACATTAGCTTTGTATTTGTTTTTCCATTCACCTGGATAATAAAACAAATATTGTTTTTTATACAATTAAACAATACATAAACCATAGAATGGCAATGATCCTTCATTCACCTGTGTGTTACTTTATTCTGATTAATGTGATGTAACAATGTTCCAAACTAGCCAGACCATGATTCATCAACCTATTGTTCTTTACAATCATATTTCTAAATTAATACAGCAACAGCTTGCATTTGTGTAGCACTCCTCACATCAGGAAGATGTCTTGGAGCACTTGACAGTTAGGAGAATAGGAAGCATTAGATGTGAGCAGGAGGGGCGAAAGGGCAAATGGAGATGACTAGGGTGGGGGACCAAAGGCATGGTCAAAAAGAAAATCTTGAGAAAGTTTTTGAAATTGGGGAAGGAGGTAGCAAGGCAGAGTGATCTTGGCAGAGAGTTCCAGAAGGCGGGAATATAGTTGCTGAATGGTGGAATGGAATGAATTGGACAAGCGGAAGTCCCATGTTCGAGGTATAGAGGGTGTGTACAGGAATGGCAGGTTGAAAAAGACCACAAAGGTAGGATAGAACAAGCCATGGAGGGATTTGAAAGCAAGGATGAGCTGTTTGAAGTCAGCTCTCAGGAGCTGGAGACAAAAAGGAGTAATGGGAATGCCGACTTTGTGTGATTGAAGACGTAGGCTGCAACATTTTGGCTGAGTTGGAGCTTGTGCAGGGTTGAGGGTGAGAGGCCATCTAGCATTAGAGAAGTCAAGCTTTGAAGTCATGAAGGTTTTGACTTGGATTTTGGCAACAGATGAGGGTGAAATGGGGCAGAAGTAGGCAAATTTGCACAAGTGGAAGAAAGCGGTTTTAGTAACAGATTAGTACACAAGTGTGACTTCAGGGAACAGCAATGAAACCCACATCAAAGATCAAATTGACTTCGACTGGCAGGAAGGTCTGAGTTTCATATTGCAATTTCAAGTTTAAAATGCTTTGATTTCCTTGCCCCTGATTACACCTTATAAATTAAGTCTTAAATATTATCAATCTTAAATTACCTGGTTCATGACCACAAATCTCAACCTTGGTCTGACTTTAATTATTCTTCCAGAAGTACATAATTATTATGATAAGTCAGCCTTTGCATTACCTGCTGCCAACCTATGGAACTCACTGCCTGTAGGTGTTAATCTGCATTCTTAACCATATTTAAACATACTTGGTCACTACTGCACTTTATTCATAATTATTTCACTAAGACTGATTGTAATTCCCACATAGTTACTTTAGTTTCAATGTTAACATTTATTGTAACTATGCTACATTTTGTTTAAACATTTTACTGAAAGATTGAGGGATGCTGTCATTGTCAATATTTATTGTCATTGTGCAAATTTTAGATTTTCCTACCTTGCATATGATGATTTTTGGTCACAGCATTTGATAACTAGAAGTTCTGGTGAAAAACTGATCAAATTTGATCCTCAAACATTTACTATTTTTTTAAAAGTCTTACTTCTTATGATTTATAGCAACTTCTTTACAGTATCCTGGAATTTACAGAGTGCAATGCTTGGAGATTGCACACACAAATCATACCTCATGCAAGATATGGGTTCCTTTACATGCTTCCATTTTGTACCGTTAATTATATCCACTGCTGCATAAGGTCAGAATTTCCTCATTATTACTATTTCTTAAGTTATTCCAGGATTTTTGCCTTCATTACTCTACTTGGAAGTCCATTCCATGTGTTAATCACTTTTTGTGTGAAGCAAGAACTTCTTGACATCATTCCTAAGTTTCAATCTGTGTCCCCTTATTCTACTCTCATGATTTAGTTTGAAGTGCATAGAATTATATAGAATTTTACAGCACAATAACAGGCTATTCAGCCCAACAGGTCTATGCCGGTGTTTATGCTCCACACAAGCCTTCTCCCACCTTACTTCATCTCATACTATCTACATATCCTTCTATTCCTTTCTTCCTCATTTACCTATCAAGTTTCCCCTTAAATGATATCTATGCTATTCGCCTCAACTACTCCATGTGGCAGCCAATTCCACATTCTCACTACTCTATGAGTAAAGGAATTTCTCCTGAATTGGATTTATTAGTGACTATCTTATATTTATGACCTCTAGTTTTGGACTCCCCCACAAGTGGAAACATCTTCCCTACATCTACCCTATCGAACCCCATCAAAATTTTAAAGACCTCTATCAGGACACCTCTCAATCTTCTCTTTTCAAGAGAAAAGAGCCCCAACCTGTTCAGTCTTTCCTGTTGGTTGTACCCTCTCAGTTCTGGTAACATCCTTGTAAATCTTTTTTGCACTTTCTTCAGTGCTTCTATTTTCTTTTTGTAGTATGGAGACCAGAACTGTGCACAGTACTCTAAGTGTGGTCTATCCAATGTTCCAAATAAGATTAATATAACTTCTCTGCTTTTGAATTCTATTCCTCTAGAAATAAACCCCAGTGCTTTGTTTGCACTTTTATGGCTTTGTTAACCTACATTGCTACTTTTAATGATTTGTATACCTGTACCCCTAGATCCCCTTGTGCCTCTACCCCATTTTGATTCTTATTTTCCAAGGAGTAGGTGGCCTCTTTATTCCTTCTACTTCATACTTGTCTACATTGAAATTCATTTGCCATTTACACACCCATTCTGCAAGTTTGTTAATGTAATCTTGTATTTTGTCACAATATTAATATTCTGTATCTATATCATTTATTTTTTTCATATTTCATTTACTACCTTATATATCTTTATTAGATTGCCCGCTAAGCATCTCCTTGGAAGACTGAAATACTCAAGTTTCTCCAATCTTTCCACATAACTCAGTCTGCTGATGCTAGAGATCAGCTTCGTAGCACTTCTCTGAACTGTTCATTAACCAGAACTGGACACAAGACTCAAATTGTGGTCTGATGACAGCACTATATAGTTTGAGCAGAAATTCATCTGACTCATGCACTACTGTTTTGGTTATATAATTCAGTATTCTCCTCAGTAACTGACATGCTAAGTGTTGAGTCTACTAAAACCCTTATATACTTAGCTATTTTGACACCTTTCACTGAATGTTGCCGTCACCTATGTTTTCTTCCAATTTGCAGCACTTTACGCTTGTTTGTATTAAACTTTGTTCCGCCCAATTACATATTTTGACTAACTCATTTTGTAGTTCCCAAACTGCCTCCTGAGATTCAACTACTGCTCCTAGTTTTGTTTTGTCTATGAATTTGATCAGTTTGCATTGAAGTTCTGAATCCACATTGTTAGTGTCAGTTAGAAAAAGCAGGGGTTCCAACACCTTCCATGTGAGACAGGAATTTATGTGTACTTTCTCCAATCAATTATACTTTGATGCTCATGATGCAGTCTCATCTATACCAGTGTTGTCCAATACATTAGCCACAATTGGCTAATTGGGAATCCAGATGTGGCTAATTGCATTTCTGATTAGCAAATGAAAAATGAGTAGTAGACATCGTAATTGGGCATGTGATCTTGATACTCAACCGCACGGCATATGCATGTGTACTTTAACTTATTTTGCATTTGTGGTAAAATGGTAAGATGAAAGGCAGAGTGTGTGAGTGTTTTTTGATCATTGTGAGTGCTTTACTTCCTTGGTTACTGAATGGTGGTAGATGTTTGTTAAGTAAATACACATCTATTACGTGAGTGTACCTAAATATTTTTCAAATAAAATTAGTACCAGTGGCTAAAACGGTGTTGCCGTAGCCAGCAATTTCTAGTGGACAACAGTACTCTACATTGAGGAAACCAAATGCATATTAGGGGGGTGATTTTAAACCCCAAGAACGGGTGGGTTGGGGGCGGGCGGGAGTTGAAAATAGTTGTTTTTATGGGTCGTAACAGCAACATTTTCAGACTTTGCATTCCCAGTGGGAAGCCTGTACTTTTACGCACCAACGTTAAACCCGGAAATAAAGCCGGGTTGCAGTCGCGACTCAAAAAACAACTATTTTCAACTCCTACCCGCCCCCAACCCACTCGTTCTTGGGGTTTAAAATCATCCCCTAGGTGACTGTTCTACTGAACACCACCATTCTCTCCCCAAGGGCAACCCTGAGCTACTTGTGACTTACCACTTTAACTCTCCTTTCCTTTCCCACCCTGACCTCTGATATTGGCTTTGTATACTGTTCTAACAAAGCCCATTGCAAGCTTCAGGAACAATGGGGTATATTTTACCTTTCACTGCCGGGTGCAAAACTGGTGGATCAGCCACTTGTTATACACCCAATTTTCCTTTCTGTTTGTCTCACTTCTTTCATATGCTCTTTGTTCCTTTAATGTCTTTTATTTTTTGATATACTTCTGTCCATTACTTGACTTAGGTGATCTGTCACCCGAAACATAGACTATCGGCTCTCTCCACCGATGCTGATTGATCTGCTTTGTGTTTCTATTTTTTTCTGTTTTTGTGACATTAAGTAACGAGATCTAAAATTGTGTTGCCTTTCTGGTGCACTCCCATCGCAACTACTGTGGAACTTATAAGGGTTTTCCTAGGATCTTGGACTTCTTCACTAACTGTTGCAGACTAATTGCTCTGACCATAAGGTTTCTTGGTATAGATTAATGCTGATTGCTCTCAACCTGCAACTTCTCAGTAACAATTCTATCCAATTTGTCCAACCAATGTAGAGCAGCAATCAACAAAGCCAATAGGATTTTTTAACTATAGAGCCAAAACAGTAGAATATAAATCAGAGGAGATAATGATCAAATTTTATAGTGCTCTGGTCAGACCACATCTTGAGTACTGTGTCGACTACTCAGTACTAGTGTTGTGTCCAATTCTGGGCACTGCACTTTAGGAAGGATGTGAAGGCTTTAGAGTGGGTGCAGAAAAGATTTACTAGAATGGTTCCAGGGATGAGGGACTTCAGTTACTTGGATAGACTGGAGAAGCTGGGGTTGTTCTCCTTTGAGCAGAGAAAGTTGAGAGGAGATTTGATAAAAGTGTTCAAAATCATAACGGGTTTAGATAAAGTAAATAAAGAGAAACTGTTCCCAAGAACCAGAGGACACAGATTTAAGATGATTGGCAAAAGAACCAAAGGCGACATGAGGAAAAAACTATTTTACGCAACGAGTAGTTATGATCCATATGAACATAAGAACATAAGAAATAGGAGCAGGAGTAGGCCATACGGCCCCTCGAGCCTGCTCCGTTGCATCTGTTCTGACGATACCACCTTCCAAACCAGTGCTTCTGATCTGTCTTCCTTTTTCCCTCAACCGAGGATTCCCCTCCACTGTAGTTGACAGGGCCCTCGACCGTGTCCGTTCTGTTTAGTTACAGGGTTTTCTGACAAGATAGAAAGGGGGATAAAAAAGGAGGGGGGTGGCAATATGAATGACATGCAGCATACAGGGTAAGATAAGGCAAAAAAGGAAAGCTTATGTCAGACACCAAGAGCTCAATACTGCAGAAAGCCTAGAGGAGTATAGAAAGTGCAGGGGTGAAATTAAAAAGGAAATTAGGAAAGCAAAGAGAGGGCATTAAAAAAATACTGGCAAGTAAAATTAAGGAAAACCCAAAAATGTTTTATATACATAAAGAGGATAACTAAGGAAAGAGTAGCGCCTATTAGAGACCAAAAAGGTAACCTACATGTGGAGGCGGAAGATGTGGGTATGGTTCTTAATAAATACTTTGCGTCTGTCTTCATAAAAGAGGGGGACAATGCAGAGATTGTGGTTAAGGAGGAGTGTGAAATATTCGATGGGATAAACAAAGTGAGAGAGGAAGTATTAAGGGTTTTGCATCTTTGAAAGTAGATAAATCGCCAGGCCCAGATGAAATGTATCCTAGGCTGCTAAAGAGAAGCAAGGGAGGAAATAGCCAAGGCTCTGACCATCATTTTCCAATCCTCCCTGGCTATAGGCGTGATGCCAGAGGATTGGAGGACTGCTAACGTTGTACCATTATTTAAAAAGGGAGAAAGGGATAGACCGAGTAATTATAGGCCAGTTAGTCTAACCTCGGTGGTGGGCAAATTATTGGAATCGATTCTGAGGGACAGCATAAATCGTCTATTAGAAAGGCACGGGTTAATCAAGAACAGTCAGCATGGATTCGTTAAGGGAAGGTCGTGTCTGACTAACTTGATTGAATTTTTTGAGCAGATGTAGTCTACATGGATTTTAGCAAGGCTTTTGACAAGGTTCCACATGGCAGACTGGTCAAAAAAGGAAAAGCCCATGGGATCCAAGGGAAAGTGGCTAGTTGGATCCAAAATTGGCTCAGTGGCAGGAAGCAAAAAGTAATGGTCAACGGGTGAATTTGCGACTGGAAGGATGTTTCCATTGGGGTCCCGCAAGGCTCAGTATTAGATCGCTTGCTTTTTGTGGTATATATTAATGATTTGGACTTGAATGTGGGGGGCTTGATCAAGAAGTTTGCAGATGATACAAAAATTGGCCGTGTGGTTGATAGTGAGGAGGAAAGCTGTAGACTGCAGGAAGATATCAATAGATTGGTCAGGTGGGCAGAAAAGTGGCAAATGGAATTCAATCCAGAGAAGTGTGAGGTAATGCAGTTGGGGAGGGCAAACAAGGCAAGGGAGTACACAATAAATGTGAGGATACTGAGAGGTGTAGAGAAACAAAGGGACCTTGGAGTGCATGTCCACAGATCCCTGAAGGTAGCAGGACAGGTAAATAAGGTGGTTAAAAGGTATACGGGATACTTCCTTTATTAGCCAAGGCATAGAATATAAGAGCAGGGAGGTTACGCTTGAACTGTATGAAACATTGGTTAGGCCACAGCTTGAGTACAGTTCTGGCCACCACATTACAGGAAAGATGTGATTGCATTAGAGGGGGTACAGGGGAGATTTACGAGGATATTGCCAGGACTGGAGAATTTTAGCTATGAGAAAAGATTGGATAGGCTGAAGTTGTTTTCTTTGGAACTAAGGAGACTGAGGGGAGATTTAATTGAGGTATATAAAATTATGATGGGACTCGATAAGAGTGGTTAGGGAGGAACTATTTCCCTTAGCTGGGGGGGGGGGGGTCAGTGACCAGGGTGGGGATTGCATTGCCTGAAAGGGTGGTGGATGTAGATTCAATTGTGGCTTTCAAAAAGGAATTGGATAAATATTTGAAGAGAAAACATTTGCAGAGCTATAGGGAAAGAGAGAGGGAATGGGACTAACTGGATTGCTCTTGCAAAGAGCTGGCACTGGCTTGATGGGCCGAATGGTCTCCTTCTGTGCTGTAATGATTCTATGATTCTATGATTCTAGTTTTGGTCACCAAGAAACAAGAGAGACGCTCAAGCACGAGAGGCAATGCAGAGAAGAGTCACAAGGCTGAACCTCAGTGTCTGAGTTTTGAGGAAGAACAGAAGAAAGTTGGGTTTTTCAGCCTAGAAAGGAAACAACTGGGAGCTGATCTTACAGAGGTATATATAAGGTTATTAAGGGTACAGAAAAAGTGTGGGAGTAGAACAAGGAGACACAGGTTCAAACTAGACAGATATCAGGAACTTCTTCACAAACAGAGCGATCGACGTGTAGAATAAACTTCCAGATAGAGTTGTGGAGGCAAAAACACTGAAATCTATTAAGAAACAATTGAATGGCACAATTGGGGGACATTAGGATCTCTCTGAATGGATGAATCAAAATGGGCCGAATGGCCTTCCTCATCTGTAATTATCTTGATGTGGAGATGCCGGTGATGGACTGGGGTTGACAATTGTAAACAATTTTACAACACCAAGTTATAGTCCAGCAATTTTATTTTAAATTCACAAGCTTTCGGAGGCTTCCTCCTGAGGAAGGAGGAAGCCTCCGAAAGCTTGTGAATTTAAAATAAAATTGCTGGACTATAACTTGGTGTTGTAAAATTGTTTGTAATTATCTTGTGATCTTATTCTTGTACCTCACTGCCAGCTCCATACAGATTGCTCCTATTGTGTTGTTTGTCGCTCATGTCTCCATTCAGCTTCTTCTTGTCTGTGGTTCCTCATTATCAGTTTCACGCTGATTGTTCTCCTATTGCTATGCATAGTAATGAGAAATCATGCCCATGAGAATGGGGATTGGGAGCAATTGTTCCTTAGAGAAAATAGTCGGATGAGTTAAACCTGAGAAATTTCACATAAATCACTGAACACGTGGTGTAAAAAGGAAGTGTCACGTGTAATAATACCTTTTAAAAATAGTTTCTAATTTACATTTTTAAAATTTTTTTTCTAACCATTTGTGTAGCCTTCTCAATTTTATTTTGAAGAATGATTATTGGTGAAGGCACCAGGGAACTGGTTGGGAGCTGAACAGTGCAAGAAATCTGAATGAAGACATACACTTGAAATGACATGACCATTGAAGTACCCTGGGTTAGTCCTTGTATTCGTCAAGGTTAATTCAGCTTCTTAAGTCCAGTTTCCGCCAATGATATAATTAATGTTCATTGCTTAAATAATAATATACACAAAATCAATAGAAATAAGCAGAAAAAATAAACAAAAACAATATTAATCCTAATTATTTTCAGCTGTTTGATTTTTAAAGGAGATGCCTGATTGTGAGAATCTCTCTGTTTAAAACAAATAATTGAAATGACCTAAACTGCATGTACATCGAGTCTACAGCACAGAAACAGGCCATTCGGCCCAACTGGCCTATGCCGGCGTTTATGCTCCACACAAGCCTCCTCCCACCCCTTTTCATCTAACCCTATCAGCATATCCTTCTATTCTTTTCTCCCTCGTTTGCTTATCTATCTTCTCCTTAAATGCACCTATGCTATTTGCCTCAACTACTCCTTGGGGTAGCGTGTTCCACATTCTTACCACTCTTTGGATAAAGAAGTTTCTCCTGAATTCCCTATTGGATTTATTAGTGACTATCTTGTTTTTATGATATCTACTTTTGGACTCCCCCACAGGTGGAAACATTTTCTCTACTTCTATCTTATCAAATCCTTTCATTATCTTAAAGACCTCTTTCAAGCCACCCCTTAGCCTTCTCTTTTCTGGAGAAAAGAGCCCCAGCCTGTTCAGCCTTTCCTGATAAGTATATCCTCTCAGTTCTGGTATCATCCTTTTGAATCTTTTTTGCATCTTCTTCAGTGCCTCCATGTCCTTTTTATATTATGGAAACCAGAACTGTTTACAGTACTCCAAGTGTGGTCTAACCAAGGTTCTATACAAATTTAGCATAACTTCTTTATCTCTAGAAATGAACCCAGTGCTTGGTTTGCCTTTTTTTTGGCCGATAAACCTGCTTCACTACTTTTAGTGATTTGTGTATATGTGCCCCAGATCCCTTAACTCCTCTACCCCATTTAGACTCTTATTATCTAAGCAGTATGTGGCCTCCTTATTCTTCTTACCAAAATGCACTGCCTCACACTTATCTACATTGAAATTCATTTGCCAATTGCATGCCCATTCTGCAAGTTTATTAATGCCTTCTTGCATTTTGTCGCATTCTTCCTTTGTATTAACTACACCCCCAAATTTGGTGTAGTCCGCAAATTTTGAAATTGTATTTCCGATTGTAATGAAGTACATATATTGAAGGTATACAGATGTCTCAGAGGTTCTGGGAACATTTGAAACTGTGCAGCTGATGTCACTCCCTCTTTAGGCAACAAATTAAATTTTCGGAAGCAGGAAGTGAGCATTAACACTGTAAATAAAATTGTGACCAGCTTCTGATTTTTTTCTCTTTCAAAGTAATGTGTTCAAGGGCAAACCTTCACTTATAAAAGGTGCTAAAATCGAAATTTAAGCAGCATTTCAAACTTGTTCACAATTTGTTCTGAACCAATATCTTGAAAGTTACTTTTGAACGCGAGGTCAGACTATTATCAAGGCCTGTTCTATGGTACTGTATTTATTTATTAAACATTACATCTGAACATATATTTCAGGAAGTCATTCTACATATTCATATTTTGTGGGGTCAGTATACAATTTGCACATTTCTTGGGAAGAATAAATAAAAAAGATTGCAAATGCTGGAAATCTGAAACAAAAACAGAAAATGCTGGAAATAAACAGCAAACCTTTTAGCCTCCATAAAAGGAAAAGGCAGGTTAATATTTTGATTGTGAAACTTTCATAGGAACATAAGTAGGCCATTCAGCCCCTCAAGCGTGTTCCGCTCCCTTTGTTTGAACGCTTTTTGATGAAGGCTTATGTCCATTAGCCAGTCTTTTCTCTTTATTTCAGGTGCTGACATAACTACTGTGTATTTCCAACACTTTTTGTTTTTGTCCAGGGAAGAATATAACTGGTACCTTGGTTTTGTTGTTCTGGCTCTACATATAGTTTGCGTGAAGATCGAAGCCATTTGTTTGATCAAATCTGCTGGGATACAGTTGGGTGGGACGGGACGGGGGGCTTGATTGGTAATCATGCTTAATTATGTTACTGCCCTGGCTGGCATTTGGGGAAGGCAGTAATGGTTACGGATGCTTCCCTCCTGTGTTCATACAATTCAATGGAAAGGGAAATCAGGTGGGGTGTGTAACAGGTGGCGATCTGTCACCTCCAGTTTTCCGCCCAATAGTGAAAGTTAAAATCCACCCCATTATCTCTTGCCTATTTGCATTTTTTGATGCAATAGATGTAGGGTGTACTGTGTGCTCCTTTGTGCTCACATTGATTTACATCCAGTGTAATGTTAGTTTATCCCAGGCTTGCAGTCTGTATTTACCACATTTACAGACATTTAAATGGAAATTTAAAAACTTTGGATCTGTGTCTTAAAACTTTCTCATATTTTACATTTTAACTTCAGATCTGTTTTTCTTTTGGTCTCCATTCCATTTTTGATTCTTTCTGTTTTTCTTTATTCCTCATTATGTTTCATTTTTTCTTGATTTGAATGGTGAATTACCATGAAAAGCAATCTTTTATCTATTTTAACTATTTGCACAGCTATGAAATTAAAAAAAACTAAAATAATTGAGGGTTTTCAATTTTTATCATTGTAACAAAAACCCTTTTTCTTTTCTTTTGGGCTCCACATTCTAGACCCCTGACTGAGCGAGCAGACAGGTGACAAAATTTGCACCTGCCAATTTTGCTCTAAAGCTTTAACTTATTCTAATTTTTTCCCCTCTTTGGAGAGAAGCAACTGGACTTTTTTCCCTTTGTCCATTTACTTTCTTCACCCTGCTTCTTAGCAATACCAATATATATATGTACATGACAGTACTGAATTTTACAGTACTTACATTGGGACTCTCGTTTTCAAAATTCAATCCAATAAGATTCATTTAATTACATTTGATACTAATATTAGAGGAAATACTAGCTCAGCAGCACCAAGACACATTGGCATAAAAATAGCACAAAATGTCTTGCTGCAACTATTATGTGACCAGAAAGCATGGATACATTTTGAAAGAACCAAAGGATATTCAATATGTCAAGAATTATCATATTACACCATTAACTTAATAGTTTCTTGTGTCATACTGTTTGTTGAAATGTATTTTTTACAGCTACAGAGGAATACTCAAATTAATAGTTAATTAAAGCATAATTTTACTTACAAGTACAAGAAGTACAAAAAAAAGGTAAAATGTTCTTTATGTATATACAGTATGTTGTAATTCAAATGAAAGCTTGCATTAAAAACTGCATCTTTTAGAAATAGTTTAGTTCAATTTAAAATAGAAATCTTGGAGCTTTATGAAAGCAAATAAATATGGCTAATTTCTATAGTACAAAAAAATTACCATTTTTGACAAACCACTTTGAATTTAGAAGAGTTATAAGGTGGAACACTGAAGATGTTTGATTTTTCATTATTTTAATACCAGTCTAGTTAAAAAGGAAACAGTAACAAGAATTAATGGGCCAAAACATTTGTCCAAACATACAGACCCATCTTCTGGAGCCCTGAGGGTTCACCAGGTACCAAAGAATAGAATGAAAGGTTACAGCAGATGCATCTGTTTACTGCTATATAGAAGGAGGCCAACATTTACTTGCTTCCAGTTGACACAAGGGAGTCTCGACAATCTGGTTCCGTTGTATCTAATCCTGTGAGTATTTATCAGAAGTTCTAAGAAAAATGAAATATTACTGCTAATAAACAATCGACAATTAAGCTGGGTTTAAAATCCTTAACTGCTGGAAGCTTGGCTCTTTCAATTTGTACACGGTTAATTGATATTTACTATTGTATCTGGAATGTTCTAATTCAAAGTTCTTTAAATGCTCTATGAACGATAGCATGAACAACATCCCCATGGAGAGGGTATTTTAATTTACATGGCCTGCATTGCACAGAGTGTTGCACTCTTGGGCATGCTGGAGATTATTTGTAAGATAAGTATAATGAGCAGGTGAAGGTATTGTTAAACTGCTTCAATAGCAATGAATGTAATTAAAAAGATAAATCCATTATGATAGGATTGCAGTATATATCCGTCTAATTGAAATGGTTCAATCTGTGGCTTCTGTGGAGAGAAATGAAGAGTACAAGAAAACATTTAGAGGGATATGAAATCATGCAAAATCCACTGAGTGATATGATTGGATTTGGTTTGCTGTAATTAGCTTTTAATGCACAAAACAAACTTCGCAGGAGTAAAGTGGTACAAATTTGTTGATATAAAGTTCTAGGGAATTGCTCTCCTTCATTTTGTTTCTATTTGACTTTAGAACAGTATTTGTCGAGAGTTTTAGATCTAAAAAATAATTATCAAGAAACTCCTTAGTTATTTTTTAACCAAACAATTAGATGGAATAGAGTTTAGTCCAGAAAAACAACAATTTTGCCAGTTAGTTTTACACTTGGATCAGAATTAGGTTGGGTAATAGTTTTTATTTAGTGGAAACTGTACAGTTAAATATGTATTTGGATCAAAATTATGCGTGCAGGTTTCTGATGTAATACAATTCCACTCAGATTCAAAATCTAACACAATATATATGATAAACATAACACAGCAGAATGCTTAGCTAGTTGTGTTATTTTGAGAAATTCTTTGGCTTGGGCTAAGTTTTATACACTTCATAAATGCAGCCATTGAAAGCACAACAACTTTTGGTTGCAAAACGATTCATCTACGCACTAAATGAAACTATAATGTCATATTATGAGGTCACTTTTGTTACATACTGAGTTATTACTGTTTGTTTTATTCATTACAGTTGACATATTAAGCTCATGTATTTTGCATAAAGGACACAATATTGCAGCATATTGGCAAGCTGCTTTGCTTTTCACAGCTAATGTTATGTCCTAATATCAACCCCAAGGGATAAACACATGTATAAAGACTGGAAGCAAATGAGGCCCTGCAGCAGGTGGCCTTTTGCAGCCTAATGAATGTGGCAATCTGTTACTATCACTGCAGTGCTTTTTACCAGACAATTAGTCAACTAAGCGTGTAATTATTCCAGGCCAACAAGAAGAGGCTCTTCTCTAATTTCATCTTTTCATTGCTGTTTACTCACCCACACTCCCCTCATTAATGAGAGATTTTCCAGTCCACATTAATTGGTTTCAATAACATTCATTTTAGTTGAAAGGGAATGATTCTGTTAATTGGGAAGTGGAAGCATCTTTTCATTTCAAGTGCGTCCTACTACAGTGCTTTGAATAGACTCAACAGGTCTGAGCTAATGAAATTAAGTTACATAGAAACTGCAAAACTAAATTAAATTTATCTACATTGAAGCATGTAGCAAAGCTCCTGTGCAATTACTACAAAATGTACAAAAAAGTAATATAAAATGCAGTGCATCTGAATAAAGAAGGTATCATTCTTCAGAGCTTCTCAGCAACATGATTAACACTTGGACTTTCTTTCTGGTTAAATTTAATCAATAAGCTTTTAACTGCTAAACAAATTGATCTCACTCTTACTCTCTAGGTTAAATGTTTTTGGATTCTATTAAAATCATTTATGTCAGTGCTTTAATCAAGCTTATTAGTGTTTTCAAGTACAAGATGGCATGTATTAGAACAGGTGCCATTTACTTTTGGGATCTGTGCAGAAGTTCAGCCTGAAAGAGTGCAGTTAAGTCTTCCCTCACAGGTCACAAGTGAAGTGCATCCCAGTCATATTAATTTGGTTCCCGGTGGACAAAAATCTGCCGGACAAAAATGATCCTAGAATTTGGAACTAATTGCCACTAATTTGGAAACATTGCTCTGGAAAACAATAAAAAAAAAGCATGGGAAATAGAACAGTCATGTTGACAGGGTTTGCTGCTTGAGTTGGGCTCCTGGGATTGCAACTTTCAAGTTCAGGTTGAAGTATGTGATTGCCAAATAGTTATTTGGGAACCATGCTTCATATCCATGTTCTACCTATACTGGAGTGCTTGTTGATATAACAGGATGATCATATTCCCCGATTAAACACATATACATATATGTGTTTAATCGGGGAATATGAGCACCCTTTTGCTTCTCCTTGATGTCTTTGTGTCGCTTCACTCTGTCTCTCCTCTTTTGATTCTCTCTTTTCTCTTAGTAATATGAAAATAATGAACGTAACAATAATGAATCATTGGGTTATCTTGCTTGCCTTAAATAAAATAACTCCGACATATCCTCTTGCATTCTTCTTCTGAGCCTGGCAATATCTTGCCTGTACTGCTTTCTGTTTAAAGACCAGACTAACTCTGTGCATCTCTTTTTTTTTATCTTCTTATGTTCACAACTCGAAAGGTGGATCTACACCAGACAACCTTGCATCCTAGTCCAGGGACCTCCCAAAACAATGGATGTGAGGTGTTTATCAATTGCTGAGACAGCCTAATGAATTACTTATTTAGTCTTTGAGGAAAGAACATCAAAATATAGCTCATTGGCATTTTAACCTTTGATGAAACTTTGCAGTTCAGTGACAAAATTTACAGCTGCACTGCTTGATTTTTCTATCTCCATACTGATTGCTGTAAAGGTTGTCAAAAAGTGACCCCTTTGGTTTCTTTTTCCATCACAAATTATTTTCTGCCAGTTTCTTCTCTAGACATTGACTACTTACTGGGATATGGCTCCACAAGCAGTGGTCACTTTTCAGTCCCTTGCCTAATTAACCATTATTCATGTGTAAGCCGCAACTGACGATAGCTTATTCAACCTCATTGGGGCATCAAAGCTGTGCCTGATTTTTGTCTTTGCTCCACATCCATATGCAAGTACTCCCAGCAGGTGTCACTGGACAGTGAGCATGAATGGGAATCCTAACTGATACTTCCTCGCTAACCAAGTGATATTAAGGCCAGTTACAGTACCCCAACACAGTCCTACCTAGGATCTTATAACTCAGCAATTTGGCAATTTCCTGGTTTGTATGGGTCAGCGAATCACTGTAAAAGCTCTGAGTCGTTTGAAAGTTTTTCCTTTCCTAGATTAAGTACCATAGCTAACCTCTTAAAATTGGATTAAAATTTTTAATTCTATCATGGGTACATTCTAATATTTCAACTAAATATGTTGGTAAATATTTTTAAAATTTTAAATGTACAATTTCATCTCAAACTCAGCAGCCAAATGTAGATTTGTATATCTTTTTACATTCTTTATAGTGCCACTTAAGTGTTATGTGCAAAGTACATTATCTTTTACATAGAATGTAAAGCACAGAAACAGGCCATTTAGCCCAACGGTCCATGCTGGTGTTTATGATCCAAGCAAGCCTCCTCCCATGCTTCTTCAACTAACCCCATCAACATATCCTCTATTCTTTTCTCCCTCTTGTGTTTACCTAGCTTCCCCTTAAATGCACCTATGCTAGTCACCTCAACTACTCCTTGTGGTAGCGAGTTCCACATTCTAGCCACTCTCTGGGTAAAGAAGTTTCTTCTGAATTCCCTATTGGATTTAAATATAAGATCTTATATTCATGGCCCTTAATTCTGGTCTCCCCCGCAAGTGGAAACATCTTATCTACTTCTACCTGATCAAAGCCTTTCATAATCTTAAAGACCTCTATCAGGTCATCCCTCAGTCCTCACTTTTCTGCAGAAAAGAGCCCCAGCCTGTTCAATCTTTCCAGCCCTGGTATCATCCTAGTAAATCTTTTTTCCACCTTCTCCCTGGCCTCTATACCCTTTTTATAATATGGAGATCAAAACTGTTCACAGTACTCCAAATGTGGTCTAACTAAGGTTCTATATAAGTTTAACATAACTTCCCTGCTTTTCAATTCTGTCCTTCTAGAAATGAACCCGAGTGCTTTGTTTGCATTTTTTTATGGCCTTATTATCCTGTGTCGCTACTTTTAGTGACATGTGTATCTGTACCCGCAGATTCCCCTGCTCCTCTACCCCATTTAGACTTTTATTTTCCAAGGAGTATGTGGCTTCCTTATTCTTCCTACGAAAATGTACCACCTCGCACTTATCTATGTTGAAATTCATTTGCCAATTACACGCCCATTCTGCAAGTTTATTAATGTCTTCCTATATTTTGTTGCAGTCCTCCTCAGTGTTAACTATACCCCCCCAATTTGGTGTCATCCCCAAATTTTGAAATTGTATTTCTGATTCCCGAGACCAAACTGTTTATGTAAGTGGTGAACAACAGTGGTCCCAGCACTGATCCTTGTGGAACACCACTTCCCACCTTTTGCTAGCCTGGTAGCTACCCTTACCCGCTACTCTCTTGTTTTCTGTTTTGTAGCCAGCATTCTGCTACTTGTCCCCTGACTTCATATGCTTTAACCTTAATCATGAGTCTACTATGCTGTACCTTAACAAAGGCCTTTTGAACATCCAAATATATGACATCTACTGCATTACCCTTGTCTACCCTTTCTGTTACTTCTTCAAAGAATTCAATAAGGTTGGTCAAGCGTAACCTTCCCTTTTGAAATCCGTGCTGACTATTCTTTGTTATATTTTTGGTTGCTAGATGTTTTTCTATTACATCTTTGAGTAAGGATTCCATTATCTTTCCTACCAATGGCATTAAGCTAATTGGTCTATAGTTCCCTGGACTTGTTCTATCTCCCTTTTAAATATAGGAATCACATTAGCTGTCCGCCAGTCCTCTGGTACTATTCCCTTTTCTAATGAATTTTTATATAAATGTAATAATGCCTCTGCTATCTCTTCACTAACTTCTTTTAATATGCGTGGATGCAATCCATCCAGACCAGAGGTCTTATCCTCTCTAAGTTTGATTAGTTTATCAATTATCTCCCCCTCTTTCTATCTTAAATGTCTTTATATCTTTATTGATCTCTTCTTCTAATGTCAAGCCCACCATGTTGGTCTCCTTGGTAAATACTGAGACAAAGTAATTATTCAATATTTCTGCCATTTCGCTGTCACTACCTCTGAGTTTATTGTGTGCGTCCCTATGCTGATTTTTCTTTTGTTATTCATGTGTCTGTAGAATACTTCACTATTTCTTTTTATATTCCTTGATAACTTAATTTCATAGTTTCTCTTTATCTTCATAGGATCATATAATGGTTACAGCACAGGAGGCCATTCGGCCCATCGAGCCTGTACCGGCTCTTTGTAAGAGCAATCCAGTTAGTCCCATTCCCCCACTCTTTCCCTGCAGACCTGCAAATTCTATCCCTTCAAGTATTTATCCAATTCCTTTTTGAAAGCGACGATTGAATCTGCTTCCACTACCCTTTCAGGCAGCGCATTCCAGATCATAACTATTCGCAGCGCAAAAAAGTTTTTCCTCATGTTGCCTTTGGTTCCTTTGCCAATCACCTTAAATCTGTGTCCTCTGGTTCTCGACCCTTCCACCAATGGGAAAGTTTCTCTTTATTTACTTTATCTAAATCCTTCATAATTTTGAACACTGCCATCAAATCTCCTGTCAACCTTCTCTGCTCTAAGGAGAACAACCCCAGCTTCTCCAGTCTATCCACGTAACTGAAGTCCCTCATCCCTGGAACCATTCTAGTAAATCTTTTCTGCACCCTCTCTAAAGTCTTCACATCCTTCCTAAAGTGCGGTGCCCAGAATTAGACACAACACTCCAGTTGTGGCCGAAACAGTGTTTTATAAAGGTTCAACATAACTTCCTTGCTTTTGTACTCTATGCCTCTATTTAGAAAGCCCAGGTTTCTGTAAGCTTTTTTAACCGCTTTCTCAACCTGTCGTGCCACCTTCAAAGATTTGTGCACATATGCCCTCAGGTCCTTCTGTTCCTGTAACCCGTTTAGAATTGTACCATTTAGTTTATATTGCCTCTCCTCATTCTTTCTGCCAAAATGTATCACTTCAAACTTCTCTGCGTTAAATTTCATCTGCCATGTGTCTGCCCTTTCCACCAGCCTGTCCACGTCCTCTTCATAGAATCATAGAAAGGTTACAGCACGGAAGGGGGCTATTTGGACCATCGCGTCCGTGCCGGCTAGCAATCCAGCTAGTCCCACTCCCCCACCATTTCCCTGTAGCCCTGCAAATTTTTTCCTTTCAACTACTTATCCAGTTCCCCTTTGAAGGCCATGATTGAATCCTGTCTCCACCCCCGGCACGGGCAGTGCATTCCAGATCCTAACCACTCGCTGTGCAAAAAATTTTTTTCTTCATGTCACCTTTGGTTCTTTTGCCAATCACCTTAAATCTATGCCTCCGGTTCTTGACCCTTCCGCCAATGGGAACAGTTTCTCTCTATCTACTCTGCTTAGACCCTTCATGTTTTTGAATACCTGTATCAAATCTCCTCTCAATCTTTTCTGTTCCGAGGAGAACAACCCCAGCTTCTCCAGTCTATCCACGTAACTGAAGTCCCTCATCCCTGGAATCATTCTAGTCAATCTCTTCTGCACCCTCTCTAAGACCTTCATATCTTTCCTAAAGTGAGCTGCCCAGAACTGGACACAATGGGGTCGATTTTAGGAGGGAGGTGGGTTGGCAGCGGGGGGTCGACTGGGCGCGTGGGTAATGCCACTGGAGAGTTTTCCCCCTGATTCCGCACATGATCGCAGCCTAATTGAAGGCACTTACCTTGGCTTCCGGGTTTCCCGTCCTAGACCTGCACAGCGGGCGCACTGCGCACCCGCATCACAGACTGTCAGCAGGTGGAGCCCTATTTAAAGGGGCAGTCCTCCAAAGCTCCTCCTGCAGCAAACAACCAATTTAGGAGCATGGAGCAGGCCAGAGGCAAGGCTGCTCCAAGGTTCTCTGACTCCTCACTCCAGATGCTACTCGATGGGGTGAGGAGTAGGAGGGATATTGTTTTCCCATTGAATGGGAGGAAGTGTCCTCCCTCCGCCACCAAGAAGGCCTGGCTGGAGGTGGCCAAGGAGGTCACCAGCATTGGCAAAGTGTCCAGAACCTGGGTGCAGTGCAGGAAGAGATTTAATGACCTAACCAGATCAGCCAAAGTGAGTATACTTACGTATTCTCGCACGCTCCGTCTTCCACACCACCTCCACCACCACACAACTCCTTCTGCACTGCCACCACAACGCTCTCGCATCACTCCTCACATCCACTCAACTATCGTCCTCACCTTGCCTTCACGTACTCACCGCCCCAGTTCCCATTCGAACACTACCACGCAACCCAATCCTCATACAATCTCGTGGCTATGTCTCCCATGCATCTCCCTCACGCTCAACCCCACCCACACCAATGCATGCAGCGGGTCACCATGCAACCATCACTCAATCACGCCTCTGTGTTTTGCCTTGATAGGAGAAGAGATGCCAGAATGCCTGGGAGAAGGCAAGGACCGAGTGGGCCCGCCACACCAGGTGGCATTAACAGATGCGGAGCAGTAGGCACTCAAAATAAGCCAGACGCTGGAGTGCCTGTCCATGACGGATGCCGAGACTGGGAGTGCACAAGCGGCTGGTGACAGAGATCTAATACACAGCACTCATGATAGCGAATGATCTTAGCATCACTTGGCATCTGCAGCACCTCAACATCTGTCCACATGCTTAATATTGCTTTATGTTGTCTTGCAGGGCCATCTGCGACCACTGTGACTGTGGAGGGCGATTCCACAGAGGACCTGCCGGCCTCCGAGGGTCCATCGTTACATCTGAGCCATCCATCCACCAGCGCAGATATACACACCTTGGTGGGTCCCCGTCCTCTCTTAGTTGGGCTTGCACATGGTGAGGCACCATGCAGATGTGACCAAGAGCAGAGCCTGGTGGCAGGGGCAGCCATGGAGAGTCCGCGTTGGTGGGAGCACTCTTCTCCAGGCTCTGCTCAGCTGGACCCAGATGCTGAACACTGGGGGCCAGCCGTGAAAAGGAGAGTCATCGAGGGGCAGCAGCACATTGCCGAGGTACTGGAACAGTTGCCACGTGCGCCCTCCACAATGGCGCAGAGGATAGAGGAGTCCAACTCCTGCATGTGTGGAATACAGACACAGGGACGTGAAGGCATCTCTGAGATGGTGTCGCGGGTAGGTGCGGGAATGTCTGCGATGAAGGAAAGGCTAGCCTCCATCGAGTGTCAAGCACGGCTCAACAATGAGTCCATTCAGGCCCTGACAACGGCCGTTCAGATTCAGGGTGAGCAACATTCTGCCGCCTTAAACAAGTTGACAGATACCTTGCAACTGGCCTTCCAAGGCTTCACACAAGTCCTCCAAACTATCGTCCAGCAGGGTGGAAGGAGTGATGTGGGCCTGGGCCAGGAGAGGGATGATGGTGAAAGGGGACATGGAAGTGGGGACGCCACTCAAAGCGCTCCCACATCTCAACCTGTACCCGCAATGCTGCCCCCACTCCACGTGGCCGAGCCTGCCCCTGCACAGGTGCAGGTGGAGCAGTCTTTTGGGCACCGAAACCCAGAGGGCATCCGCCAAAGCATCCCATCGGTCAGGGCATGGACAAGAGCAACCTGCCACTACCTCTGCTGAAGCCACAGGGGTAGCACCATGTAGGGTTTCCCGTAAACGTAAGGCGAAGGATTTGTGTGCACAAAGGAGATTCACAGGGGTGAAAGATGAAATGTCATGTTTTTGATTTATTTTCCTTTGTTTTGCAAAAAATCATTAAAAATTGTTATCGCCACTGCTGCCACGTCTTTGAAAATCTTGTCTGGTTTGCGCAATAATGCCCTTTCCTGAGGATCACCATGAAGACCCACACCTGATGCCACCCATCGTGTCACTGCAGAGTGGGTATAGGTGTATTTGCAGGGCTCTTTTGTGCAGACGACTGAGAGACGCTGGCCATGCCCCCAGTAGCACCCTGAAAGGATGCGGAGGAGAAGTTGTTGAGGGCAGTGGTGAATTTGACAACGACAGGTAAGAAGATGGTGCTCGGGCCAGCTGGGAGCAGCTCGGCATCAAGGAGGCTGCAGATGTCTACGACTACATGTCGAGTGACTCTGAGTCTCCTTGTGCACTGCTGCTCAGAGAGGTCCAGGAAGCTGAGCCTCGGTCTGTAGACCCTGTGGCGAGGGTAGTGCCTTCTGTGATGCATCTCTCTCTGCGGTTGCCCTCCCTCCTGCTGTGCAGGTGGATGTGTCACAGCACTGTGTTGTGGAGCTCCACGTGTCAGAGGTGGACGGCGTGGCCGCCGAGGCTCGTGATGCTGTTCGTCCTCCGAGGAGGTCATGACTGCAGCTACGGCGGCCCCTATCCGGAAGATGTACGTTTGAGGGGGTCAGTAAGGTAGGTAAATGTGACTGCACATCGGGGTAAGTGTGCAAGTTTGTGAATTTTATTGTTAGGAGGAGGGGGGTGGAGGGCAAACTTTGTCCAAAGTGACAGAGTGGCCTCCTGCAATGAGTGAGGGTCTCCCCTGCCACCTGTCAAATGGACCTTTGCAGCTACCACAGGCTGATGGCTGCAACACGTCCATTTCAAATGGGAGTGTTTCCCCCAGTACGGGAAACAGTCTCAGTTGAGTTGAAAATCCCACCCCTCCTAAAATATCCTACAATCAGGTCTGCAAATGACCTGAACTATCAAATTAATTGTCTTAAGTGGGATCCCGCTGGCTTTAATTGCCGGCGGGAGTCCCGCATGCGGGGGCTGCGCGCGCATCACTGGGGAACCTGGAAGTGGGCGGGTTGGAGCCAGGCTCCGGACCTGCCCCGGGAATCCCCGATTTTCAGAGCCCTCCCCCCGTCACAAACCTGCCGGCTCGGGCGTCCGAAAATCGAGCCCAATATTCCAGTTGTGGCCGAACCAATGTTTTATAATGGTTCATCATGCCTTCCTTACTTTTGTACTCTATGCCTCTATTTATAAAGCCCAGGATCCCATATGCTTTTTTAACCACTTGCTCTAGCTCCCCAACCACCTTCAACGATTTGTATATGTGCCCCCAGATCTCTCTGTTCCTTTACCCCTTTTAGAATTGTGCCCTTTAGTTTAGATTCCCTCTCCTCATTTTTCCTACCGAAATGCATCACCTCGCATTTTTCTGCGTTAAATTTCATCTGCCACGTGTCCGCCCATGCCACCATCCTCTTGAAGTCCATTACTATCCTGCTCACTGTTCACTTACTCTTCCAAGTTTTGTGTCATTTGCAATTTTTGAAATTGTGCCCTGTACATCCAAGTCTAAGTCATTAATATGTATGAAGAAAAGCAGTGGTCCCAGCACTAACCCCATGGGAAACACCACTGTACACTTTCCTCCAGTCTGAAAAACAGCCGTTCCCCACTATTCTCTGCTTCCTGTCACTTAGCCAATTTCATATCCATGCTGCCACTGTCCCTTTTATTCCCCATCCTAATTGTTTTTTTGACTTCTTTCCTAACCCTTTCGTATTTCCTTTTGTCATCCTCTCCTTTGTTGTCTATGTTCTTAGTGTATACCTTTTTCTTTAGTTTCAATTTTGCCCTTATTTCTGTATTCATCCATGGTGTGTCATTACTGGCTCGTTTGTTCTTGCTTTTTAGTGGGATGTATTTCTCCTGGACTCGACCACTGTTTTAAATGTTTCCCACTGCTGCTCTATTTCTAAAGCATTATGCTTTGGTGACATGCAGAATAATCTATATGAAATTGTCTTTTCTAATTTTTATTGTTTTCCACATTCCAGTTTTAAAAACCCCAGCCAAACAGCCGACACAGGTATGTTGGGCCGAATGGCCTCCTTCTGTGTATCATTCTATGATTCTATGATTTTTACCTAGCTACTGTTTAACTTTATTTTTCAACCAGTACTTTTTCCTTTGTGTTTTGGAGAGTTTGACTTAAGTTTTCTTTCTTTTGATCCAGGTACATTTTTTTCAAGTTGCTCTCTGCTCTTAGCTTAAAAATACCAACCTGAAGTCTGTTGTAAACAATTTTACAACACCAAGTTATAGTCCAGCAATTTTATTTTAAATTCACAAGCTTTCGGAGGCTTCCTCCTTCCTCAGGTAAAATTGCTGGACTATAACTTGGTGTTGTAAAATTGTTTACAATTGTCAACCCCAGTCCATCACCGGCATCTCCACATCATGGCAACCTGAAGTCTGGTCACAATCACTTTCAAGTTAGTTCTCTTCTGAATTTCTCCCCCATTTTGGATTTTGTGACTACTGGAATCTTGTTTTTGGAAATGTGAATCTTGCAGTTCTTCGTCATAGATAATTCAATTGACTTGTTCATAGTTAATTTGAGATTGCTTTTCAAGAATTACAAGCTTCATTTAGTGGAAAAAGAAATAATTGCTGCCATATGTCCTATCTGTAAGAAAGACAACGATGAGGAGAACACATTTTTCTCCAGATAAAGTATTTGGTGAGTTAGCAGAAAAGGGAGAATGATTATTTCTTCCAGTAAGGTAAGTTTGGGTCTCTTGTTAATTAAGATAGAAGGAAGGAATGAAATAAGCTAATTACAAAATTACATTTGAAGGGAAAAAGAAAGCTGAATATTGCTACTTGCGAGTAAACTGATTGAATCTTCTCTTAGCTATTCCAGTAAGGGGAAGAAAGATACTACCACCAGGATATGAAGCTGGAAAATAAGCAATCATTCTTGATACCGAGGAGTAAAAAGGATAATATTCCCTTCTGCGTATTTTTAGAGTAATAGTGCTTATCAAATTGGAAGGGGGATATCACGTTGTTAACCTAAGAAATATAACCATGATCAGGATGGGCTGGAAAGGACCAGACAGTCTCCCCAAGAACCTCATATCTGACCTGGGTGCTTAAATTGCACAACTAGTCATAAATGGTTTGAGATTTAAGCATCCAAATCAGACAGCGTAATTGATTTGTTTCACTCTTCAGCTGTGCCTCTAATTTCTCCACATATTTAAATAATAGTTTCCCTGGTGTTGTTTGGGCCTAATCATTTTATCTTCTTCCTTCCCACAACCACAAGGTTTTTAGTGTTTTATCTGTGTTATGTAGAATCTTGACAGCTGGTTTGCAGTTGAGTATGTGCACCTGTGGTTGTCAAGGTTACCCAGTTTCATCCGCCCACAGATTTCTTTGATTTGCATAATTCTATCATATCAGTTTATTGCATTCCAGAATGAAGTTGATAAATGGCACATTCTGAAACTGATATCTCCTCCTGGGATTTTATCAGCAAATCTATTGTATTTTTCTTAAATAACGAGTTTCAAAGATTGACCAAACTTTGTACCAACAGTAGCAAAGACATAGAAAAAGGGGGAAAATCCAATACACACAAACAACTTTTCTGAAATAGTCCTGGAGTCAACTTGAGATACATTTGAAGTTGTAGCACCCTTTTCCCTTACAGAAAAGGTTTAAGACTTATATGTGATGGAGCACAGTCTTTAGAGCCATTTTACCAATAGAAATGTGCATGCTGTGCATTATATTTCATTTATTTAGTTATTTTTCATAAGTTGGCTCCTGGACTATAATATGATGCTGACAATGATACAACCCAAGGAAAATAGTTAGAATTCTTGAATATCCATTTTATAATCTACAACTGACTAAAGGTAGAATAAACTGACCCCTTGGTAACACTGCAATAAACATGACTCCAAGATTATGTTCTGCAAAATACAAAATATTTTAAAACAATCTCAACTTGAAGTTGAGTAGACCTTGGCAGCCTACAGCTTTGACTTGGCCTGCTCATAAATTGAATCCCAGATTGGTCCAGGATGCTCAGGGCATAACAATGCCAAGGCCCTCATTTTTGTTAAAATTTTAGTTAGAACTTGAATTTTTAAATGCTTACAGTTAATTCAACTTACTCAAAATTTTTGTTACAACTTTTAAACAGTTACTTCAACGTACTTAAAATTTCAGTTTAGTGTGGAACTGTAATGGCTACCTTCTGTATTTCTTGTTAAACATGATTCTTAGATCTATGCAAGAGCACGTACTTAGCAGCAATCAATCAGAAGAGAGATATGTAACCATTATGAGCTCCAATTTAGGAGTCATGTGATTTTTACAGATCAATTAGATCTCTAAAAAGGGAAAGATAGACAGGGGTGGACACTTTTTTTATTTATATAGATTTTTCACAAGTACAATCCTCTGCTGATTGTTGAGAGACACGTTATGTTGTGTATCACATAAATCCATTTTTACTACAGTGCGTTGATACATTCTGAGTCAAAATGATATAATTTTGCACTGCTAGTACTCTTCAGTTGTATGATTTTTCTTAGAATTTTTATTTGTTAAATATTTACTGAAGTGGGAGTGTCAATACTTACATGTGAAGAGAAAATAGTTAAGTGAATAAGATTGTATAATCCCAAACCATCTTCCATTTCGACCTATTATAATGATTCGTAATTCCAGGTAATTTTATCCACAAATTCATCTTAAGTGAATATTTTAAAAATATGTTAACATGTACAAAGCCTAAATGTACGCAATTATATTCCATGTAACATGTTATTTGAATTCTCTTTTCAGCAATCATAGATAAGTAGAAACCTTAGCATGGCAGAACATAAGCTGCTTGCACGGTAAAGCTCTCTCTTAACATGTCCTCAAGATGTGTTTTAATTCCAGGATTCAGGAGAACACCTCTTATTCCATCAATATGATTTTCTCCATTTCCTATAACAAAGATCCTTAATGTCTTTCTGAGTGAGATTACCAACTTGTACTGAATTGTGAGTAGTTCTGTGTGACAGGCCCACATCCACTAGAAATTAGATTGATACTTTGAAAAATTAATTTCACATACAGCAGTGAGAGGAGGCTTTCAACCATCAATTCGAACTAGATTTGCTAACCCACTGAATCACTCAGTCCCAATACTTTATTGTTTGTCAAGATCTCATCGCTGTTTCTAATTTACCTTTTTCAATATTTCCTATTTCTACCAAGTTTTAATTTATAAATTTATGTTTTCACATTTTGCTCACATACAATGGGATTGGTAATCATACAACTTTTGCAAGTGTTCCTGTCAAAAACTAAAATATTCTGGAGGTGAAATTTAACTTTGTTGGGGGAGCAAAATGAGCAGTAGTGGATGGGCTGCCCATTGTACATGCCACCTGATTTTCCTTCCAACTTCAATGGAAAGGAGAATCGAGTGGGGTGTATAGCGGATGGCTGATCCGCTACTGTCTGTTTACTGCCTCTGACAAAGTTGAATTTCACTTCCTCCGTTCTGTATTGCAAAACTTGGTGATAAAAGACACTGTATAAGATCTAAATAGCAATTATAAATTGAAAAATAGCAAGTGAAATTAAACAATGTAATTGTTTGTTAACTATTTAAACAAATATCTTTCCATCTTCCATTTCTTTATAAATATAACCTCACACTATCATTAATGTTTGTCAAAAAGATTGTTTGCGACCACAGGCAATGCATCATGTAGGTCTCTACTTGGTTTCCTCGCAGCAGTCATGATTCATTCATTCTGCACCAGTCTTCTGTGCCACCTTTATTCCAACCAGGCTGTCAAATCACAGGCTGGCCACTGGGCAACAAGGGCTAGCCTGTTCAGACTTGCCTCATGATTCCTGTCAGGAATCTGGGCTCAGCTGCAGAGCTGGCCTACACTGAGAGCCATGCCGCCACCAGAAACATCATCGAGCAGACAGTTGGCATGCTCAAACAGCGTTTCCACTGCCTGGACCATTCGGGAGGAGCTTTGGAGTACAGCCCTGACTGTGCACTCAGATTATGAGCGACCAGCCCGTACCAACATCTGGGCAGCAAGAAGTGCAGGAGGAGGCGGAAGAAGAGCAACACGAAGAGGAAGAAGAACGGAAGAAATATAGACCACCAGTATACCTAACTGCCAGAGCTCTTCGAGACCATCCTTCCCAATCCCAATTCACCAACCGTCTCACAATCCTTATTAACATCATTCTTACCACTACCATCCAATTACCAGCCTTATGGGTGCAAATATTGACTACAAATATTAATGCCAACACTAAATCCAGAACAAAAAAAAACCCAACCACTCAATTCCATCCGTGGCTAATATTTAACAAGACTAATTAAGAATCACCCTTTTGCAACCATTTAGTGCTGGTCTTGTGTGCTTGGTTAATTGTCCTAGTGCTCTGATGAAGTGAGTCCCCAGTAGCTACCGCTTGGGAGGTGAAAGGCAGCTCCATTGAGGACACTTCAGATCGCCACATTGTGCGACCTTGGGCAGCTCCAGGCCTTGAGGGCCTGGCTGACAGATTGTAGCATCTCGGCATGGGCTGGGGCAGTGTGGCCCAGCTGGCTATGTGGCACTAACAAGGGCACTAGCAGAGTGGGTGACTGGGGAGCAGACATGCTGTCGTCCTGAGAGAAGACAGCAGTTTCCTCTCCGATGGAGTGATGGCCAATCCTGGGACCGCACCTTCGAATTCCTATGGATCTGCGAGAGAACAGATTGCAAAAGTGATGAAAGATTGTGAGAGTGATGTGACGCTCTGTAAGCCCCTGTTCACACGGGACCCCAGAGTCGTGATGGCAGCCATCTGAGATTCCATAACAGCAGTGTGAGCTGCCAGAAATCTGTCAGCTGTCAGCAGAGGCTCCATCATGGTGGGCGTCCATGTCTTGTTCATGGAGCCGACCATTGCTCCATGTTGGACAGAATGACCTCCAAGCTCTGCGTGAAGCCCCGACACAAGTTGCAGCTGCATTCTTCCATGCTTTGAACTGTTGTGCGCAAGCTCATTGGCAGGCTTCCCAGTACACCTAACATTTCCTGGTGTATGCTCACCAGCTTTCTTCAGTAGCCTGGGCCCGTGAAGTCAGCGTCTGAGTTGTCTGCAGCAGAGATAGTACGTGATCTCGTCCCTTGGCGAGCTAGCACCTGTGGATTCCTATCCCCTGCCCTAGCTCCTGGGCACTTGTGGCCGGTGATTCACCATATGAAGTCCCCTCCTCTAGCCTACTTGAGGTGCCAGTCTCTGAGCTGATACTTGCTAGGTTCAGGTCGTGTGATGCTGCATCTTCAGGAAGGCTGGCCTCCTGTTCCTGAAGTGGCAGAAGGGCATCCACATTCTCAGAACCTAAAATGAAAGAGAGGGACAAGTGTTTGCTTTTAGAGTGAAGGGAGATCAGAGAGAGAAGTGGCTGGTGAAAGCAGCTGCAGTTTGTCATGCAGAGTTTGTCGGGTGAGATAGAAGTAAGAATGGAAAAAAAGGATGAGGTGTTAAGAAACTCTGCACGACTTCTCCACCAGTATTGCCATTCGTCACGGCCATGACACTCCACCTACCCGTGATGGCTAGCACGTCTTTTTCCATATGGGGATGGATGAGCAGGTGGGCTCAGCCTCCTCTGGTCAGGGCCTCCTGCCACAGGTTGTGCGCAACCACCTCCTGCAAGAATTAAGGGAGTATGTTAGTGACATCCTTGTGAGGTTTTTAGAAAATGTCTTGGTGGAATAGTTCGTATGTAGTGTGTAAAATGTGAGGTGTGATGAAGTGAGGGTTGCAACAGTGGTGAGAGTAGGAGGCGCAAAGTATGTAAGTAGAAAGAGAAGGAGGTGTGGTGATTATAAGAGAGTGAAGGGAAGTGGGGAAGGGAGTATTGTGAGCAGTGAGGCTGCAGCTGGCGGAGGTGTGAGCAGAGAGTAAGAGAGTAGAATTCTTACATTGACAACTTTCTACATAGGTGGTGGAAGCAGATTCAATCATGGCTTTCAAAAAGGAATTGGATTAATACTTGAAGGAAAAAAAATTGCAGGGCTACGGGGAAGAAGGAGCGGAATGGGACGACCTGGATTGTTCTTACAAAGAGCCGGCACGGGCTCGATGGGCTGAATGGCCTCCTTCTGTGCTGTAACCATTCTATGATTCTAACTCTGGTTACGTCATTGAATTTTCTCCTTTGTTGCAGCCTTGTCCTGGAAGCTAAGCTCCTGGCATTAACCTCCTCTGCAACGTCTTCCCACTGGTGATGGAGGTGTTACCTGGAGGGCTTCCTGCCCCACAGAAGGAACAGGATCTCCCTCCACCAGGGCATCCAATGCGGCATCGTAGAACCTGGGTGTGCGATCTGCAGGCCTTGTAGCCATTTCTTTCTTCAGGCACCTTCCTTCCTGTCTGCACCCATAGGGTACTGCCTCTTTAAGAGATGCTGGCTGCCTTTCAGTGGCGTCAATGAAGCTTGGCTTCCCACCGCCCCCTCACCCCCAAACAGGCCCACAGCCAATGAAAACCACGGGTAGCACTGGCTGCACACCTAAGTCATTATAATGAGCTGGCAGCACCAATTTCATGTGGACTCTGGCACCACATGAACAGGTGTTTGCATCATGTCTGCCCGATTTTGAGCACAATCAAATTTCTCAGCCAGAGTTTCCCATCAACTAACAATTGTTTGCTTGTGCATGCTGTAAGTGGGATAGTGTATCGTGGGTCTAACAATTATCCTATAACTAGTATAATATTGCACATGGGCTGCCAATCTTTTTTTTTATTTGTTCATGGGATGTGGGCATCGCTGGCAAGGCCAGCATTTATTGCCCAGCCCTAATTGCCCTTGAGAAGGTGGTGGTGAGCTGCCTTCTTGAATTGCTGCACTTACCAAAGAGTACAGTAGTATAGTGGTTAGGTTACTGGACTACTAATCCAGCGTTATGAGTTTAAATCCTGCCACGGCAGCTGGGGAATTTATATTCAATTAATAAAATAAAATCTGGAATTAAAAAAAAAACTAATATCAGTAATAGTGTCCATGAAACTACTGAATTGTTGTAAAAACCCATCTGGTTCACTAATTCCCTTCACGGACTGCAGTCGTTCAAGAAGGTGGCTTAACACCACCTTCTCAAGGGCAATTAGGGATGGGCATTAAATGCTGGCCTTGCCAGTGACACCCACATCCCATGAATGAATAAAAAAAAGGTCGTACAGTGCTGTTAGGTTGGTAGGGAGTTCTAGGATTTTGACCCAGTGACGATGAAGGAACAGCGATATATTTCCAAGTCAGAAATGTGTGTGACTTGGAGGGGAACATACAGGTGGTGTTGTTCCCATGTGCCTGCTGCCCTTGCCCTTCTAGGTGGTAGAGGTCATGGGTTTGGGACGTGCTGTCAAAGAAGCCTTGGCGAGTTACTGCAGTGCATCCTGTGGATGGTGCATGGTGCGCCGATGGTGAAGGGAGTGAATGTTTAGGGTGGTGGATGGAGTGCCAATCAATTGGGCTGCTTTGTCCTGGATGGTGTTGAGCTTCTTGAGTGTTGTTGGAGCTGCGTTCATCCAGGCAAGTGGAGAGTATTCCATCACACTCCTGACTTGTGCCTTGTAGATGGTGGAAAGGCTTTGGGGAGTCAGGAGGTGAGTCACTCGCTGCAGAATACCCAGCCTCTGACCTGCTCTTGTAGCCACAGTATTTATATGGCTGGACCAGTTAAGTTTCTGGTCAATGGTGACCCCCAGGATGGTGATGGTAATGTCGTTGAATGTCAAGGAGAGGTGGTTAGACTCTCTCTTGTTGGAGATGGTCATTGCCTGGCACTTGTCTGGTGCGAATGTTACTTGCCATTTATCAGCCCAAGCCTGGATGTTGTCCAGGTCTTGCTGCATGCGGGCATGGACTGCTTCATTATCTTGTTCACCTGTGTACTCTGAAAGGTGCTCAATACCACGTCGTCAGACTGCTAGCTACATTCATGCTAAAACTAATAGATTTATTTCTAAATAAGATAATACACAGAAGCAGAAAGACATCACGCTACTGATTGGACAAAAACAATAACCATCATCCACAAGGGGTTAAAATATCATCTTTAAAACAAATTCTTATACAGTCTGCTACAAGACTTGTGGATGAAGCAGACTTTCATGGGGATAGATTTTAAATTCACCGCCCGGACAAAAAGCGGGTATGGTGGATCTGCCAGCCGTTATAGAAATACCTCAATTTTCATTTCCATCCAAAATGCCAGTTTTACGCCTGGTGGCAAGTTGGAAGTCTATTTTGTGGACTTCCCAATGCAACGCTATACATTGGTGATGTGATTCGTAGATCAATTTCAACGAATTGAACTTCGCAAATGAACTGAACTGAACTTGAGATGACTTTATACCAAAAGAAGTCTTTTGTGTTACAAGTGTTAATGTTAAGACATGAATTATCTTCCTCCCAAACATTGATGTCAACCAGTGGAGATAATAAATTATTGTCCCTTGTGGACAGGTTTCTGGCCAAATGGACTACAATAAAGCCCTGAAATGTCTGAATCCCCATTACCCTGCCACAAATGGTTGCCAGTTTGTTTCAGCGTTGTCCCCAAAACAAATACCAAGGACAGGATCATTTACATAAAGGAGGCAGGTGACCGCGCAATTTAATGCACTTCCTGGGAACCACTCTACTGTTAGGGGCATGGGGGCAGAGTGGGGGGCAAGAATATTGAAGCAGCGCCTTGCTACTCATTCGGAAAGAGGTAAGCTGAAGATAGCAATTTATTTTCTAGAAGACATTGTTTTCGCGGTTGCTGCTTTTGGAGAAGTGGCAGCGATGTACCGTATAATGTTGTCCACTCAGTTTATTTAGAGAGCCTTGTTGATGTCCATACTGAAAGCATCATTAGGCTTCCACTTAAGTACTCCTGTATCATGCAGGCAAACTCTCCCCTGGCCACGGAAATGCATGATTTCTTCCAGGGAACATTATCCAGCCAAACCCAATTGTCAGTGATGTCATGACTAAAGGGGAAAGGTGCAAGAAGTGCTGTCCCTTCTGTTGGACTTTCACAGCATAATAAAAAAAGGTGGCATGCCTGTGGCACTCTGTGCCAAATTCTGGATCCCCTACATGACTTGTATCCTTGTTCTGCCTTTCCAGACCCAGGGATTTTAGGGCTACGATTATTAAAGGAGTGAGCAATGAAATTGATCTCAACCTGACAGACATCTTTAGGGGTTCATTGAAAAGGGAAATGTCCAAGGAATGGAACAGAGCAAACCTAACATCAATTTATAAAAAGGGGCCTACAGATAATCTTGGGAATTACAGGCCAGTGAGCATGACATCTGTAATAGGTAAAACATTAGAAGATATTTTGGAGGGAACAATGAAGCGCCGAGAGAAATATGGACAACAAAGAAGTCGGCATGGATTTATGAGAGGGAGGTCTTGTCCAATAAATCTGTTGGCCTTCTTTGAGAAGATAGTTGAACCTAATGTATAAGGGGAGTTCAGTGGCTATTATTAAATTTTAGCAAAACTTTTCTCACAGTTGCCACACGGGAGAATGTCCACAGGGTCAAGAGGCATGGTATAGGGGGAAGCTTCTGCAGTGGATCAGAAATTGGTTGTGTCAGAGGAGGCAAAATCGTACCTGGAGCCACATGAGAATAGAAAAAAATGGTTTTGGAAGTGGGGGTGGAAACTAAACTGTCTATGTTTGCTGAAAATTTACAGAACTCAGATTGGCGGGGGGGGTGGGTGGGTGTTGGCCGAAGGGGTGCAGTTGTTGCAAATAACAAAGAATAAGTAGAGAAAATTGAGGGATTTGAATATATTGGGTTGACATGGAGCAGATGTTGTCTAATGTGGGCTAAGGTGATGGGACTGAGAAAGGTGAATAAACAGTGTGGATATGAGACGAATGACAGGGCTCAAAGCATGAGCAGATTCTAGGAAAACTGGTTTGGAGCCAGTGGCACAGTATGTGACAGTGGTAAAGGAGGCATACAAGATCTTGGGGTGTAAAGTCAAATTGATACAACTTGAGTCACGCAGGATAATAATGAGCTCATATAATGCATTGATTGGACCTCACCTGCAGTACTGTTTACAGCTCATGTCACCAGACTACAAAGGGGACAACCTGGCTTTGGAGATTATACAGAGGAGGACAACTAAGCTATTTACAGAAACTAGGCACCTGCACTACGAGGGGTGCTAAGGAAGCTTGAAGTGTTTACACTAGCAAAAAGAAGTCTTGAGGGAAATCTTACTGAGGTTTTCAAGATTGTAAGGGGTATAGATAAACTGAACCCAAAACAATGGTTTTATGTAACCACAAATTTTGTAATCAGTGACATGGACTTGCATTCAAAATAGGGAAGATGAGCAGGCAGATTTGATTTAACTATTTCATGCAGCAGTTGGTGAAATATTAAGTAGACTTCTGGGGAGATAGTGAAGGCAGATACTGTTAGCAGATTCAAGATGGAGCTGGATATTCTTTTTGGTGAAAGAAGTGTTTCAGTAGTACAAGGCTTAGAGTATAGTCTAGTATTTTTTAAACTTTGGGACTGGCTAGACGGACAACAATGGTCTTTTCTAATTTTGACAGATGTTGCCATGTTTAGTTACATAGACAATTTAAAATTAGTTAGTTGAGGATTTCTTTATCCATTCATTGGTGGTTGTTAACAAATGTTAGTTTATTATATGATTTTCTGTCATCTGTGGATGAAGGCTAATTATTACTTTTAGTTCAAAAGTTCTGCATGAGCTGGGATGCTTGCACAAAGAATGAAAATAGCTTGGTAAAAACAGTTCATGACGACTCTTGACTTTGGGGTGAAAAATTATTCTACTATATAGGGTAGATATTCCAAATCATCTCTCACAGCCTGATACTTTTCCACTGGCAGGAATTTGGAAAATCTACCCTTGTATATAATAAATAATTGTATTGTATTCATATAAACAATATTTAAAAATAGATATCATGTTAGATTTTTAACTCAGGTGGGTCTTAGTTTTTCTTTTCTAGGTACGACTGACGATCTGTCAGTCGTTTCTGTGAAGCCACTTCTGTTGCTTACAATGATTCACTTGTGTCTGTGTTGATTACTGTATGATTAGATTCAGAGTATTATTGCTGGTGGTGACATAAGATCTGCACAATTTGTTGTTTATATGTCTGTAAACTGTACAGTATAGATTATAACATGATTAAATCCGTTCATGAATCGCATGATTGTGTTTTACCAATTGCATTGTCTATGATCAGTATTGAGATTGGAAAATACTTGTAATATGGTGTATTCATGATTTTTCTATGAATTAAGAGTGTGCTATCATTAATATATTTAAATTTCTTTTAATACAGCAAGCTATTAATTTAAGGTCCTTTAAAGAGTCTGGTAATTGAGGAATTTCATGCAGTATTTGTGTATTTTTAGCCTCATCAGGAAGGAAGGCTATTCTTTTAAAAAAGAAGTTATGTAAACACAAAACAAAGCATAAATATCAACCAGTGAGAGACCAGGGGAGATATATTAAATGCATGACAGCAATTTTCTCTTAAGATTTTACCTTCCCAGTATCTCACACCAAAACCAAAACTCTGTTGGTTGAAGAATGTATGTTGCAATAAAAAATAGATCAGTATCTATGAAGCCCTTAAGGGAAAACACTGGCAGAACCTTTAAAATGGTATTACTACCTTATTCAGTTTTGTTCTTTTGACAGTGATCTGAGGTCAGGCCACTGTTGATATCTCTGAGCTGTTCAAGTAAGTTAGGCATCCAGTGTTATAAAAATACAGAAAACTTTAACAGTTATGTTGAATGCAGACTGCATACTTAATAGATACTATGCAGAAGAGACTGTGTAGCAAGGCCAATACTATTGTATAACTAAAGCAGCTTGATCTAATGTTGTCATAGTGAAGTTCTAAGAATGTCTTGAACAAAAAGCACTGAATCTAATAAAAACTGCATAAAGAGATGTGCTGTCCCAGTTGTTTATATACCATTGTAAGTTTTTGGAAGTCTGAATAAAAGCAAGCAAGTCGGAAAGAAAATGACTAAAAAGATGTCTCTTGCAAATATATCTTAAGACTTCAGTTTGCAGTTAAAAAATGTAGTGGCTTTGGCATTTTACTTTTTTTGAAATAATTTTCATATCCCAGCTTCATTTAAGCAGGTTCATGACATAGTTTGTTATAAATGTAAAAACAACACAGGAATCAACGATTGATAAATGAGCTTACTCTGATAAGCTGGTTGTGGAAAAATAGTTTTGTTGAAATGTAATTAGTTATTCTTGTGGAAGAAAAATCTGTGAAATCTGAAATTAGTTTCAAATCATTTAGTAACATACCCCTCTTTAAAGGAAGATGCAAATAAATCAAGCCAACCTTTTATTGGTTTTGTTCTACAACTTGTAGGCTTCCTAACCCCCACCCCCCTGAATTTCACCACCTGTTTTAAAACTATTGTTTCATTTACTTGTCAGTACTAAATAGAAATTTCTTTCTTCCTTGGAAGATTTTACTCTTATTTTCTTAAACTAATTTCCCAATTAAAAATAAAATTTATCCATTGTAAAGATAATTTCAGATGGACAATTGTGCATAACCGCCATAATAGTCATTTCTGTTTATTTGAAATTTACAGTCACATCCTGTAATGTGATACAATATACTGCTTATTTCCGTAGCATACTCGATCAACTCTACAAACATTATATCCCCACACACATTTCTGTTCGATTTTATAATTAAATTCAATGAAAACATTTCATTCAGTGAGTGATTACATTTAGTGCTAAATTAGATTGTGTTTGTTGTTATTAATGCCTGTAATAAGAAAAGAGTCAGGTATAGTTGGTAATAATTAATGAGCTAGTTTTGGTGCATTATAACTGCCATATTGTTTGTCTCTAACACTGAGGAGCAACCAGCATATTGTTCCTTTCATATGTTGACTTGTTTATTGTAACTGAGAAAAAAAATACTGAATCGATCGTATGCCATTCAATTAACGTTTTAAGCAAAGGTGGATATTACTGGAGCAAAGGTAGACATTGCTGGATTTATAGTTTGATAACGATATTGTTTGGACTGAACATGGCTGTTAAATGCCATTTAATATGCAAGTGTTGAATTGAAAATACACTGGTGTGGTATGCATTCCAGTATTACTGTGATGGTATTTTGATGAGTTTAATCATTTTTAATATATATATGTGATGAATGTAGGCATTATGTTGCTTACATTGTAATTGAATTTGTTTTCTCCAAGGGGAAGCATAGTACCTGAAAAAAGATAAATAATTCTCAACCAGAGCTTTTTTTTAATGACCAGACATTCAAAGTCTGAATTACTTAGAATTTGTAATTGACTAATGATACAAAAATGTCAGTTTGTTGTGTTCCCAGAAAATTAAGGAAGGGACAAGAACTAGCCAGCACCCCCTGTAACACTAATAGTAACTGACAAAAACAATATCACTTCTGCCACACACAAGATCAAGCCTACTCCATTTGCTGCCACCATTGGGACACCCATGTTCCCTGCTGATGCAGTTATGAAATATAAAATGTAATTTGACACTGGTTCTTTTGCTGCTGCTGCTACTCCTGCTTCTGATGTGGAATTTGATATGGTTAAACATTTGGTCTTAACATGCAGCTACGTTTGCACTGGTCAAACTAGTTCACTGGAATTCTTTAACTCAGTTTCCTATACATCCTTTAATTATCTGTAGTGTTTATGTTCAGATTAGCAGGGTGCTATTTCAAAGAATTATATCTTGGAATACTACTCATATATCACAGTCAATCGTATTTTTAAAAAAAATTTACAAGCAATATTTTAAACTGTTACTGAAATTTTAATGTACTACAAAATAATGTCATTATTCGGGTATCAGTAGCTTCACAAATCAGTAGCTTCACCTTGGGTGTTCCTCTGAATACCTATCTGTTTTCAGGAGGTTATGGAAACATAAATGGAAATAAATGCATAAATGGAAATAAAATCAAATCACAATTATGTCCCAAAAAACGGCCACCAAAATTTTCAACAAGCAAGCTGGCCAGTTGTTATTGCTGCCTGCGTGGAATCCGCCCTGCCACATGTAAATGGGGGGTGGGTGGGAATAGCCAACATTCCTACAGCATCTCTCTCAACTTTCACCTCCAACCTGACCTCCCAGAGAACCATTACTATTTAAGTGGTGGTGTGATCAGCACAGTGCTATCTCAGAGGTGGATACTGCATTGAGGAGGCCATTTTGATTTTCTGACTGAAGCTTGCCGGAACTTTGCCTTCATAGTGATTTTTGATTGGTTGTTGCTTTGAAACAGACTTCTCCTGATTGGTTTTGTGCATACTTGAGAAAAAAAATTTCTGGACTGAAGAAATAGATTTCCCAATTGGAATCCGTCTATTCCTATACTATGAAGAGGAAGATGATGAGGGTATGAAAGAGACTAGATTGGGGAGTCTTAAAGTGAGGCATCACACAAGACATTTGTTTCCTAAGTATCAATACTCACTCTACAAGGTATGCAAACCTAGAAGGTATTATTTAGATTTCTCTGGCGGTCAATGTCTCAGTACACTGCGCTTCCCCTCCGGAAGCGAGAGGGAAGTTATGCCAGCTGCTGGATGAAGACCCACAGCCCACTTCCACCAGGAGAACAATTCAGCCTGCAGCAGTGAAAATGGCAACAGCCTTGAATTGTTTTACCACCGGGTCCTTCCATGCATCCTCGGTTGATCTTTGTCATATTAGTCAGGCAGTTGCACATCATTTTACTTAGGCAGGCCTCATACTTCCTAAACTTCTCAATAGAACAGCAAAAACAAACAGATTGAGCAGTCCAGTTCCACAGATTGGCACAGGGATGATAGTTTTTTTTATTATTCGTTCATGGGATGTGGGTGTCGCTGGCGAGGCCAGCATTTATTGCCCATCCCTAATTGCCCTTGAGAAGGTGGTGGTGAGCTTCTTGAACCGCTGCAGTCCGTGTGGTGAAGGTTCTCCCACATTGTTGTTAGGAAGGGAGTTCCAGAATTTTGACCCAGTGACGATGAAGGGACAGCGATATATTTCCAAGTCGGGATGGTATGTGACTTGGAGGGGAATGTGCAGGTCGTGTTGTTCCCATGTGCTTGCTGCTCTTGTCCTTCCAGGCGGTAGAGGTCGCGGGTTTGGGAGGTGCTGTCGAAGAAGCCTTGGCGAGTTGCTGCAGTGCATCCTGTGGATGATACACACTGCAGCCACAGTGCGCCGGTGGTGAAGGGAGTGAATGTTTAGGGTGGTGGATGGGGTGCCAATCAAGCGGGCTGCTTTGTCCTGGATGGTGCCGAGCTTCTTGAGTGTTGTTGGAGCTGCACTTATCCAGGCAAGTGGAGAGTATTCCATCACACTTCTGACTTGTGCCTGGTAGATGGTGGAAAGCCTTTGGGGAGTCAGGAGGTGAGTCACTCGCTGCAGAATACCCAGCCTCTGACCTGCTCTTGTAGCAACAGTATTTATATGGCCGGTCCGGTTAAGTTTCTGGTCAATGGTGACCCCCAGGATGTTGATGGTGGGGGATTTGGATTGAGTGGAACTTGTTGTGGAATAGGACATGGGCAGCAGAGTTTTGGATGAACTGAAGTTTAAGGAGGGTAGAGGATGGGAGATTAGCCAGGAGAGTATTGGAATAGCTGAGTCAGGCAGTGGCAAAAGCATGGATGAGGGTTTCGGCAACAAATGGGCTGATGCAGGGGAATAGATCTGTAATGTTACAGAGGTGGAAGTAGGAGGTCTTTGTAATGGAGAGGGTATGGAAGCTGTGCTTGGGATCGAATAGGATGCCCAGAAGTATTTATCCATTGCATGGGGACGATTTTCAGATGGCGGAGCGGGTGCACTGGGGGAAGGGGGGGCTCCTAAAATTGTAGAAATTTGGAGCTGGTTCGGAGCCCGGCTCGAACCCGCTGACTTCCCGGTTCCCCAGTGACGCGTTTGGGTGTGCACGGACCTTCCGAATATGGGACTCCCACTGGCAATTAAAGCCAGCGGGATGATGATTTACTTACCTTGACAGATAGTTAAGGTACTTGAGAGACCTTATTGAGTAGACATTTTGGCAGGGGTGCAATTTTGAAGGATCCTCAGCGTGTTTCCCGTGCTGTGGGAAACACTCCCTGTTGGAGCAGATGAGTTTCAGCCAGCAGACAGTGGGAGATGCAAATGATTATTTGACAGGTGGGGAGAAAACCTCATTTATTGCAGCAGGGCACTCTGTCACTTCAGACAAAGTTTTGGCTGCAAAACCTTTGTGTTTTCACTCAAAATTCTTACTTTCCACCCAAAACTCTGCTGTGCAAACACATTTACCGACTTTGCGGACCCCCTCAAATTCACACTGTCAGGATGGGGGCGCCATGGCCGCATTCATCACTTCATCAGAGGATGAGCAACATCACCAGCCTCGCCAGGCATGGCGTCCACCTCCGCCACGTGGAGCCCCAAAACACAGTGCTGCGCCACAGGTACCTGCACAAGAGCACGGAGGGCAACAACAGAGAGAGCGACGTCACAGGAGGCACTACCCTCGCCACAGGGTCTACAGACCAAGGCTCAGCTTCCTCGACCTCTCTGAGGAGCAGTGCATATGGAGGCTCAGAGTCAGTTTCCAGGTAGTCGCAGACATCTGCAGCCTCCTTCGTGCCGAGCTGCTCCCAGCTGGACTGAGCAGCATCTCCTTACCTGTCGCTGTCAAAGTCACCACTGCCCGCAACTTCTTCACTTCCGGATCATTCCAGGGTGCCACTGGGGACATCGCCGGGGTCTCTCAGTCGCCTGCACACAAGTGCATAAGGCAGGTCACCGATGGCTTGTTTCGCAGGGCCTTGCACTACATCAACTTCCCATGAACAACCTCAGCCAGACGGAGAGGGCAGTGAGATTCCATGCTGTGGCTGGCTTCCCATGGGTGCATGGTGCAATCGATAGCACCCATATAGCAATATGAGCACCTCTACACAAGCCAGGACTGTTCATCAACAGGAAGTGCTATCACTCCATCAACACTCAGCTCATTTGTGACCACCGAAAGAGATTTCTTCACTTGTGCGCCAGATATTCTGGCAGCTGCCACGATTCCTTCATCCTCTGGGAGTCCATCTTACCGCCCCTCTTCCACGCACTGAACACCGGCAAGGGCTGGCTCCCCAGGGACAAGGGACACCCCCTGCACACGTGGCTCATGACATCTCTGAGGAAACCTACCACCGAGCATCAGCGTTGATATAACGACAGCCACTTCGCTACTAGGTCTACAATTAAGCATGCTATAGGGCTGCTTAAGATGCGCTTCAGGTTCCTTGATCATTCTGGGGGAACGCTTCAATACGCACCAGACAGAGTGGGACGCATTATAACGTGCATGACACAACAGAGAGGGGTGCCGCTGGAGGAGGCCCCATCCACATCTGCCACCCACATTAAGGAGGAGATGGGGGAGGAGGAGGAGGAGGATGAGGAGCAGGCGGAGGAGGAGGCAGAGGAGGAGAAGGAAGAGCAACCCATAGGCAGAACAGAGGCTTACCTGGCTGCTCGTCAGGCCAGGGAGTCACTGATGAGTGAACGGTTCTCCTAACATCAGACAGTGTGAAGAGTCCAGTCCTCACCACCTGGACAGAGCAGCAACCACACCAGCACCCCCCCCTCCACAAAACAGTCCTGCAACTACACATACACCCACTGTAGAGTGACCCAATGGGTGGCATCAAGTGACCGATTAGATGCTTTGGGCCTACACCCTCTGGATTTCCGAGCCCGTGAGGGCCCCTCCAAAGACCGCTCTACCTGCACCTGTGCACGGGCAGACTCGGCCACCTGGAGAGGAGGCAGCATTGCACGTACTGGTTGAGAGGGGGGCAACGGGTGAGACGTGGGGGCGCTTTGAGTGGTGTCCCCACTTCCATGTCCCCTTTTGCCTTAAACCCTCCCCTGGGCCAGGCCCACACCACTCCTACCATTCTGCTGGACGACAGTTTGGAGGACATGTGTGAAGCCTTGTAAGGCCAATGCCAGAGTACCTGCCTGCCTGTTTAAGGCAGCAGAATGTTGTTCATCCTGAGTCCGAAAGGCCATTGTCAGGGCTTGAATGGACTCATTTGTGAGCCGTGCTTGAAGCTCCATGGAAGCTAGCCTTCCCTCCATCGCAGACATTCCCGCACTTACCCGCGACACTATCTCAGAGATGCCCTCACGTCCCTGTGACAGTATCTCAGAGATGCCCTCACGTCCCTGTGACAGTATCTCAGAGATGCCCTCACGTCCCTGTGACAGTATCTCAGAGATGCCCTCATGTCCCTGTGACAGTATCTCAGAGATGCCCTCACGTCCCTGTGACAGTATCTCAGAGATGCCCTCATGTCCCTGTGACAGTATCTCAGAGATGCCCTCATGTCCCTGTGACAGTATCTCAGAGATGCCCTCTCTTACCTGTGCCACCACTCCACTCATGCAGGAGTTGGATTCCTCCATCCTCTGTGCGATTGTGGAGAGTGTGCGTGGCACCTGTTCCAGCACCTCGCAAATGTGCTGCTGCCCTCGATCATTCTCCTTTTCATGGATGGCCCCCAGGATTCAGCATCTGTGTCCAGCTGAGCAGAGCCTGGAGAAGAATGTTCCCACCGACACGGACTCTCCACAGCTGCCCCTGCCACCAGTGTCTGCTTGTGCTCACATGTGTGTGGTGACTCACCATGTGCAACCCCAACTAAGTGAGGACGGGGACCCACTGAGGTATGTGTATCTGCGCTGGTGGATGGCTTGCTCAGATGTGATGGGTGAACCCTCAGAGGCTGGCAGGTCCTCTGAGGAATCGCCCTCCGCCGTCACAGCGGTCGCTGAAGGCCCTGCAAGAGATCAGAAGTCAATATTAAACATGATGACAAAAGTTTAGGTGCTGAAGATGGCAAGGCATGTTAGCATCAATTGATATTGTAAGTACTGAATGTTAAAGTTCTGTCACCGGACATTTGTCGGGTGCCAGTCTCGGCGTCCCCGATGGATAAGCACTCGAGGGTGCAGCTCAGCTCCAGCGCCTGCTGCTCCACGTCTGTGAGCATGACTATCTGTTGCGACCCCCTCCGGTTCTCACCCTCTCCCGTGCATTCTGGGCTCTCTTCTCCTATTAGGGGAGAAAGTAGAGACGCATGAGTGAGTGATGGTGACGTGGCCAACCGCTGAAAGCATTGGTTTGGGTGTGGCTGACTGTGAAAGAGATGCATCAGAGGGTGAGTATGAGGCAGAGCCATGACATTGTATGAAGATTGGGTTGAGTGGTAGTGGTGGGATGAGTACTGGGGAGGTAAGGAAGCGGTGAGGAAGTGCAGGTAAGTTGAGGATGAGCTTTGAGTGGGTGTGAGGAGTGATGTGATAGAATAGTGTTGGCAGTGCAGAATGAGTTGGGGGGTGGGGGTAGGGGCGGTGATGTGGAAGACGGAATGTAGGAGAATGAGTAAGTGTACTCACTTTGGCTGACCTAGTTAGGTCATTGAAGCGCTTCCTGCACTGGATCCAGGTGCGGGAGATGTTGCTGCTACTGGTGACCTCCTCTGCCACCTTCTTGGTGGCAGAGGCAGGCCACTTCCTCCAGTCCGCCGGGTAAAAAACTTCCTTCCTCCTCCTTACCCCATCCAGCAGCACCTGGAGTGAGGCATCACTGATTCTTGGAGCAGCCTTTCCCCTGGGCTGCTGCATTGAGTTATTTGGATGTTTCCTCCAGGAGCAGCCATTGGAAGACTGCCCCTTTAAATAGAGCTCCTCCAGCTGACAGCCTGTGATGTGGGTGCGCAGTCCACCTGCTGCGCAGGTTTCCGACGGCAAATCCGGAAGCCACGTTAAGTGGCTCCAACTTACCTGCAATTGCATGGGGAAGGGATGGATTTTACTGGGCGGGTTACCCACGCGCCCAATCGCCCCCCCCGCTGCCATCCCTCCTCCCCGTTAATATCGGGGCCCATGATTCTAATGCTTGCAGATAGTAGCTCCCTTTAAACATCTATCCTTTGAGAGTAATATACCCGCTCGTCGCAGGCAAAGTGAGTTTAGAGAATGGTATGGAGTCACATGGTGACCTATACAAGTATTGGAGACTGCAGCAAGGGGATTAGGCCTTCACTGACCTTGGTCAACCTTGTGAGATCATTAAATCTGCTCCTTTGCTGCCTATTGGTTCCTGGGGTGGTGCAAGTTGCACTGACTGCCTCAGCAATCTTCCTCCATAATGTTTGCACCACCCTCCTATGTGACTTCCTGTTCTCAGTCCTCAGGAGGCTGTCCCTTTCATTCCTTATTTCTGTTTGTAACACATCAGTAGATGAATCAGAAAACCTGGTAGCCCTACTTGAAAGTGATTCTCTTCTCCCCACCCCCACGATGCAGATTCTTCCTCGGCTATTGTTGCTCTTTTCCACTGCTCCATGGTCAGAAGAATGTATGGCCCTTTAATAAGATGCAGTGTTTCAAATGGAATAGCAGCACTCAATGTTCATCCCTCCCAGCAGCGGCAAACCAGTGACCAGTGGTTTTACCACAGCCATCCTGCACAGCATAACTAATTAGGTCTTTCTTAGGATACTTAACTGATGTTTGGTGACTGAGTCACATGGGCAGGTAGAAGTCCCACCCTAATGCTAACAAGAAATGAATCCAGCCCTTATTCTCACAATGCTTTACCTCTGGCGAAGTCCTTGCTCTTTACTTAAAGCTTTGCTTCGTGGCCTAATTATTTTGTATTATATTCATGTATGAAAAAGTATTAAATTATTTGGATCTTTTCTCATGGAAGATCATTCTTACAATTTAAATGAACATTTTAAATGATTAAATGTTAACTGGCATAATTCTTTACATTTATCGGGGTCCAGAATCCCTCTGAATGGTTTACTGGTATCCTTATCACAATGTCTCAGAAGTCACTCAACATTGCACCTCTCATAATTTTATAATGTTTTGTTGAGGAAGTTGTCTGTTAATTGAGAATATAGTTTTAAGACTCTGTGTCAGCTGAATAGTTCTGAGTATGTGAGATAGTTCAGAGACTGCACTCAAATACCAGAGAACTCCCTCAACAAGTGTTGGAACATTCAAGTACACCACTATGGCACTGAGAGTCACCAAGGCCCAACAATGAAAAAGAAATAACAATCTTCGCACTATCGCCAGCCTGGGTAAATAGGAAAAACACATTTTGACCCCACAAATATTGAGACAGTGTCTGTGGGTTGCTTAGCAACACAACACACAGCCAATTACATTGAGGCTGCGTGCTTCCTTTGTTGCTTCAGATTAAGACACAGGTCTCAGCACTTTGAGCCTGTGTCTTGCACTTGCAACTGTCACTTCTAACCAATCAGGAACAACATACTGATTTAGAAATTTCTCATTGCTTTGTTATTCAAAGTTTATTATGAGGGCTGTTTAGGATTTAAAGGTTTGAGTGTGGCCTACCATTTCAGCAAGATAGCTCCATAACAGATATTTGCTGATTCAATCTGAAAGCTTAATAGTGACATAAATTTTGTCATTTGCGGCTTAATATTACCAATAAGCACTCTGTTTTATGTATACTTTAAACTAGTAGATCTCCAACATTGTTGCTCACAGTGTTTCAGAAGATCCGCTGTTTTATAACAACCAGAGTGTTTAAGCCATGTTGGGGGTAACATCAGGGCCACTTGATTTACAGTGACTGAATGTCAAATTCCATTTACATTGAATGGTATTGCAGGATTTTGGGGTTTGATTTCCACAACTCTGTCCTATATTCTGTGAAAACTGAAAATGAGAAGCCGTATACGTATATATATTACCTTTACTTATGTATTTAACTTTTATCCCATAACATTTTTAAAGCTGAGACCACACAGCATGATGGTGTGCAAGCTGCATAATTTGAAGGTAGATATCTTGGTCTTAAATTTACGTGGCCTTTCCAGTAAGTTCGATGGGAGTCCAGCAGAATGCCTGGAAACTCCATTGGAACCCGGATATGTTTGGTCTAAGCCTTCGATCGGAGTTTCCAGTGACCTTGTCTGAGGACACAGCCTCTGTCCGTCTCAAGCAAGGCCACTGACTTGGAGGGGATGGGACTGATAGTGGGGTTTCCCTACGCTGTGAGTTTCAGCGTCCTTGGCCGTAATGGGACATACAAGGCCAGGCCAGTACACCAAGTAAGATGAAGCGTGCCTACCAGTCTCTAGAAGGGCACAAGTAAGCCCTACGTGGGGGTCAGGCCAGTGTTGGGACCTTAACTCCGGAAGAAACTACGTTTTCTTTCAAAAAAATTTCATTATTGGTCCATGATAAAGAGAGCTGAAGGGGTCACAGATGTGCTTTAACTGGAGGTGTAGAGTTAGGTACCTCTCTTCAGATAATAGCAGGTGCCAGAGTTTCTAGCAGCATAGGCCTGGTAGGTGTCTGAGATGCACCCATAGTGGAACAGGCATCCGCCTGCCTCACCCAAATGAGATGGCCTCCAAGTGATTCTGTATACTCTGGTAGGGTTAGTGCTGGAGAACACCAGTGGATGTAATCCCAGCGTAACTGCCGGGACCGTGGCCCTTAATAGTACTAGGAAGGGGGAATGGGATTTAACTGCGCTTGGTGGCAGTCCTATGCTTTGGTAGCATTGGGGGAAAAGTCCTGAGCTTCAAGAACACTGGGGAATGGTTCTAGGGCTTGGCAGAACTTGCATGGTATTCCTGGAATTTTACAGTATTGCAGTGAGGCTGTTGGAGTTTGGCAGCATGGGGGGGTCCTTTGATCTGGCATTACTGAGGAAACTAGAGTTTGGCTGAACTGTGGAAGGTAGATCTGAGGTTTGGCAGAACTAGGCTAGATTGTGAAGTTTGGCTCACTGGTGGAGTCCTGATATCTGTCAGCAGTGAGGGGAGGGGAGGGCCAGGGCATGGGCCTGACAATGCTGGGTGGGGATTCCATATCTGGCAACTCTGGTTTGTGATTTTTCTTAGGAGCCTCAGTGAATATTGAATTTGCTGCTTTGGTTCTGGACTTATATCTCTGTGTCTGTCTCTGTATCGCCTTGTCTCTCTTTCTCACACAACTGTAAGACATGTAAACAGTTTAAATACTATCAACAAAAAACAGGTGATAATTTGACCTTCTGTTTGGAAAAAAAGGATAAAATTAAGATGAGGAAAAACATTCTAAGGGTAATTTTAACTCTATGCCCGGTTGAAATTGGGCTAGATATCAGTGCATATTTCAGTTTTTCAATACTATTCACCTTATTCTTGATTTAAAAAATGTTGAAGGTTTTATAAACTATCTTGACATGCGCTGGCTTTTTTGGAACGTCTACAAATTTCTCAACAGAAAGCAATAGTGACAAAGATGTTTATTATAAAAAACTTCACTGTGGAGCTGTTGAAGTAAGTGGAAATGTTTATTCGGTGTTTGACATCATGCAAGCCCAACTGTCTTGTTATTCTGTTGAAGTATATAGTATGCTGATTTGATAATGAATTATCTATCTCCTTCCCTCTGATTGATGGTAAAAAATACAAGATTCTTTCATGTTTACCAACATAAAAGTCAGTGCACTGCAATGGTAATTAATTATCATGTGAATGTGAGTACTATTTGTATGATTCACTAATATTTGCATTAATACTACTTATTTTGACAAGGGAATTATCAGTGTAGAACAATGTCTTGCAACTAGCCTGTCAGCAATACTTTTTATGAGAGGAACTTTTTATTTCTAGATAATTGCTGTTAATGATGATTTAAGTTCTCCACTAATTTAGCCAACAATTGGCTGACCTGATGGCTAATCTTTTTTTACTTTTGTTTGCTCTATTTACTTGAAGTAGAGAAACTCATAATGTATTACTGTATTGGAAGCCAGATTTTTCCACATAAATATATCAAATGAAGCTGATTGAGCTAACTTGAATATTTTTATCCGTACCTTCATAAAAAAGTTTTTCTTCTCTTTTCCCCAAGGGAACATCAGATGTCTTCCTTCTTCAGCAAGTTTCAAAGATGTCATGCCTCTTTCCTGTTCTGAACTAGTTGTCCAGTAAGTGTTGTAACTCATCAACCATAATTGCTTTTTTGCTTTTAATACAAAATACTTAAAGACATAGAATCAATATCAAATTATGACAGAATTATAATCCAATTATGGATTAAAACATCAAATTCATTGTATGTAATTACTATTCTTCCCCAAATTAGTGTTATACCTATTGTATATTAGAAATGCTGAGTGTTGGCAACATTTCAAACGTATTGAACTTGTTGGCATAATGTTATGTGACTGGAAAAATTGGAAACAGATCCTTGATTTATGTTTATGTGAAGAATGAAGAATACTTCAGAAAAAATGGAGAATATGTAAATTATATTAAAAAATTCAATTTAGGTACGTGGAGAAAAGTGGAAGAACTAAAAACAGGAAACAGAACTACAGCTCCCCAAAGAAAATTAAAAGTTTTGAGAATTAAAATCAACCTGACCCCAAAAAGTAAAAATGACCACTGGCAATGGAAAATTGGTGCCGTCTAAAAGTCAAGACAGAAAGCCACGGCTAGCAACCTCCTGACAGAAAAGCACGATTAACTCCCAGTCCTCTTTCTAATCAGGCAAAAGTCAAACCCCAAAACTCTTGGCCAAGATGTTTGGGAGAACTGTTAATGTGGGGGTATTGGAGGAGGAATTCATGTGAAGCGCTGGGTAATGAGTAGATTATAAACTGCTCTTGCTGACTTGATTTTTATCTGAATATGCTTCTGTGAAGTGCCTTGGGACGTTTTGCTATGTTAAAGACGCTATGTAAATGCAAGTTGTTGTGCCAGCTGCTGTTGTTCCACCAGTTTGCCTTCAAGCTTACCTGTGTCTGAAGCTAACAGTTCTTGCTGCTGCTCTATTTGAAGTGGCTGGCCATGTTGAAGTGTTTTTTCAGTATACCAATCATCTGCTGTATAGTGGTTCTTATGCTGCCATGGCCGTGGTTATACCTTGTTTCAGTGGGCAAGTGAGGATGCCTCAAGGCATCATCCCCCACCAGCCATCTCTGCACTGGAATTAGCTACATTTTAAAGGAATGAACACCCTTTTGGTTGAGTTATGCAGCTGGCCCATAGTGAGATGCCCTGATGACTACAGGTGTGCAGTCTATTACTGCCTGGACTTGCGGATCGCCCATTATGGCTACAATGCCAACAGCCTGCTCATGCTGGCTCCTGCTGTCCATAAGGAAGGAGATGAATGTTTTCTCCCTGTGCAAAAGGATGTTGGTAACCTGTTTTATGCAGGAATGCAGGGCAGATGGCTGATGTCACCTGTTGCAGCCTGGAAGGAGCCTGAGGTGGAAATATTTAGAGCTATAGTCATCTTCATGGTCAGAGGCAAGCTATGTTCACCGCTTATTGTTGGCTCGAGGTCTTGCTGCAGTAGCTGACACAGGGCAGTCACAACCCCTCAGCTGAAACACAGCCTGCTCCGACATTGCTCTTCATTGAACTTGAGATACGTGACTCAGGTTCTGTAGACCCTGTTTAATGGGGTGCCTCGCCTTCATACTGTCAACTCCTACATTTTTGAACTAGTTACAGCGGCAAACTAACCCAATCACACAGCATTATTTAAGCTTTAATTATTTCTCTCTCCAGCAAGTAACTAACTATACTTACAACATTGGATCAAAATAGACTTGGTACAAGTATCTGAACCGCAGTTATTTTTTAAAACTCCTTATGTGTTTTGATGGGGTTTAAAGGCACATGCATCAAATCAAACCGAGACAAAAATACTATTTTTTTCACATCTATGTTGGGCAGAACCTTTACCCACAAGGCTATCTTAGAAGCTTATGAATGCTTTTTAAAGGTCAGAATTTGTTCATAAGTAATGGTCACTAAAATGATTATGGCACAATGTACTTTCTTGTTTTGGCAAATTATAATCTGTTTTAATTGCATGTTTAGGCCAGTGTTTGAGGCAGTAATGGAAAACATGGTCACCGAGGTATGCAAGATGCATAAACACAGTGGAGAATCACCGCTGTTTACCGAATGTCTGCTTTCACCCAAAAAGGTAAAGACTACTAGCATGATATTTAGCAGGATGCCTTCTTTTATACCAACTTAATAGATGTAACAACATTCTGAAGTTGGGGACCACTATCTGAAGCAATTGGAAGCGGGGATAAAGTGTGTTACACAGGTATGTGCACATAAAGTTGAGCTCGATGCTTGCAAGAAGAATAATGAAATTAGAATATTAGAATTCAAAAGTGCCGATCAGGGGAGTAGGCATTTATTATCTGTGAAAAAATGGTACTTTTGTTATGCAGAGAAGTAGAATCTTATTATCTTCCCCTTTAGAACTTTCTGTTGGGTTCTAAATTACCTTATTGTGACAGGACCACTTGTAGAAACTTTAAAACATTCTCAGAAATAAAACCTGCATTATGGCCTTATTTAAATACATCATGGAGCATATTTTTGCAGCCAGGGGAATATATCTCACCAGTATGGAACATGCATACAAGGACAGAGAAATCGAGCGGGGAACCATTTTGCTGGATCTGTGCTCAATTACTGTGGCATGCAACCTTCCGGCTGCTCATTCAAGATTACATAAAGTACTGTCTCAGAAAATGTACAAGAGCCTGATTTAAATGTTGAAATGTACTTTAAAATCAATAAATAGGCCCCAAATGGATGGGATTGGACTGTGCACTACACTGAGCCATTAGGTGAAAAGAGAAGTTCTCTGCATTATTTTATTTGATCAGAAGTGATTGACATGCACGGAAACCCGTCGTCATGATTAAGAATTTCCAATTTAAGCTATTGAGAAATCTACACCCACCTGTAGCTTGCTGTGGCAACAAAGTTATGCTAAACCGTTATAAATCACTGGTTAGGCCTCAGCTGGAATATTGTATCTAATTCTGGGCATAACACTTTAGGAAGGATGTCAACGTTTGGAGAGGGTGCAGAGGAGGTTTACCAGAATAATACCAGTTGTAAACAATTTTACAACACCAAGTTATAGTCCAGCAATTTTATTTTAAATTCACAAGCTTTCGGAGGCTACCTCCTTCCTCAGGTGAACGATGTGGAAATTCACCTGAGGAAGGAGGTAGCCTCCGAAAGCTTGTGAATTTAAAATAAAATTGCTGGACTATAACTTGGTGTTGTAAAATTGTTTACAATTGTCAACCCCAGTCCATCACCGGCATCTCCACATCAAGAATAATACCAGGGATGAGGGACTTCAATTATGTGGAGAGATTAGAGAAGCTGGGATTGTTCTCCTTAGAGCAGTGGTTAACATAAGAATGTAAGAAATAGGAGCAGGAGTGGACCATATGGCCCCTCGAGCTTGCTCCACCATTCAATAAGATCATGGCTGATCTTCTACCCCAACTCCACTTTCCGCCCGATCCCATATCCCTTGATTCCCTTAGTGTCCAAAAATCTATTGATCTCAATCTTGAATATAATCAACGACTGATCATCCACAGCCCTCTGGGGTAGAGAATTCCAAAGATTCACAACCGTCTGAGTGAAGAAATTTTTCCGCATCTCGGCCCTAAATGGCTGCCCCCTTAGCTCGAGACTATGACCCCTAGTTCTAGACTCTCCAGCCAGGGGAAACAGCCTCTCAGCATCTACCCTATCAAGCCCTCTAAGAGTTTTATACGTTTCAATGAGATCACCTCTCATTCTTCTAAACTCCAGATGGTAGGCCCATTCTACTCAATCTCGCCTCATAGGACAACCCTCTCATCCCAGGAATCAACGTTTGTTGCACCCCCTCTAAGGCAAATATGTCCTTCCTTAGGTAAGGAGACCAAAACTGTACACAGTACTCCAGGTGTGCTCTCACCAGAGCCCTATATAATTGGAGCAAGACCTCCTTACTCTTATACTCCAACCGCCTTGCAATTTGCCTTCATAATTCCTTGCTGTACCTGCATGTTAAATTTCTGTGATTCATATACAAAGCCTTTCTTAGTCTCTCACCTTTTAAAAAATATTCTGCTTTTCTATCCTTCCTACCAAAGTGGATAATTTCACATTTCCCCACATTATACTCCATTTGCCACCTTATTGCCCACTCACTTAATCTGTCTATATCCCTTTGCAGCCTCCTTGTGTGCTCCTCATACCAAGCTTTGTGTCGTCAGCAAACTTGGATACGTTACACTCAGTCCCTTCATTTAAGTCATTCATATATATTTTAAACAGCTGCGGCCCAAGTACTGATCCTTGCAGCACCCCACTAGTAACAGCCTGCCATCCTGAAAATGACCCTTTTATTCCTACTCTCTGTTTTCTGTCCATTAACCAATCCCCAATTCATGCTAATAAATTACCCCCAATCCGGTGAGCCCTAACCTTGTGTAGCAACCTCTTGTGGGTGCTTTATCAAATGCCTTTTGAAAATCCAAATATACTACATCCACTGGTTCCCTTTATCCACCCTGCTAGTTTTATACCCTCAAAAAACTCTAATAGATAGGGCAGATTTAAAAGAGATGTTCAAAAACATGAACGGTTTTGAAAGAGTAAATAAGGAGAAATTGTTTACACTGAAACATAGAAACATAGAAACATAGAAAATAGTAGCAGGAGTAGGCCATTCGGCCCTTCGAGCCTGCTCTGCCATTCAATATGATCATGGCTGATCCACTATCTCAATACCATATTTCCGCTCTCTCCTCATACCCCTTGATGCCTTTTGTGTCTAGAAATCTATCTAGCTCCTTCTTAAATATCTTAAATATCAGTGACTTGGCCTCCACGGCCTTCTGTGATAGAGAATTCCACAGGTTCACCACTCTCTGAGTGAAGAAATTTCTCCTCATCTCAGTCCTAAATGTCCTACCACGTATCCTGAGACTATGACCCCTCATTCTGGACCCCCCCTGCCAAGGGAAACATCCTCCCTGCATCCAGTCAGTTTCGCCCTGTTAGAATTTTATATGTTTCAATGAGATCAACTCTCATTCTTCTAAACTTGAGTGAATACAGGCTGAGTCAACCCAATCTCTCCTCATACGACAGTCCTGCCATCCCAGGAATCAGTCTGGTAAACCTTCGCTGCACTCCTTCTATGGCAAGTATATCCTTTCTTAGGTAAGGAATATCCTTTCTTAGGTAAGGAAGCTGCCAGGAGGGTTGGTAACCAGAGGAAACAGACTTGACTTCCAGCTTTGTCATGAGGGCTGCATGAGGCAATTTTTCAAAAGCCTTATGGAAATCCATGAAAGTAGTATAATTGCACTTCCTCTAAGCCTTATGACTTTCTTCAATCTCATATAAAGTCACAACTTGTTCTGCAAGTTCTTCGTGAAAGCAAAATCCTGTCTGTTCTTTTATGATTGCTCTGCTATCTTGCAGATATGTGTTCATTGACAATCCAAAGACCCAAAGAACCACCTTAAAAGTCATTGATAGCAGCGAAATTTATTGGTAGTTTTCAGGCACACTAGGATCCCTCTTCTTATGGATAGAGACCACAAATGCACTCTGGGATAACAAGGATATGTGTGCCTTAAACATCTACCTGTTCACTCGCCATGGAAGGCTAATTGCAAGGTGAGTTACTGATTCTTGGTATTTTTCTCAAAGACTATTTCCATTCCCTTTCTCCATGCCTAGAGCAATGATTTGGCCACCCTACTTTTAGCAGGCAATGCTATACGGAATCCATTTGCTCCCTTTGAATTAATTTATTTGAAGTCCTTGTGAATGGAGCAGTACACTCCACCAGCTTATGCAATCTTCATACAGATGGGTTGTTGATATAGCTTGGTGCATCAGATGCAAACTTCAGTATTATGTTCTTTCCAGACCCAAAGGATGTCCTCATGGGTTTGTTGGATAGCATTGGATTTGCCAGTCATAGACCATGATTGATGACAGACTTTAGCCAATGAAAAAACAGATTAGGATAATTTTTGGATAAATGTAACCCACCAATCCTGCTTCATCTCCCTATTAACTGTCCTGGCCTCATGATGTGCTGCATTGAATCCACTTCGCAGCAGCTCCTGATTGTTCAGGAGGAGTCTCAAATAATACTCCAAAGGCCTTCTGTTATCACTTAATAGCTTTCCTTTCCTTTAAAGTTACGTTAACAGTACTCTGCTTAGTGGATGAGTGGCTAGCAGGCTTTAGCTTCAGTTTGTTTATGGCCAGCTGCTGAGACAAGCAAATCATTGTCACATTATCTGCTGTAGAGTACATTGGAACATGGAAACATAGGAATTGCTAGATGAAAGAATATCAAGGTCCATCTAGTTAGCCATCTACCATCCTGGTAGTCACATACTACAACAGTAATGGAGATGATGACTAATTATGAGAATCAATCTCTGTCAGTTAGTCTACAACAGACTCAGACATGGGGCGAGGAAAACCCACCAGTAGTGAAAAGCTTTGGGAGCCATAGGTTCAAAGTCACCTGTTTCTCTTAAACCTACTAGACTTACCACATGTCATGTCTCAAATTACTCATATCCCAAAATATTATTTTCCAAAATAAATCTATCTCATTTGCATTTGAACGAATCAATAATTCCTGCTTGCACCACCTCCCTAGAGAGTCTGTTCCATAGATTCACCATTCGCTCACTGAAAGAATGTTTCTGCAATTAGTTTTGAATTTAAGCTTCTGTGAAGCGCCTTGGGACGTTTTACTACGTTAAAGGTGCTATATAAATGCAAGTTGTTGCTGTTAAGCGCAGACCATGTCGTCTATTTCTACTGTTCTGGGAAATATAAAACAGCTTGTCATGATCTACATTATCTAGTCCCTTTAGAATTTTAAGAACAGCAATCACATCACCTGTCAACCTTCTTTTCTTCAGTGAGAACATGCCCAGCCTACGTAATCGCTCCTCATAATGCAGTCCCTCCATCCCCTCAACCATTCTGGTTCATGTCTTTTGTCGCCTTTCGATCATTGCAATATCCTTTTTGTACTGTGGTGATCAAAACTGTACACTGTATTCCAAGTGCGGTAGCACCAGTGATTTATAAAGTGGCAGGATTACCTCAGGATGATGGCTCAATATTGACCTTTTAATACATCCCAACATTTGATTTGCTTTACTTACTGCCACCGATGGTTTCAGTTTGATGTCAATGAGGATCTCCAGATCTTTTTCATTATTCATACATATCATTTTCCTGCCATTTAAATAATAATCCCTTGCTGAAATTTTTGTCCCCATGTGAAGCACTTTGCATTTATCTACCTTAAATTTCATCAGCCATTTGTCTGCCAATTCCCAAGTATGTTCAAATCCTCCTGTAACCTATCCTGTTCAGCTTTGCAGTCTACCACCTTCATTGGCCTTGTATTGTCTGCAAATTTAGCTGCTGTGCTTGAGACCCACTAGATTCAGATCATTTATGAACATGTAAAACAAAAAAGATCCCAAAACTGATCCCAGCGGAACCCCACTGGTAATGTTCCTCCAGCATTATCTGTGCTTGAGAGAGCTCTTAAAGGGACAGTTGTTTTTTAATATTTCTTTTATTTTTATTTTTCCAGTGTATTTTCATATTTGTCTTTTTTCCTATGATTTTTTTTTGTTTTATTTTTTTAAAAGGAGCATAACATGGCTGTTCAATTTCACCCCACAGCTGCATTTCCCAAAGTACAATGGCCATTGATGGCAGCTTTGTGGCCATCCAGGAAGCAGGTTCCTGCTCCTCCTTTGGCACCATCACTTGCTCTGCATCACCTGTGTGTTATGATTGATCTGGTAGTACCTCCTCAAACTAACTGTATCCCCAAGGATGTGTATGGTTGAGCTGGTATGTTCAAATGTTAATGATAAGGACACAAGGTACTGTGATGTGCTGTTCTGTTGAAGCCACTAGCAGTATGAATAGACTGATCTTCCAGGCCTACAGTGACAGAAAAGGAATAAATGTTTGAATGCTGATTCATAGAATCATCGAAATTTTCAGCACAGAAAGGCTGCCAAAATGGTTTGTTCTCATATTTGGCCACACTCCTTAAATCTTGGCTTGATTTTAATATTAAATGAAAGCAGACTCCAGAGGACCTGGCTGGTTACAACTTAGGTGAATGCGAAGATCACTGTTTTACCCCCTAATTCCTGTACATCTCCGTTTAATGAGAATGAGTGCTGAGCAGTTTTGACCAACAGTAACAAAAGATATTGGCAGAAAATTAAAATAGTCGATTATTCAAGGTACTGTTTTTTAAACTTATTTATAATGTACCAGAGAGTGATTTATGTATGTTGGTTTTGTGTAAAGCATTTGGAAAAGAACAAAAAGCAGCCTGTGTAAGAATTAAATAGAAAGCACTACGTTTTTCAGTTACAAAATAAACACTGCCATATGTGGAAGCAAAACAATGGAGCACATTCACTCTGCAATACTGTGCACCTTAATTCATGAACGGGAAGTCAAGATAACTGTGAAACCTGGAAAATTCATTTGCCAGTTCAAACACTTACCTATAACATGGTTTCAAAAATTTCACACATTCAAGCATTAAATAACCTAATTTTCTTAAATCTTAAAATATACTCAGGCCAAATATTTTAGTAAATTAGTCCATGATAAGTGGGTTTTGTTATGTTGTGTGATAATCTTAAACAGATTACATGAAATTATGCTACATTTAATACATAACATTTTAGTAAGTATGCCATTTTATAGCCATATAAACTTACATTTTGATATGATCTACATGCTTTCTCTTTGGAAAACTCACCTGAATAATGAATTTTAAAAAAATCAGAGAATACCCCAGGATAAGGCTCTATCCTTGAGCAGCTGCCTGAAAAATACATGCCTCTGCAATTTAAAATAAACTTGTATGTAGCATATACTTTAAAAAAAAACACAAGGTGGCTTGCATCCTGATCAAGTTCATTAACTCTGAGGTGAGGCACTGAAACATGACTTATGTTTACCTAGTTTTCACTGGTATGCTGAGAATGATGGGATCCAAACCGAGACAAAGAGATGCTACCGTGAAGTTATGCCATGGGATACAAGCTAACCAACATTTGAGTCTTTCATCTGAAAAGGGTCTCTCTGTGATTTGAACCCATTTATTTTCAACGGATTAATGCTGCTGTTAAAATAGCACTCAAAGCAATTTTAGATGAACACATTAATTGTTCAGCAACTGGGGCCCTATAGCATAATTTGAGGGCCACTGTATTTCAATATCTTGCTTTGGAAATCTGAAAAAGTAAGTTTGCCTTCTGTTGGATGGCTATCATCCTTGTGACAAAAAATATAATCTTGAAACAATTTTTTAAAAATACACACAGCTACCTCTTTCAGATGAATTCTTGAGGTTGAAGCTGTTGTATGTTTTTATCCCAGGGTGTTCCTTTCAACCTTGATATGCCAGTTATGAATTGCAAATCTAAATACATTATTAAAGCTCATAAAAAAATATTTGAAGATGGAAACACATAGTTTCCAAATCATAGGTTTGCAAAAGTAATTCACATGTTTAATCTATTATTGCTGATCAAAAGTGTTTTGATAAATTGGGTAACTGAATATAAATTTTAGAAGTCCCTAGCAATTTTTCAAATTTGTTGAAAAAATTGTTAAGGAATGCTGCTTTTGTATACTGGGCCAAATCTTCCTGGAAAAATAACGGTGTGTTAACAACGCATGCCATTATTAATGTGCAAATGGACCAGCAAGTTCAGGAGATGAAAAGAAATGCCATGAGTTGTGAATATCCAGAACTTGCTGGTCGATTTACGCCGCTCCACTGTTTGCCTCACACAAATGGCATCTCGCCCTTAGCCTCCCTGTTATTTTTAAGAACTTGCTGGATTTGCAGATTAATTGCCCATTAAACTCGCCACAGAAAGTTAGGGCTCATAATTAATAGCGTAAGTACCTTTTTAATGATGTAATAATTGTTAATGCAATGCCAATCAAACTCTCTGGCCCAGAAAAGGAACAATTTAAATTATCGAGTCTCATTCCTGCATGTAGTAAATTGTTGTTAGAGATTTTAAAAATGTCAAATTTACAATTTTTACATTTTTTTACTTTTCCTTTTTGTCTCTTTTTTTATCTCTCTTAATCCAATCTTTCTTTCCCTCTCTTTATTTCTTTCTGTACCTGATTTGATTCTGATTCACCCTCCTTCTCCATCATTCGTCTGTGTCTTTCTCAATCCTTAAGTCTCGTTGGTTAAGGAGATAAAACTGTTGGGCCCACCATTCGCTAAGGTCCCAGATGCCCCGTTGCCCTCGCCGCACCATTATCAGCTCGCACTTCCAGCAAGTTATGGCACAACAAATTTTCGAGCTGAAGGGTACAGGATAAAGTCTAACTAATGGCACACGCTGCACGACGACCAACCCTAGCAAGATTTGGCCCATTATTTCAAGTCTATTCATTTATTAATTGGGGATTTAAGCAAGTTGCTTGGATGGTACTCATGGTGGTATCACTGCCCTCAGACACCACTTGCACCACTGATGGTGAATTAGAAATTTCATCTTATTTATCTATCTCTTTTTTGATCCAGATTTGATGCCCTTTAACTCCACAATTTAACTTTTGCCACTTCATGCAAAGAGATACTTGTTATGGAACTTTAGATACTTAAAGTGGATCAACATTTTATGCATATGAGTGAACATCTATGCAATTCCACTTTTGAAAATATAAACACATTCTATGTTTATGCACATTACATTCCTACATTTAAAAGCTGGCCTTATAAAAGTCAAGTTCTACCTCTGTTTTATTTTGATTGAGTGGGTTTTCTGAAAACTAAGGAAAAATATCGTTGTTAAATGAAATAGAATCACATATTTATGATATAGCATTTGTACAATACACTTTGATTTTGTCTGAAAAAAATCATTAGCTCAAATAATTAACAATCCAGCAAATATTAATTCCTTCATGGAGGTAGGTTGGCTTTAGGCATTGATCAGAGGCTATCACATGTTCATAGCTCAGGATTTATTGAAGAAAGTAAACCCAAAATGACTTTGGTGCAGTCTGTGGGCAAATCCAGTGGGACAAAGCATCACAGCTGTTAGTCTGATGTAATCCATCAATAGGCGGAGCAATCTGTTCCATCAATTAAAGAACAAGCAATTCAACTGATTTGCTATTGACAGACTAATAGAGATAATGGGCTTTACTGGCCAGACTGGGTACTACATGGGGAAATAGTGACATTAGATAATTTTAAAATAAGGGTTCATTAAAATATCATGATTACTGTGATGAAGAAATGTTAGCATGCAGAAAATGAAAGATAAATGGCACCAGTGTGACTCGCACCAACCACTATCATGATTTGGCTATTTTGTGATTAATCTCATTCATATATTAGTGTTAATACTGCATTACGCTTATCATAGCATACAAATAAGTGGACATGTGCCAGACCATAGTGAGACTTTGGGCCCGATATCACCAGGGCGGCGGGTTCGTGGCGGGGGGGGGGGGGGCGATTGGGCGCGTGGGTAACGCGCCCGGTGAAATCAGTCTGCCTCGTGCGCAATCGCAGGCTAATTGGATCCACTTACCTTTTGTTCCGGGTTCCCCGCTGCTGAGCTGCGCGGCGGGCAGACTGCGCATGCGCAGTAAGGTCTGTCAGCTGGAAGAGCTCTATTTAAAGGGGGAGTCCTCCACTGACTGATGCTGCAAGAAATAGAAAAAATTACAGCATGGAGCAGTCCATGGGGAAGGCTGCTCCCAGGTTTAATGATGCCTCACTCCAGGTATCATTGGATGGGGTGAGGAGGAGGGGGAGGACAGAGATCTTCCCCCCGGCGGAGGGGAGGAAGCAGCCTGACTCTGCCACCAAGAAGGCCTGGCTCGAGGTGGCAGAGGAGGTCACCAGCACCACCAACATATCACGCACCTGCATACAGTGCAGGAGGCGTTGCAATCACCTAAGTAGGTCAGCCAAAGTGAGTACACTGACTCATTCCCCTACACTCCGTCTGCCACATCACCGCCCCCACCCCACATCTCCTTCTGCACTGCCAACATTACTCTGTCACATCACTCCTCACACCCACTCAAACTTCATCCTCATCTTACCTGCACTTACTCACCTCGCCAGTACTCATCCCGCCACTACCACTCAACCCAATCCTCATACAATCTCATGGCTCTATCTCATACTCACCCTCTCATGCATCTCTTTCACAGTCAGCCTCACTCAACCTGCCACTACCTGTGTTGCAGCCACAGGGCATGCATCACATATGTGCAGTAGGCAGCATAAGGCAAACGTGTCGTGAGCATGAAGGGGATGCACAAGGGTGTTTGAGGGTTTGTCATGGTTTTTACTTATATTTAATTTCTGATCAACTCACATTACATATTATATTGTCACCACTACTGCCACGTCTTTGCGAATCTTGTCTGGTTTGTGCAATAATGCTCTTTCCTGAGGATCACAATGAAGACCCACACCTGATGCCACCCATTGTGTCACTGCAGAGTGGGTGTAGGTGTATTTGCAGGGTTCTTTTGTGCAGACGACTGAGAGACATCGGCGATGTCCCCGGTGGCACCCTGGAAGGATGCGGAGGAGAAGTTGTTGAGTGCAGTGGTGACTTTGACAGCGACAGGTAAGAAGATGGTGCTCGGGCCAGGCGGGAGCAGCTCGGCATGAAGGAGGCTGCAGATGAGCACGACTACATGTCGAGTGACTCTGAGCCTCCGTGTGCACTGCTGCTCAGAGAGGTCCAGGAAGCTGAGCCTCGGTCTGTGGACCCTGTGGCGAGGGTAGTGCCCTCTGCGATGCATCTCTCTCTGCGGTTGCCCTCCCTCCTGCTGTGCAGGTGGATGTGCCACAGCACTGTGTTGTGGAGCTCCACGTGTCAGAGGTGGACGGCGTGGCCGGCGAGGCTGGTGATGCTGTTCACCCTCCGAGGAGGTCATGACTGCAGCTACTGCAGCCCCCATCTGGAAGATGTACATTTCAGGGGGTCCGCAAGGTAGGTACATGTGTCTGGACACCAGGGTAAGTGTGCAAGTTGGTGAATTTGATTGTTAGGAGGAGGGTGGTGGAGGCCAAACTTTGTCCAAAATGACAGAATGGCCTCCTGCAATGAGTGAGGGTCTCCCCCCCCCCCCCCCGCCACCTGTCAAATGGACCTTTGCAGCTGCCACAGGCTGATGGCTGTAACACGTCCATTTCAACTTGGAGTGTTTTCCCCAGTACGGGAAACAGTCCCAGTTGTTTGTAAAATCCCAACCCTCCTAAAATATCTCATTAATCAGGTCTGTAAACGACCTGAAATACCAAAATAAATACCTTAAGTAGCACCCCGCCGGCTTTAATTGCCGGCGGGAGTCCCACATGCGGGGGCTGCGCGCGCATGTCAGCGCGTCTGTGGGAAACCCGGAAGTGGGCGGGTTGGAGCTGGGCTCCCGCCCCGCCCCGGGAATCCCCAATTTTCGTGGCCCCCCCCCCGCCAGGAACGCACCCGTTCGCGGGTGCTAAAATCGACCCCTTTGTTTCTGAAGGTAAAGTATGATTCATTTAGGCAATTTTTCCATTGACTTGCTATTTCTTAAAAAAAATGTCTTATATAATATCTGAGGCAGGAATCTCACTCGGTTTGAAAAGGCAAACTTAGGCATTTCAGGAAGTCTAATAATGATGTCCATGTGTCTCAAAATTGTAATTAATTTACTGTGTGATGTTCATCAGAGGATAACTATCTTTTAAAATATATGTACCTATGCTATGAAGTTTTTAAAAAAATGCAATATCATTATCTAGTACATTATAGCATATTACAACTATTTTATTTTGCTTATTATTCAGTCTATGCGAATTGAATGTTCTGCATTTCCCTTCTCTTATTTTATTGACTCCTTTCTGTGCTTTCCTCTTTTTAAATTTTCATTCTTTTTAATAATTTGTAATTGCTTTTATCTTTTTCGTTCCTTTTTTCTTTCTGAAGTTTAACCCTTTTTATGATCGATGCTGTGTTCAAGTGGGAGGCAGGAAAAATCTTTAAGCAGTATAATTTTGCCTTCTTTTGAATGCAAGGGAAACAAATTAACAATGGGTGGGTTGGTTTTATAGGTGATAAGTTATTTAGGTGCTCACATGGGTGGTACATACAAATTTAAGTTCAACTGGCTGCTGTATGAATCAAAATCCCCATTAGTACAGTATGTGTGGGAATTGAGATGGTTGTATTCCGGTGACAGTTCAAATTAGAACACCATTCTGATGTAGTTTCCGTGGGAATATTTTGGCTGAAACTTTCATTTGAAGAGGAGGAAGAACTCCTGCTGAGTGTCAGATTTTGGGTCACAAGTGATGCAATAATGCTAAAACACTTATCAGTGAATGAGAATGAGTAGCTTGAGTTACCAACTAAAGTAATAATTCAGTAGTTTTAATTTTCAGTGGCTGAGCATTCGTCTTGGCATTGTAAGTAAATTCTGCTTCAACAAGGAAATAATTACTCCTTGTATTAAAGTTGGGGATTTTTTGGCATAGTTGTTGAGCCCACAATTGATACTGATCTTGTCGAAAGAGTACAAGGAGTGTTTAGCATTATAAATTAATACAAATTAGGCCATTATGCAATTGACCAGAATTGCCAAAACGACTCAAAAAAGTCTAAATTATGTGTGATTTTTCCTCAGTTATCATACCAGTTACTTAGAAACCATTTGTTCACAAATATATATTAACTTGATTCTTTATTACTAAGACATTCTACAGGTAGTTAATATTACAGCCAACTGCAAACTGTTTCCATATATGAGGCCCCATCTGCCCTCTCAGGTGGACATAAAGGATCCCATGGCACTGTTTCAAAGAAGAGCAGGGCAGTTCTCCCCAGTATCCTGACCATTATTTATCCCTCAGTCAACATCACTAAAAGCAGATTATCTGGTCATTATCACATTTGCTGTTTGTAGGACCTTGCTGTGCGCAAATTGGCTGCTGCATTTCCCACATTACAACAGTGACCACACTTCAAAAGTCTGTAAAGTACTTCGGAACATTCTGTAGTCGGAAAAGGCGCTATATAAATGCAAGTTCTTACTTTTTATAAACTTGCAGTAACCATGTTATCATCACTCATTCTTCAGTATGAACCTCATTATGCATCAATAACATGGAACACATTGGCTTTAACAGTCTGTACTGATAGCCTCTCTTAGCCCAAAAAATTGAAACCAAAACTGAATACAGCTACAAAATAAACTATATCTGTTATGGGAAACAAAAGGAGATCCCCTTGATTAATCTCAAAGCAGTGATCTTGTCTTGGGGTCCAGATAATGTTCAGAGTCACTTGAGCTTTGTTCTCATAGTTATGATGCCATTTGAGCCCCCAAGATTACATTTCTGCTTTGTAATCTGTCCCTGGTATCATTGATTCGCTACATAATTTAGATCATGTATTTTCTGTCATGTTGAGTAGGAAATTGACATTTATACTGTTTGAAAAAAAGGCTTCAATATTTTTAATGATAACTGTATGGTTCAAATTTGGTTTACTTTTGAAAAAAAATAGACTTCTGTTTCTCTTAATAATGAGAAGCTTTTCATTTACGTGATCCTGTGACAAAATATAGAGATTGTCTGTCCGCCACTATTATAACAACAAACCTCCTCAGCAAGTCCATCTATTTTAGTGATGTTCATTGTTCGTAAGTAATTTTAAAAATATAAAAATTGTAATTTCTTAAATTCAAGTGCACAGAACAATTCCACTTTATTCACAAAGCAAATTTCCAATTTTTTCCACAACTCAGTGGATTATCATATCTATTTTTGACACGGAAATCTTTCATCTTTTTCACTTTCTTTAGTCTCAGTGCACTTCTCAGCCTCAGTGTGAGTAGATGACCTGTTTTAAGCCCTTTGCCAATGCTGTGCTGAGATTGGCATCTGGGAGGTCTATGAAAATGGCCTGAGGTGACCCATCCTGTTCTCTGTTCAGTGCCTCTCCACAGTGATACAACTGAGCTTAAGAACATGGCACGTGGATCATCACCAGTATGAACATATATCTTACTGCTTCATCAGTAGTTGGACTCTGTTGTGTAACCCTCTTACTGGATCATTATAAATGTCTACTGATCAATCAGTGCATGATAAAATTTACAGTGCAATGGGAAATAAATCTAAATTTTAAAGTCATTCATAATTTATATGTAAGTGAGATTTTGTTCACACTTTTCAAAACAGTTTGTTCAGCCTTTTAAGTTCTTTTGGCATTTTGCAGAACAGGGACCTACTATTCAACACATTATCTTAATATTAACACAGAAGACATTTCACATTTTATGACAAAGGGGTGGAAAAAGGTGCAATAAAGTCAGTGTTTCTTTGAAAATGGTATGAAAGCGTGAACATTGGTATCCATGCCAGTGCAACAAAAGGGGATGGGAGGCAAACATTTATGGAAAATTTATGAAACAATTTCTTTATTCTATATTTTTCAGTGATTTCTTTAGTATTTGGTTGACTTTGTAGCAGATATTGGGCAGCTGCTCCTTAAAATTCCCACTCTCTCCTTTTCTCTCACCATTTACAGTATTCTCATTGTTATATGTTTGCAGCCCTATAGTGTGTGATGAGGAATTAATGCTTTTTTTGTTTGAACATTCTTTCTCCATTCGGGCTCCACCACTTGCTCCTTTAGATGGGAGGGTTAGATTGTCTGGGTCAGGACTTAAATACAGCTCTTGCCACTGATTCACCACAATCTGGCAGCTGGTGGTTCACTTTAATGTGGCTTGACATGTTGTACCATTTTTTTCCATTTGCCCAGCGCTGCATGGTGCTCCATCTAGGGGCCCAGCCCAGAATCAGTGAAATTCATCCAAGAGTCTGAATGATTGTTCCCGCTGGAATTTGAACTTGCATCCTCTGAATGGGAATCTGGCACTTTGCTGCTAAAGCTGCTGAGTTGCTTGAATATCTACCTAGTGTTGGACTGACAGTGTTTATGTTTACAATCTTGCCCTGTTGCAACCCTATGCTAAAGTACTGTGACATAACAAGGCAGTTCAATGCCATTATTTTCAATTTTTGGTTAAAATGTATTTGGAATATCATAGTGATTTACCGAACAATTACATTTAAATTTATTCTTTAAACATATGATCTAGAAAGCTAATAAAAATAGTTAAATTATATGAATCAATTGGAATTAAATACCAGGAATTGCCCTTCAATTTTATTATAATAGCTATAATAACTAAGATCTTAATGAAAAAATCTGGGATTGGCCTCAACTGTTAATCTTTGGACTGAAGCCAAATGGCAAGTACTTTAAACATCACAGGAAATTAAATGTTAGGGTTCCAATTTTGTATAAAGTTCGTAACATAATGAAAATGTCACCCATTTGATATGAACTCAAAATAAATTCCTCTTTCAAGTTTTACAGAAAGCAATAACCATATATGACAGTCATATATACTTTTATACATTTTTATCTGCATGTTTTATTACATAGAATTAAAACACAAAAGAAAGTTATCAATAAACAAGGGGGTCTTAAAAAGAGACACCTGTTACAATGCCCACCCCCATAGTTCAGTCTCATCTATATAAGTTCATGCCCTTTTTAAGAGTGTACTTCAAAAAAACAACTGCCATTTTTATTTCTTTATTTAATCTCTCTCTTTTGGCCTTCCCAAGCTTTGTACAAATTTCTCAGTTGAGAAGTTGGGTGGGCCACTGGCTCAACCGGTGTGTGTAGCCCAAGGTTTAATTTTCTCCTCACCCTGCTCTTTGAAGAAGTACGTGGTTGATGTTTAGTACCTCTCTTAATGGCATGTCTAAAATTGGGAACTTATGTGGGAAGTTGAGATGGAAACCTACAACCTAACATTCCATGGCAAAATGTTTTGGAGCATGAGTGTTCTGTGCATTGCCTGTATAATTAAAAACAACAATTAGCTGCTTCTCCATTCACTTTAAAGGAAGTTTGTTTTATTAAATGTGTGACTAGAAATATAATGTTTGATTAAGTGCAGAGTTCTAAAATCTATATAGACCAACCACTTTTAATCAACAGATTAATAACTCCTTTCCCATCTCTTAAGTGAGAATCTCTTGATAATTATGTTTCCTATGAGTCAATGCAATAGCTTTTTATTATCAGCTGTTGAAGTGAAGCCAATAAAAATGTCATATTTAAAAGATGCTGTTCTCCTGCTCCCTTGGCATTGATGTGAAGTGATTTTGGATACACAGCAACACAAAAGTAGCTGCATTACTCTGGACTAAGACCATGATTTGACCCCAGGACACACTTAAAACGTGCAATCTGAAACCCCCTTGAGGAGGCAGTCTACAACACTTCGGCATGGCACCATGTGGATTATAAGTGCAATGTGCAGCTGGGTTTAACGGGTTTAAAACAAGTGATCTGTTCCCTGGACATCCAACGAGATAATTTAGAGATAAACTATAGAGTCATGTATTGTGTGTGCCAGTGCCTTGTGCCCAGTGCTGTGGGCTCCCAGAGCTAGAGGGGAGCCCATGTGGATTACAGGGATACCTCCCTTCGTTAAGCGGCTTTCTGATTTGTTCCACCATCAGTTGCACGCCCCCCATGCCCCCCATCCCCATCCTGTGCGAGTGTTTTCTCTGGGATCTGTTGCAATGTTTGTTCAGTAATGCAAATACCTTTCCCCAGTACCATTTTGAAGATAGATTTCCTTCTTCCTCTCACTCTCACCCCTTCGAGATTTCCTCTCCCATCTCCCATTCTCATCCCTCTTCCAGATTTCAATTTACATTCTGGGAGGTAAATTCTCTGTCAAAAGTTGGGTGGTGGGGCAGGGCTGGACTTTGTCTGGTCCCCACACCCATGCCTGGCCTTGTTCAGCTGGTCATAGCAAGCACCGTTTGTGTTAATATTCAACAGCTGTTCACTCTGCAGAGTTAACATGTTTGAGCGATATTAGATGGTCAGCATCTGCCAAGTGAGTCACAGCAGTTGGATGTGAGCGTTCATAGTTTCATCATTATTAACAATCTGATTTTTGGGCTTGGCTTCCTTTCTCCTGGTCTGAATAGGTCTGTCTGTAGGTGTCCTGCATTGTCCTTGTCAATCCTGAGGGAGTTATCCTTCATTGATTGTGTTGCTCACCTAAAGTGGGGAGTTTCTTGGGATGCCATCCTGTTGACTAGAGAGTTGAATGTTTGTTGTCTCTGCATTGAGTTAGTCATGGTGGGAGTGAGGTGTCGTTCCTGTTGTTCTTGAGGTGGGGCCTGGGTGTGTTTCTTCCTCCCTCTTGAGAGTTGGTATTGCCATGATGTTGCAGGGTAGAGATAGAAGGGCTCCGTGGAAGGTGTTATCAGTATATTCCTTCCTTGTCAAAAGATATATGGGGATGTGGAAAGGGGATGGTATATCCTCTGTCAGAATTTTTAGCATAGCTGTACCTGATGTTTTGGTTGTGGAATGCAAGTTTGATATTGTCAAAGGCTTTGCACCTCTGTCGGAGGTTGAGGACAGATCTGTGAAGATTCAGCCTAAACATTATAGGCCTTGGCCAGGACATTAGCAGCGCCTTGATCTAGAAGCGGAGGACTCATACTATGAATGCCTGCGGTCAATGTAGATCTATAGGTACAGAGACTAGTGTTCTTTGGGCACTTTCTGGCATCAGATTCACCCAACTGCGGTTCAAGGAGGGATTGAAGGATCTCCGGAATGAAGATGATTAGTTTTATCTTCTTCACGTCTTTGGGGACACCAAAGATATGGATGCCATTGCAACATTCCCAATTGTTGAGGCACTCCATTTTATGGCCATTTCCTGGTCCCTCTCGAGTCGGTAGGCCCATGGGTTTGCATTGTCATTATCTTTCTGTCTGGGAGTTTACATTGCTCAAGGAGATCTGTGTGCAAGGCTTGGATGAATCTCAAGAATTTTGGGCTTTGTGCAGCTGTGGTTGCTGCCGAGTAACTTGGGCAGTTGAGCGTATTGGCTGGTCACAGGGAAACAGGGAAATGGTGAGGTCTTCCATGTCCCTGGTGTGGAGTATGGGGAGGTAGTTCATGTGAAGGGGAAGGGGTTGCGTCTGAAGGCTCTTGTGCTGGGGCTCTTTGTCTTCTCTGGGGAAGCTATTGTTTTTGTTTGGAGCAGCATTTAGTCTCCTGTTTTCAATGGGTGCTGGAAGTGTTCTTGCTCAGTCAGCAAGGTCTCTTGTGTTACATTCAGAGGAGCACTTCAGAAGATCCGTTTGAGAGGGACACCCTGGCAATGCTGGCAGGATCCTGAGAGCTGAACACATTTCAGAACTCTTGCTCACCTTTTTTGAGGCTGTGATGTTGATGTGAGATGGTTTCACTGCACAGTGACTTTAAGCAGCTGAAGCATAAATTCAGAGTTAGGGGCCAGTCTGGCTCCGGAAGGAAACAGAGTGACACTCCCTGCTCCAGGGAGTTTAACTCTGCTCTGCTCCAGAGTCAAATCAGAACCTGATTCTGGATTTTAAACTACAACTTCTTATTGTTACTGCAGAACAAAACCACTTAATTGTGATGCTATAGTATCAGTGTAAATGGAGCCAAAGTGTGGGACTTCCATTATGGGTAAGATGAGAGCAGGTCAGCTGGTGTAGCGCACACTGATTTTGTTGATTTGTGTATAGGGTGCAGGTTGTGATTGCACTGGGGATTTCACATTCGACTTTTTTCCTTGTACAAGACTGTTTGTAAAGGAAAAAAAATCCAAAAATGGGGCAGAATGAAGTTGACCGTCAGTATAAAAAGAGAAGCTAGGCTGTGGGTACTTCATTTTCATATTCAGAAATTAACGTAAATCTCAAATAATTTAGTTAGTCTTTTCTATTGTCCTAAAAATTGCATTTTGTTTTTTTATAAATTCAGTTTGAATATTTATATGCTGTATTTTTCATAAAGACCGCTTTAGAGGGTCACAGTTTAACCTCTTACCTTGAATTGAATTAAAGTCTACCAAATCCTTTGCTCTTACTGAAGACCATCAAACAGGTTTTGGCTTACAAAGTTTTCCAGTGGAGAGCAATGGCTAAATTAGTTTGGACATAATGGGCTTGATTTTCAAAGGGGAGCGGGGGGAGCGGGCGGGGGGTGGGGGTCAATCGGCACGTGGGTAACCCGACTAATAAAATCCAACCATTTTCCATGTGATCTCGAGTTAATTGGAGGCCCTAACGTGGCTTCCAGGTTTGCCGTCCGAAAGCTGCGCAGTGGGTGGACTGCGCACCTGCATGACAGGCTGTCAGCTGGAGCGGCTCTATTTAAAGGGCCATTGCTCCAAAGACTTTTGCTGCAGCAAACACCAAAAAAGCACAATGGAGCGGCACAGGGGCATGGTTTCTGCAAGATTTAATGAAACCTCACTGCAGCAGCTACTGGCCTGGGTGAGGAGAAGGAGGAAAGCGTTTTACCCCACGGACGGAAAGCGGCCTGGCTCAAGGTGGCAGAGGAGGTCACCAGCAGCAGCAACATCTCCCGCACCTGGGTCCAGTGCAGGAAGTGCTTCAATGACCTAACTAGATCAGCAAAAGTGAGTGCTCTTATTGATTCTCCAGCATTCTGTGTTCCGCATCACTGCCCCCCCCTCCCCCCGCCAACTCATTCTGCACTGCCAAGACTACTCCATCACATCACTCCTCACACCCACTTAAGGCTCATCCTCAACTTACCTGCACTTCCTGAGCACATCCTCACTTCCTCATTAGTTACTCCATCACTACCACTCACCCCAATCCTCATCCAACATGATGGCTCTGTCTCATACTCACCCTCTAATGCACCTCTTTCACGGTCAGCCTCACCCAAAGCAACGAATTAATCGGCTGGCTACTTCACCATCACTCAGTCACACATTTGTACTTTCTCCCCTTCTGGGAGAAAAGAGCGCAAAATGCACGTGAGAGGGCAAGGACTGGAGGGGGGCCACAACAAGTAATGGTCCTCACAGACACGGAGCAGGAGGCCCTGCAGATCAGCCGTACCCTCGAGTGCCTGTCCATCGGGGATGCCGAGACTGGCACCCCACAAACGTCTGGTAACACAACTTTAACATTCATCACACACAACATGAATTGATGTTAACAATACTTGGCATGTTGAACACCTCAGTATGCTCATCGTAACATGATACATCTGTGATGATGCTCAATATTGCCTTCTGTTCTCTTACTGACCCTTCAACAACCACGGTGATGGCAGAGGGCGATTCCTCAGAGGAGCTCCTGGCATCTGAGGGTGCACTGTCACATCTTAGCGAGCCATCCACCAGCACAGATACTCACACCTCGATGGGTCCTAATAGTCAGTCAGTTGGATTGGCACCTGGTGAGTCACTACACACTAGTGAGCACGAGCAGACACTGGTGGCAGGGGCAGCTGCGGAGAATCCGTGTCGCTGGGCGCACTCTTCTCCAGGCTCTGCTCAGCTGGACGCAGATGCTGAATTCCAGGGGCCATCCTTTAAAAGGAGAATGATCGAGAGACAGCAGCACATTTGCGAGGTAGTGGAACAGGTGACATGCACACTCTCCACAATAGTGCAGAGGATAGAGGAGTCAAACTCCTGTTTCGTGGAATGGCAGCTCAGATAAGTGCGTGAATGTCTGTGATGGAGAGAATGGCAGCCTTCGTTGAGCTTCAAGCACAGCTCACAAATTAGTCCATTCAGGCCCTGACGACAGTCATTTGGATTCCAGTCCTCAGACCACCTGGAAAGAGCAGTGCCAACAACAGAACCCCCCCCACCCCAACCCCACTCCCTGCACAAAACAGTCCAGCAACTACACATACACCCATTGTAAAGTGACCCAATGGGTGGCATTGAGTGTCGCCATTCATGGTGAAGCTCAAACAGGCAGACAGATGCACGAGCACTGGCCTTACAAGGCATCACACATGTCCTCCAAACTGTTGTCCAGCAGAGTGGTAGGAGTGATGTGGCCCTGGCCCAGGGGGGGGATGATGGTGAAAGGGGACATGGAAGTGGGGACGCCACTCAAAGCACTCCCACTTCTCACCTGCTGCCCCCCTCTCAACCAGTACCCGCAATGCTGCCTCCTGTCCAGCTGGTTGACTCTGCCCTACACAGGTGCAGGTGGAGCAGTCTTTGGAGGGGCCAAAACCCAGAGGGCGTAGGCTGAAAGCATCTAAGCAGTCAGGGCATGAACATGAGCAACCTGCCACTACCTCTGCTGCAGCCACAGGGGATGCACCACGTAGAAGCGGTAGGAAGAGAAAAGCTAAGGATTTGTGATCACGAAGGGTATGCACAAGGGTGTCTGACAGACTGTCATGTTTTCCATTTATATTTGGTTTTTGTTATATTCACATCAAATGTTACCATTCTCAGCACTACTGCCACACCTTGCCCATTCTTGACTGGCTTTTGTGATAGTGCCCTTTCATGAGCTTCACCATGAATGGTGACACTTGATGTATGTGTAGTTGCAGGACTGTTTTGTGCAGGGAAAGGTGGGGGGCGGAGGGCACTAGTGTGGGTGCTGCTCTTTCCAGCTGGTCTGAGGACTGGACTCTTCACACTTTCTGATGTTAGGAGAACCGTTCACATATCAGTGACTCCCTGGTCTCACGAGCAGCCAGGTGAGCCGCTGCTCTGCCCATGGGTTCATCGTCCTCCTCCTCCTCCTCAATGTGGATAGCAGATGTGGATGGGGCCTCCTCAAGCAGCACCCCTCTCTGTTGCGCCATGTTGTGCAGGGCACAACACACGACTATAATGCGTCCCACTCTGTCTGGTGCGTATTGAAGCGCTCCCCCAGAACGATCAAGGCACCTAAATTGCATCTTGAGCGGCCCTCTAACATGCTCAATTGTAGACCTCGTGGCGATGTGGCTGTCGTTATCTCGATTCTGTTACTCAGTGATAGGATTCCTCAGAGGTATCATGAGCCACGTGTGCAGGGGGTATCCCTAGTCCCCGAGGAGCCAGCCCTTAAGAATGTTCAGTCTGTGGAAGAGCCCCAGGATGTTGGATTCCCTCAGAATGAAGAAACTGTGGCAGCTGCCAGGGAATCTGGCATGCATGAAGGAATCTTTTGTGGTGGCCGCAAACGAGCTGAGTGTTGATGGAGTGATATCCCTTTCTGTTGATGAACAGTCCTGGCTCATGTGCTGGTGCTCATATTGCTATATGGGTGCAATCAATTGTGAGGCCTTGCGAAACAAGCCGTCGGTGACCTGCCTTATCCGCTTGTGTGTTGACTTCTGAGAGACCCCGGCGATGTCACCAGTGACACCCTGGAATGATCCGGAGGTGAAGAAGTTGAGGGCAGTGGTGACATTAACAGCGACGGGTAATGAGATGCTGCCAGGCCCAGCCGGGAGCAGCTCGGCATGAAGGAGGCTGCAGATGTCTGCGACCACCTGGCGACTCACTCTGAGCCTCTGTATGCACTGGTCCTCAGAGAGGTCCAGGAAGCTCAGCCTTGGTCTGTAGACCCTGTGGCGAGGGTAGTGCCTCCTGCGACGGCACTCCCTCTGTTGTTGTCTTCTGTGCTCTTGTGTAGGTCCCTGTGGTGCAGCATTCTGTTGTGGAGCTCCAAGTGGCGGAAGTGCACACCGTGCCTGGCGAGGATGGTGATATTGCTCGTCCTCAGATGTAGTGGTGAATGCAGCCATCGTGCCCCCCCATCCTGATGGTGTCAGTTCGATGGGGTCCAAAAAGTTGGTAAATATGCGTAAACAGAAGAATTCTGAGTGCAAACCAAGAATTTTCAGTCGAAACACAAAGATCTCACAGCCAACAGTTTGTCTGAGACACCTGAGTGCCCTGCTGCAATTACTTACCTTTTATCCCCATCTGTCAAACAGGCATTTAAACTGGCCCCAATCAGTGTGAGGAGATTAACCAAATTCATGTAGGTTTGATTTGTGACGTTTTCAAAAATACATGTGCAAATAAAAAGAGCTACTGTTTGTTTACTGTTAATCACGAGCTACTGAAACAAACATAAAGGAAAGCTATTTTTTTATTCAATCATGGGATGTGGGTGTCGCTGGCAAGGCCAGCATTTATTGCCCATCCCTAATTGCCCTTCAAAAGGTGGTGGTGAGCCGCCTTCTTGAACTGCTGCAGTCCATGTGACGAAGGTTCTCCCATAGTGCTGTTAGGTAGGGAGTTCCAGGATTTTGACCCAGCGACGATGAAGGAATGGTGATATATTTCCAAGTTGGGATGGTGTGTGACTTGGAGGGGAACGTGCAGGTGGTGTTGTTCCCATGTGCCTGCTGCCCTTGATCTTCTAGGTGGTAGAGGTCGTGGGTTTGCGAGGTGCTTTTGAAGAAGCCTTGGCGAGTTGCTGCAGTGCATCCTGTAGATGGGACACACTGCAGCCACGGTGCGCGGTGGTGAAGTGAGTGAATGTTTAGGGTGGTGGATGGGGTGCCAATCAAGCGGGCTGCTTTGTCCTGGATGGTGTCGAGCTTCTTGAGTGTTGTTGGAGCTGCACTCATCCAGGCAAGTGGAGAGTATTCCATCACACTCCTGACTTGTGCCTTGTAGATGGTGGAAAGTCTTTGAGGAGTCAGGAGGTGAGTTACTCGCTGCAGAATACCCAGCCTCAGACCTGACCTTGTAGCCACAGTAGGTGACTCCCAGGATGTTGATGGTGGGGGATTCGGTGATGGTAATGCCATTGAATGTCAAGGGAGGGGGTGGTTAGATTCTCTCTTGTTGGAGATGGTCATTGCCTGGCATTTGTCTGGCACGAATGTTACTTGCCACTTATCAGCCCAAGCCCGGATGTTGTCCAGGTCTTGCAGCACGCGGGCGCCGACTGCTTCATTATCTGAGGGGTTGTGAATGGAACTGAACACTGTGCAATCATCAGCGAACATCCCCATTTCTGACCTTATGATGGAGGGAAGGTCATTGATGAAGCAGCTGAAGATGGTTGGGCCTCGGACACTGCCCTGAGGAACTCCTGCAGCGATGTCCTGGGGCTGAGATGATGGGCCTCCAACAACCACTACCATCTTCCTTTGTGCTCGGTATGACTCCAGCCACTGGAGAGTTTTCCACCTGATTCCCATTGACTTCAATTTTACTAGAGTGCAATAAAACAGAAAATGCTGGAAACACTCAGTAGGTCAGGCAGCATCTGTGGAGAGAGAAACATAGGGTTAACGTTTCAGGTCGATGACCTTTCGTCAGAGGAAAGGAAAGTGCTCCTCAGTATCTGCACATCTGGATTATTCTAATTTCTCCATCCCATCAGTAGATGATTTAGATGGCCTTGACCCCAGCCCGACTGCAGGGATTAATGTGGTATAATGATTGCTGAGGCTATCATTGCAGCAGGCATCATTAATTATCCTTATTGATTGCAGCTTTCAAAGATAAAGCATACTGCTGACTGGAAAATACCCTCTTTCTGCAAGGTCAAGGCTAAAAAAAATGACATTAAATAACAACATTCAAACAAAGAAATAAAATAACCTTTCACAGAATTGGGTAATTAAGATCCAATTACGGCATTAATCCATGTTTATAAAATGACAGAGTTCTGCTTGTAAAGTCATTTTCCTAAAATTGCTTTGGTACATGATAATTGCATTATCGCAGGTAACTGTAACAGCGCATTAAAAGGGGATCAGTTTCCCTGAGTGTCTGCTACTTGCTCTGTCGGCTGACTTACTCACCTACAAAAGTGCAATGGCCTAGTGGGACCTGTCTAAAAATACTAATGATATGATAAATGAAATGGGTAGATGGAGGAAGTAATAATGAGACTCAAATCCGATTATATTTCCTGGGATGATATAATGGAGCTGTAAGGCATCCTGAAGATGTAATGGCTTATATATACACATCCATGCATCAGTAACAGAATTATGTTGTCTGGTATCATGCTGTAATGATTTGAAACCTGTTTAAGTTGTAAATTTCTGTGTGGAAATCTCTCTGATCAAGATTCTTCTTTAGTTGGCATTGATAAATTAGGGAAACATGACACTTGCTATTTTTTGACTTGGTAGTTTAAAGTATGGTAATATCTCCTGTTACAACATACCAACATAAATAAAAGAGGACTAAGTAATTAGGTCAGTTATCTTGGCTGCTAATAGAAAACTGTTTTATTGACTTGCAAATCTATTTTAATTAGTATTTGACTGAAGAATGCTAAGAAGAGGGAATAAAAAAGGTTTAAGTATGACAGGCCTAAATATTGCTGCAAATTCTGACTTCTTGAGCTAATCAGCCTATACCTGTGCCGTGTACAATTTATACCCCTTTTTTGAGTTACTCATAAACTGATTCATGTGAAGTAAACACACAGGTAGGTACATGAACAGTAGTTGGGGAGATTGATCAGATGTGCCAATGTATACTCTCTAGTTTCTTAAATACCTCTGTTCATTTCTTCAGTGAGATACCATTATTTAGGGGTAAGGAAAGAACAAAACAATTTTACAATTATAGTTTTCTATCAGTGGGAAAAGCAAAATGAATAATGTTTCTCATGTTACTAGTTTTCTTCACAATTTAAATTTGTAGACATAAAGGCCAACAAAAAGCTTTGAAACCTGATGCCATTGATTTCAATGTTTTAAACCCCAGATGTCCCATGGAATGCACATGCCTTTGAAACTAAAACAGCAGCACAGTGTGAGAGAACTGGTGCAGTTTTAAGGAATCATATAATTTCTAAAACTTTGTTGATATCTGCAGATAAATACAAAAGCACATACTTTTGATATATATCATCATCAATAGGAATGACCATTCATAAAAATTCAGAATTGAAGGGTCTGACACTCAGTTTATCCAAATCTGATGGAAAACTCAAACCATCAAGATTATGTGTAAGCAGAAATAGTAATTTTCAACTTTGTAGGGTCCTTTTATAACCTAAAGTTGACTAAAAGGAATAACTTCAATCACATTTCAAACAATATAACATACGGTAGCTCACAACAGCTCTCACTCTTTACGAACTAACTCCATTTGCAATCTCTGCCTGAAGTAAATTGTTTCACCATGTCTAATGCCGACGATTAAGAAAATGTCTCTAAGGTTGAATCTATAGTGCATTCTTTGAGAATGCAAACTGAGGTATAGTTGGTATTCTTGAGTTGTACCATCTGTTTTGCATTGATATGCACCCAAACACACTTTGCATCGGTGCAGAAATCACAGTATAAATGCAGCCTAAGTTACATTCTCAAACTTATATTAAACATTGACAATTACGTAAGTAAAGGAGCTCTGTGCATGCTCGTGCTTTATACTTACAGTGCTAACTATTAAGCTACCAGGGATCTCACACATTGGCCAGCAGGGAATCGTACATATTCTCCTGCTTGATCACAAGGGAATTGGACAAATACCCATCACTGACTGGCAAGGTAAAAGGCTATATGTGTAAAGTGATGGAAAATATTCTTTCTGAACATTAGGTGGCATATAAAACAATGTGTCACCAGATCCAACTGTAATTAGGACAAAATGTCATGGTTCCTGAGAACAGAGAAATTGTATCTGTTCAATAAATGGACAAGGTACAGATTATCCACAGCTGTTGCATGGGCTAACAATCCTGGTTCTGTAAGTGATAGTTAAATCTGTGTTGCAACTTCTGGGTATGAGGGACACAGAGTTTTACACGATAACACTGTAAAACCACTTGCTGATGGGGGTCCGACAGTTAACATCAGCTGAGCAGCTGTGTAGTATTTCAAGAGCTATGAGAAAACTGCTGAGCCATGATAGAGCTTCTGGAGGAGGCCGTGAGAAAAACTGATTTCTCCAGCAGTATTGGGGGCTTTAAATGAGACAAATCAAGTTTTTTAAAATTTAATTTTTAATCTTGTTTAGTGGAAAATTCACACAAGACTCACAGAAGTGCCGAGTGGATGATCCATCTCGGCCTCCTCCCGATATCCCCACCATCACAGAAGCCAGTCTTCAGCCAATTCAATTCACTCTACGTGATATCAAGAAATGGCAGAGTGCACTGGATACAGCAAAGGCTATAGGCCCCAGCAACATCCCAGCTGTAGTGCTGAAGACTTGTGCTCCAGAACTAGCTGCGCCTCTAGCCAAGCTGTTCCAGTACAGCTACAATACTGGCATCTACCCGACAATGTGGAAAATTGCCCAAGTATGTCCTGTCCACAAAAAGTAGGACAAATCCAATCCGGCCAATTACCGGCAGCAATCCGGCCAATCATCAGCAAAGTGATGGAAGGTATCGTCGACAGTGCTATCAAGCAGCACTTACTCACCAATAACCTGCTCACCGATGCTCAGTTTGGATTCGGCCAGACCTCATTACAGCATTGGTCCAAACATGGACAAAAGAGCTGAATTCCAGAGGTGAGGTGAGAATGACTGCCCTTGACATCAAGGCAGCAATTGACCGAGTGTGGCACCAAGGAGCCCTAGTGAAATTGAAGTCAATGGGAATCAGGGGGAAAACTCTCCAGTGGCTGGAGTCATACCTAGCACAAAGGAAGATGGTAGTGGTTGTTGGAGGCCAATCATCTCAGCCCCAGGGCATCGCTGCAGGAGTTCCTCAGGACAGTGTCCTAGGCCCAACCATCTTCAGCTGCTTCATCAGTGACCTTCCCTCTATCAGAAGGTCAGAAGTGGGGATGTTCGCTGATGATTGCACAGTGTTCAGTTCCATTCGCAACCCCTCAAATTATGAAGCAGTCCGAGCCCGCATGCAGCAAGACGTGGACAACATCCAGGCTTGGGCTGATAAGTGGCAAGTAACATTCGCGCCAGACAAGTGCCAGGCAATGACCATCTCCAACAAGAGAGAGTCTAACCACCTCCCCGTGACATTCAATGGCATTACCATCGCTGAATCCCCCACCATCAACATCTTGGGGGTCACCATTGACCAGAAACTTAACTGGACCAGCCATATAAATACTGTGGCTACAAGAGCAAGTCAGAGGCTGGGTATTCTGCGGCGAGTGACTCACCTCCTGACTCCTCAAAGCCTTTCCACCATGTACAAGGCACAAGTCAGGAGTGTGATGGAATACTCTCCACTTGCCTGGATGAGTGCAGCTCCAACAACACTCAAGAAGCTCAACACCATCCAGGACAAAGCAGCCCGCTTGATTGGCACCCCAACCACCACCCAAAACATTCACTCCCTTCACCACCGTGCACCGTGGCTGCAGTGTGTACCATCCACAGGATGCATTGCAGCAACTCGCCAAGATATCTTCAACAGCACCTCCCAAACCTGCAACCTCTACCACCTAGAAGGACAAGAGCAGCAGGCACATGGGAACAACACCACCTGCACGTTCCCCTCCAAGTCACACACCATCCCAACTTGGAAATATATCGCCATTCCTCCATCATTGCTCGGTCAAAATCCTGGAACTCCCTTCCTAACAGCACTGTTGGAGAACCTTCACCACATGGACTGCAGCGGTTCAAGAAGGCTGCTCACCACCACTTTCTCAAGGGCAAATAGGGACGGGCAATAAATGCTGGCCTCGCCAGCGACGCCCACATCCCATGAACGAATAATAAAAAAAAAGGTTGCAGTCATAAAATTAATATTTTTTGTCCTATTTTTATATTTTTTGAAGTTACTCTTAAGTTTCTTTGAATATCTTTTGGATTTTGGAGAGCACTCTAGTCTTTTCAACTGAAAGTGCCACAGAATTGTGGAGGTGGGATATGACAGGGGATTGGCTCAATCAATTGACTGACCTGCAGAACTATTGAAAATGAGTCGTGGGTTTTAAGACCCAATGAGAATATAAGCAGGTAGGATTTGCCAGACAGGATCATACCTGAATTGAAAAGGAACAGAACAGCATAATCCTGTAGCGTAGATAGACGCATACATTCCATGTTTTGAGACCCATTCAGTCCATGTTTCCTGATAAAGGTAGTTAATTTGGTAATTGACATGAGAGCTGTTCAGTGAGGGTGAGCTTGGAACAAAAGGCAAAAAAAAATGGTATCTTAAAGAATATGCACAACACCTTCAAAATGATTCAAGCACACCATCAGTGGTCGATTACGAGGAAAAAGACTTGTTCACTGTACCACATCAAGAATTAATGCCCATCAACAAAACAACCATGGTCCTTCAATAACTAAAAAATACATTTAGAGTGCAATTTACCTTTCACAAGAATTATTGATACTCGCTTTGTAACATAATTTTGGTGCAATAAAATACAATTGTGCAACCTATTTTAAAAACAGATACAGGTATATACAAATTCAAATAGGAACAAATTTATTTTTCCAACTCTGTCAGAATCAGTTCAATTCAAACCAGTGTGGATTCCTTTGTCAAAAATGACACTCATTCCCAGTTATGAGTGAAGAAACAACCTAACCCCAATTCGCAAGACTGATGAATGAAGCTTTGTGAATTTTAATAATCAATCTCACACTTAGCCAATGAGTTGATAACTTTTCTTAATTGGAGTTAATATTGTTAGGATTAATATTTGAACTCTGAACAAAAGCTCCAGTAATGATAAGAGAATCTGGTGATAATCTCCACTGGTCTCTGTATCATTCCAGGAGTTAAAATCTCCTGGGCCTTACGCTCTGAGGGGCTGGACAGTTCACGCCCACTTCAGCCGTTGCACCCCTGTTTCTCACTCTGTGTTAATATCGGGGTTTGTGTGAAACCTGTAAACTTTGTCTTTTCTGAACTTGAGTGTGAAATTTGATCATAAAACCTGTGGAAAACTTACACTCAAGATGCCTGCTGCTGCAACTAAAAAGTAGGAGAAAAAAACAAAATTGGCACCATCAACTTCACAGTATAATAAAATCAATGTATGCATAGGAGTGATTTCAAGGCATTAAGCTCATTTCAGGATTCAGACGACAATTATAAACCACTTGAACTCTTTCTTGGTTCATAGACTCATCTGAACTCGCTTATAATATTGAATTATTAATAAATACCAGTTTTGTATAATAATTTTCACAGCAATCTGATCAGATCAAAGTTGTTCTGGTTCAGTAAATTCAAAATGTCAAATATTGAACATAGAAGTACATCCTCCACAAATTCACAGCTAAGACTATCATAATAGTATTTATGAATATTAGTCTTCAGTTTAGTGATCCAGTCTATTGGAGCCAATCCACTGAAACACACCTTTATATTTATATTTTGTAAATATTTTCATTTATGTCAGAGTGGGCTATTACGGTTTGATTTGTATCAAATAGTATCAGGTAATGGAGGTAATGTGGAAGACGGAATGTGGGAGAATGCGTAAGTATACTCATTTTGGCTGACCTGGTTAGGTCATTAAAGCGCTTCCTGCACTGGACCCAGGTTCGGGAGATGTTACTGCTGCTGCTGACCTCCTCTGCCACCTCAAGCCAGACCTTCTTGGTAGCAGAGGCAGGCCACTTCCTCCCGTCCGCTGAGAAAAACGTTTCTCTCCTACTCCTCACCCCATCAAGCAGCACCTGGAGTGAGGAGTCAGAAAACCTTGGAGCAGCCTTGTCTCTGGCCTGCTCCATGTTCCTAAATTGGTTGTTTGCTGCAGGGTTTGGATTGGCATATCTCTTTAAAGTAGATACATAGGGCTCGATTTTAGGAGGGAGGCGGGTTGGCAGCGGGGGGTCGACTGGGCACGTGGGTAACGCGCCCAGTGAATTTGGGGTGCTCTGCACACAATCGCAGCCAAATTGAAGCCACTTACCTTGGCTTCCGGGTTTCCCGTCTTAGACCTGCGCAGCGGGCGCACTGCGCAGCCGCATCACAGGCTGTTAGCAGGAGGAGCCCTATTTAAAGGGGCAGTCCTCCAATGCTCCTCCTGCAGCAAACAACCAATTTAGGAACATGGAGCAGGCCAGAGGCAAGGCTGCTCCAACGTTTCTCTCCTACTCCTCACTCCAGGTGCTGCTTGATGGGGTGAGGAGTAGGAGAGAAACGTTTTTCCCAGCGGACGGGAGGAAGTGGCCTGCCTCTGCTACCAAGAAGGTCTGGCTTGAAGTGGCAGAGGAGGTCAGCAGCAGCAGTAACATCTCCCGAACCTGGGTCCAGTGCAGGAAGCGCTTTAATGACCTAACCAGGTCAGCCAAAATGAGTATACTTACGCATTCTCCCACATTCCGTCTTCCACATTACCTCCACCACCACACAACTCCTTCTGCACTGCCACCACTACACTCTCGCATCACTCCTCACATCCACTCAGCCATCATCCTCACCTTGCCTGCACTTACTCACCGCCCCAGTTCCCATTCGAACACTACCACGCAACCCAATCCTCATACAATCTCATGGCCATGTCTCACACACACCCTCCCATGCATCTCCCTCACAGTCACCCCCACCCACACCAATGCATGCAGCGGGTCACTATGCAACCATTACTCAATCACTCCTCTCTGTGTTTTGCCTTGATAGGAGAAGAGATGCCAGAAGGCCCACGAGATGGATGATGGCGAAAGGGGACGTGGAAGTGGGGATGCCACTCAAAGCGCTTCCACGTCTCACCCATTGCCCCCTCTCAACCAGTACCCACAATGCTGCCTCCTCTCCAGGTGCTCGAGTCTGCCCCTGCACAGGTGCAGGTGGAGTAGTCTTCGGAGGGGTCCTCACGGGCACCAAAACACAGAGGGCGTCCGCACAAAGCATCTCATCGGTCAGGACATGGACAAGAGCAACCTGCCACTACCTCTACTGAAGCCACAGGGGTAGCACCACATAGGGGTTCCTGTAAACGTAAGGTGAAGGTTTTGTGAGCATAAAGGGGATGCACAAGGGTGTTTGACAATTTGTCATGTTTTTTATTTTTATTTGATTTCTTCCCCATTCATAATAAATCTTATTATTATCACCACTACTGCCACATCTTGCCAATTCGTGACTGGCTTGTGGACTAGGTCCCTTTCATGAGGTTCACCATGAACACGCACACTTGATGCCACTCATTGGGTCACTCTATAATGGGTGTAGGTGTCGTTGCACCACTGTTTTGTGCAGGGGGCAGGGGAGGGGGTTGGTATGGCCGCTCCTCTGTCCAGGTGGTGATGACTGGACTCTTCACACAGTCTGATGTTAGGAGAACCGTTCACATATCAGTGACTCCATGGCCTCACAAGCAACCAGGTGAGCCGCTGTTCTGCCCATGGGTTGTTCCTCCTCCTTGTCCTCCTCCTCCTTGGCCTCCTCCTCCTCCTCAATATAGGTGGCAGATGTGGATGGGGCCTCCTCCAGCGGCACCCCTCTCTGTTGTGCCATGTTGTGCAGGGCACAACAGACAACTATAATGCGTCCCACTCTGTCTGGCACGTATTGAAGCGCTCACCCAGAATGATCAAGGCACCTGAAGCGCATCTTGAGCAGCCCTTTAGCCTGCTCAATTGTAGACCTGGTAGCGATGTGGCTGTCGTTATATCAACGCTGTGGCTTGGTGGGGGGTTCCTCAGAGGTGTCATAAGCCACGTGTGCAGGGGATATCCCTTGTCCCCGAGGAGCCAGATCTTGCGGGTTTTGGGTGAGTGGAAGAGGGGCGGGACGCTGGACTTCCTGAGAATGAAGGAATCGTGGCAGCTGCCAGGGTATCTGGCGCCCGTGGGAAGCCAGCCACAGCGTGGAATCTCACTGCCTTCTCCATCTGGCTGAGGTCATCCATGGGGAAGTTGATAGAGTGCGAGGACCTGTGAAACAAGCCGCCAGTGACCTGCCTTATGCACTTGTGTGCAGACGACTGAGAGACCCCGGTGATGTCCCCGGTGGCACCCTGGAAGGATCCGGAGGTGAAGAAGTTGAGGGCAGTGGTGAGTTTGACAGCGACAGGTAAGAAGATGGTGCTCGGTCCATCCGGGAGCAGCTCGTCATTAAGGAGGCTGCAGATGTCTGCGACGACCTGGCGACTGACTCTGAGCCTCCGTATGCACTGCTCCTCAGAGAGCTCCAGGAAGCTGAGCCTCGGTCTGTAGATCCTGTGGCGAGGGTAGTGCCTTCTGTGATGCATCTCTGTGATTGCCCTCCCTCCTGCTGTGCAGGTGGATGTGTCACAGCACTGTGTTGTGGAGCTCCATGTGTCAGAGGCGGACGGCGTGGTTGGCGAGGCTGGTGATGCTGTTCGTCCTCCGAGGAGGTCATGACTGGAGCTACGGCAGCCCCCATCCGGAAGATGTACGTTTGAGGGGGTCCGCATGGTAGGGAAATGTGTCTGCACACCGGGGTTGAGGTTCCAAGTTGGTGAATTTTATTATTAGGAGGAGGGTGGTGGAGGCCAAACTTTGTCCAAAGTGACATAGTGGCCTCCTGCAATGAGTGAGGGTCTCCCCCCCACCTGTCAAATGGACCTTTGCAGCTGCCACAGGCTGGTGGCTGCAACACATCCGTTTCAACTGGGAGTGTTTCCCCCAGTACGGGAAACAGTCTCAGTTGAGTTGAAAATCCCACCCCTCCTAAAATATCATGTCAATCAGGTCTGTAAACAACCTGAAGTATCTACTTAATTAGTTTAAGTGGCATCCCGCCGGCTTTAATTGCCGGCGGGAGTCCCACATGCGGGGGCTGCACGCGCATCTAAGCGCGTCACTGGGGAACCCGGAAGTGGGCGGGTTGGAGCCAGGCTCCGGACCCGCCCCGGGAATCCCCGATTTTTGGAGCCCCCCCCCCGCCACGAACCCGCCGGCCCGGAGGTCCGAAAATCGAGCCCATAATGTCCCTCTGTGGACATGTGTGCCACTATTTGCTCTGCCCCACAATAAGTTTCCCCATCATTGTGAATGGTGACAATCTAATGTATGTTGTCTGTGGTTGGATTATAATAAAGGGAGTCGCTGTATTTTTTAAAAATGTCTGCCAGCTGACAGTTGAGTCATCTGATTCTTGCTGGTCTTTTGTTCATTTATCTTCCTGGTAGGTCTGAGACAATGTTTGGTAGTGGAGAGGTTAATAAGTATGTAATCCTAGCAGTTAGTGGGAGGATGTTACCTGGCAGATCTTGGACACTTGGTTGACAGGATCAGGATCTGTTCTTGGCTTTGTGGAGATTCTGACTTTGATTTTCTGCCACACCCACCACTGAGTTTTTTTTGGCGGATCCAGGGTCAGAAAATTACTCGGATGGGATTTGCTATCGACCTTCCCCACCCCCCCACTCCTTCACATCCATCACATTTTCCACTCCATGGGCCTGATGGCAGAGTTAGGTCATAAGGACAGGCTTTTTACAATTTAATAAAAATCAAGGAGATATATACTTGTTTTGAGTTGCATCCTTTGAATGCTAGATACAAGGGATGCCAGTGAAGCCTGTGCAAATGCTCACAGAATGTGGCCTTGCATAGGCTGAGGAGAAGTCCTAAAAATTGCAAAATATTTCAGCGAGTTTTGCAGGCAGCACAGAAACTCCAGTTATCAACTAAAACATAAAGATCGGCTGAGGTAAGGGTCGCATATCTGTCGTGGGTGGCAATCCTGTTTGCACCTCTTCCCCCCCACCCCCCAGAGATGTGCCCCATTTACTGAAGCACTGAAAATTCAGGCCTCAGTGTTTAGGACCCTTGGAGTTTAATCATTCTTTTAAAAATCTGAATTCTCTTACCTTGCTTTTAATATAGTGACTGTTTTCTGTTTTGATTAATTTATTTATTGCATAATGTTTTCTTGCTATTTGGAGTTCATATATATTACATTTCCATGAAATTATATTTTTGCCATTTAACATTGAAAAGCAATTTAGTTTCATTAGATGGGAATTCCTGTAAGATTTATTTCAACATTTGAAAAGAATTGTTTTCTTGCTTAATTGCTAATGTTTATATTAAACATTGAAGGATAGTATATACCTGGAGGACAAAAATACAAATTTCTATTAAAACATGTATTTGGATATATCTTTTATTGTGTTCCCATGCTAGTGTGTAATTTTGCTTGATAAACCTAGTCTAGCAGTTTTATTTCAAAACCGCATGTACGTGAATTTCCTGAGGGAATTCAAATTTCAGATAACGTGAAGTAATTGTTTCCTGGTTCATGGAAAACCGAATGAAATTTGTGAATGTCCATTTGAGCTTACACAAATAAAAGGAGAAAGGTCATGGAAAAATGTGAAATGTTTTCCAGTAATCATGAAAAAAATGCAATTTTTCCCCTAAGAACTGTTATTTCTGTGTCTAGAATGAGAAAAAGAATATGACTCCTTTGGTCTATTAATTATTCTTTCTTTAAATAGATTGAAGCAATTTTTTAAGAAGCAAAAAAAGCTTTTGCAGATACTGAAACTTCAACTGAAATTGGTTCCAGTTCAAATCGGCACACCTCTTGGCTGACGAAAACACTGTGTAGAATATAGTTCTGCACCAGAAAATGAGTTTGTGATATTACTCAAGCTTCCTTAAGTAGATTAGATGAGCAGAGGTGATGCACTTCCTCAGAAAGGAGAAGGTCTGCCTAAGCCATTTTTGTGCACCTTATAGAGGCACATAACAGGCCTAAAAGCATGCCTTCACAGAGTGGAAATTTTCATGGATCAAAGAAACTGAAACTGAAAGTGTGAGTGCATGTGATTGTGATGAAGAAATAACTTGCACAGACATAAACGCTATTCACTGACCTCGAGGACAAGCAAATGACCTGCTTAAAAGCTGCTTCTTGTGATACTCTTACGTCAGCTGTTAGGGGAAGGTGCAGAGTGACTTCCCTGGCAGTTTTTCTCTCTCCTTCCTTGGTTAAAGTCTTATCTATCCAAATTGATTCTGACTGAGAGCAAGCACAATTTTTGGGTTGGGCATATCAAAATATATCAACCATGCAAATGAGATATGGTGCACTCAGTGAAACACATATTTAGGTACGAAGCAATGGGGTGAACAAGAGGAATGGATTCAAGGAGCTCTTTTACATTCTACTTGTTTTTTTAATAACTTCTTGTGTGAAATGATCTCTGTTCCTACAGGGAATGTTTCTGCTAGATTTTTTTATATTTGGGAGTGAGTGCAAACCTTCCAACTTCGGGATTTTAAAAACTCGATGAACCTCAGTTTATTAGAGCACAGAGTTTTACCAGACTTGAGAGATAGAAATTGACTTTGGGCAAAGAAATGGGCCTTAGCACCATCTCCTTTGCATAAAGTTAAATGCTTTGTGCATATCTAAATTGCACATAAGTAGTCAGGGAACAACCAGACAATGTGCGAATATGAGAATTCAGAATGTGAATATGCAAATATGTCAGAAATGGTACTAAGCTTGTGCACACCATAAGTGCCTACATTTACACTGATGAAAACTTTTTCTAAGAAGCTTTTATTTAAAAAGAAGAATTTAACTTCTGCACAACGTAACATTTTACTCCATTTGTCTTTAATTTTCTTATTTCTCCACTATTCCCACTAAATTACCATTTTGTTTTGGACTAGTAATGACTTTATAAGATTAATGAATTACTTCAGCAAAGCAATGTAGCAAACACGGCGGGATTTTATCTAGGTTATTAGATGCTTTCTGCTTATTTTAATCAATTTCTTATGACTTCTATCAGCCATATCACTCAGTTTCCATTGCCTGCTACATTTACATTATCTCCTGCCTGACAGCTGCCTATTAACAGTATGGTAGCTGGGAAATCTGGGTAATTTGCAGTGATGACATTGTCTGACATTTTCAGGATGCTACAGTTTGGCAGATAGTTACAGTATAGAGCTGATAGCTCTATCTAGCTATTGGTGTGGCTAGATATTTTCCTTACTATGAGCCTCTTGGGGAAACAGTGAAACTATTATAATGGATTTAACCCTATAACTGCTGTATTTAAGATTTTATTTTCTGTTTTAGATTATAGGTAGAAATATTATTATCCCCAAATTTGAAATATAAAAATCTCATTATCAAAGTACGCTTGCTAGGCAAATCATTTTGGATAATTGTGAGATACAGCAAAAAAATACTTGCTGCAGCTGACTCTTATTCTAGGAAAACCATTCCCAAGGATCTTAGGTTTTAATAGAGATATAGATAACAACTATGAAACCTACGCCTGTCAAATACCAATAGGAGCCAAGCAGGAGTTTAAACAACAGTGTACAGGGTACATGTACAATAATACTTCACAGTTGCAGCTTTTGTTGAACATAAGGTTATCTCAATATTGTTTTAGCCCTTGCATTGGAAGTGATGATTGTGACAATTGAGGCCAGAAGGACATGTGATTCTATAATTATTCTGGCTACATTGCTTTGCTGAAGTAATTCATTATGAGCATGTCCTTATCTTGTCATAGCTCTGTATCATTAGCAATGTTTCGGTGCATTAGTGACCAGCCTCAGGTTGCATGAGCAGTGATTAGAGCTGTGGCACTGGCGGTAGAGTGAGTGATGTTTGAAATATCAAAATTGTTGTGCTAATTTCTTTTAGCATATGTGTCTAAGATGTCAAGAGAAGGAACTATTTTTGTTTCAAAGGATTCCATCTTGGAACAATTCATCTTTGTGTTACTAGAAATAACCTTCACCATAGACATTGTGGCCAATTTCAAATGCCATTGAATAATTTTATAGTGAATTTATGGTAATGTATAACAAATGTAGTTGAGTGCTTATTTCATTACCGTTGTATTGATTTCTTTGGTTGTTTGATAATAAACCTGCAATTAATATTTTTCACATACAAATTCACATCATAACATCTGCTGTGATCTAATAAATGTAGGTTAAAGAAGTTCTGTGACTTAATATTACATTTCTGCCAGCAGTGAAAGATCAATATTAATTTAATATCAGACCACAAAAAACAGTCAAGCATTCTATTATTACAGATTGCATGTTCTCCAGGAGCATATGTCCATTTTTATGTTGCAACATTACCACTGTCATTCTTGCTGTGAAAACACACATTTTGCATGCAAATATTAACCAGGTATCAGTGAATAATTAAAGGGACCGTCGGAGGCCGCCGACAAAAAGGTAAGTTTACTTTGTTTTTTAATTATCTTTATGTGGAACCAGGAGGAACAAGAGCGCTCCAATTTGTAGTGAACCATGGGCTGTTGTCTTTGGATGCACGTTCTAGGCACCCAGTCCACCTCATGCTGGTTTCCTGTGCTACACCAATTTCTCCCCCTTGGTGTACAATGAATGCAGTGTTGTTGGAGCTTTGAATAGCTGACCACAATCTGCCTAAGGCACTACTATCTGCTGCAAATTCCACATTCTATGCCAATGTATCATTTCAAACTCTATTGTTGATCCAACTCTCCTTCCTGGTACCTGATCATACCTGCTGGCTCACTCTAGACCACGGCCTAGAAATTCGCTGGGGCTGTACCTGATTTCAGGTGCTAAATGGGCTCCTGAGACTTCATTAATAAGAACAGAAAGTACAGGAAAATACTCAGCAGGTCAGGCAGCATCTATGGACAGAGAAACAGAATTAATGTTGAATTTCTAGATCAGCTTTCCTGGATCATGCCGTTGATATCTGCAAAGCTGTGCAATTCACAGTTCATGGTCTTGCAGCTAATCACTTGTTCTAGTGCATCACCCTTGCTTCGATAGGTGCTGGAAGGCAGTCTTGCCACCTGCTTGTAATTCCCCCTATACTCAGGAAGCCACATAATGCTTAGCTCTCTTGGCCATCTGAGCTCGGGTTATGTTTTCGTGATCCACCAATCACGCCCATCAGTCATCTAAAAGGTCATCAATTCACTCCAGTTGATCAAAAGTTAGTACTTTTCCTCTCTGTAACCACAGTTTCCGCATGGCTTGCATTCTAACTCTAGTTTTTCATAATTTTGATTCTGGGCTTTACATAATGTTTTAAATTTATGCTGATATGTTTGAATGAGATTAAAATGACTCAATTGCTTATTTCATTGCATCATAATTTACAATTGATGTAGGATCAACACAAGAAAATCCAGTAATTACTTTACTGCTGAGTGATCGTACCAGCTTCTCTGCTCATATCTTTTTGACTCATTTGTATTGGAGAGCTAAAAGTTCAAACGCTCTTGAGAAACTATCTATGTCATTCCCATCCTCATAATTGAATGAGGCTGGCTTTGATAAATTTACTATATATCAGAACTGGATCCACTGGACTTCTATTCCCCTGGTCTGTTGTCATTTTGCCGCATTCTGCCATTCTATATTCATTCTCCTTTTCTTCAGCCTCCTGCTGGTGTAATGCCAATTCATGCTTGTGCCATCTCTTTTCCACCTCTAGTCCCAGTCTGTATATTTCAAACACATGCTGGCATTAACTCATCCATCTCCTTAAAAGAACAAGTTCACAATGATCAACTTTTCCTTTAACTCCACTTGCTTTCCTTTAATTCCAAGTGTTATCCCAGATTATTGTCTCTAAAAGTTTGCCCACCACCGACGTTAGGCTGACTGGCCTGTAATTTCTGGGCTTATCCCTCTCCCCTTTTTTGAACAGGGGTGTAACATTTGCAATCCTCCAGTCTTCTGGCAGCGCACCCATGTCTAAGGAAGATTCGAAGATTGTAGCCAGAACCTCCGCGATTTCTACCCTTACTTTCCTCAGTAACCTCGGATGCATCCCATCTGGACTGGGTGACTTTTCTACTTTGAGTACTGCCAACCTTTTAAGTACCTCCTCTTTATCTATTTTTATCCTATCCAATATTGCTACTACCTCCTCCTTTACTACTATATTGGCAGCATCTTCTTCTCTATGAAGACGGATGCGAAGTATTCATTTAGTACCTCAGCCATGCCCTCTGCCTCCACAAGAAGATCTCCTTTTTTATCCCTAATTGGCCCCACCCTTCCTTTGACTACCCTTTTACAATTTACATGTTTATAAAAGATTTTTGAGTTTCCTTTTATGTTAGCCGCTAATCTATTCTCATACTCTCTCTTTGCTCCTTTTATTTCCTTTTTTAGATCTCCCCTGCACTTTCTGTATTCAGCTTGGTTCTCTACTGCATTGTGAACTTTACATTCATCACAAGCCTCCTTTTTCTGTTTCATTTTAATCTCGATATCTTTAGTCATCCAGGGATCTCTAGCATTGGGTGCCCTTCCTTTCCGCCTTGTGACAATTTGTCTATTCTGTACCCAAACCATCTCCTCCTTGAAATTGTTCAGTTACTGTTTTGCTGACCAATTTTTGATTGAAATCCACCTGGGCAAGATCCCTTTTTAACTCACTAAAATTAGCCCTCCTCCAGTTAAGTTTTTTTAAATTCGTTCATGGGATGTGGGCGTCGCTGGCGAGGGCGGCATTTATTGCCCATCCCTAATTGCCCTTGAGAAGGTGGTGGTGAGCCGCCTTCTTAAACCGCTGCAGTCCGTGTGGTGACGGTTCCCCCACTGTGCTGTTTGGAAGGGAGTTCCAGGATTTTGACCCAGCGACGATGAAGGAACGGCGATATATTTCCAAGTCGGGATGGTGTGTGACTTGGAGGGGAACGTGCAGGTGGTGTTGTTCCCATGTGCCTGCTGCTCTTGTCCTTCTAGGTGGTAGAGGTCGCGGGTTTGGGAGGTGCTGTCGAAGAAGCCTTGGAGAGTTGCTGCAGTGCATCCTGTGGATGGTACGCACTGCAGCCACTGTGCGCCCATGGTGAAGGGAGTGAATGTTTAGGGTGGTGGATGGGGTGCCAATCAAGCGGGCTGATTGTTCCTTGTCCTTTTCCATAACTATTCTAAACTTAATGATATTATGATCACTGTTCCCCAAATGCTCTCCCACTGAAACATGCTCCATTTGCCTCACTTTATTCCCCAGAACTAGATCCATCACTGCTTCCTTCCTCATTTGTAAACAATTTTACAACACCAAGTTATAGTCCAGCAATTTTATTTTAAATTCACAAGCTTTCGGAGGCTTCCTCCTTCGTCAGGTAAATGTTCAGGAGCTCCTTGAAGTCTACGCATTTATACATCACAGAACAATACATGGTGTTTACAGACTGCCCCTGCAACTGCCCGTTGCCAAGGCAATCACCGTGTTCAGACAGAGAGGTGTCACCTGCAGAACCCCCGAATACACATTCAACAAAAAAACAAACAGGAAAAAAAAAACAGAGAGAGGCAGAAACATCCGGAAGGCAGAGAAAGCCAGCAAATGACCCATTATATTAAAAACAGATAACATTTGTTCACTGGTGGGGTAACGTGTAGCGTGACATGAACCCAAGATCCCGGTTGAGGCCGTCCTCATGGGTGCGGAACTTGGCTATCAATTTCTGCTCGACGATTTTGCGTTGTGTGTCTCGAAGGCCGCCTTGGAGTACGCTTACCCGAAGGTCGGTGGATGAATGTCCATGACTGCTGAAGTGTTCCCCGACTGGGAGGGAACCCTCCTGTTTGGCGATTGTTGGCCATCGTATCAGGCAACGGAACCCTGTGTGAGAACCTCTCTGGATACATCGAGGGCATCCTGAAACCCATCGTACAGGGAACCCCCAGCTTCTGTCGCGACACTACAGACTTCCTACAAAAACTCAGTACCCACGGACCAGTTGAACCAGGAACACTTCTCACCACGATGGACGTCTCGGCACTATACACCAGTATCCCCCACGATGACGGCATCGCTGCGACAGCATCAATACTCAACACCAACAACAGCCAATCTCCGGAAGCCATCCTACAACTCATCCGCTTCATCCTGGACCACAATGTCTTCACCTTCGATAACCAGTTCTTTACCCAAACACACGGAACAGCCATGGGGACCAAATTCGCACCCCAATACGCCAACATTTTCATGCACAAGTTCGAGCACGACTTCTTCACTGCACAAGACCTCCAACCAACACTATACACCAGATACATCGACGACATTTTCTTTCTATGGACCCACGGCAAGGAATCACTAAAGAGACTACACGATAACATCAACAAGTTCCATCCCACCATCAAGCTCACCATGGACTACTCCTCAGAATCAGTTTCTTTCTTGGACACACGAATCTCCATCAAAGACGGGCACCTCAGCACCTCACTCTACCGCAAGCCCACGGACAACCTCACGATGCTCCACTTTTCCAGCTTCCACCCTAACCACGTCAAAGAGGCCATCCCCTATGGACAGGCCCTGCGAATACACAGGGTCTGCTCAGACGAGGAGGAACGCGATGGACACCTACAGACGCTGAAAGACGCCCTAGTAAGAACGGGATATGACGCTCGACTCATCGATCGACAGTTCCGACGGGCCACAGCAAAAAATCGCATAGACCTCCTCAGGAGACCAACACGGGATGCAACCAACAGAGTACCTTTTGTCGTCCAGTACTTCCCCGGAGCGGAGAAACTACGTCATGTTCTCCGCAGCCTTCAACATGTCATCAATGAGGACAAACACCTCGCTATGGCCATCCCCACACCTCCACTACTCGCCTTTAAACAGCCACCCAACCTCAAACAGACCATCGTTCGCAGCAAATTACCTAGCTTTCAAGAGAACAGCGTCCACGACACCACACAACCCTGCCACGGTAACCTCTGCAAGACATGCCAAATCATCGACACAGATACCACCATCACACGAGAGGACACCACCCACCAGGTGCATGGTTCATACTCCTGTGACTCGGCCAACGTTGTCTACCTCATACGTTGCAGGAAAGGATGCCCCAGAGCATGGTACATTGGCGAGACCATGCAGACGCTGCGACAACGGATGAACGGACACCGCGCAACAATCGCCAAACAGGAGGGTTCCCTCCCAGTCGGGGAACACTTCAGCAGTCATGGACATTCATCCACCGACCTTCGGGTAAGCGTACTCCAAGGCGGCCTTCGAGACACACGACAACGCAAAATCGTCGAGCAGAAATTGATAGCCAAGTTCCGCACCCATGAGGACGGCCTCAACCGGGATCTTGGGTTCATGTCACGCTACACGTTACCCCACCAGTGAACAAATGTTATCTGTTTTTAATATAATGGGTCATTTGCTGGCTTTCTCTGCCTTCCGGATGTTTCTGCCTCTCTCTGTTTTTTTTTCCTGTTTGTTTTTTTGTTGAATGTGTATTCGGGGGTTCTGCAGGTGACACCTCTCTGTCTGAACACGGTGATTGCCTTGGCAACGGGCAGTTGCAGGGGCAGTCTGTAAACACCATGTATTGTTCTGTGATGTATAAATGCGTAGACTTCAAGGAGCTCCTGAACATTTACCTGACGAAGGAGGAAGCCTCCGAAAGCTTGTGAATTTAAAATAAAATTGCTGGACTATAACTTGGTGTTGTAAAATTGTTTACAATTGTCAACCCCAGTCCATCACCGGCATCTCCACATCATCCTTCCTCATTGGGCTGGAAACACATTGATCAAGAAAGTTCTCTTGTACACATTTTAGGAATTCCTCCACCTCTTTGTCCTTCATATTGTTACAATCCCAGTCTATATTGGGATAATTGACATCCCCCATTATCACTACTCTATAGTCCTTGCACCTTTTCTGTAATTTGCTTGCAAATTTGCTCCTCTATCTCCTTCCCACGATTTGGTGTCCTATAGTATACACCAAGTAGCGTAATAGCTCCTCTATTGTTCATTAATTCTAACCAAATAGATTCTGTCTTTGACCCCCCCCAATTACATCATCCCTTTCCGGTGCTATAATAGTTTCTTTGATCAATATTGCCACACCCCCTCCTTTCTTTCCTTCCCAATCTTTCCTGTATACCTTGTAGCCAGGAATATTAAGTTCCCAATCCTCCCCTTCTTTGATCACAATCCGATGTGGCGATTTGTGCCTGCAGCTCACTAACCTTATTTACCATGCTACGTGTATTTACGCACATGCACTCCAAACCCATCTTAGACTGCCTCACATTTCACCACTGTCTGATCCCTCCTATTTCTGAACTATTTTTACTCTGGTGCTATTTGTCTCTCCCAGTCCTCTGTGCACCTTGTTTCTCCTCTCTAATGTTTCATCCTGGTGCCCACACCCTGCCAAATTTGTTTAAACCCTCCCCCACAGCATTAGTTAACCTTGCTGCCAGGACATTGGTCCCACCTCTGTTGAGGTGCAACCCATCTTGAACAGATCCCTTTTGCCCCAGAATTGGTTCCATTGCCCCAGGAATCTGAAACCCTCCCTCCTGCACCATTTCTCCATCCATGCATTAACCTGGGCAACCTCTCTCAGGGCAACAAACCTCATAACAGCCCCAGGCCTGACATCCTTGTCTCAACTGTTGGCTCCTCATTCGGGATCTTGCAGAATTTTCAGCCAGAGCCTAAATACGAGCTTCAGTCAGCAGCAAGGGGAACAGCTGACAAACGAGAGTTGTGGGGCTGTCCTGGTGGCAGGGATTATTTTTCTAAATTACTTTTGAGTAATATATTTATAATCATTTTTTGAAGAGCATCTCACTCCTCCATGTATTCTTTTGCTTTTAAAAGTTTGGGATGATTCCGAGGTGGATCTTTTTCAAAAATGTACGGTGATGAAAGAATTTACGAACATATGAATTAAGAGCAGGAGTAGGCCATTGAGCCCCTTGAGCCTGCCCTGCCATTTGATAAGATCATGGCTGTTCTGATTGCGACCTCAACCCTATTTTCCCGTCTACCTACTATAACCTTTGACTCCCTTGTTAATCAGGAATCTATCTGACTAAGCCTTAAACATACTCAATGACCCTGCCTCCACCGCTCTCTGGGGAAGAAAGTTCCACAGACTCATGACCCTCTGAGAGAATTTTTTTTTCCTCATCTCCATCTTAAATGGGAGACTCCTTATTTTTAAACTGTGGCCCCTAGTTCTAGTCTCTCCCACATCCTCTTCGCATCTACCCCTTCTAGTCTCCTCAGGATCTTACATGTTTCAAAAAGATCACCTCTCATTCTTCTAAACTCCAGTGTATACGGGCCCAACTTGTCCAACCTTTCATCATAAGATAACCCCTTCATCCCAGGAATCAGTCGAGTGAACCCTCTCTGAACCGCTTCCAAAGCAATTATGTCCTTTCTTAAATAAGGAGACCAAAACTGCACACAGTATTCTAGATGTGGTCTCACCAATGCCCTGTACAACTATAGCAAAACACCTCTACTTTTATATTCCATTCCCCTTGCAATAAATGACAACATTCCATTTGCCTACCTAATCACTTCCTATACCTGCATACTATACCTGATTCATGTACGAGGACACCCAGATGCCTCTGTACTTCAGAGTTCTGCAATCTCTCTCCATTTAAATAATATATTGCTTTCCTATTCCTCCAGTCAAAGTGGACAAGTTCACATTTTCCCACATTATACTCCATCTGCCAAATTTTTGCCCACTCACTTAACCTATCTATATCCCTTTGCAGACTCCTTATGTCCTCTTCACAACTTACTTTTCTACCTACCTTTGTGTCATCAGCAAATTTAGCAACCATATATTTGGTCCCTTCATCCAGGTCATTGATATGGATTGTAAATAGTTGAGGTCCAAGCACTGATCCCTGTGGCACTCCAGTCGTTACATCTTGCCAACCTGAAAATAACCCATTTATGCCTACTCTCTGTTTCCTGTTAGCTAACCAATCGTTTATCCGTGCTAATATGTTACTCCCTACACCATGAGCTCTTATTTTGTGTAGTAGCCTTTGATGTGGTACCTTGTCAAAAGCCTTCTGGAAATCCAAGTTCACCACATCCACAGGATCCCCTTTATCCACGTTACTTGTTACTTCCTCAAAGAACTCTAATAAAGTCGTCAAACACGATTTCCCTTTCACAAAGCCGTGTTGACTCTACTTGATTGCGTTGAGATTTTCTAAGTTGCCCTGCTATAACCTCCTTAGTAATAGAATCTAGCATTTTCCCTATGACAGATGTTAAGCTAACTGGCCTGTAGTTTCCTGCTTTCTGTCTCCCTCTTTTCTTGAATAGAGGAGTTACATTTGCTATTTTCCAATCTGATGGACCCTTCCAGAATTTAGGGAATTTTGGAAAATTAATACCAATGCATTTACTATTTCTGCAGCCACTTCCTTTAAGACCCTCGGATGAAGTCCGTCAGGACCTGGGGACTTGTCAGTTTTTAGTTCCAATATTTTTTTCAAAACCCTTTCCCTGGTGATTGTAAATGTTTTAAGTTCCTCCCTCCCTTTCACCTCTTGATTCACAATTATTTCTGGCATGTTATTTGTATCCTTTTCAGTGAAGACGGACGCAAAATATCTGTTCAATTCATCCGCCATTTCCTTTTGTCCATTATTAATTCCCCAGACTCACTTTCTAGATTTGTTTTCTTCTCTTGTGTACATCAATCCTGCATAGCCTACTTAGAAAGTCGGATTAGCCTTGGTTCTGGATTGTTGTTATGTGTTAGGTCCAGGTGTCAATTGTTTTTGGAGTAGGTGATAAAAATCTGGATCCCACAGTACAGTTAAGTGGCAATGTATTACACAGTATGTCGAAGTAGCAGCACACCTAGGCACTAACTTTTTTGTTTGATTTGGAGGAATTGGAAAAGGAAAAGGTGAGTTTGTAAAGTCAGACCAACCAGCACAGGCTGAGCTAAAGTAGCTTTGACCTCGGAGCCCAATAAGCCCACTTTTTGAAACAGAATCCAGAGAGAGAGAGATAGAAGCAGCAACCTCAGCAAATAATGGATATAATGCTGGGGTTGCACTCTGTAGTTTGAAAGACAAATGCTGATTTATCTGTGATTTTGTTGCAACTACACAATTGTTATGATTTCATGCATGTGGTGTAGGGTCTGCAAAGGGGAACAACTGAAAGATTGGATTGGAAGGGAAGATTGTCCAGGTTTTAAGGATACAAATCCATAAATCTTGAAGATACAGATGTGTCCGTGCCTAAATCCATTGATATGCTTTTATTTCCACCATTTACTTTACTGATGGTGATGATTTAATTTATTCTGCCTCAGCCGAACCCATGTTACCAATTCACTTGAGAAAAACAATGACTACCAGACAAGCTTGAGTGCCTTTGTTATAAAAGAAAATCTAGCTTTTTTAAAAGCAAAAATAATAGTTTTTAAGCTGCGTCAATAGTCCTCACTATCACTTTTGTACTCCCCCTCTTGAACTGTACAGTTTGTAACCCAGAACACGTGGGGCACCAATTGGGTAAATTACTGAAACATTCACATGAATTATGAAACCAATTTTTTTTGTCTTTGTGGACATGATGGAATGCCCACATGCTTGATTTGTAAGCATCAGGTAGCTCTGGTGAAAGAATGTAACATTCAAGACACTATGAAGCAAACCATGGTGAAAAATATGATAGGTACAACAACAACTTGCATTGATACAGCGCCTTTAAGTCCCAAGGCGTTTCACAGGAGTGTTATCAAACAAAATTTGACACTGAGCCACATATTAGAAGAGTTGACCAAAAGCTTGGTCAAATATGTAGATTTTAAGGACAGTCTTAAAGGAGGAGAGAGGGATAGAGAGGTTTCAGGAGGGAATTCCAAAGCTTAGGGCCTGGACAGCTGAAGGTACGGCTGCCAATGGTGGAGCAATGAAAATCAGGGATGTGCAAGAGGCCAGAATTGGAGGAATGCAGAGTTCTCGGCTGGTTGTAGGGCTGGAGGAGGTGACAGAGATAGGGAGGGGCGAGGCCATGGAGGGATTTGAACACAGATGAGAACTTTAAATTCGAGGTGTTGCTGAACGAGGAGCCAATGTAGGTCAGCGTGCACAGGGGTGATGGGTAAACAAGACGGTGCAAGTTAGGTTATGGACAGCAAAGTTTTGGTTGAGCTCAAGTTTATGGTGGGTGGAAGATGGGAGGCCGGCCAGGAGAGCATTGGAATAGTCGAGTCTGGAGGTTACAAAGGCATGGATGAGGGTTTCAGCAACAAATGTGCTGAGGCAGAGACGGGCGATATTACGGAGGTGGAAATAGGTAATACATAAGAAAGTTATACAAAGGTAAATTTTCAGAATTAGCACCATCATTTAAAAAGCAGCAATCATTGTTTGCTAATGCTGCATACTAAAACCTGCAGAAATAGTGGGATGGAAATTCAAATCCGGGCCTATGTTGTTCTTTCAGAAGCAGCTCGCCCAACATCTAGGATCAAATTTTGCCCGCTGCACCGCTGGTAAGTCCTGCGAGGTGGGGTGGAGGAAAATGCAGGAGGGCCGAGCGCAGGCCGACAGTAGTGCTGTGGAGCTGGGAGGAGAACTCCTGCTCCTCCCAGTGCCACAGAAAGGGAAGTTAAAAAACACTTCCCCTACTCTTTCTTCAGTGGCCTCCAGTGGTCCTGCTGGCGCAGATCAAGCCCAGGACCTCGTGCCCAGAAATTGGAATACATTGTGCCCATTTTATGCCGGAAAAACGGATGAAGCGTACACCAATTTCTATCCCAGTATGTTTAAATAACCTTTGTTGAATGTGGCCTATTTCAGGTGCCAAGATGTCAGGTCAGGCCCACCATATAAAATGAGTTTAACACCCCTGGCCTGCGTTATGTGCTTAACTGTCTGGAGTGGGACTAGAACCTACAATCTTCCGATTCAGAGGCAAGTGTACTACCACTGAGCCAAGTCTGACACTTTAAATTTCAAACAATGCTGCTAATTAACTCAAGGAAACAAACTAATTTGAACTTTGGATTAAAAACACAACGGGGTAGATTTTCAACTTCAGTTGAAGTGAATGGAAATGAAAACTGGTGGTTTCTATACTGGACACCTGATCCACCACACCATTTTTGCATCCCGGCGGCAAGTTAAAAATATATCCCAATATGGTGTTTTAAGTAAATGAGACAAGTACTCCAAATTGCAATATGATTGGTTTGCGTCTGGATGATTGTCTGTCTTTGTGAAATATTTACAGCTCTTAAATTACATTCAGTTTGAAAATGAGGTGGGTAAATCAGGTGTGAGCATGTAGTGATTGCACTTGGCTCATAAGTCAGCAGATCTTACTGATCTATAAAGTGGCAATAATGATTTTAACGATATGCGCTTATTAGTACAACATGATTCATTGTTAAAATATGTATTAGTTTAAATTTTATTGTGTCCAAAACATTTTCAAATTCAAATCGAAGAATTTTGAAACATATTTTATAATTTTTCTTTGGCAAGACGTAGATTTGTTTATCTTTAGCTAAGATTCTGTTGCTAATTGGGAAGTTTTGAAGTGATTTTCAGATGTGGAATAATATGCAGCCATTCAAAGAATAACTATACATAGTCTCCCAATGCCAGTCTTATAAATAATTTTATAGCATTGAATGGTGGAGCATCCCGAGGACTCCTTATCTGCTTGAACCATACCCCAGAACATGATCATTTTAAAATTAATTTTCCCACACACTATTTCTGATTCTGGACAATAGGCTCACTTCCAGGTTCTAGTGGGAATATAAATATTCATCAACTTTTTCCACATTTTATGTTGGCTGCACTTTGCCAAGTACAGATTTTCCACTTAGGAAATAATATTAATTAATTTAGAATAATACAGTGACATTGCAAAAGAGGTTCTGTGACATTATGAATGGTCTATCATTTTTATTTATGTAAAGACATAGATGATTTATTTTAATTGTTTAATATTTAACATATGACATTATGAAATACAGAACTATTCTATCAAATTTTTGAAATGGCAAAACGATTTATCACCTTTTCAACATAAAATATTTTCAACACTCTAGACTTTATCAACTTAAAGTTGCATTCAGAGAAGTACCTTTTATGTTCTCGAACCAATTTATACAGATCTGAGTTACCGTGCAACTGATTATTGAGAATTTAAGTTTGAAGTACTTTGAGCTAGATTTAAGTTTAGTATTGTTTAGAGGTTGGTGACTTCCATTTCAAATCATAATCGAAGCTACTCTTACTGATGAACCTAGAATGTGCTCTGGTCGCTTCCAGTTAGTTCCTGTGAATGCAATACTGTCCTTATACAACACTTTTGTCTTGCCAAGATTACCAGCATGCTAGTGCCAAGAGGACAATGTGAGTTATTATCAGAGGAAAGGCTGGCACCAGCACTTTTGTCCCCTTGGACCCAGGTCCTTGCATGCTGTGTCAGCTAACTGAGGAACAAAAGTCTCTTGTGGCATGCAGGTAAGCAACAAAAAGACATATCCTTCTACTATGACACAATGCAACCATCCCCACCATAAACAATGAGTAAAACACATGGGATGCATATTAATTTGAATGGGTGATGCATGGCCTCTGTCGACGACTAGGGTAACACTGGGCAGTCTGTGGACCCTTCCTCGAGACTCAAATCACAAGAGCCCACCTCTTATATGGAACAATAGAGAGCAACATTCCATCCCAAATCCTGCAATGGATGGAGACTCAGCCAAATACACCTCGCCGTAATCTGGTTATAGTTTGTACTCCTCCTGCTAAGCATGTCTCCCCGACTACTCATGGAAGCCACCTAATCACGGAAACCTCACCACCAAACTCCACATACCAACTTATAATATCAATTTCCACTTGCCATGAGTAGGAACATAGGAACATAGGAACAGAAGTAGGCCATTCAGCCCCTCGTGCCTGCTCCGCCATTTGATAAGATCATGGCTGATCTGTGATCTAACTCCATATACCTGCCTTTGGCCCATATCCCTTAATACCTTTGGTTGCCAAAAAGCTATCTATCTCACATTTAAATTTAGCAATTGAGCTAGTATCAATTGCCGTTTGCGGAAGAGAGTTCCAAACTTCTACAACCCTTTGTGTGTAGAAATGTTTTCTAATCTCACTCCTGAAAGGTGTGGCTCTAATTTTTAGACTGTGCTCCCTACTCCTAAAATCCCCAACCAGCGGAAATAGTTTCTCTCCATCCACCCTATCTGTTCCCCTTAATATCTTATAAACTTCGATCAGATCACCCCTTAACCTTCGAAACTCGAGAGAATACAACCCCAATTTGTGTAATCTCTCCTCATAACTTAACCCTTGAAGTCCGGGTATCATTCTAGTAAACCTACGCTGCACTCCCTCCAAGGCCAATATGTCCTTCCGAAGGTGCGGTGCCCAGAACTGCTCACAGTACTCCAGGTGCGGTCTAACCAGGGTTTTGTATAGCTGCAACATAACTTCTATCCCCTTGTACTCTAGTCCTCTAGATATAAAGGCCAACATTCCATTTGCCTTCTTGATTATTTTCTGCACCTGTTCATGACACTTCAATGATCCATGTACCTGAACCCCTAAGTCCCTTTGGACATCCACTGTTTTTAACTTTTTACCATTTAGAAACCGAGTGGTTTCCTAGTTGGGTTAGGAGGAGCATGGCTGCTTCTTCTGGGTCACAAGGAAGCTTTCCAAAATTTAAAATAATGAATACTTCTGGCCCAATGCTGCTTTCACTGGTGGCTTTAACACTCTGCACGATTTGTGCCTTTCAACTTTAAAATTACATTGGGGTCTGATTTATATCATTGGACTGGGGACGAGGGGGCGGACATATGAGGAGAGGTTGAGTAGATTGGGACTCTACTCATTGGAGTTCAGAAGAATAAGAGGCGATCTTATTGAAACATATAAGATTGTGAAGGGGCTTGATTGGGTGGATGCGGTAAGGATGTTCCCAAGGATGGGTGAAACTAGAACTAGGGGGCATAATCTTAGAATAAGGGGCTGCTCTTTCAAAACTGCTCTTTCAGAACAGCGTCCACGACGCCACACAACCCTGCCACGGTAACCTCTGCAAGACATGCCAAATCATCGACACAGATACCACCATCACACGAGAGGACACCACCCACCAGGTGCATGGTTCATACTCCTGTGACTCGGCCAACGTTGTCTACCTCATACGTTGCAGGAAAGGATGCCCCAGAGCATGGTACATTGGCGAGACCATGCAGACGCTGCGACAACGGATGAACGGACACCGCGCAACAATCGCCAAACAGGAGGGTTCCCTCCCAGTCGGGGAACACTTCAGCAGTCATGGACATTCATCCACCGACCTTCGGGTAAGCGTACTCCAAGGCGGCCTTCGAGACACACGACAACGCAAAATCGTCGAGCAGAAATTGATAGCCAAGTTCCGCACCCATGAGGACGGCCTCAACCGGGATCTTGGGTTCATGTCACGCTACACGTTACCCCACCAGCGAACAAATGTTATCTGTTTTTAATATAATGGGTCATTTGCTGGCTTTCTCTGCCTTCCGGATGTTTCTGCCTCTCTCTGTTTTTTTTCTCTGTTTTTTTTCCCTGTTTGTTTTTTTGTTGAATGTGTATTCGGGGGTTCTGCAGTTGACACCTCTCTGTCTGAACACGGTGATTGCCTTGGCAACGGGCAGTTGCAGGGGCAGTCTGTAAACAACATGTATTGTTCTATATGTATAAATGCGTAGGCTTCAAGGAGCTCCTGAACATTTACCTGAGGAAGGAGGAAGTCTCCGAAAGCTTGTGAATTTAAAATAAAATTGCTGGACTATAACTTGGTGTTGTAAAATTGTTTACAACTTTCAAAACTGAGATGAGGAGAAACTTCTTCACTCAGAGGGTAGTAGGTCTGTGGAATTTGCTGCCCCAGGAAGCTGTGGAAGCTACATCATTAAATAAATTTAAAACAGAAATAGACAGTTTCCTAGAAGTAAAGGGAATTAGGGGTTATGGGGAGCGGGCAGGAAATTGGACATGAATTTAGATTTGAGGTTAGGATCAGATCAGCCATGATCTTATTCAATGGCGGAGCAGGCTCGAGGGGCCGATTGGCCTACTCCTGCTCCTATTTCTTATGTTCTTATGTTCTTATGACCCCGACATTTTAGTATTTGTGAAGCCCCGCCTGCCTCTGTGCTCCTCAAAACCTGGGAATTAAAATTGCGGGAGGCGGGAAGGCTTCAGAAATGTAACGCGAACATCCCTGACCACCATTTTGACTACCCACCTGCCCCATTCACGCTAGGCAGGCACGGTTTAATCGGGGCTTAAGAGGGTGAAGAATTAGCCAGGGTGCCTGACTCTGGCTGCTACAATGACCACTGCTGGAAAGTGTGCATGTGGAATGTTGGAACAGCTCAATTGTAATGCTACTCCCTTCTATCAAACAGCTTTACACATGAAGAATGATAGTTGTGTGGAATACTTGAGGATTGCTGGTGCCCATGCAACCATAACTTAGTGAGAGATACTCCCCTCGGGAGGAGGGGAATCAAAAAAAATAGCCTGAGTAGTTTTGATTTTGGTTGAAAATATGCACATTCATGTGAATGCATATCAGTGGCTTGTTGGATGTGAACTCCCTTCTAAACTTACCCATGCAAAAATAAATTCATCTGAATAAAATAAAAGTGAGCATACATCAAAAATTAAGTTTTTTTTCAATGAAAATATCTGGGAGATCCATTGAATGAATTCCAAGAAGAACATCGGATGTTATGACAGACAAATTCTCCAACTCGATACTAGACTTCCATGAACATTTATGACGTAAAAGTAACAATTTAATTTTTCCATGATATGTTTTAATGTTGAATTGGGGATATAACTTTTGAAAGGTTATATTGTACTTGGCTTAAAACTTCCTGTACATCTCCTGCCAAATGGCTGGTTCCTGTTCCATGAAAGTATACTGTCTACACCTAATTGCATAATTGCAATTAGCCAAAATAATATGTTACATAAATCAAAACTGTTTAAAAATACTTACATTTTCTTACATTTATTTTAAGTTTTTTAACACAGTTAATACGTTTTGAAGCATTATCGCTGGTTATTTTATTTCTAGCCCGACCCCCAAAAAAGTCTCAAGTTTGAGCCAAATCAGTGAAAGTAATAAAAGGATTGTTCTGTTAGTGACACTGCCCAAGCTAAACTAAGATTGTGGAACTCATTGGCAAAGTGATGCATTTTGTGTGAGGGGTGATATTGAACTTTTAACATAAAGTATACATTTTAATATTGTTTGTTGAAATGGAAATGTTATTCCAGCACACTTTTTGGTATTACTTTGTCTTATTTATTGCAATTTTCTTGTTTTTTCTATTTCTGCAAGAACACTGACCACGATGTACCTTTTGGAAGGCAGTTGAATGGACAACAGACCACAGTGCTCCTCTGCAGCACAGGACGCTTTCTTTTATATGGTGTGAAATGAATGGAGCTTTATTCTTCCATTTGCTGCACTTTTACCAGAACTCCACTTACCCAGTCTAGCTCTGAAGTGATCAAAATGATCACTTTGACATTATGATGTTTTAATATCAGCTGCCACTAAAACATAAACCAACCAGCCAACACAACAACTTGCATTTATATAGCGCCTTTAATGTAGCAAAACGTCCCAAGGTGCTTCACAGGAGCGATTTTCAAACAAAATTTGACACCAAGCCACATAGGGAGATATTAGGACAGGTGAGGTAGGTTTTAAGGAGCATCTTAAAGGAGGAGAGAGAGGCGGAGAGGTTTAGGAAGGGAATTCCAGAGCTTAGGGCCTAGCCAGCTGAAGGCATGGACGCCAATGGTGGAGCGATTAAAATCAGGGATCCGCAAGAGGTAAGAATTTGAGGAGTGTAGAAATCTCGGAGGATTGTAGGGCTGGAGGAGATTAAGCGATAGGGAGGGGCGAGGCCATGAAGGGATTTGAAAACAACGATAAGAATTTGAAAATCGAGATGTTCCTGGCTGGGGGCCAACGTAGGTCAGCGAGCAGAGGGGTGATAGATTAACGGGACTTTGTGCGAGTTAGAATACGGGCAGCAGAGTTTTGGATGAGCTCATGTTTATGGAGGGTGGAAGAAGGGATGCTGGCCAGGAAAGCATTGGAATAATCAAGTCTAGAGGTAACAAAGGCATGGATGAGGGTTTCAGCAGCAGATGAGCTGAGGCAGGGGTGGAGACGGGCGATGTTATGGAGGTGGGAGTAGGCGGTCATGGTGATGGAGCGGATATATGGTTGGAAACTCTTCTCAGGGTCAGATAGGACGCCAAGGTTGCGAACGGTCTGGTTCAACCTCAAACAGTGGCCAGGGAGAGGGATGGAGTCGGTGGCTAGGGAATGGAGTTTGTGGCGGGGACCAAAGGCAATGGCTTTGGTCTTGCCAATATTAAGTTGGAGGAAATTTTTGCTCATCCAGTACTGGATGTCGGGCAAGCAGTGTGACAAATCAGAGACAGTGGAGGGGTCGAGGGAGGTGGTGGTGAAGTAGAGCTGGGTGTCATCAACATATATTTGGAACCTAACGTTGTGTTTTCGGATGATGTCACTGAGGAGCAGCTGTAGATGAGAAATAGGAGGATACAAGCGTGAAAAGAATATCTTATTAACTGGGGTGCTGGGTTATTTCCACTTTTTTTTTAGATTTCAAATATATATTAGTGTATTTTGTCTAAAATTTGTTTTTCAATAAAGCTTTCATTGATGAGGTGACTGTCCAAATATTTGGATACATTATATCAACACAAAAATTATCAAGATTCTGTGTACTGAGTGTCTTACACACTTGTTGATATTAAGCTGAAAGGAATGAGTCTCTAATCATTCATTCAGATTTAAGTTGCTGATCATGTACATATCATTTACTTAAATATTTGAAACTTATATTTGTTTTAACAGTCATTTTGTTCATGATATTCCGTTAGTACTTTTCTGTAAAATAGGATCTGACCGATCAATCAGATGTGTTTACACTAATGCACTAAAAGTATACTCATTGGTTCAAATGCTGAAATCAACGGAAATGAAAAGCAGGCAGTTTTTTTATCGGGCAGATGATCTCCAGCACCAGTTTATACCCGGGCAGCAAATTGAAAATCTGCCTCCATCTCTCTACCAACCATTGGCTCCAGGGCCGTTGCTGCACTATCCAACTGCTACTGTCCAAACACATCGAGTCCTGAATGACTCCAACTTTCTACAGCTCAAAGTCAGCAAAACTGAAGCCATTCTATTTGGCTCTCATCAGCACTTAGGTGCTGATTTCACTAACTTCTTTGGCTGTTTGTTTATGCTGGGCCTGTGGGTGCATAACCTTGGAAGTCTCCTCCAGCCATATTTCCCAGCCTAGACCCTCTGTTACTAGTTGTCCCGTCCCCTATGCAGCACTGTCACAGGCCCTGTATAACTTTCTTCCAACATCATGATGCCTGACTACCTTTCTCCTTGCCTTCAAAAACTTCTTTAAAAACATATTTTCAATTGTACCTTCAGTCTTTCACCCCTAATTTCCTTCATTTCTTGCTCGGTGTCCACCCATCTCCTTATAAAGCACTTGGAGAAATTATTTTTCCTAAGAAGCATTATATAAATGGAAGTTGCCGGGGCGAAATTGATCTTCAGCGAAAGTGTAAAGCGGGCAAAGTGAATTGGCAGCCCACTTTACATTGCGCCTGATTTTCTTTTACATTGACTTCAACGGGCGACCCCCCCGCCCCCCCATGGTAGATCTACCAATAACCAGTACAAATGGCGTTGTCAGCTCAGCCAACATATGGAAATGAGACGCAAACCCAAATTTGGTTCGTGCCTCTCACCCATATCATGTGGGCGGGCTCAACGACTGGCTCACCCACTTCACTCCTGTTTCGAGCAGAAGTCGAATTTCTCCCTCATGGTCTCTACAAATGAAACCAAAAAACATATTATTTGTCTAGAATTAGATCCCGAACTCTATTGAAATTGTTGGCTCCCTAGAAACAACAATAACTTACATTTTCATAGTTTATTCCATTAGAGTCAAATGTTTTACTAATTTTCTTTGTGTTTCCCTCAGGATGACCGGCTATCGGGTCTTCGGTCTTCAAACTCAATCAGAACATGGACAATTTCCCCTTCTAATGAACAGCTGTTCTACAGACCAGAAAGAAAACATGAATACTTGCATGCTAGTGTCTATGGGTCATGTGTGTACGACCTCACAGAAAATGCTAGACTACACAATCAAGCCACAGAAATTCAGCTAGGTAGACCTACCAGATCCAGGTAGTGCTGCAATTAATATATTATCTTTATTTGATGATTTTTAAATGCTTAGAAATTGTGCTGATTGTTGTTACATGTAAGTTTTCTTGTAATTAAACCAAAAACCACAGGGCCAACTTTTTCCTCCCTACCCGCCCACCCTGCCCCCCCACCCCCCCAATTTTACATTTTTAGGGGGGCTAGAATGGGGATGTAGTGGAACAAGAATTGCAAAAAAGAAAATTGACTGCTTACCACTGGACGCTTGTCCATTGTGATTTTCAGGCAGGCCTGGATTCCTGTCCAAAACCGGCGGGAACTGAATTAATATATTAAAATAAAGGTCCTGAGATGTTGATAGGACCCAAATGTCATTTTCATGCCGATCAGTGTTGCCACTGCTGATTCCTCAACCCAGCCACAAAACATGGGCAGTACAGATGGAGAGGTGGCCATTTACAGCGCCACATAAAGGGCGCCAGAAAACGCTGGTGGGAATAGTTTATAGGCCCCCTAATAGTAGCTATACCATTGGACAGAGTATTAATCATGAAATAATAGGAACTTGTAACAAAGGCAATGCAGTAATCATGGAGGACTTTAATCTTCATATAGACTGAGCAAATCAAATTGGCAAAGGTAGTTTGGAGGACGAGTTCATGGAATGCATTTGAGACGGTTTCCTAGAGCAATACGTCATGGAACCAATCAGAGAACAGGCTATTTTAGTAATCTCACAGTAAAGGATCCTCTGGGGAAGAGTGATCATAATATGATAGAATTTCACATTGCGTTTAAGAGTGATGTACTTAAGCCTGAAACTAGAGTTTTAAACTTAAATAAAGCCAATTATGCAGCTAAGAGGGCTGGGTTGGCTAAAGTAGATTGGGAAATTAAATTAAAGGGTATGAGGGTTGAAAAGCAATGGCAAACATTTAAAGAAATATTTCAATATTCTCAACAAATATACATTCCATTGAGAAATAAAAACTCCACAGGAAAAGTGATCCACCAGTGGCTAACTAAAGAAGTTAAGGATAGTATTAGATTTTTTAAAAAGAGGCCTGTAATGTTGTCAAGAAGAGCAGTAAGCCTGAGGATTGGGAAAGTTTTAGAAACTAGCAAAGGATGACCAAAAAATTGATAAAAAGGGAGAAAATAAAATATGAAAGTAAACTAGCAAGAAATATAAACATGGATTGTAAGAGTTTCTACAAGTATGTAAAAAGGAAGAGAGTAGCAAAAGTAAATGTTGATCCCCTAGAGGCTGCGACAGAAGAAATTATAATGGAGAATCAGGAAATGGCAGATGCGTTAAACAAATATTTTGTATCTGTCTTCACAGTTGAAGACATAAAAAGCAGACTAGAAATAGTGGGGAACCAAGGGGTTAATGAGAGTGAGGAACTTAAAGTAATTATTATCAGTAGAGAAAAAGTACTGGACAAACTAATGGGACTAAAAGCCGATAAATCCCCTGGACCTGATGGCCTACATCCGAGGGTTCTAAGAGGTGGCTGCAGAGATAGTGGATGCATTGGTTGTGATCTTCCAAAATTCCCTCGATTCTAGAACAGTCCCAGTGGATTGGAAGGTAGCAAATGTAACCCCACTATTCAAGAAAGGAGGGAGAGAGAAAACCAGGAACTACAGGCCAGTTAGCCTGAGATCAGTCGTCAGGAAAATGCTGGAATCCATTATTAAGGAAATGGTAACAGGGCACTTAGAACATCATCATATGATTAGGCAGAATCAACATGATTTTATGAAAGGTCAATCGTGTTTGGCAAGTTTAATAGAGTTTTTTGAGGATGGAACTAGCAGGGTAGATAAAGGGGAACCAGTGGATGTAGCAGATTTGAATTTTCAAAAGGCATCGATAAGGTGCCAGATAAAAGGTTGTTACACAAGATAAGGACTCATGGAGTTGGGGGTCACCTACTAGCATGGATAGAGGATTGGTTAACAGACAGAAAACAGAGAGTAGAGATAAATGGTTCATTTTCAGGTTGGCAGGCTGTAACTAGTGGGGTAATGCAATGAGTGGTACTTGGGCCTCAGCTATTTACAATCTATATTAATGACTTGGATGAAGGGACCGAGTGTAGTGCATCCAAGTTTGCTGATGATACAGAGCTAGATGGGAAAGTAAGCTGTGAAGAAGACACAGAGTCTGCAAAGGGAGAGAAACAGGTTAAATGAGTGGGCAAGAAGGTGGAAGATGCAGTATAATGTGGGGAAATATGAGGTTATCCACTTTGGCAGGAAGAATAGAAAAACAGAACATTTTTTAAATGGTGAGAAACTATTAAATGTTGGTGTCTAGAGAGATTTGGGTGTCCTGGTACAAGAAACACAAACAGTTAGCATGCAGGTACAGCAAGCAATTAGGAAGGCAAATGGCATGTTGGCCTTTATTGCAAGCGGGGTGGAGTACAAGCATAAGGAAGTCTTACTACAGTTGTACAGGGCTTTGGTGAGGCCTCACTTGGAGTACTGCATACAGTTTTGGTCTCCTTATCTAAGGAAGGACATACTTGCCTTAGAGGCAGTGCAACAAAGGTTCACTAGATTAATTCCTGGGATGAGAGGGTTGTCCTATGAGGAGAGATTAAGTAGAATGGGCCGATACTCTCTGGAGTTTAGAAGAATGAGAGGTGATTTCATTGAAACATATAAGATTCTGAGGGGGCTTGACAGGGTAGAGGCTGAGAGGTTGTTTCCCGTGGCTGGAGAGTCTAGAACTAAAGGGCATAGTCGAAGGATAAGGGGTCAGCCATTTAAGACTGAGATGAGGAGGCATTTCTTCACTCAGAGGGTTGTGAATCTTTGGAATTCTCTACCCCAGAGGGCTGTGGATGCTGAGTCATTGAGTATATTCAAGGCTGGGATAGATAATTTTTTGGACTCTAGGGGAACCAAGGGATATGGGGATCGGGCAGGAAAGTGGAGTTGAGGTTGAAGATCAGCCATGATCTGATTGAATGGCGGAGCAGGCTCGAGGGTCCGTATGGCCTACTCCTGCTCCTATTTCTTATGTTCTTATGTTCTTGTCATAAGCTGCATTAAATAAACCTCAAAGCATGTGTAGCATTGACTTTTAGTTCATTTTTTTAAACTTTTAAGCCTTAAAGGCTTCCTTTATTTCAACTGCTTGCTATTTGGTGTGTTGTTTACATTCCCCTGCCTCTTCAATCTGCGACTCTGTTGCCCCCCCGATCATGAAAATTAATTGGGCCTCCTGCTGACATCATTTGGCGGGTGGATGCCATGCTCACCCCCCACCCAATGTGTACCAGAAATGAAAATTGACCCCCATGTGTCTTCATTGTATTGTAATGTGAGACCTTTCCCAATTCCATTTATTTTAAGTCCCATAGCTGGATACAATTCTATTTGGGTACCATGCACTACTTTTTCTATCATGATTCAGATCTCTTGATTCATTAGGTAATGCCCCCTGATGTGCATTTTATTGACAACCTAATGATGGCATTCCAATGTGTATAAGGTTAGTTGAGTGTTGGCAAATTCTGCCTGACCTTGGCATCACTTGACATGCACACACAAGCATTTTCCAGCAGAAGTCACTGGATAGTAATCTCCACTTGCCTGGATGAGTGCAGCTCAAACAACACTCTGGCAGAGACCGGGGCATGATTTTAACTTGGAGCCGGGAACTCAGCGGATGGGTGGATTTGCGCGTGGGGAACCCGGAAGTCAAGTTTGCTTGTTTAAATCTGCAGTCACAACTCGATTGCAAGCAATTATCTTTGCTTCCGGGTTTTGCATCTCCAAGCTGCACAGCGGGCTGACTGCGCACTTGAATGACACGATTTAAAGCCCACTATTTAAAGGATTAGTTCAAGAATGAATTTTGAAGGAGAAAGGAGAAATGGGGGTTTATATTGGATAACCCCTGAAAACAGGCACTGGGATCGCGGTGCGCGATTAACCCATGCCCGTTGTTTGCGATGCAGGCAGCACGTAACATTCGTGCTGCTTGATGATTTGGCTGCGTGCATCAGCAGGGGGCCCTGATATGGGGAGTGGCTCGCACGACTTAAAGGCAGTCCTGCATCTCTTAAAGGGGAGGTGCACTCTGGCTGAAGGAAGTGATGTGTGGTGATTCCTGGGCTGTAATAGTTGGAGGAATGGTTGCCTGCGAGAGAGCGTTCACCAAGGTTCTCTGATGACGCACTAGAGGCCTTGGTGGAAGAGGTGGACAGAAGGAGGGGCATCCTACATCCGCAGGGGACAAGAGACATATGCTCAAGAGGCAGTGGGAGGAAGTAGCAGATGAGGTCAATGCCAGGAGCACAGCACCAAGAACATGGATGCAGTGCAGGAAGAAGTTCAATGATTTGACATAAGTGGTCAAGGTGAGTGAGTTCAACTTTCAAGTGGCATATCCCACCAACTGCACCACTAGCCTCATCTACTGTTCCAAGCACTACACCCCTCATCACCCACCTACCAACAAACTCCTTCAATCAGTGCTCAACCCTTCATATCAGATTCTTCATCTCACCCTCACACATTATCACTGTTGCAAGCTGCACACTCACAACACACTGGCAGCTATTTAACCACGACAGCCACATCAACCAAACATCTTGCAGGAGACTCACCTACACAATTCGCTCTTTTTTGCAGGAGTAGGTGGTGCGTAACAGTAAGCAGCAAGAAAGAACTGGAGGAGGACAGGCACGCCTAGATGTCCTAACTCCCATGGAGGAGACAGTGCTGGCCATCATTGGAAGGGCCATCGCTGAGGCCGTGGCCACTGGTGGCGCTGAAGGTATTGATGATGAGGGTCTCTGCATACCTAATCCTCTTTCTCGCTTTCCACTTCTAGCTCATCCCACAATCTTTTCTGATTCATGTGCTACAGATGGTGTAAGCACACATGTCTTACTTTCTATTCTCCCCTCACCACAACCCAACCCTTGTCCCTTTTTCATTTCAGATACCCAAGAACTGGAACGTTCCCAGTCAGAGGAGGCAGAGGAAGAAGACAGTGATGATGAAGAGACACCGTCACTCGATCTTACACTCGCAGCCACCAGCTCCAAGACTGACACTGCGCTTGTTTTGATGCTAGGATAGAGGAGGGATCTGTATGTGGCGAGACACAAGTTAGCAGGAGCCAGGGCGGTGGGAAAAGATATTACAGGTGTCAGCTCACTGGAGGGCGAGGTCACACACTATTTCTGCTGCCGAGGAATCAGATGATGACTTTGATGGGCCAGGCGACAGAAGAAGGCTGATGGGCATTCACAACTAAATGCTTGGAGCACTGGAAAGCCTGCCAGAAAGCTTGCATGCAATGTCACGAGGCCTGGAGGAGTCCAGCTCCAACTTGGCACAGGGCTTTGTGCAGAGCTTGGAGCCCATCCTTTCCGACATGGAATGGGTGGTCACCTCCATCAGCACACCTGTGGAACCCACCATGATACAGCATCTGGTGACTGATGTCACAGCTTCCATTGCATCACAAATATCTGCCATCAAAGGTCTGACTGCTGCATTTGGAGCTCAAACTGTTGCCTTGAAGCGCAGACTGCTGCTATCATGGCTCTGGGTCCCACTGTTGAAAGGGGCCTCCAGGGCATCACCGCAGTCCAGCAATTGGTTCTCCAGCAGATAACCAGGATATGGAGGTGTCGCCCCGTGCGAATGGCAGTGGCGCCATGGAAGACGATCCTGCTGTCCTCTCTCAGGATGACAGCATTCCTGTTCCCACCCCTGCCACCCTGCCAGTGCCCTTGCTGTTACCTGTCAGTCAGCCAGGCCAGATTACTGCAGCCCATGCCGAGATGGTGCAGACTGAAGCCGGGCCCTCTCAGCCCAGAGCTGCCCGAGGTCGTCCTCTAAGACCATCTGTAGTCTCCTCAATTGAAGATCAGCAGCCTTCCACCACCCACGCTCTAGCCACTGGGGAAGCTCCTCATAGGAGCTCTAGGAAAGGTAAAGGCAAACGAATGACTGGCACGAAGAGAATGTACAAGGGTGAATAGTCTTATTTTGTATGCACCATTTATGTGTTCATTTATAAATGTGGATTTGAATTTGCATTTGGTGGTGGTTTTTATTTTTGCGATGAGCTGAGGGAGGAAGCAATGTGTAATCATAAGGAGGGCGATTTGATGGTCGTGTGAGAGAGGAAAGGTAAGGAGTGTGGGACTGTTGGTGAATGGGGAGGTGTCGCTGAGGTTACTGGTACCGCTCATTAATAATTTGATCACGCCGAGCCCTGGCAGACAGGGCCTGTCTGCCTTGTTGACTCCCTGCCTCTTCCTTCACTTCCTCCTCCTCCGCCTCTTCCTCCTCTTCCTCTGCCTTTTCCTCTTGCTTAGATTTTCGCATGCTAGGCGGTGGCAAGGGCTGTTCCCTCATAGTGGTCAGGTTGTGCAGCATGCAGAATACAACAACAAATCTTGATACCCGCTCAGCTGTGTATTGCGGGGCTCCTCCAGAGCAGTCCAGACAGCAGAAGCGTTGCTTGAGGACACCTATGTTGTGCGCGATGATGTTCCGTGTGGCAGCATGGCTCTCGTTGTGGGCCTGCTATGCACGTGTGCCTGCATTCCGGAGTTATGAGCCATTTCATGACGGGATAACTCTTGTCGCCCAGTAGCCACCCTTTGACTTGCCGTGCTGGTTGAAATACAGATGCAACAGAGGACTGGCGCAGATAAAGGAATCGTGACTGCTGCCAGGATAGCGAGCATTGACCTGCCTGATGTGCTGCGTGTGGCCACAACCAGCTGCACATTGAGGGAGTGGAATCTGTTTCTGTTCATTAATATGGCCATTCAGACGTTTTTTTCATTCGTTCATGGGATGTGGGCGTTGCTGGTGAGGCCAGCATTTATTGCCCATCCCTAATTGCCCTTGAGAAGGTGGTGGTGAGCCACCTTCTTGAACCGCCGCAGTCCGTGTGGTGAAGGTTCTCCCACATTACTGTTAGGAAGGGAGTTCCAGGATTTTGACCCAGCGACAATGAAGGAACGGCGATATATTTCCCAGTCGGGATGGTGTGTGACTTGGAGGGGAACGTGCAGGTGGTGTTGTTCACATGTGCCTGCTGCTCTGTCCTTCTAGGTGGTAGAGGTTGCGGGTTTGGGAGGTGCTGTCGAAAAAGCCTTGGCGAGTTGCTGCAGTGTCTCCTGTGGATGGTACATACTGCAGCCACAGTGCGCCGGTGGTGAAGGGAGTGAATGTTAAGGGTGGTGGATGGGGTGCCAATCAAGCGGGCTGCTTTGTCCTGGATGGTGTCGAGCTTCTTGAGTGTTGTTGGAGCTGCACTTATCCAGGCAAGTGGAGAGTATTCCATCACACTCCTGACTTGTGCCTTGTAGATAGTGGAAAGTCTTTGGGGCGTCAGGAGGTGAGTCACTCGCCGCAGAATACCCAGCCTCTGACCTGCTCTTGTAGCCACAGCATTTATATGGCTGCTCCAGTTAAGTTTCTGGTCAATGGTGACCCCCCAGGATGTTGATGATGGGGGATTCGGCAATGGTAATGCCGTTGAATGTCAAGGGGAGGTGGTTAGACACTCTCTGGTTGGAGATGGTCATTGCCTGGCACTTGTCTGGCACGAATGTTACTTGCCACTTATCAGCCCAAGCCTGGATGTTGTCCACGTCTTGCTGCATGCGGGCTCGGACTGCTTCATTTTCTGAGGGGTTGCGAATGGAACTGAACACTGTGCAAATATAAGCGAACATCCCCATTTCTGACCTTATGATGGAGGGAAGGTAATTGATGAAGCAGCTGAAGATGGTTGGGCCAAGGACACTGCCCTGAGGAACTCCTGCAGCAATGTCCTGGGGTTGAGATGATTGGCCTCCAACAACCACTAACATCTTCCTTTGTGCTAGGTATGACTCCAGCCACTGGAGAGTTTTCCCCGATTCCCATTGACTTCAATTTTACTAGGGCTCCTTGGCGCCACACTCGGTCAAATGCTACCTTGATGTCAAGGGCAGTCACTCTCACCTCACCTCTGGAATTCAGCTCTTTTCTCCATGTTTGGACCAAGGCTGTAATGAGGTCTGGAGCCGAGTGGTCCTGGCAGAACCCAAACTGAGCATCAGCGAGCAGGTTATTGGTGAGTAAGTGCTGCTTGATAGCACTGTCGACGACACCTTCCATCACTTTGCTGTTGATTGAGAGTAGACTGATTGGGTGGTAATTGGCCGTATTGGATTCGTCCTGCTTTTTTTTGTGGACAGGACACACCTGGGCAATTTTCCACATTGTCGGGTAGATGCCAGTGTTGTAGCTGTACTGGAACAGTTTGGCTGGAGGCGCAGCTCGTTCTGGAGGACAAGTCTTCAGCACTACAGTCGGGATGTTGTTGGGGCTCATAGCCTTTGCTGTATCCAGTGCACTCAGCTGTTTCTTAATATCACGTGGAGTGAATCGAATTGGCTGATGACTGGCTTCTGTGATGGTAGGGATATCGGGAGGAGGTCGAGATGGATCATCCACTCGGCACTTCTGGCTGAAGATGGTTGCACGTCGGAAGTGTACGTGCGCATCTTGGAAGCCATTTTCAGGGTTTACATGTCCGCATAGTGCCTACAAAATGGGCGCTACTTGGCCCAGTTTCGCTCCCATGGAGTCCAGGTGGGTCACGTTAGATAGTGAGTTGGGTTGTCACCTGATGATTCATCACTCACAAGTGAGCACAAGCAGACACTGGTGGCAGGGGCAGCTGTGTTGAGTCCGCATCGAGGGGTGCACTCATCTCCAAGCTCTGCTCAGCTGGACACGGATGCTGAACTCCAGGGGCCATTGTTGAGAATGAGAATGATAGAGGTGCAGCAGCAATTTTGCCAGGTAATGGAAAAAATGTCACGCACACAATCCACAATAACGGAGAGGATGGAAGAGTTCAGCTCCATCGCTAGTGAATTGGTGGTGCAGGTAAGTGTGGGAATGCTTGCGATGGAGAGGATGGCAGCCTCCATTGAGCTTCAAGCACGACTCTCAAATGAGAACACTCAGGCCATAACAATGGCTGTGTGGACTCCCGGATGCCAACATGTCTAGCATCTTAAACAGGCAGACAGATACTTAGCTATGGCCTTACAACGCATCACAGATCTACTCCAAACTGCTGTCCAGCAGAGTGGTAGGAGTGATGTGGGCCTGGCCCAGGAGAGGGATGATGACAAAAGGGGACATGGAAGTGGGGACTCCACTCAAAGGGGTCCCATGTCTCACCCGTTGCCTTTCCCTCAACCAGTACCCGCAATGCTGCCTCCTCTCCCAATAGTCAGGTCTGCCCCTGCATAGGTGCAGGTGGAGCAGTGTTTGGCTGGGCCCTCAAGGGCTCTAAAACCCAGAGGTTGTGGGCCGAGAACATCTCAATCCTCAGGGCAGAGATCTGAGCAACCTACTACTACCTCTGCAAAAACCACAGGGGATTTACTGCATAGAAGCAGTAGGAAGAGAAAGGCTAAGCAACTGTAATTCACCAAGGGTATGCACAGGGGTGTTTAATGAGCTATCCTGTTGTTAATTTATATTTTTTTGTTTATTATGGCACATTAAATTTATTAATTATCACCCCCACTGCTGTGTCTTGGACATTATTGAGCCCTTTTTGTAAATTCACCCTTTCATATGCTTCATCATGAATGACACGACATTATGCCACCCATTGGCGGAGTCCAGCACGTGAGTGCAAAAGACAAGGCTGAAGCATTTGGAACTATCTTCAGCTGGAAGTGCCGAATGGATGATCCATCTCGGCCTCCTCCCGATATCCCCACCATCACAGAAGCCAGTCTTCAACCAATTTGATTCACTCCACGTGATAACAAGAAACGGCTGAGTGCACTGGGTACAGCAAAGGCTATGGGCCCCGACAACATCCCGGCTGAAGACTTGTGCTCCAGAACGAGCCGCACTTCAAGCCAAGCTGTTCCAGTACAGCTACAACACTGGCATCTACCCGACAATGTGGAAAATTGCCCAGGTATGTCCTGTCCACAAAAAGCAGGACAAATCCAATCCGGCCAATTACCGCCCCATCAGTCCACTCTCAATCATCAGCAAAGTGATGGAAGGTGTCATCAACAGTGCTATCAAGCAGCACTTACTCACCAATAACTTGCTCACCGATGCTCAGTTTGGGTTCCGCCAGGACCACTCGGCTCCAGACCTCATTACAGCCTTGGTCCAAATATGGAGAAAAGAGCTGAATTCCAGAGGTGAGGTGAGAGTGACTGCCCTTGACATCAAGGCAGCATTTGACTGAGTGTGGCACCAAGGAGCCCTAGTAAAATTGAACTCAATGGGAGTCACGGGGAAAACTCTCCAGTGGCTGGAGTCATACCTAGAACAAAGGAAGATGGTAGTGGTTGTTGGAGGCCAATCATCTCAGCCCCAGGACATTGCTGCAGGAGTTCCTCAGAGCAGTGTCCTAGGCCCAACCAGCTTCAGCTGCATCAATGACCTTCTCTCCATCATAAGTTCAAAAGTGGAGATTTTCGCTGATGATTGCACAGTGTTCAGTTCCATTCGCAGCCCCTCAGATAATGAAGCAGTCCGTGCCCGCATGCAGCAAGACGTGGACAACATCCAGGCTTGGGCTGATAAGTGGCAAGTAACATTTGCGCCAGACAAGTGCCAGGCAATGACCATCTCCAACAAGAGAGTCTAACCACCTCCCCTTGACATTCAACGGTATTACCATCGCCAAATCCCCCACCATCAACATCCTGGGGGTCACGATTGGCCAGAAGCTTAACTGGACCAGCCACATTAATACTGTGGCTACAAGAGCAGGTCAGAGGCTGGGTATTCTGCGGCGAGTGACTCATCTCCTGACTCCCCAAAGCCTTTCCATCATCTACAAGGCACAAGTCAGGAGTGTGATGGAATACTCTCCACTTGCCCGGATGAGTGCAGCTCCAAGAATACTCAAGAAGTTTGACACCATCCGGGACAAAGCAGTCCACTTGATTGGCACCCCATTGACCACCCTAAACATTCACTCCCTTCACCACCGGCGCACCGTGGCTGCAGTATGTACCATCCCCAGGATGCACTGCAGCAACTCGCCAAGGCTTCTTCGATAGCACCTCCCAAACCCGTGCCCTATACCACCTACAGGAACAAGGGCACTTGTGAACAACACCACCTGCACGTTCCCCTCCAAGTCACACACCATTCTGACTTGGCAATATATCACCATTCCTTCATCGTCGCTGGGTCAAAATCCTGGAACTCCCTTCCTAACAGCACTGTGGGAGAACCTTCACCGCACGGACTGTGGTTCAAGAAGGTGGCTCACCACCACCTTCTCAAGGGAAATTCGGGATCGGCAATAAATGCTGGCCTTGCCAGCAATGCCCACATCCCATGAATGAATAAAAAAAAAATTGGGCGCTTGTGCAATCGGTGTATGCATGGTTGAAGGACTGTTTTGTGCAAATGGAGGGGGCTGGGGTCGGGGGGGAGTTGGTGGTGGTTGTTCCAGGCAGCCTGAGTATTTCAAAGTCCTCAATTTGCACATCTCATTTTGAGAACCTGTCAGAGATGAGGGAATCCCTGGCAGCAACGTGCACCGCTGCTCTGGCGATGGGTTCCCCATCTTCATTTTCCTCCTCGTCATCCTCCGCCTCATTCTCCTCCTCTTCTTCAATGTTGCCAACAGATGAGGATGCTTAATGAGCGCATTCCACCTCCTCCACCTGTAACCCTCTCTGCTGCACTATGTTGTGCAGGACGTAGTACACGATGATTATACTGCACAATCTCGCTGGTGAGCACTGAAGGGCTCCCCCAGATCTATCCAGGCACTTGAAGCGCATCTTCAGCATTCCTATAGCTTGCCCAATATTGGTCATGTGGCTCTGGTTGTACCGCTGCAGTTGATCGTTGGTGGGTTTCTCACAGGTGTCATGAGCCATGTCTGCAGGGGCTCAATCCGAGGACTTCCACATGAGCCAGGAGTCTTCATAAATCGAAAGGGATATCACTCCATCAATACACAGCTAGTGTGTGACCACCGGAAGAGATTTTTACTGGTGTGTGCCAGTTTCCCTGGCAGCTGCCATGATTCATTCATTTTACACGAGTCCAACATCCCGGACCTCTTCCACACAGAAGACAGAGCCTTCTCTCCAAGGAGCCAGACCTAAAGTCTGTCTTCTGTGTGGAAGAGGTCCGGGATGTTGGACTCGTGTAAAATGAATGAATCATGGCAGCTGCCAGGGAAACTGGCACACACCAGTAAAAATCTCTTCCGGTGGTCACACACTAGCTGTGTATTGATGGAGTGATATCCCTTTCGATTTATGAAGACTCCTGGCTCATGTGGAAGTCCTCGGATTGCTACGTGTGTGCAATCAATTGCGCCCTGCACCCGTAGGAAACCAGCCAGAGAGCTAAAACCCACTGCCCTCTCAGTCTGGATTATGTCGTTGCGGGGAAGTTGACGTAGTCTGATGCCCTGGCAAACAAGCCATCCATCACCTATCATACACTTATGTGCAGACAACTGAGACACCTTGGAGATGTCACCAGTGATGCCCTGGTAGGATCTGGACGTGAAGAAATTGAGGGCAGTGGCGACTTTAACTGCGACAAGCAATGCGTGGCCTCCAGGTCTAATTTGTATCAGTAACTTAGATTCTGAAATTCATTGCAAATTGGTTAAATTTGCAGATGATATCAAGCTAGCAGGAGCAGTGGAATCAAAGGAGGCAGCACAGAAACTACAAAATGGCCTACAGAAAATATGTGAGTTGGCTGAATAATGGCAGAGGAAATTTAATGCAGACAAGTGTAACGTTTTCACATAGGAAGGAAAAATGGGTAACGAAGGAGACTTGCGAGTCATAGAAGCTCATCATGTCCAGTCAATGCAGAGCAGCAATCAACAAGCCAATAGAATCTTGAGCTACATAGCCAAAACTGGAGAATACAAAGGTCACAGGAGGTTGTGATCAAATTGTTGAATGCTCTGGTTAGACCATAAAGTGTTCTGGTCACCATGAAACATGAGAAATATTCAATCACTGGAGACAGTGCAGAAAAGAGCCACTAGGCAGATCCCTAATGTCAGGGATTTTAGTTCCGAAGAAAGACTGGAGAGACTTAGGTATAAATTTTCATCTTTACTGACTGGACAGTAATCTGGTGGTGCAGGTCAACCAAATGCAATGGAATGAAAATCGGATGGGTTCTGTAACGGTCGGGTGATTCACTCCACCAGATTTGCATTTGAAGATGAAAATTTACTCCTTAGTCCTTTTGGTCTGGAAAGGAGGTGTCTGAGAGCATATGAATGCCCATTGTTCATATGCAATTTCTTTGTTTTCAATTTTAATGGTCGTCGAAAAGGAACTGCATCTAGATTTGCTGAGCATTTGAACGCTAATATTCACACAGTGCAATTTCAAAGCCTTTGCCTATAAATTTACTGCTGTTGCACAGCACAACCTTAAGGTGTGAAGCACCTTAATCAAATTCATGGGATGTTGTACCAGTGAAAGATGTTATTACATTTTTTCAATCAGTTACAGCACTCGATTCCAGTAATATAAAAATCTGCGCATTATCCTTATACTCTGCCTTTCTCAAACAACACTGTTTTTAACCAAGCACCAAGGTCAAAATAATTGCTAACATTCTTAAACAACCAAAATGGTTTTCTGGCCTTTGTCTTTATTATTAATAGACTGTTGGTAAATATTACGATATCTCAGTGTATCTTCTTTTTGCCTAGTCTTCTGAGAGCCAGATATTGTTCTCTATCAACGTTCAGTGACCAACATGGTAGAGAGAACAAACAAAGTAAGTTGTGAAATACATTGCATTACTATGTTACGTTCTGCCATGAAACTGATTTGATAAACGAGAAAATACTACATTACAAGATCTTTGATTGTATGTTGTGGCTTAAAAATGGGGGTGAGGGCATATTTGACCACTTAACTTATCTTTTTGTTCTTTTTCTGTTGAGAATCAAAATACTGCAAAGATTCTGAAATGCAGAATGCGTGGTATCCACCACTGTAACCTTTATTTTTAATTTATTTATTGCTTTAACAGATCAGTATTTTCCCTTTTGATAAACAGAAAGTATACTTTATTATTGATACAGGTCTAGATTTTCATAATTTCCTTAGTGTTAATGTGCAAACAAAGTTGGTAGTAACACATAAAATTGCATCTGGTATAATTTCTGGCAGTTTGAAGTTTTTAGTTGGTACTAATGACTGGTGATAACAATGGCAGGCAAAATGATTAAATGCCACTTAACCTTGTAATTAAGGGGTGGAATAGCAAGAAGAACAATGATAAATTCCAGGGTTAAAGACTGGCAAGTTGAAGTTGGACTCCATACTAGCAGAACACTTTAAACATGCTCTTATTGAAACATAATGCATTTAAATTACTCATATGGCAGGAGCTGGACACCAGCAATAACATGCTGATGAATTCGGAGATAGAAGGAACATCAATTTACATAGCCTTCATGCCATTGCCACTCTTACTGAAAGTCAATGTGCTGTAGATTCAATCACCATTGCTTGATACCAGTTACCCTGAATGTGACCGTTCAATAAGTTTTTTTGCTTGCATTAGCTTCTTTGGAACACTGTCTTCTAATTTAAGCAACAATCAGTTCGGTTATTGTTCCTAAATGAACAGTGATTAACCTTTTGAAGACAGCTCACTAAAAGGTTTGGCATACCTGCTGGACCTTTGAACTGAAAATATAAGAATTTGTAGCTCACTTCCAAGAGTCCCTCAAGAACAGACAGCATTTTAGTTTAAAGAACTAACCTTTTGTGACAAATAGTTCAGTTCCAACAAGGTAAATTTACTTTGTTTGCAATAAAGATAAATGTAATGATATACATATTAGCTGATTCCTGTTTCTCGTCCAGCCAGTTTCAGATACCAACAGCTCCAAGTTGCTTAGTATGAAACTATGGGTGAAGTAAAGTTGTATATCGCCTAATTCAGATTGTGAGACACCAGTCACAGTGGCACATAAGGCTGCCTCAACAGTCCCTGCAGCTAGAGTAACTGACCTCTGGAGGGTATGAATAGCAACATCTCTTGTGGGTGGAGGATAAAATAACTTCAGTCACCAAGTAGACAGTGAACCAACTTCCTTGGCCACTTAACTAAGCTGGTTTGCATATTCAAATGCATGTTTTACAGTGTGTTATCCGCCTGTAGCCTCACTGAGCTGAAAGTTTCCTGCCTACTGCTATTTTCCAGGGCCTATTTCCAGTAAAATAGCATGAGACCAGCTTGCAAAGGTCAAGTTCACTTCCAGTTTGTTAAGCTGCTTAACTTATGTAGCGTCATCTTTGATTTGGTTGAATTCTTAAATTTACTATGTGCAGATTTATTACTGTACCAGAAACTACATTCTAAGTTGGCATTTGGGTGTCAGTCAGTAGATTTACTCGCAAAAGAACCTTCGACACTTGCCATGAAGGAAATCCAATCCAAGGTCCATTATAAAGTAGTGTACTTATAAACATTAACCTATGCTACTGTATAAACAAAACAAATTGCTGAGAGATAGTCATTTTCCATAAATCATTTAGTTAGCATGCCTTAGATGAAATCAAGAGATGAGAGGCTTGGCTGTTTGATGATTCCAAAATCTCATTTTTTGAGCAATGAGCAACTAAAATGTTCATTGAGTTCTCAAATTGAGTGTTTTTGACAAGCGATGGGATTTGCACCAATATTAGGCTGATGGTGTTTGTGTAACACATGTAGATTAGACACTTGATAGTTGCTCTTTGAGGGCACTCATTGTGGCCACTATGTCAGCTGGAATGATACTTAAATAATTAACTGAGTTAGTTTTATATATTTCACAGCAGACATTTAGGAAGTTAGTTTTGGGATCTGTGGTTCTAAATGGCAATTTACGCAAGGTACATTTGGTATGGCACCTTACTTAAATTCCCATTTTTTATTTTCTCTGGACAGAAAATGTTGACAGGGTATTCAACCATGTAGGGCATAAGAGCTAAGACTGATCCTACTCTTTCTAACATTCATACATACGCGTGTTCTAGTAGGTATTAGTTCACAGCAATTAGGAGTAGGAATGTAGGCTAATTTTTCATCTCCCTAGCCTTGGGACACTGAGGCTAATTCTAATGCCCCTTCTACTATCCCAATTGAAAATAGCTAATTCGACACAGACCAGGGATAAACCTGCATTCTCACTGGTACCATTCAACATGGTGCATTTACCCACAGATCCATCAGAAGTTCCTGAGGTTTATGTGACATGTTCCTGATACACTTAGTTTAACTTGCCCTTTCTTTTTATTACAAACAATGTTTAATGCTTCATATTCCATGTTTATTACCGAAACGTGTGACCTCATACACTATACTTGAGTGCTAAATGGATGGCAATTAAAAAACACAGCCATTCATTGTAAATTATGTAAGTTCTAACCTTCATAAAAGCCAAGTCTGTTTTAAAATGCAGTGCAGAGAAGGTATCTCGCCAGTAGTGGAGAGTTATGACAATTCTTTCACTTTTATAAAGGACCTGTAATTCATCAGTGAACTACAAAGGTCTTTTACACAGTGAAAGAAAGGCTGGAAATTATCAGTGGAGGATGAGTCTTTCTATTCTATGAATACCTGGCTCTTGGTGAAACCTTAGGTAGGAACCGTGGGCTTACATCTACTTGGATGTAGTTCATTTAACAGTCCTCCAACATCTGTTAACCAGAAAAAAAGTCATTTTAATTGTTTCATTGACAGTGAAACAAGCTTCATAGTCCATGTTTTCCCTTACTTATGACATCTGTTGGTTGCTCTGCCGAGATTGTCAGCAGCCAGATCATGATGTCACGCTGCTTACTGAAATTACATGGTAATCTCAGTGTTCTGTGTGTTTGAAGTACGTTTATTTTAAATCAGATTACAGCATAGGCATCAAAGGGATGGTTACTGAATAGATACTTTTTCAATGCAATCTACCTGTGAAGTTTTTTGACCTTGCTTTCAACCATTGCCATCCCACCACACAGGGGCCTTCAGTGTTTCAAGTCTGAAATATGCTCAGCTGATTTCTACTATGTGCTCAGTCAGAACAAGTATAGCATCTGTTTTTATGCCCATCCAAAATATCCACTCATCCCATAAGTTTTCCTTTTTGACATTTTATAGTTCTCCCATGTATTTCATGTAGTACAGGCAAACTGTGTGGTATCATTTGTTCATGTAAGATTACCAACTTCTTATTTTTCAAAATATTTTAAAGTAGATTGTGAGAAATATGCATTACTACAAATTATTTCTTCAATCATAGTTCTTTGGGAGTAAATTGAAAAAATTAATCTTGACATGATTTTAATTTTAGTGAATAAATGTTATGACAATACTCAAAAGGATTAATTTGCATGTTGCTACCAAATGGTTGTTTAAAATTTGAATTTCTGCAAGCATTAGTTAATACACTATTTCACTGTTAGTTTGTGAAATATTTAAAGTGAACATTGCGTTGTGATGGGAACGGTTTTGCTAGATAATCTCTCTAGATTTGAAGTATTGATCCCTAGATCACCGGATTATTGAACCTCGATTTTGAGTTAACCGTGCAAACATGCTTCCATCACAAGTAGTCTTGACATGCCCAAAATATAAAAAGTCAGTTAATTAAAATGTTTAAGGAGTTATAGAAAGGTTATAGAAATCCATACAATCAATATATTGTTCATTTTGTTCAAAATGTAATATTATGTAAAGATCTCATTAATAATGTTACAGTTGGGAATCTTACAAAAGCATGTTGAGGGTGCTTTCGTACCACTGTTCCTATACACATCTTGCTTGTAGTGAAGTTAGCTGTAATGTTTATAATGAAAAATGCCATAGTCTTGATTAACTTATTGTGTAGCTGAGTGAAATTTCATCCTTTCATTTTTAGAGAAAATTTGAGCGTTAATTATCTACTGTTCGGAGCAGCTCAGCATGTCTCACAGTCAAATGGAAAATTGTGCTCTATCTGTGTCTGGATATCCTCACTTAGTTATGTCTTTTTAGAAATAGTCTCAAGATCACAATCCTTTTTGTTAATGGAAGTAGCTTTGGTCATCGCTTACACCTGGAGAAACTGGACTGTACCTGGAGAGTCTTGAATCAATTTTTCAATCAAGGTTGAAAATGCAGCAAATTCAAATTAAACTGTTTACCATAATAACATGAATTTTCTCAGTTTCAGTAGTTGATTCTTGATATAGTGAATCCACTGATAGAGGGAAATATCGTAAGCAAGATTTTACTGTCTAAGAATATATAATTCTTGGTGTGATGGTGGTGCACTGAGTCATAAATTGCAGATTCACATCTGTGATTATGCACACAGTGAGTTTCATAGTTATGCTATCAGGATAACAGAGCAAATGGAGACTAGACATGTCTCTAGTGAGAGGGAAAAGCAATTGGCATCATCACAAAAATTACAGCAGTAATACTTTTCTTTAATAAAACTTACCTTATAGCATGTGCTGTGGCCTGGAGGCAGTGGCAATATTAAAAAAAGTATTGCTGCTGCAATTTTTGTGATAATACCAGTTTTGGGACTCTATATTCATATTGAGGGTGGAGGGGATACTGTACTATTTCCTGACCCTAGGCAGACCATGGCCTACCTACTCACTCCCTTTCCTCCTGGCTTTTTGTAGCCCCAGGCAGGCCTTGGCGTCCTAGCCCACAACCCCGACCTCTTCATTTATTACTTCCCAGCCCCAGGCATGTCTCTTACTTTGTCCCTCCTGGCCGAGGCCTCATTGGCCTCCTTCCTGGCCCCAGGTAGGGCCCTCCCCACTAGCTTGCTCCTATTTCTGTCCGTCTTGTTCCCCCTTAGCTTCCATATCCCTAAAAGAGAGCAGGAACTAGGCCTTGTGCTGAGATGTAGTAGATGTTGGGGGTTCAGAGCCTGGTGTTGGGACATATACACAAATAAAACAAAGTGCTTGGCACAGGCACAATGGGTCGAATGGCTTCCTTTGGTACTACAAGATCCTATGATTCTAAGTAACACACACTGGCCCTTGCTTCTCAGGGGAAACAAGGTTTAGTTCCTGTGTTGAGTTCCAAGTCTCTGTGGGAGTTGAGAGGAAATGGAGAATAAGAGAGGCATACAGAAAGACAGAGAAAGGTCAGTCTCTTTTATTCTCTTTTCAGACTGTACTTTGGTAGCATCTTCTATTTCAACGACAAACCTGTCTTATTTTTATACCTGAGCTCTCGGTTTTCTACGTATACCATCTGTCCCACTTTCTAAGATTTTCTTCAGATTTCTCACTTCTTTTGCTATTCACATGTCCATTGTTTCTTTAATGTCTTTCATTTCTTTAGTGTTTTGATATCTTGACTGAGATAATCTACAACATCATTCCACTGATACTTCCTCTCTATGTTTGTTTGTCTATTTGCTTTTTACACAAACATTCTCCCCTTTTCAGAATCATATTAATATGCCTGTCTGTCTCTGATTTTTCAGTTCTGATAAAGGGTTGCACCCAAAATGTCAACTATCCGTCCTCGCCACAGATGCTAATTGATCTGATATGTGCTTTCAGGTGTTTCTGTTTTTGTTTGAAATTTCCAGCATCTGCAGTAGTTTGCTTTTCACTTTTACCTTTCACCCCCACAAACAACATCTACAAAATTTTCACCCAGCCCAGCAGCCTAAGTGCTTCCTTGGAAACGATTTCTTGCTCATACAAACTCCTCTGTGATAGGATCTTACTGCGTACACAAAATTAATAGTGAACAACTTAGAGCTGCTTTGCACTGAATATGGATGCAAATTAAAAGAGAAATAAGAGTCATTAAGGGCTCCACTTCTCTCTCTAGTTATTTTCACTCTAAGCTTTCCCCTCATTAGCTGCATTTAAGTTAAGGGATTTGTTCAAACCACCTGATCTCCTCTTCTCTACAGTACTTGCTTGTACTGTTCACTTCTGTCACTGCTGTGGTGGTACTTCAAATTCTTCATATTCATTCAGCTGACGAATACAAGTCTGATCTGGAGTAAAACCCTTATACTTTCATTCTGTGCGCAGATGAGGAATACGACAGAAATTCCTCATTAATAACTTTAACAAGTACACATATTTTCCCCCAAAACTTCTTACTAATATTCAGTAATCCATTTTTGGAGGGACAGGACTGCTCAAAGCTATGCTAAATAAAAGATGAAAAATTCATTGGCTAAATCTATCAATATAGCACCATTCTTTACTCATGTCTACTTTTTTTGCTAAAATTAGTAAACAGAGCAAAATATGGCCCAGAAAGTCATGTGTAATCCAAACACAATAACATGGCACTACAGCCCCACCAGCTGGTGAGTGCTAAGATCAGAGGTCTTATAACCTGTTTTGTTCTTGTTTGAGGTTTACATTTCCATTTTGCAGCTATAGGTAAATTTAATATGGAATTTATTTTAAAGCCTAAACAGACATGACCTGTTATACTCATGGTCTTGACTATTTTGCTTTGATATGGTTACATTTATGACTTGACATTTACCCATTATGATGGCTTAATTAGCAATTTACGCCTAATGACTGAATCTTTCCACAACAGCAACACTCTTGATTTTCAATAATTCCATACAAGCCAACCTGGATAATACATGGACAATGTGAGGCTTGACTATTCCTAACAAACATTAGAGTTTTGTTTAGCTATAACATTTAAATGAAAGAATTGTGAGTCTGAGACTCTCTCACTAAATTTACATTTGGTACCTATGTTAAAAGCGGGATTGCACAGGGATTCTGTGCTAATTACATTAAAGGAATCTTCGCTAGTCTTAAACCGGTTGTTTTGTGCAGTTCATGAAAGCACTTACAACACTTCTATACAAAGAGCTTGTGTTTCTGATAAGGGCTGTTTGTTAAAGATTCTAATAGCTGGGGAAACAGAGTGAATTTCTACCCATGGGAACTTGTGTCCTTATGAAATACAATTGCTATGAGACTTTCTGGTTATTTCATTGGCTTTAGCTTACTATTCTGTTGCCATGGTTGCAAATACACTAAGGAGTCTGAAACTAAGATCATTGCTAACAAAGAATGTATCCGTATACATGACATCAGATCATGTCAGACAGCATAGCCATAATTAAAAGCACCCTGATGTGGCCAAAAACATAGGATAAAGTATGCAGGTAATGTTTTGACAGGGAGCTGACATAACGAGGCTGGTATTATCATCAGGCACAATGTAAGTAAACACATCACAACATCTAGCAAACTGAAATGAATCAGGATGCTCAAGGGTGTTTTACAGTGCAATGCATCTCTCACATTTCTTTAGGAGAACCTCTGTAACCTTCATTGTTTGTTTTTCTGAGGCATATGATTTGAATTTCCATAAATCACTTATTGGTCCTGGAGGATATCAGGTACCATAATGTGACAATAATGATGTCCCAGGAGGTGTTAATTGATTTTACACTATTAGTGGGGTAATTTGGCGTCCAAAGAAGCTTTTAGTTTATGGACTACTGATTTTCTGCCTAGGTAGTATTACTGCTAATGAACAGAAAACAAAGTGACCCAACTAAAAGAAAAGGGGCGATTACCACATAAAGATTTCACAGGATTAGTGACTACTTATTTTGAAAAGCACAATGGTTTTTCAGTATAAAACACACCTGTTTCAGAAATGAATTCTTTTTCTGAATTAGTGAACCCATTCAAACTGCTGAGTGTTCAAATCTTTATAATAGAAGGATCATCTTAATTATGAGTTTATTTCAATGCTACTTTGGCAGGACCTTCTCTTCCAGTAAGCAAAATTATGAACAAAGTACAGGTATATGATTTTGGAGTTAAAAAAATATAAACCTACCCCTGAAGGATATCGAGGGCCACAACTTTGCAGTATAGCATGAATCATTTTTGGGTTTGAAGGTGAAAGATTATGAAAGTGGAGCTGTATTATGGAGAGGACATACACATTTTACATAATATAGTCTGAACTCTATTACAGCGCCTTGCTTGAAATCTATTTTTTTTTAAATGATAGTACAGGCACAAACTCAACACCTTTCATATTCAGGCACTGAATCATTTATGCACAAAGATGACATGAAATGCTACATCTTTGGAAGATAAAAAAAAAATCCTTCTGGAGAGGATTGCTAATATTTTTGTGATCATTTCTTCATAATATTTTCAGTATCCAGTGAAAAAAAATTTGAAATTAATTCATAATAATTGTTATTTTCTTACCAATGCTGTAGCCTAATGCTTACCATTGACCAGCTGAGAAGATGGGCAAGCAACCTATCGCCAGGCCTCTGCTGCTCTGTCAAATAGAAACATAGAAAAATAGGAGCAGGAGTAGGCCATTCGGGCCTTCAAGCGTGCTCTGCCATTCAATATGATCATGGCTGATCCTCTATCTCAATACCATATTCCCGTTCTCTCCCCATACACCTTGATACCTTTTGTGTCTCGAAATCTATCTAGCTCCTTCTTAAATATATTCAGTGACTTGGCCTCCACAGCTTCCTGTGGTAGAGAATTCCACAGGTTCACCACCCTCTGAGTGAAGAAATTTCTCCTCATCTCAGTCCTAAATGTCCTACCCTGTATTCTGAGACTGTGACCCCTCGTTCTGGACCCCCCCAGCCAGGGGAAACATCTTCCCTGCATGCAGTCTGTCTAGCCCTGTCAGAATTTTATATGTTTCAATGAGATCCCCTCTCATTCTTCTAAACTCGAGTGAATACAGGCCGAGTCGACCCAATCTCTCCTCATACGTCAGTACTGTCATCCCAGGAATCAGTCTGGTGAACCTTCGCTGCACTCCTTCTATGGCAAGTATATCCTTTCTTTAGGTAAGGAGACCAAAATTGCACACAATACTCCAGGCGTGGTCTCACCAAGGCCCTGTATAACTGCAGTAAGACATCCTTGCTCCTGTACTCAAATCCTCTTGCAACGAAGGCCAACATACCATTTGCCTTCCTAACTGCTTGCTGCACCTGCATGTTTGTTTTCAGTGACTGGTGTACAAGGACACCCAGGTCCCTTTGTACATCAAAATTTGCCAATCTATCACCATTTAAATAATACTCTGCATAATGCTCTGCATGGAAATGTAAAACTTCAACCTTGCCAGAAAAGGAACAAAACCAGTTCTAGAAAGTGCACAAAGGAGGCCTGGTGACCTGTGCCCTGTTTTACACTCCTTCCTGTGTCACAGCAGCTTGAGAAGTTGTCCATGATCAGAACCTTGCTCTATATAGAAAAGACACTACAAGAGGAAAGTTTTTTTTAAAGTAAAGGGAATAAGTAGTCTGGCGACTATGTGTAGCAAAATTGCAAATGCACTCTTTTTGAATGTATTAATTGCTACAGAAAATGAAACAGAGCAATTCTTCCCCCAAAATGTTAAATATCAATTTTCAGAATAAGTTTATGGTAGAAAAATTACATTTGTTTAAAAAAGTAGCATGAATAATTCTTAATGTGTCTCAGAATCTAGTCTAAAAATATACATTACACTCTTTTTATATTGATGTATTATTTTATAGTGTAATTTTATTATATAAATATTATTTGACAATTTTCTGTAATGTTTAAACCCATGATTTGCCCTGCTATTACTTCTTTATATGCACATTTTGATTCCTGCGATACACGATGTCAGTCTGGATGTGTCCATTAAATCAGTGGAAGAATGTCAATAATATCTTCATGTAATTTCTATTCAAGTTATATACACACTGTTAGACCTCCAAAGTAAACTATATTAATGATTTGTTTTACTTGGAAATTGCATAGTATATGGACTTATAATGACCTTTGCATTTTAAAATGATTGCTTCCAAAGGCAAACTTCAAGCACTTCAGTTTAAAATGATAAAAAATGTCACCATAAGATAGTTACACTGTACATTTTGCATCTCTATGAAGTGATTTTGATGCCTCACCTGTGCAAAATGAACAATGTAACAATGACTGAACCAGTATCATTTCATGGTTTGGCATCCAGAATGAAGCCACCTAGAAGAGATAGACTGGCAGCTTCATAGTATGCCCATGATCACTGCAAAGCCAACTTATTAAACATTAAAGAGAACCCAGATCACTGGACCCCCTCAAGCTTTTATTGTTAGATGATAGGCATCAGCAAGTCATCTCTTTCCTAACATTAAAACTTTCATTGGTCAGTGAGCAGAAGTCTGTATGCACATTTAAGTACAAATAACTCATAAAACAACATTATGTGCATCCAACATCATGGCAGTTAGTCAAAAGTTTTGTAATCTTTTTGAACTTTTTCGTTATCAGACCATTGCCAGACTGGAGGTTTTTATATTGAGTTATTTTATTTCTCTACAACTCAGTGTAAAAACCTCCAGTCTGGCAAAATAACAAGAAAATGGAGCTCTTAAAATAAACACTTAACTAAGTTCAACTCATGGATTCATTATAGATTTCACCACTGTCAAAATAACATTTCTGGGTGGTTCAAAATGGGATTGTGGAATGTGTGCAAGATCATTCCTTGATTTGCTGGGTTCCTAATTAAAGCCCTCCCAAATTCGGTTCCCAATGAAGGCTGTGGCATCTCCCTGCATTGAGAGGGAAATCGGAGAGAAGAGTCAGGCCAGCTACAGGAGCGTTGGCAGTCGGAAAGCACCCTCTCTTTTGATGTACAGGGTGGTTGTACCAGGCAAACCAAAGATGGAATTAATTACAAATTAAAGAAAAGTACAAAGATATTGAAACAAAGATATCCTGATTTGTAATAAAGTATCTGACATTGTCTATACTAATTGAATATCCTGCCTAAGGATAAACTTGTTGCTTGAAGGGCTGGGCTATAGACAATAGTCGCAGTATTAAGGAGTGACAAATAGGGCTGTTGACAGCAAAGCCATTTTCATCCCTTGTGTGGACAAAACTCATTAACATTGTAGGACATTTTCTCTTTCTACATGAATGATTTCCTGTCTGTTGAATGGTTCTCAGGGTAGGCAGGGCTTGTTACAGAGATTTTATTGTATGATTGATGCTTGTGTAATGATATTTAATGAATTATGAGAATATAGCATTCATGAGGAGCCTTAAATTGTATGTATTAAGCAAATATAAGTCATCCCAGCATCAATACAACTAAATTAAAAAACATTACAGAATTTAAAAACATTTATAATAGAATTTTTGATTGATCCTGTTGTCCACTTACAATGTTGAAGTACAATGGGTACCAATGTAAGATTAACTGCTAAAAGTGAAGTGGGGCCAGAGATATACTCTGGGCTCTGCAGTGATTTTGGTGTTTGAAAATGGAGTTCTTCACATCCAGTTAAATTTTAATGTTAACAAATAGCTGACATGACAGTCAGTTCTCTACTAACATTAAGTAGATTAAAGATAGAGGCTCCAAAACCCCAAAACTCCAGCATTGCTATTTGGGGCAGGACCAAGTTCTGCTGATTTGCTGCCCCTTTTTTATGTTGTTAAATTCTGACAGGAGAAGCTGGACACTTCCTGCGCCTGCCTCCTTCGATACTGATGCCACTCAATGAAGTAGAACTGGCAGTATGACAACCCCGCCAGAAATCCCACCTTTCCTGAGATCAGGGTGATCGATTGCCATTAGAAAAGTGGCAACCTAGAAATTGCAGCATTTTTTAATCCACTCTTTGAACAACTACTCAACCACCCCCCGCCCCCTTCCCCCCCCACCACCCCCGCCGCCTGAAAGTGCAGCAAGGTGCCAATCCAACATTCCTAGTCCCCTCACTGTGGGGTGGACGCCCATGGAGCACCATAAATGACAAGGGTGCCTGCACCCTTTGTGTTTCCAGAATTTGGAATGGGGTTAATGCCAGAGCAGAATGGTGGCTAGAAATCCCTGCCCAGTGGCACTTTCAGCGGCAGACCAGGACTTGAGGAGTTTCAGTACCAGACTGACTGGCATCTTTTAAAATTTTGCTTTGTACCAGTTGCAGTTATACCATAACTGGTGCAAAGCCAAACGGGTTTCAGACTACTTTCTGGAGGTGGTCCCAGACAACTTGGCAAAATTCAATTAGGGCCCTTCATAGTTACACTATCCAGTTTGTGTCAATGTGAAGCAATTTTGGCCTAATACTTAATAAAAACAAATAATTTGGAGTAGCAAAAAAATATAAAGTGAAACAATATTGTAAAGTCAGAATTTTTAAGTGATTTGTTAACAGAAACCAATATAATTAATTGAAAGACAGGCCTACAGAATAAACATTTAAAATCATATGTATAATTTAAATCATCATTGAAATGTATGTGTAGATGAAGATAGGAACATAAGAACATAGGATCAGAAGTAGGCCATTTAGCCCCTCGTGCCTACACCATCATTTAGTGAGATCATTGGCTGATCTGTGACCTAACTCTATATAACTGCCTTAGCCCCATATCCCTCAATACCTTTTGGTTAACAAAAATTTATCAAACTCAGATTTAAAATCAACAATTGAGCTAGCATCAACTGCCATTTGCGGAAGAGAGTTCCAAACTTCTACCACCCTTTGTGTGTAGAAGTGTTTCCTAACTTCACTCCTGAAAGTCCTGGCTCTAATATTTAAGCTATGTCTCCTAGTCCTAGATTCCCCAACCAGTGGAAACAGTTTCTCTCCATCTATCCTATCAGTTCCCCTTAATATCTTGAAAAGTTTGATCAAATCACCCCTTAATCTTTTAAATTCAAGGGAATACAACCCTAGTTTGTGTAATCTCTCCTCGTAACCTTTGGAGTCGAGGTATCATTCTAGTAAATCTACGCTGCACTCCCTCCAAGGCCAATATAGCCTTCCTAAGGTGCAGTGCCCAGAACTGAACACACTACTCCAGGTGTGGTCTAACCAGGGCTTTGTAGAGCTGCAGCATAACTTCTACCCCCTTGTATTCTGGTCCTCTAGATATAAAGGCCAGCATTCCATTAGCCTTTTTGATTATTTTCTGTACCTGTCCATGACATTTTAATGATCTACATACATGGACCCCATAGTCTCTTTGGACCTCCATTGTTTCAAGCTTTTCACCATTTAGAAAGTACTCTGATCTATCCTTTTTAGGTCCAAAGTAGATGACCTCACACTTGCTAACATTGAAATCCATTTGCCACAGTTTTGGCCATTCACTTAATCTATTAATATCACTTTGTAATTTTATGCTTCCATCTACTCTGCTCACAATGCTACCTATCTTTGTGTCATCGGCAAACTTGGATATGTGGCTCCTGTCATCTAAGTCATTAATAAATACAGTGAATAGTTGAGGCCCCAACACAGATCCCTGTGGGACACCACTAGACACATCCTGCCAATGTAAGTATCTACCCATTGTTCCTACTCTCTGTCTCAGCCAATTTCCCAACCAGGCCAATAACTTGCCTTCAATTCCATGAGCTTCAACTTTAGCTAACAGTCTCTTATGAGGAACTTTGTTGAATGCCTTCTGGAAGTCCATATAAACAACATCCATGGACATTCCCCTGTCCACTACTTTAGTCACCTCTTCAAAAAATTCAAATCAGGTTCATCAGGCATGACCTACCCTTTACAAATCCATGCTGGCTCTCTCTGATCAGCTGACAACAGATGTTAGGCTGACTGGTCTATAATTCCCTGGTTTCCGTCTCTCACCTTTCTTAAATAGTGGAGTGACATGAGCAATTTTCCAATCTAATGGAACAGTTCCTGAATCGAGAGAACTTTGGAAAATTATAGTTAGGGCATCTACAATGTTCTCATCGATTTCCTTTAAAACCCTAGGATGGAAACCATCTAGTCCTGGGGATTTGTCACTCTTTAGTGCCATTATTTGCTTCATTACTGCTAATTTGCTTACATTAATTATGGTGAGTCCCTGAATGGATAACGAGGGGTATATTATAGAATTATCCATGATTCGGGATAAAAATTATGGTTATTTATGCAAGAGGAAGTTGCAAACCAGGAAATGTTCGCATTCAACTGCATAATCTATGCCCTATTAATTCATACTTTAAATAATGCAAACTGCATCTCTATTTAGGAAATCTGATCACTTAACTGAGAAACAGGCCTAAATTCTCCTTCCCTTGGTGCATTTGCATTGGGGTGATTCTAACACCCACCAATGTGAAACCGCTGCTAGCCTGCCACAATTTCTTCCCAGAACCCTCATTGAGCTTGCAGGATGGTTTGGAGGTCATAATTCTGCCATTTGTTGGCCTACCATGGCTGGGAGGGAGGAAAATGCAGTTCTGATTCAGCATTTAAAAGGCCGCAGCCAGTTTAAGGGCTACATCACTTCTCAGCAAGATAGCTGAAGGAGCAGCAGATTCAGGGGTGCGAGCAGCTGGAAGGGCCCTCCAGTTTTTCTGAGGAGTTGCTGGCAAAAGCGAGGACCCAGAGGGACTCTCTGATGGACACTTCAGGGCAGGAGGTCCCATAGAAGAGTAGTGCAGGCTGCCTGAAGGAAGGTGACAGATGCTGTCAGTGCAACCACTATCATCCCAACGACTATTACACAATGCAGAAAGAGGTTCAATTACCTCACAACAAATGGCTAAGCTAATTCAAGATTCTGGTGCCAATATACATCCTCTATCAATCACACAACTTCAGTCACCACTTTACCCATCATATTCATTCTCTCTCAGCACCTAGATATCACAGAAACTCATTTCTACTAAGGGCAACTTCTCCAAACATTAATCACCTGTTTTGCTCAACGACTTTCACAAGTCACTATGCCTGCTACAAGGGCTTCTGCTCGTCCTCAAGGACACTTCTTTTAGGGACCATCATGGCATGTAAGACCTTATATAGGGCAAGTCTCTATAACACTTAATGGCAAGTAACAATGGCCTGGAATTTCCTGGAAACTTGTGCCTCAGTAATGGCGCATCAATGATGTCGATGTTCCAGGAAATATTGGCGTAAGTGAGTTATGCACTATTTACGCTGCGCTATAATTACCTGGGATTTTTGCACCACTCCGCTGATACCCTCGCTGAAACCAAGAAAAGTTCATTATCAAAGCTCCGCCCACTATTGCAGTTAACAGGATTGCAAATATCTTGGATTTATACCTGTTTTCTCACTGCAGCCACTTGGACTGAATAATAATGCGATATGTGATCTGGTATTGACGTGATGAATAGCCCTCACATGACTCTCAGCCTGGAAGGACAACAAAGAGACCATTAAAGCTGTGGAGTCCCATCCCTGAAAGCGTTGCAATGCCCTATCCACTGAGCATTCCCCAGTTCTTGATTGTTATGGATGATCTGGAAGAGGAGCAGAGGGAGCAGGCGCCCCTCTGGCCATGTCGTGAAGCAACATGGCCGAAGACTGCACCAAACTCGTTACTATCCCCCTCAGAGAGTATACAGGGAGTGAATGTCATTCGACGCACTTTTGGAGGAGTGATGCATGGGTGGACCAAGGAAGCAATTGACCATCTCTGTGAAATGCTGCAGAAAGACCTGACACCACGGTCTACCTCCTGCATGGCCTTGTCAGTCGGAATGAAGGTGACAACGGCCCTCAATTTCTATGGTTCCGGTTCCTTCCAGTCAGGCACTGGAGACCTCTGTAACATCAGCCAAGGAGCTGTGACAGCCTGCATTCAAAAGGTGACAAATGCCCTCTTCTGCAGATCTCGTCTTTGCTCTATTTCACTGAGGGCCTGCAGGACCTCATCCCCAAAGTTCGTGGTCGTAGTCAAATAAATTTTCCAGGCAATTTTGGTGTAAGTATAATGCAAGAAGATCGAAGATCGCAACTGCCAGATTTACGGCATGCGTTGTATTTCGTGCCGTTCCAGGAAATTCCAGGTCATTGCCTTCTGTTCATCCAAAGAAAAAAAGGCCTACAACCAATGCCATTGAAAGGCCCCAGGGGAGGAGCACCATCACAGAAAACCCTGAGCCCGCAGGAAGAGGAGGTGTTAGATATTGTAGGCAATGATCTATACTTGGCCCCTCCTCTTCCTCATCTACACGCCGTCCCTTCATCCGAAGGCATGGTGACCCCCAGCTCCACCTCTCCACCACCTCTCTACTGTCTCTGTGTTGTCATACTACTTGCCCGAAATCCAATCCTGGATGAGCCACAATTTCCTTCAGTTACTAATGCCATTCCCCTCCCCAGCCACTGTCTCAGGTTGAGCCAGACTGTTCACATCCTGGTATCCTATTCGACCCTAAGCTGAGTTTCCAACCCCATATCCTCTCCAACACAAAGACTGCCTACCTCCATCTCCGTAACTTTGGCTGTCTCCACTCCTTCCTCAGCCCACCTGCTACCGAAACTCTCATCCATGCTTTTGTTACTTCCCTTCTTCCACCCTCCATAATCTTCAGCTCATCTCAAAATTCTGTTGCCTGTATTCTGGCCCGCACCAGGTCCCATCATCCATCACCCCAGAGCTTGCTGACCTACATTGGCTCCTGGACCCCCAATGCCTCAAATTTAAAATTATCATCCCTGTGTTCAAATCGCTTCCTGGTCTTGCCCCTCCCTATCTCTGTAACTTTCTCCACCCCTACAACCCTCCGAGAGTTCTGCGTTCCTTTAACCCTGGCCTTTTGTGCTTCCCGTAACCTCTTTGCCCCACCTTTGGTGACTATACCATCAGCTGTCTAGGTCCAAGCTCTGGAATTCCATCCTTACACCTCTCCACCTCCCTCTCCTTCTTTAAGACCCTCCTTAAAACCCACCTTTTTGACCAAGCTTTTCATCACCCCTCCTAACATCTCCTTATTTGGTTTGCTGTTCATTTTTGTCTGATTACGCTTCTGTGAAATGCCTTGGGATCTTTTTCTACATTAAAGGCACAATATAAACGTAAGTTGTTGATGTTGCTTCTTGCTTGGCTAGATAGCTCCGAAATTAAGAACTGATGGTCTGGAGAATCCATACCATAATAACAGATCATTTACTTGAGACAGAAATTTGTGTTTTATTTTCTCGTTAGAGGAATGCTGAATTAAAAGAACAAGGTGACAACTTTAATTCAGTCGATAAGACAGCCATTTCAGTTTAAAGTGAATATTATAGTGTTCGTTGAATATTTTCCTAAAATTTTCAATAATGTATTTTCAACTTGAAAAAGAGATTCTCTTCCAGCAGTTTATCCTAATGACGAAAAAGGATTTAAAAAAACAAACGTCACTTCACATGACTGTTGATTTCCCGCATGAAGAGATTTCAGCTATCCTGCTTCGCTTTAAGTTTGAAACACACCTCTAACTAGTGACAGTCCTTTGAATAGCAAAAGCTCATATTAAATCAGGTTTTCTGTTCCTCGTAACCATTTCCTATCATTGTATTAAGTTTCACTTTGAGTGCATGCATTTCCTGGGCAGTTCACTTTTGTGTCTGTTTCTTATTTGTTTTACACCCTATATTAATTAATGTTTCTTTTTTGCTTTCTGCTAAGCTATTCCTTAAGTTACAACACTTAATCTAACAGCTTTTCTAGGATGAAGGTCAAGAATCTTTCCCTTAATTGAAGAAAAATAAACCAGCATTTTCCTTTCATAAACACTGTTATTAGTGTGCAAGTTAAAACTTCATGATTCATTTAGAAGAGGAAATTCAATAAAGTGAGACAGATGGGGGAAAGGTATAAACAAAGAAATGGCATGTGCTGGAAAACACTCCTTTTGGACCACATTTTGAAATACGTGCACAATAATTTCAAATCGAAATTTTCACCAACTGAAGTTTACACTTTTTGCATTCCTATTTAAGTTTCCTGTATTAAAGTTGATTGATTTCAGTTTCTTCTGTGTAAGGCATGATTTACAACATTTTTTTATCTTTAAAAAAAATGCAGCCATTTTTAAAAAGCTGAACCAGTTTGAACAATTTAATAGGGAAATACGTTAATATGAAATAGTTAAAATAAATATTTTACTTTGACTTAAAAATAAACTTGATCAAGTACAATTGATATGAAACAAAATAATTTCAAACCTGAAGTTGAAGCAATTATCTTTTTACAGGACCATGTGATTTCTCTGCAATCAGATGTCACCAGCAAATGAAAGCGTATGTATTTTTTTGTGTCATGGAGAATTTTTTGTTTGTGTGTTTTTATTTCTGATGAACTCACTCTGTGTGATATTTGTCTCTGTTCTAATGACCACTAAGTGCTCAATACTTTCCTATGCAGGAAGCTTATGTCAAACTAATTAACTTTTAATGAGAGGAAATCAACTGATTAGAATGTTTTTCTTGGCACTCTTGCCAATTAATTTTGTACACAGTCTCAAATGACTGTGGTTGGTCTTACATACTTACAGTGGTTTAGCCGTACAGCACGCAGTGGGTTGTGCGTGTCTAGGAATGTTTACTTGAGCCAATGCCTTTGCAGACCTATTGTGGTGAGTTTGCTAACACGATTGTAATGGCTAATTTGAGGAAGTTTGACAGAAAACTGCTGACATAAGTATTTCATTGTAATTTTGGGGTTTATTTTTCAGTTTATAATAGTAAATGAAAGAGGTTTCTGTAGCCTAATTAAGAATTAACGATTTGCAAAACATATTGTGCATAAATCTGTCTTCTTCTGTGTGGGTGGATTAGTGCATGTAGAGGATATTAATTTTTATTTTGGTTTAAGAAAAGTATTGAATGCAGACGCTTAATGTCTATTTTGATGTTTTACAGTTAGTCATACTTGAATAGCTTATTTCTAAAACAAACTAAACTAAAGGAGCTGTATTCCTTAGTTTGGCATTGTTGCTGATATAATTATTCATAATAGGTAATTCTACAGTCAAGGTTTTGCAAAATAAAAATGTGCATTTTTATCAGACTCCTGCTAAACCATCATGGATGTCTTTTTAAATGAGGGCGGAGGGGGGGTGGCAGTGGTTAAGAAGGCAGCAGGTGCTCATTCCTGCCCACCTGTAACCAGCCTTAGTTGTGCAGTCAGCATGAGGTACTGAATGGATATGATAAGATCACCCATTTTGTCTTCAACCTTACTTGATTCATGGATGAAGGAGAGGAAGGTGAGATAAGCTGTGTTAGAGGGCATCAATCTCCTGATTCTTTAAATTCTAGAATAAAAAAAATACCCTCAGGAGAAATAAAGACACATGAAAATTCTATTTAAAACAAATAATTCAATAAGGTGTACAGCTCTATTAAAATATTCCTGTGTAAGATTAACAAGGAAATAACAGCTGATCCTAATTGTACCAGATCAATATTTTCCTCCACATCTCTTAATTTACCCATTGACTATTGGCTTATGGCCATTATGTGCTCTGAGCTTCAGACAGTTAATTGGTTTTAGCTGCAGATATTGTAATGATGAAATATAACCCAGAAAAATGCAAAGTGATACATTTTTGTAGGAAGAACAAGGAGTGGCAATATAAACTAGAGGGCACAACTCTAAAATGGGTACAGGAACAGATCTGGGTGATTATGTGCACAAATCGTTGAAGGTGGCAGGGCAGCTTGAGAAAGCGGTTAAAAAAGCATACGGGATTCTGGGCTTTATAAATAGAAGCATAGAGTACAAAAGTATGGAAGTCATGATGAACCTTTATAAAACTGGTTTGGCCACAACTGGAGAATTGTGTCCAGTTCTGGGCACCACACTTAAGGAAAGATGTGAAGGCCTAAGAGGGTGCAGAAGAGATTTATAAGAATGATTCCAGAGATGAGGGACTTTAGTTACGTGGATAGACTGGAGAAGCTGGGGTTGTTCTCCTTGGAACAGAGACAAATGTGAGGAAATTTGCTAGAGGTATTCAAAATCATGAAGGGTCTAGACAGAGTAGATAGAGAGAAACTGTTCCCATTGGCAGAAGGGTCAAGAACCGGAGGACATAGGTTTAAGGTGATTGGCAAAAGAACCAAAGGTGAAATTAGGAAAACCTTTTTTACACAGCGAGTGGTTAGGATCTGGAATGCACTTCCCGAGGGGGTGGTGGAGGCAGATTCAATCATGGCCTTCAAAAGGGAACTGGATAAGTACTTGAAAGGAACAAATTTGAGGGCTACATGGATAGGGCGAGGGAGTGGGACTAGCTGGATTGCTCTTGCATAGAGCCGGCGTGGACTCGATGGGCCGAATGGCCTCCTTCCGTGCTGTAACCTTTCTATGATTCTATAATAAGGAAAATGTGAGAGATTATCCAAAATGGTCTTCATTTTATCTTGGTGAATAACGATTGGACTTTGTAACACTAATAGGTACTGGTCTCAGACAGATACTTCATAGAATAACACAGCAGACCCAAGTTACACTGCAGGCTCTTGCATTGCTCTCTGTCCAGGGACAGTGGAGCTCTTTATATACAAATTTGCACATAAGTGCAAATCTCTGCTCATCACCCGATTACCAGTTTTTTCAATGTTGGTAGAAAGCTCACAGCTCTGCCAGCACTTTCCTAAAATTGAAAAGATTTAAAAATGAAGTTTGAAAAGTTCCAAGGCAGTCCATTGGACCTTTCCAGTGGCTGCAAAATTGTCAAAATTGCGAGACTACTTTCTGAAGGTGGTCTCACCACTCTTGTCTAAATGCGCTTTAGATGACTCTGTATCTGAATTACACTATACAGTTTTGTTTGATACAGGACTAAAACCACTTCAGAGCAGTGCAGGCTGTGTATTGTAATTGGCTTATTTGGGTTTGCGTGCAAATTATTTTTAAAAATTCACCTTCAAGTTGTCGCATACAAAAGTTTTATAACTAATTAAAGTTAGTAATCATTACACGCCCTTGTTGACTAATTTGTATTTCCAGAATATGACTATGGTACACTTACCTGTGGTATATGTGCGTAAAATATAAAACAATGCCAGACATAATCAAGTGCTCATATAAACTAACGAAAGGGTTTTTCTTGCACCTATATTTTTTTTCTTGCTTTTCAGGTCTTTCTGTCCATCTTCATTTCCTGGTCAGAAGGACTGACAAATATTCTGAATTCAAGTGTCTGCCATTTTGAGTCAGCCTCGAGAAGGTGCATAACTGATCAGAAATTGTGATTACTTCTGCCCCTCCTCCCCCATGCTGTTCTTATGAGGGACAATCCTTTTTGGCTCCCCCTGCTGATAATATAACTATTGCCAGCAATTTGGTGTGCATGGAAATCCAAAAGTGAGAACCAGTGCTGCACAACTCTATAGCACAGATTGTTTGTATATTAACCTGTTGTGCTACTGCAATACCTAACTGATTTTTAAAATTGATACACATGTATTAGAAAAACCAACAGGACATTTGTAAATATCATACATCAAAAAAGTTGTACTGACTATTTGGCCATTTCAGTTAGCTGTCTTGTGAACTCCAACCTTTCTTGCCTACACATCTGCTGTGCACTTGTATAAGCTTCAGAAGATAACATAAAAATGCACATACAGGCTGAACTTTTTCATTAAAATAATTGAGCTCCACTAAGGGGTGCAGTCTAAACATCTGGGGACAGATGTTCCTCGGGAGGCCTTTTGGCAGTATTTGTGTTCACTTCATGAATGCCCCTGATGCTGTCCCAAATCTCAGTACTTAAGCATATTTTGGGCATGTACCTGCATCTTTTTTGGTGCCACTGTGGTGCCCACCTCAGCAAGGGGGAGGGATATGGCTGTGGTGTCTTGTTGCAATGTAAGTGGGGCTGCTATGCTGACCAAAGGTAGTGAAACATTTTTTTTAAAAGCCTCAGAATATGAATTTGCCTCCTTCCACTAGGGAAACCAACTGTTGTAAATTTACTGCTTCTACTTCCGCCAGGATCATGTGTACATTGCAGTGAAGTCAAATGAGGCAGGAACGGCAGGAGTTCTGACAGAACTGGCAGTAATTCTGCCAGTCTCGTTTCTTTTAGTGATGTCTGCAAAGAAGTTTCTGGATGCAAGAAGCACTTGGCTCTACTTCTGGCAGAATTTTAAAACCCTTTAAAGAAGGGGCAGAGACCCAATGTAGCCGGGTCTCGTTCTAACTTCCTCCCTTGCGTGATTTATTTACCCACAGGACAGAGGACTTCAAGGCTTTGTTTTGTGTATTCAATGTGGATTGAATTTTAAGAATGCAGCTATATGTGGGTGTCCACCTACACACACATTGTTTATTATGGTGACAAGCAGATCTCTCATGGCATTGCCATGGTAAATCAGAGGATCATTAAAGGCGGGGAGGATGTGATGCCTCCCATGTACCATTCCCACTTCCCTCCTGCTTCTTTATCAGTGTCTCACTCCTATTGTCTACATTCCCGTTGCCAGCATGTGATCTCCTTTGCAGTAAGGCCTATCCTGGAAGAAGGAGCAGGAAACAGTCCAGTGGTGTTGACAGGCAAAAGCTTGGCAGTGGAGGCCAAAGGCCTAGGAGTAAAACAGGCAGCAAAAGTTACCTCAACAGAAGGAAACATGAATCAAAACAAACACATTAAATTAAAAATAAAACTTAGCTGAACATTAAGGAAAACTGGGTTCAAGAAAAAAAAATGGCCACTGTACCTGGGTGACTCAAGGCTCAACAACACCTATTGTTGGGAGTACTGAAAGGTAAGTTTAATGCTAAGTATGGATTAAAAGTAATATAAGCAGGCATTACAGTGTTACCCATTAAAGTAATAAAAGAAGGCATTACTTCAAGCATTACTAAGGAGGTGAATTTCCACATGGGTGGTTCCTCTCTTCTGCCATAACTTCAGCAGAAGAACCACGTCAATCTCGGATATACACTGTTTACTCCATTTTTCCAGGGTTTGGGTTTCCGCAGCTCTTCATTTAAACATTTCCATTAAAATATTTAGTTTGATTTCTTAAGTCCATAACAGGTCAGAATCTTAGTCCCAGAATAATTTTGGTCATACAAAGAAGTGAGTCCCTGGCTGTGCGATCTTGTTATTTTAATTTTAGCATCAGCAGCAGTCCCAATGCGAGTTGTTCCAACACTTTTAGGTGATGGGGCAGATGCTACCAATTTGGCATTGATTCAGCACAGAGATTCTTCACAAAATGGTTCCACTGATCACCATACACCAATGCCTACACGATCCAGTTGGTGCATTTGAGGCCAATAAATACAGACTGCTTTATTCTGCTTTGCTTTGAATTGAATACTCAAGGCCAGGAGATTGCTCAATGCATGCATATGGGGACACTTAAACAATGCTCTGCCACTGACTCTTAAACGTTAAACATTCGGAGAGCAAGATTAAGTTTATAAAGTGCTCAGGGGGTACAAGGGATCACCAAACACTTTTGAAACCTGCTTTTACATCACACTGAAGGCATACTCCATATCGTATCACACCCAAGTGATACTCACTTCCAGAGTCAAATCAGGGCCAACTGTAGAGTTATACTGCCACTTTTGCACTGCAAGTGGAAAATGCTTCACTGAAATGTAAAAGTGGTAGTGCAACTGCACCCGTCAACCTGGAGAAGTGTAGCTTATCTGCTTCATTACTTTTCCACCCCAATCCCCAAATCCCCATATCTGTTCAAAAAGATGCAGAATGGTACATGCATTTTTGTAAATCTAATTTTGGTGAAATAAGTGTATATGTATCAAATATAAGTAATATAAGTAAAGTAACAGTAATGAAGAAAATAATAGCACTAAAGAGTGACAAATCCCCAGGACCAGATGGTTTTCATCCCAGGGATTTAAAGGAAGTAGGTGAGCACATTGCAGATGCCCTAACTATAATCTTTCAAAGTTCTCTAGATTCAGGAACTGTCCCTCTGGATTGGAAAATTGCACATGTCACTCTGCTTTTTAAGAAAGGAGAGAGAGGGAAACCAAGGAATTATAGACCAGTTAGCCTAACATCTGTTGTGGGGAAAATGCTGGAGTCTATAATTAAGGATAGGGTGACTGAACACCTCGAGAATTTTCAGTTAATCAGAGAGAGCCAGCATGGATTTGTGAAAGGTAGGTCGTGCCTGACAAACCTGATTGAATTTTTTGAAGAGGTGACTAAAGTAGTGGACAGGGGAATGTCAATGGATGTTATTTAAATGGAATTCCAGAAGGCATTTGATAAGGTCCCAAATAAGAGACTGTTAGCTAAGATAGAAGCCTATGGAATCGAGGGAAAAGTACGGACTTGGTTAGGAAGTTGGCTGAGCGAAAGGCGACAGAGAGTAGGGATAATGGGTAGGTACTCACATTGGCAGGATGTGACCAGTGGAGTCCCGCAGGGATCTGTTTTGGGGCCTCAATTATTCACTATTTATTAACGACTTAGATGAAGGCATAGAACGTCTCATATCTAAGTTTGCCGATGACACAAAGATTGGTGGCATTGTAAGCAGTGGAGATGAAAACATAAAATTACAAAGCGATAATGATAGATTAGGTGAATGGGCAAAACTGTGGCAAATGGAATTCAATGTAGACAAATGTGAGGTCATCCACTTTGGATCAAAAAAGGATAGAACAGGGTACTTTCTAAATGGTAAAAAGTTAAAAACAGTGGATGTCCAAAGGGACTTAGGGGTTCAGGTACATTGATCATTGAAGTTTCATGAACAGGTGCAGAAAATAATCAAGAAGGCTAATGGAATGCTGGCCTTTATATCTAGAAGACGAGAGTACAAGGGGGCAGAAGTTATGCTGCAGCTATACAAAACCCTGGTTAGACCGCACCTGGAGTACTGTGAGCAGTTCTGGGCACTGCACCTTCGGAAGGACATATTGGCCTTGGAGGGAGTGCAGCGTAGGTTTACTAGAATGATACCCGGACTTCAAGGGTTAAGTTACGAGGAGAGATTACACAAATTGGGGTTGTATTCTCTGGAGTTTCGAAGGTTAAGGGGTGATCTGATCGAAGTTTATAAGATATTAAGGGTAACGGATAGGGTGGATAGACAGAAACTATTTCCGCTGGTTGGGGATTCTAGGAGTAGGGGGCACAGTCTAAAAATTAGAGCCAGACCTTTCAGGAGCGAGATTAGAAAACATTTCTGCACACAAAGGGTGGTAGAAGTTTGGAACTCTCTTCCGCAAACGACAATTGATACTAGCTCAATTGCTAAATTTAAATCTGAGATAGATAGCTTTTTGGCAATCAAAGGTATTAAGGGATATGGGCCAAAGGCGGGTATATGGAGTTAGATCACAGATCAGCCATGATCTTATCAAATGGCGGAGCAGGCACGAGGGGCTGAATGGCCTACTCCTGTTCCTATGTTTCCTAAATATTTGAGGCTGAATTCAACTGAACATTTGTGACTATTTTAGTTTTAAAAAAGCTTCAAGATCTCAGCGGTGAACACTATTACAAGTTATTCAATAAATATTGAATAGCAGTTCTATTGCCAGACTTGACAAGATAAATGTCTCCATACACAAGCTTATTTCTCACCTAATGGTCCACTTATTGTTTTCCAATTGCGAATAACTTTTATTTTGCCAAAATGCATCCTATGCTGATGAAATGTCTAGGACTCCAGGCAGTGGACTGCTGTATTTGATCAAAGGTAAGACTCACTGAAGACCAAAGACATTCTTGACAAACTGAGATTACTCCCGCTATGCTTTAAAGATTTAACTGTAGAATATTTGAAGACTGAGCAAGTCCAAGGGGAACTCATGGTTAGAACAATAGTCTTTCACCTAGGATTGAATCTAACCTGGATTAATAGCTCAAAGGATTTCACTATCTGATAGCTATAGCATACTAAGTGAATTATCCACAGTACAAAACTACCTATAGTTTGGCACTAATTCCCATTAAACTGGCAATACCACTAAGAAAAGCCATAAGGGTGAATGGTATCGTCAACAAAAATGCCGCACAACATGTCAGCTGTTTTGAGGTTGCCTTTAAGGCACATTGTTGAGCACCAAAAAGGGAGTTTTGCCTTGCATTAGATATATGTTTTACGTGACGTAACAGTGCTTTATAGAAACACTGGGCATCAAAATTGAAAGTTGCTTCTTTTACTGATGCTAATACAAACTTGATGAGCACAAAATTTCTTTTATCCATCCCCTCAAAAAAATGAACATGTTTAAATTGAAGTCGGTTTATATTAATTATGCCATTCTGCAATAAGGTAATTTGACGCAATTCATGCTTTGTGTTTCGGTAATTCAACAAAAGTGACTGACAGTCACAAGACCCAGTTCCTATGTTGCGATAGGCTTCTGATTACATCACATAGTACAATGGCTATTGTTAGATATATTAATTGAATCAAACAATTCAAATTGACCCGACAGAACAGGCAGTAAAAACCAATTTTCTAGAATGAGAGAAGTGGATTATAATCATTTTTAGCAGATCATAATCATTTTTAGCAGCTAATTAAAGAACAAATTTCAGAATAATCTTATCTAGTAATGGTTCTTTTTGCTGATTGATGTACCTCTGTTTTAATCTGCTCTCCTATTCTAATCTAAAATATGCTAGAATATTGATCAGTACCATACTGCACCGTGAGTGATAAGCTTTTGTCAATGGACTATAGTACATCTATATATATATTTAAATCAACATGTCTTGTCATCTTTCTGTTCAAAACTCCTACTCTAACAGTTTGTCTGGAGTTTTCAATGTTAATTGTGTCCATACCTATGCTGCATCTTGTGATATCTGCCTTGTAATGTTTTTAATAGGATTTTCTCATTCATGTGACACCAGAAAACGAAGAGCTGCTTTAGGTTTTCATATAGTTGCAGATTCTGATCACTGAAAGAAAGAAAGAAAGAAAGATTTGCATTCATATAGTGCCTTTCACAACCGTAGGACATTCCAAAGAGCATTACAGTCAATGAGGTACTTTTGAAGTGTTGTCACTGTTGCAATTTAGGAAATGCGGCAGCCAATTTGCACACAGCAAGGTCCCACAAACAGCAATGACCAGGTAGTCTGTTTTAAATGTTGGGTGAGGGATAAATGTTAGCCTGAACACCAGGAGAACTCCCCTACTCTTCCTCAAATAGTGCCTTGGGCTTTTTTATGTCTGCCTGAAAAGGCAAACGGGGCCTCCGACTGTGCAACACTCCCTCAGTACTGTAGTAAAGTGCCAGCCTACGTTAGGTGACACTGTGCAACAAGTTTCTGTTCTGTCTCCCCCATAATTTTAAACTTGTTATACCTTTAAATGTTAATTTTTTCCTTCTAATCTACTTCTTAAAATATTTTTCCTTTCCTCCAGGTTGTGCCATGCCCCCACCCCCTGTTGTTTTATTGGTGTAACAAGGCTCCTGCTCAGTGCTGCTCTGCTTCAGCCCCGTGCTATTTAAGCTAACTAACAGGTCTCTCATTCAAGGCGTGGATCATCAGTTCCCTCAGCAGCTTTCTTTTCAAAGGGCAAAACATAGTGGTTTAGCTATGGGTCCAACCTGGCTGCCCCTTCCTCCCCAGGCAATTTCATTGCATAAGTCAACCATCGCATAAGTCCAAAGATTCACAACTCTCTGAGTAAAGAAACTTTTCCTTATCTCAGTCCTAAACGGCTGACCCGTTATCTTGAGATCATGACCCCTAGTTCTAGACCCTCCATTCAGGGGATCAGCCTCTCAGCATCTACCCTGTCAAGGCCTTTAAGAATTTTATACGTTTCAATGAGATCACCTCTTATTCTTCTTAACTCCAGAGAATATAGGCCCATTTTACTCAATCTCCCCTTATAGGACAACCCTGTCATCCCAGGAATCAATCTAGTGAACCTTCGTTGCACCCCCTCCAAGGCAAGTATATCCTTCCTTAGGTAAGGAGAACAAAACTGGACACAGTACTCCAGGTGGGGTCTCACCAGAGCCCTATATAATTGCAGCACGACCTCCATACTCTTATACTCCAAACCTCTTGCAATAAAGGCTAACATATCATTTGCCTCCCCGGGGAAGATTTGATCTTGACTCCCTGGGGGAGATTTTAACTCTTTACGCCTGGTGGAAATAGGGCGATAGTGTGTTTAAAATGAAGACTTATGACCCAGTTCCTGCTCTGCTGCCATTTTTCCCAGGGCCTTCCCCTCGTCAGCCAAGCCACCCTCCTAAATCAGACAGGAGCCTCATTAACCTATGTAAATTGGGGTCCTATGATGTACATAAGATCCCAGTGCTTTTTTAACTGCCTACTGGGTGTAACGTCCGTTATGGATGCTTCGCTGAATAAAACCTGTGGTTCAGCAAAAGAAGCCCGATAAGGTAAGTGCTAAATTTGTGCGAAGAGGAGCAGCAGATGTGTTCCTTCAGGCTTCACAAGAAAAATATGGGCCTCTGCCATCCCTCCGGCTCCCCCTTCTGTAATTGCAACAATCCTCCCCCTAGCTACTCTGTAACTGGCCGATTTGGCCTCTCGGCTGCTCAATATTGTGCTGGCCAGGAGCCAGCAGCTGCATCAGGATGCCCAGTTGAGGCTTGCAACTCGCTGCATACAAGTCACTAAGGCTCGGCCCTAGAAATGGACTGGGACCCCCACCAGCAATATTGGTTCCGCTGTGCAGGTGGGATGCCAATAGTTAATATTTGCTACCCTGTGCGCAAAACCAATGAAGACTGATTAGTTTGTAGAACACATGGAGGGGCCCCAGGATGAAGCATTAGAGAGGAGATACAAGGTGCACAAAGGACTGGGAGAGAAAAACAGCATTAGAATAAAGAGTAGTTCAGAAATAGGAGGGATAAGACGGGGAAAATGCAAGGCAGACTAAGATGAGTTTAGGGTGAACGTGCGTAAATGCATGGAACATGGTAAATAAGGTTGGTGAGCTGCAGGTACAAGTAGCCACAAAGGATTATGATATGGTGGCAATAACGGAGACCTGGCTCAAACAAAGGGAGGACTGGGCACTGAATATTCCTGGCCACAATGTATTCAGGAAAGATAGGGAAGGAGAAAAAGAGAGTTGTGGGTTGGGGGGGGGGGAGCTGGCAGTATTGATCAAAGATAGTGTTACAGCACTAAAAAGGGACGATGTATTTGAGGGTTCAAGGACAGAATCTATTTGGTTAGAATTAAGGGACAATAGAGGAGCTATTACGCTGCTGGGTGTGCACTATAGGCCACCAAATAGGCGAAAGGAGATAGAGGAGTAAATTCACAGGCAAATTGCAGAAAGATGCACAAACTATTTATATAAACATATAAATAGTAAAAGTGATAATGGGAGGACTTCAATTATCCTAATATAGACTGGGAAAATAACAGTGGAAAGGGCAAAGGGGGAGCAATTCCTGAAATGTATATAAGAGAACTTTCTTGATCACAATGTTTCCAGCTCAACGTGGAAGGAAGCAGTGCTGGATGTAGTTCTGGGAATGAAGTGGGGCAAGTGGAGCATGTTTCAGTGGGAGAGCATTTAGGAAACAGTGATCACAATATCATTAGATTTAAAATAGTTATGGAAAAGGACAAGGCAAAATCAAATGTGAAAATATTCAACTGGAGGAGGGCTAATTTAACTGAGTTGAAAAGGGATATGGCCCAGTGGATTGGAATCAACGATTGGCAGGTAAAACAGTAAATGAGAAATGGGAGGTTTTCAAAGAGGATATAGTTTGGGTACAGACGAGACACATTCCCACAAGGGGGAAAGGAAGGGCATCAAAAACTAGAGCTCCCTGGATGACTGAAAATATAGAGATTAAAATGAATCAGAAAAAGGAGGCTTACGATAAATATTGGGTTCATAATTCAGTAGAGAACCAAGCTGAATACAAAAAGTACAGGGGAGAACTGAAAATGGAAATAAGAGGGGCAAAGAGAGTGTATGAGGATAGATTAGCGGGTAACATAAAAAGGAACCCAAAAGTCTTTTATAAACATATAAATAGTAAAAAGATAGTCAAAGGAAGGGTGGGGCCGATTAGGGACCAAAAAGGAGATCTTCTTGTGGCATGGCTGAGGTACCAAATGAATACTTTGCATCTGTCTTCACTAGAGAAGAGGATGCTGCCAATTTCACAGTAAAGGAGGAGGTAGTAGAGAAATTGGATAGGATAAAAATAGATAAAGAGGAGGTACTTAAAAGATTGGCAACGCTCAAAGTAGAAAAGTCACCAGGTCTGGATGGGATGCATCCAAGGTTGCTGAGGGGAGTAAGGGTAGAAATTGCAGAAGCTTTGGCCACAATCTTCCAATCCACCTTAGATATGGGAGTGTTGTCAGAGGACTGGAGGATTGCAAATGTTACACCCCTTTTCAAAAAAGGGAAGAGCGATGAACCCGGCAATTACAGGCCAGTCAGCTTAACGTTGGTCGTGGGGGAACTTTTAGAGACATTAATCCGGAACAAAGTTTAATTGGCACTTGGAAAAATATGGGTTAATAAATGAAAGTCAGCACAGATTTGTTAAACGCCAATCGTGTTTGACTAACTTGATTGAGTTCTTTGTTGAAGTAACGGAGAGGGTTGATGAAGGTAGTGCGGTTGATGTTGTGTAAATGAACTTTCAAAAGACATTTGATAAAGTACCACATAATAGACTTGTTAGCAAAATTGAAGCCCAGGGCAGTATCTGCATGTATACGAAATTGGGTAAGAGACAGAACGCAGACAGTAGTGGTGAATGCTTGTTTTTCATTCTGGAGGGAAGGATACAGTGATGTTCCCCAGGGGTCGGTGTTGGTACCACTGCTTTTTTGATATATATTAATGACCTGGACTTGGGTGTACAGGGCATAATTTCAAAGTTTGCAGATGACACGAAACTCGGAAATATAGTAAACGGTGAGGAGGATAGTAACAGACTTCAGGAGGACATAGACAGGCTGGTGAAATGGGCAGACACAAGGTAGATGAAATTTAACGCCGAGAAGTGTGAAGTGATTCATTCTGGTAGGAAGAATGAGGAGAGGCAATATGAATTAAATGTTACAATTTTAATGTTAATTGTACGATTTGTATCAATTGGGGTTAATTGTATTCAGGTGGTGGGTATCGACTGGGGACTCTCTTGGATCCTTTTTATAGGAGAGCTTAAGGAGGGTGTGGGGTGTGTAAGAGGAAACTCTGTGAATAAAGTCTTGGAAACAACTAAAGACCAGGCTCTAGTATTCTTTCCTTCACCACATGGCTATCCAGTTTTAACATTCAAAGGGGATGCAGGAACAGAGAGACCTAGGGGTGTACGTACTCAAGTCTTTGAAGGTGGCAGGACAAGTTGAGAAGGCTGTTAAAAAGACGTATAAATGGAGGCATAGAGTACAAAAGCAAGGCAGTTATGTTATACCTTTATAAAACACTGGTTGGGCACCAGCTGAAGTATTATGCCCAATTCTGGGCACCACACTTGGGGAAGGATGTCAAGGTCTTAGAGAGGGTGCAGAGGAGATTTAATAGAATGGTACCACGGATATGGGACTGCAGTTATGTGGAGAGACTAGAGAAGCTGGGGTTGTTCTCCTTAGAGCAGAGAAGCCTGAGAGGACATTCAATAGAAGTGTTCAAAATCATGAAGGGTTTTGATAGAGTAAATAAGGAGATACTGTTTGCAGTGACAGAAGGGTTGGTAACCAGAGGACACAGATTTAAGGTAATTGGCAAAAGAACCAGAGGTGACATGAGGAAAAAAAATTCATGCAGTGAGTTGTTATGATCTGGAATGCACTGCCTGAAAGGCTGGTGGAAGCAGATTCAGTAATAACTTTCAAAAGGGAATTGGATAAATACTGGAAGCGGAAAAATTTGCAGGACTATGGGAAAAGGGCAAGGGTGTGGGACTAGTTGCTTTGCTCTTTCAAAGAGCCACTACAGTCACAAAGGGCTGAATGGCCTCCTTCTGTGTTTTATCATTTTATGATTCTATGATGAAAATGAAAATATGATTTAATTCCAATACTATCGTTCAATTTTCCTTAAATATAGACTGCAATTAATTTATTACTAGTTGATTTCATGTGACATTGCCATTGGGAAGCCTGAGGACACGTTGATTCCTTTGCTTATGTACTTTATGGGGCCGATTTTCGGATGGCCGAGTGGGTGCGATGGGGGTGGGGGGGCTCCAAAAGTGGCGGAATCCTGGAGCGGGTTCAGAGCCCGGCTCCAACCTGCTCACTTCCGTGTTCCCCAATGAAGCGTTCGGGTGCGCGCGCAGCTCCTGCATGCGGGACTCCCACCAGCAATTAAAGCCGGCGGGATGATAATTTAGATACTTATTTAGCTAGTTGAGGTACTTGACAGACCTCATTGAGTGGAGATTTTGGCAGGGGTACAATTTTGAAGGATCCTCAGCATGTTTCCCATGCTGTGGGAAACACTCCCTGTTGGAGCAGATGTGTTTCAGCCAGCAGTCAGTGGGAGATGCAAAGGATTTTTTGACAATTGTGGGGAATACCTCATTTATTGCAGCAGGGCACTGTCACTTCAGACAAAGTTTTGGCTGCACTTTGTCTTTCCACTCAAAATTATTCATTTATACCCTAAAATCTGCTGTGCAAACATATTTACCTACTTTGCGGACCCCCTCAAACTCACACCGTCAGGATGGGGGGTGCCATAGCTGCATTCATCACTTCATCCGAGGACGAGCAACATCACCAGCCTCGCCAGGCAAGCCGTCCACCTCCGCCACGTGGAGCTCCACAACACAGTGCTGAGCCACAGGCACCTGCATAAAATAGTCATGCAACTACACATACACCCACTGTAGGGTGACCCAATGGGTGGCATCAAGTGTGGGCGTTCATGGTGAACCTCACGAAAGGGCCTTATTACACAAGCCAGTCAAAAATGGTCAAGAAGTGGCAGTAGTGGTGACAATAATAATATTTAATGTGCCATTAACAAAAAGCAAATATAAATAAAAAACATGACAAACCGTCAAACACCCTTGTGCATCCCCTTTGTGCTCACAAAACCTTTGCCTTACGCTTCCAACTACTCCTACGTGGTGCTTCCCCTGTGGCTGCAGCAGGGGAAGTGGCAGGTTGCTCAGAATCATACCTGGACTGCTTAGATGCTTTCGGCCTACGACCTATGGGCCCCATGAGAGCCCCGCCAAAGACTGCTCCACCTGCACCTGTGCAGGGGCAGACTTGACCACCCGGAGAGGAGGCAGCATTGCGGTTGAGAGGGGGGCAACGGGTGAGAAGTGGGAAGCGCTTCCATGTCCCCTTTCGCCATCATCCCTCTCCTGGGCCAGACCCACATCACTCCTACCACCCTGCTGGATGACAGTTTAGCGACAGGCGGCAGAAAGTTGCTCACTCTGAGTCCGAAGGGCCATTGTCAGGGCCTCATTGGACTCGTTGGTGAGCCGTGCTTGAAGCTCGATGGAGGCTAGCCTTTCATCCATCGCAGACACTCCCGCACTTACACTATCTCAGAGATGCCCTCACATCCCTGTGACGGTATCTCAGAGATTCCCTCCCGCACCTGTGCCACCATTCCACCCATGCAGGAGTTGGACTCCTCCATCCTCTGCGCGAATGTGGAGAGTGTGCGTGGCCCCTGTTCCAGCACTTCGCAAATGTGCTGCTGCCCCTCGGTCATTCTCCTTTTAAAGGATGGCCCCCAGGGTTCAGCATCTGTGTCCAGCTGAGCAGAGCCTGGAGAAGAGTGCTCCCACAGACGCGGACTCTCCACAGCTGCCCCTGCCACCAGTGTCTGCTCGTGCTCACGTGTGTGGTGACTCACCATGTGCGACCCCAAATAAGTGAGGATGGGGACCCACCGAGGTGTGTGTATCTGCGCTGGTGGATGGCGGTCGCTAAAGGCCCTGTAAGAGAACAGACGGCAATATTAAGCATGATGACAGATGTTGAGGTGCTGAATATGGCAAGGCATGTTAACATCATTTGCTATTGTGAGTGCTGAATGTTAAATTTCTGTCACTAGCCGTTTGTCAGGTGGCAGTCTCGGCATTCCCGATGGACAGGCACTCGAGGGTGCGGCTCACTTCAAGAGCCTCCTGCTCTGGGTCCGTGAGGATGACCTGATGTTGCGGCCCCCTCCGGTCTTCGCCCTCTCCCGTGCATTCTGGGCTCTCTTGTCCTTTAAGGGGAGAAAGTAGAGAGGCGTGAGTGAGGGATGGTGACCTGGCTAACCGCTGAATGCATTGGTTTGGGTGAGGCTGACCGTGAAAGAGATGCATCAAAGGGTGAGTATAAGACAGAGCCATGACATTATATGAGGATTGGGTTGAGTGGTAGTGGTGGGATGAGTACTGGGGAGGTGAGTAAGTGCAGGTAAGTTGAGGATGAGCTTTGAGTGGACGTGAGGAGTGATGTGATAGAGTAGCGTTGGCAGAGAAGAATGAGTTGTGGGGTGGGGATGGTGATATGGAAGACGGAGTGTAGGGGAATGAGTAAGTGTACTCAATTTGGCTGACCGAGTTAGGTCATTGAAGCGCTTTCTGCACTGGATCCATGTCCGTGAGACGTTGCTGCTGCTGGTGACCTCCTCTGCCACCTCGAGCCAGGCCTGCTTGGTGGCAGAGACAGGCCATTTCCTCCCGTCCGCCGGGTAGAAAATATCCCTCCTCCTGCTCACCCCATCCAGTAAGACCTGGAGTGAGGCATCAGTAAATCTCGGAGCAGCCTTTCCCCTGGGCTGCTCCATTCTATAATTTTGGTTGTTTGCTGCAGGAGCAGCCACTGAAGGACTGCCCCTTTAAGTAGAGCTCCTCCAGCTGACAGCCTGTGATGCGGGTGCGTAGTCTGCCCACTGCTCAGGTTTCCAATGGGAAACCCAGAAGCCATGTTAAGTGGCTTCAATTTACCCGCGATCGTGTGGGGAATGGACGGATTTCACTGGGCAGGTTACCCACGTGCCCAGTCGCCCCCCCCAACCCCCACCCCCCCACTGCTACCATCCCGCCTCCCTGGTAATTTTGGGGCCTCTATCTCATTTTTTAAAAGTGAAAGATCCCTAATAAAATGGCAGATAAGTTGTACCAGATAGGCACCTAGTGTTTAGAAGCATAGGGGAGGGGGTATAGTTTCAGATGGTTTAGCAACACTGCAGGGCTGAGGCGAGGGCTGAACCTTGTTAGCTGCTTGGTGATCCAGGTGTTTGGTAGAACTGGAGTGGGGGTCCTGAAATTTGACAGTCGTGGAGGCGCTGAGATTTTGTAGTAAGGGGGTATTCCTGGAGTTTTTCTGTGTGGGAAGGGGATGCTGCGGGTTTAGGAGTATGGCTGTGAAGTTTGCTCGTTGTGCGATGTGGATTTTTTGGGATTAGGTAGTGGGGGATGGGGGTGGGGGTGGATGATGGTGGTTAGCAGCAAGAAAATGAGGTCCTTGGGTATAGCAGCATTGAGGGAGTTGTCCTGCGGTTCACAACACTAGGTTGGGAGTCTTCTGATTTTGTACCAGTGGTAAAGGAGTCTTGGAGTCTAGAAGAATTTGGAATGGGTCCCAGAGTCCGTGAGAGCTTGGGGAGGGGAAGAAGAATAGTGGGATCATATTATATATGGACGTTTGTGGGGAAGAGTCATGGGGTCTGTGAGCACTGGAAGGAGGCTTTTTGGACATTTATTCTGGATAATTATCTTGAATTTGGCATCTCAGATCTTGCCCGTAGGCCGGCCTTCGCTCCTTAAGGCCTGGAGTAGGTAGTTACTTGACCAATATTAAATAATTTGTAGTGAGCAGAAGGATCAAACATAAAACCCTCATTATTGTCTTTAGGCTACTGGTTATTTCACATATCCTCACGTGATCTTCTTCGACTTTGGAAGACAGCACAATAAACACTTCACAAGATCGTGGTTAGAATAATAAACTGCCAAACAGAGTTATTAAACAATAACTCTGTAAGTGAATAGATGTAATAACACACTGTTGATTTACAGTAGTTACACGCCTAACTATCTCTCCTCAGAATATGGATAATAACAAGCAGTTGTGCTTGTTGCACTAAATTTAAATATGAATTGGACCTGGCTCAAGGTCCTTGAATATTAACCTTTGCATGTGGTTTGTTATTGACCAACCACAGAGTCTATGAGGGTGATTTTAAACCTCAAGAACGGGTGGGTTGGGGGCAGGTGGGAGTTGAAAATAGTTGTTTTTTGGGTCACGACCGCAACCCGGCTTTATTTTCGGGTTTAACGTCGGCGCGTAAAAATACAGGCTTCACACTGGGAATGCAAAGTCCAAAAATTTTGCGGTTGCAGCCCTAAAAAACAATTATTTTCAACTCCCACCTGTCCCCAACCCACCTGTTCTTGGGGTTTAAAATTACCCCCAATGATTTATCCCAATCTCACAGCTTCAGACAGAATTAAAACAAGACAGGGTAGAGAAATACTTACAAAAATTGATTGTAATGAAGAAAATTTAAATATGTACCTCTTAAACTCAAAAAAAGCTGTCAGTAAAACATAAGAACAAACAAAACCAACAAGATACTTCTATTTGAACTGAATGGCTTGGCCCCACAGATATAAGAGGGCAGATTTCCCTCTTTGTTACAATTGGGAAACACCCATTTCCTAAGCTTGGCGATGAGGAAAAAGGGGTGGAAGCCTGTTGCTACCCTGGGATTTCCTGGGGCTTCCCAAAGTTATATAACTGGGCCCAACTTTGCAATGCTAATGAGATCAGAGTGGGTGTTCCCAGCCTCCCACCGCACTTTATTATTGGACAACAATTGAAGAAATGTGGTGCTAGGGCCTGTGCCATAACCCATAGATCAGAGAGTCTAGGGTTCCTACGGCAACTCGAAAATTAAGCGGACAAGTGCCGTTTGTTTATATTAAACACTTTAGGATGACCTTTGGGCCTTGAGGCTTTCTGGCTACTGCTCTCCAACAGAAGTTAGGAGTCTCCAATGCCAGCAAGCTGCAGCTGCGCTTCTGTTTCCTGCTCTTCTCTCTGACACTGCACCCATCAAAGTGTGGGTCTGCGCTGGGAATGTTGTCAGATCATGCAAATGGCCCGGGATAGGAAATTTAATGGCACCTTTCCTCTGACAAGCACAAGGCACTTGAGGCATGCTGCCCTGGATGATCAAGATTTACTCTTCACGGTGCTATGCTCATGTGCAACAGATGAGCATTTTAGTCATGGGCAAATAACCCAAGGATTGTGGTCAGAATACACATTAAATCCAGTCCTGCATATGTATGGATTTGGTTCTGAAAAAATTAGCAGAACTCAAGGTGGATAAGTCTCCGGGCCCTAATGGCATGCTCCTGATGCTGTTGAAAGCAGTTAGCGGGGAGCTAGAAAAGGCTCTTGCTACAATTTTCTAATCCTTCTTAAATATGCAAATTGCGCTTTGAGACTGGAGAATGGCCAATGTAAGACCTTTGTTCCAGCAAGGAGAAAAAGATAAACTGGGTAACTATAGACCAGTTAGTCCCATGTCAATTATGGGAAAACTCTCAGAATCCATAATTTACTGTTGCCACAAGTGAGTTACTAGCTGGGCACAAGTTCTTGGTCAAACAAAATCTCTTCTGGGAACCCAACTCGAGTGAACTTTTCTAACAATGTTCTTAGCCATAGTGTGTGCATCCATTGGCATCACAGTTACTGTGTCCAGATACTAGGACATAATCCACCATGGTTAATATTTACTGTTTCTCTGACAGATGTGGGGTCAATGATATCTGTGTCCACTCTCATCAAGGGTTTATTAATGATGGATAGGGGGTTGGAACGGCACTTTGTTGTGATTCCTTGGTTTGCTGGCATTGTTCACACAGTTCATAACTATATCACCCTATTGGTTTAGGTAATGAGGCTTTGAAGTCCTGGGTGGCCTGAGCTTGCATTACATCTAAAGAAGTGCATTGACGATCTGGCTTTGACTGAAATTTGCCTCACAGGTGGTGACACCTTGCCCCTTCGTGAAGCCTCCCCACCTGGCTATTCTTTACACCACCTGACCAGCTCAAACTGGCGCAGTGATGGTATGGCCCTTATCACCAAGTCAAACCTGGATCTTGCCCCCTTCTCCCCAGCAGCTTCTCCTACTTTGAGCACCTCATCTTCTTCCACCACCCTCAGCTCTCCTTTAAAATCTACATTGTCCTTTCCTCCCCCCATCCCCATCCCCGTCCCGGTCCCAAATTTCTCACCAAGATATCCTCCATCAACTCCTGCATGGAGTGACTCCTCATCCTCAATGATCAGTTTCTTTGACTCACTGCCTAGGGTCTTACTTTGCTGATCATCTGGAACAGCTTCCAGAAAACAATCCCTTTATGTCAATTAACACAAAGCCATATAATTTGTTACATTCTCCATAGCTAGCCACAATTTCCAAATATCCTGTAGCTCTATAACTAACTCTAGGGAAGTGTTGTGAGTTCTGTGAGAGCTGCCAAATCACAGAATCACCCTCCCCCCCCACTACCTCTGGTCTGATCTGCCTACCTACTCCTTCCCCCCCAATCTCCCCCAACCTCTCACTTTTGCCACTATCCCCACGTGTTGCTTCCTGATACCGACTGCTCAACAACTGGGTGGGCAGCTTGTACCAGGGAGCAGAGTGTAAGGATAAGGATGATGGCATGATCAGGAGCTCAGAGAAGAGGTGGGGAGGTGAGATGGTTGGGGGCAGGGGGGCGGAAAGATGAGGAGTGTTTATATAGGCAGTTTCCATTATAAATGGAAAAAGGACAAAGGAATTCACAATGGAAGTGTAAAAACAAGCACAAATTATGTGACTTTAACATGGGGATTGAATTACGTCTGGTCCCTCTAACCCGTCTTACCTGAAGAATCGCCATTTGCAACACCATTGGAGATCGACGAGTATATATCGCAAAGAAATCTTCATCACTTAAAATAAACATAAAGGGCCCAAAATTCCTGTTCAGGCCAATGTGGAATTCCAGTGGATCTCTGGATCGGGGCCAGAAAACGGGTCAGAGCCGGGTTCTGGCAGGATTCTGCTGCGTTTATTCTGTCCTGCCATCTTCTGGTAGGTGATGCCGTTGGTTGATTTTCTTCTTATCTCCCGGCCCCCCTCCCCCCACATTAAAGGGGTATCTCTGGACTACCTCAGAATTCCACCATTACACCCTTATAAGGCCTCAGTGGAACTCTTGCTATCGAGAGCTGACATGAGTCCTATTGAGGCCTTTTGAAGGTGCACAAGCCTTACCTGGAGAGGATCGATTACCTTTCTGAAGCGGGAGAATGGCTCATTCCAGAGGTGAAGAGTTCTACAGCCAATGTTAACTTTGGCCCGAAGAGCCTTAGAACACTTCAGGTGGAATGGCTTTGTGCCACTCTGCCTTACAAGGATGGATTAGAGTAGGCACCATTTGCCTTGCAGGCGTCGGTGGCCTTCCCGACCATGCAAATGGCCCCTACACCATGATTGGGAACTGTGACCATGGCCAAGCATGTGAACCAACGGCATCACCTACCAGAAGATGGCAGGACAGAATAAACGCAGCGGAATCCTGCCAGAACCCGGCTCTGACCCGTTTTCTGGCCCCGATCCAGAGATCCACTGGAATTCCACATTGGCCTGAACTGGAATTCTAGAGCAGAACCTACAGAATTTCTGGGCCAAATTATGTATATTGCAAATAGCCTTTAAACAGAAAATTATTTGCTGCTGATAACTTATGGGTCCATTAGGTTTTACTAAATTAAATCACCTATAAAAATGTTTTGGTTTATTATTAGCCATTTTCCAGCTTACTTTTTCCATTACTTTTTGTATAAGATTGTATTAAAATTTAATAGACGTGTTTCATTGTCATTTTTAATATTTAACAATGTTACAACCATTCCGTTTATTGTTGAGGCCTCAGCTCCTTACATGTATTACAGTTAAACAATTTGCAGCAAGAAGTTAGCTGCAAATTATTATGATTGCTCATGGATACAATGCAGTTGTCACTTTCAAACCTTAATATTCCATGCTTCAGTAATGTAATTTGGCGTAAAACATGGCTTTAACTGCAATATACAATTCTATTTCAGTTGGAAGCTAACATTGGTTTCATTAGGTACACTTTATACTCATTCACAATGGTTGCTCCCAGAATTCACTTAATTTATTTTTGATTGATCATCACATTTTCATAATGAGGTTAAAGTTGTCATGGAAGTTTGTTTTATTTTCACTATATGGAACAATTTCTGTAGCAGTATTTAAAAAACCAAAAAGCATCTGCAGTTGCCAGTGTTTCAAAGAATTCATTCTTTAAAGATGAAATCAATCCAGTTTCAAGTTTATTCCCCTGCTATATGATTAAGGCTCCAGGGGTGTATTTTGTGCAAAAAAAGTCTTTTTGATTTGTCAGAAATTCTTTCCATTAATATGCAGCTGTCATTGCTCAAGCAAATCCAGATCTCAACTTCTCCTTTTATCTTTCTTTCTTACCCCAGGCTGCAGCGAGTACCTAACTCTGCTGGAGAGAATGTCCACTCCTTTTTGATCGGTGCTCGATACAACAGGTCAGTAAAGACAGTTTGAAACTTCAAGTTCATTTTTAAACTGTCCAAATGATGATAAGTATTTTCTACCTGTCACATTGGTAATGCTCGTGGATCTGCTCTGGCACTGCTCATGATAGGTTGGAGGATATATTGTTTTGGAAGGACAGAACCATTATATCTTTTCACATACGATGTATTCTGCTGCTAAAGTGCAGCCATGTGTAATATGGTGTTTCTCTTTAAGACCACAATGTAGAATTACTACATCTTCCTCAGGTCAGTTAGAGGCTGATTTCTCTTGGCAGATCCCCAGGTCAATTTGAGGTCTGACTATTTTGTTTTCTTTTACCTATATTTTTGTCAACGATGACTCTTGAAGTCAATAAGAATGTACTTTTATACCTTCCGGAGGTCAATTAGAGGCTGATTTCACTTAGCAGATTATGAGGTCTATTAGTAATCAGACTATTCTTTTAAAAGTGTGATTCCTGAAATGAATTAGCAGGCATTTGCTGTTAGTAGGGAAGATTCTCTGTACATTGCAATTGATTGGCTTTCTTTCTTTTTTATACTTTTTAAGTGACCCAGAAACTTGCATATATGATACCTAAAGTGTGCCAAATGTGTCTCAAAACTGTTATTTATACTCGCAGATCTCTCTTGGTGTTGCTTACAATAAGTTGGATGATATGGATGTAATATACAATGTATTCTCTTGAGTGGGATCTGTATCCTTTCAAGGCCACAAAATTTAGTTGTTTTTCAGTAAACACAGGCTCAAGTCAGAGTTTAATTGTTGTTTGGTCAGGGTACTTTGCAGATTGTAACATTGTTGTCAGCTTCAGGCTGCAGCTTAGAAGGACCCAGCATTTTAAGATTGAGTGTGATGTCTGGTGTGTAAATTTTGCATGTAATTTTCAATATTATAAGCAGATCTGTGGCATTGCTCATGGTAAGTTTGGTGATATGCTGTTTTATAACACAGACACACAATATATGCTGTTTTGTCATTTAAAGCCATCAAGTTTAATTTCTGTAAATAAATACATGCTGGGGTCAGTCTGAGTTTAATTGCTTTTTGCGAAGGAAGTTTGCTGATTAGAATGTGCTTGTTAATTTCTGGCTTCAGGTCAGAAGGAGCAGTAAACTAACAGCCTTCCTTTCTCTTTTGTTTATACTGTTGACACTTTAAAGCGTGTTTTCTGACATCTGCACATGCTGATGTATCATTATTAATATTTTAGTAGTTGATCCTCCTGTGTGTTGCTTACAGTGAATTAGAGGATAATTTTATCCCATGTAATGTATGAAACACTATGAGAGCCACTGATTTACAGTGATTTTATTACACAGTATTGTTGTAGTTTAAGCTTGCTGAAATCCATGAAGAGTGGAAGCTGTGTGCAGGGATGTATGTCAGGAGGAGATCACGAAAGGTGGGGCAAGGCCATGGAGTTGTTTTGAACATGAGATGAGGATTGTGAATTCAACTGGATTTCAGAAGGCCAGTGAAGCTTGGCCAGAGAGGGGTTGATGGGAATGCATGAAAGGACGTGAAACCTTAAGGTGCTGAAAACATATATTGAGTCTAGGTGGGATTGAGGAAAAGGTAGGAGTAGAGGTGGGCATTATTTTCAGGTCTTGTTCACTAATTGGATGTGGAGGAGAAAGCTTAACTTGGGGACAAGCAGAATGTTGTGATTTTGCATCTTTGGGGTAAGCTTGAGGTGGAAGCCAGGGCAGTGATTCAGAAATGCTGTGAGGATTCAAAGACCATGGCTTTGGTTTTGCCCACATTAAGCTGGATGAAGTTAGGACACATCAGGGTGTAATTTTGGACAGGCAATTGAAGAGGGTGACAACAGCAGGGGAAACTTAAGTGGAGAAAGAAAGGTAAAGCTGCGGGGAATTGGGTACATGTAGAAGCTGACTCCATGCTTATAGATGATATTGCTGAGGGACAGATGTAAATGATGGATGAGGGGACCAAAGGTAGCACTCTGAAGTATACGGGAAGGGCAGTCACGGTGACTGTAAGGAGACGGGAGGCGAAAATATTGGAAGAGATACAGTGCAACAGGCAGGACTGGAACCTTGAGAGAGTAGTGCCATGGAGGTAGACCATGAAGGAGAGGAGTATCTAAGCATCCTATGGACTCTTTGAGAGAGATTACATATTAGTGCTGAAATTGTGGTAGTTTTGCGCTGTAGTTCACGTCCACTAGGAATTTAATTGAGAATGCCCAAACTAATTTCACGTAGGATCCTTATAGTCCGTAACCAGAGAAGGCTTTCATCACATCAACCTGGGCTGAATTTGTATTTGGGTACCAGAGTTGAAAGTTGAATGCACTGCAGCTCAGTGCGGTACTTATTAGATTTTGCTAAATGCTGCATCTCTGTATATTTAACACAGCAATAAAGTTAAAATAATTTATTCAAAAGCATCTAATTACCTTTGCTTATTTAAAATGAAGTGGTTGTTATTTCACCACTGGGTGAAAACACATTAAATTACCTCAATTATATTTATTCGGTGTTGCAAGCTGGCACTTTCCAGTTATAAATAGGTGAATCAGCGCTTCAGTGCCATCCTGCTCACTGTCTTGTATATTATAAAGATAACAATTACCAGGCAGTGATTTTAAGGCAGTGATTTTAAGGCAGTAATTCAAAATGGGGATTCTGCATGAGGTTTATAATGTTATCAGAATCACTTAATTGAATCACTACCAGACATCTATTGTCTTATACATAGCATGAAGTTGTTGTTGGTTCATCAGAAATATCCCTCTGATACCATAGAGTGCTATTCTATTGTCGTGGAAGTGTAATAGATGCATAAATTTATAGCAATATATTTCTGATCATTGATTGCAGTCTATCAAGAGTGCCACCTTTGAACGTTGCCACCTATTGAAACATCAGAATTGTAGAATGGTGGTGAGATTCAAAGAGGACCATAAAGGCAAATGAAAATCTGTGAAGGGTAGTAGATATTAAGGTAGAAATTGATGTCAGCAATGTTATCATGCTAACTCTTTATGTGCTTGTACCAAGTTCCTTCTATAAGCTATTTTAATGGAGGCATTAACCTGTTGATACATTACCATTAAAATGACAGAGACATGAATCTGTTATCAATGCACTGGCCAGTCTGAAGTATTGGCTCCCATTAAAGTCAAGGGAGCTGCTCTAGGACACATACATTTCCTCCTGTTTCTCCTCACTGAGACCTAAGATGTGTTTTCTGTATCTTTGTGCCAGTAGAGTGATTTGTATTAAAAATTGAAAAACTTCCACGCATGCCTAATATGCATAAATGATAGTTTGATGGTTTGAAACTTTAATTTTTATGCATAAGTAGGGACTTGAAGAAGGAATATGGCGTCAGTTCAGCACTTTCCCTGGGTCCGGATTGGTTACGCTGATTTCCACTTGTTTTACATGGATTTTTACATTCCGACGTATGGTAATAAGATTCTCAGAAAATGTTGATGTAACTTGCTGGTTACGCTGTTTCAAGAACCTCTGAGCCATTAACGTGTAATGACTATTTTTTTTAATTGCTGGGTTGGGTGGGGTGGGGGAGGGCAAGTGATGTAGTGTCACTGTTACTCTGTTAATCTGTCTCTTCCTCAATAAATTGTTTGTATCAATATCTTAAAATGGCTTTTAGATTTTCTTTGGAATTCATATAGTGGCAACTGTTCATACTGTATATGTGTAATGTAAATTTGTCACCATTACAACCTAAGATTTTACTATGTTCATTACCAAATTTGGACTTAATCAGTCTGTTGATTCTTATTAAAAAAACTTACTTGAAACCATGCATCCATTGCAAAACATGCAATTACAACCTCAATAATTAAAGAAATCCACCCTCTTCTATTTGCTTATTCTTTCTTTGTGACAGAATTCCAATTGGTTTCTCCTTGATTGCAGCATTTTTACTGTTTGTTTTATGTACCTTGAGAGCACAAAAATACATTAGCTTTAAATTCAGAATGGTCCCATAAACTAGTCACAAAGTGAATTGTAACATAAGTGCTCTTTCAAAGAGCCAGCATTGGCACGATGGACTGAATGGCCTCCTTCTGTGCTGTATCATTCTATGATGGTAGTTGAGGAGGGAAGTGGAGATGTGTAATGTCTATGAGGCCAAATATGATATCTGATCATGGGCACTGTGCATCTTTATATCTAAATTGTGTTAAAGACAGAGATAGAGGGAAGTACTGTGAACAACACATGTTATCCAGAATTTCCTTCTCCTTTAAACAAAAACCATCCTTACTGAGCTTACCCAGTGCCAAACTATTTTAACAATAGCAGTATTCACAGAATGTCATCAAATGATGAGGAACCATTGATTTGGTAGGTAAATATGGGTATTGACCTATCATAGGAGCACATGGTGCCTATTAAAGGCATATACTGAGGATTGATGAGAGCAATCTTTTAAAGTGAACAATTACTTAAGCACAAATTCTCTGTTCTCACACATCTCACAGCATTCAACTAATAGGAGCAATAGAAAAAAACAATTTTGTGTTCTTTTGTCAAGGTATCTTCTGTGGTATCGCAACTCTGGTATGAGCATAAATTGTTGCACACTGCGGTGGTGACATATTTTAATTGTCAAAGGGAAAGATGAAAATATGAAAACGGTTAGGAGTTGCTGCCACTAGGTTTTTAAAAAAAAGTGCTCAAAAATCTAGCCTATTCTGTTCTGGGTTATTTTCAAGTGGAAAATACAGGCCCCAGATGGAAGACCAATCCTTTAGCATTAGAGGTAATGGGCTGTCTAAGGTTTGTTTATTCAGCAAAGGAAGAGTTAATATAGGCATTTAAAAATCATTTTACTAAATAATCTTTTAGATTAGTAGCTTTTTGGTGACGGTTTATATTTTTCAACACTATCTTATACAATGTATATTTGTCCAATCCATATAGTGAAAGTGATATTTCACATTGATTTACAGTCGTGAAGTGTTTTACTGACCTTTGCTAATTTAGTAGTCTAGATACTCTGTCATTCAATACGCATTATCTGTTTCCATCTGCAGTCTGGGAGATCTATACTGTGGTGAGTCTGTGTATCTATAATATTCAGAGATGTTTCAGGAAGAATATTTTAAAACTGGTTTATAGCTACTGGGCAGTGCAGCTGAGGATATTTATAGCGTAAAAACATTCCAACATTTGGAAAAAGAATGTAAATTTTATCATATGCGTATATTTTACAAACAGATTATGGTTCCAAAAAATGAAAATGATGTCCCATTTTTAAAAAAATAGAGATGAACCTAAGGGGAATATATGCCTGAGTTCAAGCTAAATATAGATACTGAAAAAGACAGCTAATACTCATGGAACTATTTAACAAATGCTTCAAGATCTTTAAAGATTTTTTTTTCTATTTAGCAATGTTAACTATATTTTAAATATCAAAAAGCAACAGCCTGCAGTAAAAGTACTGTTATTTAGTACTTTTGTCTTTGTAGATTTTTTCTCTGATGTAGAAATTTCTGCAGACCTTAGATCATGGATATTGAACAAAGTTCACTCTTGTATTTCTTTACATCAACCAATAGGAAAATACAGCTTTTAACACACAAAAGGAAGGGATGATCAATTGATTATATTTAAAATCATCTTATTTACAGCATGATGATGAGCATTATTTTTTAAAGAATCATTTGCCTGATAAATCCCACAAAGACAGACTTCAGGATATCTTCTCTTACCTAGAATTTTAAAGGATAGTATTAACTCCATCTGCACTGTTGACTCATTCCTGAGAACTACTCTCAATAATATCATTTACTGATGTTTTACTGTAATATTTTTTTAAATTTAGTCATATAACTAAATATTTCTGTTTCATTTTAGTGAGGCCTAAAGGGACTGACAACCAAGCTTTCCATCCATTGTTTTATAACTTATAATAATCGAAAGCAGCCAAATTACTGCACAGAATTAAATTAAAACTTACTGTATTAGTTATGTCTGGTATTGATAAGGTGATACTGGCTAAAGTTATGAAATTGTGAGTATCCCAGTGAATGAAAGGGCTGAATACAAGTAGTTGTGTGAGAGAAAGAATTGGAGCAAATATGATGTGGAGGGGAGAAGCTGTGTGAATGGGTGTGTTGGGGAGAGAGAGAGAGGGAGAGAGGGAGAGGACAGACAGAAAATGTATTTTGAGAGGGAGTGGGAGAACGTGAGCTGCTGTGAATTTTTCAGGAGAGCTGCTGAAACCCATGGCAGTGAATACTGTACAAAGTGATGCTGTGGCTGCCCGTGAGAAACAAATGGGAATAGAGGAAGAGAGAGAGAGCTCTTCCCTCCAGCTTCACTCTATAGCCCAGTGTGATTACTATGTTTATTTCTGTTCAATCATTTATCTTCCTCACGTGGGTTCCAATCATTGCCCTGGCCAAGATTTTTTTTCCAGAGGTTGTTATTAACTATTTGCAGTCTCTGGGTCAGAATTGCGAGAGGGCTAGTGGTTGGGGTGTCTGTGAAAGAGTGGCAGTTAACACCTCAGAAAAAAAGAACAAAAAAATAAGTTTGTAAGTGCCCTGCATACACAAATTTTTGTGTTGCTTATTTTAGTGGGTACTAACAATGTTTTCATGCTGTTTTCATACTTTTTTTTATTGAGAACCCTAATGCTATAAATGCCACATTGTATGCGTTTTCCAATACTAGCAAGAGAAGGTGAAATGGCTGGCCAGAAAATTGTAGAAGCTAAGCATGAAATCATTTAAAATTTATATAACACAGGATACTGGGGAGCTAGGAGACCATTTATTTTAATTTATGGAGAAAAATTTCTTAACATTTAATGTAGCATCAAGAAGTTACTGTAAGAAAAATGTTGTAAGGATACAGTTGTAGAGTCATAAATATTTTTCTGCACTTGTACTGATCCACCTACTTGGCAAGAGACAAACAAAAAAGTTAACTATTTGTACCATATTGACAGGCTTCACATAACAGCATTGACCAGAAAAAGTACATCTGCTCTGTGCATTTTACATCATCAGTCCACTGTTAATAAAAACTCTATAAAGCATATTTAGGGTCCAATTTCATCTTCCATGTGATAATTTGCTAATCTGGGCATGGAACTGTGCACATTCTGCACATGTGAAGAGGTCTTGGGGTGTCAGATTCAGCACTTAAATGTTAAGCCACTATGGAGCAGCAACCAACAAAGCAAATAGAATGCAGAACGATTTTGTTAAATCACTGGAATTTAAGTCAGAGGATATCATACTGAAAATGTACAAGACTGATCTTGAGTACTTTGTCCAGTATTGATCACCAAAGTATAAAGGAAACAGTGATGCACCTGAAGATGGTGGAGGGGCACGGTAGTGTAGTGGTTATGTTACTGAGCTATTAATCCAGAGGCCTGGACTAATAATCTCGAGAACGTGAGTTAAAATCCCAACATGGCAGTTTGGGAATTTGAACTTGATTTTAAACAAATTTGGGAAATTGAAAAACTGGCATCAATAAAAGTAACCATGAAGCTGACGGATTGTCGTAAAAACTAAACTGGTTCACTAATGTTCTTTAGGGAAGGAAACCTGCCATCCTTACCTAGCCTGGCCGATGTGTGACTCCAGTCCCACACCAATGTGATTGACTCTTAACTAACTTCTGAAGTGGCCTAGCAAGCCACTCAGTTCAGTGCAACGAGGGATGGGCAAAAATTACAGGCTTTGCCAGTGATGCCCATATCCCGAGAATGAATTTAAAAAAAAATCTGGTGGAGAGAAAAACCACAAGGCTGATCCCCAGCAATAGAGGATTGAGCTAAGAGGGAAGATTAGAGAAACTATTACTGTTTAGCCTTCAAAAAAAGTTCACTGAGCGGGGACCATAAGATATTAAATTGTGTAGAAAAAGTAAATTCAAAGCATTATTTTAAGATAAACCATGATAATAAGAAAAGGGACACCGGTTCAAACTGATCAAAGGTGAATTTAGGACTGATGTCAGAAAGAATTTCTTGACCAAAAGAGTATTTAACAGTTGGACTAGATTTCAAGGTTGCTGAACACCTTTAAACCAATCAAGAGTCAACTAGATGCTGTTTTGAGAGAGCTGAAGGTTTTTCTGGATGGACGGGCTATAATGGGATAAATGACCTTGTTTGTATTTATCTTCTGAAAAACAGGTTGATCTAAATAGAAATATGTAAATCTAGATTGCTATTTTCCTCACAGTCTGATATCATTTTGAAGATACGATTGAGCTTCCAAATGCAAATATTTACTCAGTGAAATTTAAATAAAATTTTGAACACTTATAAATATATACAATACAATACTGAGTGCCCATGTGGGGACATTGCATTTTTGATAGAAATTGCAAAGGTAAAGATTCAAACATCTTCACAAGGAGGTGGTTTTTAAAAAAGAAGTAACTAAAAAGAAGCTATTCAAATACAACATGGCACAAAAGCGTAGTGCTAGTTCTTCAGTGAAAAGAAACTGGAGAAGTATCAGAGGCAAATCAGTGATCTGATATGTAGGAACAAGTCCTAAACTTAAAAAACGTTCTTGAAACCTGTTCTCTCCAAAGTTATGACAATCTGGTTTCCTATCAAATTACTTTACCTGTGCTGTTCTCTTGACTGTTTCCATTAACTCAAGGATTCCCCAGAGCTCTGTCTTCTTACTCATTCTGTGCCTTCGGCATATCCATGACTTCCTCCACTTATCATTCAACTCTAGCCACTCTTTTTAGGTGTCGGCCGTGGCTCAGTGGTAGCACTCTTGCATCTGAATCAGAAGGTTGTAGGTTCATATCCCATTTGAGCACAAAATACTGAGCTGATACAGCAGTTCAGGCCTGAGGGAGTGTTGTACTGTCAGAGCAGGTGTCTTGGTCAATATTTATCCCTCAACCACATTACTAAAGTAGATTATCTTATTGCCATGTGAAAATTGGCTCCTACATTACAGTGAAGTGACTATACTTCATTGGCTGTGAAGCAATTTGGGAGGTCGTGAAAGGCGCTATATAAATGCAGATCTTTCTTTTTTTTTGATGCTGAGTCTACTCTACTTTTATCAACTCTCTTTAGATTGTATGCCCCTCAGTGTACACAACCTCCAGTCCTCTCACAGTGCAAAGGCTGAATCATTAGATCTTACTCTTTGGGGGCAATAACATTTTTGTTTTTTTCTAAAAGAAGAAAGGGAACTCCCCCTGCTCTTCTTCGAAATGGTGCCATGGGATCTTTACATCCACCTGAGAAGGCAGACGGGGCATCGGTTTAGCACCTCATCCAAAAGACAACACCTCTGACAGTGCTGCATCCCCTCAGCCTGGATTATATGGTCAAATCTCTGGAGTGGGACTTAACCCCACAACCTTCTGACCCAGAGGCATGTGTTCTACTGATTGAGCCACACCTAACACCTTCTGTTCTTCGAAGACAACTTCTGTTATAAGTCTATGCAACAGTTATCATCTTATAACTTTATGGCTTCATCCCGAGCCTTTCTTAGTTGATCAACAGTCATGGCCTCACTATTCCCTCTGACTCTGACCTCAAATTGAACTCTCACATCTCCATGGTTGAAGCTACCTCCAAGAAGTTTGTTTCCTCTTTCATGCCAAATTTTCTTTCCTCAAGAGTTCCTCAACAACTTTTTGAACTACCTATAAACCCCAAGTCTGTACAAGATTAGAATCTTGCTCCAGTATCTGGGGAGGCTCTTTTGACACCTTGGGCACAGTCTTGGGCTAGAAAAAAATTGTCATTTGATAGACAAAGGCTCTTTCACCTCTTGCCTTCAACCGTTGCTATAATCTTTCTTCTCTCTTTTTATAATTACTACTAGGGACAGTGCTCCTCTGATATTTACTCTTGTTCCTTCTATGTTCCAAATATGTGTCCTGTACACTCTTCCTCCTCCTAACATCTCCCCTGTGTTGAAATGAAGATTCGTTTTTGTTTTGTATTTTTGTATTCTTGTATTCTTTTTCAGAACCTCACAACTGTGAAACCCGTTAGCTCCCTCAGTCTCTCCTTTCAACTAAATTTTCAGGATTTTAAAACCCAACATCAACAAATCATGACCTCCTGATGAAACTAATTTTTTCAGCTTTGATGGTGTCTCTTCACCTTAGTTTCTCAACAAAATTGATGAGGTTGCGAACACAGTAGAAAGGTAAGTGGTTTGACTACACTCAGACAGATGAAATGAAACAAAGCTATATATCAACTAGCCAGTGCTCCAAGCTGTTGTTTATCATGAATTCCCTGAAGATGGATAATTAGCCAGAATAAAAGCATCCTGGTAGGCTCCTGGGAAGTGATATTGCAATCACAGACTATCTGCATGTTCACAAAATAATAGTTTTTCAATTACAGAATTGGATTGCAATAGTGCTCATAGTTTGACATATATACAATCGTTAGTTCCCAGAGCCATGAGAATGCTAAATACTCATTGACAATTTCTCTGAGTCAGTGATGAGGCACTTTCTTGGTAGGATGGAGGGTGAGTCATCCAGACTCATTTTTGCATGCCCCCGGGAGTAGTTACTGAGCTATATTAGCAGTGGACTGGAAACTTGCTCATCCTCTCAGACACAGATGTATTTGATTTTGGACAGAGAAACCCAAAAAGAGGGAGGAAAATATTTGAAAAAATTGTAATTTTAACTGTGATAATAGGAAAAAATCCTCTAAGTTCTTGTTGCTCAGTTATTTAGAGAACAGCTTTTACAATCTGCTAACAAGAGCAACACAAGTATAAGCTTTGTTACAGTCTAACAAAATGGACTCATTAATCCACATTAGCATAGTCGGTATTGGTACCTTAAATGTTATTGGCAAGACTATTCTCACTGAAGAATTTGGTCTAAATTGTCACCTAACTGTTGGCAGAGATCTGCTATTGTTTGCTTAATAAACTAGTATCTCGATTGTTATTGACTATTTATTGGACCAAGAAAAAAATTCACACAGTAGGATATTAGCTCCTTTTGCTTGCCTTCTTTTGCCTGTGTTCTTTTGCCTTTCCCAAATCTCTTAAGGTAGTAAGCTTCAACCATTTTGCTGCAGCAATGACTCTTTACATAACGTGTAAAACCGGCATACTATAATTGACATAAGTCGGGAGTCTGATGGAATACTCTCCACTTGCCTGGATGGGTGCAACAACACTTAAGAAGCTCGACACCATCCAAGACAGAGCAGTCTGCTTGATCAGCACCCCATCCACCACCTCAAACATCCACTCCCTCCACCATCCACTCCCTCTACCATCGGCATACCTGGCTGCAGTGTGTACTATCTACAGGATGCACTGAAGCAAGTCACCAAGGCTTTTTTGGCAGCAGGTGCAGGGAACACCATCACTTTCACGTTCCCCTCCAAGTCACACACCATCCGGACTTGGACATATATCGCCATTCCTTCATCGTCGCTGAGTCAAAATTCAGGAACTCCCTACCCAACAGTATATGTGGAAGTATTTTCATCACAGGGACTGCAGCATTTCAAGAAGAAGGCCCACCACCATCTTCTCAAGGGCAACCAGGGATGGGCAATAAATACTGGCCTTGCCAGTGATGCCCATATCCTGGGAATGAAAAGAAAATCACAATTAGGTCTGGGAACTGGCTTGGAACATTCTTTATACCAGGCAAATTGCCTGACTATGCTCCTTAATTAATTCATTGAGGGAAAATTATCTGGGTAGAAATTATTTGCATCAGGGTATATCTACATCCAAATTGGGTACAGTATAAGTGCAAACAGACACTCTACATGCAGAAACAGCACTTGCTCACAAAAAACGGAATGGAGAAATTCGGTCCATTACAGTGAAATTATGTCCCTTTTAACTTTGTTGGTGTTGAAATGATTGATTTGGCAGTGTATCACAAGAATTTGAAACTACAATAAATGTTTTGTTTGAAATGAAACACTGCACTAATTTTAACATCTTTAAAGCAAATGTCTATCACACAGGTTGAGACAATATACTCCATAGTATGTTGGAATTAACAAATGTTTGCTTGAGCTAAAGCGTTCTTTGTTCAGATTCAAACCTTTACCTGTGGTTGTGCTATTGTTACCATATATATCAAAAATCTATAATGAAGTGATATATTTAATGTAAGGTTCCTGAATGACCATCTGTTATTGGAATTACTTGTTTTTTGGCTTGCATTCAGAATGAATTACCTGGATTCTAAAGCTGTGGAAAGACATGGTCTATTCATCTGTCGTAACAAACCACACGTTCACTTTATGGCTGATCACGGAAGAGAACAAAGTAAAACGATCGATACAGAAGAAGGTAGATGGTACTTTTAGTGATATTAAACTAGAGATATGTAGTGTCTGCAGGTGGCTGATTTATGAATAGCTTTTATGAGCAGGAAAGCTCATTAGGCCCAAACAAGCCTGTCTGCTTTTCAAAGAACCATAACTACCTGTCTTCTCATCACATCCCTCAATTCCTTCTCTCTCCAGAAATTCATCCAATTGTTTCTTGAACCAATTGCTTCAATTGCCGACCATAGTAACTTACTCCACAACTCTATTAAGTTTGGGTGAAAAAGTTCTACCTCAATCCCAATTTCTAACTTCTGCACTTGATATTTGAATTGTTCACCATTGTGAAAAATTGCCTTAACTAGTTTTGATAATCAAATTTCTAGGGGGAGAAATTGAATAAGGGCCGTTTTTGGGCGTAGGTAGCATGATGCGCTATTACCCCCGGCCAATGACTCCTGCGCAGGCAGGACGCAAGTTTCGGCCCACCCGAGGACTCACCTGCAATCAATGTTCCATTCCGGGCCTTGCACGTGGAATCAATGCAATTCGCACTTTCCACCACCGGGGGGAGGGGCGGTGGAGGGGGGGGGGGCTCAATCTCTTAAAGGGAGGATGGGCGCTAAATTGGGCTGTGCGGCGCCCGTTGTTTCCGCACTACACGGCCTCTCTGACATCCAAGATGGCGTCTTGGATGCTCACCCACGTGTCCTGCGTGACGTGTGCCAGACGCCATCTTGGTACAGGAGTTTGCGCAGGCGCAGATAACGAACGCTGGAATCATGTAAAGTAGGGAGAAAATGGCTTCAATCAGTGTGCAATGCTGATTTAAAGTGATAGACACAATTTTGGGACTTAACGCTGAACTCTTAACCCCGACCGTCTGAATGTGTCTTAGAGTGCCTGAAGGCCCCCCCCACTAGCGCTATTTAAAGGGACCATGCAGGATTTACAGGTTAGTGGCTGGATTATTGCTTCTGGGTGCCGATACGTTTGTAACTGTTTTTGAAGGTCTCCTAGACTTCAATACTAGGAAGCGGGGACATAGCCTAACATTTAGAGCCAGGACGTGCAGGAGTGAAGTTAGGAAATGCTTCTACACGCAAAGCGTGGGAGACGTTTGGAACACTCTTCTGCAGGCGGCAGTTGATGCTAGCTCACTTGTGAATGTTAAATCTGAGATTGATAGATTTCTGTGAACCAAGGGTATTAAGGGATATGGGGCTAAGGTGGGTATATGGAGTTAGGTCACAGGTCCACTATGATCTCATTGAATGGTGGAACAGGCTCGACGGGCTAAATGCCACGGCCACTTGCTGCCTCTTGATATGCGCCACCTTCTCCTGCAAGAAAGCAGGACATGTGTCTGGGTGATGTGCCTGTCATGCTGCCAGTGTATGTGGCCTGTGAGTTGTGGGTGGGCGGCGTGAAACAGCGGTAATGTGTAAGGGTGAGAGGAAGCATCTGATTCGAAGAGTTGAGTACTGATGGAAAGAGTTGTTGGTATGTGGGAGATGGGGGGTGTAGTGCGTGGTGCAGTTGGTAGGAGACGCCACTTGACAGCTGACCTCACTCACCTTGACCACTCGTCAAAACATTGAACTTCTTCCTGCACTGCATCCATGTTCATGATGCTGTGCACCTGGCATTGACTTCATCCCCCTCTGCCTCCCACTGCCTTCTGAGTATATGTCTGGAGGGCCTCTTGCCTCCCCCTCCCTCCCCACCACCACCCATCCCTGCGGATATAGGATGTCTCTACTTCTGTCCACCTCTTGCACCCAAGGTCTCCAGTGCATCAGCAGAGAACCTTGGTGCATGCACTCTTGCAGGCCTGGTACCAACTCAGATCGGCAGATTGGTGAGGTCTGGCGTGCAGATTGGAGGATGTGGGATTTAGTAGTGCGCAACCTTTATTCATTGTTTTAGCATAACTCATCAGTGTGTAAACATAGGGATGGGACCTGCAACTGCGTTTTACGTGTGCGATGTCTGATTTCCGTTTAGACTCCATGCAGACAGTAGACTGTTATTTTCATCAAATAACAGGTACCAGCTACCTTTAAGAGATTTCTAAGAAACATCCTCCCTTTAAGAAATTAAGCTCCCTCTGATGGTGAAAAGTGCGAATTGCATTGATTCCACGTGCAAGGCCTGAAAAGGAATGCTGATTGCAGGTAAGCGCTTTGGTGGGTCCAGACTTGCGTCCTGCCTGCGCAGGGGCCATTGGGCATGGGGTAATAGCACATCACGCTACCCGCATCCAAAAATGGCCCCTATCGAATTTTTCCCCCAATGTTGCACTAGAGATCTTGATGCCAGAGTTGGACAGAGGAGGGATATCCTTTATCTGCAGAGGGCGGGGTGGGGGGGGGAACAAAATGCCCTCCAGACATATATCCCAAATGCAATGGGAGGCAGCGGGGGATGAAGTCAACGCCAGGTGCACAGCATCATGAACATGGATGCAGTGCAGGAAGAAGTTCAATGCTTTGACAAGAGTGGTCAAGGTAAGTGAGGTCAACTGTCAGGTGACTTCTTTTACCAACTGCATCACGCATTACACCCCCCATCACCCACTTACCGACAAACTCTTTCCATCAGTACTCAACTCAGACAACCAGATGCTACTTCTCACCCTTACACATTACCGCTGTTTCAAGCCGCCCACCCACAACTCACATGTCACACACACTAGCTATTCAACCATGACAGACACATCACCCAGACACACATCTCGCTTTCTTGCAGGAGAAGGTGGCGCATATCAGGAGGCATCAAGTGGAAGTGGCATTCAGCCCCTCGAGCCTGTTCCACCATTCAGTGAGATCATGGTGGACCTATGACCAAACTCCATATACCCGACTTAGTCCCATATCCCTTAATACCCTTGGTTCACAGAAATCTATCAATCTCAGATTTAACATTCACAAGTGAGCTAGCATTAACTGCTGTCTGCAGAAGAACGTTCCAAACGAGAAGCATTTCCTAACTTCACTCCTGCACGTCCTGGCTCGAAATGTTAGGCTATGTCCCCGTATCCTAGTATTGAAGTCTAGAAGACCTCCAAAAACATTTAGAAATGTCTCAGCATCCAGAAGCAATAATCCAGCCACTAACCTATAAATCCTGAATGGTTCTCTTTAAATACCGCTCCTTGGGGTCCTCCAGGCACTCTAAGACATGTTCAGATGGTCGGGGTTAAGACTGCGTTGAGTTGAGCGTTAAGTCCCAAAATGGTGTCTATCACTTTAAATCAGCGTTGCACACTGATTGAAATCATTTTCTCCCAACTTTACATGATTCCAGCATTTGTTACCTGCACCTGCGCTAACTCCCAGACCAAGATGGCGTGATTTATAAAGGTTTAGGATAACTTCCTTGCTTTTGTACTTTATGCTTCTGTTTATGAAGCCAAGGATCCCATATGCTTTTTAACAGCCTTCTCAACTTGTCCTGCCACCTTTGAAAACTTGTGTACGTATACCCAGGCTGCTCTGCTCCTGCACCCCTTTTAAATTTGTACCATTTAGTTTATATTGCCACTCCTCATTCTTCCTACCAAAATGCATCACTTCATACTTCAATGCATTAATTTTTTTTTATTCATTCATGGGATGTGGGCATCAATGGCAAGGCCAGCATTTATTGCCCATCCCTAATTGCCCTTGAGAAGGTGGTGGTGAGCCACCTTCTTGAACCGCTTCAGTCCATGTGGTGAAGGTTCTCCCGCATGGGTTTTGAGGTAGGGAGTTCCAGGATTTTGACCCAGCGACGATGAAGGAACGGCGATATATTTCCAAGTCGGGATGGTGTGTGACTTGGAGGGGAACGTGCAGGTGGTGTTGTTCCCATGTGCCTGCTGCCCTTGTCCTTCTAGGTGGTAGAGGTCGTGGGTTTGGGAGGTGCTGTCGAAGAAGCCTTGGCGAGTTGCTGCAGTGCATCCTGTGGATGGTACACACTGCAGCCACAGTGTGCCAGTGGTGGAGGGAGTGAATGTTTAGGATGGTGGATCGGGTGCCAATCAAGTGGGCTGCTTTGTCCTGGATGGTGTCGAGCTTCTTGAGTGTAGTTGGAGCTGCACTCATCGAGGCAAGTGGAGACTATTCTATCACACACCTGGCTTGTGCCTTGTAGATGGTGGAAAGGCTTTGGGGAGTCAGGAGGTGAGTCACTCGCCACAGAATACCCAGCCTCTGACCTGCTCTTGTAGCCACAGTATTTATGTGGCTGGTCCAGTTAAGTTTCTGGTCAATGGTAACCCCCAGGATGTTGATGGTGGGGGATTCAGTGACGGTAATGCCGTTGAATGTCATGGGGAGGTGATTAGATTCTGTCTTGTTGGAGATGGTCATTGCCTGGCACTTGTCTGGCACGAATGTTACTTGCCACTTATCAGCCCAAGCCCGGATGTTGTCCAGGTCTTGCAGCATGCGGGCACGGACTGCTTCATTATCTGAGGGGTTGCGAATGGAACTGAACACTGTGCAATCATCAGCGAACATCCCCATTTCTGACCTTATCATCGAGGGAGGGTCATTGATGAAGCAGCTGAAGATGGTTGGGCCTTGGACACTGCCCTGAGGAACTCCTGCAGCAATGTCCTGGGGCTGAGATGATTGGCCTCCAACAACCACTACCATCTTCCTTTGTAAACAATTTTACAACACCAAGTTATAGTCCAGCAATTTTATTTTAAATTCACAAGCTTTCGGAGGCTTCCTCCTTCCTCAGGTAAATGTGCTAGGTATGACTCCAGCCACTGGAGAGTTTTCCCCCTGATTCCCATTGACTTCAATTTTACCAGGGCTCCTTGGTGCCACACTCGGTCAAATGCTGCCTTGATGTCAAGGGCAGTTACTCTCACCTCACCTCTAGAATTCAGCTCTTTTCTCCATGTTTGGACCAAAGCTGTGATGAGGTCTGGAGCCGAGTGGTCCTGGCGGAACCCAAACTGAGCATCCATGAGTAGGTTATTGGTGAGTAAGTGCTGCTTGATAGCACTGTCGACGACACCTTCCATCACTTTGCTGATGATTGAGAATAGACTGATGGGGCGGTAATTGGCCATATTGGATTTGTCCTGCTTTTTGTGGACAGGACATACCTGGGCAATTTTCCACATTGTCGGGTAGATGCCAGCGTTGTAGCTGTACTGGAACAGTTTGGCTAGAGGCGCCGCTAGTCCTGGAGCACAAGTCTTCAGCATTACAGCCGGGATGTTGTCGGGACCAAAGGCCTTTGTTGTATCCAGTGCACTCAGCCGTTTCTTGATATCACGTGGAGTGAATCGAATTGGCTGAAGACTGGCTTCTGTGATGGTGGGGATATCGGGAGGAGGCCGAGATGGATTTCATTTGCCATGTGTCTGCCCATTTCATCAGTCTGAAGTCTGTTACTATCCTCCTCACTGTTGACTACATTTCCGAGTTTCGTGTCATCTGCAAACTTTGAAATTACGTCCTGTGTACCCAAGTCCAGGTCATTAATATATATCAAAAAGAGCAGTGGTCTTAATACTGAACCCTGGGGGACACCACGGTATACTTCCTTCCAGTGTGAAAAACATCCGTTCACCACTACTCTCTGCTTTCTGCCTCTTAGCCAATTTCATATCCATGCTGCCAATGTCACTTTAATCCCATGGGCTTCAATTTTGCTAACAAGTTTATTATATGGTACATTATATTAAATGAACACTAAACCCTGGTTAAAAAACAAGATATTGAAAAACACTTTATTAGCTTTACAAACACAAGCGCGCACTGTGACACCATTGTTGCAATTATGTAATTGCATGAAGAATCATGATTGCAGTTACAAATTTTAAAACAATAAGTAAAAATATTCCATTAATGCCCTTTTAAAAAAAAATCTCTATTTGTAAGTTTGCTCTGTAGTAGATGTACTTTTTGCAATTACATGAACATAAGCTTGACAGCTAACACTTTGCCTTTAAGTGGAGTTTTCAAGGCAAACTATTCTTGGTGATTTGGGGGATGAAAGATGCATGAAAACTCAAATATGGCAACAACACTGCTTTATCATTCATTGTACTCTAGGTTAGAAAAAGAAGACAATTAATGATATCACATTCTCAATCAGTTCACTGATTTCTTAAGAGCTGAAATACTAGGAATTACCAAAATGTTTATTATGTGACTGAATCAGTCCAAGTAACATAAAATAAATTGCGCTTTGAATTTCTGTATTGCAGTAGTTCACCTTGATGTTTTTGTTTACCTATCAAATTGTTAATAACAGCCGCATTTTAGTATTTGTGAGATAGGTAGATAATTTCATGTTGTTTATAGTGTGATAATTCCCACAGTGTCTACATTGTTGGAAGAGCCTATTGTGTGTTTTAACCAAACCACTTCAACGAACTATGTAAGTGAAAGCGACATCCCTCCTGCTCCTGAGATTGACCGATTAAATAACAAAGTCAAGATACCTTGGGGAATTTCAACCAAAAAGGAAAATGATGAAATCCATATGTCAAATGAGGTATTGATGTTAAAATTAGAATGTTAGGTCACAGTTTTGAATTATCTGCTATTCTTTAAATATTTGGCCCAGATCAGTAGACTGAATCGGCCAAATGGCTTCTTCGTGCTCTTTACTTTCTTATATTTTTCTCTTTTAAACCTAACAATGTTTTGGTAATGTTAATTGTTTTTTGTTGTTATTTTACAGTATTGAATTTCAGGTCATGCCTTAAATTTTGTGCTTGCTGCTAAAATATTAACATCTTGAAAAAGCTTTTTAATGACTTCACAGTAGTATAATTTATTGCACCCTTAAACTGAAACACACAACGGGATTTTTTGTTGTTTTCTACTTTATCTTTTTACATTTCTATCATAGCTTAGCTTATGTCAAATTTTCCAGCTTTGCTCTGTGGTTAGACAGATCCAACATCGCTAAAGCTGATGAGCTCATTAATCGGGAGATATGTTGTTAATAGCACTGCACAGGTATTTTCTCCCTCAATTTCTCAATGCTAATCTCCATGACATATGAACCTAAATTTCACTGAGTCTTATTACAGCCAGGTTGCCTGAAAGCAGGTAACTCAACATTCATTACTGAGAATGGTTGCATCATTCACAACTAAAGGTAGAAAACATGCCTTCATATGTTGATACCATTTTCAATGAATAATCTCAATCTGGATTTCTAAAAATGATTTATATGCTGTTTTCCTTATTGGTTTATTGACAAATTAGATTAATATTTGAATTTGCAGTTCTGATTGTTGAGTATTTGTGTGTTTTCCCCCCAATAATAAGTGTGCATTTCAAAACACACTCTCACTCACACAGGACACAGGTATGCAAGCAGAACAATGGACTTTTTTGCCCACAGTAATAGAACCATCACATATTTTTAAGATTGCTTACTTTGTTCTTTTTGTGGCTGGCAGTCATTTCTGTGGCTGGGACACTGTAGCTAACTATATCTGGTCACAGAGTTGAGCATTGATTCTATGGATTGATTTGAAGATTGTTATCTGGCAACTTGACATGGCAAGTAACTGTGGCAAGCTGGGATAGGGTGGAGTAACGTCAATATTCTGCCATGAAAAAAAAGTGCACCAATGCCACGAAGCTGGGGCCAACAATTGCACCAGCACCAAGAAATGGCAACATTAAGCCCACATTTTAGATATTCGAAAGACTTCAAGATGTATATAATGATTTTCTTGTAGGTTATTATGCAATGTGAGATTCTTACATCACTCATTCACAGCACGAAATACTGCCAAAGGCTGCTACTAGTGCTTGCCTGGGGTTGTTATGTTCCAATATAAAAACTGGTATCAAACACATGAATCTTGTGGGAAATTTTTGTGGTGATTTCATATTAGAATAGTTGTTTTCATTACATAAAAATTAACAGATAATCTCTATTGTGAATGAATACAAGGTAATCAAAGCAAATGTTGATAGATTTTTGTTAGCCAAGGGTATTAAGGGTTATGGAACCAAGGCCGCTGGATGGAATTAAAAGATACTGATCAGCCTTGATCTAAATGAATGGCGGAATAGGCTCGAGGGACTGAATGGTCTGCTCCTGTTCCAATGTTCCTAAATCAAGGGGGTCATATGATGCCATCAACTACCAGATTGGTTTAGCCTTGTCAGCCTTGGCTCAGTGGTATCATTCTCGCCTTTAGTCAGAAGGTTGTGGGTTCATGTCCCACTCCAGAGACTTGAGCATATAATCTACACTGACAGCTCAGTGCAGTATCGAGGGAGTGCTGCTCTGTCGGAGGTGCCATCGTTCGGATGAGACATTAAATTGAGGCCCTGTCTGCCCTCTCAGGTGGATGTAAAAGATCCCATGGCACTATTTGAAGAAGAGCAGGGGAGATTTCCCCAGTGTCTTGGCCAATATTTATCCCTCAACCAACATAACTAAAATAGACGATTTAGGCTTTATCATCGCTGTTTGTGGGACCTTTGCTGTGCGCAAATTGGCTGGCACATTTATTACATTACAACAGTGAATATACTTCAAAAGTACTTAATTGGCTGTAAAGCGCTTTAGGACGTCCTGAGGTCATGAAAGGTGCTATATAAATGCAAGTTCTTTCTCTCTTTATGGCCATCGTCTGAACCTAATGGACATGTTCATTGTGAAAGTTGACTTAGGTACACTGGGGTGATTTTGTTCCCCTCCTGATCTACTGTGCACATTGTTGTGTTGAGGGTCTTTAATGTTATGTGAATGGAATTGTGACACTCCTTTCATTTGCTAACAGACATTATTTTGTCTTTTGACAGTGGACAAACTGGTTGAAAATTGTTGCCCCAAAATCTATATAAATCTGGGTACAGATATAAGACTAAGTCTAAGGTTTTATTTTACAAAATTTGAGGCTTCTATGCACTTATTCCTCCCGTTTACACTGCTGACCCTGCTATCTGTGCACGCTCCAATGGGCATGCATTTACCTTTTACAGCCATTTATTAGGTATTTGGTGATCCCCAGAGAGCGATATGAAAATTGTACTTCCACAAAATACATATTCTGTGCAGACATTTTTTGCCTGATTGTTTACCTAAACAGAGAAAAAAGTTCAGACCATGTGTTTGGTGCAATCTGTGCTAGTGATAAATGCTTGGGTGAAGATATGGGGGAATGCCTTTGGTATTTATTGTTATGTTGATATTATAAAAAGGAATAATTCTTTGCACAGAAAGTGTGATCTTTGATGTTTCCAACATGTTTTATACTAGTTTTGTCTATTGATTTTTAATACTCCATTTTAAAAGTTATTTTTCTGCCTCTCCTTTTTGTTTCACTCCCACTATTGCCCAACCAAGAGGAGAGGAAATGATCTGCTCTCATGGCAGGTTGACTTACAATTTGATTTTCCCCTCTCTCTTTGCTTGTTTCCGTTAACTGAGATCAAGAACTCGACATATGGAAATTGTGAGGATGAACCCGCGTGTACAACATCACACCTGATACTCCAATGCACCACATCATCAGACTTTCCATAAGTTTGATTGCATAATTCCATTCAGCGTATTACATGATTTTTCATGGAAGAGCAGAAATATGACTTCAATTTTAATGTTACTCAGAATATTTCTTGTTCCTTTCTATTTTTATTCAGATAATTAAAAGAAATAAAGAACTGAAAGCAGGACACAACAAGAACCCTGCAGAGATGCTCATCACAAAACTTTGTATAAGCTCCAAAACATCAGCTGCATGCTCCAGCCAGACATATAAAAAGACTTCAGTCATGCACATGCTTCCAAACAAAATACAGCATGGAAAAACTGTCTGTGCTGCCACAGTAACATCTGCAATGCAAGATCAGAACAACACTCCTTGCTTGTTGGTAAAAGCTATGAAACCTTTAGTCACCTGCCTAGTACCTACTGCAGCTCCTTCTTCAAGAGCAAGTCCACAGCGCTGTTCAATTACTAATGAAATATGTAAAGAAGTTAGGATGGGTATCCTGCTGTGTGCTGAGAAAAATCCTATTAATCTATCAGCGAATGATGAGGGTAGTACAGAAGAAAAGGATGCTGTTGCTGATAGACAATCAAAAGAGTCTTTGGAAAGGTTTTAAATTAATTGAAGATGATGTATTAGAAAGCAATCATTTTCATTTTCCACAAGAATCATATTCTGCGTTATTAACCAAGAGATTATATAAACATTTGTCCTGTTGAACAAGCAAAGCCAGGATATGGTTAGTTCAATAAATGCTATTAATGGTGATTCCAGGGATAATTAAATAGTAGCATTTTAAAATTTGTTTAAATCTTTTATTGAGCAGTAATCACATAATAGCACTGGCATATTTTATTTAACATGAAGGAATCCAAACTCAAGTTTTTTTTGTTTGATTTTGGGGTCGTTGATGTTAATTGTAACCCATCATATTATCCACTTTGATAAAGATATAAATGACAATGTTATTGTAAATGAAGTGCTTTCACTTACTCATATTAATCAAAACACAATATAAAAACCTAGCACAGTTCAGGTAAAAAAATATCTGTGTTAAGTGACTTAACAAATGTATTTTGCAGAATTTTGGAGTGATTTTAACTAATTTCTCTTATTATGAACTCAGGTTTAAGTTGTTTTAAAAATGTTATGATCTCTGCTTATTACAGTTCAACAGCATTTTTATTTTGCTCTGGGTAAGATGGGTATAGAGGGATATGGGCCAAGTGCAGGCAATTGGGACTAGCTTAGTGGTATAAACTGGGCGACATGGACATGTTGGGCTGAAGGGCCTGTTTCCATGTTGTAAACTTCTATGATTCTATGATTCTATTAAATTATTTTGCTTTGTAATCTTTCAAATGTCACTGGGTAGATTTTAACTTTTGGCTGGCTGACCAACGGGCCTTATTTGAATCCGACCAGTGAGCTGTGGATGAAAAATGGGCGTTCCCAGGCAGCTTACTGGTTTTGGACCACAAGAATGATGGCCAGCTGGCTCGCCAGCGGCAGCTGTAGGTCCTGGTGGGGGGAAGGGGCGCGGAAGGATGGCAGTAGCCTGCAGTATTTATGGGGGTCTGAAAGAGCACTCCTGTTCCTCCTGGCGCCACAAAAATAATTTAAAACTTATTTTTCCGAGGCCTCTTCAGCTGTACCGCCATTGAAACTAGTCGGAACATTTACGGCTTATGCTCTGACTTGTTCTATCCCACAGTGGCAATTGGGGCTCCATGTATATCATAGGGCCCCAATTTGGATGTTAAAAGGGGCCTACCACCTGAAACAGGCAGGCGCTTCAATGTCAATTGGGCAGGTTAAAATTAACCCCCTTGTATGAAAAACTGATAATGATGGATTGTTGTATTTTGCAGTGTACAAATTTAACTTTCTTAAAACATGCATCTATGATGGTCCTTGTAAAGATACTTAATTGATATTTATTTGCCACTGTATCTGGTGTCAAATGATATTTTTTGCCATTCAGCTGAAACATAGTTAAAAATGAGGTAGTACTGCATGCTATTACTTTTTAAATCACACAAACTAAATCACCACTTATTTTTACAACCTATTGGAGCAAAAGCCAGTTTGTGATTCATGTTTTTGTAAGCTGCATTTAGAATACATTTCATAAATGAAATTGGAACTATAGATCCTTATTGCAGTGCTGTGTCTCCACCTGCTGGTACCAAGAGGTAAGAAGTCTGCCGCTAAAAATGTTAGGAAAGGAGATTGCTTCTGGTGATTGATATTTACAGTACCATTTATAGCAGGAGCACATTATCTGAAATAGCGAACTCCTCAAAATGACATCTTCTTATTAGAATTGTGATTGTGTGTATGTTTAGATATTGGTCTTGACTATTATTTTCAGAAGTTATTATCTTTCACAGTGGTATCCAGACTTCAGGTGAAAAGCATGAAATGCACAACAGCCATTGTGGTGCGATGATTTGCACACATTACACAGGATATATGCTGAAGAGGGATATATTTAAGCTATTCTGTGATACCAAATATTTTTTTCAGAAAATAGTACATTTAATACACCTGAAGTACAATTTAAGGAAGGTTAACAAGTTTTGAGTATGGTATTTACATTGACTGGATACTTGTAGGCAGTAAACAGCATCAAAGAACTGCTACATGGAAGACTGGAGAAACTTGGGCTCTTCAGCCATAAAAGGATGCAACTGAAAGGGACCTCATAGAGGTTAAATATGGAGCACTTCTTCAAATTAAACTTTGACAATAGGGTGAGGAGAATTGGTGAAAGGTAAATTTTGAACTTGTTATATGGAGATTCTTCTTCACATAAAGAGTGATAGGGGCAGTGGACAACCAGACTGGGTAGTAGAGGTAAAAACATTGGAACCATTGGATACTGTGATGGGGGACTATAGGTTTTTTAAATGGATGGATGAATTAGGATGGGGAAATGGCCTTCCTCATATATTAATCTTGTGGTGTTGTTTAACAAAACATTCAACCACTGGAAAATTGTACTAAAAGAATTCTCCCAATAAAAGCAATTTATTTTTTGACACAGGTTATTCAGATAAATCTTTTATGCTGTCAAATATGAAGGAAGCTATGCGTTTGTGGGTGATAATTTAAAATGCAGTACACTGTGGGTTTGCAATTGCAAACAAACAATTTTTGGAGGGAGAGACGGAAAGAAAGAGGAAATCTCTCACTCCTGGCAATGAGTTCCAACAGTTCTTTTCTGAATGCAAATGAGCCACAGAGCTCAGAGGGGAATGAGTTACTTCACAATTGAAAAAATGCCTTAAACACTATTGCTGGTGAGGTATTCTGTTTACTTTATAAGTTGAAGACTCCCAGTGGAACACTAAGTGCATTATTATTACGTGTTACTGGTGCCCAGTAAAATTAAATTCCTCAACTGTCAATTTTTTCAGCTTTCACCTGTATGAAATGTCAATCCTGTAAGCCTGTAAGTCCAGCACGGACTCAATGGGCCAAATGGCCTCCTTTCCTGCTGTAACCATTCTATGATTCTATATCTATTAAACCATCAAACTGGAATTGAGGCTACATGTCCTCCTGTGAAAGAAAAGGAGGATGCTTCTTCCCTTCCACACCTTGCAGTCCTCAACATGAACCTCAGTTAGCCACCAGTGTTCTAGCTGGTTTCACGTCGTGGAGTGAAAATAATTACATTGACATGGAAAGTTTCCTGAAACAGCATTTGATTATTTAGTCTTACAAAATTTCTTCAGTATTTTAACAAGTTGAAAGTAAAATTTGCTGAGTAGAATCAATTAATGAGATAATAAATTACTGAGTTGGAGCTTATTCCATGCTTAAATCACAAATTCAAAGGCCTCCTCTCCTCACACACATACTCACTTGAATTAGTTGCATGAAGAAAGTGGATAGAGAATTTATTAGTAAATTTAACTTTTCAAACATATATAGTAGTCAAAAAGTAGTCATTTCTACTTATAAAGAAAACTAATCACAAACTGCGTCCTTTGCTTTACAATTGAAGTATTTTACCAACAAAAATTAAACAATGCTCTTCACTAAAAAATAGGGAATGTTGGTATCTGGTTTCACAGGAGTAAATCTACTGTACAACAAAGCTTTTAAACAATTTTATATTTACAATATCATTTCTACATCACAGCAAAAATAGAAATTAGAAAAGTGAAATATATTTAGTTTTGTTTCTGTTGGATAATTGACACATAGGATTAATTAGGATTTCTTCATATTAGTTTTCATTGCGCTGCATTTCTTCACTGTATTGTCCTTTGATAAATGCATATTGGCAATTTTATTAACACTTGGATGGACAGAACAATTTAACATAATATTGTTGGCTCCCTGAGGAATAAACTGAAAAGAACCTCTAACTGATGCAAACATCTAAAGTGCACTGACAGCATGCCAAAGTTATGCTGAATTATGGATCGAACAGCTGTATTAGCATCATTAAAATCTTTTGTTGATCTGTGATGGGATGATGTTCAGGGGTCAATAAGATGTAACCATGGGTATAAACCTGATCTCCTAGTAGCCAACACCCTTTGCAATTCAGCCTCTAACTTAGCTTTGCATATACAGTTATGCTATATAAAAAGAGCCATGTGTGGTCGTTGGCCAACAAGCAACAATGTTCAAATTTTTCTCCTCAGCTTAGCACACCATCTGCACTTTTGTTGAATGAAATCCCTTTCTGCTAATTTAAAGATGCTCATTCCACATGAAGAGATCTGATAGGAACAGGAGTATAGTGCATTGCACCTTTGACACAGGGAAAGCTAGAAATCTGTTGAGATCACATTTGGGGCTAAATAGCTGCATCAGATATAAATAATGTATTTTGATGAATCGACTAGCAAAGTGCATTTTTTAACTTTAGTGAATCTCAGAAATTTGATTAAACTGTCTTTCATCTCAATCTATGGCTGGAAATGTCCAGGCATAAAAATTAAATGTTGTTAAATTCCTATAGCTTTACATTATTTCTTTAGACTTCTTTCAAGTGAGTTCTCAGTGCTTGGCTAAGGTATAAAACAATACTTTCAGGAAATCTATACCACATCAATGCTTCTTGTAATTTTTGAGACTGTAGTATTGACATTGATGTCTTCACAAACACAATTCATCCACAGCAGTAGCTATATGAAGCAATATTACAAGTCAAGGGGCTCAGAATAACCCCAAATATGGATGTGAAAACTACTTTTATCTGAGGTAAACTCAGTGTTGATTTTAACTTGATTGTAAAAGGGAGAAAAATAAAAATACTAAATGCCAGAATAACGATAAACTTGTTGTAGAATATTTTCCCAGCAGCTACACAAATTTGATTTGATTTGTAATTCTAGAACTAATTATCTGCCAATTTTAACTTAATGTAGGTAGTATTGTGGAGATGTCCTGAATTCATGATAAATTCTGGAAGCTAGAAACGTAACAAGGTGACAGTGGGTTCAAATTATTTGAATCAAAATGATAAATTTTGCATGCCTCGAAGAATAAGATAAATTAGTGTTACAAACAACATCATAAAATATTTAAAGCATCCTATTAGCTGACAGCTCTTCCTCAGCTAAAAGGTCATTTACTGATATAGCTAGCTTTTATTTATGTCCATTTGCCCATCTCAGAAACTATATTGTAGTTCACTTGGATGCCGTATTGTGTGGTGAGACCATTTTCTCTACGCCTTCTGTGCCCAGGTGATTCTTTTCATAACTTCTTACCATAGCTTGAAATAATTGTTACAACTATCTTATCTAGTTTGATTGAGATCAGTGGGAAAAAGAATTGGTTCTGAAACAAATCAGCAGAACTCAAGGTGAATAGGTCACTGGATCCTGATGGCACATATCCTAGATTGTCGAAGGAAGTTTGAGGGGAGACAGAAGAAGCTCTCATCAGGATTTTTCAATCCTCCCTAGATATGCAAATTGTCAGGGGACAGTAGGGTAAATAAAATAATGCAACAATTTTGTTCAAGAAAGGGTAAAGGGTAAACTGGTTAACAATAGACCTGTTAGTTCAATGTCAGTTGTAAATAAACTCTTAGATTCCATAATTTATGGATATGGGATAAATCAAGGATATCCAATGTAGATTTCTTCGGGGCAGCTCATAGAATCATAGAAAGGTTACAGCACGGAAGGAGGCCATTTGACCCATCGAGTCAGTGTCGGCTCTATGCAAGAGCAATCCAGCTAGTCCCACTCCCCCGCTCTATCCCCATAGCCCTGCAAATTTTTTACTTTCAAGTACTTAATCAGTTCCCTTTTGAAAGCCACGATAGAATCTGCCTCAACCACCTCCCCTGATAGTGCATTCCAGATCCTAACCACTCGCTGCAAAAAAACAATTTTCCTCATGTCACCTTTGGTTCTTTTGCCAATCACCTTAAATCTTTGTCCTCTGGTTCTTGACCCTTCCGCCAATGGGAACAGTTTCTCTCTATCTATTGTGTCAAGACCCTTCATGATTTTGACTACCTCTATAAAATCTCCTCTCAACCTTCTCTGTTCCAAGGAGAACAACTCCAGCTTCTCCAGTCTATCCATGTAACTAAAGTCCCTCATCCCTGGAATCATTCTAGTAAATCTTTTCTGCACTCTTTCTAAGGCCTTCACATCTTTCCTAAAGTGCGGTGCCAATGTTTGACAAATTTAATTTGAAGAAGTAACTAAGTATATTGATAAAGGGAATTCAGTAAATGTAGTACATAGTAATTTTTAGAAAGCATTCAAGAAGATCTCTCACAGGAGGCTTGGTACAAAAATTCAGGCATATGGAATGAGGAAATATAACAGCATGTATAAAAAGTTAGTTGACAGGCAAGAAACAAATAGTTTGGGTTAATGAGTGTAGTTTGTGTTGGAGAAGAGTTGGAAGTAGTATACCTAAAGGGTCAGTGATGGGTTCACTTTTGTTTCCAATCGATATATAGATTATTTGGAGTGGGCGTAGGGAGTGTGATAACAAAATTTGCTGATGACAGAAAAGGTTCAGGCTTGGCAGACATCAGGGGGGATTGTAAAAATACCTGTGTTGAGTATATACAGGCTAGCAGAATGGCTGGCAAGTAGAATTTAATGCAGAGAAGTGTGATGTTGTGCATTTTCGGAGGAAAAACAAGAATTGGAGTACACACTCATCAGAAAGAGCCTGAAGGGTGTGAATGAATGTGAGACCTGAGGATTCAAATATATAACTCCTTGAAAGTGGTAGTGCAGATAGATAGAGCCAAAAAAGGCAAATAGAATTTTGGGTTTGCAAATAGGATAATAGAGTACAAGAGCAAAGAGGTAATGATAAATTTGTACAAAGCAATAGTAAGGCTGTAGTTAAAATAATGTGTGCGCTTTTGGGTAGCCAGTATAGAAAGAACATAAAAGCCAAAGAGAGCATACAGTGTGGATTCACCAGGATGATACCCAAGATGAGAAACTATAGTTCTGAGGAGAGACTTGAGATACTGGAACTACTTTACACTCGCACAGGGAAGACTAAGTTGCGACTTAAGGGCCGATTTTAACTCCCGGCAAACCCGCGCAAGAGTGTGATTCGGACACCTGGCAGATTTTAACTGCAGGGCCTGATTTGAATGCTGCCTGTCAGCAGCTCGGGCGTTTCCGGTGGTAAGTGGCAGCTGGCTTTTGAGAGATGAAGATCGGGTGGCCCAGAGTCTGCCTGCCTTCACCAGAAGACAACTGCCGGCAGCAAAGTAAGTCCAGGGAACAGTGTTCCAAGCGTCTTCCAACTGGGGAGGAGCAGGCTAAAATGCCCACAGGGTCTTGTATTTCATGGGATGCCGATTTGCATTTATTAATGAGGATCTTGCTGGATGCCAGCGGGAGGCTCCTCCACTGCCAGAACCAGTGGCGGTAAAATTGCAGATCAGTAGAAACAGAGCCGCTCCATCTTGGCTGCTTCCCCACTCCTTTCCTGTCAATCGGAGAGAGTTAAAATTCCTGCTTTAATAGAGATTTTTTTAAATTATGAAGGGTTTTGATAGTGAATAGGGAAAGACTATTTCTTCTGGTTGGGAAGCCAGTGTCAAGGAGTCTTTAATTAGAAATTGTCATTAAGAGAATAAGGAGTGAGGTTGGGAGATATTTCTTCAAACAGAATTATTAAAGAACAGAATCCTTTGGGTCAGGGAATGATTGAGGCAGAGACCATTGCACAGGGAGTGAATGGGGCAGTGGTTTTGGAATGCCCTAGAAAAGAGCATTCGCGATGGGCCTCCTGGCCGACTTTTGTGTGCAAATTTCTATGGTTCTTCCACGGTGCCTCAGAAAAAGTGTTCCTTGAAAATAAACAAATAGGGATCAATTTTATAGTTGTGTGTTTCTGGTACAAAACGTCATGTGATGGTGGTACATCAATTGGAAATTTAGGCATGGAAATTAGCACAATTTTCCTTCCAGTAAGTGAATCTGTGTTGGGAGCATTAAATCATAACATATGCCCCCTTAATGTCTTCCATGTCCACTGCAGCTAAATAAATAAACACCAGTTATATAAATAATAGATACATTGATCAACCAATTTATGTATTTAATATGGGGAACAGATTTTTATCTTTACTGCTTTGGGAATTTTTGTAGTGAATACCAGGAAGTATATAAAATTAATTTACATCTTTCCTTCTTTACAAATATCTCTGCAACAATACCTATTGTTACCAAAAAGGTTCTGCTTAAATAAATGTCTTTTAAAAATTCAGAACCTCCCTCCAAACTTGAATAATGGTAAGTGGGGGCCAGATTGAAGGGACAGGAGGCTCCAACAAGAACCTATCCCTCGTTGGGAGATCTCATGGCCATTATCCCTGCTTCCTGGGGACTACCATTGCCTTCCACACAGCGGCTCTGTGAAGTGGTAGTAAACGGAACGGGTGTCAGGAAAATCCACCAGGGACCCAGGCCCAGCCCCCCATCACTGTTTTCATGTGGCAGCCAGCAGTGGTCCCAGTGGGGAAGAAAAGAGGGAAATCCAAGCCAGGGCAGTGAGGCTGCAGTAAGCCACCGAAGTTTTCTTTCATTCCCCAAGCAATCCTGTCCAATTTCACAAGGGATCGTGGAGGAGAATCCAGTCTTGGAAATCGTATTAAAGCCCCATCTTGTGGCATAATAGGATGTCATGACAGGTAAGTGTGGACATTTTCACATTTACATTTGATTCTGAATTTTTAATGTTTCTACTTATTTAATTTACATCTATTTTCTTTGTTATTTATTCCCTTTTTAGCTCCATCTCTAATTCTCCACAAGAAGGTGTTTGTTAGATATCTGTGTGAATGGCCCAAGTTGATGTTCACTTCCAATTTTCTCTTCCTTCTTTTGAGGAAGCACTTTACCTCTGCTTCCATCTTCCCCAGATATCTCGCTGAACATTGAGAAGTTGCCGTGTGAAGAAATGTGGATGTGAACTCGTGTCTTATCATTCCACTACTGATGTGCCAGTAAGCAGCAATGTAACAAAAAATTATTTTTATTTTCACAATTTTTTGGATGTTTCACACCAGCAGGTAGTTTCTGCATCAAATATGATTTCCTTGCATAAATTCAATGGCCATCAATATGTGGGACCCCAGAGGCCTATTTAAACTTACAAAACTCCACAGGACCATGAAAATCTGAAATTGCATACTGTGAAAGTACTGAAATCTGAGAGTGCTCATGAATCTGTTTATTACTAATGTTCTTTTTTTAAAGTAAAACAAAAGAACATTAGTAATAAAAAAAAAGAAAAAAGTAGCTTTGAGGTTAATTAATTAACCTGACCATGCAAGGTACAGTAAAGAAATTCCCACATGATTACACATCAACATTTAAGCAGCTCCTTTAAAAATTGTATATATCGCAAATGAAGTGAGGCTAGTATTTGCTTATTTTAAGCCATTTTTCTCAAATATGTCTCACAATACAAAATGCGTTTATTTTATTGTTTTGTTCCATTGAATTGTCACACCAAAAGACATTCATCTGCTTTAAAATCAGCCATCTTGACCTATTAGTCACCTTTTCCCTTCCCCCAATACAACTTTTTTTCTGCTACTTGGTGCTAAATATTCATCAGTTCCTGTCATGAATACAAAAAAAGAGCAAATTAAAATCTATAAATGACTGATTCAAGCATCAGATTAGAGAGCAGCAGCCAGTGTTACTTTCTCATCATGTATCTGATTAACATAATCCAAACTGCTATTGTAAGGATACCTCATAGCACTATATGAAAATGGTTGGAGATCTGTCCTTGACTTGAAAAGCAAATACCTCCTACAGAAATATTTATATGTATAATACATATATATATTCGCCATTACAGAACAATATAATGCAGCAAGCACATGTTCATTGTTGATTGGTTGTGGCAATGTATCACTCATTATAATGGTGAGATTAAATTGTGTCATTGCCAATTAGTCATATGCATGAATATAACTGTGTGATGGTACTATGTTGTATATTATTAGACAAACATCAAACTTCTTTCACATTGTTTATATCAACATTCCACATGTACTGTATTAAACTTCAATTTGGTATATTTGTTTATCTTTCAGTTTTCAGTTTTGACAATGAGCCTGCACTTGAATTGTTATCCTGTTTTTCTTTTTACAAATGCTGATGGACATCTGTATATTTTCAGCATTGACAGCTTTTTTCATTTTATTCATTTTTAAAATATATTTGATAGCATAGCAACAGTTTGTGGCCAGATCAATAGCAATGGTTGCAACTGATGAGAAGTAAAGTTGAAAATAACCAATTCTCTTGGTTTAACAATGGGCTGGATTTTGCTGTGAAAATAACGATGAGGCGAACAGCACTCACTGTTATTTCTGTGCAAATTGTACTGCAACTTCCGATGACTGCACATGCGCAGTTAAGCATGGAAATCTGGAAGTTGCTGTACCAGATGCTCTGTTCCTCCATAAGCCCCACGAAAACTGCATCTCACTGTCTGGCAAATGAATGGAACAGCGTGAAGTTCCTGCACTGACTTCATAGATACGGACTAATCGCACAAGAAAAAGTTAGGGCTTGTTCATTCTGATGTAAGTACCCTTTTAATGATGTGGTAACTTTTAATGACTGCCAAACAACCTCTCTGACACTGAAAATTAACTTTAACAAATGTGGAGTCTCATTCCTTCAGATTTTAATTGTTGTTGAACATTGAAAAAACAATGTAAATAAATTTTTATTTTTTTACTTTGTCTTTCTTTCTCTTTAATGTCTGTCTCTTAATTCAATCGTTCTTACCCTCTCTTTACTTCACTTTCTGTACCTGGTGTGACATTGAATTCACAATTCGAACTTACACTTTCTGGTTCAGTCTTTGCGTGGCTTATTAACATGCTTCAATCTGATTGGTTAAAGGGATAGACAGTTCCTGTTCACACAGGTCCCAGATGCCTTGTTGAGAGAACCGTTCTGTTTAGCTCTCTAATCTGGAGGAAGTTGCCGTGCAAAAGCTTATAGAAAGTCTATGGGTAAGTGCAAATCTAACGAAAGGCAGGCGCTGTTCGTTCACTGCTCACAGCAAAGTCTGGCCCAATGCAGTCAACTTAAAGGTTTGGGTTGGGGGGGTCCAGACCAGAGCAGGAATTTGTTGGTCCTATGCTGCTGTTAATCTGCTTTTATAAATTACTATTACTTCTACTTTCTACTGCATTAAACAGGTGAAATCCTTACTATTTATTGGAATTCAATCCCTATTTCATTCTGGTGAAATTTCAATGTGCTTGCTGGGAAACGGAAGAAATTATCTGAATCTTTATTTTACCATTCCTTGCAATTTCATGGTTTATTATTCAAAGTCATATTCATAAAATGTGACAATAGTGAGATAACAAGCCGGAAATTGCTGCTCGTAAGTAACCAACTCACCCACAAACTTTTCGCGGGTTTCTGGGCACCAACTTGCTTTAATTGAGACCTGAAAGTAGTCCAGCAGTCTTTCCCAGGCTTCTCTGAGCCGTGAGAGGAGGAAAGAATTTCTACGTCCCCTCCACCAATCAGCTTGAAGCAAGCTACGATGTGAGAACAAGGGAGTGAAGCTCATTCACAAACCGGGCAAACTAAGAATCAGGAAGTGCCAGATAAGATTAGTAAATGTAAGTTAAAATCAAATAGAGAAAGCGAAATAAAGAGAGGGTAAGATCAAAAGAATGAGACAAAAGCGACAGAAAGATAAAGTAAAAAAATTGAAATTTTATATTTAAATTTATTTTTAAATGTCCAAAAAGTATTAAAATTGGGAGTAATGAGACTCCACATTTTTAAAAGTTAATTTCAGTGCCACAGAGGTTGTTTGGAATTCATTAATATTTACCACGCAGTTGATTCTTAATTGCCCTCTGAAATGGCCTAGCAAGCCACTCAGTTGTAAAATCTCGCTAAAAAAAGTCATAATAAGAATAAAACCGGATGGACCACCTGGCATTGAACCACTAGGCACCGGACACGACAATGGCAAACCAAGCCCAGTCAGCCCTGCAAAGTCCTCCTCACTAACATCTAGGGACCTGTGCCAAAATTGGGAGAGCTGTCCCATAGACTAGTCAAGCAACAGCCTGACATAGCCATACTCACAGAATCATACCTTTCAGCCAATGTCCCAGACTCTTCCATCACCATCCCTGGGTATGTCCTGTCCCACCGGCAGGACAGACCCACCAGAGGTGGCGGTACAGTGATATACAGTCAGGAGGGAGTGGCCCTGGGAGTCCTCAACATTGACTCTGGACCCCATGAAATCTCATGGCATCAGATCAAACATGGACAAGGAAACCTCCTGCTGATTATCACCTACCGTCCTCCCTCAGCTGATGAATCAGTCCTCCTCCATGTTGAGCACCACTTGGAGGAAGCACTGAGGGTAGCAAGGACACAAAATATACTCTGGGTGGAGGACTTCAATGTCCATCACCAAGAGTGGCTTGGTAGCACCACGACTGACCGAGCTGGCCGAGTCCTGAAGGATATAGCTGCCAGACTGGGCCTGCGGCAGGTGGTGAGCGAACCAACATGAGGGAAAAACTTACTTGACCTCGTCCTCACCAATCTACCTGTCGCAAATGCATCTGTCCATGACAGTATTGGTAGGAGTGACCACCGCACAGTCCTCGTGGAGACGAAGTCCCGTCTTCACACTAAGGGCACCATCCAATGTGTTGTGTGGCACTACCACCGTGTGAAATGGGATAGATTCAGAACAGATCTAGCAGCTCAAAACTGGGCATCCATGAGGCGCTGTGGGCCATCAGCAGCAGCAGAATTGTATTCCAGCACAATCTGTAACCTCATGGCCCGGCATATTCCTCACTCTACCATTACCAACAAACCAGGGGATCAACCCTGGTTCAATGAGGAGTGTAGAAGAGCATGCCAGGAGCAGCACCAGGCATACCTAAAAATGAGGTGCCAACCTGGTGAAGCTACAACTCAGGACTACATGCATGCTAAACAGCGGAAGCAACATGTTATAGACAGAGCTAAGCGATTCCATAACCAACGGATCAGATCAAAGCTCTGCAGTCCTGCCACGTCCAGTCGTGAATGGTGGTGGACAATTAAACTACTAACGGGAGGAGGAGGCTCTGCAAACACCCATCCTCAATGATGGCGGAGTCCAGCACGTGAGTACAAAAGACAAGTCTGAAGCGTTTGCTACCATCTTCTGCCAGAAGTGTCGAGTAGATGATCCATCTTGGCCTCCTCCCGATATCCCCACCATCATAGAAGCCAGTTTTCAGCCAATTCGATTTACTCCACGTGATATCAAGAAACGGCTGAGTGCACTGGATACAGCAAAGGCTATGGGCCCCGACAACATCCCAGCTGTAGAGCTGAAGACTTGTGCTCCAGAACTAGCTGCGCCTCTAGCCAAGCTGTTCCAGTACAGCTACAACACTGGCATCTATCCGACAATGTGGAAAATTGCCCAGGTATGTCCTGTCCACAAAAAGCAGGACAAATCCAATCCGGCAAATTACCGCCCCATCAGTCTACTCTCAATCATCAGCAAAGTGATGGAAGGTGTCGTCGACAGTGCTATCAAGCGGCACTTACTCACCAATAACCTGCACACCGATGCTCAGTTTGGGTTCCGCCAGGACCACTCGGCTCCAGACCTCATTACAGCCTTGGTCCAAACATGGAGAAAAGAGCTGAATTCCAGAGGTGAGGTGAGAGTGACTGCCCTTGACATCAAGGCAGCATTTGACCGAGTGTGGCACCAAGGAGCCCTGGTAAAATTGAAGTCAATGGGAATCAGGGGGCAAACTCTCCAGTGGTTGGAGTCATACCTAGCACAAAGGAAGATGGTAGTCGTTGTTGGAGGCCAATCATCTCAGCCCCAGGGCAATGCTGCTGGAGTTCCTCAGGGCAGTGTCCTAAGCCCAACCATCTTCAGCTGCTTCATCAATGACCTTCCCTCCATCATAAGGTTAGAAATGGGGATGTTCGCTGATGATTACACAGTGTTCAGTTCCACTTGCAACCCCTCAAATTCTGAAGCAGTCCGAGCCCGCATGCAGCAAGACCTGGACAACATCCAGGCTTGGGCTCATAAATGGCAAGTAACATTCGTGCCAGACAAGTGCCAGGCAATGACCATCTCCAACAAGAGAGAGTCTAACCACCTCCCCTTGACATTCAACGACATTACCATCGCCGAATCCCCCACCATCAACATCCTGGGGGTCACCATTGACCAGAAACTTAACTGGACCAGCCAAATAAATACTGTGGCTACGAGAGCAGGTCAGAGGCTGGGTATTCTGTGGCGAGTGACTCACCTCCTGACTCCCCAAAGCCTTTCTACCATCTACAAGGCACAAGTCAGGAGTGTGATGGAATACTCTCCACAATCTTGGATGATTGCAACTCCAACAACACTCAAGAAGCTCGACACCATCCAGGACAAAGCAGCCCGCTTGATTGGCACCCCATCCACCACCCTAAACATTCACTCCCTTCACTACCGGCGCACTGTGGCTGCAGTGTGTACCATCCACAGGATGCACTGCAGCAACTCGCCAAGACTTCTTCGACAGCACCTCCCAAACCCGCGACCTCTACCACCTAGAAGGACATAGGCATGTACAGGAATGGAAAGGATTCTGCTGTTGATCTGGCTGGGCTGAAAACCCAATATCCTTTAATTGTCCATTCCCTGAAACATGTCAAAATCTCCCTTAAATTTGTGCACACTTTCTATCTTCGTTACCTCCCTGGGTGGTCAGTACCACCCTCTGCATAAAGTCATTAAATATAAAATGTGACGAGATAGAGAGGGGGATAAAAATGGAGGTGGTGGCAATATTGATTAAAGAAACAATTGTGGCTGTGAGGAGGGATGATATGTTAGAAGGATCATCAAATGAGGCCATATTGTTTGAGCTAAGAACAAAAAAAGGGGCAGTCACACTTCTGGGAGTGCACTATGGACCCACAAGCAGTCAGAGGGAGATAGAAGAGCAAATATGTGGGCAAATTTCTGAGAAGTGCAAAAAAATAGGGCAGTAATAGCAGGGGATTTCAACTACCCTAATATTAGCTGGGATACAATCAGTGCAAAAGGTATAGAGGGCGCAGAATTCTTAAGTTGCACTCAGCAGAACTGTTTTAGCCAGTACCTAGCAAACCCAACAAGAGGGGATCACTTCTGGATTTAGTTTTAGGGAATAAAACTGGGCAGGTGGAAGGAGTGTCAGTGGGAGAGCATTTTAGTGGTAGTGATCATAATTCAATTAGATTTAGGACAGTTATGGAAATGGACAAAGATAGGACAGGAGCAAAAGTTCTAAATTGGAGAAAGGCCAATTTTACTAATCTGAGAAGTGATTTAGCAAAAGAGAACTGGAAACAGTTACTTGAAGGTAAATCAGTGTCAGAGCAGTGGGAGGCATTCAAAGGGGAGATTCAAGGGGTTCAGAGTAAACATGTTCCCACAAAGAAAAAGGGTGGGACTGCCAAATCTAGAGCCCCCTGATGACAAGGAGTATACAGGGTAAGATAAGGCAAAAAACGGAAGTTTATGTCAGACACTGAGAGCTCAATACTACAGAAAGCCTAGAGGAGTATTGAAAGTGCAGGGGTGAAATTAAGTAGGAAAGTGGGAAAGCAAAGAGAGGGCATGAAAAAATACTGGCAAGTAAAATTAAGGAAAACCCAAAAATATTTTATGAACACATAAAGAGCAAATGGATAACTAAGGAAAGAGTAGGGCCCATTCGAGACCAAAAAGGTAACCTATGTGCGGGGACACAAGATGTGGGCATGGTTCTTAATGAAAACTTTGCATCTCTCTTCACAAAAGAGGGGGATGATGCAGAGATTGTAGTTAAGGAGGAGGAGTGTGAAATATTGGATGGGATAAACATAGTGTGAGAAGAAGTCTTAAGGGGATCAGCATCTTTGAAAGTAGATAAATTGTCAGGCCCAGATGAAATGTATCCCAGGCTGTTAAGAGAAGCAAGGGAGGAAATAGCAGAGGCTCTGACCATCATTTTCCGATCCTCCCTGGCTGTAGGCATAGTGCCGGAGGATTGGAGGACTGCTAACATTGTCCCGTTGTTTAAAAAGGGAGAAAGAGATAGACCAAGTAATTATAGGCCAGTCAATCTAACCTCGCTGGTGGGCAAATTATTGGAATCAATTCTGAAGGACAGTATAAATCATCATTTAGAAAGGCACGGGTTATTCAAGGACAGTCAGCATGGATTTGTTAAGGGAAGGTTGTGTCTGACTAACTTGACTGAATTTTTTGAGCAGGTAACAAGGAGGATTTGATGTAGTGTACATGGATTTTAGCAAGGCTTTTGACAAGGTCCCACATGGCATACTGGTCGAACAAGTAAAAGGCCATGGGATCCAAGGGACTGTAGCTAGATGGGTCCAAAATTGGCTCAGTGGCAGGAAGCAAAGGTTAATAATTGACGGGTGTTTTTGCGACTGGAAGGCGGTTTCCAGTGGGGTTCCGCAAGGCTCAGTATTGGTCCCTTGCTTTTTGTGGTATATATTAATGATTTGGACTTGAATGCGGGGGGCTTGATCAAGAAGTTTGCAGAGGATACAAAAATTGGCCGAGTGGTTGATCGTGAGGAGGAAAGCTGTAGACTTTAGGAAGATGTCAATGGACTGGTCAGGTGGGCAGAAAAGTGGCAAATGGAATTCAATCTGGAGAAGTGTGAGGTAATGCATTTGGGGAGGGCAAACAAGGCAAGGGAATACACAATAAATGGGAGGATGCACAGGGGTGTAGAGGAACAAAGGGACCTTGTCCACAGATCCCTGAAGGTATCAGGACAGGTAGATAAGGTGGTTAAAAAGGCATTCGGGATACTTTCCTTTACGAGGCTTAGAATATAAGAGCAGGGAGGTTTTGCTAGATCTGTATAAAACATTGGCTAGGCCACAGCTTGAGTACTGCGTACAGTTCTGGTCACCACATTACAGGAAAGATGTGATTGCACTGGAGAGGGTACAAAGGAGATTTACGAAGATTTTGCCAGGGCTGGAGAATTTTAGCTATGAAAAAAGATTGGATAGGCTGGGGTTGTTTTCTTTGGAACAAAGGAGGCTGAGGGGAGATTTAATTGAGGTATATAAAATTTGACGGGATTAAATAGAGTGGATAGGGAGGACCTATTTCCCTTAGCAGAGGGGTCAGTGACCAGGGGGCATAGATTTAAAGTAATTGGTAGAAGGATTAGAATGGAGCTGAGGAGAAATTTTTTCACCCAGAGGGCGGTGGGGGTCTGGAACTCACTGCCTAAAAGGGCGGTAGAGGCAGAAACCCTCAGCTCATTTAAAAAGTATTTGGATGTGTATTTGAAATGCCGTAACCTACAGGGCTACGGACCAAGTGCTGGAAAGTGGGATTAAGCTGGATAGCTCTTTATCGGCTGGCACGGACCCAATGGGCCGAATGGCCTCCTGTGCCGTAATGTTCTATGATTCTACCTTCCCTCTTCTAAGGTTGAGTCCATGTCCTTTGGATCTAGAGTTTGCAGGAATCTTAAACATATTATTGGTGTTCCATTCATCTACTTTTACACACTGCACACAACCGAATATGAGCTAACTGACAGAATCTTCTGCAATGTCTCCAGTATCTGCCTTCTCTGGACATGGATTGATGACTGCAGCATTGCCACACATTTTTTTTGTCCATGAGCAATGCCATGGGAAATCTATTGGTAAGATATTAAAAACTGTGATAGTATTTCCAGACAACACATTTTGTCACAGGTGCAAAACAATCTTAAAATGCTGGGTGCATCTCAACTGGAATCTAAAACTGACACAGCTGACCTTATAGCTCTAGTGTATCATATGCGGGTTGATTTTAACTGAACTTGGTGTTCATTTCCCAGTTGTTATGGAGAGAAAAAGTAAGCGGAGACCTGCATTTACCCCCTGTAAATGCAAGTGTTTCTTTCTTTCAGTGCTCCGGGATCTCTGAGCTTTTCCACATTGGCATTGCTAGGGAAATGAAACAAGGGAAATGAAGGTGTCCCCAACCCTACCACCTCAATTTTTTCCTGTATGTCCATAGGACACCCGAAACACAGTGGTGTCCAAAAAATCTGGAGGTGGGGCTTGCCCCGGGACCCTTCTCAGACTTCCGCTGACCTACATTGGCTCCCGGTGCTCGCTGACCTACATTGGATCCCGGTGCTCGCTGACCTACATTGGCTCCCGGTGCTCGCTGACCTGCATTGGCTCCCGGTGCTCGCTGACCTACATTGGCTCCCGGTGCTCGCTGACCTACATTGGCTCTCGGTGCTCGCTGACCTGCATTGGCTCCCGGTGCTCGCTGACCTACATTGGCTCCCGGTGCTCGCTGACCTACATTGGATCCTGGTGCTCGCTGACCTACATTGGCTCCCGGTGCTCGCTGACCTACATTGGATCCTGGTGCTCGCTGACCTACATTGGCTCCCAGTGCTCGCTGACCTACATTGGATCCTGGTGCTCGCTGACCTACATTGGATCCTGGTGCTCGCTGACCTACATTGGCTCCCGGTGCTCGCTGACCTACATTGGATCCTGGTGCTCGCTGACCTGCATTGGCTCCCGGTGCTCGCTGACCTACATTGGATCCTGGTGCTCGCTGACCTGCATTGGCTCCCGGTGCTCGCTGACCTACATTGGATCCTGGTGCTCGCTGACCTACATTGGATCCTGGTGCTCGCTGACCTACATTGGATCCTGGTGCTCGCTGACCTACATTGGATCCTGGTGCTCGCTGACCTGCATTGGCTCCCGGTCCAGCAATACCTTAAATTTAAAGTTATTATTTTCGTGTTCAAATCCCTCCCTATCTCTGTAACCTCCTACAGCCCCCTAAAACTCTCCAAGAACTCTGCATTCCTCCAACTCTGGCCTTTGACGCATCCCCACACCCTTTGCCCCACCATTGGTAGCCATGCTGTCAAGGCCCTAAGCTCTGGAATTTGCTCCCTAAACCTCCCCACCTCTCAACCTCTCTCTCCTGCTTTCAGACCCTCTTTAAAACCTACCTCTTTGATCAAGCTTTTAATCACCCCTTATAATATCTCCTTTTTGGGCTTGGTGTCAATTTTTTCTGATTATGCTTCTGTGAAGCACCTCGGGACATTTTGCTACCTCAATGGCTCTATATAATTACAATTGTTGTTGTTCCCATTTAAATGTTTACTGTGTTACCCTTCCCCCAGCAATGACGCTCTGTTATGGTGTTCATAGGGGGCAGCGTTGCTAAGGTATTAATGATGGAAAATGTGACCTATGACATCACGCCATCAGTATCGCCTCATTTCAATACTCACTGACCACATCTGGCTGGCTGCATCTGGCAGCTGCCATCACTTCCAGCAGAAAATAGGTCAGGTACAGAAATAGGCATAACAGGTCCCTGTACAATTTTCCACTCGGCTCACCCCATTAGTCACTAATCAGGCAGAAAACAGCAGAAAAATAAGTGTCAACTGCTTGCAGTGTTAATTCTGCCCCAACAATGTTGCTCAGCCCAAGAAGAGCACCCCCTACTCCATCAGTGTGACATTTTCCATATGTGACCTCCCTCAAACAGACCATCAAATTAATGACAATTAATTCCAAATGAGAGATGGTTTTGTGTTGAGATTGCCCAAGCTCATTTCAGGTAGGACCCTTACAGCCAGCAGATGGAAACTTTCATCTAATTAATAGGCTGCATTCAAATCTAGATTCCCAAAGGTTGTGCTAGCCAATTACATGGCCCAGTCCCTTCACTCTCAGGTAGGGTCTAATATTTAACTGTATTGGTTCCTTTAAAATTATTTAAAGAAATCTGAAAGACTGATTAATGTTGATGATCAGAGAATCATAGAAAGTTATGGCACAGAAGGAGGCCATTCGGCCCATCGTGTCCGTGCCGGCCGAAAAAGAGCTATCCAGCTTAATCCCACTCTCCAGCACTTGGTCCGTAGCCCTGTAGATTACGGCACTTCAAGTGCACATCCAAGTACTTTTTAAATGAGTTGAGGGTTTCTGCCTCTACCATCCTTTCAGGCAGTGAGTCCCAGACCCCCACCTCCCTCTGGGTGAAAAAACTCTCCTCAGCTCCCCTCTAATCCTTCTACCAATTACTTTAAATCCATGCCCCCTAGTCACTGACCCCTCTGCTAAGGGAAATAGGTCCTTTCTATCCACTCGATCTAGTCCCGTCATAAATTTATATACCTCAATTAAATCTCCCCTCAGCCTCCTTTGTTCCAAAGAAAACAACCCCGGCTTATCCAATCTTTCCTCATAGCTAAAATTCTTCGGCCCTGGCAACATCCTCATAAATCTCCTCTGTACCATCTCTCGTGCAATCACATCTTTGCTGTAATGTGGTGACCAGAACTATAAGCAGTGCTCAAGCTGTGGCCTAACTAATGTTTTATACAGTTCCAGTATAACCTCCCTGCTCTTATGTTCTATGTCTCAGCTAATAAAGGAAAGTCTCCCGTATGCCTTGTTAACCACCTTGTCCACCTGTCCTGATTCCTTCAGGGATCTGTGGACATGCACTCCAAGGTCACTCCGTTCCTCCACACCTCTCAGCATCCTTGCATTTATTGTGTATTCCCTTGCCTTGTTTGCCCTCCCCAAATACATTACCTCACACTTCTGTGGATTGAATTCCATTTGCCACTTTTCTGCCCACCTGACCAGTCCATTGATATCTTCCTGAAGTCTACGGCATTCCTCCTCACTATCAATCTTCTTGATCATGCCCCCTACATTCAAATCCAAATCATTAATATATACCACAAAAAGCAAGGGATCTAGTACTGAGCCCTGTGGAACCCCACTGGAAACAGCCTTCCAGTCACAAAAACACCCATCGACCATTACCCTTTGCTTCCTGCTACTGAGCCAATTTTAGATCCAACTTGCCATTTTCCCTTGGATCCCATGGGCTTTTACTTTTTTGACCAGTCTGCCACTTGGACCTTGTCAAAAGCCTTGCTAAAATCTATGTAGACTACATCAACCGTGTTACTCCCATCGACCTTGCTTGTTACCTCCTCAAAAAAATTCAACCAAGTTAATCAGACACGATCTTCCCTTAACAAATCCATGCTGACTGTCCTTGAATAACCCGTGCCTTTCTAAATGATGATTTATGCTGTTCCTCAGAATTGATTCCAATAATTTGCCCACCAGCGAGGTTAGACTGACTGGCCTATAAATTATTTGGTCTATCCCTTTTTCCCTTTTCAAACAACGGTACAACGTTAGCAGTCCTCCAATCCTTTGGCACCATGCCTGTAGCCAGGGAGGATTGGAAAATGATGGTCAGAGCCTCTGCTATTTCCTTTCTTGCTTCACTTAACAGCCTGGGATACATTTCATCTGGGCCTGGTGATTTATCTACTTTCAAAGATGCTAAACCCCTTAATACTTCCTCTCTCACTATGTTTATCCCATCCAATATTTCACACTCCTCCTCCTTAACTATAATCTCTGCATCGTCCCCCGTCTTTTGTGAAGACAGACACAAAGTATTCATTAAGAACCATACCCACATCTTCCGCCTCCCCACACAGGTTACCTTTTTGGTTTCTAATAGGCCCTACTCTTTCCTTAGTTATTCTCTTGCTCTTTATGAATTTATAAAACATCTTTGGGTTTTCCTTGATTTTACTTGCCAGTATTTTTTCATGCCCTCTGCTGATGGGATCATTTTAAGAGTTAGTATTACATTGCAATATTTCCTCTTGTATTCCCTTTCAAACCTTCAGCAGTTAGTTTGTAGGCAGGTTGACGAGTTCTATACAAAGAATTGCATTGAAGGGTTGTTACTTTTGGCTATGCTCTGCCTGGGAGTAATCAGCATACATTTGTGTACAGTTAAAAGTCAGTGGGATACTGAGCTGCTCAGCAACAATGGTAGGTGGAGTCTCACTGCAAGGTTTGAGTTTAAAAGAAAAGAGAAGGCTTCAATTTGTACTTTTTTTACAACTCAAGCTTGCTGTCACCGAATTTCTCCTAATTTTCTTTGGTCTTTTCGCTTACTTTATTTCAACCTTGCTTCTCTGGGCACCAACTCTTCAGCCATAAAGAAGTTTGTTCTAAATCAGTTATCCCTCTGCAAACAGTGAGGGGGGGGGGGAGAAATTCAACTTCAGCGATAGCACAAACCAGGAGATAGCAAATTGGAAAAAAGATTTTCATTTCTATGAAAAAGAAAATCTTTCAGGGTGTAAAACGGGCTGCCGATTCGCAACCACCCGTTTTCTGCTACCAATGAAGTGGAATTTACCCCCAGGGAGTGTGTATGGGGGTGGGAGTGTAAGAAATAAAGTTTAGTGCCAAGGCATCGTGGCCTTCTGAGACAGATGTTACTTGCATATTGTTAACTGAACACTAGGTGGCCCCGTGATAGGAGTAAGCACATTGTAGCAATTACATTTCAATTTCTTCCCTTGTTTTACTTTGTTATTTGATGGGTCTGGAAATAAGCAGCCAGTTACTACCCCACTAATATGATTGTTTATTCGTACATAACAGTGGTGACAAGGATAAAGGACAACATGTTGTTAAAAAGACTGACTATTGGACATCGTTGTTACTTTTGGTAGCCGGCTACCATGTCACTGAAATTTTTTTTAACACGTAGCCATTTGTTGGAAGAACTGAAGAGTACTGGACAAGGTCTAGCTGGAGTGAAGATGTAGAAAGACTTCATTTTCAGTTTGAAGCAAATGATCTTGCATAGATGCCAAAAGAGACGAGTTTTACTCACTAACGCTGAATATCATGGAGGTATCTGTAATCACAGGTGGATCTGAAACATGAAGGGTGGAATTTAAGTTGGAAACCACGTGGAATAAGTCGGAGCTGGAGACAGTTGCTAAGGAAAGAGATGTGTCTGTGAAAGCGAGAAAGGTCTTCGACCTGAAACGTTAACTCTGTTTCTTTCTCCACAGATGCTGCCTGACTTGCTGAGCTTCTCCAGCATTTTCTGTTTTTATTTCAGATTTCCAGCATCCGCAGTATTTTGCTTTTAGTTTAACTTACTATCTACCAACCTGCAATATGTACACTAATTAGGAATTTGATTGCTTCTGCCCAGCCTAAAGGCAAACCGTATCAAGTGTGGTTAAAGAACATCTGAGCCCAAAGCCACTCGTTACTGCGGAACGGTTCAAGTTTAACCAGAGGAGGTAAAGGGGCGATGAAAATGTTTCTCAGTTGATGGCAGAACTGAGGAAGCTGTCGGAAACGTGTGACTTTAGTGAGTTTATCTACGATGCAATAAGAGACTCTTTGCTTGTGGTTTGAAGGAAACGTCGATTCAGAGGAAACTGTTGGTAGAAGACGTACAAGAGCTCTGCAAGAGCTCTCAAAATAGCACTTGGGATGGAGATTGTTGCCAGGCATGCTAGCAAGTTACATGCCAGAGGGCCCAACAGCTTCAGCGTGAACAAAGTTACTCAACCATGTTGGAGCTGTTAAAAATAATCATCACCCAGACCGATGTTTTTCTAAAAAAGTTAAATGCCATAATTGCACAGAGTCGGACCATTTAGCTAAATGTTGCCGGAATCAGTAGGTGCTGCTAGATTGGAGGCAGGGAGAGGAAAACAAGAACAAGAGGAAGAAACCATACCAAAGGGTAAGACGGAGGAAGAAGTGGCACGTTTTCCTGTATATTCCATAACAGGAAAGGGGCAACATGAATTCTTGTTTCCAGTCTCGATAGAAGGTATTAAATGTGAATTGGAGTTGGACAATGGGGCTGTGGTAACTATTATGTCATCAAAGGTATAAGGAGTATAAGAATTTTGGAAAATTGCCCTGCAAAAAAACTGACATTTTACTGAAAGGTTATTCTGGACACCCATTGCTAGTCCTTGGGAAAATAAAAGTCCAAGTAAAATACGAAAATCAAACAAAACATTTGTCTGTAATTATAGATCAGGGCAAAAGTCCCTCATTGGTGAACAGAGATTAGTTTTGTAGCCAAAAGTTAAACTGGGTCAATATTAATAAGTTCACCACTCAAAGACCCATGGACACACTCATGAAAGAGTACAAGCCCTTATTCAATCTGAAACTTGGTACAGCAAAGGGTATCCAAATGCACCTTAATGTGACGAAGGGGCAAAGCTAAAAAAAATTGTAAGCCCAGAGCTGCATCCTGTAGTCTAAAGGAAAGGATATCAGCAGAATTAGATTGCATGGAGCGTGAGGGCATAATTGAGAAAATCGACCACAGCACCGGGCAAGCCCAATTGTGCCTGTCGTAAAACAGAATCAAAAAAGCCCTGATGACAGTGTGTTACGTGGCTTCAAAGAAGAGCAGCACAAATTGCTCAATCCAAAGGGCAAGAATTGATTTGACTGGGAATTTCTTCTTGGTTTCCAATTCATACCAGGCAGCATCCAGGATCCAGATGCTTTGCCAGCAATCAACGATATTGTTCTTGACCAGGTTAACCAGACTAAACCTTTGGACCCTTCGCGAATGCTGTCCAGGGGCCCAGACTGCACACCATTCCATGCAGATTTTGAAAGAATGAGTTCCTGATGATCCTGAGAAGCCTCCTGAACAAGCTTATCTCACAGATGTTTCAACAGTTAGTGAACTAGTTTCTGGAGCTGACAATTAATACTAACAAAGTAGGTGCTACAGCTCCTCAGAAAGCTTCATATGTTTTGCCTATTTCCATGTGTAATGAATCAACCACCTTCCAGGACATTGTTCGTGCTCTTGACTCTGGAGTGAACTCTCCAGGGCAATCACCAAAGAAAGTTATGAACTTTGACAGTGTTGAAACCGAACCCGAGAAGTTACCATCTACTGCTCATACCACTAGTCCCAGCTCACCCATTGCCAATTCTGCTCAAAAGGTATCCTCAGAGGTCGATGAAACCTCCAAATCATTTGGACTGATAGATAGTGTTGAGTGTAGTGATTTTCATTATGGTTTTCGTGTCGGCATAACCTATCTTTTCTGCATACCACTGGGAGAGTACTATGGTTGTTTTTATCATGTTATCATGAGATATAGTTGTTGAATTTCTTCACTTAATATTTTTTAGCTGCTAACCAGGCTCATTCTTGGAAATGATTATTTTCATCCTGTAATTCTGAGGGTGATATGTATGGTACTTGCATATTGTTAACTGAACACTAGATGACCCCCTAATGGGAGTAAGCACATTGTAGCAATAACAGTCCAATGTCTTCCCTTGTATTATTTTATTAATTTTTGATGGGAAGATTCCAGAGGGTCTGAAAATAATGAGTTATTACCCCACCAATGTGAGTGTTTATTCAGACAAAACACCCTTCATCAAATGAGGGAAAAGCTTGTTGAAAATAACAAAGTAATTGAAAATAACAGGCCCAAAATACATGGATATTTTTGTATGACCTGCTGTGTTACCTTAACATGCTTTCACAGAGACTGTCTTTTCAAAGAACAATTCCCTCCCATTTTCTCCTTTCTTGTCATGAAAGTGCTGACATCATGCTAGGGTAAAATTCCACGGGTGATGACTGTTTTCCAATATTTTATCCAAGTGGCCACTCTTCATCGGGCAGCAACTTCCGGATTTTCACATTTAACTGCGCATTTGCCCTCGCCTGAAGTTGCTGTGCGATTTGTGCATAAATAACGGTGAGCCTCACCATTATTTTGACAGAATATTCTAGGCCAGTGGATCAGAGTAGCACACCTGCTATTTCACCAGTGCTGCTGTTTTGGCTAGGGGTGGGCTGAGCAGATTGTATTTCCAATCATCTGACCTGTTTCTCAGTCAGTACATGGAATACAATTGCCAGTTTAATTTCCATGAGATTTTGCCCTGCAAGTTGCTGGAAATGCGAGATGGAAATGGTGCAGTGCTCTCTGCAGGGTATCTGGGATCTGTGTGAACAGGTCAAGCAACTGTGTTGCTATCACATCTGTCATTGCAGCTTTGGGGAAAGGCTAAAAAGTTTGAGAAAACGCAGCTGTACTGCTTCAAATGTGCTAATGCTTGAGATATTCTGCCATTAGCTTTGTGAAAACAGCTTCTCATTGTCTGACTCACCATTGAAATGAATTGAATGGTGTGAAGTTCCTGTACTTGCATGGTAGATACAAACTGAACTCGCCACAGAAAGTTAGGGCTTGTCCATTTCACTTTAAGTTCCTTTTTAATGGCGTGATAAGTGTTAATTACTGCTAAACAACCTCACTGGCACTGAAAATTAACTATTGAAAGTGTGGAGTCTCATTCCTTCAGGTTTTAATTGTTGTTGGAGATTTTTTTAAAAATTAAATTTAACTTTTTTCTCTCTCTCTCTTAATCCAATCTTTCTTTCCCTCTCTGTACCTGTTTTGACATTGAATTCACTATTCTAACTTACATTTCCTTGTTCAGACTCTGCGTTGTTCATTTAACAATCCTTCAATTTGATTGGTTAAGGAGATACACAGTTGCTTGACCTGTTCACACAGATCCCAGATACCCTGGAGAGGGCTGTTTCCCTCTCGCATTTCCAGCAACTTGCGGGGCAAAATCTCATGGAAATTAAACGGGCAAGGACAGGTCTAACTAACGGCAGGCGTCGTTCGTTGGACAGCTACAGCAAATTCTGGGCCATTATATTTTTAAATGCCATGATTTTACTTTTATGGAATATTGGTGATAAAATTGCAATATTAGCAATTTAACCAGGTACAATCCCACAGCACCACTGAGCTAAACCAACTTCTTTCAAAACTAAGAATGAGAATTTTGTGATTTTTGGTTAGCATGACAACTTTTTCACTTTGGCCATTGAATATCTACGGGGACATTTCACTACACTGAGGTTTGGTATTTAACTTAAACTTATTGATACTGTCACGGATTGAACCTTCAATAATCTCAGAATTGACATTTTTATCCACCACTCAGGGATTCCCTGCACCCGTAAATCCCATCTCCCCCTGCCACCCTTGCAGATAATCACCCCCTTCTTTCTTTCTACACTGTCTCTATGTCCTGAACTGTGGGAAGTATTCAGCAGGAAAATCCAGGCCTTAATTTCTTCCAATATTCCATTTTTGCTGCTCACTATTTCAACAGGGAGCAACATATCGCCGTTGCTATTGTACAATAATTCACTTGTGCACATTGTAAATTGGGGAAAAAACCAGCACAGCTGTGTGAGAATTGGATGCAGAATGTGATATTTAAATCATTTGTTTCAAATATAATTTTTGTTCCTCTACGAAGTAAAATGTACATGTTTTGTGGATTATATCATATCTTGGCAAAGCTTTAAGTTGCAGTTTATGTTGCTCAACTTTTGGGCAACCCTCGGATACATACAAACTTCTTTAATTTCTGCAGTGCGAATGAAAATCACCTCCAGGTAAAACTATTCCATTGCTAAAACTCAGGTAAATTTTTGAAGGGACATTTTATATCCACCAGTACAGCAATTACACCTGTAATTGTTTTCCCCCAGGAATTAATGAATAACCAGCTCCTGCAACTATCAGCCACTCATCAACAATACAAGATACAATCCCAAGAGACTGAACATGAATTAGAAAGAGGAGCCCAATAGTCCAGATAATGTTGATATAAAACAACTGAAGAAATTTCATCCTGACTACTACAAATCTGGGCGTTAGCAACCTTCCAGCCACTGAATTGATCTTTTTACTAAACTGGGTTTTGCGTTATGATATGAGCATGTTGCTTCCTGTTGTATTGTGCAACTTTCATCAGCTAGCGTTATGCTGCAGCAAATGTGGCTTTTATAATTCCTTCCACAGCTCTCACAAGATTTAATTCATTTACTTTTCCATTTGATAGACGAATCAGAGCAGTCCCTGGTGGGGTTTAGAATACTCCGCTGAAATAACGATAATTTAATTATCAGTAATTATGGCAGAATAATGAGTGATAATTGAAAAATAATTCATCACAGACAATTATTAATCATGATTAGTGGCCCCTGAACAAAACTCATGAAAACTAGGAATTTAAAAAGGCTGTATGACTTGATCAGTATTGATCTTCTGCACCTGAACTGACTATTCTGCTTTCATTCCAATCCATGGCCAAGGATAAATCCCTCTACTTCCTGCTGAGAAGGTTCAACTCCCAAGGTTGAAAACAGAAGACAAGTTAACCAGGAAGTACTGATTAGGTGACTGCAAGCTTGGGTTTTAACTGCCTGTAGATTGTAGAAGGGAGGAAATACTGAGGGAGATTTAATACGGTGGCAGTCTACTGCCTGAATTGGTTGTAGACAATGTTTGGAAGTCTTTATGTAGGTAGAGAACAATTGGACAAGCAGATGTTTGGCTTTCAAATTAATAAGAAAATATAATTATACACATTCTGTTGCATATAACTAGCCTGTAAGTTACAATGTGTGATATTAAAGCTTAATGCATTCATAAAAATTTTTTAAGTGCCTTTGTTAAGTAACAGACAAAATAATTTGATACAAACATAGTAAGCATTCATACTATATTGCATAGTGTAATTTCTAGGCTGCTATCTCTCTGAAGTATTTTTTAGCTAGTAAGGGTCACGTTCAGTGCATCAGCTCAGCACGACCTGTTTATTTTCTTCAATATCATCACAGAACAGCTGTAGATATTCTAGAGATGTTGTACAATACAGAGAAAACACAACACATACGTGTTACTCTTTTAGCAAATGCCCAGATACATCCAATTTCCCACCCCCCAAATAGACATGCAGCCAATAAGTAGGAGAGTGCTCCTACTTCCTGTCCCTTGAGGGGAACAGGGTCGTCACTAACAACACGTGCCACAGTGCACCAAAATCATTGGCGTGGGCCTACTGTGAGTTGACCTCAGGTCAGCTGAAAGATCTAGTCCATGCAGAGTGATAAATAACACCTATGCATACTCAAAAGCAACTGCATCTGCTTTACATTGAAATTGGTTTCATGCACAACAAGAAAAGGACTGTGCAGAGTGACACATGTTCACCTGCGCATACTCAGAAAGACTGCATCTGTTGCATGTTATACAATTTAACAACTAGGAGGTCAGCAAAAAGAAGTAGGTCATGTGAGAGTAGGTCTTAAAGGGATTTATTTTGGAAAGAGCCCTGAAACACCATGGCCTAGAAATTTGTTCACACCCGTAAATGGGTGCGCAGAGGGTGGGGCGTGCGCTGGATGGGGTCACCATTGACCAGAAACGAAACTGGACCAGCCACATAAATACTGTGACTACACTACCAGGTCAGAGGCTGGGTATTCTGCAGTGAGTGACTCACCTCTTGACTCCCCAAACCTTTCACCATCAACAAGGCACAATAAGGAAGTGTGTTGGAATACTCTCCACTTGCCTGGATGAGTGAAACTCCAACAACACTCAAGAAGCTCGCCACCATCCAGGACAAAGGAGCCCACTTGATTGGCACCCCATCCACCACCTTAAACATTCACTCCTTCCACCACCGGCGCACCGTGGCTGCAGTGTGTATCATCTAAGATGCACTGCAGCAACTTGCCAAGGCTTCTTCGACAGCACCTCCCAAACTCACGACCTCTACCACCTAGAAGGACAAGGGCAGCAGGTGCATGGGAACAACACCACCCGCACTTTCCCCTCCAAGTCACACACCATCCTGACTTGGAAATATATCATCGTTCCTTCATCGTCGCCGGGTCCAAGTCCTGGAACTCCCTTCCTAACAGCACTGTGGGAGTACCTTCACGATACGGACTGCAGCGGTTCAAGAAGATGGCTCACCACCACCTTCTCAAGGGTAATTAGGGATGGGCAATAAATGCTGGCCTTGCCAGCGAAGCCCACATCCCATGAATGAATTTTTAAAAATGCTCGCACGTTTTCTTCCACAGGAGAGAGGATGTCTCAGAGACCATGTGAAATTGGTGCTGGCAGCTCATTACAATGATTTAGGCATGCAGTCACCGCTCCCCACGCTACTCATTGGCTGCACGTCTATTTGGGGGGCGGGAAATTGGACGTATCTGATGCCACTTAAAGGCAGCCAGCACCTCTTAAAGGGGAGGTTCACTCTGGCTGCAGACAATGGAAACTTCCAAGATTGAATAAAATGACCAGAAGAGGGCATCCAGGTTCTCTGATCTGCATTGGAGGCCCTGGTCCAGGTGGTGGCCAGAGGGACAGAGATCCTGTTCACCCCCAAGGGGCAGAAAGCCCTCAAGGCAACATCTCCATGACCAATGGGAAGAGGTTGCAGAGGAGGTCAATGCCAGGAGCCTAGCTCCCAGGACATGGCTGCAATGCCCAAAGAAGATCAATGACCTTACCAAGGTTGTCAAGGTAAGAATGCTGTTCTCATACTCTTTGCTCATACCTCCACCACCTCTAGCCTTACTACTCATGATACTCCCCTTCCCCACTTCCCTTCACTTTCCTACAATCACTGTATCATACTTCACTTCCCCTCCTTCTCTTTATTCTCACACACTCACCAAAGTTGAAACCCGCACTTCCCCACATCTCACATCTTGCACACTGCATACCAGCAATTCCATCATGACAGGCACATTCTCTAAACAACTCACAAGACTGTCACTAACAAACTCCTTTCTTGCAGGAGTACGTCACCTGCAACTCCAGACAGCTGCTGCCAGCGGAGTAGACCTATCACAGACTAGCTCTGCTGCAGAGGACTCAGATGTTGACTTTGAGGGCCCAGAGTACCGAAGAAGGCTGATGGATTTACACCATGAAATGCTAGGGGAGTACTGTGAGTAGTGGGGCTGGAGGTGATATTCCATACATAACAATGTATAGTTTGTTCTGGCTCAGTAAGTGTTGCTCCTACAAATAAAATCATTTGGAATGCAAAATAAAATCTTTATCCTCCAACCATGGTTCAACAATGCATCTGTTGCATCATTTTTAAAAGTCATTTTTCTTACAGCAATCGTGAATTTTTCCAAATATAGGCTACTCAGGATGGATGGCATATATTAATGATGAAAATATCTGGAGATCATGTGATAGCTTTAACAAGCCATATAAAGAACACATAACCACAATCCGATCTGTTAAGGAATGAAATGGACAAATCTTTTTCCAAGCCTTCCTGCCTGGAGACATGCTTGAAAACAATAAGACTTCTCTGTTTCAATGCTTCCATTTTGTTACTAAAAACCCCAAACCTACTCATCTTGACAGACTGAATAAAGCAATGTCTGTTCAAAGAAGACACTAACAACAGATATAGAACTCTTATCAGATGTGCTTTTCTGAGCCATGTTACTCAGGGCATAACATTGCTGCTTAATATTTGTAGAAGTATACTTGGTGTTAAGGATTTCATGTTACTATTATTATGCTGGATAAAAATTATTAGGAAGAACTGATCAGATTCACAAGATATCCTCAGGCTTAGGACTTCAATGTGAGTTAGACACATTAGAGAAATGGACTTTATATGTAGATGAAATATATAAATAAATTTGAAGACACCAGTCATTCTAATATCTTCTGCATCTCCCTCCTGTGTTGGTATTTGCAACCTTTCTAATTTACTGTGATCCGTTTCCTAGTTACAATTTGCTCCTTTCCATTCCTCGTTTCTTTATTCTGATCCACATATACATGCCATTGAGCAGTTTGTGACTGAGTGGCTACTGTCTGTAGTCAGAACTTTAGATGGACCCTTTTTAAAAAAAAACTGCCTTTGGTGATGGGCATTCAATTCTCTGTCAGTCTGTGTTGAATTCTTTTTGATGATTCTGGGTCTGATTCTTTTAATAGGCCAATAGTATATTTGCATACATAATTCTTGGTGGTATATTCATGAGATGGGATGCATCCATATTTTTTGGCAGTCTACAAAGCTTTGCACGCTGGTCTAGTAATCAGTTTTAGAGTTTGGCTTCATGCATACAGAATTTTACAGGTGCCCAATCCACCCTCGAGGACTTTTTGCTGTATGAGGAAATATAACGGTGTCTGCCATTAGTTAGACTTACCCTTGTACATTTAGATGTTCAAATTTTTTGCATGGCAACTTGCTGAAAGTGCAAGGTGATAATTTCGCAGCGCGGGAAACAGGCACCCGGGGCCTCAGTGAACAGGGCAAGCAACTGTACATCACCTTAACCAATCAGATTGAAGGATTGTGAAATTAACAGCGTTAGGACTGAGATGGAAGTGTAAATTAGAGAGGGTAAATTCAATGTCAAATCAGGTGCAGAAGGAAAAATAAAGAGAGGGAAAGAAAGACTGGATTAAGAGAGAAAGAGAGACAGAAAGGAAAAGTCCCTCGACAACATCCCGGCTGTAGTGTTGAAGACTTGTTCTCCAGAACTAGCCGCTGTTCTGGTACAGCTACAACACTGGTATCTACCTGACAAAGTGGATAATTGCCCATGTACGTCCTGTCCACAAAAAGCAGGACAAATCCAATCCGGCCAATTACCGCCCCATCAATCTACTCTCAATCATCAGCAAAGCGATGGAAGGTGTCGTCGACAATGCTATCAAGTGCCACTTACTCACCAATAACCTGCTCACTAACGCTCAGTTTGGGTTCCGCCAGGACCACTTGGCTCCAGACCTCATTACAGCCTTGGTCCAAACATGGACAAAAGAGCTGAATTCCAGAGGTGAGGTGAGAGTGACTGTCCTTCACATCAGGGCAGCATTTGACCGAGTGTGGCACCAAGGAACCCGAGTAAAATTGAAGTCAATGGGAATCAGGGGGAAAACTCTCCAGTGGCTGGAGTCATACCTAGCACAAAGGAAGATGGTAGCGGTTGTTGGAGGCCAATCATCTGAGTCCCAGGACATTGCTGCAGGAGTTCCTCAGGGCAGTGTCCAAGGCCCAACCATCTTCAGCTGCTTCATCAATGACCTTCCCTCCATCATAAAGTCAGAAATGGGGATGTTCACTGATGATTGCACAGTGTTCAGTTCCATTCACAACCCCTCAGATGATGAAGCAGTCCGAGCCCGCATGCAGCAAGACCTGGACAACATCCAGGCATGGGCTGATAAGTGGCAAGTAACATTCGCGCCAGACAAGTGCCAGGCAATGACCATCTCCAACAAGAGAGAGTCTAACCACCTCCCCTTGACATTCAATGGCATTACCATCGCTGAATCCCACACCATCAACATCCTGGGGGTCACCATTGACCAGAAACTTAACTGGACCAGCCACATACATACTGTGGCTACAAAAGCAGATCAGAGGCAGGGTATTCTGTGGCGAGTGACTCACCTCCTGACTCCCCAAAGCCTTTCCACCATCTACAAGGCACAAGTCAGGAGTGTGAAAAAAAACTCTCCACTTGCCTGGAGGAGTGCAGCTCCAACAACACTCAAGAAGTTTGACACCATCCAGGACAAAGCAGCCCACTTGATTGGCACCCCATCCACCACCTTAAACATTCACTCCTTCCACCACCGGCGCACTGTGGCTGCAGTGTGTACCATCCACAGGATGCACTGCAGCAACTTGCCAAGGCTTCTTCGACAGCACCTCCCAAACCTGCGACCTCTACCACCAAGAAGGACAAGGGCAGCAGGCGAATGGGAACACCTGCACATTCCCCTCCAAGTCACACACCATCCCGACTTGGAAATATACCATCGTTCCTTCATCGTCGCTGGGTCAAAATCCTGGAATTCTCTTCCTAACAGCACTGTGGGAGAACCTTCACCACATGGACTGCAGCGGTTGAAGAAGACGGCTCACCACCACCTTCTCAAGGGTAATTTGGGATGGGCAATAAATGCTAGCCTTGCCAGCGACGCCAACATCCCATAAATGAATAAAAAAAGTTTAAAAAATTTAAATTTTACATTTTTAAAATCTCTAACAACAATTAAAAGCTGAAGAAATGAGACTCCACACTTGTAATAGTTAGTTTTCAGTGCCCGAGAGATTGACTGGCAGTGATTAACACTTATTACATTGTTAAAAGGGTACTTGGACGGAAATGGACAAGACTTAACTTTCTGTGGCAAGTTTAGTTTGTATCAACCGCACAACTTCACAACATTCAATGCATTTCAATGGTGAGCCAGATAGCGAGATGCCATTTTTGCGAAGCTAACGACGGAGCAGTGCAACTCGGACAGCAACTTCTGGATATTTGAGTTTAACTGTGTATCTGCCCCTCACCTGAAGTTGCTGTACCATTTACATATAAATAATGGCAAATGCCATTAGCCTCACCATTATTTTAACAGCAGATTATGTCCTGTTGTAATTTATCCGACTGTCTTACTGAGATTGCAGATTCTGCTTACTGGGTAAACAAATAATACTCATAAATGCATGATAAATATACTTCACACTACAAACATTAATGACAGTAATTCCTTACAAATATTGGGCTTTGCTTGTTCACTAGCTAACAATTGATAGTAGGCTCGCTTCTCATATTTTTTCCTCTGTCTATTGTACCATACTACAGAATGTTAAATAAGATACCTTGCACAACCAGTGTACAATAATGGTTATAACTCTCATTTGTATTCCAGTCACAGTAAACACATGCCTTTTTAACAATCTACAGTGCATGTAATTCTAAATTAAGTGTCTTCTGAGTTGTAGGTTAAATTTGAGTGGTATTACAGTGTACAGCTTTGGTGCTTCTTGGAACTGACACAGTTGTTTAATTGAACCTTTGATTCCTGTCCAATCAAATGAAAATCAATTGGAATATGACTGCACCTTATATTCAAAGAGTTTTCTAATATTAAAACTCATTGAATAAATAAAGTGCTTGATGTTTGAGCAATTTTTCACACTTCAATACTTTTTTGGCAAATCAAAATTGTTCTCAACAGGAATTGACTAACATAAACTGAGCCTAGTGGAAGTCATTTCTTTCAATACATGAATCCATTTAATTAATTAATTTTTCTCAACTGTACCTTATTCTGACCAGGGTAATGTCATAGCCATTTCTTTAGGGCATCTTTTCTTTTTATTCGTTCAGGGGATGTGGGCGTCGCTGGCGAGGCCAGCATTTATTGCCCATCCCTAATTGCCCTCGAGAAGGTGGTGGTGAGCCGCCTTCTTGAACCGCTGCAGTCCGTGTGGTGAAGGTTCTCCCACAGTGCTGTTAGGAAGGGAGTTCCAGGATTTTGACCCAGCGACAATGAAGGAACGGCGATACATTTCCAAGTCGGGATGGTGTGTGACTTGGAGGGGATCGTGCAGGTGGTGTTGTTCCCATGTGCCTGCTGCTCTTGTCCTTCTAGGTGGTAGAGGTCGCGGGTTTGGGAGGTGCTGTCGAAGAAGCCTTGGCAAGTTGCTGCAGTGCATCCTGTGGATGGTACACACTGCAGCCACAGTGCACCGGTGGTGAAGGGAGTGAATGTTTAGGGTGGTGGATCGGGTGCCAATCAAGCGGGCTGCTTTATCTTGGATGATGTCGAGCTTCTTGAGTGTTGTTGGAGCTGCACTCATCCAGGCAAGTGGAGAGTATTCCATCACACTCCTGACTTGTGCCTTGTAGATGGTGGAAAGGCTTTGGGGAGTCAGGAGGTGAGTCACTCGCCGCAGAATACCCAGCCTCTGACCTGCTCTCGTAGCCACAGTATTTATATGGCTGGTCCAGTTAAGTTTCTGGTCAATGGTGACCCCCAGGATGTTGATGGTGGGGGATTCGGCGATGGTAATGCCGTTGAATGTCAAGGGGAGGTGGTTAGCCTCTCTCTTGTTGGAGATGGTCATTGCTTGGCACTTATCTGGCGCGAATGTTACTTGCCACTTATGAGCCCAAGCCTGGATGTTGTCCAGGTCTTGCTGCATTGCTTTAACTTTTTTTTGCTTAGAATTTTAATTTATGCTGCAGTTTCTTTGCTTCTGTAGAAAGCCTCTAACATGTTACAATTCCCATTTAAGTAATTAAACTGATACCATAAGCATAGGTGTTGTATCAGAAATATGGCTGTCAGAAATTCCAGACGTATCTGGTACTTGACCTTGAAGCACATCAACCGCCATGTCAACCTGCATTCATTCCTCACTCAGTACATGCTCACTATATGTGCCCATTATCATTATGATCATAGAGTAGGTTGTTGTAACTTCAGCTTTGAGGATGATTAATCATCAGAAAACTGACATACTGGTCTTCTTTATCTCATTCAGGTTACAGTCTCCTGCTTTAGTTGCAATGGATCTTGCAAGCAGTTATGTGATTTGCCCATAGGATATTGGCTGCAGGAATATTATAACTTTTTGGAGTTGATTATATTGACTGGTATACAAACCTGCGTATTTTACTACAATGCATAAAAGTAGTAGCTTTACTTGACTAATGGCCACCATATTGTCAGCTTGGCTCAGCTGGTAACACTCTTGCTTCTAATGTCAGAAGTTTGTGGGTTCTAGATTGACTCCAGGACTTGAGCATATAATGTAACCTGATGCTTCAATGCCGTAATGAGGGAATGCTGTCTTTCAGATCAGATTTTCCTGTTCAGGTGAATGTAAACAATCCCACAGCACTATGTGAAGATGAACAGTGAGTTTCTCTGCATCCTGGTCAACATGCCTTCCTCAACACATGAAAACAGATTGCCTAATCACTCATTCATTTGCTGTTTGTGGGACCTTGCTGTGTGCAAATTGGCTATTATGTTTACCTTTATAACAGTGACTACACTTCAAAAGTAATTCATTGGACATGAAGTGCTGTGGGATGTGCTGAGGATAAGATGCTTTATAAGCATCCATTCTCTCTATATTACTTTGCTAGTTGATGTTAAGTCTTACCATTATAATATTGCAACAGCTGTTTTTATTGTTGATCTCTTTTATTTTACCATAGATTGCTGAAGAGCTTCACTCCATACTGAAATAGATAAGTAATTTGGACAAGTAGGTAATTCTGTTAGCTGTTTGCACTTTGCACTTGACAACTCTTCAAACAAAATACAGGAAAAATGGTCAAGAAGATGGAAAATTGTACATCGAAAATTATTTCTACTATCTGGAATTTTTCACTTTAGTGCACCCAGAAGGCACTTTACAAATCTAGAAAACTTATAACCACATATCCAGGTAGACGGAAAACACAAGTTCATATATTTATTTCCCAAGCTGTTAAGTACAATGCTAGCATGGTGGAAGTGGTAATAAGCTATTTACCACAAACGGATGTAGCTGAAAGGACTTGGCTTAAACATTGTCCCTTTCAACTGCATCAGGCCATGACAATTCTTCAAGTACATGAATATTGTATATAACTTACTTTAATATATAGTACATGCAACTGGATTGATTCCTCATTGTCTGCAGAGTAGGTCTTGTGGCTCTACTGTGTTAAAGTGAGAGGTGTGGTATAAGATGATAAAACTTGATGGGAACAGGTGAAAAATCTTATAACTCATATTAGACCCACAAGATAGTATCACAGATGAGACTACTTCTCAGTGTTCCCAAAACACGACGGAGACTAAAATGCTCCAACAGAAAAAACATCCTAGGAAAGAATACAAAAATACTCTTCAAACAAAATACAGGAAAAATGGTCAAGAAGATGGAAAATTGTATATCGAAAATTATTTCTACTATCTAGAATTTTTCACTTTAGTGTACCCAGAAGGCACTTTACAAATTTGGAAAACTTATAACCACATATCCAAAACATGATACTTTTCTAAAAAAAAGAACAGGTAGTGTTGTGGTTAAGTTACTAGACTTATAATCCAGATGCCTGGGCTAATAATCCACAGAACAGGAGTTCAAATCCCACCATGGCAGTTTTAGAACTTCATAGAATGGTTACAGCACAGAAGGAGCCACTTGGCCCATCGAGTCAGTGCCGGCTCCCTATAAGAGCAATCCAATTAATCCCATTCCCCTGTAGCCCTGCAAACGTTTTCCCTTCAAGTATTTATCCAATTCCTTTCTGAAAGCCACAATTGAACCTGCTCCCACCACCTTTTCAGGCAGCGCATTCCAGATCATAACTACTCGCTGCATAAAATAATTTTTCCTCATGTCGCCTTTGGTTCTTTTGCCAATCACCTTAAATCTGTGTCCTCTGGTTCTCAACCCTTTGCCAATGGGAACAGTTTCTCTTTATTTACTTTATCTAAACCCTTCATGGTTTTGAACACTTCTATCAAATCTCCTCTCAACTTTCTCTGCTCTAAGAGAACAACCACAGCTTCTCCCGTCTATCCAAGTAACTGAAGTCCCTCATCCCTGGCATCATTCTAGTAAATCTTTTCCGCACCCTCTCTAAGGCCTTCACATCCTTCCTAAAGTGCAGTGCTCAGAATTGGACACAGTACTCCAGCTGTGGCCAACCCAGTGTTTTATAAAGGTTAAACATAACTTCCTTGCTTTTGTATTCTATGCCTCTATTTATAAAGCCCAGGATCCCATATGCTCTATTAACCGCTTTCTGAACCTGTCTTGCTGCCTTCAAAGATTTGTGCACATATACCCCCAGGTCTCACTGTTGCTGCACCCCTTTAGAATTGTACCATTTAGTTTATATTGCCTCTCCTCATTCTTCCTGCCAAAATGCATCACTTTGCACTTCTCTGCGTGAATTCGGTTTTTAAAAAAAAGCTGGAAATAAAAAGCTGGAATCAGTAAAAAAAGTGACCACGAAACTAGTTGGATTGTCATAATAACCCAACTGGTTTACTAATGTCCTTTAGGGAAGTAAAGCTGCTGTTCTTACCTGGTCTGGCCTATGTGCGACTCCAGCCCCACACCATTGTGCTTGACTCTTAATTGCCCTCTGAAGTGGCCCAGCAAGCCACTCAGTTGTATCAAACTGCTTAGGGCAACTAGGGATTTGGCAATAAATGCCAGCTTTGCCAGCAATGCCCATATCCTGAGAATGAATGTTTAAAAAGTTGGATCAGACTGTAGTAGGCTCCTCCAACTTGTTCCCTCTTTTATTAACCACTGGTCAGAGTCTCATCTTGTATTGCATTCAGGTGACCTCAGAGGTTATAACTGTACATTCCTATCCTCAACAAAGTGACATGCTCTCCACTGTGGTCAGCTATACCCAGTGGTAGTACTCTTGGCTATGAGTGAGAAGGTTGTAGGTTTATGGCTTTGCTGTGCACAAACATGTGGTGGTGTTTGTCTACAAAAAGCAACTAGCTACACCTCAAAAGCAACTAAATGGCTGTGAAACACTGTTATATGTCCTGAGGATGTGAAAGTTGATATATAAATGCAAGTTCTTTCCTTCTGTACCTCAAAACAGTTCTTGCCTAATTTGTTTTTTTAAAATCTTTTGTTTCAAACTTTTTTTAATGCCTTCCTTTCATCTTTTCATTGTATTGAAAATAATACTTATTTGTGTCAGTTGTGCCATATTTTTTGGAAACAAAAATGCATAAATTGTGACACATTAACAGCATAGAGTTGTAGTCATTACAAGGTAGAAGTAAACTAATGCAGACATATTTTGAAGAGAGCAGGGCAGCCATTCAGAAAGTCACGAGGAATTGCAGGACTATAGAAGGCAGTCAACCGGATCAGTGAAGATTGGCTGCAGTAAAAAGGCCATTGTTTCACAACTTTAAAAATAGAGAAAGGCAGAGAATCCTGGTTGGACCTTCTATGAACATAAGAACATAAGAAATAGGAGCAGGAGTAGGCCAATCGGCCCTTCGAGCCTGCTCCGCCATTCAATAAGATCATGGCTGATCTGATCCTAACCTCAAATCTAAATTAATGTCCAATTTCCTGCCCGCTCCCCGTAACCCCTAATTCCCTTTACTTCGAGGAAACTGTCTATTTCTGTTTTAAATTTATTCAATGATGTAGCTTCCACAGCTTCCTGGGGCAGCAAAATCCACAGACCTACTACCCTCTGAGTGAAGAAGTTTCTCCTCATCTCAGTTTTGAAAGGGCAGCCCCTTATTCTAAGATTATGCCCCCTAGTTCTAGTTTCACCCATCCTTGGGAACATCCTCACCGCATCCACCCAATCAAGCCCCTTCACAATCTTATATGTTCAATAAGATCGCCTCTCATTCTTCTGAACTCCAATGAGTAGAGCCTCAATCTACTCAACCTCTCCTCATATGTCCGCCCCCTCATCCCCGGGATTAACCGAGTGAACCTTCTTTGTACTGCCTCGAGAGCAAGTATGTCTTTTCTTAAGTATGGAGACCAAAACTGTATGCAGTATTCCAGGTGCGGTCTCACCAATACCTTATATAACTGCAGCAATACCTCCCTGCTTCTACATTCTATCCCCTTAGCAATAAACGCCAACATTCCGTTGGCCTTCTTGATCACCTGCTGCACCTGCATACTAACTTTTTGATTTTCTTGCACTAGGACCCCCGGATCCCTTTTTACTGCAGTACTTTAGTATTCTATATTTCATGAATTGCATCTCTTGCATCTCTTGATGCTGATCATATTTAACAATGCTCTTCAGAATACATTCCTCAGGAGATTGAGTGTGTTGGTAGAAGTCATGAAAAGACAAATTAGACTTGATGGACTCGGACTGATTGACTTTTTCTGCTTTCATACTTTTCTTATGTTCTTAGCAGGTGAAACTGTTCTAGAAGACACCCAAGAACAAATTTAATGAATGTGGAATACTGATGGAGAGTGTCCTTCGCTGGGAGCACATATTGGGAAATCATAAGAGTGTGTGCTCTTATTTTTCCATCCAAAATAGATGGAAAATCGTGGGGCAGATGCTTATGATTTCCTAATATGTGCTCCCTGTGGGTGAGGCTCCCTACCGGGAACACATTTTTATGGAATCAGTCCTATAGAAATATTTTTTATGCCCTCAGGAGCATCCCCATGCACTTTACTACCAATGCATTACTTTTGAAGCATAGTCACTGTTGTTATGTAGGCAAACATGGCAGCCAATTTGCATTTAGCAAGCTCTCACAATGTGATAAATTAATCTGTTTTGATAGTGTTCGTTGAAGGATAACTGTGGGCCAGGATATCAAGAAAACTTATCTGCTCTTCTTCAAACAGTGCCTTGGGATCTCAGTTTACCATCTTATCTGAACAACAGCAGCTCTGACAATGCAGTCCTCCCTCAATACGAAGGTGAAGTACTAGTCTAGATTTTGTGCTTCAGTCTTGGGTTTGAAATCATGCCTTTCTGACTCAGAGGTAAGAATGCTACCATTGAGCCAAGCTGACACTTCAGAGTAGCTTCAACTGTAACAAGGAGCTTGGATAAGAATTAGCACCGTTTTGGACTTCCACTGCAATCTCAGCAACGACTCTCAAAAACTAAGATAGAATGGGACAGAGGACAAGATCAAACAAAAAAAATCATCAAAACTTGAAAAATATTTTAAACAACCGAAGCAATATTTTCATATTAAACCTGTATATAATTTTTCAATTTCCCTTCTTCTGATTAGGTATTATCTTTAGTGCAAATGCACAAAACTTCGGAAGTTAATACATTTTCACAAAAATGGACATGCAATACAAATTTATCTATAGCAACTGCATTATGAAGTCCCATGGGATATGATTTACAATGAGAGGGCTTGATAACTCAAAGCAACAAAGTCACAGGTCAACACCATGACACAATATAAATGATATCCCACTGGTCTTCAGAATGTATTCTAATACTAGGGACTAACAAAACATCTAATGTTTCTGATAATGCGCATCATTTGTCATTTACACCTACATATTGGTGCGACTCTGATTCCTCAGTTGAGTAGTGTGTAAATATAAAATATGCAATTAAATAAGGCTGGCTACCCCAGCTTCTTCTGAAACTCAGACCATGACAGCATGTGTTCAGATATGTATGCAACATGATGCAGCAGGTATGTGCTTATTTTTTAAAATTCATTCATGGGATGTGGGGGTCACGAGCAAGGCCAGCATTTATTGCCCATCCCTAATTGCCCTTGAGAAGGTGGTGGTGAGCCACCTTCTTGAACCGTTGCAGTTCATGTGGTGAAGGTTCACCCACAGTGCTGTTAGGTAGGGATTTTCAGGATTTTGACCCAGCGACGATGAAGAAACAGCGATATATTTCCAAGTCGGGATGGTGTGTGATTTGGAGGCGAACGTGCAGGTGGTGTTGTTCCCATGTGCCTGCTGCCCTTGTCCTTCTAGATGGTAGATGTCGCGGGTTTGGGAGGTGCTGTCGAAGAAGCCTTAGCAAGTTGCTGCAGTGCATCCTGTAGATGATTAACACTGCAGCCATGGTGTGCCGGTGGTGAAGGGAGTGAACTTTAGGGTGGTGGATTCGGCGCCAATCCAGAAGGCTGCTTTGTCCTGGATGGTGTCAAGCTTCTTGAGTGTTGTTGCAGCTGCACTCATGCAGGCAAGTGGAGAGTATTCCATCACACTCCTGACTTGCCTTGTCGATGGTGGAAAAGCTTGGGGAGTCAGCCTCTGATCTGCTGTTGTAGCCACGATATTTATGTGGCTGGTCCAGTTAAGTTTCTGGTCAATGGTGACCCCCAGGATGTTGATGGTGGGGGATTTGGTGATGGTAATGCCGTTGAATGCCAAGGGGTGGTGGTTAGACTTTCTCTTGTTGGAGATGATCATTGCCTGGCACTTATCTGGCACGAATGTTACTTGCCACTTATCAGCCCATACCTGGATGTTGTCCAGGTCTTGCTGCATGCAGGCACGGACTGCTTCATTACCTGAGGGGTTGTGAATGGAACTGAACACTGTGCAATCATCAGCAAACATCCCCATTTCTGATCTGATGATGGAGGGAAGGTCATTGATGAAGCAGCTGAAGATGGTTGGGCCTCGGACACTGCCCTGAGGAACTCCTGTAGCAATGTCCTGGGGCTGAGATGATTGGCCTCCAACAACCACTACCATCTTCCTTTGTGCTATGTATGACTCCAGCCACTGGAGAGTTTTCCCCCTGATTCCCATTTGACGATCCGGATTCTTTCCCCTCAGTCTGGTTCAGTAAAAACTGAAGTCGAATACATTTTAAAGTTCAGCACAACTTTAATAGCAGGGTTCTTAGTCTGCAGCATTGATTTGGACTCCTGATAGAGTCCCTCTATGCTGGCAGAGCAAGAACAAAAACATACAGAAATCCACACGTTTTTATACAAATCAATAGGGTTGGAACATACTTAACGAGGGTAAACACCAATCATAAGCCGGGCATAGGTTGCCATGCGAGGTTACATTATTTCCGGCCAATCATAGATCGTCCATGTGCTGACCATGTTGCTGTTAGACATCAAAGGGGATACTTCCTCACCTTCCAACTTGGAATGTTCTTCCCTGTTCCTTCTGTTCCTTATCTCCCAACCTGGAATGTCTTTCAACTTTGGCTAAGCTTGTTACCTATATTGATCTGCCATAAACATGGAGACATTCAGACCAGTCCTTGAATCACATCAAAGACTCTACATTGCTAAGACCATGCAAACCTGCTGACTACGCAAACATATGGCCCAGCAGGAGGCCAGGCCACCTGTACCAATCTCAGTTCCTAACTAATTAACCCTTTCTAATCATTTTGCATTCTGCTTCTTTGCCACATAGGCATTTTAATATTTTACCGAAAACTGACCACGTAGGGATTCTCATTCCCCCCTTTTATCATTTTATGATAACCAATTATTACGGTGCTCACTGGTTCTGCAGGTTCTGCAGTGCAGCAACATTTAAGTAAGCAATAAACTATAAGAATTATAACAATGAATATGACTAGCCCTTGAACTAGAGAAGTCCCAATAGAACACAGACATGTTTCATCAATACGCCTTTGTACTCTTATCTGTTCTCAGGAACAGACTCCTTCTAAACATCTCTCAAGTAAGCTGCGAATGTCCTTGGTCAGCTAAACCTATTCATGTTAGTTTGAAAAGGCTAACATAGTCAAATATCCTATGGTGCTTTATATTTTGTTTCCAGCCTAACTGGACTGAATGGTACCTTTCAGACCATTTTACACCTGTGAATTGGTGCCCTCCCCATTATATCCCTTAATCCAAATTCTCCCTACAATATCCCGTTAGATGCTGTACCTCATCTTAACCAGGTTCCCTTCGTGTTGGCCACCAGTCCGGGTGGAAGAGAGGCAGAGCATCTGATAATCCTATCAAACTATAATTGTCTTCCCTTTTACATGCACCTTACCCCAGCGGGTAATACTCCCGGTACCATTAAGATGTGTTCTTAGTTGAAACCACAGAGACAATGGGGACATTCTCACCCAGGCTCTGTTTTACTATCTTTGCCAAACCCTTCATCCTCTACTTACATTTATTACATGCAATGAAAATCAAGAAGCACATTACAACAAACTGCACTACGACTAATACATATGAAATTAATCTAATCCAAGGATGGATCTGTATATTCAGTCCCAAATTCCAGGGGTCATTTCACCAGGTGGTGACTTTAATTTGGTCAATGTCATGCGTAATGTTGTTATTGTCCTGTTGTAGGTTATAATAAACCTTCTGGGTGAGGCGTGTCTCCATTCGTAATGCTTTCAAGTATTTAGGCAACAGGGGTGTCAGATACCCAAATGTGTCCTGATATTCTTTTAAGTCCTTTCTGACATTCTCAGAAACTTGTAAGGTGGTGAGGTTATGCCGGTGTATCTCTACCAGTTCCTCGGGTCCAATCCGAACCAGGACTTCAGAAATGGAGTAGAATTCTGGACTTAAAATATCACAAGTTAGATTGGCATATTTAAACGTTTTCAAATTAGTTGTAACACAATATTCGCCCTCTCCGGCATATACCACTTAAGTGGGTTTTAGATCCGCCTCTAGGGCCTCCATGGTACAGTTAATATCCCGATTGGTACCGGTATTATTGAACCCACACTGTGCTTCTAGGCTGTGTCCAACACAATGTGGACATACAGTGACAGCATGTCTAGTAACACATCCCTTTAATTTTGTTCCAGCCAATCAGCTTAAATCTATGTCCTCTAGTTCTTGAACCCTCTGCTAGGGGAAACAGGTACTTCCTTGTCTACTTTATCTGGGCCCCTCATAATTTTATAATTTTGTATCCATCGTGCGGATATCTTCTAAATATTGTTTCTCCCAATTTTATTGTTAACTGATGGGAACCTAACCCTGAATTTTGGAAATCCAAATTACTGTGTCCCTCTTTACTTTAATTTCAGTCTTTTTGATTGATACCAGTGTTTCCTGACTGTTTCATTAATTGGTTGGTTTCTCTATGGACCATGTGTCAGTGCCTTGTTTAAAAGGATTTCTCACTCGCCTGGACCACATTAACCATTTTCCTGTTGTGCTGTTGTCAAGTAACTGAGCCTGTCTGAGACTCATTCTTCAATGTATCTTCTTCATGTATCTCCGCATACTAGAGGCATCTCATAGGAATGAGCTTAGTGTTCTTGGATATTAACTTTCTGCTGGCCAGTCTCTTCTTCCTCATGGTATTTCCGAACATTTTCCATGGCACACATCATATGTCCTGTAGGATTCAGTCCTGTAAAAGCAACTGGTTTGTTTAAAGAGTGGTTGCAATAGCTCACCAGGCCATAGGCCTTTGTAATCATGTTCTTCATCCTGGTCTCCGTTTCAGATGATGGCAACATACATTTGTATCTTTTATGTCCACTGTAGCCATTCTTAGGTTTTCAGGTTATCTTATCAAAAAGATCAGGGGTGTCTAGAGTGCTTATCTCCCCCTGCATGGTCCCGATGTCAGGGTAGTGGCCAGGCTATTGAGTGTAGTTTTCTCATTATTCATTATAGGCAAGGACACAAATATCTCCACGAGAAAGCTATCAATTTACTATTCTCAACTACACTTTCCTGACTTCCACTAGATTGTATATTTATGCCAGATTGATTTTTTTTATCATGCCCAATTCAATGACTTTAGAGAAATTCCCATATCTCCCCACCTCGAGCATTCTGTCTCGGAAGACAACAAATAGGTTAAAACAAAACAAATCAAAATGTTTTCAAAAGAAGAGAATCAGGTTGATATCACCACGCTGTGACATTTGGTATCCGCTGATGTCTGCAGCTAAAGTCTTAAATCTTTAACACCACTGGATCGTTTCCTGCACCAAATTTCTCCAGCAAAGGTTGCACCGTAACTTTGTAACTACTCTTGGTAATCCTGCACCATCAACACTCACGTGGTCCCAAAAAAAACCCAGGGTCACCTGTTTTAAAAGAAACACAGAAAATCCATTGCGGCTCTTCTTGAGAGCCCAAGTGATTAATTTGTCAAATCTTCATTTATTATTTATTTATCCAAAGGAATAATCCCTTTACCCGAAACAAATTCAGAAAACAAAACAGGAATGAGAAATTGCCTAGTTCCACTCTCGCCCTCTCTCTGAAGCACGCAGCCTGTCTGAAATAAACACTGTCTCTCCCACATACAGATGTACGCAGGGCTGCAGACTGGAATTTCTAACTCCAAGTCCTAATCTGTGTTTTCAAGATGTAACCACATTAAGCAGATATCATTAGCAGCCGCCTGCTAAGATACGTTATATTCCTCTTTTATTAATTTATTAATGGTTTGGGCATGTGTTTCTAGCACTGTAGCTATCTGTTGCAAATGTATGGTCAGCATTTGATCCTCAGACAATTCCTTATCTGTATTTTCATTTATCTTTTAATATATCTTTAATGCGAGACCCTAAATCTCTGACCTTTTGATCTAATGTTGTCAAATCAATGGTGTTAACAACTGAGGCAAAGGCAGTTGATATATCACTTATCACAGATCTTTACGTCTCCATATTTGCCTATCTCTTTTTACGATGTCCACCTCCATTCCATGTCGCTCTTTGTTTTAACACTTGAGTTAGGAGGTGTTGATCTAATTGTTGAGTTTTCTTAGCATTCTCAATGCGAGTTATATAATTTGTCAGGGAAGGTCTCCCCTCTTTGGTCAGATCTTGTATTCTACTATTAATTTCAAATAAAATTGAATAGCCCCAGAACTTGTCAAAACTTCCTTATCATACTGTGGCAGGGTAAAACTGATAGGTGTTTAGTACCCTGTGTCAGTACATAGCTCAAGTAATGGACTTCCAATTGTCTAACCTATGCTTCCTTTTCATATGATTTGTTTTACATTCCTTTCTTATCAATTTTTCACTGTAGCGTGAAAACTTATATCTCAGTCAATTGTAGCCTTTGGCATTTCCAAGTGATTGGGACAATTTTACTAATATAACCTATACCAATTGTTACCTCATGTTCACCTGTGTTCTGGGCAAGCCTCAGACAGTTCTCAACCGACTGGGTCATTTCTATCTGTTTGAACTGGTCTTGGCATGACAGTCTGGCTTCTTGGGATGGAAGGGGTTAATATTAACTTGCTCTTGTGGTCGGAGTAACTTGATCCTTCTCCCTTTTGAGATTAAGTTCCCACCTTCAAAATTTCACTTCACACAGGTTTGACTGATTTTTTTACTTCTCACATTTGTGGATTGCTTTATACTATATTTTTGCACACTATTTTTTCACATACTTTTAGTGGATGTGATTATAATCAACGCTCCGAGCTGTTCCAGCTTTCCGACTTTTCCTATCACAGTGATACCAGATAGTTTTTTTAATCTATCCCGTTAATTTTTAACCTCTTTTTAAACCACAGCCAATCACAAAATAAACATTCAAAATGCCAATTTTTTGAAGATCCCATGTCTGGAATTTAACATGCCCACACTTTATAAGAACCAGAATTTAATAGGTCACTTAATCTCAATAACTCCAATTTTAATTCAGCAGTATCAGAATTAAACACACGACAAGACAGATACATTACACAAAGGAAGAAAACACGTAAGACACAGTAAGAAGGGGGCGTGGCCCACAACACCGACAAAAAAAACACTGATCAAGACAGGCTTTTTAAAGGGACAGTACACTTAAACAACAGAACCTTTCTTTTTCGGGTCTCTGTCTTTTAAACATTTGTCTAGTCACTTAATTCTATCCATATTTTTTTTACAGTACTGTCTCCATAAAGCAATTAGTTCTTTGGCTGTGGTACCTCTGTTATTTTTCCAAATTAATTCCTGAGCCTTTTTGGCGGCATCTAAGTTTTTATCAATAGTTCCTGTTTATATCCAATCATCAGAAACTTAAACCCTGACTACCCTCAGTGATATTAACCACTGACCTACCGCTTACAAGTTATTCCCTCAGTGATATTCGACCACTGACCTCTTCCTGCTATATCTGTGTATTCGCCAGACTGACCTGAATCTTGTAAGGACGCCACACGAGTGTTAGCGATTGGACGATTCGTCGTCAGACTGACGGATTGGAGGAAAACCAACGTATAAATTAAGACTACTTACATCGGGGCGCCATTTCCTTCCTCCGTGTCTGAGACAATCCGCCTCTTACTCCGCGAACTCTCGGTGAACGACCGTTAAGATCCCACCGCTGCCACCAAATGACGATCCGGATTCTTTCCCCTCAGTCTGGTTCAGTAAAAACTGAAGTCGAATACATTTTAAAGTTCAGCACAACTTTAATAGCAGGGTTCTTAGTCTGCAGCATTGATTTGGACTCCTGATAGAGTCCCTCTATGCTGGCAGAGCAAGAACAAAAACATACAGAAATCCACACGTTTTTATACAAATCAATAGGGTTGGAACATACTTAACGAGGGTCAACACCAATCATAAGCCGGGCATAGGTTGCCATGCGAGGTTACATTATTTCCGGCCAATCATAGATCGTCCATGTGCTGACCATGTTGCTGTTAGACATCAAAGGGGATACTTCCTCACCTTCCAACTTGGAATGTTCTTCCCTGTTCCTTCTGTTCCTTATCTCCCAACCTGGAATGTCTTTCAACTTTGGCTAAGCTCGTTACCTATATTGATCTGCCATAAACATGGAGACATTCAGACCAGTCCTTGAATCACATCAAAGACTCTACATTGCTAAGACCATGCAAACCTGCTGACTACGCAAACATATGGCCCAGCAGGAGGCCAGGCCACCTGTACCAATCTCAGTTCCTAACTAATTAACCCTTTCTAATCATTTTGCATTCTGCTTCTTTGCCACATAGGCATTTTAATATTTTACCGAAAACTGACCACGTAGGGATTCTCACATTGACTTCAATTTTACTAGGGCTCCTTGGTGCCACACTCGGTCAAATGCTGCCTTGATGCCAAGGGCAGTCACTCTCACCTCACCTCTGGAATTCAGCTCTTTTCTCCATGTTTGGACCAAGGCTGTAATGAGGTCTGGAGCCGAGAGGTCCTGGCGGAACCCAAACTGAGCATCAGTGAGCAGGTTATTGGTGAGTAAGTGCCGCTTGATAGCACTGTCAATGATACCTTCCATCACTTTGCTGATGATTCAGAGTAGACTGATGGGGCAGTAATTTGCCAGATTGGATTTGTCCTGCTTTTTGTGGACAGGACATACGTGGGCAATTTTCCACATTGTCGGGTAGATGCCAGTGTTGTAGCTGTACTGGAACAGTTTGGCTGGAGGCGCGGCTAGCTCTGGAGCACAAGCCTTCAGCACTACAGCCGGGATGTTGTCAGGGCCCATAGCCTTTGTTGTATCCAGTGCACTCAGCCGTTTCTTGATATCACATGGCGTGAATCGAATTGGCTGAAGACTGACTTCTGTGATGTTGGGGATATTGGGAGGAGGCCGAGATGGATGATCCACTCGGCACTTCTGGCTGAAGATGATGCATGTGCAGTGGTGCTCCCAGTTTTGGAGAAGTGAATTTCCAGCTGTATATAACCAACATAATGGATAACCTGTACTAATGACTGAGACAACATTGTTCAACGTGTCTCAGGTGTCAGCTGTGGCTCAGTTGATAGCACTCTCACCTCTGAGTCAGAAGGTTGTGGGTTTAAGTCCCACTCCAGAGACTTGAGCACAAAATCTAGGCTGACACTCCATTGCAGTACTAAAGGAGTGCTGCATTGTCAGAGGTGCCATCTTTCAGATGAGACATTAAGCTGAGGCCCTGTCTGCCCTTTCAGGTGGATGTAAAAGATCCCATGTCACTGCACGACAAAGAGCAAGGGAATTCTCCCTGGTGTCCTGGTTAATGTTTATCCTTCAACCAACATCACTAAAAAAGATTATCTCGGAACATAGGAACAGGAGTAGGCCATTCAGCAACTCAAGCCTGTTCCGCCATTCAATTCGCTCATGGATGATCTGTATCTTGACTCCATCTACCCGCTTTGGTTCCATAATCCTTCATACCCTTGCCTAACAAAGATCTATCAATCTCAGTTTTGAAATTTTCAATTGACCTAGCCTCAACAGCTTTTTTCTCTGTGTGGGGGGGTTGGGGGGTGGGGGCGGGGAGGAGTTCCAGATTTCCACTACCCTTTGTGTGAAGATGTGCTTTCTGACTTCACCCCTGAACGGCCCAGCTCTAATTTTAAGGTTATGCCCTATTGTTCTGGACTCTCCCACCAGAGGAAATAGTTTCTCTCTATCTGCCCTATCAAATCCTTTAGTCATCTTAAACACTTCAGATCTACTATCTTCAAGGAATACAAGCCTAGTCTGCAACCGAATCTCATAATTTAACCCTTTTAGCCCCAGTATTCTGGTGAAGCATTTCTCCTATCAGAAGTGACAGTGCTACTGGAAGCCCCATCAAACTTATCCACATTCCACTCCTCTGTGTTTTAATTCAGGCATGTCTTCCTCTCGTCCACCTACTGAATATGATACAGAATTTCTGATTCTCATATTGGGGGTTGTTGTTTACAAGACAAAAACGATTTTAAAACACCAATCTGGTCACCACCACATTGCTGTTTGTGGGACCTTACTGTGTGCAAATTGGTTGCCAAATTTCATACCTTATAACAGTAACTACACTTCAAAAGTTCTTCATTGACTATAAAGCGTCTTGGAATGTCCTGAAGTCGCGAAAGACGCTATATAAATGCAAGTTTTAGAACTGACCTCATTTGCCCCAGTATTGTGAATTTAAGGTTGTGCTGGGTCTCTATATTGCACATTTGAGGGACAATCTTATGGGGTGTAATATCATTCCTAAAAATGTACAAGAATGAGAGCAAATGGGTAAATTTGAGGTAAAAGATTCCATTGCAGTACAAGTGTGACAATTTAAACACTATGGGCCAGATCTTGCTAAATAAATGATGCACATCGTTGTTAATGCGCAAATCGGCCAGCAACTTGTAGCGAGGAAGGGATACCCCGTGAATTGCAAATTGCTACAAGTTGCTGGCCGATTTGCGCTGCTCCGCCATTAGCTTTGTGAAAATGGCATCTTAACCTCTCTGTGATTATCATGAAGTTGCTGGATTTGGACATTAATTGCCCATTAAACTTGACACAGAAAGTTAAGTCCTGTAATTAACAGTTTAAGTACCCTTTTAACATGATAATTGTTAATGACTGCCAATCAACCTCTCTTGCCCAGAAAATAAACAATTATAAGTGTGGAGTCTCATTCCCTCAGAATTGTTATAGTAGATTTTTAAAATGTCAAATTTTTAATTTAAAATTTTTTTTCTCATTTTTTTCTCTGTCTCTTTTTTCACTTTCTTAATCCAATCTTTATACCCTCTCTTTCTGTGCTTGATTTGACATTGAATTCACCCACTCGAACTCACTTTCCTTCTCAGTCCGTCCTCTGTTTATTTCTCAGTCCTTTAAATCTCATTGCTTCAGGAGAGACACTGTTGATCCCATTGTTTACAAGGGTCCCAGATGTCCTGTTTCCCTCACTGCGCCGTTACCAGCTCGCACTTCCAGCAACTTTGTGGGCAAAACATTTTCAAACCTAAACATGCACGAACAGGTCTAACTAACGCAGCGAGATGCCCCGCTCCAGCAAAATCTGGCCCCATGTTCCTGGTTTGTTTAAAATCTTTTTAAAGACTTTTTTAAAAACCAGTTTCAATTTTCCTCGTCTGACATTCTGTGGATTACTCCACGACCTTTCAGCTGAAATTAGTCAAAAATTAATTGAAATTGTCTGAGTAGATTTTTAAAAGTCAACATGTGCTGCAAGTAGAAAACATAGAAAGAAACGACAGTTTTTGGGAATAAAACACTTGTGTCAAGACCAACACAATTCAATTGTTTGAATTATGCAGCCAGCCCACCAGTTCCTCACAGGTATACCTGTTGAAATCAGAGTGAAATAGTTCTTCATGATGGTGAAAAACAAAACTAATTCTATAGTCTGGAAATTAAACCATATGATACTAATGTATCAAATTCCATTCTCCACTATTTTGAAGTAAATGTAATTTAAACAAGTTTATACCTTCCTTAAAATAGCAAAAGAAAGCATTTTATGTGGATATACGTGTGTTGCAACGTGCAATTTCCCGACTTGCGTACCTTGTAGTTCCAATTCTGAGACAGCCGTGGAGAAAAGGTACAATTATTTCAATGATTGTGCCTATGAATTTACATTGTAAAATCATATTTCAGGACACCTACATATGCATACACAATGTTTTATAACTTGGAAGCAGGCGTTGGACTATTTTTAGGCATGTTTTAAAGCATGAAAAAAAAGAGGTGACACCTCCAGATTATGAACTCTCACAAGATGCTTCATCGCTTGGTGAAGCAGCTGTTTCTGAACGATGAACCGAGGTTATTCCTCTGAGATGCACTTTGGCGTCAGGCGCAGCGGATTGGCGCGCGCTCCGTGCTTGCGGTGAACAGTGTGCGCGCGGGCGGGGGCGCCTCCAGCACAACATTCTGAGGAGAATCGAGTGTGATAAAGGAAACTGACCTGCTTCCTGCAGCGTGTGGTCAGAGGCAGACTCTAACTTTCTGCATAGCAACTCCAACTCCCCATTGCCCACTTACTTATTTTGCTTCCCTTGTAGAGTGATGAAACTTAAAAAATCTAACCCATCAGATGGAAAAGCTGCAAAAGGCAACATGTTTCATATATTTTTTTGATATGTCTTTAAATCCATGAACAAGACCGGTGCTGCACATTTTAGTCATTTTAACGTTCGGTGACAGGCAACTTCGAGTTGTAAAACTAACCATCGCCAGGTGGTGCTGACAATTCAAAAAAGTGGAACTGAGAAGTTGCATAAAATTGAATGACCTTTTTCAAAAATAGTCGTTACATTTCTATATTTAAGTACGTGTGTAATTATATAAAGTGGACAAATTACAGGCTTTGCTGATTCGTAGTCAATTATGGTGGAACTAACTGTAGAAAAGCAAAACTCCACATCGAAATAGGTTGTAACAATTGTTTCTCCGAACATTTGCTCAAACGTAGTTGCACAGAAGGAAAGTTAGTGGAAGAAATAATAGTCAGTCGCCATATATCTCAGGGAGTTATGAATTTCATAATTGCTGTGGCAAATAGGTGAAGTGGTATTTCCTTCATATAAATTTTAAACGATCTCCCTAATGATTGACATTTATAGAAAAGAGCAAATGCCCTTGCTGTCACTTGTGGCTGAGTTCCGCTTCCTGGTTAATGGAGCTGAAAAACAAGAGATCAGCCAGTTCTAGACTGTGTGTGCCACACATACTTCGCATGGTTTCAATCTGTCAGAAAGGATCCGCTCTGAGCTCGGAACGACAATGGGAGAGTCAACTCGCCGCTTCACCAGAGGTCTGTTCAAACCCGGGTCAGCTGCAGAAATCCGACAGAGCGCCTCGGTGGCTGTCAAAAGACTCTCTCTGATTGTGGTAAGAATTAAATATTTTTTTAAAAGCTGCGTGAACAACAGAACGTGTAATCAGCAGACGACTGACAGTATCATCGTGGGATCTTGAAGTAACATTTAACTTAAAGGGCTGCCTCGAAAAATTAACACGAAGCACTAGGCAGGAGTGATCAATCTTTATAAAGGTTAACTTTGATTTAAAATGCATTTTAAAGGTACTTATTGTGTATTATGTTAAGCAAGACCATTCCGTCGCTGCAAACGTGTGCGTTATTTCCCGGGATTTTCAAGATGCTTACAATTACTCATTGCTATCTCTTAAATGACAAGCAAGTGATTTCCACGGGAAACTCCTCGATTATGAGTAAGCCGTCAGTGGTGCCAACTGAACTATAACAAGGTCCGAAACATCTCCTTTGCTTCGCAAATGAGTTTGACATCTTTTCTCGGAAACGGTTTGTAGGGCTGATTTTTTTGGCTCCCAGAGTATTTGAAGTTTATTGGTGAAGAGCAGTTTATTAAAAGACGAAGAAGAAAATCGCAATCAATTTTATTTTTAAAAATGTTCACTGCTTCGATTATGCTTTATATTTTAGCCAAGATAAAAAGATGTCAGATGGATTTATGTATATTAATCCCCTTTACACCACAATAAAGTTATACGACTTCCTTGGAAATCTGCTTTCAGCCATATTTTGTAAATATATAGACTTTCATTAAATAGCAGCAAATGCCAAAGCAAATACAATGTTCATTTAGATAGATCCATAGGGATACTAGCAATCCTTCAAGCTCTGGTGAAATTACACTTACAATAGTGTCTCCAGTTCTGATCTCCAAAGCTACCAAATGACATAGAAACACTGGAAAGGAAATGCAGTCTCAAGAATGAAAGCAGCCAGGCTTCACACTCCTCCCATCTAGCATCAATGCCTAGCAATCTGTCCCTTGTTTGCAGAATTACAAAATGACACCTCAAAACAGGGAAACTCTGTGATTTGTCCATTTATATCACGGTATAATTTATCTGCTCCCAGTAGCCTCTCGGGCCACATTTGTTGAATTGTGTGAGATATCTCATCTTATTACTGTTGTCTGTGGCTGTAATCTGTTGTTATGCCACCCGTCATCCAAGAAGAAGAAGGCAACGGTATTAAACCCAAGAGCAATAAACAGAAGCCAAGGAACAAAATAATTGCAGAAGGTTGGGAGAGCAATGCCATTGCTAATTTTTATGCAAATAATTAAAATATATATATTGTTTAGTACAAAAATATATATGTTTTCTCAGGTCATAGTATAACACAGAAAAACAATAGATTCTACCTTGCAGATTTCACCATACTTTCAAATGCATACATTGAAGTTTTTAGGCAACTATACAGTTTTTCAAACTTGGGTAGGATAACTTGTTGGCTGGGCTTGGCTCATTCCATGTCAGGATCTCTGCCTACTTAATACATCACATGCATTTCTGGTGGGAGATTTTTTGGCTGCAGGAAACTTCTGCCCAAAATACATGGGACATTTATCTCAATTTTTTATTGCTGTCCCAATGATATTATTTAGTCAGTTAATGCAGCCAGAGCCATCTCCAGGTACAGCACTGCCAGTGGCTGTGAAGGTCACAACACCCCTTCACATTTATATCTCTGAAACAATCTTAAGATATCACTGGTGCCATCACTCACATTAATCAATCCACAATATGTATAAAGCAAGTGATGCTCAAACAACCAATTTAATTTCCTTCCACATAGATAACCAACAGCAACATGAGAGGGTTGTGGAATTCTAGCGAATAGCAGGTCTTCTGAAGGTCCGGGGATGATTGATTGTACCCATGTGTTCTATTGCACAGTGCCACTACCTAAATGAATTGGCACTGGATCATGCAAATTACTGGATTATGCAGGTCATGGCTCACTTCCCAAACAATTGTCATGATGCCTTCACTTCAAGGTGGTCCCACCAATATTTGACTCACCGACAAGTATCAGGGTGGCTCCTGGGAAATCCAGGTGATCCTCTGGAGCCATGGCTCATAACACTTCTGCAACATTCCAGTACACCAGCTGAACACAATTATATGGGGTGCACGGATCCACCAAAGTCATCATGAAGCACTTCATTCACATATTGAAGCAATCTTCAAGTGCTTAAACAGATTTAGAGGTTCCTTGCAACACAGGTCAGCAAAGATTTCAGGGAGTAGATGTATGATTTCACTCTACAAAGAGACATTAACATAGAGACCCCATGCGTAGTAAGGAGGCCCTTAAGAGGAGCAAGAGGAACCAAATGAGGCTGCATACAGAATCTGATCCTGGCTGTTAGAATCATACAGAAGATCCTACCTTAAATTTGCCATGTTCCTACTTCATTAACAGTCCTGTTTACAAAGTGGAAATGGTTGCACAATGGATCCACAAAATGAATTACACCTACAGTGTCTTAAGTGGTCCAGACAACTTGAGAATCTTGTATTCCTGCCACCTTATGAAATGTGTTTGCATACCTTTGCAGCATTTGCCTCTGCACACAACTTGTGCAACCAAATGTTTGTCAAACCATGCTGTGCATGCAAGTGCCTTGTATTTCCTCCTATAGTGCTTCCCCTAATTTAATTCTTAGTCTAGGTACTACCTGAGGTGGCTGCTGGGTGTTCATAACCATCTCTTGGGATTGAGGAGGCCCTTGTCTTCTGGCAGCCAAATCAGAGATGGACCACTTGCAGGATTTGTCTTTGCTGCAACTGAATGGGTAGCTTGGCACTTTGCTTTTTCTGACATGCAGTCATTGGAAGTGGTTGGTGACAGTGGTCAGATGTGCTGCTGGACTGAGACATGATATCATATCAATATCCATTGCAACTATACCTCTGGTTCTATGCCCTGCCTTACCATGACCATTAATTGGAAATAGAGCACAACCAATGGCACCAGTGAGATCAGTGCAACCCTGCCTCATGGTTCTCTCTAGCTGATCTCCAAGCCAGTTGAAGATGAAATAAATAGCCTGATTTACCCTAGAACTGCAGGCTTCTATGGCAGCACTCTGAGCACTCATAGGAAAATAGCTCACTGGCCTTGGGAACTTTAGTATGGGGAGAGGGCTCCAGATATCCCGGGAATTGCTACATGCTCCATGGTGGACTGCAATGTTGCAAAACCATCATGGAAATCTGAAAATGTGCACACAATCAGCTGGTGAACTCCTGCCTGTGAACTGCTATCTGCAACATGCTGCTTGGCATTGTCCACATACATGCACAAGGTGTGGGATAATCTGCTCGCAAGGCAGCATGTTTTTGCTTCTCTTCCATTATCAGTTGTTTCACTCACTTGTGCTCTGTGTTTCACCCAGTGGACTCCCTTCTATAGTGCTATCCAAATCATCCTGGGTGGATGTGTTAGAGCTGGTGCTTGAGACGAGTCGAGTAAATGACGGTATTTGTTGTAAAGTGCCAGCAGACCAGGTGTTGTTGTTGCCTGGTTCAATTCCTTTAGCACACCTTAGAGAACAAGAAGAGGGAGAGATGATATAATGGTGTTCTTATGAGAAGCCTTCACAAAAACCTTCCACCAGAAGCAGTGTCATGATAGAATGCTTCAGTATATGGCTTGTTGCTCCAGCAAGTAGAGACTAAAATATGGTCTCTAAATACTGGGTTGACATCCAGTGGGGTTCTCTCCTCCAGACAGAGTGATCACTGACTAAGTGGTGGAATTCCTAACTTTAGTCAGAAGGGTTGGGTTTGGGCGCCACTCCAGGCAGCCCCGATGAATGGAGACTGGAGTACCGTCTTTGAATGCTGAATTGATATTCAGTGGAAGCACTTGCATCCAATGGGTGTGGGTGTTTCATAAGAACATAAGAAATAGGAGCAGGAGTAGGCCAATCGGCCCCTCGAGCCTGCTCCGCCATTTAATAAGATCATGGCTGATCTGATCCTAACCTCAAATTTAAATTCATGTCCAATTTCCCTACCCCTCCATCGTAAAAGATAGGTGGGACCCTTTAGTTTTGGCTATAGCCCATCTAGAAGAAGGTACTCTGAAGTTACAAGCTGTGAGGAAGGCAACAGGAACCCACCTCAGCTACTTTTCCATAGTGAGTGGCTCAAGAAACTCATGTGAGACTTGAGTTAGGACAGAACACATTGGACAGTTGGATATGGTTTGTTGTCAGCAAATGAATACAAGAATACTATAAGAAAAAGAGCAGATAAAAGTATTTAGTGCAAACTCTGTGCTGGGGCCATATTACTCTTTCACCCATTTCCAGGGACCTCCAAGATCTCGTTTCCACAGAATTTGCAGAACTCTCAGGGTTTGTGCATGAAGGATGGGAAATCACCCTTATGTGCATGTTCTTTCTCTTTTGTAAAGAGCTGTCTTCTACAGGTAGAAGTGAGTGATTGCAATTATGTTGATCTACAGTTATATCCGGGGGTCAGCATACAGCCTGCTGGATGCAATGATATGTACATGCATCATGCAGGTACATTAGATAGGATGATTACTTTGGCTTGAATGTATGCAAAGATGTGAGTGAAGGAACATTTCCAGGAGAAGATTGGTGCGAATGTACTTGATGGCACTCATGAATAGGATTGGAAGTTTTTGAAGACATTGTGAGAGGGAGAAATTAATAGAATGGAAGTTGCTTTGTAAATTTATGCCTTGCTAAGGTCTGGCTATGCATGAGATGAAATGAAAAAAATGTACAGTTGTGTGAGGCCTGAAGATTATAGCAGGAGGAAAAAACTGAAAGAAAGGTAAGGAGTTCCACAGTTATGAGGTCTAGGCTTAAAGAACTCGTCGGCTCTACCCACGTTGCGCAAACAAGCTTTGACCTGGTAATCTTCTGAAGTGCTATCTCTTAGACAGGATGTGCAAGAGCTTTGTTAAGCATCCAAATTGGTGCAGCCAAAGATTTATATGTTTTCCCACACAGGACTGAGCTCATCCAATGAACATCGTCATGAAAGGCCAGCAAACTTATTGCCAGCAAATTGTTTTTTCACTTTTTGCTGTTCCATTGCATGATATGGGCATTCAAAGCATTTCTCATGTATGTTGCAGAAAAAAATTGCTACTTTAAAAAAATCATAGTGCAATTTTAAAATGACCCTTTCCAATCGATGATAACCTTGCTGCCTTTTAATGCCCAGCATTCTGGCATTATATGGACAGACTGCAAGGATGATTCCTTGCAGAGCCAACACTTTCTTTTCAGCCCTGGTTAATGATACGCTTGTGCCAGCCATTAAGAGAAGCAGTGTGCAGATAAATTAAGGCCTATCCAGTTATCAGAATCCATATAGAGCATTCTCCTGTAATTTTGAAGTTGTGCCTCAATAGATCATGGGGCACCTTATAGTATCCTACTAGATTCATCAAGATCATCATTGCTTGCTGCACCAGTTTGTAATTCAAAGCAGCCTGACCGTATAGGGGGAAGATGGCCACGCAGTAATGAAGGGCAGAGCATATCTCTGCAGAAACATCTGCACATCAAGGAGGACTTGTACCAGCTTTTCATAGAAGAGGCATTCAGCTAAATGCCTGTGGACATGGCAGAAGGAGTTGCAGGACCATCATTGGAACTAGCACAAGGAGATACAGAGCTACCTCAATCCCAAGCAATTCCCATCGAGTCCCAGCAACCATCCATCACTTTATTCCCTCTTGGGGAACAATCCTGCACATGTAGACCACCAAATGGCCCAAAAACACCATTCGCAGCATTGCTCTCTGCACTATCTAAACTCCCATCAATGTCCATCCTTTGCTGCGCTGCTTCCTTATTCTGTACCATCAGAAAAGAATGTCCTGAATTAAGTTCAAATAAAGCACACTCAGCTTATTACCCTGTTTTGTGCGAAGTGTCTGTGGTTTAATGATTTTTGCCCTAATACAGTGACATCTTCTAATGGCCCCCCCAGTGAATGGAATAAAGTGATGGATGGTTGCTGGGACTTGATGGGAATTGCTTGGGATTGAGGTAGCTCCGTGTCTCCTTGTGCTAGTTCCAATGATGGTCCTGCAACTCATTTTGCCATGTCCACTGCTGCAGTAGCTGGTTAAGTCTGTCCACTTTCTGGCACATATGTTACTATTTAAGCAGCTGGATGGTGTCACCTTGATAGATAACAGCCTCATCTGTGCTTACTCTCTGTCAGCATGTCCACTGCGCAGCAACAAGATCAATGAGCCATGCATTCAGACTTTCAATCTGCTCCTCCAACATGTTGAAGCCAAACAAGAAAGCCTACTGTCAATTGTAGTAACAGTCTGAACATTAATAAAAGATACTCCGATTATGCTGAGCACCTCTGCCATTGTGGATTCCATTGCATATGCTCATGAAATTACCATGTGCTTCTTGATCGACATCAGTGCAATGAAATCTTTCTGTATGATTGCTTGGATGTGGCTGTGGGCTCCTCTACATTTGTAGCCAGATTTTTGAAGGTGTTTGAGTGGTTGGTGTGCATAATCTTGTAGACTTCATGAAGTCCAGAACTCCAGGCTAAGCAGCTGTGCCCAACACTTTTTGCTTCTCCACTCCCACCTGGACCTCTTTATCTCTTTATACATGGATTGTGACCCATCCAGCATTATCTCCCCAAGCTCACTAACTAATTCCCCGGGGTGGATGTAGCTATGCTGTTGCTTGCGACTGGTGGTGTGAGTGATGGAGGGTGTTGTGAGGTGCTGCTTTCTTCCACTTCCTTAGGTCTGCTGGTTGATTCCTGCTGCACACCTCCGTATGGTTGTGTTGAAAGAATGGAGTCCTTTTTAAGATGTCGATGTGATAAGAGTTCAGGTTCTGAGTTTCAGTTTGAATATGTGTCCTGTTGGTGTAGTAAGGTGATGCTTAGTAAGCAATGAAAGAGTGTCAGGTTTTCTAAAGGCTTTGCGTGGGCTGCAATTTTTTATTAATGCTTGGGAAGTGGGCATCGCTGGCAAGGTTGGCATTCATTTCCCATCCCTTGTTGCCCTGAGAAGTGGTGGTGGTAGGCCGTCTTCTACTAATAGCAGTTTCATACAACTGAGTAGTTTGCTAGGCCACATCAGAGGGTAGTTCATAGTTGGTGTGGGACTGAAGTCACATATAGACCAGATCAGGTAAGGACGGCAGATTTCCTTCCCTAAAGGACATCATTGAACCAGTTGAGTTTTGACAACAATCTGATAACTTCATGGTCACTTTTACTGATACCAGCTTTTTATTTTCAGATTTTTATTAAACTGAGTTCAAATTCTCAAACTGCCATGATGGATTATTAGTCTAGGCCTCTAGATTACTAATCCAGTAACATAACCACGATGAGTCCAGTCACATAACCACGATGCTACCATTCCCTTTGGTACCATTCCCATTTATAACAGTTTGAGTGAAAACACTTTGTGCTATACTTGGAATAGGGAATTGTTGGACAGCTCATCTTGGCAATTTTCTTCAGGTCTGCCGTCTTGCACATTTGTTTCCAAGTCTTGATGGTTCCTGCTCCAGATTACTAGCCAGCATCTTCAGTGTGGGCTGCTGGTGAGGACTGATTGGACTTGGCTATAATGAATCCTATGGTTGAATAGTCTGCTGACCCATGCTACCAAGTGTTACACATGGCTGTGGTACTTCAAGGCAGCTGGTGCCATCAAATTATATTCAGGAGAGGATGAAGAGGAAGAAATACGTGAGAACAATAAATAACTTTACAAAAATGTGTGAGGTTCTGCATTATATTCATGAAAACAGATTGAAGGTACAAGAGTTCAAACAGATTCATGTTGGATAGACACTGAAATTCAGAGCATCTATGCAACACCCATCTGATTAGTGCTATGGCATGCTGCATGTCTGAACTGACAGGAAGTGGCTTATATCATATTTCCTGTTTGTTAACCTCTGTTAGTCAGCTTGCAGAGTTGCACTTATGAATCTTTTGCCTTTGGTGAAGTAGAGATGATGAATATTAGTTAAAATAAACAGTATTATATCTGTGGTTCTACATTTGTACACCTGATTTGTAACTTCTATATATCAATGTATTTGCCAGAATGAAACGCAAAAGTTTTAAACGTAATGTAACATCAGTTGCGGCTCACCACCACCTTCTCAAGGGCAATTAGGGATGGGCAATAAATGCCGGCCTTGCCAGCGACGCCCACATCCCGTGAACGAATAAAAAAAAACAGTTACATAATCTCTCTTGACTATAAGATTGTTCAAGATACTTTTGGGTTAAGTATGATGGATGCAATAAAAATTTATTTTCAGGGAGAAGTTGCAATTATACTACCTTAATGTCAGATCCCCAAATTTCTAAATACAAAAAATATAAAATTCTTAGTGTGCAGTGCCATAGATTGGTTTACCAACACACTTCCACATGGAGTGTTAAAAGATGGCTTTGTGATTCATAAGTTAAGTTTTAAGTTGGACATCGAATTTCTCAGTAACCAATTACAGGGTCCTTCTCAAACTTGCATGAAATGACAGCACGCATATTTATCCTCTTGTATGAATATCATCACACATCAAAAATTTGGCAATAATTAGTATCTATATGAGCACTGTGGCTAGTGAATAAGCTGACTGAGAACTCTGCGTGCATGTGTGCGTGCATGAAATTGCATGAAGCACACACTTCCTGCGATGTTTAATCATCATCTGATATATTGTAGTGTAAAAAAAATTATTCTAGGCAAATCTTTTGCACCCAATTTGTATCATTTTTATTCTGTGATTGATTCCCAGCCCTCGTCCTCCCAAATTCATCTCTTAACTTTGACTACTATTTACTCTTAAAACTTTCAGTGAATTTGAGGCAATAAAGTTTTTTGGGTTTTTTTGTCTCTCTTTAAATTAATACCACCAGATTTTGACTCTTGAGTTCCTGGTGCTTGACACTGGTATAATTCCAAAACAACCCAGAGCCTAAATTTGTATTTTCTGACAGCATTAAACAAACAACTCATGCTATTGCCAGCCGAACCTGTAAGCCAAATGGCACCCTGTGAAAAATAAATGAAATGACCATTTATTTCTTGGGCTGGTCCCATAATCTGAGCCAAAGGTTCAAAGTAAATTGAACTAGAACTTTTCTATTCTCTGACAACCCTATGTGTTAGAATTCAACAATTCCTTTTCACTGACTGGAGCAAATGCAAGCTGGTTGGCGACCTCCTATTTTCAAAATATTTACTGTAACTTTACAATTCTTAAACGTACATGAAGTTTACAAATACCTTTTTATTCAACACGCAAATGCGATATTATTAGTTTTGAAATGATTGCAATTGTATGGTTTTCTCTCAGTTAACAGTTCAGATTGAACAGAGCATCTACACAATTAGTCTGTAATTATCACTTTCCCTTACAAAGGGAGAAAGAACTTGTATTTATATAGCGAATCTTATAACCTCAGGACATCCCAAAGTACTTTAATGCCACTGAAGTACTGTTGAAGTGTAATTTCTGTTGAGAACGCGGCAGCCAATTTGCGCACAGCATAATCTGTTTTAGTGATGTTGGTTGAGGGATAAATATTGGCCGGGACACCAGGGAGAACTCCCCTGCTCTTCTTTGAATACGATCTTTTAAATCCACCTGGGAGGGCAGATGTGTAAAATAATCTCTTTAACTGGCACATGACCTCAGGAAGCCTTAACATCATTAACTGCTAGACAGAGCAAAGGCAATCAGCCTGTGTGTGACACGTTTCGGCTGATGCAAGAGCACGTTAAATGGCAGATGAAGTCAGGGAGCCTTAACCTCGTTAGAGCCATAGGGTAGGATATAAATGAATGGCCCAACAAGAACAGAACACAGCAGTAGATTCAAACAAGACCATGCTGTGCTGCTGTCCAGAGACTTGGACCAGGTAATATCCACCTTGATTCTGTCAATTGTTGCTTAAATATTGTGTGTGTTATTGATTCTGCTACTGTTGCAATAAAGCCTTATTATACCCGATTAGGATTGCAAAGCTGAATGATTGAAAGGGTCACCTAGGGCTGAATGCCCCCAAAATAGGAACCCTAACAGATGGGGCCTCGATTTAACTTCTCACCTGAAGGGTGACACCTCCGACAGTGCAGTATTGCACCGAGTGTCAGCTTAGATTATATACTCAAGTCTCTGAAGTGGGACTTAAACCCACAACCTTCTGTCTCAGAGGCAAGAGTGCCAACACTGAGCTAAGGCTGACACCTGTTATCAACTGCCCTAACTTTTGTCCTATCGCATTCTGACTTACCCTGTACAATGCAATGGGAGATCGCCTTTTGTACGTGTGTATATTATATAACAACGATACTACACAGTAACTTTGTGTGTATGAAAGTAACTTTGTGTGTATATTATATATACTACAAAGTAACTTTAGTATGCAAATCTAATCTTGGGACTCTGGTACTCTTGCAGTTCATTATGTAAACAAATCACGGTCGTGAAATCACTAACTTGTGCTCACTCCTACGTGCTCATTATTCTTATGAGCAGTTTTTCGTAACACAGGCAGCAGTTCTTGCTGTGTGGAGTGTGCTATCATTACTCTTTGTTGTGCAGCGCTGATAACTGTTCCTCCTTGATTTCTTTGTATATATTTTCCAGTGAGTTCAAACATCAAACACATTCAAAAAGAGAAAGTAAATCACTGATAGCAGCTCATGTGCAATGTTTCCTTTGAATACAGTAAATGGGATGGAGAGTTCCTTAAGCTGATGTGCTGTTGATACTATTGGCACCAGACACATCTTATAATATTTTCAGCAGTGAGAGTTGTGGCCTGTCTATCAAAACAAAACTTGACATGTTTGATTACTTATTTCAAAATGGTACTGGTGTCACATTGGGTGGTTCAGTGATTAAACTGAAAGTTCTTCTTTTATAAAAATCACTGACCCCAGTTTTTAACTTGTGCTTTATGCTCAGTTCACTTTATCTGGTGATTTGTTTTACTAGAATACCCAGATATCAAGTTATAAATATATTCTGTGAAAGTCTTTGTGGTATTACAAGACCCACGTATAAATTTTCCCTTTCCCTTGGTATCCACCCACTATTCAATTTGAATTATACAGACTACTTACAATATGTTGTCAAATGTTCAAGAAAGATCCATTGATTTCCTCTTCTCTAAAGAGAGATAGTTGGTGTTTAGGCTATAAATGCAAATGACAATGTATTATGAATTGAAAAGATCAATTGTGTATGTTGCCGTTGATCAATACTCCAACTATGCCTGGATGCAAATCAAAAGTTTTTACTTCAGAATTTTTGTTTGGAAAGGTTATGTTCAATAATTTCTCAAATACCATTATTCATAATATAGTAAGGATAGTTACTTTGACCAAAAAAAATGTTCCAATTGGGGAATAATGAGAACAAATAAGTTTTAATAAAGTAAAACACTAGCTGAATTACAGTAGAATAATTCCTTTGCTCTAAAATCAATAATTTATGAAAATCAAAATATTGGTGGTGTAGCAGTTCAAGATGTAGGACTATGATTGTCAAACAGAAAAGCACTAGTTTGAGGATCGCTAGTCAGTTTGTCTTAATGGCCTGCATTAGGCAAGTTTCTTCATCTCCCCGCAGAGCTGCTAGATAGATCCTTGCACTGAGGTCAAGTATTTTAGCTTGGGGCAGCAACACAAAAACCTTATTGACAAGCTGGAAGGTCCATATTTTCTCTGGTAACTTTCTGAAAAATTAGACACTCACAAACAGTGAAATCCTTTTAGAACGTGCAAATGGACTGTTCATCTGTGTTTTATGCTGCTCTGAGAATTGTTCCTTTTCAACAACGGCCTCAGGGTAAGGAGCAAAAAAGGAAAAAATACACAGCTTTTTGTTTAAGGGCCTTGTTAAAGGCAAAATATAAGAAGCTCCAGCAGAATTGCGCTGGTGAGGGAAGGAGAATATAAATAAAAGGTAAGTATTGAACCCCAGGTCTGTCCTGGTGTTAGTGAGTAGAATGAAGGATAAGATTTTGAATGATCACCACAACTGTACAGTTACAGTGATGCTGTAAAGAAACTCATATCCATTGTTCTAATCATAATTTAATCAAGTCACACCCTGACTTCGACAGAAATTTAACCAAAAGGGATCAGAGATAAAGCTTGTCTAAAGTAAATGTATAATTTACGAGCACAAATAAACAGAATGCAGTAGATAAGCCTGCAGAGCAGCACTACACAAACCCCTTGGGAAACGGACAGTCTACTCAGATAATTGACACTAATTCTTCAAGATTATTTGCAATGGCCTGTGGTTATGATAAATGTAGACACCACTCCCACTTCTTAAAAAATAAAATTAATCAACAAAGGAATCACACATGCTGTACAAGATAAATATGGTAGCATAGTGCAGATTATAAAAAAAAGATTTAGAATTTAAAAAATGGAAACCAAATTGATTCAGCTGAATGTCTGGGAAGCTCACAATCACATCTCACAATGTCTGTTAGGTAGATCTGTAGTGAGTTAAGTGGAAAGCTCGCAGATATTCAAGATTTATTCTGTCAGGTGCCAGACTTGTGCCTGAACCTTTTGAATCCAGCAAAGACATTGTACCATTGATCCTCATCGACTTTTGTGAATTCAGCTTTTTATCTTGGTTGTTTTTGACCAGCGATCAAATTCAGTCTGCCACAAATCTGCATCGCTATGCTGCTCCAAAGGCCTTTTTATCCAATAGCTTTTCTATCAAAGGACAATGGTCCTTTGCTGGATTGAGTGGAAATCTTTACTTTGGATGTCATTCTTGTGTGAGAATCTGAATCCTATTCTTTACCCCCACCCGCCCCCCCCCCCCCCCCTCCTAATTTAAGAGCTATTTAAGATACACATAAAGCTTTTTTTAATTTCCTGTGAACAAAATCAAGTTGGGACAGATTTATGATATCTAACTTTTCAATTGATCAAATCAAGTATGAACAATAATTTATGAAATAATCAATTTCTTCCCCAGATAATTCTGACTGATCAATTATAGTTAAGTAACTAATATTTTAGAGTGGGGGTTTTGTTCTAAATTTATCTAAGATAAAATTGAATAGGCAGAGATCGAAGGGATGATTTTCCCTTTTGGATCCCCTGCCAGGCACGAGACAAGCACATGTACTGGAGGTGTACAAATTTCCTGGCTCAGCCATTTGTATGGCCTAAGTGTCTTTCTGGAGTGGACCTGCCCCCTATCAGGCCGTTGCATTGGGACTGGGGAAGGAGTGACAGAAATAGAGCATGGCAGCTGAAGAGCCGCAACTAGAAGGCCCTAAGACGCACAGGTCCTGTTGCTGGAGGTGGTGAGGGCGGTGGGTAGGAGGCAGGGATAAAATGTTTGGGATAATAAGTCACTGACCTTGCCTGACCTGCCTTTTAGTATCTTTGGGTTGCCTTTATAATCCTTGTCAACCCTCCTCTTTGGAAGGGGTCCTGGCACAAGCCCTACTAGCAGCTTTTTGGGGCACCTCACGGAATTCTATTGACTTATTTTCAGTCATTATTTATTTTATAAATATGTGCGGTGTATAGCTGAAGAAAAAGTGGTCTAGGTTGTCTGAACAAAATGAGAGTGGTTGCCCATTCATTTTAATAAGTTGGCATTACGATTGGAAAACCCAGCCTAAAATGCCACAAGTGACTACTTATTTACATAAAAATCTAGTTATGAGTCTAAGTGACACACAGAGTGGCAGTAATTTTCCAATGCTTTTGTTTTTATTATCGATCCTTTTGTCTTCACATGCTAAAAAGATTGTATCTTGTACTTTAGTGCTTCCCCGTTTGGGTAGGGAGGCACAGAAGTTAGTTGCGGGGTTTGGGGAAAATGTTGGAGAGGGGTTGAATGCAGCCAACTTTGTATTTGCTTCTCACGATGCGGTCTCCTCTAAATTGAGGAGATCAAATGTAGATTGGGTGTTCGCTTTGTTGACCATCTCCATTCAGTCCGCAAGTGTGATCCTGAAATTTGAAATCTTTTCCCCACTCCTACTCTGACCTCTCTGTCTTCGACCTTCTACATTGTTCCAATGAAGCTCAATGGAAGCCCGAGGAACAGCACCTCATCTTTCGATTAGGCACTTTACAACCTTCTGGACTCAACATTGATTTCAATAGCTTCAGATCATAACCACTGCTCCCATATTTTTGGACAGCAGGTGCTGGTAATGGTTCTGCTGTTGCATTTACAACTCCTCTAAACCCAACTTTTGTTTCTTTACTTGACCCATTACCATCCCCTTTTTCTTGCACTGTCATCCCCTTTTTCTTGCACTGTCATCCCCTTTGTCATTTAATCTCTCCTGCCCTCCACCCTATTAAAGACCTTCCCTTTTGTTCTTTCTTGCCCTGCTCCAGGGGTTTGCTTAAAAACTGTTAAACCTTTACTTCTTCCAATTCCGACAAAAGGTCATCGACCTGAAACGTTAACTCTGTTTCTCTCTCCACAGATGCTGCCTGACCTGCTGAGTATTTTCAGCATTTTTGTTTTTATTTTGCATTCCATTATATGGTTTTAAAAAAATACAAGACTAATTAAAGCTCAAAACAATTACATTCTGGGTAAGTCAGAAATGTTGATCAAAATGATGGAAACTTTCAACACTGCCCACAAGCAAAATGGGATGGATCGCAAGTTCTCACTTGCACTAAAGGCAAAAGTCTGTGTTACTTCAAGAAGAATGCTTTCATATCATTTATTTTATTTTTCTGTCTTTGGTTTCTTGGACTTAATAGAATACTTGAATAAACTACTGCGATAATTAGTTCAATGCAAGTATAGCGTATGATAGCTGCTTTTGTACTTGTTGCCTGCCATTTCTCTTGGCTGCCACAAAGCATTTGCTCAGATAGCTTCACTCTCCATTTATTTTTGTTCTCAATGGTGAAAATATAGTTCAGGTTTTTTTTGTGGTCCACAAGTTTCAGCATTGCTGCAGGGAAAGTAAGTGCAATTCATGCCTTTCACTACCCTTTGACTGATGATGTATAGAGACCATTCTCTCTGTTGGTGAGTTGCTCATGGGTTGCTGCACTCTGGCCCAATGACTATTATCTACCCTTTAATTTGAGTGATCTTTTCTTTGGTTCTTTTCAGGTAGTTTCACTCCAAAGGCATTTTGGTTTGTTGTTTATTTCTGTCCAAACTAAAGTAAAAGTAGGAATTTCAACTCTTGGGTGGTCATGCGGAATGAGTGGGCAGACCATCCGGGAGGTGTAATGGGGGGCCTGGTCCATTTTAACATGGGTCTCATATACATCAAGCTGGTGAACTGCCCGCCCTAAGTGGCCGTTCAGAGGCAGCTCACCAATTTTGGGCTGGCACAGCATTGGGCGGCCAGGTCGGATGCAAGGTAACTCAACAGGGGTGGGGGGAGGATTTCAAGAACGCAGACAGGGGGAGACCACAGTGGCAGAGGCCCAAACTATTTTTGTAGGAGCTGGAGGAGCACTAGTAAGATTTTTACTAACCTTTGGTTGTTTGTGCTTCTGATCCAACAGGTTTTACTGAGCAAAATGTCCACAGCAGATGTTCCACACATTATGCCATATAAATTGCTTTTTTTTAATTATTCGTTCACGGGATGTGGGCGTCGCTGGCAAGGCCGGCATTTATTGCCCATCCCTAATTGCCCTCGAGAAGGTGGTGGTGAGCCGCCTTCTTGAACCGCTGCAGTCCGTGTGGTGACGGTTCTCCCACAGTGCTGTTAGGAAGGGAGTTCCAGGATTTTGACCCAGCGACAATGTTACTATAGCATCCACGAAAGACAACGTAACTGAGCATAGGATCTCTGTCACTGGACAGTCAGCTACAGATGCCCATGGTGTTGCCATGCATTCCATGGTGGACTGCAGTTTTGATGAGCCGTTGTGCACTAATACAAAGATGGGGCTAGTGGGCTCCATAGTTGCTGCTTGACTTTGCAGGTTGTTTGTTTACACTATAAAATACCCCAGAACACAACTGTGCTCAGATACCAACCTTGTATGTACAGGCCCCTTGAACTCTCAATTCCTGGGTTCTGTAATTGAACATGGATGCAAGCCAGCTCTCTGGCTAGCAGGTTCCTGCTCCTGCACTGTCACTACTACATGCCCTTCCTCATTTGTTCCCTGTGATTCACTCAGTGCTACCTCCTCATACCAACCATCGGGATGGGTGTATCTGTGCTGGTGCTAGTGATCGGTGGAGCAAGTGATGCAGGGTGCTCTGAAGAGCTGGCTTCTTCTATAGTGCTGGAAACTGGTCTGTATCTTGGATGGCACCTATAGAAATGCCCTTTCAATTATTATTTACATGGCAATATGCTTCATGCTATGTATTTTATTTCCAATAGCCAGCTTTCATAGAATCATAAAATCATAGAAGTTACAACATGGAAACAGGCCCTTCGGCCCAACATGTCCATGTCGCCCAGTTTATACCACTAAGCTAGTCCCAATTGCCTGCACTTGGCCCATATCCCTCCATACCCATCTTACCCATGTAACTGTCCAAATGCTTTTTAAAAGACAAAATTGTACCCGCCTCTACTACTGCCTCTGGCAGCTCGTTCCAGACACTCACCACCCTTTGAGTGAAAAAATTGCCCCTCTGGACCCTTTTGTATCTCTCCCCTCTCACCTTAAATCTATGCCCCCTCGTTATAGACTCCCCTACCTTTGGGAAAAGATTTTGACTATCTACCTTATCGATGCCCCTCATTATTTTATAGACTTCTGTAAGATCACCCCTAAACCTCCTACTCTCCAGGGAAAAAAGTCCCAGTCTATCTAGCCTCTCCCTATAAGTCAAACCATCAAGTCCCGGTAGCATCCTAGTCAATCTTTTCTGCAGTCTTTCTAGTTTAATAATATCCTTTCTATAATAGGGTGACCAGAACTGTACACAGTATTCCAAGTGTGGCCTAACTAATGTCTTGTACAACTTCAACAAGACATCCCAACTCCTGTATTCAATGTTCTGACCAATGAAACCAAGCATGCCGAATGCCTTCTTCACCACCCTATCCACCTGTGACTCCACTTTCAAGGAGCTATGAACCTGTACTCCTAGATCTCTTTGTTCTATAACTCTCCCCAACGTCCTACCATTAACGGAGTAGGTCCTGGCCCGATTCAATCTACCAAAATGCATCACCTCACATTTATCTAAATTAAACTCCATCTGCCATTCATCGGCCCACTGGCCCAATTTATCAAGGTCCCGTTGCAATCCTAGATAACCTTCTTCACTGTCCACAATGCCACCAATCTTGGTGTCATCTGCAAACTTACTAACCATGCCTCCTAAATTCTTATCCAAATCATTAATATAAATAACAAATAACAGCGGACCCAGCACCGATCCCTGAAGCACACCGCTGGACACAGGCCTCCAGTTTGAAAAACAACCCTCTACAACCACCCTCTGTCTTCTGTCGTCAATCCAATTTTGTATCCAATTGGCTACCTCACCTTGGATCCCGTGAGATTTAACCTTATGTAACAACCTACCATGCGGTACCTTGTCAAAGGCTTTGCTGAAGTCCATGTAGACCACGTCTACTGAACAGCCCTCATCTATCTTCTTGGTTACCCCTTCAAAAAACTCAATCAAATTTGTGAGACATGATTTTCCTCTCACAAAACCATGCTGACTGTTCCTAATCAGTCCCTGCCTCTCTAAATGCCTGTAGATCCTGTCCCTCAGAATACCCTCTAACAACTTACCCACTACAGATGTCAGGCTCCCAGGCTTTTCCCTGCCGCCCTTCTTAAACAAAGGCACAACATTTGCTCCCCTCCAATCTTCAGGCACCTCACCTGTTGCTGTCGATGATTCAAATATCTCTGCTAGGGGACCCGCAATTTCCTCCCTAACCTCCCGTAACGTCCTGGGATACATTTCATCAGGTCCCGGAGATTTATCTACCTTGATGCGCGTTAAGACTTCCAGCACCTCCCTCACTGTAATATGTACACTCCTCAAGACATCACTATTTATTTCCCCAAGTTCCCTAACATCCATGCCTTTCTCAACCGTAAATACTGATGTGAAATATTCATTTAGGATCTTACCCATCTCTTGTGGTTCCGCACATAGATGACCTTGTTGATCCTTAAGAGGCCCTACTCTCTCCCTAGTTACTCTTTTGCCCTTTATGTATTTGTAGAAGCTCTTTGGATTCTCCTTTGCCTTATCTGCCAAAGCAATCTCATGTCCCCTTTTTGCCCTCCTGATTTCTCTCTTAACTCTACTCCGGCAATCTCTATACTCTTCAAGGGATCCACTTGATCCCAGCTGCCTATGCATGTCATATGCCTCCTTCTTCTTTTTGACTAGGGCCTCAATCTCCCGAGTCATCCAAGGTTCCCTACTTCTACCAGCCTTGCCCTTCACTTTATAAGGAATGTGCTTACCCTGAACCCTGGTTAACACACTTTTGAAAGCCTCCCACTTACCAGACGTCCCTTTGCCTGCCAACAGACTCTCCCAATCAACTTCTGAAAGTTCCTGTCTAATACCATCAAAATTGGCCTTTCCCCAATTTAGAATTTTAACTTTTGGGCCAGACCTATCCTTCTCCATAGCTATCTTAAAACTAATGGAATTATGATCACTGGTCCCAAAGTGATCCCTCACTAACACTTCTGTCACCTGCCCTTCCTTATTTCCCAAGAGGAGGTCAAGTTTTGCCCCCTCTCTAGTCGGGCCATCCACATACTGAATGAGAAATTCCTCCTGAATACACTCAACAAATTTCTCTCCATCCAAGCCCCTAATGCTATGGCTGTCCCAGTCAATGTTGGGAAAGTTAAAGTCCCCTACTATTACCACACTATTTTTCTTGCAGCTGTCTGTAATCTCCTTACATATTTGCTGCTCAATTTCCCATTGACTATTTGGGGGTCTGTAGTACAATCCTATCAAAGTGATCTCTCCCTGCTTATTTTTCAGTTCTACCCATATAGACTCAGTGGGCGAACCCTCGGATATATCCTCTCTCACTACTGCTGTGATGTTCTCCCTAATCAAGAACGCAACTCCTCCTCCTCTCTTACCTCCTGCTCTATCTTTCCTATAGCATCTGTACCCTGGAACATTGAGCTGCCAGTCCTGCCACTCCCTTAGCCATGTTTCAGTAATAGCTATAACATCCCAGTCCCATGTACCCATCCATGCCCTGAGTTCATCTGCCTTGCCCATCAGACTTCTTGCATTGAAATAAATGCAGTTTAATCTAGACTTCCCTTGGTCTTTGCCCTACTTTCTCAGACCATCTGTCCGGTCATGTTCTGAGCTCTCTTTGTTTTAAATTATTGACAGGTTATCTGTAGTTATTCCACTTTGGTTCCCAATTGCCGAAACCCCTTTCCTCCTTCAGTTAAGATAATTGAACAGTTTGTGGGATTACCATTTGTACTATTAGGTAATTGATGGAAGGAGATATGTGAAGTGTGGTGCAGGATGTGCAGGTTTTTCTACCTCCACTCTTCCCCAGATTAAACTCTCTGCTGCTAAAACATTCTGCAGGCAGACGTGATCACGATCAACGTTATTTGCCTTATAATAGCTATCGAGTTTGAATGTCAGTTCGATCTGGAATTTGAGTTCTGGCCCTCTGATTGTTGGATTAATGATTAGTAAAGCTAACCTTATGATCTTTCACATTTAGCAGTCCAACATGCTGCACCTTTAACAATTGAGATAATGTAACAGTAATTAACTATACTAATTAGACTATTTAAAAAATATTTGCTTGTGCTGCCGCCTTCTGTGTTAGGGTTACAGAGAAAATTTAGCTGGAAACTACGTTTTCTGCATTATGATAACTTTGTTTAACCACACAAAAGATGGAATGAATAATGATTTTCAATGATCAGGAATGTATGAGACAACAGTAAATCTTACGCTGATTCAAGGCTGAGACTGTGGATTTTGTAACAAAATAGTTTATTATTCAGACATCCCTGACAAAAAATAAATGTCAATTGTAGTATATTTTAGGACTTTAAAAAAATACTTTATGATGTTTGGATAACTCTGTGGCTTTTGAATTGAAGGCTGCAGGTGGTGGTGATGATCTCTTCAGGTGATAGGTTGATAATTTGTGTATTGTGATTGAGTGATGGTAATTCACTATTTGTTACCGTATTATAGCCATTTCTAAATTGATCGTGCTCCGCCTGCTGCACAGTATTTCTGCTGCCGACAGCACTTGAGAATATAAAGATGCGAATGGTGCTGGGGCCCAACTTTTCATTGGTTGGGAGATGAGAGCTGTGGATAATGTGTGCCTTTATTTTTGTTTTCTGCCCCTCCAATGGATTGTGGTGGCACACAGGTACATTAATATCAGAGCGAAGCTCAAAAGCTGTAATACCACTCTTTTGGAACAAACATAAAAGTGTTTATAAAATAATTACAAGTTGAACAGCAGTTATTCAGATATGAACAGCTTGTGGTTACATCATGTATTATAACAGAAGCTATAATTTTGGGTTGTTAAAGTTGATATATGATTCTTGTTTACATGTTTTGCATTTGAGATGTAGGCTTTTAGATTAAATGAAATTGAAAACTGCCTGAAGCCGGTCTACTTGGCACAAACTCTAGGTTCCTGAAGCAGCCTAGATTCTTCCATTCAAATGGCTGAGAGCATGAGGGTGCAGCATTTTCACTCATTGAACTGGAAGGGGCATCCAGCTATTGGCTGTAATAAATACACTGAAGGTACTTTTGGTTTCCCATGGTTGTCAGTGTTACGTGAATTAAATTTTTAGATGAATGGTTCTAATGCTGTCAAGCCTGATGTGTGGTTGAATAAATGTAATCTTTCAGCAATTCTAGTTGAGTAAGATATCAGCTTGCACCGTTGCTCCATGAAGTTTGTAAAAAAAAAATTAAGTTCCACAGAATGTTTGTGTTCTCTGTTGATTGTCCCATTAACAAGTGCATTTCTATTTGTATAAAATAAGTCGATTGATTTTACTTCTTGCTTCACGTTGGTAATGCTGTTTTAATTTAAGCGCTGAAAGCAGAATGCTGCATTTGCAACAGTAATCATTTTGTATTGTGTTTTTTGGTTCAATGCTATAGGAACATTTTGTAACTATGATAACAACTTTATTACAATTTGTGAAACATGGAACATGCCTCACAGCCGTTACTTTTATAATTAGTCACCTGTTTGCAGGAATATTATGGGTACATTGATACTAAAAGCAGTGAAGCAGCTGGAGGCTGTAACATTTTGGTGTTTTGGTTTTCCAATAAAGACGAGTTTGGTAGTGTTGACAGTTGTCATTACAGTTCATGAAAGCGATAGGGGAAATTTTGAGGCCTCCTACCTGGCAGGAACGAGGCTGTAGCACCCTGAATAAAGTGGTGAATGACTTACTGCCCCGTCTCTACTCTGGGTGTTGCTGACGTTATATTCTCGAGGATCTACTGCTGGGCGGTCAGTGCGCTTGCCTAACTCAGGCGGTAGGCCCTTTTAATATGCAAATTGGGATCCTATGATGTACATTGCCATTTTAGGATACATCTGGGCGGAGCGTGCACCATGCACGCATTGCACACTTCCAGCTGGCAGTCCACCCGAAGTGGAACCCAGAAGGTAAGTTTTAATTTATTTCTGTGGCACCATGTCTGAGCCAGCACCCTCTGCTTCCACAACTTTCTTACTCCCTGCACTGCATAATTGGAGGGCAATTATTCATCTACTATGCACCTGCTGTTTAGAACTCTCTCCAAATCCCAGTCTGCTTTGATATCTCCTTCTGTCTTCCTTCAAAATCCTCCTTACAACATAGTTCTTTACCTATGCTTTCAATTCCCCCTCATTATCCCTTTTTGTCTCTTGCTCATTGTCTATCTTTCCCACTTGTAAAATGCTCTGACATGTTATACTTTAGGAAGAGTACATAAGTGATGTTTGTTGTTGCTGTCATCAGGAATAGCCGGAATAATGATTCTATTGAGGGATTCGAATGTTGCAAACTGCAACATCAAAACAAAACTAATTTAAGTTTCATCTGAACCGAAGTTGAAATTATTATCTTTAACTCACAGTGTTGTATATTTTATAATGCATACTCAGTGGGGGTAATTTTAACTTCTGTCGATAGTGTAAAATGGGTGATATCGGATTGGCATTACATTATACACCTCTCACGATTTTTGTTTCCATTGAAGTCATGGAAATGAAAATTGGGAGAAATGTATAATGGGCGGCTGAATCGATATCGCCCGTTTTACACTAAGACCCAAATCAAAATTACCCCCAGTGTGTTATTCAGAAATGTAGTGGCAACTTCTTCCTGAAGAATCTTGGTATTCACACACTGTGCTGCATGTTTTGGGATCTGGGGACCAGGTGGGAAATTAATATTTTAATTTCCTTTTTGAGATGCTCATTGCTACCTAATCACCACCTCTCCAGAAAGAGCTCGTTCCACAGCATTTAGGTTTGGCACCTATACCTACTGGGTTGGACTTCAACACAGTATGTGGTATTTACCATGTGAGTGATAGTACTACGCATTTATTAGTTTCGTGTGTACTGTCTGAAGCTCTTGGGCAAGCAATAAGATTTGACTGTCTTCTGTTTGTCTAATTGTCTGAGTATTCAGATCATTTGTAATGTTCTTTCCACGTGGAATAACTGGACTTAGCCTCTCAGTTAAATATGTGGCAGGCAGCTTGCTTGACATCATGGGTGATATTACTGTAGCATAACTTATATCCTTTTCACTTCATTCGTCATGACCCACACCTCATGAGATGTAAGCTTACTTTTCCTTTCTTAGTGAAACAAACTCCAGTTGGTTCAGCACTAATTTAAACAAATACTTAATAGTCCATGTGCTATAATCTGGGAGAACAAGCATTAAAGACCATCAAAATATAATTAAATATCTTAAGTACTGCAATTTTGTGCAAATAATTCATAATTAGAAGGGAGGTTATTTGCAGAGTGCTGACCAACTGCTGTTTCCTTAAACTGGTAAGTTCTTGTGAGAGTAGAATCACATGTTGACTGTGATTTAATTTCTAAATGCTAGGGATTGGATATTTACAAAGAAATCTGTGTTTCAAAATTGGTGTATGTTGCAGATGGTGTTAATATAGAGCCAAGGCTTGTCACATTGAGTGGAGGGTTATATTCAGGTGAGGGTTATTTAAGTGAACCGTGGTAGACTGTTGAGTGCAAATGAATTCCCAATAGAGGATGTTATTGGCTGTCAGTGTATGGAAAGCAAGCCCATTACAATATGTGGCAGCAGCATGTGATTTATTTAACTATTTGCAGAGTTTGACAGAGAAGACGGGAAGTAGAAGCATACTATATGTAGTAATAATTTTGAACAGAGTGAAAATCTCTATTCAGGTCCCAGAGATGTCACTTGGCTTTGAAAGCTCTCAATTTGCGGGACTGACAATGTCCCTTCCCACAGGCATCTTGCCAACATAGAAGCTGGCATCACACCACTTTACTATAGGAAGCTTTGCCAGTCATATCAAACAGACATGCTAATGTGCAGGCATCCTGCCACTCTGATTAAGTTTCCGTCCATCACTTCTTTAAAGCAGCTCATTAACGATGTACAAGTATCTTGACACAAAAAATCAGGCACAAAGTTAACTTTATTTTTGGCTTCTGTGCACCGTGCCAATGTATCCCACTTGTGTTGCCCCAGCATAAGTGGCATGAGACTTTGCAGTGGTTCATCTACCAATTAAACTAACATAGATCAAGTTGTATAACTAACCGAGTATCAAACAAACAGAAATATGTAAAATAAATTTGTGCATGATCTGCTTGTATCCAGAAATGAAAGGCTGCTGATCTCTCTTGAATCTATGGAGATTCACATTGATGGATTCTATGGCTGGTCATATGTTTAGAGCCTCTAACTGACCTTTTGAGTTTTCTTAAGGTGCACCATGATTCTGTAAAAATATCTCAACATTGAGGTGTGCTTTCACAAATTATATCTTTGAGTCGTTAAGTGACTTCCACTTTAACCCCCATAGTCCCAGTTTACTCTTTCCGCCGTTGTAAAAATTAGAAAAATCTTTGGAGTAACTGCTGTCTTATTTAAAATATGCCTATTTTCCCTTGGATCAACTGGGATTGCATGTATCATTTTACAGTTTCAAAAGCTGATTTTATATTTGTGTGCTTTGGTATTGGTGAAATTGCTGGCAGATTGCACATACACCCTCTGCAGCTTTTAACAAACACTTCTACAGATTTAACGAGCCAAATAGTGACCTAACAAAAGTAAGCCAAAGCAGTTTTCAACGATAGCCCAATATAATTTTCCACCACTCAAATATCACTGTGGCAGGGATAATCCATTTTCACCCAGAGTAATTACCTTACTTCAGTAACGAGCAAAAAAACTTTGTCTCTCAAATTACATGAGCTGCTTTCATTTTTAAAATTCCAGCAGAACAATATTTTGTTAACAAGTAAAAAGGACTCTGTATGACACTAAATTAGTTTCAAATCCTCTTCAGAGTCCTAACTTTACCGCTTATAAATTTATTTTTAATCTCTGGACAAAACATTTGGTGCTAAAATAATGTATTTCAGGGACTAAACAATTTGGTCAAAGTTTCATTTTCAGCAAATCCTCCCCTTTCTGATTTTGAGGAACATCAGTTGACCCTGGTGCAGGTTCTGGTCTTATTTGCCCACTGGCCAAATTTCAAACAAAGAAATAGAACAGCAGTGGGAAACATTTAAAACGGTGATCAGTGGAGTCCAACAGAAATATATCCAACTAAAAAGCAAGAGCAAATCAGCCAGTAATGAAACACTTGGATGAATAAAGAAATAAGGGCAAAATTGAAACTAAAGAAAAAGGCATACACTAGGTACATAGACAACAAAGGAGAGGATGACAAAAGGGAATATGAAAAGGTTAGGAAGGATGCCAAAAAATAAACAATTTGGAAGACAAAGAGAAACTACAACATTAATTTATCAAGGAATATAAAAAGAAATAGTATTCTATAAATTACAAAAGAAAAATCAGGATGGGGTTAGGATCACTAAGGGATACACACAATAAAGTCACAGGTAATGACAGCGAAATGGCAGAAATATTAAATTACTACTTTGCCTCAATATTTACTCGGGAGACTAATATGGTGGGCATGACATTAGAAGAAGAGATCAAAAAAGATATAAAGACACTTTAGATAGAAAAGAGGGAGATAATTGATAAACTAATCAAACTTAGAGAGGATAAAACCCTTGGTCCGGATGGATTGCATTTGTGCACATTAAAAGAAGTTAGGGAAGAGATAGCAGAGGCACTATTACATATATATAAAAATTAATTAGAAAAGGGAATAGTACCACAGGACTGACGGACAACTAATGTGACACCTATATTTAAAAAGGGAGATAGAACAAGTCCAGGGAACTATAGACCAATTAGTTTAACGTCAGTGGTAGGAAAGATAATGGAATCCTTATTGAATGTCGTAATAGGAAAACATCTAGAAACTGCAAATATAATAAAGAATAGTCAGCACGGATTTCAAAAGGGAAGGTCATGCTTGACCAACCTTATTGAATTCTTTGAAGAACTAACAGAAAGGGTTGTCAGGGGTACTGTGGTAGATGTAATATATTTGGATTTTCAAAAGGCCTTCGATAAGATAGACTCATGACTAAGGCCAGAGCATGTGGAGCATGCTCTGGCCTTATGCAGAATGGATAGCAAGCTGGGTACAAAACAGATAACAGAGAGTGGGGGTTAAAGGTAGTTACTCAGACTGGCAAAAGGTGGGAAGTGGTGTTCCATTGGTGCTGGGGTTAGATGAAGAAGGGTGGGAGGTGGCCCTTGTGGGGCATAAACATTGGCATGGACCTATTGGGCTGAATGGCCTGTTGCTATGATGGGTATATTTGATGTAATTCTATGTAACTCCTCAGTGTTCTGCCCTTTGGTACCTGCAGAAGTATCAAAATGTGCCCTCTGCAAACATTTCAAATATAACTTTCATTCTGTATACAGGGTAAAATTTGGATTTTGGTGGTAGTAGGCTCAGCCAATCTACTTGAAAATCACTGGCCTTGATACTAACTGTTGAATGTGTGGCTGATAACTGACCTAAGCATGCCAGGAGGGAACAAATCTTTCTCTCTTTCATTTAGGATTGCAGGGCCAAATAATCGTGTAAGGACATTTAGTTACTCTTTGGTAACATAACAATCTCTCCTTACTTTCATTCATCAAGTTACTGTTGCACAAATTAAGTACAGGTGGGACAAGAAAAGATGACACCTTAAATAATGTATTAAAATGAATCTCTTCTGAAGTTTGAAATGATTAATTTCAGTTGTGTATATTGCTGGTCTATAAAATCTGCAATTACATTAGATAGTTTGGGCCCCCATGTTTTTAGTTCTTTTGATTTTTAAACATTCATTTCTCATAATTGCCCCATTAGGCATACTTAATGTGTCTCCTTAGAGAGCAACTTAGGGGTCATCACAACCAAGATAATAACAATTCACACAAGCGCACATAAACAGGGATCAGTAGATAATGGCTGGGAACAGACTCACTCAATAATTTTAATTTTTTTTCCTTTCCTCACTTGGGGAAACTAAAAACAATTGCAGCAACCTGTCACTCCCCTAGCTGAGATTGGCTAACAGGAATTGAACCTGGGACTTTACAAATCTGTATGGTTCAATACCCATATTATGTGCTGTTTTTACCTAGTGAGCCTTAGGGAACCCAAATGATTTTTTTCAAGGTAGATACTCAGAAATATATTGAGTTCTAAGATACAACAGTTTTTTTTGAGGCCCTTCCTAATATTTTTACTTTTCTCTAGAGCAATAAGCTCAGTGAAGTGGATGGCTACAAATTAAAAAGAAGAAACCAGTCAAAATATTCGTGGAGCAATTTTGTTTCATAGCACTGAAGATATGACACCTTGGGGCTTGCTCTGGACTAGCTATCAGCTGAGTTCTTGTTTTCTTGATGCTTATGCCCCAGGGAGCAAACCAGATCAGTCTCAGAAATTGAATTTTGAGAGTTATTAGCATTTATATTGGGTACAGCTAGGAAAATAACTCAGTAAATTGCTTACAAATCAAGATTTGTATTGTCAACATTTGCTTTCTAAAGTATTCAGTATTTTGCCTGCAGCTGCTGCTTATATTTCAGTTTTGTTTTCTAACTTGGCCCTGCTGATATTTTCCACAATGCTGCTATCATAAATATTCTCTCTTCTTCCTAAGTTTCTAGTACTGATGACTTCCAGTTGACCCTTCATTACCTCAGTCTTGCTAGCAGATCCCATTACTGTGGATGCTGCTGTCTGATGCTTATCCTCAAGTGTTTCCTGATTTGTTTTCCCTTCTGGGTGAATGAAAAAAATAGTCTTTAAGACACTTTGATGTTGCCCAGTTGTTTTCTTCTGTCTAGGGAGAGTAACCTCCGTGCTTCACTCTCCCCCTTTTATTTTTAAAGTCAAAGTGCTGCTGGACTTTGCTGAGGAATGCAGAAACTTAGTTGCTGTATTGGTGGAGATGCAAACAGCTGGCTCACCATGTTTACTTCACCGAAACTGAGTCCCTTTTAATCTGGCGCATTTGTAGACCGGCATTTTCAGGAGCCTCAACTGTTAATAGGTCCTCAATGGATGGAAGAATTTATACTATGGGATGCAACCAACGGAGGGACACCCACTTGTCTCCCATCAACATACTTCTAAAAGATAAAAGCACTTTTATACACCACCTAACTAATTGCTTCTGTCTCGGGTGTGCGATCGCCATATGATGTTCTCTCTTTTTGCATTTAATTGGATGCCAATCTTTGTTGTGCTGCCAAACTCAGCTGGATTATGCAGAGATCCAAAAGCTTAAATGGAGTGTGAACCTACATTTTTGTGGGTCTCCAATGCTAACAGTTCTGGATAGGTTGGGTCATTTACATTAAAGAGTGCAGCCAAGATGGAGCAGAATCACTCACTTGCCATTTACTGAACTTTTGCAATGTAAAAACACCTTTTGGTGTTGTGAGCTTCAATACGATGAAAAATGTATTCAGAAATAGGGCTGCTTGTCTCCAGGATCCACCTTGTGACTCTAAATTAAGTGTACTACATAGATGTGTTGATGTATTTAGGCCCCATTGAGGTTCAATGTCTTAATGAAAGGAACTTGCCCATGTTCCTGACAGTTCAGAATATACCTATTATGCAGCAGAGTTCCAGATATGCTGAAGTTTATGGACGATGGGAGGCTGGCCAGGAGAACATTGGAATAGTTGATTCTAGAGGTGATAAAGGCATGGTTGAG